>NC_062213.1:8022311-9230525 GCF_902686445.1 Sciurus carolinensis
TCGTCCTGGGTTGCAGATGGCCACCTTCTTGTTATGTGCTCTCATGGCCTTTCCTTGGTGTTATGGGGTAATACGAGGTGTTCCCTGCATTGGGTTAATGCAGGAGGTGAAGTGATTAGATTATGAGGGTCATAACCTGGTTAGTGGATTAACCCATTTGAAGAACTGATAATTTGGAAGGAGGACTGTTGTACTGGGCTGGAAGAGTGAGTATGGAGGAAGTAGGTCACGGGGTGTGCCCATTGGGGATTACACCTTGTCCCCTCTTCTCACTTCTTTCTGGCTGCTACAAGGTGAGCAGCTTTCCTCCACCATGCCCTCCCACCATGATGTTCTGCCCTGCCTCAGACCCAGAGCAATGGAACTGACTGACCATGGACTGAACCTCTGACACTGTGAGCCCAAAATAAACTTTTCCACCCCTTGTCAGGTATTTTGGTCACAGCAATGCAAAGCTGACAAATACAGTGGGTACGTGCACATGAAAAGAAAGCAAGGTGTCTTCCTCTTCTTACAAGGCCCTAATCCTGTCACAGTCCCATCCCCAGGACCTCACTGAGGCCTAATTACCTCCAAAGGCCCCATGTCCAAATGCCCACCCAGTGGGTAAGAGCATCATCCCATGAATTTGGATGGGATACAACCAGTGTTTAATATGTGGACAGTTCAGGGGACACCTCTTCTCTTCTCCCACACTCCCATTCACTCATTCCATAGATATGGGTTCTGCACAGTAGGGATTTGACAAGAAGAAGAGAGAAGCAGCCCCTCCCTTCAGAGAGTCACAGCCTCCAGGATTCTCTTCAGGGAAACCTTCCTCCTCTACCCTCTGTTCTTTGATCTTCACTTTGCTGACTATCTTCTGGATTCTTTGATCTCACTCCACTATTAATAAAAACCTCGTGATCAGGCACTCCTGTGCATATGTATTATTTATTTATAAGTTATATGCATATTCTATTATATAATGCATAATATAAAGCATACGCCAAAACACAATTTTTTAAAGACATGGATAAAAAAATGGGAGAAAAATCCTAAGCAATCATCCCACATCAGAATGGACCACGTGCAAATCCTTTGGAGACCTGTGGTCCACAGGAGGGCCCCAGCTGCCCTGATCACCTGAGACCGGTCTCACCCCAACTCACAGTTTGGGGTTCTGTTTACCTGTATCTCTCTCCACTGGAGGACAGCCTCATTCATCTTCCTGTGCCCAGTGCTGGTGGCAGTACCTGGCACAGAGCAGACTCTCTCCATAGGCTTTTCTGGAAGTAGTGACAAAATGAAGCATTGATACTGTTTTTACAGTGATTTTGATCACAGCCCTGAGATTTGGGGAAAAGGGTTCCTGGGCAGGCCCTCCCAGGGTTCCTTTTTTGAAAGTGCCCAAGGTTGGGGGTCTGGAACCACATGCTGGAAGCAGTTTCATCAGTTCTCCTGAGCCGGTGAGGACTGAGTGACTTGAGAAGCCTCAAACTTAATCAAGTTGGGGGCTGGCTGGTGTCGGTCACTGCTGAGTGTTTTAATACTGCTTCTTTAATCATACCCACACTTCACGAGGCTTAGCCTCCCACTCCAAGGAAAAAGGGACTTGGACTTAGACATATGAAGCAATTTTCCCAAGGTCACAGAGTAAGAGGCAGAACTAAGACCACGACCCAAGGGTCACCTCTGTAGTCACTACTGGAAGGGGATTCACAAAGGATTCCTGGATTAGTGTGTGGCAACATATGAATTCATATTTGTGGAAGGAAGTTTTAATTTTGCTAAAGGACTGTCTTTAAGCACCTGTCCATCACAGGATACTTTCTCACTTGGGACATAATGAGATGATGGGCAACTGAGTGTTTCAGGATGTGGTGACCAGAAAACACTGGGAGCTCAGGCACTTGGTTTTACTGTTCCTTGGCTCAAGGTGACCCAGCTGGTCAGAAATAGAACTATAGCCCCAGTCCCCTGACTGCTATATCACTCCCCATACCATGCTGCTCCACCCCTTGAGAAATTGTATGGTATTATGATCGCAAACGAATGGTCACATTCTGTCCTGCGATTGCTCCAGGAGGCAGGACTCTCCAAGAGACAATCATGCCGGAGCTGACCTTTAGCTAGCATCCTCCAACTGTGACCCAATCAAACATAATGAGTTTAGAACAGGGCTCAGAATTGTTTTCTTCTCTCTGCCTTTCATTTCTCCCAGCCTTTATCGGTATTTTAGCAGAAGGCTGTTTTTCCTTCTGCACTTATTTATATTTAGCCTGAGCATCCTGTTAATTACAGAGCAGTTACAGGAGAATTAGGGACACTATATATAAATTTGCCATTTATGCAAATTGTAAAGAGAGAACAAAGAAAAATTAGCTTAATTAGTGTAATTGCTAAAAAAGCGAGAGGCGAGGCAAACAGGGCTTTAATCAAAGAAGAGGCGGAGGAAGTCTCAAGGAAATGGTGACCCAAATCAGCACAGATCCAAGGGCTCTGACCTTTCACGATCTGGAGACATTGCAGAGACACTGGGATAAGTTGAAGCCATGACAGGCAGCCACTGGGGGTTCTCAGTATTAAAACACCATGTTGTTGCCTGGGAAATGGAAGAAAACTCATGAACTTGGAAAGTTGTTGTGTGCATGTGAGTGTGGGCACTGAGGGGCGTGGGGGACAGGGAGCAGCACATGATACCCTGGGCACCTCTGTCCAGCAAAAACATACTCAGTCCCTACTAAGTGCTGGAGACTGTAGGGACGCTGGGGATGCAAATTGAATTCGATGCTGCCAGTAACTTCCTTGGGAGACAGGAAGAGACAGGGGACTGGGAGACAGAAGAGTGAAGTCCAATCAACAAAGGACACATTAAGGTCAACATAGAGGGGCCTGCAGGATACGGTGGCCAGACAAAGCAAATGAAATTGCAGGAGGTCCACTTAAATTTTAATTTTACCTAAACTAAGTATGTTCATGCAATATTTAGGGCAAACTTAACACTTAAGATGTTATTTCTTGTTCATCTGAAATTCACAATAACTGGGGATCCTGTGTCATTTCTGGTAACCCCCAAGGAGGCACAGAGGAAAGTCCTCCCCTCATTTCCCCAGGACCACAGAAAGGTCCGGAATTTCCCCTGAACGCAGAAAACTTCCCCTGACAAGTGCAGTTCCCTCCATCCCTGGTGTCACATCAATGGAGAGGTGGAAAGAGAGAAAACACTCCGAGACAAAATGAAGCTGGGCATCAGAGCAACATGAAAGGTCAGAGGACTTCTGGAGACATGCGGGTCTGCAACCACACAGCATGTGTGTTTGTCCCCGACTCCCTAAATCTTCAGGAAAGCCACCAGACAGAACTGTCTGCAAGCTTGAGGTCTTCTGTGTTCCATGGAAACCAAGGCAGAGGCCGAGAGTCCCACATCTGAGCAGATGCCCTGTGCCTTGTGTTCTTTAACCCACATGAGGTAGTGACATTGTCCCTACTTCATAGACTTGGTGAGAGGCACAGAGAAGTCAAGTGACTCCAGAAGCACCAGAGCTGGGATTTAAGCCAGGCAGCCCGGCTCCAGAGCCGAGCTCTCACGAGTGTTCTGCTCCATCTACCATGTGGGATTTGTGGACCTGCAGCAAGACAACCGCCAGAAAACCCAATTGGCCATTCAGTGTTGTTTTACTTAAACGATAACGAAAACAAACTAGCCTGCATGCATGGGAGCATTCAGTGGAAATAAAAGGGCAAATTGAACTGTGAATTTCCATCCACACGTTTGCCATTGGGGTCTACTGGAAAGAAAGGGAGCTCCATGTTCAACCTACCTCCACCCAGCGTGGTTAGCCATGCGAACAGCAAAACCAAGGCTGCACACCGAGGCCTCCCATTTCCCCCTCTGGACCCCACAGTAATAACAGCATTGTACCCAGCCATCCAACAATGCAATACCTGCCCTGAGTCACAGCCCAGGGAGTCTTAACCCCAGAATTTATGGAGATAAATGATGTGTGGAAGCAGACCAAACCCACATTGTAGAATGGAACAATGTATGGTTTGCTTTCCTTCGTTATAGGTGGGAAGCATGATGAGTTCCAGTCTCTGCTTTCCTCAATAAGTAACCAATAAGATTCTTAGCCAACAAACAAACAACAATCTTCAAAATGGTGGCTGAATTCAGTCCCTTGGTTTTATGTCTCTCTTGCAGGTTTTCTGTTCCTGACACATAGTACCTTAATATTCGCCATACCAAGCTCCAAGTCTTCGCTCCTACACTGGCCAATATTATAGTCTTCCCATACCTGCCCTCCTTCCTAGAGCAGGTCTCTAGTGAAGGCAGACCTCACTAGACTTAACAGTTTTGGACTTAAGACTGGGCAGGAAAGATCATCCTTCTGGAGACAGGTCCACTTTCAATGCTTTCAATGGTTTCAAAGAAATTGTTGCAGTTTCTTTTCCTCTTTGCCCCTTGGATGACATCTTTACAATGGCTGACACCCTTTATGGCATCCCTCCTCTCCTTAACTAGGACACTGGATGTCCCACACCTGCTTCACTGGTTCAGTGGCTGCATTCCTCTTTGGCCCCTTTATCTGGTGATGACATTTTCTGAAACAGCCTGAGCATTTTCATTTTGTTGTGTTTGGATATTCCTCTCTGGTTTGTTCTTCCTGATGACACTGTACATTTCCTTTCCTTAGGATGCTTCTGTGTCCCCTTATGATGAAGGCACGTGATGGTGATTGAGCTTCCCCACACCTGCTCATGGCAAATCAATCATGGCCTTCTCCTCAGCTGGAGAGAGACTCATGCAAGAGAACAAGGAGGAATCCAAGCATGTGGTCCTGCCACCAAGAGGGGCATATATACAAGCCCAGCACTGATGATTGGGGACTCCAAGTCACAGGATGACAAATGCCCACAGGAGAAAATTTATGAGTAGTCTCTGAAATTGCAAATATCAAACTCCCTGTCTTCTTCTTGTTTTCATGGACACAGACAGATTTATTTAGGAGAGGAGACACACATTCCAGGGAGAACAGGGTCTATCTCAAAGAAGAGACGTCCTTGGGGCAAATTAACAAATACACACTCACTGGAGAATGCAGGCCATATTAAGGGTGAGAAGCTTTTGGAGTAAAGCAAGGAATATACATTCAAGAAAGAGTGCAGAGACAGCAACCCCTTGGCATGGAGTGTTAATATTTATAGAGGGACAGTAGTTAATACTTATATTTACAAAAGTCAGAGCCAGGTGGACTAATGCAATTTTATGCTGGTTTCCTTCATTTCCACCATTTTTTTTTTCTTTCTCCAATCCTTCCCTTTTGCTCTCTTGTTTTCCATTCAGTGCTCCAATCCAAGCAAGAACTCTAAGTCTCTCTCTACAGGGCTCATGCAAGCCCTGTGTAGACTTTAGGTTGTTCTGCCTTTAAGTAGACCTTCCCACAAGGGCCTGTGGGTCTAACCAGAACTGAGACTGAAATATGGTTTCACTCTGGATGTAGAAGCACCCAGAAAACCTCACCAGGACTAGGATATGTCTGCTTCACAGTTTCTATGCAAAAACCTCCCTGTATTTTTTCCAGCTCCTGTCCTTTTCTTGGATTCAAGCTGCCGAGGAAGATGTGCTTTAAGATTAACAGAAATAAATATGCCCAGAGGATGGAGTACAGGATGGTGGCCAGACTTAAGACAACCACATGAGGACAGATAAAGGACCTGGGGTGTTTGAATCAGAGAAGTTGGGATAGGGAATCATGCAATGTCTAAAGAGCTGGTATCTGTAAATTGAAAACTTGCCCGAGTATATCCAGTGGGTAGATCCAGGGCCAGTGGAGAAACGCAGCAGAGTTAGTTTCATTGTTAAATATGAGTCACACCTTTTAATAGCTATATTAATACTTATTCTTAAATGATTGACCGACCATTTCTGGTTTGTGTTTGAACTTAGAAACTGAGTTCGTAGCCAGTGGTGATGTCTGGTGGGCATATCTGACAACTCAGGGATGTGGTGAGTCCAGACCAGGTGACCAGCTGTGCTGAGGTACTCTTTCACTCCTCAGTGCCCTTCTCGGCACATAGAGTTACTCCATGTCTTAACACATTTCCCTGAAGGGCCACCATCCCTGCCAGGTTTTCTGAATGCTCATGGTCGACTTCAGTAAAGTGGAATAAGGGGCGCCACGTGAATCAGATGTGTCCCTACCCTCCTGGAGCTCTCAACCTAGTGGAAAGGAAAAGTCACAGAAAAATAGCACAAGGGTGAATTCGAGGTTCACTGACATCCAGTTCCATCTCCCAGTTTCCATTGAGAAGGGGCTGTGTCCTGGGACCGCCAAGGAGAGGGAACTGAGAAGTTACCAGCTTCGGAGGAGAGGAAAGGTGGGAGTCACCAGCTCACACTCCTCCCCCTCTTCTTGGTCACTAGCAGAACACTGCAACCCATGGACCAAGGTTGGGGTGTGGCCACCTGGATGGGTCCTTTCAAAAGGAATTTGTGTAGTGAGTTTGCAAAAACCTTTAAATCTGTTACCTCATCTGATAATCCCAACGACTGAGGGAGGCAAGATGCCCATTTTGCCTATTTTAAGATGAGGGGGTTGGAGTTCAGAGGGGTCCTGTGAGCTGTACATTTTCATACATCAAGGTGCCTCTTCAGGACCTAAATCCTGTGACAAAGCCTTTCCTCGCCCTGAGTCTGAGGGTTTTCTTAGGAGGTAGCAGGTGGGGCTAGTGAGTAGCACACTACCCACCTATTATTTGTAATTTAGGAAACATAAAGCTGACCTCTGGGGATTAAATTGTAAAACCATCATGAAAACCAAATGCCACCATGGGATAAAAGAGCTCTGCAAACAGGAGAGAAAACGTAGAACCTACAGCACAATTCCAGTCGGAGAAGATGGATCTCACACCCTTACCTGGGCAGGAAGGCAGGTACACAAATGACCATAGAGAAGTAAACATCTGAAGCATCTGGGGATGTTCCTAAGTGAGACAGTGCCATGTAGAAGTTTTTAAATGAGCTTACTGAGAGCAAATTGCTGTGTTTTGTGGACTGCTGACAAAGGATAATGACAACTTATTTGTACTAGCACTGGCTCAAGGAGTATATCCAAATACTGCTAAGAGTAGATGGTAGTTCCAGAATGAGTTTTCTATATGGACTTCTGCTCCTCTGGTGGTATGAAGCTGGCACATGAAGAAGGAGGAAGCTGGTCTTTTCCTGTAGACTGTAGCTAATGGTGCATCTTGGTCTCTTCCTAATTGGAGGAAGGGGGATTACCACTAATTAGCAAATGTAAGAGCTTACAAGACTTTTTGAATGGGGAGGGATGTAACTTCTTTAGGAACAGCAGGGTTGCCTGGAAAGAAATGTTTAAATGAGGTTTGTTTATCATTTACATGGAAATCTCTTTCAAGAGATTTCCCCACTTTTAATTCCCCTCTTAATTCTTTGTATTTTCCCTTTCCCTTCTACCTATGAGAAAACACTTGACCCTTGACTACTTGAGTTTGGCTTATTTCACTCAAGATGATAAAGGAAATATTACATTCATCTATTACTGTTTAACAAGTTTCCACAAATAGAATGGCAATATAGCAACTTATTATCATCTGTCTTTTTAATAAAGTTTTATTAGTACATTATAATTATTCCCAATGTGGAATTCATGTGCCATTCATATATGCATATAACTTGCTCCCATTAATTCCCCAGTATTCCCCTCTCCTCTCCTCCTCCCCTTGTTTCCCTTCCTCCAGTCTTCTGATCTTCTATTTATTTACACATCTATTTTTTCATTAGTGCATTATATTTATACATAAAGGTGGGATCACTGTGGTGTATTCATACTTGCGTATAGGATAATTTGTGAGTCTTATCCCCAGTTCTTTCCCTCTTCCACCCTGCCTTGAATTCCTACCTCTCCTCTACTTCCATGCCATCCCCTGCTCTTTAAATCTCTTCTTTTCTCTCTCACTTTATATATGAAAGAAAACATTTGACCCTTGACTGTCTGACTCTGGCTTACTTCACTCAACATGATATTCTCCTGTTCCATCCATTTATCAGCAAATGACACAACTTCATTCTTATTTATGTCTGGATCTGGTAAATACACCACATTTTTTTTATCCATCCATCTTTAGACATGCACTTAACCTGGTTCTGTAACTTGACTATTGTGAATTGTGCTGCTAAAAACATTGGAAGGCATGTGTCACTATGATATGCTCATTTCAGTTCTTTTGGATAAATACCAGCGAGTAGGATAGCTGGGTCATATGGTGGATCCATTCCTAGTTGATTCTGAGGAGTTGACTGGGCTCCCTTAGATGGTTCTTATTTGGCATCTTTCATGGGGCAATCAGAGAGCAGCCGGGGCCACAGTCCTCAGAGGTCAGCTCTACTGAATGACAATTTGGTTCACTGTCAAAATGGCAGGTGATGCTGGCTGTCCACTGGGAGCTCGGTCATGACCACTGATCATAGTACCTTCTCACAAGTGGTAGATGAGCTGAGAATGGGAGTGTAGTGAGAGCAAGAATTCCAAGACAGCCCAGCAGAAGCTTTCAAGGATTCTTATGGCCTAACTCCAGAAGACTTGGAAGGTCACTTCTACTAATGAAAACCATGAGTGAGGTAGAGTGCTCTGTGCTGGGCATATAAGAATGAAATGTCACAGCATGTGCCTTTGGGAAGGGACAGCTAATCAGAGAAACATACATGTGGCTCATACCTGTAATTAACTAAATAGGGTGCTCTGATAAATGCCTCTCCAGGCCATGATAGTGGCACAAGAAAGTATTTAAGAGAATGAGGTATCAGAGCGGGTTTTACAGAGGAGGTGATTTCTTGGGCAAAGGCAGAAGGATGTAGTTGTTTGCTCTGGACAGTGTGTGGGGAGGTATAGGGAAAGCCCTTGGTAAGAAAAGAAAACACAACACAATGGAACAAAAGAGGTGATCTTGTGCTGGGAACTGTAAAAGATCCAACACAGAAAATCCACACCATAACAGGTTTGCACAAGGCAGTGATCTCAGTCATCTGAAGGATTGCTTGGATAGGTTAGCTCAGAAACAAAGCTAAGCTCTTTGCCGTGTTCCTTGGATTTTACAAGGTGCTATCACATGTTAGTTATGAATCTTAGCCTATCTGGAGGGGTGGCAGATAGGTCAGGAACATGAGGTACTTCCCGATCATTTTGTGAAGGCAAACTGGCTAATAGGATTGGTATTGTAAAGATTGTATGTTGGGCAGTGTTGGGTTAGAATCAAGAAGGTGGAATGGCAAGCAAAGAGGTCCTGTAAGTAGGTGGAGGCTAGATAAAGAGGGTTAGCCCTGACCTTTGTGACAATTCACAAGTTTATATAGAACACCACTGTGTCCAGGGGCTCTTCAAGACACTGAGGATCCCTTAGTGAACAGGGCAGCAAAGCCCCTGTCCCTGGGCAGCTTGCCTTCTCTTTGGAGAGCAGACACTGAACAAGATAGGGAGGGACAATGTGCAGAGTGCCCAAGGTGCTCAGCACCAGGGTTGAAAACTGCTGCAGGGAGGACCAAGTTGCTTTTATCAACTTCTCAGGGAGGATCCCTGTGGAGATGACATGTGGCCAGAGACCTGAAGGGGGAGCCAGTCCTAAGAAGAGGCAGGCAGGGGACACCAGAGAAAGGTAAATCCCAGAAACCAAGAAGCAGAGAATTACAGCATGTCAGAGGAGAGAAGAACATTGGTTCACCCACATGGAGTGATCCTGGGGTGGCCCTAGAAGGGGAACTCCCCAAAGAGGGAGTGTCTGACCTCAGGTTGCACAGGCCCTGCGGGGCCCTGAGATCTTAGCCTCTGAGTCAGAGGACTTTGAGCACCAGGCCAATAAGACCGACTTGCCTGTGAGAAGACTTCTCTTGGTGACCTGTATGAAATTGATGGAAAGGGGCAAAGGTAGGAGCGGGGTGACAAATTAGGAGGCCCAGGTATTAACACAGGTGAAATACGGTGGGGGCTTGTGTTAGAGTGGCAGTAAAGAGCTGGTGAGAACTGACTAGCTTCTGGCACGTTGTGAAGTATGGTTGACCCTCAGTAACTGCAGAGGATTGGCTCCCAGACCCCCTGTGGAATTCTACAGATGCTCTAGTCCCTTGTCCAAAATGCTGAGGTATTTGCATATGACCTACACCCATCCTCCCATATGGTTTAAATCATCTCTAGATTAGTTATCATAACTAATACAATGCAAATGCTATGTAAATAATTTTTATACTGTATTTTAAGAGAACAGTGACAAGAAAAAGTCTACACCTGTTCAATACAGATGCAACTTTTTGAAAATATTTTTATTCATAATTGGTTGAATGTGCAGATGCAGAACCCACAGACAGGAGGATCAACTGTACCATCAAGGAGGCTTTCTTATGGATAGGATATGAAATGTGAGAAAAGGAGAAGAACCTCAGCCTCCTAAGGGAAAACAGTTGTTTTGAGTTGTCTTGGTGAATGCTAGGTGGAGATGTCCAGTCTCCAGCTGAAGTAGAAGAGACATTTGCCACTCACTAAATGTCCCTGAGCTCCCTCACATTTCTCAGCACTCAGTTAAGCAGACTCATATGACTCATTCTTACTTGTGGACCAGAGGCAGAGGTGATCTGTGTTTCTTGTGGATCAAAACATTTAAGAGTCATCGCATAACCCTCCTGCTCACTATTGTCCCAACACCAAGACTAAGGAAATCATGTGTTGAGAAGTGGCAGAGCACCCACAGTCCTGGGTCTCTGAATACTGTATAATCTCTTCCTAATGACTTGTGTTGGATGTATCATCAGCAAGAAATATGGACTTGATGCATAAAGTACATGAGATTTGAGGATCTCTTTGTTACTGTAGCATAACTTATGCTATCCTAACTAATCCATCTGGATATATGAGTCTGAAATTCAGGAAAAAGGGAATTTACATATATAAATGTGGCAGTGGAACTTGGGAAATGAATGGGATGACCTAGAGAGAGACTGCGTGGCGATGGCAAAAGGGGCAGGATTGAAAGGCTCTGAGAAACAGCAACAATTTAGAAGAAGAAAGATAAAGAGGATCACTGACGTCTGAGAAGGAGCATTCAGACGTTCAGGACAACTAAGAGTGCCATGGGAACCAATGCAGAATTTCAAGGACAAGAGGGAGAGGTCAGAGGTATATGCACTTTGAAATACATCCCCAAATGCATCCCAATCCAATTCATTTCCATTTGCTTCAGAATAACAAATATGGATAGGCTGCCTCAGATACTCCTGAGGAGTAGAATGTGGGCCATGGAGCAACCAATGGACAGAATAGTCCACACAGGTCATTTGCTGACCTTTGGTTGGAGTCCTTTCTTAGGTAAGTGATGGGGGCAAAGGCAAGCCAAGCCCAGGTTGGGAGTGTGTGGAAGGTTGGAATGTGGAGGCCACCCGGTATGACTCTTTAAAACCCTGGATGTACAGAGAAAAGAGATATTTTGAAGGTTTGGAATGGGAGGGGTGGAGAAGCAGGCGATCATCTCTACTCCTACGAGGTACATCTTTCTCCAGCAAGCCAATGAAGGAGAAGGATTTCCCTGCTTCCTCCTGAGAGAAAGCACAGCACATGGCTAAGCTCTGGGGCAGGACCCCAGCTCTGCCCCTTACTAGCTGCGAGGATTTGGGCGAGTTACTTGTGCCCTATGCCTCCGTTCTCCCTCTGTAAGCTGGAGGAACCATGCCTTTCCCAGATGTTGCATGACAAATGAGTAGAGAGAACAGCTGTCCTGACCTGCCAGGGCCGAGGGCTCGCCCAGGATGCGGGTGCTTCAGTGCTAGATCCAGGATGGTTCTGGACCAACTGCCCCACTTTGGTCATTGTATGATTAAGTGGCTTTAAACATGCTAAGAACAGTGCCTAGCAAACAGTAAGTTCTCTAACCAAGTAGCTACTGCTCTTCTTGAACATCCATGTGCCTCGGTTTCTCCACCTATATATGGAAGGAAATAGAAGCTGCATAAGGAGTTCCGTGGAGGCTGGAAGGAGGGTGCACGCATGTGCAGTGGGGCAAACGGTGAGGACACTGGAGTCTCCGTTATCATGACAATGTGAGGACTGCCGTGCTGAACTGAAGGAGCAGCAGGCTGCCCGGAGCCAACCACACGCGATCAACACAGAACAGGGGCTCAAACCACGTGTGCCTGACTCCAAGGCTCGCCGGGTTTCTTTAGGGCCATTTTGTAAGCAGGGTCAGGGAAGATTAAGTAATGATGAAAATTAGAGTTAAGCTTAGAGGCTGAATTGAACCTGACATTTACTTGCTTACTGACTACATCACAAATATTCAACAAATATTAGTCATGCCCCAGATGATGTATAGTGTGCCAGTCCCTCAGACTGTAGAAATCGAGAGGGTGAGAAGCAAGGGGGCGAGCCAGAGGCATAAACTTGTCTCAGATCCGTCACCCTACTCTCAGGGCCAGAGTGAGTGTTCCCACGTGCAAAGATCCTTTGAGGAGTCTAGCCCACTCCCTAACCCTGAGGGATGCGCTGACTTCTAATTAGCATTCCTTGTTTATTAGGCTTGCAGCGAGCAGGAGGATCATCAGAGTCATGGGCCCTGTCTCGCTGGTCATGTCAGCCCCTCCTCCATCCCAGCCCGAGATCTCAGGTGATGTTCTCATTCCATGCCAACAGCTAATAACACACCCAGAGAGGCTGCTGATGAATAAACACTGCATCTATTTTCAGCCTCTTTGCCATGAATTTTGGCAGAATCTTTGCTCTGAAATTCAGGGTAACTTCTGAGCTTTCCTCTAAGAATAAATACTCTTCTGAAATGCTCCCTCAATGAATGTAAATAGACAACAGATCCACTGTGCGATTTGAGACTGATGAACAAGAAGGGTACAGTGAGCTCCCAATGAGCAAATCTTTTGATAAGACACAGCGCCTCGTTCAGCAAAACCTCCCTGTCCTTGGAGGTGGCTTGGAGTTGGCCAGAGAGGAAGAGGGGTGCAAGGTTCCATCCCCAGGTGCTGGGGCTGAATGGCTCACAGAGAAGGAGTTTATTTCAACAAAAACTCACTTAAGGGTCAGTCTGCTTCCTGGAAACTAGGAAAATCAGGGTGAACCCCGGTGGGTCACAAACTAAAAGGTGAGTAGGTAGAGTTGGGACCCTTTGACAGATGTGTGCCCGGGAACTGCTTAAGTGCAAGACATTCCCCAAACCACGGTGCCCAATGGCCTGAGAACAGACGTGCACAGACAGTCAGGCCCTTGCACTGATAAGGAGCAGCTGGGGTCTCTGCACAGAGCTCCTGGTGCAGTAGGAACGTTTACCCCACAGGCGGCCCTTGAGATCTAGGGTCTGAATTGCTTCCACCAGGGCTAGAGGGGACCTGTGCATTCCCAGGGCCTGGATTCTTCCCAAGGAGGAGTCAAGTCTGACTCAATGTTCTTAGATCCCACAGGAATTCAGAGAAATTAAGATTGGTTGAAAACATCTAATGGCAAGAAGAGGTTCAAACCCAGGTCAGGGTCCATCCACAAAAAGAAAAGAGGGCAAATGGCGAAGATGATCGGGAGGGTCCTGGGTAATGGGCCCACAGCAGTGAGGTTCCTGGGGTGTGTGGTATGAGGGGACCCACACAGCTGGGCTGAATCCAGGTGTTGGAATGGAGGCATGACATCCTCAGGGAGAGCAAAGACCTCCAGGGAGAGCCTCTCTCCTTCCAAACTAGTCAGGCAAGCAGGCAGGTTTTCACACATAGTAGTCACTTAGCAGTTGTGTTGCTTTAGACAATCATTCCATGTACTAATTCCCACCCCAGCACCAGCAAGCAGACAATCCTAATTCCCTCTCTTGGCCACTCATTCTCTCTTTCCCTTGTTCTTTTATCCAGGTTCTCCATGAATGATTTAGTGAGTCATATATTGTCCATCATTTCAGTTTCATCTTTGCAATTGCATCTTTTATGCAGCCAATCAGTTAACTATTCGCACACACCCAGTCCCAGGCAACCCCCTCCTTCTCACTCACTCATTCACTTATGCAGTTAGTCCTCACATCTGTCGATTAGTCATTCCATGATTATTTCATTCATTCATCTGCTCATTTATTCCAACATTCAGGGCTGGTCACTGACTCATTGCTTCACTCCTGTCTTTATTCATTTGTTCCTCAGTCTTTCAGTCAGCCAGCCAGTCGGGCAATCAGTGACTCAGTCACAGTGAACTTGTCCACCAGGCCTCAGGGGTACAGATTCTAATCTATGCTTCCTTCAGTTAAACTGGAGTTTGCATAATAACCTGAAAGGCACAGACTATGGGGTGTGGTTCTAGCATCATTTTACTCTTTCTCAAAAAATAATAAAAATAAGCCCCAGTGCCTGATATAAAAACTGTCTTCACACAAATAAATTGATGAAATTCATTCCCCAGGAGGTCTGCTCCAGCTACTGAGCAGGCCTAGGCTCCCGAAGCCCCTGAAGAGGATACGGGGGGGGGGGCGGGGGGAATCTAGGCACCAAAGACCCCCATGGGACATGCGTGGGGCCCATCCCAGGACAGACACTGACAAAATGTTTTTAAAATTATGTTTCTCCTTTTCTAAAAAGTGGTGCGTACTCATTAGAAAATGAAGAAAGTTTTGAACAAGAAAAAGAAAAGAAGCCAAATTCCACTACCCAGAATTAACAATTGCTAATATTTTCGTATATGCACTTGTATAATTTTAATACCTTTTTACCACAAAGCAAAATAATTATGAGCAGTTTTATTGATTATTACTATGATAGAAATGTATGATTCACATTGAAGTTTTTGTACTCAAGAGAGTTTGTTTAATTGGATTAGCAGTGACACTTTGTGATGACAATTAAAATTTATAATTCAGTAATTGATATAGGGTTGTTTTAAGTTGAATTTTTACTAGATTTATATGCAGCACTTGAACATTTATAATACCATGAGAATCACCTGATGTTTATGAGTTTAATGTAATATATTAGATTTTTTAAAAGACTTGAATACCAAGGAATTTGGTTTATTAATCAAAGTACAAAAAAGTAGAATGTATCCAAATTACAAAGATGGTTGAAAATCCTTAAGTTTGTAAAGGGAACTAAGCAGTAATCAAGAACTTCTTGAAGCTGATTGTTAATTCTTGCTAGATTTTTGCAAATAGAAGAATAAGATTTGTAGGTTGAGTGTCAAAGCTTGGGAAAGAACCTATTTAATTGTGTACACTTAATACACATGATATTAAATTTTAAAACCAAGGTAACTTGCAAATTATCTTTGGTGTACAAATAAACTTCCCTTGAGGACATTAAGAACAAAGCCCTCACTCTCACGTCCTCACGGTCAAGAGGGCGTAGAGTGTCCTGTGCCTTCTCCTGCACTGCCCCTTCTTACAAGGGCCACGCTGGGCTGCCACCTTTCCCTCCAGCCAGGAAGACATTGAAGATGACAACAGAATTCCCGATGTGGGCATCCAGTGGGTCTCCTGCCACTCCCTGGGAGACGCCAGGGTGTGCTGACACATCTCTGTGGCTGTCTCCTCCATGGATGTCCAAGCCCTGGAGACAGAGGGAGAGCACTCTCCTCCACTGCTCCAGAGCCCAGTCCAGTGCCGGCACGGCAGGGGCCCACCACGGCACACGGGGGAAGGTGGACAAGACCCTGCAGGGGCGGAGGGCGTCTGGTAGCAAGCACGCTGCAGTGAGCTCCACGCTGAGCCCTTCTCACCCACAGGCCCCCCTTGGTTGGGGAGAAGGTCACAGGCTGTAGAACCTGAGCGTTTTCTGCTTTCTAACAAGCCTGTCTCAGCTCTCCGGGTCCAGCCGCTTCCTCCATTATCCCCTGTTTAGATAGGCTGCCAAAGGCCTTGTCACAGTGAGGGTCCTGAGCCAACTCAGAAGGTCCAAGGTTACCCACAGAGATGGGGGGCAGAGAAAGGCGTGTGGAAAACGCCCTACAGCTGACGACATATTGTTTAAAGACCCCAGGCAGTGCGCTTGCTGGCCTGTTGGGGAGAAACAGCTTGGAGCGGGAAGGGCTGCCTTGAACCCTTGGAAACTCCTGCCGGGTGAGGGGTGAGTCTGCCCCCAGCAGCCTGGGACAGGCTGGGTGACGGGGACTTGGGAGAAATGTGGACAGTTGTGGCCTAAGTCCTCCAGGGCCTCCCGGTGGCCTCAGTCTCCTTTAAGCTCGGCTCTGATTCCCCTGGCCGCCTGCAGCCTCCCAGCCGCTTTCCTGTGCCCCGCGGGCGCTGCACACGCACCAGATGCTGTCCATAGGGAGGACACGGACAGCAGGTGAGGAAATGGAGACTCAGAGGCTAAATCGGTGTCTTCCACCCCCTTTCAGTGAATGGCCTGGCATGGATTTGAAGCCAGCGCTGAGCATATCCAGATCTGAGACTTTTGCGCCCATGAGCTGCTTCCCGAGAGCTCCTGAGCTGGAGAGCGCCCTCTTGGCACCCTTCCACAGGCGTGAAGAGAGCGCTCCCGCGCCCCATCTCTCTTGAGTTCGCTCTCTGAGAAAGCTCCTTTATCTGTCTCGGCGCTCACTCCTGACTCCAAGCTACCTCTGGAGTTTGAATTTTGAAACACTAAAGTCCCATCAATTCCCTGGGTCCCAAAACTGTTTTTGTCCAAGAACAAAAACTAATATCGTAGGTTTCTGTTAGTTGCCCTTATTTTGTCTCCAATTCCCCAGGACAAGAAAGGGAAGGAGGAGGACACCAAGGTCTCCCCCTGTGGTTGACAGGCACTTTGGAGTCACTTCCTGGAGAGGCAGGCAGAGGAGCTGATGGCAAGAATTCTCCCGAGGAAGCCCCAAGCAAGAGCACCGCCCAGCATCCCCACCCTCCCTGAGCTGTGATTCAGGAGGTGACAGTCGCCTGGACTAGAGCCCCCCCGCCGGATCCTGCAGTCAGGGGTGCCCACTGGCCGTGAAGTCTTCCAGCCTCTCTGCATTCTGGGCCATCTCACTAGACAAGTGGCTCTGATTGCTGCTAATTTTCCTCTTGGCACTGTTCCAGCCGCCGATCTAGACTCAGTATTAACGTGCCTTAGCCGTTCTCGGGAGCTTGGCAAGACGCATTCACTTCCCCAGGCAGCAGTGTGAATCTGGGGGGTGCAAATGCGGGTGACTTCTTGCTCCCGCGCTCGCCACTCTGCTCCACCACATGCCAAGCTTCGCATGCCCGGCCACACGCTGGGGCTGGTTGAGGGGAAGGATGGCAGCATGAAGGAGCCATGGCCCTCGCATTCCTTCCTCCATGACCAAAACCAACAGCTCCCTTGCTGTGCTCTTCAGCGTGGGGCCTGCCTTGCTTGTTTCTATCTAGAGCGGCAGCTACTGATTGTTGAGTGTCATTAAGATTTTCCTAATTCATTTCACCCACTTTTCACACTCCTATCGGCAACCCTAAATAGCCATGGCTCAGCATCCAGAATGATTTAGTAAGTCAAATACCTGGACCTCTGCTTTCCCTGACCACCTGTCACTTTCAGACTTTACACCGTACACCTGTGTGCCTGTTTACTAAGAACTCAGCCACCCACCCTGTGAGGAGAGTGGAATGTAGTGGAAAACAAATATTAAGCTCCTTCTACAGCACTGGCAACACATGGAAGCCTTCTATGATACAATTTCCTCTACAATCAGAATAAATCTTTAGTTTTAGGAAGCAAAAATCACTTCTCATCTGAGTCTAAGCACAGAAATTCTCTTAAAGCAGTTGACCTTTCTTCTCCCATTTTCATCTCCATTCTCCTAGGTTAGAAACTGTTAATTGCACTTAATTTCATTGTCTCCTCTGTCCCCAGCTTATAATGAATTATCAAGTTCTATCAATTCTTCTGGATCAATATCCTTCCCTCCATCCCTCCCTTCCCAACCTTCTCATTCATCCATCCATCAATCCATCCAACCATCCATCTGTCCACCAGTCCATCCATCTACTCAGCCACACATTCATCCTTTCTTACCTCTTCCATAATGAACTGTGAGACTCTGGATATCAATATTTGACTTGAACTTCAAACTGTAGAAAAAATGATAGGCTTCTTCCCAACTTTCCTCTTATCCCCAAATGAGAAGAGCTGCAGTATGTGAAGTCTTTGGCTTATATTATTAATGGCAGGCACTGACAGGTGGTACAAGATCAACTACTTTTGCATTTATTTTGAATTCTTGCTCAGTATCATTAATAGCATAACCTGAATCCAGGGTCAAGAAGGAAACCCTGATAGAATAACTTCCATTTCCTCACCTAGCTTCCCTGTAGCTTCTCCACATTGTGCTGTTAAGTTGGTCCTGATGTTTTTCTTAGACAAACTCCAATAACAACTGTGCATCTCAGATATCCAGAGTAGGGCTCCAAACACGGTGATCCAGTGGAGTCAAACATGCAGAAATGACAAGATAGGTCCCTTACACATGAAAACATTCTGATCTTATTGGATTGATCTCCAGTCTTGCACCTCATTCATTCATTTGATGACCTAGAATATACAAGGCTCGGCCATGAAAACCGAGGGTATAGTTATGACAGAGACAGAATTTTAACCTCAAGCAGCTTCTAATCTAGAACTGAAGAAAGAAGGAACGACACACAGCCTACCATGAGCCCTACCATGGAGGTGTAACCGAGGGCTTATCAGAGGACCAATGGTAACATGCATCTAAACAGAACCTAAGGGAATGAAAGAGCAGGGGATTCAAGGAGAAGGAGAAAAAGCGACCCTGGGAAGGAAAGAGCAGAATGTGCAGGCCAGAAGCTAGCGGAAATACAGCAGACACAGGTAACCTCAAGGTGTGAGTTGGAAGAGTGCCAAGAGTTGAGCTGGAGGTTGCTAGAGACCAGAGTGTGATGGACATTGATCGCCAAGCTGAGAGAGTTGAACTTTTTCCTGAAAATGATCAAACTCTATTTAAAACATTTCCAAGGAGAGTTGAAAGAGTTTCTAAGGTCATTGTTGTTAAAAGAAGCTTCATTGGCAGTTTTTTTTTATCCGAGATGTCAAGATGTTAAAAGCACACATGAATTTTTCTCAGTGTGAGATAGCCCGAGAGAATCCAGGTTGGCTGAAGAGGAACAGTGGACCAAAAAGTTACAAAGGAAGGCTCTGCAGAGTCAAAAGTCTGTGGGCATATTGAGCATCATAGTCCAACACGGTGTTCCTTCCACAGGTAGAGTCATGCCTCCTTTGTGCCTGGCATCATGTCAGCTTTCGGGATGGCAAATGACACACATACAACGTGATCCGTGCCGTAGGGAGCAAGCAGAGGTTTATGGAAGCGTCGGCATTTCTCCAGGTCACCTCTCTTGTGTCTTCTCTCCATTATCAGCCAATTCTCTATTGTTCACTTAATTTTGTTTGATTCTAAGCATCTCAGCAGTTGCTGATAGCAGCCAGAACCACTTAAGCACTTGAGTCTCCTTGGATCCTCAGCTTGCACAGAGCTCTCTGCTTTTAACGATCTTGTAGCTGAAAAGACAGCTCAAGGCACTCTCACACAGAAAGGTCTGATAGGGGAATGTCAGAGATGTTTGGAGGATCTAGGACTCATTCTCTAGAGTCTCTGTGCTTCTTAACCTGGGGGAGTGGACCACACATTAGACTCTCGAGCTGAGCATCTTGATCATTTTCTCAACTGAGTTCACCTTTTCTTGCACCCCCTACTCCATTTCCACTCAAACATGCTTCCTTTATTTGGTCTATATGTCTAAACTTCTCTTAGTAGTCTTCTGTGGTTTGTGTTATATTCTAGAATACTGCAATCTCTTTTTCTTGTGTGGTTCTTAGCATGATTTCTGCTTGTGTTTTTGCCCCTAGTTCTGATATTTCTCTTCATGCTCCAGCCTTGGTAGACAATATGAAAGTTGAGCATTACAGTGGGACAAGGGGGATGGTGGCTAGAGAATGTGCTGAAGGCAGGTCGAGCCCGTGGGAGCACAGGTCAACCTGGAGGGGCAGCAAGTTGCAAGACTGCTAGAATGGCAACGTTGGAAGGAGCACAGGAACATTGAAGCCAGTGCCTTCTCTTCTCGGATAAGGAAAATAAACTTCAATGTTTCCTCGACATCACACAACTGATTACCCAAAGCTACACCAATCTGGATGCTTATCACACAACCAGTTCTGCCTAGTTCAGGGCTCAGTTGTGAGCTGCACCCAAGGTTGCACTACTTCCTGTGTCAGAAATAGCTGAGATCAGTCCAGGTCACAGCTCTTGAGAAAACTCCCTCATTCCTCTCACATTAGCCACACGTTACTATATGCCTCCTGTCCTGAACAGAGCGGTCTGGCCTCTTGAGATATGCTTGGCTGTCCTGAAATCATCACGTTCCTCCTTCTGAATTTTGGCATTAGATCCAAGAGGGATTGGATTGCAGCCTCCATGGAACTGAACTGGTAGCTTGAAAATGTGGCAGTAGCCATCATCCACCTGACAAGTAGGCTACCATGCTGGTGGGCTTATCTGCAGAGCACAAAGTGAACCAGAGATGGAGAAACAGAAACCAGAAGCAAGGCAGAGTGAGCTTATTCACTAGTTGCATGGAACTTTCAATCTCCTGGTTCCACTTCCTCTCTGAGACCTCTCTTCATCTCAGCCCTTGGAGTGGATACATATCTATTTAGTACCTGTGACATCCCAGGGGTATTTATAGGAACTGGGGCCACAGTGTGGATCAGAAAGCCACAGGTCCTACTTGTGTGGAGCCTACATGCTAGTGTGGACAGGTACATGACAAACAAGTAAATAAAAATTAATTGGGATGGTGATAAGTACAATGAAATAAATTTTAGAGAATAGAAATGATCCAAGAACTGGAGTTTGGTGGGGGAGTATTAGAATGCAAGATCAGAGAAGACAAGGACCCCCAAGCATGTCTGATTAGCACAAACTAAGTGGGGGTGATGCCCATGGAGTTGTGACATGTACAACATTGACAACTAGAGGCAACAGTCCTGGGAAGGGCTTTCTGAGGAAGGAATATTTGTGTTAAAATCTATGAGAAGGAGTTGGCCTTGTGAAAATGTGTTCAGAGGGCATTCCAAGCAGTGGGAACAGTCAATGCCACCATGCAAAGCTGGGAACGAGCTTATCTTGTTCAAAGAACTTTAAGGAAAACAAAAGGATCAGAGGACATTAGCTGATGGGAAATGTAGAGCACAGCGGGATAGGAACGCATCAAGGGACACAGGTGGCTTCTAGATCAGGGTCAGACCTGGAACTTCAGGTGTGATGAGAATCTGGTGGGGTTGCCAATGGAGGAAGGCATGTTCTTTGGGTGTTTTCCAGCAATTCCCACTCAGGTATGAACTCCATGGGGACAGCACCTCTCCTGTTCACTGCTGTATCTGCCCTGGTGTGGCCCCTGCACACAGTGGGTATTCTGAAGCTTACTGTCTGGCTCTGGCTTTGGAGTTCACTCTGTCAGGCACAGTTCAGCCTTTTTGTTCCCCTTCTGAGATTATAGGTGTGTGTAGAAAAATTTCCAGGCTCTAGTTTACTAAAGAGAGAACATTCCATGATGACTTTCTGTTACTAAATGCTTTTCAATTGATTATAAGTTTAATTCTCAAAATGAGGCAGATCTGTGGTAAATCTGTGGTTACTCAAGAGTCTGAGTAACTTACTCAAGATCTCAGAACCACGAGTGAGATGCCTGGGACCTGGAAGCAAATCCTTGTTATTCCTGAACCCATAGTCTTCATCAGGACCAGAGAGCCAGACACAGAGACACACCAAGGAGGTGAGTGAGAACAGCAGGGCTGGAGTACTGAGAACTCTGCATAGATTTCATTATTTTCTAAAAGACATAAATTATTAATATAGGCTATGGAAGGAAAAGAAAACCCTAATAGGCTAATTGTCAAAGTTAAAACTTGGAAAATGTAAAATTAAAATTTAAGAAAGGACACTGGGTTCTGATGACTTTTCAAGTGAAGTCTCACAAGTCTTTAGTGAGTAGATAGCACCCTACTTTTCAGTGTTTCAAAATTTAGAAAGCAATCTATAGCTTCCTATTTCATTTTTAGAAACTGATCCCATGACTCTATTCTTTTCTTCAATCAACATCCTCAGAGACATGATATGTGCATCAGAGAAACAAAGATATATTGGAAAAACACTCAGGATAGTAGAAAGAACCCTCAGAAGTTAAACATTTGTTAATAGAATAAAAACCAACAGAAGGATAGAAGCTAAAGTAGAATAAATGCAGGGTAAAATAGAAAAACAACAAGAAGTGATAAAGAAAACAAGAACATTGAAGAACATGTGACGTTTCATAAGTGACATTTCTATTAAGAAAAATGTGTGAATAAATCAGGAAAGAGGAAGACACAGGGACCTGGAAGCTAAATCCAATACAGAAGAGCAAGGGGCTGAAGCAGCAGAAGGAAAGCTTTTCTGTACTAGATTGTTTCCTGGACCCCCTTGTCTTCTGCTAGCCACCTAAAATGAGTGGGATGCTGCTTAGACGAGAGGGCTTTGTGGAGATAAAACCAAGATGGCAGACCCAAGTCTTCAGGAATAGCCAGTGGGTCACACAGTGAGTGAATTTGGCAGAATGAGGGATTCAAAATCATGTTGTCTCCTAGAGACTCAGCTTCTGTGGTCTGTGGTCTGTGCTCTGATGAGATGAACCAGCTTACCACACATTTCAGTTCTTAACTTTCCTGTGTCAAACCTCTCTAAACTCATTGGTTTAAAACAACTGTTAGATATTCATAATTCTTCACTTTGGAAAGGGCTCAACCAGGCAGGCTGGTCTCACCCGGGACCACTCATGTTTCTGCATTCCTTTGAAGGATCAGCTGGGACTGAAGATCACTCACAGTGTCAGTGGGTGGGGGCTAAACCCTCAGGTCTCCTCTATGTGGTCTCTTTTGCAAGGTCCAATGTACAAGGCTTATTATGCCTCTGACGACCCATTGATCAGAACAAGTTCACACAGTAAGCCCAGATACAGGACAGGACTATGCACAGGTATGAATACCAGAAGGTGTGGTTTGATGGAGGCCCACTAACACAACAGTCAGAAATAGCAACTGAGCCAAGGTCATAGAGGTAATGAGTATGGCAAAATCAGAGATCCCATGTCAGGTTTTACCTTTCAACCAACCCCAAGCCACATGGGTGGCTGGTAGAGGCACACTCGGCTACCAGGAGCACTCAAGGAGGGGTTGGGTAGGCTCATGGAATAAAGAGATGTGCTGAATCTGGAAGCATGAGATGAAGTTAACCAGAAGTTAGCTTCAGATTAGGCATATTCTGCCTATGTATGGTAAAGATAGATCCTGTAGGGTCAGATGACACTGTGGGAAGTGGTGAAAGAACACCCAAAGGGTGACTTCCCAATAGTCCATTAGTGCCATACTACAGAGGATGTTTGTTCTCAGAAACTTTAACACAGGAGGATCCATGGGAGGGTTGGAAACTCAGGGACATTTCCATGCAAATAATAAACATGGATGGAAATTAAAGCTCATGTTCTAGTGATTACTCCATGTCCTTGAGTTTCCTTGGAGCTACCATAATCTGTGGAAATAAGGAGAGAGCACCATGAATTAAAACCCATAAGTTGTCTCATATCCAAGTCTGACAAAACTAAATCATATTCCCTTAGAGAAGAGAAAAGCATGTATGAGACCCCTGGTTCAATCCCAGCCCTGGAGAGAGAGGAGGGAGAGAGAGAGAGAGAGAGAGAGAGAGAGAGAGAGAGAGAGAGAGAGAGAGAGAGAGAGGAGAGAGACTGATATTCTATGGCAGAAGTAGCTGCCATATTGTCAGTACCACTAAACCAGTTGAGTCTTTCCACTTCTGAATCACTTGGGTATTATCATTCAAAATATTATTTGGAAAAAGCAAAAAGTCTAATGATCAGGGAGGCTTCCTCCCTCACTATATTATCTTTTGCCAACTATAAGAATACCTAGAAATATAAAATATTTCAGTTAAATTGGAACTTGAAGTTTCTAAGTGGGATGTAGAGTTGGTCAAAGGCTTTTTCTGCCCCAAGGATGTTATTATGACTGATTTTCCTTATTGCTGCCAAGATGGGATCAACTTGTTTTGTTTGTTCCTCGGTGAGAATTTAGATTTTCTAAAAGAATTTGGTTGCAGAGCACCATCCAGTCATTAACAACAGCAGGTGGGAAAATATTAAGAGCCTGTGCACTATGGCACCACAAATTTATGAAATGTTGTTGATTTTTTATCTCACTGGGGCTTGGTAGCAAGTCTGCAAGGGAAGCAGGATTGACAAGGATGCCCCTATTTACAGCTGACTGGATCTCTTCCTCAACTCTGGTTCAGTAATGACCCCACCACCAGGTTGGGCAAGCCAACATCTACGTGTCCTCCTGGAGACCATGTGTGAGTGGACTCTTTCCGCTAAATTTGTACTTACTTCCCGAAGTCTTACATTTATGGTATTTGAGCCATGAGACCTTTGAGACGTAACTGGGTCATGAGCACCCTGCTGAATAGACTATCCCATTCACACACTGATGGATTCATGGTTGTGGCTGGAGAGGCCCTCCAACACAGCCTCCCCAACAGGAAGACCCTCAGCAGATGCTAAGCAAGTGCTGGCTCCATGCTATTGGACTTCCCAGCCTCGAGAAATGTGAGCTAAATAAGCCCCTATTCTTCACAATTTCCCAGCCTGTGGCATTCAGGTATACAACAGAAGACAGACTAAGACCATAACTTTCTCCCCTTTATCAACCCATCTCCAAGCCCTGACAATTTTATCTTTTAAGTATTTCTCACACTCACTCTTCACTCCATTCTTCAACTACCATTCCAGTTCAACCATGACTGATTTTCATCTGGAATATGCAACATTCCCTTCACCTGACTCCAGGTTGTCCTCCTCCACACTGCTTTCCACAGAGTCCAGAGGGATCACTGCAAAATGCACACATGCTTATATCACCTCTCTGCTTCAAATACTTACATGACTTCTCATTGTGTTTGAGCAAAGTACATATATGCCTAGCAAGGCCTACAATGCCCATGGAGCTTGGTTCCTTTTCTCTTCTGTACATTTTTCTCACAATCTTTTCCTTTACACTCTCTACTTGGGCCATCCTGGTCTCATTTCTGTTCCTAGGAAGTCCAGTTGCCCTCCAGCCCCAGTGTCTTTGTGCATCTTTGTCCCTTATGGAGGTTCTTTCCCACCATTATTTGCCTAATTCTTTCCTTTCCGTGCTCTAGCTCTTGGCTCCATTATCACATTCTCATGGGACCCTTCCGAGACACTCCTACATGGAAGCTTCCCATTACATACTGTCCACTGACAATCTCTCAGTCTTATCACATATCAGAGGACCGCTCAACCTAACCGCATCACATCTGGAGACATTCATTCGATTGTGGCAGTGGTACAATTCCTGTCTGCTTCCCCCACTAGCTATATGTGTTCAGGGTCAATGTGCCCAGAAAACTGACCATAACACAAAAGGTGTTCAGTAAATACTTGATAAGTGAATGTATAGCTTGAGAGATGAATAAACAAGGAATCTAAAGGTCATAAATGTGTATTACTCAAGGACATTCAGAACATGTGTCGGAAGCCTCTCCACTCCTCATCTCAGTTCTTTCCTACCAAGAGCCTGGTATCCCCAGTAACTGTGGATCTTGATCTATAGAATCTTCCTTTTTGTTAATATGGATCTCAAAGTCAGACTTGGATCACGATCCACTCCTTCTGTTCCTAGATATCTCTTGCATTTAACTTAGGTCCTTGACAGTAAGGGGAAGAGTAAGGCCCCTTGTTGGTATTTGGGAGAGGTGGACCACTTTTAAACATCTCTCAAGTCATACTGTGGAATTCCTGCTTTCCTGTTGTCCTAGAAAAGGTCACCAACTGTGTCTCAGGACATGACCTCCTAGTAATTGGAGCTTTGACCCTGGTATTTTCTTCGTTGCAGATGGCTGTGTTCAGGAGTCAGCCTCATAAATCTGACCTCCCAACTAGTCCTTAGAGCATCGTTTGGGGTGCCGGAAGCTGGCACTTCACTGACAGAGTCTTCATTAGCTGTCATTTCTATGGTGTATCTGCAGACCCTGTTTCTCTGATTCACTGCCTTCTGATTCTGCTTATCACTTTCTGCCTATTGGATTGTCACACACCCTGCAAACCACAGCTCAAGCACCACCTCCAAGCAGTCTCTCCTTGCTTTCATCACATGGAACCAATTTTCTAATATCTTTTATTAAACAAGGTATCATTTAATATCAGTTTGGTTCCATTTTTACCATATGTGGGATGCATTAAATACTATTGACTTTCTCCTCACTCCCTGAAAGGAGGTGACTAAAGGCTGAAAGAACTACAGCTATCCTCACCTTTAGGTTCCACCACTTGGAGGATTCCACCATCTGCCCTCTCATCATCTCCCCATCTAGACATTCTCAACCATTTTCACTAATATGTGTCTTGTAAGTTACCAGTACCTCTCACCTGGGCCAGGAAAGCAAGCTTCTCACTACCTTCTCTATTTCTACTGTTACCTTCTTGTAATCAACTTGGAAATAATAACCTGTCTGATTAACTAAAAATGATGTCATTCCTCTGCTGAAACCCTGCTTTCATCAGGCTTCTCTGAGCCCTCTTCTTGACCATGACCTGATGTCACCCTGCTATCCTGCCTGTGACCAATGACTCCAGTTTTAGTAAGTGAAAATCCCCAACTTTTGATATCTGATGAAGTTCCTCACCCTGACTCTTGACATCCAAGTCCCTGACCTGCCTTGAGCAAAACTCCTGTCCAGTGAATTTAGCAAGAATTCACTTGCTAAATTCCAATTGTTTGATTTCTGATCAAACTCCTGAGTACTTTTCCATCCACTGACCCCCTCACTCTGCTCCTTGTCTACAAAATCCCAGCAATATGCTGTATTTGGAGTTAGTTCTATACTGTACAATGCCCACTGAGTTCCAGGTTCTTCTTTCCCCTACTGCAGTATCTCAAATAAAATCTGACTTACCATTTTAACAAGTTTTCGGTGCAATTTCTTTCCTTTACTCTTCATATTAAACTTAGAATCAGTCTGAATTTATCAGCCTTGGTATCGGCTCCTCTCACTGTCTTTCTTCCTCAGCTTCCAGCCACACTGGCCCCTCCACTGGTTTCTCACATATCAGATCCCCCCACACTTGGGTCTTGGTGCTCATTCTTCCCATGGCCTGGACCTTCCTACACCAACTCTCACCACACTGACTTCCTTTTGTTATTTAAGACTCAAACTAAGCTTCAAGGCTCCAGGAAGACCAGCCTGCCTGTGCCCACGTCTGCTGTCACAGCCACACCTTGTGTCCTTGGCTGTTTCCATGCTGCCATGAGATGAATCATACAACAGAGGCCTCACAGTCCCAGAACCTAAAATATTTACCTATCTGGCCTTTCACTGAAGATGGACACCTCTGTTCTACATTGTCTATGCCACTAGTTACCTTTCTGCCTGTCTTCACTAGAAATCAAGCTCTATAACAGAAACTTCTTCTGACTCTCAATTTGTCTGAGTTCATTTCTGCTGTTAAAACAGAACGCTGCAGATGGGCAATTTGCAGAGAATAGAAGCGTATTGCTCACAGCTCTGGATGCTGGAAGGACAGAATCCAGGCAGAGACATCTGACGGGGGCTGCTCTCCGCCTCTAAGGTGGTGCCTTTAATGAAGACTGTGGACACCACGGGGTTGGCAAACATAGGCCTCAGTGACGAAAGACAGCGGGGCAAAAAGAGGAGGGGGTAAATCCTTCCACTGAGCCCTTCCACAAACTCACGGAGTCAGACCCTGAAGAGCCCCACCTCCCAACACCATTGAATCAGGGATTGCATTTCCAACATGTTAGTCTGCGGGGTCATAACACTGCTCTATCCTTGTTCTTTAAAAAGAACCCCAAAATATGTGTGTGATCAAGAGATAGGGGCTTTGGAGACGAATGCTGCCCAGGTTTGATTCTGTCTCCTTCTCTCATGAGACTAAAGCCCGTGGTGCTGCTGGCCAGGGTTCTTTACCTCTCCTTCATGGATGTCTCTCAGTAGCTCAGTAGGGCGACATGTATTTCCCCCAATGACTTGGCCTCGCTATTGGACTTCCTTTTGCCAGTATAATGTCTTGAAAGTGTGTGTCAGCTCTAGGTCCAGGATTCTGTGATTCTCTCATCACCATGAGACAAAAGGAGATCCAGGCCAGCCCTCTGTCCCAGATGGATCATGAGAGACTTGTGGAGCAGAAGGAAACCACATCGGCAGTCTCGTTCAGCTGACTTCAGTAATGCACAGGTGGGAGAGCTAACCGGATGTTCCTCCTTGAATGGCACTGAGTTTGAGCTTGGGCTGCTGTGCGTCAGTCGAGGCAATCAGACCCAGGGTGCAGTGAATGCAGACCACCGACATCCATCAGGTTTCGAGTCAGCTCTCTCCTCTACTAAAGGGAGATGATAATAATTACAGCGCTCAGTTCTTCATCGCCACAGGTAGGAAGCCACTTTGCAACGATGACACACTAGGCACATGTAAGCCTGGGCTTGTCACTCATCAGAGAACAGCACAAGTGGGTCTGTGGTAGAGAACCAAATTGATTCTAATCAAGTGGCGGTCTGGGGAGCTGTGACAATAAATCAGTGGCTGTGGCTCTTCTGGGGTAGCTAATGAGTTTGTGATTTTGTCTTGAGCCACACTCTGTCTTGGGCCATTCATTCCAGAGAAGGTGGGTGAGCCGGGTACCTAGAAATTGGCCCTGGTATTCACTCCAGCGTGGGGAGGGCGGTGGAGCCACGAGCTGGGGCAGCACATGATAGTCAGAGTCAAGGGTTCCCCAGATACTGCCTCGCCTGTCACACCCCACACTCAACTAATTGAACTGAGAGACAAACTAGAAAGGTTTCAGCATGTGATAAATTAATCAGTGAGGGCTGCAGCAAATTGCCCACTCACATCATTAATTAGACATCCTGAAAAGGCAAGAAGAAGACTTTTTAAAAGTGTTGATTCTGCAGCTTTTATTTATTTTTTATTTTTTTATAATTGATGGGAAAGACTTTGATCAGATGTCAGCAGGTAGAGAAGGGAGCATCTTCACTCTGGATCCAGATCCCACAGTTGCCAGGCTACAGAGGGTGGGCCAGGTGCAGCTCCCAGAAGACCTGGTGCCGGGCTCGAATATAATCACAGGATCAAATTGACATCCGTGCACACCACAATCCCCGGGAACTGGGAAAGCTTTTAATCCAAAAGCACCGTGTAGGAGGATAACTTTCAATTAGCCGTCTTGGTCAGTCACAGAGATTCCAACTCTCAAAAGGCAGCTAGCAACAGGGGAAAGAGGCTCAGGGACCCGGGCTTTTACAGGGGCATCGGGTTTCATTAGAGGCTGTCCCTTTCTCCTGTCCTCTCACTAGGGCTGTGTTAGAACAATTTCTGATGTTTTTTGTAACCCCCGAAGAACCTTAGAGACCCCTGTGAAGAAACACCAATTTCTTTAAAAGTAAGAGGGGAAAAGAAAGAGAAATCCTCAGGCTTGGCAGACCAGGGGCTGCCTGGGAGTCTTTGCTGGTCCCTTGGCCCCAACCTCAGCAAGAATGAAGCTACCACTTAGCAAGGCCCGAGGCAGTGTTATAGGGCACACAAGAGTCAAGGGGAAGTGCCGCTCTCTGTTCCAACCACACTCCCAGGCCAGCCGTTAAATATGGCAGGCTTAGCATTTCTCACTTCAAATGATCCTGCGAGAGTCCCTGGAGCCCCCGCCTACCCCTTTCACTCGGTGCCAGTACCGTTGCTCTGCCAAATGAGGTGAGGTCAGCAATTTCTTGCCTTTCGACAGAGCTCCATTTACCTTGCAGAAAATTAAAACAATTTAGGGAAACTTTGGGGAAGCAACGTCATCTGTACCCACAGGCCTGGGGAAGGGACTTGTCTCTTGCTGCCCTTAGTCCACAAGGTGCCCAAAGCACCTGGCCAGGCCAGCTTGCGAGGACAGCTCCAGGCGGGAAGGGCTCTGACGAAGCTGGCTGCTGCCGTATCCAATGCCCGGGGACGCATGCCCACGAAGGGCCTGCGGTGCATCTCGCAGCTTGATGGAAACGTGGTGGTCATGGCCGACTTACTTGTGTGTCCGCCCTCTAGGACTCTACGCCACTCCAGGACCAAGGCTTTTGACTTTTTCAGCCCTAGTGCAATGCCGGGGGGCGGATGGGGCTGCATGTGCCCCAGGGGGCAGCGCACGCAGACTGTGGGCTCTGACAGCCTGTGTTCGTGTTTGGGCACGACTACGTATTTGCTGTGTAAGCGGCCGTCAGTTACCTGAACTCTCTGAGCATCGTTTTGAGGATCACGGCAGTAAGGATCAGAACAGCTGATTTTTGGAGTCATTTTATAAGAAGAAGGAGAACATCCCAGCCTGGTTCATAGTAGGTGCCCAGTGAATCCTTTCCAAAGCTTCCAACTTGTTATTTATAACACTAGCACTGGTTTTCCTGCTGTGGTAGTTCATCATGTTCTCAGCAGATAATCAAACTTTTGATCATGAGGACAAGTGGCATGAACTAGTTTGGGGACAAACCCAGCTGATTTGACGAATGCAAAACACACCTGGAAGGGAACAAATGATGGTGCAGGTTTGAAAGTGGCTCTCCCTGCCCAGCACTCAGGTGTGGCGCCCGCAGAGAACGGATTTTACACCCAGGGCGACGTTAGGGAGCCCACAGCAGCCCGGCCCAGACGGCTCATGGACCCGTCCACGTCACCTTCACCAAGCACTCTTCTTGCTGAGATTGCTGTGTGGGTTCAAGTTCAAACAGGTCCTCTCAGCGGCCCAGACACTTCTCATTTAAATTTCTATTATATTAGAAATGTGGGGAAAGCCCGAATAGTTTTATAAATGCTTGAACTGCTTTTAGTGTTTCCTTTTCATAAATGAACACTTTAAGCATCAAAAAATGCAAAGTAATAAAACATGGTTTACATAGGATAATGACACAATTTATTTTAAAATATGAATTTGAAGTACACACCAAATCCCGATCCCTAGTGACACATTTTAACGTTTATTAAGAAAATCGATTTCTTGCCCATTCTGTTGCTCCATCTCCATGATTGTTCATTAAGCACCAGGTGGGAAAAGGCTAATTGGAGACCTTCAGGGAACTTGAGGCCTGAGGCAGAGGCCCCACACCCTGGACTCTGGGTGTGATACCCTGGTGACGCTCTCTTGTACTCCTGTCCCCACACACACACACACACACACACGTACACATGCAGAATCTACCTGTGAGGTTGCGGTTTCCCCCAGTTTGTCCCTGCCTCAGGAGCTCAACCTTCCTTTAATATTAAACACTGCAAGCCCGATACGAGTTGTTCCCCTTCCATTAAACCAAATTAAACTTTCATTTCAGTTTCCCCACAGAACCAAGTCTCAATTAGAGGAACTCGTTCCTCGGCACTCAGTGGCACGTGCATTTGGCTGTCCAGGTGTGTCCCCATTGGCTTCCAGCAAGCGACCAGCTTCAGGCAGTATTTGCAAAGCAGGAATTTGCTGGTTTCCACCAGAGGTTTCTTCCCAAGCAATTTCACTTGAGCTAAGAGCTCCAGCTCCTTAAAATTGGCTTTGTCTGACCAAACCGACTTTTCTTCTTGCAGAACTGTCTTTGGGGAGCAAATTAGGTTGTTATAGATTCCAAACATATGCACTAAATTTCCCCCGTCTCCAACATGCTGGGTTTCTTTCCCTGTGAAATATGAGGTCTGCGATGATGTCTTTATTACCTGTAAAATGTCTCTGTTTTCTCCACTGCCACCCCCACTCTGCTCTGGACTTGGCAGACCCAGGTACATTCATGGCTGAAAAACACCAGAAGACAGAAAGAAAAGTCAACCATTCCTCAGTTCTCAGAGTCACAGAAACCACAAGGATACAATGTCACCTTGAAAGTACAGAAGTTGTTTACATGCCAATGCTTGACAAATAATTAAAATTAAAAGCCTGCTCAAATAGCAGCAAAATCCTGATGAAAGTATGAATGGTTAAACAACAGACAGGTCACAACTAGCTGGGCGGATTAGAGGGCATATTTGGGAGAAGTAGAGGTTCATGGGTAGTAGGCCCCACAGGCAGATCTATGAACTACTTGGATCAATGGAAAGCATCACAGAACATCCACAAAGTCAAGGAACACTGGGACAGTAATTGCTCACTGTCACAGTCAACAGAACTAACTGTTCAACAGGGCTCTCTCTGAAAGTGGCAGGCCTCCTAAATTTCCCTCATTGCATGTTATGGGTGCAGTAGCAAGGTAGGAATGAATGTCGCTAGGGATGTGGCTAGAGTCTGCATGCTCTGCAGATAGGAAGGATTCTCTGCAAAGGGTACGAAAATCCTGACCCAAGGCAGAACTATTTAAACGGAATCTGGCTGTCCTGAAACATGAGACAGACTGACTCAAGATGAAGATTAATATCCACCACAAAGGCAGAACAACTAAAAGTGAGGATTCCATTCACGCATAACTAGGAATTTTACCAATTCCTCAAAGAGTAAGAATTATAGTCAGCAGTGTGGTGTGTGTGTGTGTGTGTGTGTGTGTGTGTGCGCGTGCACATGCGTGTGTCTCCATAGACTGCACTGTCTTTTCAGACTGAATCCTTTCATGGCATCCAGTGAGAAAGACCCCTCCTTCACCTTTAAAGGTATCTGCAAGGGGACCCACTTGAAGTAAAACCAGTAAGGTGAACATCAAAAACTTCTCAAAGGCAGGCATGGTGGTGCACGCCTGTACTCCCAGCAGCTCAGGAGGTTGAGGAAGGAGGATTGTGAGTTCAAAGCCAGCCCCAGCAACTTTGTGCCGGCCTAAGTAACTCATTGAGACCCTGTCTCTAAATAAAATACAAAAAAAGGGCTGGGGATATAGCTCAGTGGTTAAGCACCTCTGGAGTCCCTCCCTAGTACAAAATAAATAAATAAATAAATAAATAAATAAATAAATAAAAAACGAAAAGTTTCAAGAATCTCCTAATGCTTTAACGCTTTATAAACTTTAACTCAGAAATTCCCTTTAGGGGATTTCCAATTTTGGAAAACAATCTGAGATGTGAAACCCAGGTCTCTACACAAAAACTCACAATGCAACTTTATAAAGATTGGAAACACCCTGTATCATTTGGGATTTTTTTTTTACTGCATGTATAGAACAGACTATCATGCTCAAAATAATGTTGATAAAAATGGAAAAATATTTACTATACACAGTAAAATGAGAAAACGCAGGAATAAAAACACACCATCCCACCGAGTTAAGAGTGAAGAGGTGCGTGAGCTCCATACCGTGCATGGACTCGTGCTTGTGTCAGGCACAGTCCGACTGTGATGGGGTAATCAGAGGTCAGCCGAAGCCTGAGAGTGAGCAGGTGGTCCTGGAGAGACAGCCACCAGGTGCAACAGGAGGGGGCCTGCATGCCCCAAATAGCTCCTGTGCTTTCTCAGGCTGCGCTTAGTTCTCCGAGCGGCCCCAACACAGCAGACCTCAGAGAGCAGCTGGGTTACCCAGGTGGGCCCCACAGTGATCAGTGAGGCTGTGGGCCTCACCGTAATTGAGGAGTGGGCAGCCCATAATGGCAGCAAAGTGCACAGCCCTGGAAAATTGGAGGGCATCCCAGGTGTGAAGGGAGCTGGGAAGGGAGCTTGCAGGAAGTCAGGAACAAAATCAGGGCCAAGAGAGTCCAGAAAAGGAGGCTCGAGGTACTCCTACAGCAAAATCAAACATTTTACAATGACGTGGCTGTCACTGTAATTTTTAATGGATGCTGTGGCACCCCATCCCCCACCACCCCAGACAGGCAATGTTGGCCTAATGTTATCACGAGGAGAGAACATGCTGCCAACACCACTTCTGAGTTCTTATGAGTGGCATGGTGTCACCACGGTGTCAGTCACTAATAGCCGGACTCCAGGTCTGGCTTTCTTGCCAGCGTTTTCATGCACCCTTTCCTCAGATAAAGGGAGGCTTGACTCCACCATGTTCTGTGCGCACTCTTGCCTTGGCTGCCAGGAAGCACACCAAACTTGGTGCTAAGTTCCGATCCTGAGACTGGGTGCAGCCTGTGTTACCTGCAGCGAGTATTTCTCAGTGACTTTCTGTCTCCCTAGTCAGGAGCTGCCTGGAGGCAGAGGCTGTCTGAATTCTCCCCCCACTTCTTTTCATGTTACTAAAATGATCTACAAATGTTGACAGTTTTGATGAGAGAATACATCTCAACCCATGTTCCTAACCCAGTTGTTTCTTCTAGAACATTTCTAAGCCTTTGTGCCTGTGTAAACCATGTCACCACAGATTTGTTTTTAAGTTGCCAGCTGCCTCCATTTTTTTTAACAAATAGCCAAGTACAAGGTAAAATGTTTTTATTAGTGCATTATAGTTATATGTGATAGTGGGTTTGCTGTGACAGACTCATGTGTGAATAGGACATAATTTGCTCCATTTCAATCCCTGATGCTTCCTCTTTCCCTTCCCTCCTCTCTCCTCCTGTTCCTCTGGCCTTCCTTCTATTTATCTATTGTTTTAACTGGTGCTTTGCAGATACAGGTAAAGGTGAAGCACACTAAGGCACACTCCTATGTGTACAGAGTGTAATTTGGTCCAGAGTTCCCCCTTTCTCCCTCCTGCTCCCCTCTACCCACTTCCTCAGCTCCACTGATCTCCCTTCTCTTTTCATAGACTCCCCGACACACACTTTTCCCCCGTAGTTTGCTGTAGCCTCCACTTTCCCCGTAGTTTGCTCTAGCATCCACTTACGGGAGAAAAGATTCAACACTTGACTTTCTGAGTCTGGCTTATTTCACTTAGCACTTAAATTCTAAGTGAATGTAATTTTTAAATAAATAAAAGACAAAAAATAAAGGAAATTGAAGGAAGAAAGGGGAAAAGGTGATGGGGGAGAAGGAAGGAGGATGGAGAGAGAGGCTAGATCAGACTCCCATCTGAAAACCACCTCTTTCAAAAACAATTGTCCCTGTGAAAACCAGAGTGTGCAGTCAGCTGGGGTCGCCTCTTACTTCTCCTTGGGTATGTACGTGCATTCTCACAGCAAGCCTAGTCATTGAGCTGGTCCAGTTCACAGCCACAGAAACCGTCTGTGGAATGCAGAAGGTCCGGCAGCCGCTGCAGCAAGCGCTAGGGCTCTGCTGCTCTGAGCCAGCTACCTGGCCAGGAGTTATATGCTCACAACCTCATTAACCACAGCCCTGAAAGGCAGAGTGACAATCCCTTTTCAGAGATGAGAATCGGAGAAGGGTGACATCAATTCACTGACGGGTTGTCACGTGTCTGGTCCTGAAGCTCAGAGGGCAGACTCAATGCTCTGCTCGTCTCTCTGGCCAGCACGTCTCCTCTGCAGGGGGGACGGAACACGAGGTCATTTTGGCTTTCAACATGCCCTAACCTTTGAAGGACTCCTTCAAAGGAGATGGAAGACTGGGATTCTGAGGGGCAGGGTGGGGTCTCCTGTGCTGGATTTGGTCCTCTGTGTCACTCTTTCCCAGTCTCTCCCCTGGAACCTGAGATGCGGTCGGCCTGTAAAGAAGAGGGAGACGGGTCCTCTTTTTGTCAGTTGCTCTCTGTCCAGTCTTGATGAGGGGAAGGGAGGCAGCCAGACTTTGGACTCCACAGGCCTCTGCACACAGATTAGTCTTGGTCTCCATTGTGTAACTCACAGGACTGAGCAAGGGTAGGCACTCACAGAATCCCACATCTCATCTTCTAGCCATGTTTCCAACAAATCTTCACCGTGTTAACAGGACCTCAGTCCAATGCTGACAGCCCCTGTCCCCAGGCTGCTTACACTCAGAGGATGAGCGCAGACACAAAAGCTGGTGAAAACAAAAAGTATTTGATTGGTCATTTTTTTTTCACTCACCTTTTGTTCATTTCAAGAATCCCCTCGTATGGTTTGGGTCTGAGGTGTCCCCCAAAGTTCCTGTGTTAACGCAGGAATAGTCAGGGGTGGAACAATTGGATTGAGAGCTGTGACCTCATCAGTCCATCCTAGTGTGAATGGACTAACCCGATGGTGAACATAGGTGAGGAGGGGCATGGCTGGTGGAGGTGGGCCCTGTGGGCAGGCCCTGGAAGGGCTCATCTTCCCTACCATCTCTGCCTCTCTCTCTTTTCCCGACTATGCCATGAGCTGAGCAGCTTTCACAGGCTGGGCTCTTCCCCAGTGATAGGCCACCTCACCTTGGGCCCAGAGCTATGAAGTTGGCCATCTATGATCTACAGACAGACCTCTGAAACTGGAAGCCCCTAATAAACATTCTCTCATCAAAGTTGTTCTTATCAGGTATTTTGGTCATAGCATTAAAGAGCTGACTAAAACATTTCTGCTAAAAAAAAAAAAAAATAGAAAACCCACCAACAATTAAGGGCATTGAAAGAGAAGAGGACCAGGTTATAACCCTGAGGATCAAATAGAAGGAAACAGAACAGGACCCCTGAGTCAAGGAGAAGAGAGAACCAAGGATGCACAGTGCACAGGGTCAAGGGCCCCTTGGCAGGGTTAAGCTGCCTCCTAGAGTCAACAGGTGAGGACAGAAAGAATATTCTAGAAGAAACTACACTGTCAGTAATGACAGATCAGGTGTGAAAATCGTCTCCAGAGAGCAAACCCTCCTGGCAGATCACAAGCTTTGGAAGGATGGAGTTGGGACTGGGGACCAGAGAAGCTGGGTCCTAGGCCAGTTCTACTCACCTCATTTGGCTGGTCCACAAAGTGAGAGGAGAGGGTAGCACGCCCTCAACTCTGCCCTCCTCTATCCCATCACATCCTCACAGGGACCACGGAGTCCAGTGAGTGACCCTCATCAGCCTCCATCCTCTAGCACACGGGTGTGGGGAGAGGGCATCCAGAAACACGCTGCTCCCCAGGTCCAGAGACTTTTGCAACAGAAGTGGGCGGCAGAGCAGACACATCGCCTCTTGTGATGGAAATGCAAGAATTTTCTGTGAACGAAGGACCTGCGAGTCTAAGGTCGAGCGGTCCATCTCCAGGGCTGGCATGGTGGGCGCCATCCAGTTCCGGCTTTCTGACTCAGGCGCCCATGGAGCGCTCTCCTGAGGAGCCACCGTGATCTGCGGCTGTGAAGTGAGGAAGGCCTTCTGTGGGGAGCAGTGGGCTGTGAAGCCGGAACAGCTGCGATGTCCCTGGGGCAGAATCTCAGGGCGTACAGTGAGTACACACCTCCATGTTTGTGACCTTCGGCTTGTCCTCCCTTTTCGTATTTTGAAGAAAGATCCTTTCATCACATTTTCTCTCCAATTAGCTGAGTGTCCCTGCGCCTGCTGGCTGGAGGTTCTCCTTTCAAGTCCAGCACATGGGGGCAGCAGACAGGGACCACTCAGCATCCACACCTGCCCTGACTCACCAAGAACTGAAGGGAAAGAGGAAGGTACCTAACAGTTACACTGAAGAGATAAAGCTGACTTTTGCTCCTCGGTCACTGAGGTCGTGATCAGATAATTAGTGAATGTCCATTATCCTCTGGTTGTTCTAAAATGCGCAGGACACCATGCTCCATGCTGGAGGTGGAGTGCAAAGCCCCACCTTCGATGAAGCAAAACATGTAAGAACGGGAACCCCACAGTCAACCCACTCTGAGGAAATGAAAAGAGTAGTCAGATATCGCTAGGATATAGAAATTTTAGGATGATGTTTTTGTGGCGACTGTTACATACTTTCCCAAATCAACCCTCTCTTCTTTGGTCGTAACAGGCATGTGCTCAAGTACATGGCTGGCTACCTAGACTGTAGAGGAAGTGCCTACACTTAAGCTGGTGCCTTAAGACAGGTGTTGCCCCTCCTCTCCTCTTCCTCCCCAGGTCTCCAGTCCTGCCTGTAACCCAGACTCTCCTCAACAGTGGAGGATATGCTATCGCGAGGCCACAGGTAGGTGGAGCCTGGATCCCTGAATGACTTTGGGCCAATGGTACCATTGGGTGGGATGCTTTCACCTGTTATAAGAGAGAAGTAAACATCTTTGTTCTTTAAGCCATGTGATTATTTTTCTTCTTGTCATTTTATCATAACTTTTTACCATAACTAAAGTAACAGGAGAAACGTGAAGAATCATTAACACATAGACATGAAAATTATAATATCTGTCATATTGACTTGTGGAACTCTTTCCAAAGCCTTGGAGCTGATCTCTTCCTTCAATTGTTGATGCTTTCATCAGAAGTTCTGAACAGAGTTGGAAAGCTCCTCAACTTCTCAAACCTTAATTTTTCTTTTATAAAATAAAGCAACTTTTATTATATCCATGTGAAAACATTACTGTGAGAAACACCTGATTCATGTTTATAAACCCTCTGGTTCACTGGACATGTTCACTCCAGCCTATTACTTTAGAGTTTTAAAGAAAAAAAAAAAAAAAACACAACAATAAATGTCATCAGGCTAATCAGGCTATCTGAATCAGAATAAAAAGATGATTTTCAATGCAACTCCACCAGCCCACAGGAAGTTTCGGCAAGCAATGCCAAGAAACTCTTCTCTTAAATCAATACTCTTACGATGATTGTCACAAAGCAAAACTCCCCAAAGAAGACGCATGCCAAACACAAAGGTGTGTTCAGACCCATGTCATTGCTTAGAAGTGAGAGAAGATCCAAGCAGGTTGCCCACAACTGGAGGATGTGAAGAAGGAAGGGGAACAAGGTCAGCTCTGCTTGGGGAGATGATGTTCCGTCCAAGAGCAAAGCAGACGCAGGCGAGTGGGAAGCAGTGCAGACAAACTGCCCTCGGCACTCAGAAGAACAGGCCGCAGTTTAAGCAAAATTCAACCATGCCCAGGCTCTTGGGGACACAGGAGCACAGGGACACAACAGAATTTGGGGTATGAGGGTAGGGGAAGTCCAGGAGGAATTTGGTTTTTTAGCTACTGAACAGGAATGAGAAAATCAGCCCTTTCTGACCACAAAGGCAAATTTTTGGAATTGCAATGAGGTGTAGGAGGATTCCCAGGCTAGGAATGTGGTTCCAACTAGAAGAGAGCTTTGAAGGGAGTATTTGAGGGAGCATGGGCCTCTGAGAACCCCAACTAGCAGGCACATCATCTTCACAAAAATGAAACACACAGGGATGGCACTTCTTGCATTTGTTCTAATAAAGCTATACGCTTGATGATTTTTACTGTTGAATTTGTTTCAGCCATTTTATATTCTTAAGTTTCAATCAAATGTTCACACTTTTTCTGGTTTTCTGTGACTTCCGGTGAGATCTCTCTGGCCATCTCATCCTCCAGCCCCATCATGCTGGCCTTGCTCCTAACGCTAAGGCCTGATGTGCTTCTTGTTTTATACTTTGATGGTTCACCTCTGCCCTGCAGATCCCACCAAGGTTCCAGCTACACAGAGCAACTCGGACTCTTGATGTGTAAAGTGGGCTGAGAAACAATTTGGTGTGTGAAGTCCATGAGAATATGGCCCTCCACCACTCTGTCACAGGAAATAATTGTCCACGTCAAAACCAAAGCGAAACCATGCCTTTATTTAAAAAAATCAAAATAATTAAGCTACTGTTTTGCAAATTCCCTGATATCCTTTTTCATGAATTATCCCCAAGAGAGAGAACTCACAAGTCAGACGTATTGAAACTTAAACTCTGGATCTGATGAAAAGGTGGACCTGAATTTTAAGTTCGGTGATAGAGTAGTTCAGAAATTATTCCTTTATTCCATAGCCCAATATAAAAGCATAAATTAGAAGCATCCTAGCCTGTAAATTTAGCCTCAAAAACACATAAAAATAGGCTATTAAAATGACTTGGGATTTCTATTCCATGGATCATTGATCCTTGTTTTTTATTCTTTTAAGGTACATTTTCAAAAGATCTTACATTTATGTTTGGGAATACAGGTCTTTGAAGGCCAATTCATGTATTATATTGTATTTCCTTGGTTTCAAGACTCATGTAAAATTTAAATGCTAAGATATGGAAAAGGTGCATCTGAAATTGAGGAAATAAGATCAGTTGTCCTCTGAGACCCCCAGAGCAGGCTGATTTGTTCACCACCAGATCCCTGTGAGTGCTGGGTCCTCCACTTACCTCTCTTTCTGTGTCCACATGGCAAAGGCCAATTCTTCCCTGAAGAGCAGCAGAGCAGGCTTTGGGGATCCCATCTGTAGGTTCTCTCCACTAACTGGAAAGCACATGAGCTCAAAGACCAGGCCCACCCACCTCTGTAAGGCCAGCCTCTCAGACCACACTTGTTACACTGCAGTGCTGCCAGGGCCTTCCACGGACCACCATGCAGCCTCACATGAGCACAATGGAGCTCAGGGAGCTGGGCAAGTCACCCAATATTAGAGCCATTTAGTGCCACAGCCAGAGATTTAGTCCAGGTCTTTTGATTCAGACTCTAAGCACTTCAATTGTCATGCTGTCTCAGGGGACACTCTGTAGCCTCTATTCCTCAGTCTGGCTGGCTGACTTCACACAGAGTAAGATGTGGTATATAGGGCATTTATTTTCAAAGAAAACTTCAATCTAGAAAGGCCAGAGAGGAATCACTTGAGCATCTAGATAGAAATGTCGTTGCAAGATAGAGATTTTACCCATGAAGGGGGACTAGCAGAGTTTTGATATGGACTAAAGTGGTAGTGGTTTAAAGCAGTCTAAGCCTTGAGCTACAAGAAATGCAGCTGATCAGGAACTAGATCACTCTAAGTATCCATATTCATCCATTCATAGTCTGTCAATGGATGTGCTATTACACTGGAGCAAAATATGTACAGACGAATTGAGTGTGTTTGTGTAAAGAATGTGTCAATCTATTTGTGCCTATTTAGTAAGTCTATGAACATGAACTTTTCTGCATTTTTGCATGCACAAATATGTTGTAAGGTTATCTGTGCTTGCGTGTGTGAGCTGAAGTATGTTATAGCTATGTGTATTAGTCAGGGTAGGTAACTTCTTGCTGCTGCATCAGACAAATCACAAAATTTCAGGCCTTAACTTAGTACATATGAAGTCCAATGGAGCCAGGGATACTTTATGATAAATTTCTTGTACATGGTTCAAGTTCCCCTATTTTCTGATGACATCATTTCAATATGGTGTGTAGGGCTGCTCTTGCAAGAGGAGAGAAAATAGGAGTACTGAATTGGGTACATTTTACTGATAAAGTCCAGCCTGGAAGTAGCTTCTATCATTTCTATACATCTCATTAGATAAAATGCAAGCACATGATTCTGATTTAACTTGAGTGAAATCAGAAATGTAGTCCTCTGTGTACCAAAGCAGAGGTAAATGAAAGGGATTTTAACCCCACCTTGTATTGTCTCTACCACACTGTCTCTTTGCCTTTCATCACACACACATACACACACACATACACACACACACACACACACACACATACACACCAGAGAGAAAAACATAATCTTCTGCAGAATTTGGACATGTCCTGCTCTGATGTGCTGGCAGGTAGAAGGCCCCTGGTCCGGTTGATCACCCATATTCCCAGGTGGTCATTTATAGGAGTCACACCCCAGCCTAATCCTGATGTAGTCATCTCAAGGCAGACCCCAGGGAAGGAGAACTGTTCAGTGGCTAATGAACCATCCAAGAAGGACAGAAGCAGGAGCAGGAAAAATTGCCTCTCTGGTAATGAGAGAAGAGGGATTCCAAGCTCACTGGGGGCTTGATGGAGATTTTTCCCTTGAGGAAAGGCTTAAACTAATTCATCCTTGATTCCCTTCCCTCCTCAACCTGCTTACCCAGGTAAAACCAGGCCAAAGCAAAACATCCCTGCTGCCTTAAAGGAGGTGAAATTTCACACAAGTGCTTATCTTGACCTCCCCCATGAAGTGTGGTAGTCTCCTCCTGTGATCACAAAGCTGCAGCATCTACTGTGATCTGACACTGGAGTGTCTGTTACCATGTCCAGCTCCTCAGGGAGACAAAGCATCACCTGCAATGAGAAGAGCAGAACCCTGGGGACAGGCAGGTCAAGGGATGAAATAGGTTTCCAAGGAGGAAGGTGGATGAATACTTCCTCCCTCTCTCTCTTCATCCCTCCCTCCCTTCTTTCCTTCCCACCTTCATTCATTTTATCTTTTTTCTTTTTTTTTTTTTGTCATTTTAAGTTTGAGGTGTGTCTGGGGTATGTGAGTAGAGTTGGTGGGTAAGTAGTTGTGTGCATAAGACTGAAGTTCACAGCAGAGTTCCCGGTTAGTGATATAAATTTGACAGATAACCAAAACAGAGAAAAACTCAATAACTGTGTACCTCTCCCCCAGAGTTGATGAACGATAACATCCCTGCCTCTCAGTGTCCCATATCCTGACTCGACTCTGCTGTCTGTGATTTCTCTGGCCCTTATCAGCCACCGTAGAAGTCATGACACAGCACTTCCCCTACTTGCCTTCTTGCTCTCTCTGCTTCCCATTGCCCCTCACCAAGGAACATGCTAGGAATAAATTACAAACAATGCTTTTTCATGCAGAAACACGTTTGGGGAAAAGAAGTACCAGTACCAAGAGATGGGATGGTAATTTTGACCATATACCTTCTGGCCTAAAAAGGGTTTCTTTGCTTTGTAAGATCAAGGACATTTGCACAAAACTCTTAATTTTAAAAGGGGTTCTCATCGACCCAATCGAACTGACAAACAGAAAGTGTTTTAGGAAGAAGACATGCAGGGTTATGACTTGGCAAATACCATGAGAAACACAGCTGGGTTATACCTGGGTCTTTTCTGTAGACCTGGCTGGAGTAGAACTTGATAAACTGAGGTGTAAGAGCCAGTGTGCCTGCCTTGAAAGAGACCTGGGAAGGAAGTAGATGAAGAGGGAGTAGAGGGAATGAGCAGGCCCTGGACCCAACCTCAGCAGGCTCTGAGCCTGAAGGACATTCAGAAGAATCTCAGGTAGTTCACATCAGAAAGTCAAGGTTTTTTCCACAAAAGACTTTTCTCTCTGAGAGCAAGTCAGTTCTGTGGAGCAGGGGCAGCACAGGAACCTCATGGGAATAGGTCATGATCGTGTCAGGGTTCACACCTGTGTGAACTTGGTTAAGAATTTTAAACCCTGGTTCCCTCTCCACTTATCCAGGCACATTGGCCTTATTTAATCAACCACTCTCACTGCTTCTAACCAAATTCTTGCAAGAAAATGTAACATTAAACTTCCCACTATCTAATTCTCTTCAAAATCCCGATCACAAAAATTGATCATTATGTGTAATTGCCTAGGATACCATTTAGATAAGGTACAAATTCCTGAAGATTGAGGGAAGAGTAAATGGTCTGTAAAGGGTCAGATGGTACATATTTCAGATTTTGCAGACCATTTACTTTTGCACATCTCTGTTGCAAATGCTCAACTCTGCTATTGCAACTTGAAAGCAGTCATAAACAATAAGTAAAAAATGTGCACAGCCATAATTCATCCTTCCTAGGCTTAGACAGAACATTTTTCTGTCTAGTAAAATTGAGTCTTACAACGTTGCTTCCAGTAATGGAACACAAACACACACACACACACACACACACACACACACACACGCATGCACACACATGCACCCACAGGTTCCAGAGAGACAGAGACAGAAACAGAAGCAGGGAGACAAAAAGAGAGAGAGAGATAGAGAGAGAGAGAGATTTTGTTATACATAAACATAAGTAAAAGACACATGAAATGGCTATCAGAAATACTGGAGAAAATCAAGAGCAGAAAGAAATTGGACTATACATGGAGAAAAAGAGAATGACACTAAATGGCTTTCCCATTTCTCTGGGTTTTTTCATGAGGGCAGAATTTGTCAGTTCCTCCAGTTGAGTTTAGAATTCAGATGGAAACGCAGAGTCTCGTTGAAGAGGAAGAGGCTAAAGTTCAAGGCAACCGTACTCAGTTTACTAACTAAAACAGGAGAAATTACAGAAAGAAAATTTTCAGAAAAGTAGAGTCCTTCATTCTATATATAAATCATTCCCCTAATAATTAGCTGGTATCCCAAGTGCACGTGCATGGATCAAGTGTCAAGAATGCCAGTTAAAGCTGAAAAATGCAGTAGTATTTCAAATGCTATGACTGAAGGGGAAGCAGAATTTTGAGTTTCAGCTAACTTCAAGGAATGAAGATAGGTGGGAAAGAAAGAAAGAAGGAAGAAAGGAGGGAAGAAAAGAGGGGAGAGAAAAGATACTCTTTGGAAGAAGACCGAAGACTTGATAGTCTATGCTTGTATCACTGCAGAATACAATCCAAGTACTGGACATACAAAAGGAAAATGATAGCCATCTGTGAGATCAAACACAATTAATGGGTAGAAAACTTAGTCTGAAAAAATAGAGGAGAGAAATATTTTAAATGGGCACAGGCTCAGAGACTTGTTGGATGATAAAAAGAGTGTACTATACAAGTAATTAGAATCAAGGAAGGCGAAAAATAGAAAATCAGGAAAGACATAAAAAATAATGATTTTTTTTCCTATCCCCAAGTTTGGTGACATATATGAATGCAGATTCTAAAGGCCCATGGAAACCTAAAGGAAACCACTCCCAAGCACAATATAGAAAAGTTCCTAAAAACACAAAAAGAAAATCTTCAAAAATGCCACAAAGAAAAAGATAAAATAAATAAGGGAAAAAAGATTAAAAGACTGCTAACTTTTTGTCAGAAACAATGAAGTCAGGAAGACAGTGGAAATAGCTTTAGATGTGGTGGGGGAAGGGTTGGAATTCTACATCCAGTAAAAATATTCTTCAAGCAAGAAGACAATGGGAAAACATCTGAAAAAGATTTAAAATGCTGCCACTGAGAGAGAATGAGCACTAGAAAATACACAACAATCTGCCATGTCCCCTCTAATCAGCAAGACTGAGGTCTCCCAGCAGCAAGATTGAGGTCTCCCAGAAGGTAGGGACAAAGTCCCAGATCTCATCTGGGGAATTTCAGAAGTCCAACTGTTTTACCCTTATTGTTTTCTTCTTCCAAATTAGAAAGTTTTAACCTAAGTTTATATAGATGGCTTGGCTTGAATCTTCATGTATTACTTTGATCTATTATTTTTACAAAAGATTTTCTTTTCCTCATTTCTCAAAAGACCTAGTTTTTAAAGAAGAAAATACTTCCAGTTTTCCCAGCACCATTTGTCAAAGATGCTATCTTTTCTCCATTGTATGTTTTTGGCACCTTTGTCTAGTATGCGATAACTGTATTTATGTGGCTTTGTCTCTGTGTCTTCTATTCTGAACCATTGGTCTACCTATTTTGGTGCCATTACCATGCCATTTTTGTTATCATTGCTCTGTAATATAGTTTAAGGTCTAGCATTGTGATACCTCCTGTATCACTCTTTCTGCTAAGGGTCACTTCAGCTATTCTGGGTCTCTTATTCTTCCAAATGAATTTCATAATTGCTTTCTCTATTTCTATGAGGTATGTCGTAGGGATTTTAATTGGAATTGCAATTGAATCTGTAGAATGCATTTGGTAGAATGACCATTTTGGCAATATTAATTCTGCCTATCCAAGAACATGTGTGATCTTTCCATCTTCTAAGGTTTTCATTACTTTCTTTCTTTAGTGTTCTGTAGTTTACATTGTTGAGGTCTTTCACTTCTTTTGTTAGATTGATTCCCAAGTGTTTCATTGTATTTTTTTCCCCTGAGGCTATTGTGAATGGAATCATTTTTCCAATTTCTCTTTCAGAGGATTCATCACTTATGAATAGAAAAGCATTAGATTTATGTGTATTGATTTTATATCCTACTACTTTGCTGAATTTATTTATTAGTTGTAGAAGTTTTCTTGTGGAGTTCTTTGGATCCGCTAAATACAGATTCACATCACTGTCAATTAGTGAAAGCTTGAATTCTTCTTTTCCTATTTGTATCCCTTTACTTCTTCTTCTTCTATTTTTTTTTTTTTTTTTTTTGTGTGTGTGTGTTTCTTCCCAAGAAGTCATGGAAAATGGGGAATGGAACACTTCCATTAATACTTAAAGAAAGACATGAATTCACCTCCTGGTAATTAACAGACCAGAATTGGAGGTTTCATGCAAAGTTGTTTGCTCTTTCACAAACCCCAACATAAGAAATCAGAGTGAGAGAAAGACGCACAGAGAAAGAGAAAGATGAACAGACACACAAACACAAAAAAAGGCAGAGACAGAGACACAGAGGGGAGAGGGGGAGAAAAGCAACAGAGACAAAGCCAGCCAAACACAAAGATGGATATCAAGGATAGAAGTGCTGAGAGAGAAACATGAAGACACAGAAAGGAACAATGGCAAAAGAAATAGAGACACAGAGATATCAGAGATGGTTAGAGAGATAGAGAGGGGGGGAGAGAGAGAAAGAGAGAGAGAGAGAGAGAGAGAGAGAAAGGGGGTAGAGAAAGAAGAAAGAGAGGGAGGGAAGGAGAGCATCCGTGTTGAAATAAGAGTGTTATTTAGTTGATAAGCCTCTTTGTTGGAGAGTATCTGGAAGACAAAGGTGTTGCACTCTTGGGATCAAACAAGATGTCAGGTCCTTACACACTTACACTCTCAGACCTATTTAGTCTCCAAGTGATGCTAAGGAAGGTCATGCTCTAGGACACTTCTCTCATAAACACCTCACTCCTTCTTTGAACTTTCTTCTTGGTCATCTAGTCTGGGGCTGCTTCACTGAGAGACTGAATTAGTCTTGGATAAATGGTCAACAGTCCCCAAGAAGGTCTCAATGCTTACTGGTTTCTCACATCCTCAGTTCTGAATGGAACCCACTCAGTTCCTGTAGCCTCCCTCCCCCTGGGCTCAGGAATCACCTGGACCAGGGCTTCCCCTGTTCAGGGAAGCCCTTAGTCTTTGTGTACTTGTCTCTCACCAGTATCGCAGCTCTGGAGAGACTCCCTCCAGCTGTCTCTGGGGTCCAGTTCCCCCCACCCAGGAAGTAGCCCCACCTTGACTCACTCCTACACCTGGTAAGAGGACTCTGATACCTCTTGGTCCAATGCCAGAGATTCAGTTATTCACATCTTGTAACAGTGGTCACTGTGCTTTGAGAATTAAACAGACAGAATCACCATGACTTTTATAAGCTGACTTTATACCACTTGCTGTCATAATTCCAATTAAAGGGCTCTTTATTCCCATTCTTAGGTTCTCTAAGAGTTTACCTTGGATGTATGTTTATCTAGATAAGTCATTTTCAATTTCCTATCAATCTTAGAGAAAGAGTGGTTGACATTTTGAATGAAGTAAAATTCCAACTTTACAGATTGACATTAAGTTGACACTGACATTTAAATTAATTGACTTTCACCCTTAAAAAGTATACCTGGCCAAGGCATGATCATCTTCCTAAGAGTTCTTGGCTTCAGGAGGTGAAGATGAAGAAACAGAGGAAGAATTCAATTTGTCAATCATGTAAACCAAATATTTATCTTTATCAGAAAAGAAATAAAAGGGATAAGTAGACTAGCCTCCACACATTATCTCTTCATTGTTTCTTGACTTTTCTACCAATATTGCTCACATCAGGTGCATACATTCCCACAGGATCTGGAAGGTAAGAAAGAAGTTCCACTAAAGTATTCTTTATCTCTTTAAAATATACTACAGTTTGCCAGGTAAAGTGACTACTGCATACATTTATTTATTCTCCTCTCTCCAAAGAAAACCCACTAAGGAAACAGAGAGGCATCAACTCATATACACAGCAGTTCCATGCAATATGAGAGGAAATTCTCAGGATGTTTCATGGAAAGTAATAGAAAACCAACTCAAATTGAGTTAAGCATTTATGGATATTAATGACATGAGAATCAAAAGGTCCCCAGGGTAGTTTGGGTTCAGAAAGTGCAGAATCCAGGAGTTCATGTGGTATCATTGGGACTTTGCTCATCATTTCTGAACTTGGCCTCCAGTGTTGAATTTATCCTCAGACCTCACACAGTGGTCCTGGTCAGACCTGTCCTCTCTTATCCTTTGCTCATGCAAGCTGAGAAGGAAAATGTACACACCTGTTTTCCAGCATCTCTAACAAGTGTCCCTTTGTAGACTGTTAGGCCTGACTTGGCCAATGAGCACTTTTGAACCAATACTTCTGGCCAGTGGAGGGTGGGGCTTAAATTTACCACAGCAGGTCACATGTCCATTCTTGCAGCCAGAGGCAGAGTCCAAACATGACAAACTCATGCACCAAGCCTGGACAGGCCCGGGGGTGCTACAGGAAGAATTTGGAGAAGCTTTACCAAGAGGACGGTGAGCAGATGCTGGGAGGTCTGCCCAAAGCTTTCCTCTCTTGACATAGAGGCTGTCCAGGTCAGGCCTCAGGAGCAGTGGGAGAGGCCATGGTCATGGTGGTGGTTCTGGGAATGGACAAGTGAGATTGGAAGGAAAATGAGTCTGAAGAGCCAGATTGACAGAGCCATTTCTCTCCCAGCTTTGAGAGGACAGGATCAAGGGCACCCGTACCAGTGCCCGTGCAGAGGGTTCTGCTGGGTAACACTCCATGGTGAGGGTCCCGTGGGGAGGAGGAGGAGAGTGGCCTATGTGAAAGACCCAGCTGGGAAAGTATTGGTTTCATCTTGCTGATGAAACAAATTACCACAGACACAGCAGCTTTAAATGATACAAATCTTTTATTCATATGGTTTGGATGGTTTTTGTTCCTCCAAAATTCATGTTGAAACTTAATCCCCTGTATAATAGCACTAAGAGTGGGGACCTCTGAGAGGTGGTCAGGACATGGGTGGAATGAGTTCCTTATCAGTGGAGTGGAGAAGCTAGGTGGGTTCTTTTGTCTTCCGTCTCTTCCACCATGAGAGGATACATTAAGACCCCAGATGCCAAATCCTTGATCTTGTACTTCCAGCCTCCAGAAGTATAAGAAATTTCTGTCATTTATGAATTACCCAGCCTGAGAGTTTTGTTAGAGAAACACAAGTGGACTAAGACAATTATCTCATAGTTTGAAAGTCCAAAATGAGTCTCTCCGGGCTGGAATCAAGGTGCAGACAGGGCTGCTTTCTTTGGGGTAGTTTTAAGGGAAAATATGTTTCCTTATCTTTCCAGCTGCTAGAGGGTGCCCATGTTCCTTGGCTACTGGCCTCCTCCTCCACCTTCAGTCAGCAGTGGTGGGCAAGTTCTTGCACTGCATCACTATCACCTACCTTTCCACGCTCAATGGCCCTTGTGATGACATTAGACCCACCCAAATAATGCAGAATAGTTCCCTTATTTTAAAGTCAGTTGATCAGCAAACTTAACACTTTCTACAAGCTAATTCCTTGTTACCAGGTAGCCTATCATACAGGATCCAGGGCTTAGATGTGGACATCTCGGGGGGGGGGGGGGGGCTTTTGTTTTCCCTGCCTGGGACAGAAGGAGAGGTGGTCACGCCCATCTCAGAAGAGAAAGTAGCTTCCCAGAAATACATCAGAGGAGGATCCAAGCACTAGCAGCAGGACAGACAATGCCACTTTTTATGATTCTGGGACTGTGCCATTTCTACTCTTCACCCTTGTTTTATTCAGAGTTTGGATGAGGAGACAGTCAAGTCAACCAGCAGTTATGGTAGAATATGTTGACGATGGTGGAGAGGCATTCAGAGAACTTCAGGAGCACCCAGAGGGCAGCACAGCCCTGGTTTATAATAGCCTCCAGTCCCGAAGGCTTTGAATCCCCTGCCACTGACTGCCCCCAGCCCAGTGTCCGAAAGCTGAGGACTGGGCTCCTGTATGTCTTGTCTCTACAGCTGCTGGTGGAAACACCAAAAGTAATCATTGTCATCATCGTCTACTCTTCTCCTTCTCCTCCCCACTTCTCTCCTGCTTCTCCTCTTCTCCTCTCCCCACTTCCATCTCTCCTGCCCCTTCCTCTTCCCCTCTCCTTCTCTTTCTCCTTCTTCATGACTCCTGGATAACCAAGAAGTGAAGTCTACAGGTCACCACCAACATTGTGACCTCCCAGTGAATCTTGCAGGGCTGCTTTTTGGCATGTTGGGTGGCGGGAGATTAGCCAAGGGTAGTGGGAGAAGCAGGATGGCTGCCAGAGGGCCAGCAGCTTCTGGGGAGCAGGGCGATGGTGTGCTCTTTGAACTTTCTCTTACAAGTCTCTGCAACACTTGTGCTTCATTACCAAACAGCATGACAAACTCACAGACTCTCCACAAAGTTCAGAGGAGACCATGTTTAAGAAGTTTCTGGAATAGTGCACTATTTCACAACACTCTCCCCAGAGGTGAACAGCACTTTGTACTGGTGAGGACCAACCTCCATACTTCACAGAGAAGGAAATCCAGACCCAGAGGACAGAAGGGCTCATCCCAGGTCATGACAGAGCCATGACAGAACCAGCTAGGTCTCCTTCCAGGATGAGGCCCTCACCACCTGCCCCACCGACACCTCTGACATGTTTCCCTCCCTTGTTTCAGATGTCCTAGTGCATGTTCCAATTTAATGGTAATCAGGCATCTCTCCCTGTCATGGAGCCCTCAGAATCCACTTCCCTCAGTCACCCAGGTCTATCAGAGAGGCCCAGAAAGCTTCATGAAGCAGCTGTGTGGAAAGTTTTCCCAGAGGGAGCATAAGACTTAATGGCATCTCCAGCCAGGGTCAAGCTCTATGTCCTCCCGCAGCAGTTAACATAAACATAATGACCAGGACCTCCAGTGGGAGGGTGTGGGGACGACAAGGACACTCAGACAGAGGAGCAGAGGCAACACAGGCTGCCTGGAGGTGCCCATCACCCACTAGCACTGCCTTAAAGTCCGCACATTCCAGCAACTGAAGTCAGAAGAAGAGGTTGGGGACAGGGTCTCCTCTTTCCCTTTTCCTGACATTTCTGCCTCCTTTTCCATAATTCTCCCAATCTCCTTCCAAACAGCCTCTGACCTCAACAAGGAAGAGACCAAGACATCCATTATAGCAGGAATTGCAGGAGAGTGTGCATGTGCCTGTGTGTGTGTGTGTGTGTGTGTGTGTGTGTGTGTATGAGAGAGAGAGAGAGAGAGAGAGAGCAGGCAAGCTCCTGGATCCCTCCCCTTGCACTCACAGTTTCTGGGAGAGGGGATTTGATTTATATAATGTATCCAGAGGCCCCTTGGAGAGAGTCTATGAAGACCTCTACTTCACTCCAAAATTCAAAGTTAAGGAAATCAGTTGAGTATGTTAAATTCATTCTGAGCTAAAAAGGCAAAGCAACCCCTGAAATAAAACTGCCTTGAAGGTAGAGAGTTCTGGACCCAAACTTTGAAGATGCTGAGTCTAAGTTAGCAGGGGAAATGGGAATGTCAGCCAGAGTCTAGGAGCCAAATATTTATTTGTCTCTTCACTTGAGCTAGTTTGAATTAGACTTCTGTGGCTTGTGTCAGGAAGAATTCTGACCAAAGTACTACGAATGTCTTCTCTGTTACAAAACCCCAGGGAGTCAAAGGGATTGTTAATAATTTCATGGTACAGGAACTAAAGTTTAGAGAGGGATTAACTCTCTCTATGACATGCTGTAAGACCTGCCACCAACAGAACACTATGACCCCTTTTGTCTTCTGCAGGGTCTCCTGGATGCTGCTGGCTGGTCTGTGCTTTTCCTCCCCACCTTCCAAGCCCAGTACGTCTCTGAGATCTGGTTCAAGGATGAGTCCATTTCTCTTCTGACCACCACCATAGCCAGGTTCCACTGTGTAAGAAAAATTGTAGCTGAACAAAACAAGTCCTGGAGGTGATCAAGATGAGTCCATGGTCTGTGAATAGATATCACACATAAACACTTTCTGCAGTCAATTAGTCTGACACATTCTGAGTTAAACAAAATCAGGGCATTGTGAGATTTTGGCATTAGACCAAAGCAGGTTTAAGTCCTGGCTTGGCTATTTATTAACTTTGAGACTTTGATTAGACCGTCTAAGCTCTTTGTGACTTGGTTTCTTCCTTCATAAAAGGATATTAGTACTTCTATACCAGGTGAGAATCAGTGCAGGAAACAAAACCTTCCAGATGTGCTAAGCAGAAAAGCTCCCAATGCAGCAAAGCCAGAGATTAAGAAAACCCCAGAAAGGTTGAAGGAGACAGCACTAGGCTGCAGGTCAACTCCAGAAAAAAGAAAATGGAACTTAATTCCCAGGAAACCACAACCTGTACAAACTAGAAAACTGAGGCATTTCAAAGTCAACACTTGAGTAACCACAGAGGCTGCCATTCAGGAATCAGGAATCCACCAACGTCTTTGCTGCAACAGCCTGATGTGCTAGTCAGCTTTGCATTACGATGACAAAATGCCTGAGGGAATAGACTTTTTTTGTTGTTCTTTTTAGTTATATGTGACAACAGAATGTATTTTGACCTATCATACATACATGAAATATAACTTCCCATTTTTTTTGTTGTACAAGATATGGAGTTACACTGTATTCATATATGAACATAGGAAATTATGTCCTATTCATTCTACTGTCTTTCCCATTCCCAATCCTCCATCTCTCCCCTCAGTCTGTCCTGTCCAATTCAATGAACATCCCCTTCTCCCCCACCCCACCCCTGCCTATTTTAAGTCAGAATCTACATATCAGAGAATATTTGGCCCTTGAATTTGGGGGATTGGCTTATTTTACTTAGAATTATAGTCTCCAGTTCCATCCATTTATCAGCAAATGCCATAATTCCATCCTTCTTTATTCTATTGTGTATATGTACAACATTTTCTTTATCTTTTCATCTGTTGAAGGGCACCTAAGCTGATCCCATAGCTTAGCTATTGTGAATTGAGCTGCTATAAACATTGATGTGGCCATGTCATTATAGTATGCTGATTTAAGTCCTCTGTCTATATGCTAAGGAGTGGGATAACTGGGTCCAAAGTTGGTTCCAGTCCAAGAATTCAGGGGAATCTTACTGCTTTCGAGTGCTTGCACCAATTTTCAGGACTACCAGCAATGTTTACACATTGCTGTACCTTTTCCCCCACATCCTCGCCAACATTTATTGTTACTTGCATTCTTGATAATTGTCATTCTGAATGGAGTGAGATGAAATCTCAGTGTAGTTTTAATTTGCATTTTTCTAATTGCTAGTGAGGTTGAACATTTTTTCATATATTTGCTGACTGATCTTATTTCTTCTTCTGTGAAGTTCATGTACTTTGCCCATTTATTGATTGCGTTATTTGTTTTTTTATTTTAAGTTTATAGAGTTCTTTATAAATACTGGAGACAAATGCTCTATCTGATGTGCAGGTGGTAAAGATTTTCTCCCATTATATAGGCTCTCTCTTCATATTCTTGATTGTTTCCTTTGCTGCAAAGAAGCTTTTTAGTTTGATACCATCCCATTTATTGATTCTTGATTTTATTTCTTGCATTTTAGAAGTCTTGTTGAGGAATTCAGTTCCTAAGCCACCATGATGGAGAGTTGAGCCTAGTTTCTCTTTTAGTAGGTGCAGTGTCTTTGTTCTACTGCCTAGGTGCTTGATCCTCTTTGAGTTGAGTTTTGTGTAGAGTGAGAGATAGGGGTTTAATTCCATTTTGCTGCATATGAATTTCCAGTTTTCCCAGCACCATTTGTTGAAGAGGCTGTTTTTTCTCCATTGTGTTTTTGGCACCTTTGTCTAGTATGAGATGACTGTATTTGATTGTATTTATTGGGTTTGTCTCTGTGTCTTCTATTCTGTACCATTGGTTTTCATGTCTATTTTGGTACTAATACCATGCTGTTTTTGTTATTATAACTCCACAGTATAATTTAAGGTCTGTTATTGTGAGGCCTCTTACTTCCCTTTTCTTGCTGAGGATTGCTTTGTCTATTCTGGGCCTCTTTTTTTTCCAAATGAATTTCATGATGCTTTTTCTATTTCTGTAAAGAATGTCATCAGCAGAAGGAAATGAGAGGAAGGGGGTATGAAAAATGGTGGAAAGAGACAGACATCATTACCCTATGTACCCTACATACCCTATGTATGATTACACGAATGGTATGAATCTACATTGTGTACAACCATAGAAACGAAAATAATGTACCCCATTTGTATACAATGAATCAAAATGCAGTCTGTAAAAAATTAAAAGCTAAATAAAAAATTTTTTTAAAAAAGAATGTCATCAGAACCTTAATAGGAATTTCATCAAGTCTGAAAGCACTTCCTAAAGGCTCCACCACTTCCCAATAGCAGCATCCACTACACATGGGCCTTTAGGGGACTCTTGTCCAAAACATAGCACCTGACCTCTGATGGTCAGTCCATTTGCTGTGCCCACCACAACTACTGCTGTACCCAAGACGGCAGCTGGACACTACATTCCCACAACCACACCCATTGGATACTGAAAATGACCAGCACACAGGGTGAATTGCTGCAGCCTCCCTTTCTCCTTCCCCATCTCACCCCAGGGCAGGTTGGTGGTCAACCTTCTCAGCTAGCGCCCTGTGTGCATGGGAGTGTGGACCACACCAGCTCCAGGTCCCAATTTCTGCATTTCTGGAAGGTGCACGAGGAAGAGACAGTGGTGCCATGTGCCAACTGATTCTATCAGTACTCCACTCCATGGTCACTGTGAGATTAAATGAGATAATGCCGGAAATGCACTTGGAACAAGGCCTCTTATGCAGAGAGTCATAGAGGCTCTTATGGCTGTTGCTATTGCTATCTCCTGAAGACTTCTCAGAGTCTGTATTGTGCTGGCATAACATTTTCCCTCCCTGATTGTAAAAATTATATGACTGACTAGACTACTTTGCTTTGCCATCCATCCAGAGACACATATCAGATTCCATTACAGTACTTATACAGATCTGTTGCCCTTCACATTTGCATTATTTTAACCTCTCTGATTTTCTACCTTGGCTTCTACCTGGTCCTTTTCAATTCTTCTCTCTGCCTTACATTATAGTTAATATATCCTGTTAAGGTACTTAAAATTCTTTACGCTACACAACTGGTGTAAACAGACACACTCATGGAGTGAGCTAATAAATCCCCTGTGTATTCAGGGACATGACTTTTGATGATGGAATTCCAGAGTGAGGGTTTTGGGATGACATTCCTTTCCACATCCCTCCAATGATGGTGTCTGGTTTACTACAGACTTAACCTTAGAGCATCTCCAAATTATCCTCTGAAGGGAGAGGAGGAAGCCGCACCCAAAGTCCCAGGGTTCCCCAGGTTTGCCCGCCCTTCATCTTTGTGGGCCACTCTTTCCCCTGTCAGGCAGAGGAAGTCTTTATTTCTGCTTTGACTTTGGTGAAAATTTCAGTCTCTTTTCCTGATCCAGCAAACTGGCAGAGTTCTTGCTGTAGATTAGGAAGACTCGTCCAGTGAGACCGCAACTCCCGGCTGCCTGTCACAGCAGTCAGGCCTTTTGATGTGCTGGCTGACTTCCTCGCCCCGCCGCACAGCAGGTGAGGATGCTCTGAAACCCCTTCAAAGCGCCAGCGGAGCCCCTAGGTTTGTCTGCAAGGTGACATTTCCAGACTCAGTCGGAGAAGAATGAGGGGGTGATTTCTGCCGCGCAGGGCACAGCTTCATTTTGAGCCCTCTGTCATGAGGCCCCTGGGCACTTCCTCTTTTCTACTCTGGGCTCTGCCTTTGCCTGAACTTTCACTGTGCTATGAACCCCACCTCCGTCTTCTACCCAGTCACTGTTTCCCTCTCTGCAAACCACAGCAATAAGTCAATGATCGTATTTATTCTGGAGATTGTGCTATGGGTACATTACTAGATCCGGGGGCAGCAGTCCATCTCTACAAGAGACCCGTTGAAGAAGGCCACGGGCACAGACCCTTGTTAGCACACTGAACATGCCAGAAGCGTGATAAATACTTTGGATTTCTCACTCACAAGAACGCTACAGGCATGATCATGCCCCATTAAGGATGAAGAAACTGAAAGGAAATTTCTGAAGGTCAAACATCTAATTAGAACCCAGTCAGGTCTGACTTTGTGACGCTTTCAGGCTCTCCCTACCTGCAGGGCCTGGTATATTTGGGGCAGGCCTTTTCCTCAGGGCCCGTGGGAGGAAAGGTCATTCTGGAAATGTTTACAATCAATCTGAGAGCCAGATAACCAAAGCACAGGAAAAATCCCGAAGTAGAGCAGGAAAAGCCAACTGGCCATGGACCAGGGAGGCCGCTTCACAAGGTGGAGGGGCCCCACATGAGAGGAGCCTGGAGGCCAGAGGCATCTTCCCACCAAGAAAACCATGGGTTTTTTCCTTTCTGCTCTGCCCACAGCTGAAGTGGAGGCAGGAGGTGATGGCAGGAGAGTGGAGACCAGACTTTGAGGACCTCAAAGACCCTTGAGTTAGCACTTGCTCCTCCCACACCACCCGGACTCGTGGGTGATCTTTGAGCAAGAGTGGAAGGGCTGAGGCTAAGAGCTGGAAGATGTGATGTGGCCAGCTCATGCTGAGGGAAACTGAAAGTTGGCATTACAGTGAGATCCTTTGAATGAAAAGCCTCAGTGAGCCAAGTTAGAGAGGAAACTGACAGACAAAGAGCTTATTCTCAGCTAGGCACTGGGGCCCATGCCTGCAGCCCAACAGCTTGGGAGGCTGAGGCAGGAGGATTTTGAGTTCAAAGCCAGCCTCAGTAAAAGCAAAACACTAAGCAACTCAGTGAGACCCTGTCTCTAAATAAAATACAAAGTAGGGCCAGGGATGTGCCTCAGTGGTTGAGTGCCCCTGAGTTCAATCCCCAGTAACTGAAAAAAAAAAGTCTCTGTTACTTCTGATTACATGTTGCATGATGTCCAAAAGGAACCCAGGAGAGGATGTTGCCCTCTCTCTATGCTTTCTAACAAAGATGGGTCCTAGGATGGTGCTTACCTCCACATCACCGTCAGTCCAGTGTAGGGTAAGTTCCCCTCTTCTCTTCAGTTCCTAAAAAGTGACACTAAGTTATTACCTAAAAGAATTTGATTGGTAGACCATGGTGTCATTGTGCATTGATGAGCTGTGTGAGTTTCCTATTTGCTTCTTTGATTGGTGAAGCATGATTCAAAAGCCCCCCATAGATAACTTCCTGCGATGTCCTCATAGGTCACTCAGCTCCCTGCAGCCTGCCATCAGCCACCTCCCTTTCCTGAAGCTGGTCTTTCTGCAAACACGGCTTTACTTCTTCCAACAGTACTTCACTCCAGCATTTGCTTTGTTTCTGTGATTAAAAGGGCATGAATTCAGAGTCGCCTGTGTCCTGTCTCTGTTTCTCCCACATAGTGGAGCCCTGGCTTAGTGGAGCGGGAAGGAGGAGGGAGGAGTTGAACCCCCTCCCAAGCCTGGAAAGTAAGCCTGAATCTGGATCCTTCTGGGAGTCACAGTTCTCAGGTTTAATATTTCACAGAAAGCCCTGATGCATTGTGCTAGGGCTTGGTTTCTGTGATCACCTCTGTTTTTCTTACAGTTTACAGAGATGAAGACGGGTAAACTCAGCGAGGGTGACTGGCAAGGCTGGATCCTGTGCCTGGCTGGTGCCTGGTGCTGCACAGCCCTCAGCAGACAGGCACCGGATGAATGAAGGGGAGATGTGCGTGGGTCGGAAGGAAGGGTTTTCCTTGGCTGGGTCTGCCCAAGAGCTCTGCAAATTCTCCTGCAGTAGGGGCTGGGGAAGAAGGGTCGGGGAGACAGCAGCGTGAGGGTGTGTGGCGTGTGCACTCACACCTGCACGCACCAGTCATCTGCCCAATTTCATTGTTTGACAAATTGGCCCAAGTCCTTTTCTTAGGATGGTTACAATAAAGTAGATTAAAGATTGATTAATAAATGTTAACCAATTAAATAAGTCTGATGGATTTAATTTTGATGAAGGTAACTAGATGAATTAATTTAATAGTGCTTATTATTCTTGTGTTAAAGTTATGATTGACAGCTAGACCGAGTGGATTCCCACTGGCAACTGTGGTCAAGATTTTGATGCCTAGAGAGGGTAGATGGGCTCTTTCCTAACTTGTGAGTTGAATGTTTGTCTCCTCCCCAAATTCTTTACATTGAAACCCTAATCCCCAATGTGATCATAGTAGGAAGTGGGAACTTTGGGAGGCAATTGATTTTATCTAAGGCCATGAGGGTCGAACCCTCACGACGGGGTGAGTGTCCTCACAAGAAGAGAAAGGTACCAGTTCCCTCATTCACTCTCTCCCTCCCCACCACCTGTGGGTACAAGGGAGCCATCTGCCAGCCAGGCCTCAGGCTCTCGCCAGACCCCAAACCTGCCAGCACCTTGATCTCAGACGTCCTGGTTTCCAGAAGAGTGAGAAAAATAATGTTTGCTGTTTAAGCCACCCAGTCTGTGGCAGTTTGTTATAGCGGCCCCAGCTGAGAAAGACAGTGATCATTTATTAATAAGTATGTGAATGTACTCAGCTTCATTAGTCATCGGGAGCATTCAAGTTGAAATGTCAGTGCAAAACCCCCACAACCTACAAGGACAAGAACCGTTAACTATGGAAAGAGCGAGTGCTGGGGGCCAAGCATCAGGGATGGTCGTGCATTGTGGCTCTGGAATCCGTTTGTCAGTGCCCAGCAAACATTGATTCAGGTTCACCCACCACCCAGCAGCGCCACTCCTGAGGGTAGACCCCTTGGACAGTGTCTAAAAATATCCGCGAATGCCCTCAGAGAAACCAGAATGGAGATCAGCTAGTAAGGGGGAGGAGAATTGGAGAGAAGTAATGTTCCTGGGGATGTAATTTCAACTTGAGGTATTCTCTTGGGGGCTCGCTGAGGGCCCGTGAGGTTGACCGACCCCTCTTAAAGCACTCCAATTTCCTGTCCTGGACCTCTTCGGGAGCCTCTGCTCCTGGCTCGTGGGCTTGTGAGGCATGTCTCTCATGTGTTCTCCCGTTCCCAGGCCTCTCCAAGCTTCATTCCATCTATTACTGATGGCGGCTCCAAGACCCTAATTACCTTCCCTTCCCCTCAGTGCACCCATTAGTTCTCCTGTGAACGCTTTCGCTCATGCATATTTCTCTGGCTTATCGGACCTGAAGACTGCAAGTGAGCACAGTTCTTGCCAGCAATTAGCCTCCTGAGGTTTCTACGACTTGGAATCAATTAACTCCACGAGGTGTGGAGAGTGCTCAATCTGCATTGCTCATCTTGGGAGCTTTCTAGAACATCTCATGAACAAATCCCAGGAGCTCCCAAGTCTCCCTGGCTATTGGGGTCTACTCACACTCTCAGTGAACATGAATCAGCTGGAACTTCAAACCTGTCCTTTCTCTCACAGAACAGCTTCAGATTGTTACTTCGTGTATTTTAAAGATATGAATTCAATAGTGTTACTTTGCTGGCTACAGGATCTATGCATAATAATTATGCAATAAGTGAAATAATGGAAGTAATAACAAAGTATACCAACGTTGTATATTACAGGTCAGAACCTATGTTGTACATTTAAGATTTCTATGAGTCAAAGTTCCTGATAGAGCTAAAAAACTGACCAGTAGAAAAACGGATGACAGCTCCCCTCATGTATCCATCTGTCCACCTATCCACCTACCTCTCCCATCTATCCATCCACCAACACCCAGGCAGCATCCTGTCTGTCAATATCCACCCAGCAGCCACAAAGAAGCAATGACTAAACAGGAGCCGTCCAGGACCATGGACAGGGCTCGTGAAGCCTGGGAGATGGCTTCCTACAAGCAATGTCCAAAACATTAATCCTGGTGAGTGCCTGGCCCCACCCCTTCCACACATACACCCTGGATCTGCTTGCCTCATGTAATGACCAATGGTGCTCGGAGACAGACAACAGAAACTAACGGGGATGTGTTTAACCCCAAAAGGAGTTCTTAAGAAGTATAATCAATTGTTCACCAAATGCAGTAGAAGCTGAAGAGTAAGAGCAGCCACTGAAGCTAGACTTACAGCATACAGCAGTCAGATCCCTCTCCAGGGGACTCTGCGGCTGCTGTCACTGCAAGTGCCATTTCTCAACTCTCCCTTGTTGATGCACCAGGGGCCACTTGCTGATGCACCAACACCTCAGGAGGAGCCATTCAGCCACTTGCCCATCCAATCATCCATCTTCCCATCCAACCAGATACACCCATTTGTCCATCCACCTACCCATTCATCTACTCACCCATCCACCCTGCCATTCATCCATTCTTCCATTCTTTCATCCACCCATCCACCCACCTATCCATTAACCCATCCACCTTCCCACTCACCCATCCACCCACATATCTCTTTATCCACCCATCCACTCACTGATCCATCCTCCCACTCATCCTTCCATCTATCTTTTCATCCACTCATGTATCCATCAATGCACCCATCCTTCTGTCCACCCTCCAAACATCTATAGTTCCTCTTTAGTACAAAATTCTGGGATGGTACTGGGGGTTCAGAATTGAGTGGGATTCAGCCCCTGAAACAAGAAGCTCATACTTTGCAGAAGATGGGCATCCTTTTCCGTAGTACACAGTGACAGAAGATCAATCATCAATATGCATGGACTGCAGGAGCTTAGGAAATATGCAAATTATGTTTTTCCTTATTGGGGCAAGAAATGAGAACAATAGAAATGTCACGGGGCAGATGAGTTTAAAACTGGGTTCCAGTTCTTGAGAAGAGTTGGTTGATTGTATAAGGGAGAAAAACACCTTGTATGGAGGGAAACCAGGAAGGGGTGGGAATACGTCTACACATGGGGATGGCCTGGAATGACAAGAAATCTAATGACAAGTAGCAAACCTGACATGGGGCTTACAGAAGGGTGTGTGACTGAGAAGCTATGTTCAGTCCTGGTCATCAGGGAGGGCATCTGAATTTCATGCTGATGCATCTGATTTTTGGGTTTTAAACAGGAGACTTTATAGTCACATGTGTTTTTATGGAAGTTCAAGCAGGTGACTGGGTAGAGAATGGAATTGTCTGGATCAGGTATGATGGAAACTTAACAAACAAGAAATGGAGGGAAAGAGAAGAGAGGTCACAGCTTATCACTTTAGCACACTGCAGGTTGAACCATGTTCTCCCCAAAAACTGTATTGAAATCCTGCCATGGATTCCTATGGATGTGACTTTATTTAGAAATAGGGTTTTTGCTGTGATTAGTTAAGCTAGGGTTGGTCATACTGGGTTAAGGTAGGCCTTAAATCCAGTGGCTAGTGTCATTAAAAGAAGGTGATTGAAGACTCCTGGGGAAGAGGAAGGTAGAGATAGGAGTGATGCATGTAAGCCAAGAAGTTCCAGGGACTGTCAGCAGCCACCAGAATCCAGGAAGGAGGCATGGGTGGATCCTCCCCCTCAGCCTCCTGGATGGAGTCAGCCTGACCTCCAGATATGTGAGAAAACATTCTGTAGTTTTAAGTCTATTGGGTTTTGGTACTTTGTCAGGTAGCCACAGAAAACTAGTATGTGATGAGAGTACTTACCCAACCTTGTGCTCCAAGGGAACGGAGCTGGGATGGGGAGGACTCAGGGGCTTGCATGTGGAATCATGTGCTGGAAGGCCACTGAGGGCAGACTGGGTTGGGCGTGTGCAAGCTCTGGAGTTGCTAGGTTCTCAGGATGGTGGGAGGCCTCCCTGCCTCCTTCCCAGCCCTACCCAAACCCATGTGCCCCACTACCAAGGGAACATGGCAGACACAAGGCCAGGTTGATGGAATAAAATCTCTAATAAGTCAGAGAGAATAGACAGAAGCTGTCCCATAAGGTTACCAGAGTTTTCACTGTAGAAGGTGATCAAAGGAAACAGGAAGTTCCTTCCTGTTGGATCCATGTTTTTCTCTGAAACTGGTTCAGCAAGGGCCATTTTCCTTCCTTTTCACTGTGGCAGAGACTGAAGTGGCCTCTACCGCTTGTTTTCTCTTTCTGCCTTAGGAGTTCATCTGATTTTTAGGGGTCACAGGCTGCTATAAATTAAGATTTACTTCCTAGACTCTTTTACCATACAGTCACATGGTTAATTTCAGACCATACAGATGTTCTTTGGAACTTTCCAGAAACATCTTCAAGGCCATGCCCTTCTAGGTCTCTTCTCTTTTCTGCTGGTTGGAATGCAAACATGGTGGTTGGAGCCGCAACAATTCTCCTGGGCCATCAGCCACACCAGGCTTGGCAAAGCAGAGGCAGACAAGAAGCCTGAGTTCCTGGTGTCATGAGCTGCACAGGATGCTGCCATGCCCTCTGTGATTGTCAGTTACAGGATAGATGTGACCTCTTGTCTTGTTGGAGCCATGATGCCGTTGGCATTCTCACTGGACCCACTGGACCTAGTCCTGCCCAATAAACTTTTATCCTATAAAGGAGATAAGAACTTGAATCTCTCCTTTGACTCACCAGACTCCAGTTGCATTGAGAAGAAAACTAGAGGGAAATGATTGATGGACACAGATTGAGAGGTGAAGGAGCTGGACCCTGAGAAGATCAGAGGAAACAAATGAATTTGGGAATGTAAAGAAGAATGAGATGCCTGCCAGAAAAGAGCCCCCTGTGACCAACCCACAGCACAGCTGGAGAAGCAACCTGAGGGTAAAAGAGTCTGGCAGCTTCCTGTGGACCCAGCACCTGATCACCTACTGATGAAATTGTCCTCTGGCCACAGAGTCCTGACCTTCTAGCTAAGGGCACACAGGAAGATTGATGTTAACAACTCAGCTCAGGGGACAGTTGCTCTGAAGAAGCACATGGTGAGGCCTGCAGAGAAGTGACTTGTTCCAGGTCACAGAGGAAGTAGATGTCTGAATGGGGACCTGTACAGATGAGAACAGCCATTGGTTCTTGGACAACCAGCTGGCTCTGGTCCCTGCAGGGCTCCCTGCCTTTGCACAGGGTTCTGCTGCCTCACACTCCCTCCTTCCTGCTCTCCCTCACACCTGGTTAAAGACAGTGGAAGTTGAATAACTGACAAGGAAGAGAAGCACATTCAAACACATCTCAGGGAGGGTTGAAACAACCTCAGCTTGACTTGCAGGAGCAACCCCATGCCAGCCTCAGAGTGGTCTGATGAAGAGAATACCCCTGCAGCCACCTGGCTGGAGAAGAAGGTCCAGTGCCATCTTGTGCCTCCAGCTCCAGGGGAGACTCCAGTATTGCTGGTCAGATTGACCACATCTAGGCCACAAGCCTGGGGCCAGACTTCAAGGGAGCCTTGGAAGGGGACCTCTGGTGTTGACCTTGAGAAAGCGGGACTCAAGGTATGGGAATTCTAAAAATCCACATTGGTCGTACCTCTGTCTCTCTAGTCTCTTTTCCTGGTGACATTAGTCATTCCCCAGGTCTTGACTAAAATTCCATTTCTTCTGATATGTTTTCTCCTCTTGTGTAAAACATGGGTCTGTATATCAAGGATATTTTTCTCAAGTTGGGTTCTACTAAAGCAGACCCTGAGGTGAAGACTCATGGGCAGGAGATATTTTCTGGATGTGCTCTCAGGAGAAACTGATAAAGGAGAAAGGAAGCAGGGCAGAGGAGAAGCCAAGTGCAGGTGCACTTACAGGCAAAGTTCTAATAGAGTAGATTCAGGACTGGAAGTCACAGACTCAGGGCCACTAAGGTCTCAGGCTCTTGACTCCTAAGCCCAGGGAGGCAGCGGGGCTCCCATGGCCTGAGGGTTGCTTTCCAAAGCCTGGTGAATGATCTTGGCTAGCAAGAGGGGTGTGCATAATGGAGAAGATCCCAGGGCATCAGGGGAACACAGCAACTACTATGGTCACTATGAAAGGAGGCCAATGTGCCGACTGAGGCCTGGGTGCCTTCATTCACTCGTGAGTCTCCCCTGGATGCTGTTATGATTCAGATATGAGGTGGCCCCTCAAAACATATGTGTGAGACGATGCAAAAAAGTTCAGTGATTAAACGATGGAGTCCTGAGAACCTTGATCTATTCAGTGCATGAATCCCTGATATGGATTCACCGGTGGTAACTGCATGGCTGGAGGTGGTGGATCACTGGGGTCAGGCCTTGGAGTTTATATTTTGTCCCTGGCAAATGGAACTCTCTCTGCTTCCTGATGGCCATGTCCTGAGCTGCTCTCCTCCCCACACCTTTCTGCCATGATGTTCTTCTTCACCTCAGGTCCAGAGTAATGCACTCAGCTATCTAATGAGACCCCTGAAACTGTGAGCCCCAAATGAACTACTTCTCCCCTAATTGTTCTTGTCAGGTCTTTTGGTCACAATAACCAAAAAGCTGGCTAAAACAACTCTGAATTCTGTTGGAGCAAGGACCATGTCCCTCTCACCACTGAGCCTGCTTTCCTGAGTCCATCACAGGTGCCCCATGAACTTGGGAAGGAAGGACGGGGTGGGACTCTGCTGAGGGCCCTGCAGCCCCTCCCCTGCAGGTTTCTCCCATCTAGCTGAGTCACCCAGGAGCAGCCACCAAATCTTCACACGATTATGTTGGCATCCTTAGGCCAAGGGAGAGAGAAGAAGAAATTAATGAATCAACAACTTTAATAGGCTTCTAGGCACCCAACCAGCTCCTTCATTAGTGAGAGAAGCAGACCCTGTAATCGAGGGTACTATTCCCAGAACCCAACACCCAGCTGACAGGGAAGAAGCGGAGCCAGGGGCATTTGCCATAAAGAAGCAACAAAGGTTGGAAAAGAAGGAGTTTCTGGAAGCCAAGTGGCAGAGATGCCCCCGAGCCTGCCCTCTAGGCACCCAGGGAGGTTGGAGATGCAGCCCCTGCCGCTTACCTGGAACCCTGGCTGCCAGGGGAGGCGTCTGGGCAGAGACTGTGAAGGAGCAGGAGGAGCTCGGGGGGAAGCGGGTCACACGGAGGAGAGGGTGCAGGCCAGGTGGTGAGCACGGCTGTCCTGGACCAGGCTGTGGTGACTATGAACACGGCTGCTCCCAGTGGTGGTCAGTGGGAGGCCCTCATTTTCTTTTCCTTTACTTGATCCTTTCACGCAGTGGGGCTTGGGAGCTAGGTGTCCCTCCTTTCCTTCCCTGTGACCCATTCACTTCCAGGACCCTCATACTGTCAGGTCCCGGGAGCCTCACAGTCCAGTAAGAGCTGACTCGCTGGCTGTGCCCCTCCCTCTTGGAAAGCCAAAGGCCACAGACAAGTAGGGAGACTGCTATTTACTGAGCATGTGTGCCACTTGGTCTCAATGAATGTCTAAAATTACCCAAAAGGCCGACACTGCCGTTCCCAAGCTAAGCAGACTGCTGCTCACAGCAACACTGACACTCACGGGGGTTAGAAATGTCTGAGGCCCCAGCTTGTAGAATTTTTTATAGAGTGACTCCTAAAGCTACCTTCTCGCTTCCAGTTGCCTATTAGGCAAAGCCTACCTTGTCAGCGTGAGTCGAGGCCTGCGTCACCATCCAGCTTCCTTCTGCCTTCCAGCACTTTCATTTCACACCCGACCACGCTTGCCAATCCCCTGTGTCCTGTTGCCTGGCCAGCGAGGCCTTTCCTTCCCTAAACACCCCGTTCTGCCACTCTTCTGAAATTTTAAAATCTGTCCCCACTTGAAATGTCCACGCTGACTCTAACTCCCTCCCACCTCTCAAAGCCACTGCACCTGCGAGAGCACAATGCTCCTGGGTGTGGGCACCCTCCATTCACCAGGGACGTGCCACAGCAGGGACAAGTCCTGGGAATCTCCTCAGTCAGTGACCCAGAGCTTGTGAAGCCAAGGTTAAAAATCTGCAGCGCTGATGAATTCCCCAAGTGACTAAAACGCTCGGTACTATCAGGATCCAGAGTTCAGGAGACTGCTCCCTGCGGACAGGATCACTCCGTACCTAGCACTTGGCGTGGAGGCTGGCAGTACTTGGCAAACCATCACCCTGAGAGGTCGGGACTCGTGAGACATGCGTGTGTTTAAGCACAGCTGGTGGAGGGACAGGTGGATGTGAGTAGGGGAACAGGTGGGCGGAACTGCCCGGTACTGCTATCATCTAAAATGCCCCCACCCTCCACGCCTCTGTGGCTGAGATCAGGCCCTCTCCTGCCTGGCACCTCCTGATTGGGTTGCCGAGATGTCCTCCTCCCGCCCTGGTGTGTGAGGTTCCGGGGACTGAGAACTTGTGCCTTGTTCGTCTCAGTCCCAACACTTACCAGCGGTTCTGGTCTAGAGGGTTTTGTGTTTGGTTGGTTGTTTTTGCTTTGTTTTTGCCTCTCTCAATAAATGTGACTGAAGTCATGATTAGGAAGCTATTGACTGAGGGGACCAATATGTGGTGTGAGGAGAGACCCAGCTGAAGGAACGAATGAGGGGTGGTCAGGTGGGGAGGAGAATCCCGGAACCTGCCCCACTTCCTGCATGTGGCACCAGGAAAGCCCCACCCACCCCCGGGCTGGGCACAGAGGGAGCCTCCCCAGGGCAGCCAGGACAGGGCGTCTCCAGGAATAAGCAGATTCCAGGAGAAGAGTCCTGTGAGCACAGCAGGGGTCCTGTTGGCAATGCCCACTCCACCCCAGCAGGGAGCTAGACTTCAGAGGAGGACATCAAGGGCCTTAGAAAGCAGGACATCACATCATGGTGGAGAGAAGGCACAAGCTTGGGGATTTCTGAGCCCTGGTGAGAAGGCAGCTCCCTGAGTGCCGGGATTTGGAGCCTCCACATCTTCAGCAGCAAAGGTGAGCCCAGGGAGGTCTTCCTGTGGCCTTCACACGCGCCTGTGTTTAGAATGCTCTGCAGTCCTGTTCAGCTCAGGAGTCCCTGCGGATGCCTGTGAGGCCCCCTTTCCATCTCAGGGGTGCTCCAGGGAGAAGAGTGAACTCTGGCCAATCCTCCAGGGCCCGCTTCTCCCGGTCCAACTTCCTGCGGTCTCCCCCTCCCCTTGGGCAGCAGGGCTGCCAGCCAGGGCCCGGGCTCCCTCAGCCTGGCTCTTCCACCTGGTGACTGAGTGACTGAGCCAGTTTCCTCAATGTGAAATGCAAACAATGATGCTCCCCTCTCACAGTGTCTGGAGGGTGCAGGAAAGGCATGAGGGAGACAGTCGGGCAGAGCCTGCCACCCATAATGCCCCGTCTCCTCTCTTCCTCCCTCCTTCCCAACCCCCTCCCAGGAAAGAAATCAAATTAGAAAGTCCCTTGAGATCTCAAATTGGGTGCTACCACATCTGGAAAGTTCTGAGTATTGGGGGGAGGGATTCCCTGGTAATAGGTCACAGTGAATTCTAGTACTTCCCGGAAATACTACCAGTGCAGAGACTCTGATACCAGCCATGCTCCTACAAATTGCTGTTACCGCCAAAACAGGAGCGAGAGAGTTGACCTCGATTTTGGAAAAAACCTAAAACCCCTTTTTGCTCTTTTCTGCTGGAGTCTAAGCTGGAGGGATTTGAAATACCCTGACCTTTGAATTGGAGCCAACACAGAGAAGAGGGCAGAACGTGGAGAAGGAGAAATATGGGCTATCAACATAATCTGAGCTCCTGGATCCAGCGGTGCTTGAAGCCCACCCTCACACTGTACAGTCAGGGAGCTAATGGGCGTTCTGTAGGCTTAAGCATTTTGGAGCTGGTTTTTCTGTCACTTTCAACAACAATGAAAAGTCTTGATGAATAACCAATTTGAGGGGTTAGGTTCAAGTTAAGGTCATTAGAGAGCAAATGAGTCACTTTGAGGACTATTCTGAACACCTGGGACACATGCTTTTCTTCCAGGTGACTTTGCCTCTTGGATCCTATACACGGCAGTGGGGAAGGGCCAGGCGCCGTTCAAAGACCAGGAACCGCAGACACCAGCGGGTGACATAGACCCATCAAAGGCACTGCCTAGGCCATGAGAGATCTAAGTGATCTCTATAAGCATTGCTAGAGTTAAACTTTAGGAGTGACTCTCAGAAAAAAGTAACAATGAGAGTATCATGCCAGTGAATCCAAAGCAGCCCCAGCCTTTGTCAGCTGTAATGCCAGTGCAGGCAGAACAAAAATAGGCTCCCTCCTGGAATTCCCCACAGAACACTGCTGCCCAGGGACCCAAGTGGGCCAGGCTGCTCTGGAATTCTGTCACAGCGGGTTTCCTGCACATCCTACCCGCCTAGTGCAAAGGTCCTTGGCAGGAGGGCTAGGTGGGGACCCGGCACTTGGGGTCTCCATCAGACAAACCTTTCCCCAAACCCAACTCTGCCCCTTCATGCTTCATAACCTCGGGCAGCCTGCCGAACCCACCAGACCATGGCTTCATGCACTCCAAAATGCAGAGAGCAGCACCTGAGAAATACGCAAGACCTATGTAAGATTCTTAAGGCCATTCCTGGAAAGTACTGTAAATATTAGGAATCACTGCCAAACTTTTAAAAATGCTTAGGTATACTGTTAAATGAAGCAAAACCAGGGTTAGCATATTTTAGACACTTTATTACAACAGAAAACTAACAAAGAAAACAGGAAAATAAAAGCCTAAGCATTAACAAAGCAACTAGAAATAATAGAACCCACATCTTAACAATATTTTCGTGTGTATGCATGTATATATATATATTCTTCCTTGACTTTCAAAAAGTATTTTAAACAATTTAATGATGTTTTTATAATGAATTAAGCTAATTTTTTTTTTTTTTTTTTAATAATTGCTATTCTCACCGGGCTTGGTGGAGCATGCCTGTAATCCCAGCAGCTCCGGAGGTTGAGGCAGGAGGATCACAAGTTCAAAGTCAGCCTCAGCAAAAGTGAGGTGCTAAGCAACTCAGTGAGACCCTGTCTCTAAATAAAATATAAAATAGGGCTGGAATGAGGCTCAGTGGTTGAGTGCCCCTGAGTTCAATCCCCAGTAACCCCCCTCAAAGAAAAGAATTGCTACTCCCTTTCTTCCTCTCTGAAGTGGGGAGCTTGCCTAGGCCCTTACTCGGCATGACCCAGTGGGGTGTCCCCAGGGGCAGAGGCGGTGCCTCAGGACCTCATGGATGAGCTGAGGGAAGCTCCAGGTGTCTGATAACAGCACCCCGACTGTACCTGCCCCTCCTGGAGCACTCTGACCTGCACAGGGGACTATGCTATGTCCAGGTGCTAAGCCATCCGAGTGTCGCAGCAGCTTCAAGGTCAGGACCACGGCCATGTCCACCATGCAGAGGGGACGGAAACGCCAGCAGGCCTCAGCCCGGGACCATACCCACCCCGCAACCCCACCCTGCTTCCCACGGTGCCTCTGCAGGGCCTGCAGAGGATGAGAACAGAGAGAGGGAAGGGTGTGCAGCGCACCCGGCGGCCACGTGGCCTTGCAGGCCAGGGCGGAGCCTCGTTCCCACCCGCGGCGTCAGGAGAAGCCTCTGAAGGGTGCTGGCATATACTTATGTATTTTATTCTATTTTGTTGGGCAGAGAACAACTGTGTTGGTGTTTACAAAAGCTTCTCCCCATCTCTAATCGGAGACAGAAAGAATGTGAGCGGATTCCAGAGGGGGAAGAAGCCAGAATCCTGGGGTACCAAGAGGGCGAGGACTCCCAGCCTTTGTAAACTCTGGGCCCCAAATCCCACGCCTCCAGTGGGCTAATGCTCTCCGGGCTGCCTTGCCGTACAGGGGTGACCCACTTTGGACCGTGGCATCCTGGCCCTGAGTCTCGACACTAGAGATGTTGGCGCTTACTGTGGCCATGCCCAGGTATACCCAGTGACTGTCCTGGAGGCCTGGTGGAGATAGAGCACTCTGCACCACAGCACCCGCATCCTTCCAGAATTAGCATTCCACATGCCAAATTCTCACCAAGAAAGAAAGGGAGGGAAAGAGGAGAAAAGGGGGATGGGGGAAGGAGCCCCCACCACAGCCTCAGCCCTAATTCGGATTCCTGCACTGTGCTCCTCTGCCTCCTGGTCCTTCCGTCCCTGACCATCCCTCGTCTTTCTCTTCCCATCTCAGGGTAAGAACACATTGCTTCCATTTCTGTGTAAAGGGGTCTGGGCCTCTGCAGCCCCAGGTGCGCTGTGTCGCCAGCCAAGGCTCTGGTCTCCGGCCCATCAGCCCCTGCCACGTCCTCTCCTTTCTTTCTGGAATTCCCTTTCCATCTAGTTGCTTCTCAGATACCAGATTGAGCACCACCTCTGGGAGAAGTGTCCTATGGCCAGGCGGATGGCGTGGAGCCCTCCCCCTTGGCTCTCCATCTCCGCAGCCTGAGCTCCTCGTCACCCCCACCAGCCCTGGTCACCACGGACTATTTCCTGTCAGTCGGTTCCTTAGGGACAATGCGTCTCATGCCTTGTCTGCATGTTGGTGTCCTGGGAGGGTTTAGACAACCCTGATACCCCTCTCTTACCCCAAGATACAGTGGGCTTGGGGATACCAAACCTCCCTCTCCATAGGTTATTCCAGTGCCTGGCCAAGAGTCACTGGACTCCACTTCGAGTTTGTGAAAGCAAGGACTAAGTTAAGTTTAGCCCTCCATGAGAGCCCAACACCCAGTCAGCACACAGCACTGAGTACTAAATTCACGTCTGTTGAATGTATGAATGTATAACTGAATGAGGAATGGGGTGGCATCCCCCTCTGGTGCTCTGGTGGCAGTTTGTACATTGCCCTCTGTACCCAACCTTCTCTATAACAGTTTTTTACTTCAACCTTCTACCTAAGAAACTCAACTTCAAAACTCAAGGATCCCAACTTCCATTTCCAAATCCTGGTCCCAGGAACACGCCTGCCTCCATAGGCACTTATTAATTCTTTTTCTACATGGATCAATGAATGCATGTCTATTTCTATAAAATGGTGGTGTTTTTTGCTTCCATGTGGACAGGCAGACACCATGTGGACAGGTGCTTTGTGAACTTTCAGCCCCATGAGAAATAAAGGATTATCTACCTGTTGGTAGAAACCTTCGAATTATGGGAAGAGCTTGGTGCAAGTCAGAAATCTTAGCCTGTACGAGAGTAAGGGCAGCAAGAAATGACTATTCCTTCGATCCTATTGAAAAACCATCCGTGGGGCTGGTTCTTTGTCCTGTTCTTTGTTGGCATAGCTGTGCGGGTGGCTGCATTTTAACACAGCTGTTTTTCAGTCACTCAGCCCTCAGCAGGTCATAAAGGAGAAAAACAGGATCATTAGGGTGGTACATGGATCTGCTGTATTACTGCAGCCCCAAATCCTCTGTCTCCACACAAAGGAGGAGAAGAAGGAGCCAGAGGGAGGAGCCAAGAAGACAGGTGTCAGTGCATGTCTTCCGTCTTTCTCTTGGCCTCAGTTGGCTCCAGCTGCTGGAACCCCAGTCAATGGTGAGGGAGAGTGCTGAAGAATTCTCTGGAAGGTGTACCTATCTCGTCTAAAATATTCCTGGATGAGCAAACGTGCTTGATCTACCCAAGACTATTTCTACAGAGTAACTGGATGAAAGAAAACTGCATCCATATCATTCCTGCTCAATTTTGAAAGTCTCTTTTTAAATCAATGTAATTCATGAGACGGTTGTAAGAGTCTAAAGTTACCAGAAGATTTATAATCAAATCAGCAGTTGACTGCTCTGTCCACAGAAGTAACCAGTTTCAATTTCTTAGCCATGTGCTCTGCATTCACCCCACATATTCAATTTTTACCCAAAATGCTTTTACTATCATTCTTAATTTCTCAGTACGTTACTTAAACCTATCGTAGAAAATGCAAGTTAACACTCTCAAACTGACCCTACACAACCTCTTACTTCTATTCTCCCCTGCCCGTATTATATTTGTCACAAGTTGTGGCTAAATCAGTATTCCACATTATGCTATGAAGATGTAAGTATGTTCAGGTCTGAGCCAAGTCATGAACTTAGAATGCAGGAATTTTTCAATACACAGCTTTTTTATTTTCCCAAGGAGTTATAAGTTACTTTGATTTTAGGTGTTTGTGTAGGACTTTGCTTAGTTTTCTATGTCCTTAAATCCTGTGACCACTGATCTGTTCTCCATTCCTATAATTTTTTTTCAAGAATATTCTCTAAACAGAAATGTATAATTTGTCCTTTTGGAACTGGCTTTTTTCATTCACCATGATTCTGTGGAGAGCTGGTCAGGTTATTTTGTATATCAGTGGTTTATTCCTTTATTGCTGATGAATACACCGCAGCATGAATGAACCGCCTTGTGTTCAACCTTGCATTCTGGGTAAATAATCTTTCATCACTTGAAAATTGTGCCACTTATTCCCAGTCTCCACAGTTTCTAGTGAGAAATCCACTGTCATGTGAATTACTTTTCACTATGGATAAGGCATCTGCTTTGAAGACTCTTTGTCTTTAGATTTTAGAAGTTTAATCATGCTGCATCTTGGTGAGGAATTTGGGGTTTATTCTCTTTGTGGTTCACTTGCTGTATGGCTTGGATGTGAGGTATCCCCCCAAAGCTCACTTGTGAGATAACGGAAGAAGGTTCAGAGGAGAAATGATTGGGTTGTGAGAGTCTTAACCCAGTCTGTGAGCTAATTCCCTGATAGGGGTTAACTGAGTGGTACCTGAAGAGGTGTGGCTGGGGTGGGAATTGGGGTGTGGCTTTGGGTATATATTTGTTTCTGATCACCATGTGAGCTGCTTCCGTCCACCCCCCTCTCCTGCCACGATGTTCAGCTTCACCTCCAGCCCCGAGGAATGGAGCTGACCTTCTATGGACTACTCTAAATAAACCCTTCCTCCTCTACAGTTGTTCTGGTCAGATCCTTTCAGTCACAGCAGCGAAAAAACTGATTAAAATGCTCGCCTTCTTGATTTCCTGGGTTTGTTCCTCTTGCCGAATTTGGGAAGTTAATCCTCCAGCCCCGCTTGGGCCCCTGCTGGGTCTGTGATGTCTTGCAGGCGCACCTCTCTTGGCTGCAGGGGTCCCCGCGTGGCTTGCCCATCTTCATCAGTCTGTCTCTCGCTGCTCTTCTGATGGGTTGGGTCTGTGGCTCTGTCTTCTAAGCCACTCGACCTCTGTCTCTTCCGTTCTGCTCTGGAGCTCCTCCACTGAGCCTTTCTTCTTTTTTTTTTTTTTTTTTTTTTTTTTTTTCAGTCCTTAAAGTTCCAAACTTCCACTTGGTTCTTCATTATATCTTGTATGTATTTCTACCCTAAAAAATTCCTTGGGGCTTTCTACCTTTTCATTCATTATAAGAACGTCTCTAATAATTAGTTGACACTTTTTTTTTTTATCTTGGCTGCTTTAAAAATATTTATCAGATAATTCTAATATCTGTTTTCTCCTTATCATGTTGGTGACATCTGTCTTCTATTTCATTCTGTTTGAGGCTTTCTTGGTTGTTGGCATGGAGAGCAGGAGATACAGATGTGTTAGGCAGGCAGGTTACAAACGGAGTAGACAGCTGGCCTCCTGGGTCTGCCCCAGAACCCTGAGCCTACCCTGGGGCCCAGCAGCGTTTGATCAACACCCTGGTTAGAGAGGGGCTCTTGAACATCAGGGCCCTGGTGTGCAAAGGCCCACTCCTTGAAGCCTGTAGCCCCTGGCCTTCAGGTCACCTAACACCCCGCTAAGCATTTCACGTAAACCCCTGGACAGTAGTCGCCGTGGTCAGCCCTGCCTTGGGACCCCTCTTCCTGTGGGAGCGCTGCTTTCTTTCTGTTTAATAATTCTGTTACTTCGCTCCCCCGCTTCGTTTCTGTGGATCATTCTTTGACTTCACGGGACAGAACCAATCAACCCTCATGTCTCAGTTTGATGACTGATTTTTCATCCACCCCTGGACATTTCCGCATTATGTTTTAGGAGTTTGGATTTTCCTTAAACCTTGTGTTTTAGACATTGCTCCAGCAGGGCCAAGGGGACCGCCACCTCATTACTGCCTGGTGGAGCTGGAGGTGTGGTTAGTCGTGGGCTGCCCTCCCCCACACGCCCTCAGTGACACTGCTGAGTGGCCCCTCCTTGCTGCTGGGCAGTGGTGCAAGTCCTAACTTCCTGCTGGGCCTCCTCTGACACCATCTCTCCTCCCAGGAGAGAGGGGAGGGCTTCATTACTGCTCCTGGGAGGGGAACATCTGGGCTGCCCACCTGGTGTCCACTGGCTTCTCAGGGGACAACAGGGGGTATGTTACTGCCCAGTAGGGATGTAAGCTCAGCCCCCACCTGGGCTGACTCCACCACAGCTGGACGTGAGGCAAACCCTCCCAGGCTCACAGGGTGGAAGTCCAGGGTCCCACGAAGCCCCCGTTAGCTGGGGGTGGTGGGCCATGGTTTCTCTGCGGTGTCTAGCTGAATGGGGCGTTCATGTCTGAGTGTTTTCTGTCTCTCCCGGCTGCGTCTTTCTGATCCCTTGGCTAGACAGAGCAGACTTTTTTTTTTGGGGGGTGGCATTATTTGTCCACACTCCCTGGGGTTTTGGAGGTGCCAGTCTTTTAACTCCGAGTCTGGGATCCTCAAGCTATCAAGTAAACCGGGGCGCTCTCCCCACCCCCTTGCCCAGGTCCCAAGCCTTCCTTTGTACTTTGCAGAGTCTTCGTAGGTTTGCCTCGTACATGCTGCCCAAGGGTTTAGTTGTCCCTAGCAAGGAATCGGATCACCTCCACGCCATCTCCCTGCAGGAGACATGACTCATTTTTGTAAAAATTTCTCTCCTCTTTACCCGGCTTCCAGTCAGGGGTTGGGCTTTTTAGATTGATGTACGACCTACTCCTGTTTCTTCTTGTGTTTCCCATACCTATTGCCTTTCTATGAACTTTGTAAATTTCCTGTTTAATCTTGTGGCTCTTCTCTCGAATGACTTACTCATGCCATCATGGTCTCCACTCACAACCCTTCCTAAATTCCACAGCTGTCTCTTCCTGTTTCCGAGAGGCACTGGTTTATTCTCTTTGGGAACGTCAATAGTTATTTTGAATTTTTTTCGTGACTCCTGCGTTGTCTCTACCCTCTCTGATTTGCATGGGGTCGGGGCTGGGGACTGAGCCACAGCCTGATGCATGGCTCTGCCCTGAGCCACCCTCCACCCGGCCACCTGACCACCCCATCCTCTGGAGGTTGTCTTCAAGTGTGTGCTGATTCCACTGTGTCCAGATGCGTCCAAGAGGAAGGCCCTAAGGTGCCGAGAGGGTTCCTGGGTCCAGCAGGGCTTGTCAACAGCTGTTTCCCCCATTATGGGATGACTGGCAGAGTTCCAGAAGTTTCTTGGGAAATGAAAGATTTGGGTGTCTCCAGGTTCCTTTGGCAGCTGTTCTGTCTCTGGTACCTTCTTAGAGGCGGGAGAGTCTGGCTGTCTGATTCCCTCCCCTGCTTTCCCCAGGGTCTTGAGTCTAGAGCTCTATCTGCAGAATAATCTGGTCACTTTCCAGGGAGGGGGAAGTAGTGCCTGCATGGGGGGAGGATGGCATCTGGGGACAGACATACTGTCCTCCGGCAGATGTACCAGTCCCCTATTTTCAGTCTCACCATTTTCTGTGCCTCGTGCCTCTAATTCTGGAGAATGCTGAGTTTCAGTGGGGATAGAACAGCCTGTACTTCATTCCCCGAGCCTCGGGACTCGCCTGGCTTTGCTTTCAAGTTGTGCACACTTAGACAGGTGTTATCACCTGTCATCCACAGCAGCACCTACACTGTTCCCTCTTTGTGGGTTTACATGTTTATTTCTTTGCTTTGGTTTTCAGAGTCTGCGAAAGGTGAGGTAGATGTGTATGGAGTGTCCCGAAGGAGAGGAGTTCTTGCTCCTTCCCTGCGTGGCCATTCACAAATCCACTTGTTACAGTGACAGTGCAAGGCAGAACTACTGTTTAGAGTCACTTCACAAGTGGTGGCATTTGAGCATCAAAGAGATGAGTGACTTATCCAAGGTCACACAACTCTAAGTTTCCCTGACCCCTTGGCTTCTGTTGTCCATTGTCCAGAATGCCTTAAATAGGCTATCTTCTGAAGATCCTGTGGCCTCAGAAGTTATCAAACCATGGGACGGGGGACACCAAATACAAAATCCATTGTCCTGATATCCCAATGGCTTTAACAATCACAGATCTGATATTCTTGCAGAAAGTTGAGGCATCTAAAACACAGGTGTTTGGGGGTGGGCTTCTTTGAAAAGTGAAATAAAAAATGTTGCGATGACCAAGGGACCAGGGCGTGTTTCTGTCGTCACTGTGATTGCTCTGGGGCAATCAGCTGACCCGATCTGTGAGCCTGGGGGAGTAGCAGCTTGCAGGTGCCTCAGCCTTTGTAGGATGAAGGAAGGTGGAGGCAGCAGGGTATGAGACTCTGACTCTGGGCCCAGACAGACAGGGCTGCAGTCCCCAGCTCCACCTCTTCCCAGCTGTGTGGCCCCGGGCCTGGATTTGCTTGCCTACCCCCCGAGGAGAATAAGGCCTCCCCTTCAGAGATGCTCGGAGGATTAGGGAAAATCCCACATTCCTTCCTGTCCAATAATTCATTCAGTGAAGTCCCTGACACCCCCTCACGGCAGACCCCACATGCTGGGGACAAGAATAAAGCCTCAAAGTCCTGAAAGTCATATAAGGTCCAGGAAGAGGACATTTGCATTTTTTAAAAAAATCTATATTTTCATTAATTTTTCTAAAAAACCCAAAGTCCCAAGGAAGAGTGAAGGGAATCGGCCTACTTGAGCCAGCAGAGAGGGCTTTGTTGAGTTTCACGGCTGCTTCAAAGCGTAGGAAGGAACGTCAGATGGAAGGTGAGCACCAGCAGCAATGGGACCCAGTCAGCAAGACAGCGGAGCAGCCAAGGGACGAGGAACAGCGACCACGGGAGGCCGGTGGCGCCCGAGGAAGCTGCCAGGCCCTGTGCCTCCCACCCGTCCTGTGGATTCTGACCACTCACCAGCTCACTCATGAGCCTGGACCCTGCATCCACATCACCTGAATCCCCAGCCTCCACACCTCTCCCCTCCTCGTCCAGCCTCCACCTGGCCCCACCCTCCTCACCTTTCAGGTGAGCCTGGTCCCCATCCCCAGGTCCTTGGCTTCTGCTAAGCTCTTGGGCTCACCTGGTGCTCACAGGGCCTTTGACGTGTGCTTCCCCTGCTGGCCCCTGGCTGATTTTCTGGGGAAGCATGAAATAGGTGCTAAACACTGAGCCACACCCCGTCCTTTTTGATTTTTTATTTTGAGAGGGTCTCCATAAGTTACATAGGGTCTCCCGGAGTTGCTAAGCCTGGTTGCGAACATCCTCCCCAACTGCTCAGCCTCCCCAACTGCTGGGACATACATATTTTTTAAAGTGGTTCCTCTAAGGCTCTGGTTTCCTGGATTGCAGGGGTTGGAGAGGGGATAGGACTTGGCTTAATCTTTGGAGTGAATTGTCGCCCACCTTCCAGAATTTCCCACCATGCCACACGCACATTCCCCTTCTGCCCCAGAACAACCCTGCCCGGGCACCTGTCCTCTCCTCTTCCTAGGAAGCTCACACCTCCCTGGCATTCACCAGCCTTCCTTCCTTGTTGGCCTGATCCCCTTTTGCTTCTCTGAGCCCACCATGCTCAGCCCCCCTGTTCTTTCCATTTACTATAATATAATAGGCTTCTGATTGTTCCCAGGGAAGCTCCTTTTCTAACTAGTCTGAACTTGGATGCAATGTGCTTTGCTTAGAGCACTTTGTTGCTAGCTCAATTTTTGTTGTTGTTGTTGCATAGAGAATTCAGGAACCCTACAATATTAGGACTGAGGGAGATTGTCTTCAAGAAAAAGCACAGGATTTGAAGCTGCAGAGAGCTGCATCTAAGCTCTGGCCCTGTCACGCCTGGTCCCTGTGATCCTCGGCTGTTGAACTGGATGTGGAGCTTGGACTGTGGATCAGCACATCCTGCCCCGTTGATGTGGGACTGGGCTGTGTATCTCCCTTTATCTGAAAGAATATAGGCAGAGATGGTGGTGGACCAGGGCCAAGACCAGAGGTCCTGAGACTCCCTCATGGCTTCCTTTCAACTTTCAGAGAGCTTCACACTGCTACCTTGGAAGTACACACTCCAGAGTCACACTCTCTGTGTGGTCTCACAATGAGACACGCAGGGCAACCATCTTCCTCTGCTCCAGGGAGGGTGAAGTCCCATATTCACCTGCCACTCACACCTGAGCACAGCACCAGCCAGCCCAGGCAAGTGTGGCCAAGGAGCTTCTGGTGCCTGGCTGGTTTCCCTCATTGCGGTCTTTCCTGAAGGCAAACGACTCAGGTAAGACCTCAGTTTCAAACATGGAACTCAGAGGTCTGAGGCTCTGGACCCAGTCCCCTGACTTGTCTGTTTCTCTTCTTCATCTCCAAAATGCAGATACCAAGCTGTGTTGTCAAAAGAGAACAGGAGGTGCTGCAGGGAAGACTTAGAACACGCTCTTGACATTGTAAAATATTAAAAAGTAACAGCTATGGTCAGAGTGGTGTTTGTACTATCGTGGTTTCCTGTTGCCATGACACATTACCCCAACCTCAGCACCTGGAGAGAGCCTACATTTATTATCTCGGTTTCTGAAGGTCAGGAATCTGCAAGTCCTTAGCTCTGTGGACTTGGCTCGGGGTCTTCCCCAGGACTGCAGTCAGGGTGTTGGCTGGGGCTCTGGTCATCTCCAGGCTGGGCTCTGGCAGGACCTGCTTCCACCTCCCTCACAGGGCTGCTGGCAGGTCAGGTCCTCCCTGGCTGTCACATAGCTTCCCCAGCAGGCATCTCTGAGACATAAGTGATATAAAGAAACAAAGTACACAAACGGTATTCGACACAAAGCGTGATGAAGAATGAATGACGGCATCATTATTGTCTTGTGTGGGGTTTCTAGTTCCAGTTGAATGTAATTGCATTTTCTTGGCATATTTTTTCCTAAAGAATTGGCTCGTCTGAGTGACTGGCCAATCTGTTAGACCATGAAACAAATGCTTCATCTGTTCCCAGTTCCTTAGACCTCAGGGGTAGAGCCGAGGCTGAGGTCCTGAGCACTTGGAAGACCCTGAATTGGTACCATCGTAGGTCCTGGCTGTAGTGCTTCTGGAAGCCCCAGGCCTTTATGGCCTCCATTCCCCTTCCAGGGAAAAAGAGGAAGTCATGGGCCCAAGGTTGCACCCCAGCCTCCAGTAAGGAGTCTAGGAGGACAAGAAGGCCCATCCCTCGTGTCCTGGCTGTTTTAGGCTTAACACTGAAGGGGACACACTTGCTGGCCTTTGATATTTGTAAGGGATATCTTATACTCTGGCAGCCTGAGGCCATGGCCAAATTTGAAGAACAGAGTCAATTTATTGAACCAGACATTAGCAGGGGCTTTATATTCAACTCCAGATAAAAATCAAATATTTGCTTTTGAGAGGAAAAAATGAAATATTTTGCCCTTTACCTATGAAAAAATAGTAGTTTGGGTAGAATTCTCATAACTTGGGGGAATTCATTTGGTCCTAAGGACTTGGGTTTGGAGTGGAAGTGGAATCAGTCCCCAGGATTGTTACCCACGTCCATGTCTGCAGCAGCCAATGGTCTGGGTCTATGTGGAGGGACCACGGAGCATCTGAAAGGCCACCGGAACCTCCAGCATCTGCCCTGGTGTCTGAGTTTGTACCGTCTGAGGGTCCTTCCTCTCTAGACACTGCATGGTTTGGGGGACAGAGTGCAGGAAGAGACAAAGGAATAATTCACAGCTCTGGTGAATCTTTGGTTTGATTTCCTCATCTGGAAAGAGTGGGGATAATCCTCACATCCCAGAACCATGGGTTCTGCAGTGAAAATGAACCTAAGAGCATTTTGTAAATGAGGACTTGACTCAGGACATAACCAGCATTTTGAATTGTATCTTTGATCAACAGCAGTTCTGGGAAAAGCTAGGATCCCAATGCTCTTTGGTAAAAAAGAAAACAGGGGCTTAGAGAAGTAACCCGCATTTTGCCAGTAACCTTTGTGTGGTTGTTTCTGTTGCTGGTGTTACTGGATTTGGTCATCACACTTCTGGGAATTAACAAAAGAAATACAAATATTACCATTCTAGCCACCTTGGGATTTTTCCCTGGCTTAAATTATGTTTCTCAATTTTTATTGAGACTAAAACCCAAAAATCATATAAAATAACTTTTGCATCTACTATGAAAGTGCTATTCAATGCATCATGGGGTGCACCAGGAAACGGATCCTACCTCTGGTGCCAGGTAAGGAGTTCCTTAGTACTCCCAGAGCACTTAGTACTCACAGAGGCTGTCCTTGCCTCTGCCAGGTAGTGGGGACATTTCAACCCACCACATTTTCTCTTTTACCTCTGACACCAAAATAAATAAATAAATATCAATCACATTTACTCTTAAATAATTTGAAATGCTATGGGCTCTTTCCTTCACTCATTAACCATTTTCTCTAAGGAAGAAGAAAGGCACAATCTGAATTATCATTTAAAATGAGCAGTTGCTATGGAAGGAATCCCTTGCACAGCACCATTGCTGGCTGTGGAGATGGAGGGCCACGTGCACCATTATTCCTCACAGAGTCTTCTGTTGTTGCACAATATCCACAAAGTTAGTGGCTGGAAACAAGACACTTTCATTATCTCGCAGTTCTGTAGGCCAGACTCATCAGCAGGCTCAGTAAGACGGTCTGCTTAGGGTCTCACAAGACTGAACTCCAGGCTTGGCCAGGCTGGGTTTTCTCTGGAAGCCTCAAGGAAGCTTGTACTGACAAGCTCCTTCAGGCTGTTGGCTGAGTTCAGTTCCTGGTGGCTGCAGGCCTGAGGTCCTTAGTTCCTTGCTAGTAGTCATCTAGGCCCCCCTTAGCTCCTCTGAGCCTTTTGCACTCCCTGACACGTGGCCCCTCCACCTCCAAAGCCAGCAATGGTACGATGAACCACCTCACCCTTCAAACCTCAGAATCAAACTCAGCCACCAGCTGGGGCTCCCCACTTGGGTCAGGCCCATCCCATTTATACCTATATCTTAAGATCAAATAATTTAGCATGTTGATTACCAATCCCAAATCCCTTTGAAACCATAGCTTGATTAATGTTTGAATGAAAAACCACATTGCGAATTCTGATTTCTATTGCTTTATGTTTGACTGGGTAGGGAAGTAAGGCAGAAAAGTATAAACCAGTACGAACTCCACTACCACAAGATGAGCCAAAGAGAACACAGCTGGAATGAGAGCTAGGAGAGCGGAGGCTGCAGGAAGCAGTGGGTTCTGGGTGTTTAGACGAGCAGTCCACAGCCCTGCTGGTGGATTAGGTGTGTCTGCGAGGAGGTGCCAAGCATGACTCCCAGGTCTGAGCAAGCAGCAGGACTTGTACTGAGAACACATGTACTAAGTTTGGGAACTCTGGAGGACGAACAGGTTTGCTGGGGGAAGATCTGGTTTTAGACATGTTAAATTAAGATGTCTCTTAGGCATTCAAATGAGATGTCTAGTAGTGTAGAAATGGGAGTTCAGAGGAGGTTGTCAGTGGATAGTTGCTTTCTAAAATTCTGAAACTAGCTGAGATGACAAAAAAATCATGATTATACCACAGTGAATTTCACCTTTTATGTTTATAAAGCACAAATTATATATATATATATATATATATATATATATATATATATATTGAAGACCAATAGCATAGAGGAAGAGGAATGGGAGGGGGGGAAACCAAAAGGAAGTACTAGGGACTGAAGTGGAGCAAATTATATTCAATGCACATATGAGTATGTCAAAATGAACCTGCTATTATGTATCACTATAACACTAATAAAATCATTTAAAAATAATATAACTATAGTCAGAGAAGAAAAAAGACCCAGAAACTGAGTTCTGAGCAGTCAATGTTTAGAAGTCAGGAAAAGAGAAGAAACCAAGAAGTCCATCAAGAAGGAGCAGCCAGGTTGAGTATGGCGGGTCAGGTCTGTGATCCCAGCAACTTGGGAGGCTGAGGCAGGAGGATTGAAAGTTTGAGACCAGCCTCAGCAATTTAGCAAGACCTTGTCTCAAAATGAAAAGAGCTGGGGATGTAGCTCAGTGGTTGAGTGGTCCTTTGGGTTCAATCCCCAATATCACACAAATAAATGCACATGCATACACACAGAAACACACACATACACACGAGCAGTCACTGAGGAAGGAGGAAAACCAAGCAAGCATGACATCCTAGGGGCAAACACAGAAAGCCTTTCCATGAGGAGGGAGTGAGGGACCATCTCAGTAACACCATCCCCAGGGGAGAAGTAAAATGGGGGCTGAAACCAACATCGTGGAGTTCACTGGAGACCTTGAAAGAGACAGTAAGATGTAGCCAAGGAGGGTACAACTCTGCTGTGGTGGGTCCAGGAGAGAATGGAGAGAGATTGTGTATAGACATCTCTTCCTAGAAAAGCTGAATCCCAGCCTGGGATGGAAAAGATGCAGGAGTGTCACCTAAACCTGATTACAGTAAAAAGCCACAGCCACAGATGAGTCTCAGGTGACAACTTTCCTGGAACCCAACAGACACCCGAGAATAACCACAGTGCTCTCAGCGCTGAAATCCAAGGGAAGACAGATGTGGGTGCACCTGCAGCAGACCCCGGGTTGGGGAGATGCTGGGCACCAGAGGAGCTATAATGTGACAAATTGCCACCACCAACTGCAGCTTGGTACTGGAGTACACGGAGCTGGGGCCACAAACAAAAGGAGAGTGTACATGCACGCTCAGGATTTTCTCCTTGCCTCTCCGTGGGATGTTCACAAGGAAGACCAGAGGAAGGACAAGAGGCAGAGATGGCCTCCGCTAAGGGTGCCGCCCTGGAGGGCAGCGGCCCTGTGGGGAAGGCAGGAACACCACCCAGACTCTCATCCCTGCGGAAAAAAAGCCTAAGGTTCTGGGGGAGGGAGGACAGCAAAGCCCTGTGGCCCCATCACGCTGATGAAGACCCCTTGCTGCCAAGAGAAGAGCAAAGATCCAACCATCCACCATGAGGAAGGAGCAGAACACAGTCAGGGCCCAGGTCCCTCGCACATACCATCGGAGGTGGCTGACCACAGAGTGGGGAGCAGAAAACTTTCTCACACAAGGAGACCACCAAGACTGAGTTTGGCTGCCTTGGGAAGAACAGAACCAACAAGAAAGCTGAAACTCTGACACTCAGGGGCACAGGGCCTAATGGTGAGGCTGGACCTAAAGAGTAGGCCACCCCACCACCCACCTCCCCACCTCCCTCAGCAGGCTGTCGAGCACTGAGTACCTGCCAACAGCACTATGGGAAGGCAAGAGTGTGGAAGGAGACCCTCTGTGCATGGACGTCTGAGAACCCAAAAAGAACACTGAGGGAAACCCACCCTGAAGCAGCTCAGTGGCCATCCCTCGCATAAGGAAGGACTGGAGGAACGTGAACCACTGGTGAGCTGCAGACAACCAGAGCAGCCACACCTGGCCAGGTGGACCTAGACCCACACACCCCGGCTGAGCAGAAGAGGCACGCCAGTCTGTAGGCATGAAGACCATGCGCTCCTGCCCCTACCGTGCTGAACGGACACGGACTGTTCAGTCAGAAAGAGACGCATACAGAAAGCACAGAGCCCACTGTAAGGACAGGAATCCATAAACAAAACTTGACCCAGATGTCATAACTATCGAATACAAACTTAAAATCGATTAATATGCCAAAGGCTCTAGTAGAAAACCCAGACGAGAAAAAGAAAAAGAAAAAGAAAACCCAGTCAATATCCATGATAGGCAGGAAAACTGCAGTACAGAGAAAGAAAATGTACAAAAAGGTCTAATTGAAATGTTAGAGCTAAGAAGAAAACATGGTACCATACATGGAGAATTTCTCTGATAGACACATCAATACAATCAACATAGCTAAGGAAAAAAAAGTAGTGAAGTTGAATTCAATGAAGATCACCTAGACAGAGACACAAAGAGAAAAAAAGCAAAACATGAGATCATAACAGCACGTCCAAGAACTGTGTGACCATCCCAAATGGTCTGCAGTGTCTCTAATAAAATTCCTGAATAGAAGACTGAAAATACAAAGCATTTAAACTATTTAGAGAGGTAATCATGAAGAATTTTCCCAAAATGATGAAAGACATCAAACCACAGATCTAACAAGTTCAGAAAAGTCCCTCAAAGTAAAACCATACTTATATATTCAAACTGTTGAAAATCAAAGATAAATCTTACAAAGAGGAACAGATGTAAATTACAGCAAAATTCTTGTCAGAATCACTGCAATCCATAAGATAATATAGTACCAACGGTCAGGCCCAAAGCCTTTTAACTCAGAACTCAACACCAAAGTAAAAGCGAAATAAAGAGTTCTTCATAAAAATAAAAGCTAAAAGAATTCATTACCAAAGATGTATGCTGCAATAAAGGTCAAAGGAAATTAATCAGAAGCAAATATAAATCTAGATACACACAAAGAAATTAAGAGTTTTAGAAATTGTTAAAATGAAGGTAAGTTTAAAAGATTATTTTCTAACTTCAATGACTTCAAAAGGTGGCTGACTCTAAAGCAAATTAGTAGTAATGTATTGCATGTTTATGGCATAAGCTGTACTAAAATATATTATAAAACAGCACAAAATATGGAAGAAATTGGAAACATATCATTTTAAGGGTTTGAAACTATAAAACCAATAATATCATATTATCTGAAGCATACTATGATAAGCTAAATATACATATTTTAAATCCTGGGAACCCACTAAAACACTTTTAAAGAGATTTAAATCAGCCAATAAAAGATAAAAATGAAAGCACAAAAATTCTCGTCATCCAAAAGAAGGCAGAAGAAGGAGAAAGAAAGAAGGAATAAAGGGAACTAATATACAACAACTAATAGATCTAAATCCAACCATATCAATAATTATTTTAAACATAAATGGTCTAAGCATACAAATTAAAGACAGATATTGTTAGACTGATTTTAACAGCCAGACCCAACCTGAAGATGCCTATAAGAAACTCACTTTAAAAATGAATATGTTGAGAGAAAAAGCATGAAAAAAATATACCATACAAATACCAAAAAGACTAGAGTGGCTATGTGAACTTCAAATACCAGAAAAATATCTAACAAATAGTAGATGACATCAAAACAAGGAGCAAGTGGTAAAGAGGGACAATATATAATGATAAGTGGGTAAACCCTCCATGTGTATGCCCCATCAGAGTTTTTTCAAAAGCAGAAAAATGTATCAGTGCTTGAAGGAGAACATATGAGAGGGTTTTCTTATTTTTTTAATATGACCAAAATTATAATTTATTTGCACTCTGTTGGAAATGATCCAATTAAAGGAGGGAGACTTAGGAGAAGAGAATGTGTCAAATGATTCCTTGAATTTGTAAGGCGGCCTCCACTGAGCAAGTGGCCACTAGCCTCACATGGACAGTGGATGGATTCTGGGTCCACAGAGAGAAGAGGCAGCAGAGGGGGTTCCTCTGGATGAGCAGGTGGTCTCTTGCTCTTACTCTGTGCAGGAGGGCCTCTTCTCTATTTTCTTGTGGCATCTTTACTGTAAAAGAAGGTTTCATTTTACACCACCTCAGATGCTTTGGGGGGGAGGAGGAAAAGGACTTGGAATGGAAGAACAAACAAATAAACAAGTATGATCGTTAACAACTGTCAGTTCCCATTGTAGAGGAAGAGCACAGAACAGGTAATCGTGGTGAAGGAAGTGGAGAAACAACTCTCAGCAGCGAGAACCCTCAGGAGGCAGATCTACTTTACAGGTGAAGAGGAAGGATACATTACAGGGTTCTGGGGCTCCGAAAAGACTTGAAGATGACCGAGTCCCTTTCCAGCAATAGCCATGGAGTTCCTGCTAGACCCTGGGCACAATACATTTATTGCACAGAACACACCCAGCGGGCAAGTAATGAGAAGAACGGAGAGTTGCCCCAAAAGGGTGGTGGTGGACAAGAATCTCCCTGTTGCTGGTCCTTTGCTGAAAGGAAAATGGAGAAAATATTACTTGTTTTCTTTCCTCACAAAATCCTTTTGAACATTATAGGACAATCACACATGGCAAAGACTTACAGAGAAATCTGAGGGTTTAGAGGATGAAATGCCAGCTAGGTCGCCTCCCAGTTCTGACATCTAGATTTCCATAATTATGTGAGAACTAGTTGATCAGATTTCGAATAGAGCCTTTGAGTCTGTAGGATGGTGAATTTCAGGCTGTCCAGTATGGGAGGAGATAGGGTGGGGTGGGGTGGGGTGGGGTGGGATAAGAGGGGGTGGGGTGGGGTGGGGTGGAGTGGGGTGGGATATGATCTTCCCATGACTTGACTTCTACTTCTCCTTTATGCGTCAACTCAAATGACAAATCCTTAGAGAAACTTTCCCAAATTACCCAATCTAACAGTCCCCCCGTTACTTTCGGCTTCATTAAATTTGGCTTGTTTCTTGTTCGGTATCTGTATAGTCCTCCTATCATAAAGAAAGCTCTATGTAAGCAGGAAACTTCGTCTTCCTCATTGCTGGGAATAAATGAATGAATGAATTTGTGAATTAAAGACAAAGCACATGTTGTGAAGTAAAACAGACCTGGATTCAAACCCGGGCGACCAGGTGACCTTGCATTTCTCTGACCCTCAATGTTTTTATTGGTACAATGCAAATAATTTCTGCCTCGGGCTTATTACAAAGACGAAGATAAATGCAATCAGGGCATGTGAAGTCCCCGAAGCTCTTGACAGATAACAGCTCTCACTTCAATTCTGAGATGTGCAGTTGGCCTTGACAGGGGGCTCCAGCGGGTCTCGGTGCCCGTCTGATGACAGGGGACTCCAGCGGGCCTGGGTCCCCATCTGAAGGCAGGCTCACAGTGGCTCTCCAGGAGCACATTTCGAGTGGGCTCAGTGTGGCAGTTCTGAGGCAGCCCAGCTGTCTCCGCAGCTCCCTGCCCTTTCTCTTCTCTGAATGACTGGGATTCCATATGCAGTCCTTCCAGCACTGTGCCATGTCTTGGGGGCGGTGCAAGAAGGGACTTGCCATTTTGGGACATCTGCTGAGAGCTTCTTGGCCAAGCTTCACCCACCCCTGAGAATCAGCTCCCCCAGACGGTCTGACCATCCTCCTCCTCCTTCCCACATCTGCTTCCACCTCCTGCCAGCTGGCCTTCCTGCCCTGTGAGCTGGCATTGCCGCCAGGTGAGATGACGCCATCTAAATTCCTCAGGCTTTTGAGAAAGGGATCAGGGCAGTGAGGGACGGAGCAGAGTCCCACGGTCTTGCTCTGTGCCTTTCGTAGTGCTGGGTATCTTGCCCAACGTAAAGGAAGGAGCCAGAATTCCGGGGCAGATGGCGGCTGGTTCCCAGTCCTCTGGTCCTTGGGCACACTGTGCTTGCCATCAGAATGGACAAACACGTAAACTGGCACAGAGTGTGTGTGCAGGAATGGCTGTCAGCAAGACCTGAGCACGGTGGACGCAAATGGGAGAGAAAGAACGAAAGGCGGGGGTAGTGGCCCAGGAGTAGCAAGGCCTCCCAGAGGCAGGACGCTCCCCAGGACTGGGAGGGCCCACGTGTCCACACAGTTTATGTGGAACACCTGGGCCGACAGACGGACACTTTGTCCTCCCGGTGCCTAACCAGTGAGCCATTTCTCAGGGGCTCCTTCCCCTCACCGTCTTCCACCTGCTGCGAGCACGGTTTGCCTGACTCCCCCCAGTAAACAGCCCCTTGCCCTGCTCTCCCCCACCCACCGCAAGCCCCTGCAGACGGCAGACATTCTCTAGATACATAGTCCATCTCTCAGGGACGTTCCTCTCACAGTGGGTCCTTAGAGGTCCTTTGACCAAAATTCAAAGGGAGGCACGGGGTAGCACCTCACCAGGGTGCTTCCTAAACAGTGCGTCCTTCCTCTCCCCTTTCTTCCCTTCCTTCACTCCTTGGCTCCTTTCTTATTTAACTTAAGGAGTATTAGGAGCAGTCTACACTGGGCTACCTCTAACTGGTCTGTGGACGAGATCACGTGGAAATAAACTGCACACAGCCTTCCCTGTCTCTCTGCGCTGCCTGGTTTCATGAGGCTAGCTGGAAATAGGGTGAGGGCGTACGGTCCCCGAGTCCCACTCCTGGCTGATTGGGCTGAGTGGCAGAGGGAGGGAGACAGCCAGTGGAAAGGCCCAGGCTCATCCTGCACTCTGGATCTGGGAAGGTCCCCAAACCCCAGGCGAGTCCCCATCTTGGGCACTCTACAGTGACCCCGTTTACCCTAGGAAAGCCACCTCTTCACTCTGCTCACCAGCCTGCTCCCGGCCATACCTGAGCCTGGTCCTTTGAGGATTCAAAAGGAGGATCTCAGGGAATCCAGAGACGTAAACTGTGAGGCGGGCAGAAGGACCCTGGCCTGAGGATTGGGAGAGCCGCCTGAGGATTGGGAGAGCCGGGTGCCCGTGCCACACAGCCCTGGGGAAGTCGCTTCTTTGTCCTGGGACTTGATTTCCACTTGTGGAGTCAATACTCGCCCGAGTTTTCCTCCAGTGGACCTGGTGCACAGTTGTGTCCTCAAGCCGTCCTGCACCCATCGACAATCCTGGGCGAGGAGGAGTGACAGGGAGCACTCACCCCAGCACCTTCAGTCCAGAGGTGATGGTCCAGTTCCACTGCCTTCCAGGAAGGGCCTGCTGGGTGTCAAAATTGTCACCTTGGCACAAGGGATGTCATTCCCAGGGCTTGTGTGTGTGCTGACAGAGGGTCAGAGAGGTGTGATGGGCATGGCCGGGAGCAGGCTGGTGAGCACAGTGAAGTGGTGGCTTTCTCAGGGCAAATGAGACCACTGTAGAGTGCCCAAGACAGGGACTCTCTGGGCTTGGGGGCTGTGAAAGGGCTGCTTCAGGCAGCATCCCAGCCCTGGAAGTGCCCAGAGGCAGGAGCAGGGAGTGGATACTCTCAGTCAACTTGGCCCTTTACCCAAGGGAGGGAGGTGAGAGGACCCAGCTGCTCCTTCTGTCTTCCCGGTACAGCTCCAAACAGGCTCAGGAGTCATCACGGAACCTCCCCAGGGACATTTCCTGGGTTTGACATGTTGGGGAGGGAACCAAGAAGAGCGTCCTCTAGCACCACACTGCCACTAGCACGGGAAGCATCCGCCTTCCAGGAAATCCTACCGGAGACCCGAGACCTCCTACTCCTTAGAGAAGATCCAACGATGCTGGTGCATCTGGAAAGTTAGCAGAGAAACGAGGGCCGTATTTACAAAAAGAGCACATCATGGAGACTCCTTCCCAGACACCTGCCCAACTCCTAGAAATAGAAAGAGATGTGAAGGAAAACACCTAATCAAACAAACACCTGCTTATGTCAAATTACCTCCTGGAAATGCAGGAGAGTGGATCCCTGCCTCCTGGGGAAGTCCACCCCATTTCCAGTCAGCTCTGGTGCTACCCTTGGCAGTGCCAAGTACAAGCTTTAAGACAGCAAGCTCTGTCCTCGTCTGCCAGGACAGTCCCAGAACACAGTATGGCAAGCGCTATATGTCGACAAGTGCCCATTGAACTAATGAAGGAATGAAGGAAGGAAAACTGTTCCTGCCAGTGCCACACATTGTCCTTCAGATCACCCCAAAAACAAGTGTGGTCGGCACTCCACGTCCCACTTGAGAACAGCCTGAAGGTCACATTCTGGCTTCCCCAAGTAGAACCAGAGAAAGGTTCATGTGCACAGGGTCATGAGGGGGGTCACTGGGAGCAGAAGGGATGGGGGTCGTGGGCTGAATTGTATCCTTCTAAAGATGTGTCTTGAGCCCCAGTGCCCCTAACTGTGGCCTTATCTACAACTAGGGTCTTGGCTGATGAAATGAGTTAAGGATCTATGGCAAGACCACATAGGACTTAGGGTGGCCCCGAACCCAATGGCTGGTTCCATATAAGAGAAAGGAGAGGGGACTGTAGAGCCCAGACAGAGAGGCATGTGAAGACCCAGAAGGATGAAGCAGAGACTGCAGAGATGCCGCCACAAGTCAGAGGACACGGGAGCCACCAGAGCCTAAGAGAGGAAAAGCACGCGGCTAGAATCCCTGCCGGGAGCAGCCTGCACACTCTGATCCAAGACTTCCGGCCTCCAGGGCAGAGGGAGAATCGATTTCTGTTGTTTCAAGCCAGGGTATTTGTGAGACTTCTTTCTAGCAGCCCTAGAAAACTAGGGCGGAGGATGCAGCTCATTTGGAGGGAAAGCTAATAAAAGTCACAGTATCCAACTGGCCACAACCGGAGGCGATGGCACTTGCTCCCCATGGCCTCCACCCCCTCATCATCGACAGCCTCGTGAGATGTCATCTCCCCTGCACTGGTGGGCAGCTCATGGATAAGCTTGAGCAGGACACTGTGGGCATCGCAGGGGTGTCCAGGACAGCAGCAACCACCAGAAGCCTAAGCCCAAGGGCAGGCGCTGTCAGATTGCAGCTTTTGGGCCAAGCTGGTGAGAGCTTGTGCCGATATTGGCAGGGCGAAGAGGAGTTGAAAGTACCAGAGCAGCTGACCAGGCTGCATCCAGCACACCAAATGACTCCGTAACAGTTCGTTTAGCTCCTGTGAGAGCTCCTGTCACCGTCCCCTTATGAAACAAGCACCTGCCCCTTTCTACAGAGAAAGAAGCTCAGAGAGGGGACGTGAGTCACCCCCAGCCACACGGCTTGTAAGTGGCAGAGCTGGGACTTAACCCCATTGCTGGGACTGCAGCTTTCCCCTGCACTTCCCGCCCCACAGGCTCTGGGAAGAAAGTAAGTCCATTCCCCCAGTGGAAGGCTTGGCCCACCCGCCTTGCCCATCTTTGCAGCTGTGGACCCAGCGGGTCCTTCCTGCCATGCAGAGGCTCCACATCCAGCCCAGCCACAGAGCAGGCAGGTGCCCCTGTCACCTCACGCATGGACACAGGGGTCTCTGCAGCCCTGAATCAGTCACAGCTCCTCACATTCAGATAGTGTTTCAGAGTTTAAAAAAAAAAAAAAAAAAAAAAAAACCTGCTCTAGTTATTATTATTCCTGCACCTATCCACTATTCCTGAGACTGGATGAAATTATTCTACTCCTTGGTTTATACCCAAAGGACTTAAAATTAACATACTACAGTGACACAGCCACATCAATGTTTATAGCAACTTAATTCACAACAGCTGAACCATGGATCCAACCTCGATACTCTTCAAGAGATGAATGGATAAAGAAAATGTGATATATGATGGAGTATTACTCAACTTTAAAGAAGAATGATATCATGGCATTTGCTGGTAAATGGATGGATTTAGAGAATATCATGCTAAGTGAAATAAGCCAAACCCAAAAAAACAAAGACCAAATGTTTTCTCTGATATGTGGAAGCTAATTCACGGTAATGGGTGGAGGAAAGAATAGAGTTATTTTATATTAGGTAGAGGGAGTGAAGGGAGGGGAAGAGGTGTGTGGGAAGGAAGGATAGTAGAGTGAAACAGACATTAATACTCATATACATATATAACTGCATGACTGATGTGATCCTACAACATGTATAATCAGAAAAATGAGAAAAAATGAAAAAAATCACTCCATTTATGTATGATCTATCAAAATGTATAGAGGTAACCTACTGTCATGCACAACTAATTAGAACAAATAAAATAAAATAAATTTTCCAAAAAGTTCAGTGAGGTGGGTACATACAAACCCACCACGCAGTTGAAAGGCTGATGGGGACAAATAATCAACTGACCTGGTAGTAAGGATTATTCATCTACTCAAAGCACTCTGGTGGCTCCCGCCACGTCCTTTCTATAGCACCTCTCCAGTCAGGGCACTGCCCTGCTCCCAGCCCTCATGACCTTTCCAGGGGAAGGTTCTCAAACAATGAGTGGTCCAAATCAGCTGGACCTCTCCATGGCCTGAGCACCCCGCTCTCCTGTCCCCATGCCTTTTCCTCATGCTGCCCTCCCCACCCCAGCTCACCAGCCTCTACCTGACAAACTTCTGTCAATCACTCAAGATCCAACTGGATGCCACCTCCTTGAGAAACCCCCTCCTTTTCTCAAGTTAGACACCCCTCCTCTGCATGTCCCTGGCACCCCACATTTGTGTGTAGCTCACGTTATACATCATGTACTAAAATTGTGTTTGCAACATCTTCCATACTCAACATAGTGATTCTAGCTGACCATTCTTCACTACTTGCTACATACCAAACCTTCTATGGTGCAAATGTATTTAATGCACACAGGAACCCCAGAAATGGGCATTATTATGGTCCCTCTTTTAAGGATGATACAACTGATACAGAGAGAAGTTAAGATACTTGCCCAAAGGTGATCCAGTCAGCAAGCGATACACCAGAGACCTATCCAGGCCTGAGGGTCACCCCTGAAATCCTAACTCTAGGCTGTCATTGTGCAGTATAGTAACCACTGGTCACATGTGGTTACTGAGCCCTTGAAATGAGGCTGAAACAGATGAGGAGCTACATTTGAAATTTAATTATTTTACATACAAATTTTAATACCAATATTCAAGTCAGTTATTGGAAAATTTCAAATAACATTTGAAGCAACCCAGGTTGTTGTGAATCTTTTTCTACCATCAATTTTATGACATTTAAGTACAAAAAAATCAAATAATTCCAATGAAAAGTTAGAATCTAAAAAGAGATGTGAGAAACACATAAAATAGACACCAGATTTCAAAGATGTAACATAAAAAAGCAATGTAAAATCCATCTTATGTTTATACTTACAACATGTTGAAGTAGTAATATTTCACATTTAGAGGGTTAATAACATACATGATTAAAATTTATTTTTTTTGTTTCTTTTAATCTTTTTTGTTAGCAGCCATAAAATTTAAAATTCTGTCCACGACTTGCCCTGTCTTTCTGTTGGACGGTGCTGCTCTCCACCGTGGACCCTCGACACCCTGGTTCCTCCGATGTCGATGTGTCCCCCATGCCCAGCTTGGTCGGCTGCCACTGGGAAGGGGCTCAGGGAGGCTCAGGGCCACTTTCTTCAGGCCCTGGAGCCCCAGACCAGCCTTCAAACTCCCAGAATTCTCCAGCAGCTTCCACTGGAATGGCCACTGGAATAATGCAAGCACCAGACTTGGCCAGGCAGCCACTCCCTACCTGGAAGTCGCTGCTATTTATAGCTGATGTCATCCACCAGAAGGAAGAGTTCCTCAGAATTCTCAGAAGAATTTGCTTTTCTACTGGGGCCCAGGTTGGTCAAGAAAGTGAAGACCAATTTGGGAGTATTTTTAGACCAGTGATGTCCGGTCAGGAACACTGAGAGGCAGATCTGTTTTCATCAGGAGGCTGAGAACAGCTGCAGAGACATACGTGGACTTCTGTAGGGAACAGTATTCAGTTTTCCTGTTGGCAGGCTCCATGAGGAAGTTATGCGTTGGTCTGTCAGGGAGCAGGGGGCTGGCTGGTGTGGGCACAGGGAGGGCCCCATGACCATTAATATAAGCAGCCGTTCAAGGGAGTTGGGTGGGTACTGCTGGGAGGGATGAGATAGGGTTTCCAGCTCATTCTCTTAAACTTTCTCTGGTCATTTCTGAACATTGCTAAATACTGACTGAGAAAAATCACAAATCTCCTTTGAGATCCCCTCCAAATATAGGGCATCTCTTAGTTCAGAGGCATGCATTGGTCATTCTTGGTCCCCATGCAAAGACCAGAAGGGACAGGTGGCCTGCTATCTTTCCTTTTCACCATAGTGGCACTCAGAGTGTTTCAGTGGAAGAAGTTGCGTGGAGGGAAGTGCCCACTCTGTCTCTGTAAGGGGTGACGGCACACCCCCAACCAAGCTGCACTTCCTGCCCTCCCTCCAGTGCCTGCAGGCAAGGCTCACTAAGTGCCAGGCAGTGCCAAGGTCCCAACAGCCAGTCTGGAGACCCTGGCACTGGCTAGTGCTCTTGGACATGAGGTTTTAGGTGATCCCATGTGGGGTTTGCAACATGTTTTAGAACAAGTGGAATTTCCTGGCATCTCTGGACAACATCAGGGGAGTGTGCCCCTTCTCTCTTGTCTTTGGGCTACCTACCTAACAGGTGTGAGCAGGTGTGCACAGTCACACAGACTCCTTCTCTATGAAGCACTTCACAGTCTGTATAAAGCTTGTCACAGGCATGAACACCACAGCACTCAATCTGCCATTATTGTCCCTGTTCCCAGATGAAGAAACTGAGGCAGAGAAGTTCCTTGACTTGTCTGGGTCACAGAAAGAGAGACAGGCAATCAGAATTAAGTGCAGCCATCTAAAATGCGAGTTTGGGGTTCATGTTGCGTATGCCAATCTTCAGGAGTCATTCAGCAACCACCTACTCAGGGTCCACCACTAATGACCCAGGGCCTGCCATGAGCTGCTCATTCTCCAGGAGTTAGCACGTTTACTCTTCAAGCACCTGCATGAAATATGTAGATCCCAGGAAAGGTACACAGCTCCCACCCAACCACAGAGTGCAGACATGAGCCTTTCTCTTTTCTCCATCCTAATACCCCACTAGATTAATGACAATGAATGACATCTCTGAAAGCTCACTGTGAGTCAGCTTACCACGTGTACTATTTTCACTGAGTTGCCTGGATGGCCTCATTTAATGTTCTCAAAAATGCGTCTTCTTGATGCATGTAGCAACGGGACTACAGGGAAGTCTTGCTACTACTCCTGTTCTACAGACGAGAAACTGAGGCAGAAAGAAGCTAAGCAGCTAGTCCAAAGATCTACAACTGGACAATAGTGGCACTTCCCTGGCACTGCGTCTTTAGAACCTGTGCTCTCCCCGGCGACTGTGAAGGGATAAAAACTATTTAGACCCACAATGGAGAGAGTACCTACAGAAAATCCACTAGCTGCTGAAGGACTTCACCAAAGTTCCAGAAAGCAGTGAAGAGAAGAGCAACTGTTGTCACCTGGTGCTGGAGGTGGTTCACTCCACTGTATTAGCAGAGCGAGGTGTTTGGTCTTGTACCAGAAAACTCCGAGGAAGTCCAGGACTTGGAATTGTTGGAGAGAACCAAGAGCAACTAAAATACAGTGGTCTGAACTAGGAGAATGGGCTCATAAGCTGGTCCCAAAGTGGTTTCCTTTCTTCCCCGTCTACACCTGCAGCGAGCAGAGCGCTGTCAGCCAGGTGTGAGCCCCGCCTCCTCAAGGTCAGGCGTCCACTGCAGGCACAGCAGCTGGAGTGTGCTTCCTCAGGGCAGGTCCTGAGGTGCTTCCCAAGGGATCCTGTGCTGGAAATTTGGTATTCCTCAAGCCCAATAGCTGAAAATGTGAAAAGCTGGAAAATAGAAAAGAAAAGAAGCATAGAGACTTGGTCTGATATCTTCCAGCAGGTCGTCACATTTTGAAACACCATAATAAAGAAAAGCTTCTAAGGAAAACTTTCCTAAAAGCTTCTAGAGAAGACTTCTCTTTTTAAGATGCCAGAGTAAATACACTTCTGCCACCTTCCTCTTTCAAAAACATCCTCCAACAGCAACAAAAACTGGGGGGAGCGGGGGAAGGCTATGCATTTTATCTTCAGTAAAACCAAGAGACATCTTAACACACTCCGTGGGAAGATGGAAGACAGAAAGAAGAAAGCAAATGGCTTAATAGAGGGATCGTACCAACGCTGAGTGTATGTAAGGAGAGGAATCAGCCCCATATGCCCCTCCAGGAACTGAGAGAAGTTTCGAGATTGGGAATACTGAGTACCATGGAGGGCACGGTAGCAAGGAGGGGAAGCTGAACCCAGAAGAGTCAATGAAAAGTTAGAATGATAGCACCCTAGATGTCCAGGTCCCCATCTTGATCCAGAGCACCATACGTTTATCCTCCTGGAGGGCCAAGTTGAGTACTAAATCCATACCCTGCTGAAAACACGGTAAAAGTAAAGGTGTATACATGTAAGAGGGAAGGGATCCACAGCCCCAGGATTTGAGGGTCTTTCTAGAGAGCACTAAATCTGCACAGGAAAAGAACCACAAGTCCCTAATTAAAATGTCACTGTCCCCCACAGTTGAGAGAGGAGCCCCCACTGCACTCAAGAGCTTACATCTGGCTTGATGCATCTTACGCATTAGTATGAAGAGACCAAGGGGAATTATTGAAATTGGAGAAATTGTTCTACTTGTTAAAAGAGACCTGAACAAAGAGCAAAAAATACAGAGGCAACGGAACTAATGCAGGAGGCATGAAAAACTTCAAAGAAATTGTAATTAATATCCTCAGAGAAATAAAAGGAGGTGCTATAACCCATAAAATAAGAAAAATGCATTCATAAAAGTGCATGCAAAGAACAAGGGAGTGTTCTTGGAAATTAAAAAATATGATGACTCAAACTCTAAAGAAATTCAAAATGAGTGCTTAACGATAAAGTCAAAAAATTTTCCCTGAAAGCAGAATAAAAAGATAAGCAATGAACAATAGGAGAGGAAAGACAAGGAAATTAGAAGATCAATCCAAGAGAGTGAACATCCTCCTAATCAGAGTTTCCTGAGAAATCAGAGAAAATAGAGAGGAGGATATTATCACAGGAAAAAAAAAAAAAAGGCAAGCACATTTCCCAGAATAGAGGTGCACAGGTCTTCTCTGAGTAATAAAGAAGAAAGGAATTACAGAGTCCAGAGCTCCAGACCAAAGCTCGCCACCATGAAATTTCAGAAGGAAATTCCGTAGGGATAAGCGATATGAGAAGCTAAGAGAATATGAAGATGCTGGACTTCTCAACAAGGGTACAGGGAGCCGAGGAAATGGGGCAATCGCTTCAAAATCCTGAGGGGATAAAAGGTCCACCTTCGGCATCTACAGCCACCCAGATTGTAAATAAAATGTGAGCATACAGCAAACATTTGTTTTAGCACACTGAGTCTCAAATAGACGTTCCACTCACTTTACCTTTTCTAAGGAAGCTCCTGGAGGGGGCTGCCCTCGAAACAGCGAGGTAAACCACAGAGCAGAGAACCCGCTGGGAGCCCCAAGGACGCCAGTTGGTCGTGGCAGGTCAAACAGCAGAGAAGCAGGTCCCCAGAGCCCAGGGCAGAGCCACCAAGAGAAGGCTAGGAGAAAATCAGGATTGGTCTGATTTTGACCAATGGCAGTTTTGACCACGTGAAGAGCTTTGACCCTGTGAGACTGCCTTTCGTACCTCAGGGTCTCAGCATCAGAACTTGCTGACCTGGGCCCCCTGCAAACCACTGCTTTGGACCAAGGGGCCCACCGTGTACACGGGAATGAGGGCGCACCCATGACACAGAACCCACTAGACCTGCTAGGTACTGTGCACCACACCATCCAGAACCTGCAGGCCTGGATGCCCAAGGAATGGCTTGCTGAAAGAGCCAGCCAAGGATCCCAGTTGGAGAGGACACCTGAGAAGGAAGAGGTGAGGCCCTGAAACCAATAGCCATTGGATGAGCATGTGTCCCCCAGTAGGTAAACTATGTGGGTCTGGAAACTGAGAGGAGGCTGTGGAAATGGTGCCACCCAACACCCACTTGGGGAATATGAACCTCCCATCCCTGCCATCTTGGGCTCTGCAGGACTCAAGATGCTAATTTCCAAGGGGACAGACTAGCACCCTCTGAAGTTGTACTGTCACCTGGTCAGTTTAGACACTTTATACGAGTTGACCATAAGGCTTTGACATACTAGCAGGGTCACCAGCCCTGATCATCATGAGAAGGGAGCCTGTTGCTGCAGGATGGGGTAGGGACAAATGCAAAGGCACCTGGACAATCCAGTCACCTGTCCTAGGTCCAGTGTGAACTGCAAATGGGCAACATAAGAACAATGGACTGGTAAGTTCTGGTGACCAGGGGTTCGGGCCTTTGAGAATGAGGGTCTGAGTCACCACACCAATGAATTCCAGAATGGGGAGAAGAGATGGTAGTGAGTAAGAGATCTGGTCTGGATCTAGTCGCTGTAGGGGAGAGTTGTTTATCCAATGGATCCTCTTCTTCCGAATTTCCCCAGATGGCCTGAGTAGCCAAATCCAGGAAACACTGGGTGTGGATGAAGTAAATTTCCTGTGAAAAGTCAATCCACCCAAGCAGAGGAAGGGTGGGCCACCGTAGATGCTGCAGTATCTCTGCCCAGACCCTTGGCCCAGCTGTTGACTGCTCGTAGCTGCATCCTTCTGGAGAGAATTACCTTTGGCCGGCCAGAGCAGCTTCACCAGAAATACCTGGGAGATTATGACTGTCCCCCACCTTGAGGCGCTTGCCCCAACCAAGAACTGTCCGGTACAAAGATGCTTGCCTCCCGGAAAAACCTGTTGGGGGCTCCCGAGCTTGCCAACTGTGCGTGGGGTCAGGCTGAGGGAGACCACAGCAGAAACCAGCTGCCTGGCTCCTGCCGTCGTCCCGTCCTGCCTCCCTCTCTTCCTGGGTGGATTTTCTTGAGGTCACTTTCTCAGTATAAGAATCCTTTTCTAGGCTCTGCTTCTAAAATGTTCTGGGAGACAACTTCAATCGAGGACTCTTCGACTTTTAAAAGAGCCTGTGTGTGAAACTTCATTCACAACAGTACACTTTTTAAGATAACAAAGCTCCGGAAGACTAAAAGAAAAGACAAGAAAGTTTCTGTGTTACTTTAGTTGCCTAGGGCTGCCATAATAAAATATTGCACACTTAGTGACTTAACACAACAGGAATCAATTCTCTCAGAGATCTTCAGCTGTAAGTCCAAAATCAGGGTGTTGACAAGGCCGAGCTCCCTCAAAAACCAATGGGGAAAGTGGGGGGTGTGTTTGGCTTTGTTTTTAATGGGTTCGTTTGTTTGTTTGTTTTGCCTCTTCTGGCATCCGGTGCTCTAGGGACTCCCTGGTTGTGACAGTCAGCTTCTGCCTCCATCTTCATGTGACCTCCTTCCGCCTGTGTGTCTGTCTGGGTCCACAATTCCCTCCCGCTAGAAGGATGTCAGTTATGTAGGATTAAAGCTCCCCTGCTCCAGTACAACTTCCTCTTAACTAACTACGTCTGCAACGACTTCATTCCTAAATAAGGCTCCTTTGGGAGGTACTGGCCTGGAGAACGCCAACATATCTTTTGGGGCAAAACAATTCAACTCCTAAAGGTCCCCTAAGGAAGAAGTGGTGAAAAGGACAGTGGCAGAAGTCCTGCCATGAGCACCAGGTGGTATGTGCTCTCTGCTAGAGTCAAACCATTGCCAGCTTTTTCTAGCTCAGCTGGGAAATAACCTCATGTCCAGAACTGGGGAGGCTCTAAAAATTGGCCTACCCGGTAGGCAGCCAAGAAAGGTCTGCCCTGACCAAACACCGGAGTAGCCCAAGAAAGAGGAAAATGTGGAAAGCTGGAGAGAGAGGTCCCCCGGAGACAAGGACAAACAGCAAGATGGCATCACGTCAGCCTGGAAGGAGGACTTTAAATGGACACTCCACAGAAGATCTGATTGTCTGAAGCTTTGGAGGAAAAATATGAAGGGAAACTATAAAGAACTATAAAGAAGATACTGCAGTAAAAAAGTAATGGCAACCAGAAGCTTTAGGAAAATTGAAACATGATAAAAAAAATACAAGAAAGGAAATAAAATCACAATGACTGTAGAGCCAACTTGAGTCATAATACTGAGAACCCTGTTTAAAAAGTTAAATGTTGTGATATAAATTTGTTGAAAGAATGTGGGGACATTTTGGGGGGCTACTTATTGAAGAAGTGAAGTCTGGTTAATTGTAGCGATTTATTGATAGAGGTGATTGAAATGTGGAATATGAAGAGCAGGCTGTGATGTCTAGATACGGAGGTAACCAACCCCAGGATGGTTCAAAGAGTTCAGGGTGCCTGTGTCTAAGAGACGGAACGGAGGAGACAGAGCAGGGGGCTTCTCTCCTCATTATAAAATTGCTCTATTATATTCAGTTTTTAAAGTCATGCAACCTGTCCCAGTTAGAAAGCGTAGCTAATTCACATACATCCACACAATCTGCAAGCATCACTGCTGGGATGTCCCTGGAACCACTTTAGGCTTGTCCCTGGGCTCTTCCCTGTAGGTATTAGGGACCTCTGGACCCAGAGGTGAGTAGATCTGTCCCGGCCCTAAGGAACCTCCCAGTCTGTGTGGGAGCAGGGAGATAAGACTCACACATACATTCAACTAAAATAGGATGCAAAAAGACCAAAACAGAAGTGTGTATGAAGTGTTAGGGTTTTAGAAATAACCTTGCCTAGAGCGCTGGAGACTTCCATGACTTTCAAAAGGACAGATTGCCTGGAGCAGGTGGGCAGTTCTGCAGGACCAGGCAAATAAATTCCAGTCTCCTAAAACTGTTTATCCCCAAGGGGCTCTTTTGACAGAGGGTCACATAATTCTACAGCTTCAGCTTTCTCAGTAAATGGAAAGACCAAAGGTCCACAGCCTGGAGCACCATGGAATCCCAGTGCAGGTGGTGTCCTGAGGCTCAGTGTGTTTGGTGTTGCTTAGACACAGGGGTGATGTCATGTGTCAAAAACAAAAGGAGGCGAGCTGTCTGAGGCCGCTCCCACACTGGGCTCTGTTTCTACCAGAGCAAGTTAGACAGAAGGGAAAATGGAGCTGTCAGGTTCTGCACGTAAATTTAGAAACATGAGCAAAGATTGGCAAGATGATGGATAATTCTCTGGCATAGGTATACATATTCTTATGCAAGAAAGCACCCATTACAGCAGAGGAAAAAACGAAGTATGGAATATTGTGGAAGAAGGTCAACAAATACAACCAGGCTGCTGAAAGACAAGCCAGCAGAACCAGGCTAAGACAGCAGGAAGATTCTAGCCCATCCCAAAGTTCACCGTTGGTCTTCACTATCTGGAACAAAGGCTGAGCAAGATTTTAAAGGCACTCTGGGGCTGGCAGAGAAGAACTCCGACTGATTAGCAATGCCTGCTGTGGCTATAGAGGAGGAGATGTTTTACATGACTACCTGGCTTCAGGCTTTCCAGGAAATGGGCCCACCCCTCTGCAGGGTCAGCTCTCTGAAGTGCCGGGGAGCGTGTACTTAGCTATAATGCAGAAAACAAACCATCTGCTTATATTCTCTTCTCAAGGCCAAGAACATACTTGTGCTACTTTCACAAAATGAATGGACCTAACCAAAGTGATACTTTTCCTAAAAACAAAAAGAAACAAAAAAATCTCTCTGACGTTTGGGTCAGTCAGTGGCCACCCAGTTCTAAGTATATGAATACCGTACACTCTCAGAGACAGGATCCTGCTGGGGTTAGACAAATGTGGGCACATGTTTTCATTCCAACTTGGATTAGTGAATCTCAGTCTAGTTCAGGACTGTCTTTTATTTACACCTATCGAATTGCTAAAGAGCTCTTTAGAAGCTGAAACTGGACGTCAAAAGGGCCAATGTGTTCAATCCCATAAGAAGCAGGAGCAGTTCCTGAGAAGGCTGAACCACGATCCGATCTGACTGAGCTTAGGACTAATGACATTGCTGGGAACACAGGCCTGAGAAGAAATGAAGCCAATCAACTAAGTTTCCCAAGGAAGAAGCTGTTGAAGTGCCCCGGTCACCAACCACTATGAGCTGACCAATCACTAAAATCAGTGTTGAGCTAATCAGGAGATTTGATGACTTTTTTTTTTTTTTTTTTTCGGTACTGGGGATCGAACCCAGGGCCTTGTGCTTGCGAGGCAAGCACTCTACCAACTGAGCTATACCCCCAGCCCTGAGCTATACCCCCAGCCCGATTTGATGACTTTTGAAAAGACTTTTTGGAAATTGATCAACCATCACCTGAGTGTCTGTGGATGGATTGTCACCAAGTTGGACCAGGTCCTGCCCCCTTCCTCTTTTTTTGATTTACCAGAGTCTATTTTTTAAAAAATTTTAGTGCACTGTAGTTATACTTAGTGGATTTCATTTTGACATATTCATAAAGGCTTATAACATAGGTTTCTCATTTTAATCCCCAGCACTATCCCACTCTCCTCCTCCTCCTCCAATCCTCTTCCTCTATTCCACTGGTCTTCCTTCTGTTTATTTTTAATTGGGCCTTATAGTTTCATACGAAATCCCAATACTTCGCCTGCATTCACACTGCACCTGGTGTGACTTGGTCGACTTCATTCCCTAGCTCTTCTTTCTCTCTCCTCCTCCTGCTTGGTTCCCTGCTTCTCCTCTACTGCTCTCTTTTCTATTTTTACCAGATTCCCTTTTTTATTCCTTTTATCTCTCTGTCTCCCACATATGAGAAAAAACACTCGACCCTTGACTTTCTGAGTCTGACTTATTTACTTAGCATGATATTTTCCCGTTCTATCCGCTTTCCTGGAAAATGACAAAATTTCATTCTTCTTTATGTCTTAGTAAACTCCATTATGTGCACATACTACAATTTTTTTAAATCCATCTGTCTATTGGTGGGCACCTAGGCTGTTTCCATAACTGGGCTATTGTGGGTTTTGCTGCTATAAGCATCAGAATGCATATATTACTATATATGATGATTTCAGTTCTTTTGGATAAATACCAAGGATAGAATAGCTGGGTCATATGGTGGTTCCTTTGCTAGCCTTTTTTTAAATCGAATTGAATTGCATTGCATTGAATTGAATTATTTTCTGGGGATTGAACCCAAGGGCACTCTACTCCAGCCTTTTTTTTTTTTAATTTGAGCCAGGCCTCACTACATTGCTGAGGCAACTTGCGATCGTCCTGCTTCAGCCTCCCAAACTGCTGGGATCACAGGTGTGCACCATGACACCTGACTGGCCATTCCTAGTCTTTTGAGGAATTTCCATACTGTTTACCAAAGTGATTGTTCTAATTTGCAGTCCCACCAATGATGTATAAATGAACCTTTCCCCCCATATCCTCACCAACGATTATCATGATTTGTACTCTTGATGACTGCCACTCTAACCGGAATGAGATGAAATCTCAGAGTAGTTTTGATTTGCACCTCCCTGATTGCTGAGGATGTTAAACTTTTTTTCATATATCTATTGGCCATTTGTATTTCTTCTTTCAAAAAGTGTCTCTTCAAATCTTTCACCCATTTATTGAGTGGGTTATTAGGTTTTTGATGTTAAGTTTTTCTAGCTCTTTTATTTTCTGGTTATTGATTCCCTGTCAGATGAGTAGTTGGCACAGATCTTCTCCCATTCTGTAGGTTCTCTCTTCATGCTCTTAATTGTTTCATTTGCTGTGCAGAAGCTTTTTAATTTGATGCTATCCCACTTATTGATTATTGGTCTTATTTCTCGAGTTTAAGAATCTTATTAAGGAAAGGTGCCCATGCCGATGTGTTGGAATGCCGCCCCTTCACTTTCTTCTAGCAGTTTCACTGTTTCTGGTCTAACTCCTAAGTCTTTGATCCACTGTGAGTTGATTTTTGTGCAGGGTGACGTTCTTCTACATATGGATATCCAATTTTCCTAGATCCACTTATTAAAAAGGCTGTCTTTCTCCATCTTACACTTTTGGTACCTTTGTTAAGATCACATGACTATATTTATGTGGATTTGCCTCTGTGTCTTCTAGACTATTCCACTGGCCTTCATGTTTGTTTTGATGCCAATACCATGTTGCCTTTTTGTTACTATAAGTCTGAAATATAATTTGAGATCAGGTATTGTGATACCTCTAGCCTTGCTCTTGTTTCTTAGGATTACTTTGACTATTCAGGGTCTTTTATTATTTCATGTAAATTTTAGGACTATTTTTTTTCTAGTTCTGTGAAAGATGTCATTGGCATTTTGATGGGAATTGCATTGAATAAATTCAGCAAAGTAACAGGATACAAAATCAACATACAAAAATCAATAGCTTTCCTATACCCCACTAATAAATCTGCTAAGAAAGAAATCAAGAAAATTACCCCATTTGCGATAACCTCAAAAAAATATACTTAAGAATAGACAGACATCATTACCCTATGTACATGCAGATTACATGAATGGTATGAATCTACATCACGCACAACCATAGGAACCAAATGATATATCCCATTTGTGTACAATGAATCAAAATGCAGTCTGTAAAAATAAAAAAATAATTAAAAAAAAAAATAAAATTCAAATTTGAAGAAAGGAAAAATACTTAAATAAATGAATAAATAAATGAAAATAAAGGAATGGATCTAACTGAGGAGATGAAAGACCTCTGCAATGAAAATTATAAAACACTGAAGAAAGAAATTGGAAAAGGCCTTAAAAGATGAAAAGACCTACCATATTCATGAATGAATAAGTAAAATTAAGATCATCAAAATGCCCATTATTTTCCTTCTAAACATTTTGAAGTTTGCTCTGGGGGCCATTTTAGAGAGAGTCAGAAAGCTTTCTGGAGGAGAACTCTCAAAATCCTTTTCTGCTTAGAAATGAAAATTTAAAGAAATGTATTGGGTTGAAGTGAGAATCCCAGTCAATGTCACCGAATAGGTAAGAAGCCCAAGAACTGGAGAAAATCACGTTTCCATGTTTGATTTGAGTCACAGGCTGACATGCAAATTTAAACCCTTATTTTTGCAAATAAATTTATTATGGTATTTTCCAAACTTCTCCAAAAGTCTGAAACTGCCTCTGGAGATCTCTGGAGTTAACCCTGAGACTGGGAGGGCATGTGAGCTCCAGGAAATTCATATTTTCAACAGCTGCTTCTGTCACGCCCAGACAGAATCCATAGTTTACATTAGGCTTAATTTTTTTATTTTAATGGAGCTTAGTTTTTCAATTCTTTCTTCCTTGAGTTGTCTTTGCAAATTGTATCTAAACAATTATGGTCAAACTCAAGGTCATCCAGGTCTTATCTGGTGTTCTCTTCTAGGAATTTTGTGGTTTTGGCATATTTACATTTATAAATTTTATTTTGAGTTCACTTTTGTGAGGGGTATAAGTTGTGTGCTGAGATTCATTTTTCACATGTGGCTGTACACTATTCCAGCACTATCTGTTGAACAGACTTCCTGCCCTCTATTGTATTGCCTTTGCTCCTTCATCAAAGATTTACATTATGGACTTCATGTGGAGTTTATTAGTTTTCTAATGCATTACAATAAAAATGTCCGTTTTGTACATAGCACCTAAAATCATCTCATATACTATCTTTAGCATGTGTCCCACACTGAAAACACCAAGACTGCATTAAGGAAACATGTTGGGGCATCACAAAGACGATGTGCAAACCCTCCTCCTGTCACAGACAACCTGAATAGCATAAATCTGAGCTGTCTGAAGCTCCATTTTCACATCCATTCAATGGTGAGTAACGAATGCCTATTGCCATTTCTGCTGTGCTCTCTGCAAATTGTCACAAGTCTCTCCCTTCCACTCCCACCCAGGAGCATTTACAGCTTATTTTGTTGCAATACTTTTCCCTCCAGTTGCAGTTGGTTGGACCATTTCTTGGAAATTTTTAATGGGAACAAAAGAAAGATCTTTTGAATAGCTGGGTCTATGACATGTAAACTCGACATGTAAACTCAGGACAGATATTTTGCCACCATGGTTTTTGTTTTTGTTCTGGGAATCGAACCCAGAACCTTGAGCATGCTAAGCAAGCACTCTATCACTGAGTTATATCCCCAGTCCCTAATATGATCTTTTATGACTTTCTGGTTTTTGTTTTGCAATGCTAATGATTGAATCCAGGGTTTCACACATGCTGGGCAAGCATTCTACCACTGGGCTACATCCCAGCCCTACCATAATGGTCTTTTAGTGGAATTTGGGGGTGCTTATCTAGAGAGGAGGCCATGAAGTCTGCATTGTGGAGGCGTACAGATGGGCAAGGGGAAGCAAGTCCACCCTGTGTTGCAAACTCTGCTTCAAGAACCTCCTTGGAGTTCACTGATTCTTGCTCTAGCGTGACATAAGACTTTCTGTTATCTTCATAATAACTGTGTATCTTCTAGGGTTCAAATTAGTTTGGCTTTATTTCTACTACATGCAGAGATGATAAAGCAAATGCTTGGGGTGAGTAACTTCTTGCCAACTCTTTGAGAATTCAGGAAGAAGAAAGACTTAAAGTGATTCAGAGCAGCACTCTGGAAGGGACAGTTATTACCTCTGTGACATTCCATAACACATCTGTGTCCCCCTCTACCTGTTTCTGATTTCAAAGGAAACAAGTAGCAGAGGAGAGAGAGATAGTAGAGGGGAAGAAGCTGTGGGTAAGACACCTGGGACCTTTGGGAAGAGTCAGGTAGGGTGTGTGACAGAGCTGTGACAGAGGGCTGCTAGACAGCCTGGCAGTATCATTAGGCAGAAGGTGAGGAAACTGTTACTGCATCTGTCCCCATGGCACTTACCAGAGGAAGCACGGGGAGAGAAGAACACAGTCTTTACAGAGTCAGATGGAACCAAAGATGACTTTAGGGTCCAGTGCCTAACATTCTAGCCTGGTTTGCACTTTTAAGGGACTGACAGATTCCCACCCAGGTCCAGTGTCATGGCATTAGTGCAATGGAGCTCATGGTGAAGGAATGATCCATTCCTAAGTAGCAAAGATAAGTGAGCTCCAAATAAGGTCTGTTTCCTTCCTCCTTCCTTCTTCCTGCTGTGGGACGCCCAGGGTGACCATTCAGAGGAAAGAGGGGACGAGGATGTTTCCTCTGCCTCCTCCGCATTGGCCATTGGCGAGCAGCTTTCTAACGGGGAGGGAAGATGGCCACGGCCTCCCGCTCCTGGGGCCCGCGTGTTCTCGGACGCCCTTCCCCTGGGTTTCAGGTGTCTTGCCTTCTTCCCTTCGTGTTGTAGCCCCTTCTTGTTCAGAGACCATAGCACGGCTTGGGGTTCCAGGTCTGTTGATTTGCTCAGTAGTTTAATTTCTGTTTCGCCTTCTTCTCAAGCATCTGTTTGGACTTTTCTCTGGTTCATTTTCCCTCCCAGTCCCCGGTGAGGAATTTTAAGTCCTGCTTCCTCCTTGGCCTGCTGGCACCAACGTCGGACTTGCTTCCTCTCACTCCCCAGCAGTGGCTGGCCCTAGGTCTCCGTGTGCCTGGCAGGTGCGCCTAATCTTTGGGACAGAGGAACAGGGAGGAGCACAGGGCGCAGCTGGACTTCTTCCCAGGCCTGACCACCTTCACCCTGGCACCCACCCTCTGTGCTGGGTCGCCCTAAAGCCACCACCTTAAAGCACCTTACCAAAGCCTCATGGACACGTCCTCCTTACTGCTCAGATCTTGCCGGGACTAGGTCAGCCCTCCAGAGGCCGATGCCTCACTGTGGCCCAACGCAGCCAGCAAAGAGCCTGAGAGACCACTGCAGGAGGCGGGCTCAGTGCAGGATGCAGCCCCGCCCCCGGGGGTCAGTCCTCTGCAGCACGTCACCTCTCAGAGGTCTTGAGACACACTGAGGACGCCACAGGCAGTGCACACACTAGGCTGTGTGAATAGCAGCTCGCACAGTGGGATTCCAGGGCAACCAGTTTCTTTGAAATGTGCAGGGAGCACGTGAGTCAGAGGTAGGGCGGGTCTGGGGGAAGCGAAGGAGCAGTCAGCACACAGTCAGTTACTAACACAGGGGCTGACACGGCTCTCGGAGTGGGCAGAGGTGGGGGCTTGATTTTTCCAGGAAACTCTGGGAAATGGTACAAATTTCATGCCCAGAAGAATCCTACCTAAGGTCCAAGAGAGCCAGGGCATGTGTCCACCAACCCTGATATGCAAGACTGAGGCTGTTTCTGGGCACCCTGCCAGCCAGGCGCTTCTGGCCTTTGAGGATAGAGCCGTTTTCATAGTTCCTGAGCCAAATGTCCCTCTGCACAGAGCTGAGGAGCGGGGAATGGGTCTGGCAGAGGCATGTGGCTCAGGGGGTGTGCTCAGACACCAACAGGGCCATTGCGGGGCTCGCCTGGAATTAGAGGTGCTGCCCGACACACACGGCCTGCCACCGATGCCCAACACCGTGCCCACACTGTGCAACGTGGCGGCAGCTGACATCAGTACTCTCTGGTTCCTTGTTCACGAGCCTCATCCAGGGCCTTGCCCCCTGCCCTACTCATAACCTGCCATGCGGTTCAGATAACAAAAGCTTTGTGGTTGGTCAATCGCGATGGCGCACACCTGTAATCCCAGGTGCTCGGGAGGTGGAGGCAGAAGCATCACAAGTTCAAAGCCAGCCTCAACAATTTAGGGAGGCCCTAAGCAGCTCAGTCAGACTCTGTCTCTAAATAAAATATAAAAAAGGGCTGGGGATACAACTAAGTGGTTAGGTGCCCCTGGGTCCAAATCACCAGTACAAAAAAAGAAAAACAAAAACTTTGTGGCTTAAAAGAATATAAATCTAGCTGAACACACTAGTGTAGGCCTGTAAATCCAGCTACCCTGGAGGCAGAGGCGGGAGGATTGCAAGTTCATCGTCAACCTGGGCAACTTAGCAAGACCCTGTCTCAATTATTAATAGTAGTAGTAATAATAATAATGCAAATCCGTTACCCTTCGTTTCTGAAGTAAGAGTTGAAATGTGCCTTGGTGGGTGGAACCAAAGCATAGATAGGACGGTGGCAGAGCCCCTTCCAAGGCCCTGGCTAGGATGGCCCACCTCATCTTCCAACCACCAGAACTGCCTGCACTGGGCTCCTCCTGTCTTCAGAGCCAGCAGAACAGCACCTGCCAGCTGCTCCCTCCCTGTCTGTCTGTCTGTCTCTCATCTGCACACCCCTCTGCTTTTGTTATCCCATAGTTTTCTCTAGCCCTGACTCCCCGACCTCCCTCTTATGGGGACCCACCATGGTGTGCATAGGGTCAAGTGTGTCCCCCAAGTGTCCATGTGCTGCCCTTTAGTCCCATGGTGATGGTGAAGAGGGTCGAAAGTTAATCTGACTGTGATGTTTCAAGGTGGGGCCTCTGGGAGGCAATTAGGATTAGACAAGGCCATCAAGGTAGAGCCCCCATGAATGAATCCCAATGGCCTCATAAGAAGGGAGAGAGACCAGAAAGGACACACACTTGTGCTCCCTGTCTCTTGCATTAAAAAGGCCATCATCACTACAATCTGGTGCCTCCAGAACCTCTTTGCTTGATAAAGTTACTAAACCTCAAACATTTTGTTATAGTAATAACAAATGGACCAATTGCAAGACTTTTATGATTACATTGGTCTGGCTCCAATCATCGGGGATCATCTCCCCATCTAAACTCCTTAATCACATTGTCACAGAGTTCCTTTCACCCCATGAGGGCCTACACACATAGGCTCTGAGATGAGGAGCTGGATATCTTTGTGGGGACATGCTGCTGCCTTCCGCACCCAGCTTGTAGACAAGATGTGGAGGCTTGGCCATAACCTCACAGCCCACGTCTAGACAGCCTGGAGCCCAAGTGTTTCCATGTCACGTCCACACCCTCACTGCAGAGTCAGCACCTCCTGAGTGAGGAGGAAATATTAATAGGACATATGTGTCCCTATCACTCTGCAAACACCCTAAGGGAGACCAAGGTCACTTATATCCGGTCATGTGTACTTCAGTGTGAAGTGGCTTTAGATCCATGGTGAAGTGAGGGCCAGCCGTGGTGCGGAGTGGGGATTTAGAAAGGGGTCCAAGGAAGGCACCACTGGACTGGGAACCCCTGAAGCAGCTGGGGTACCTGCCTGACTCCGTTCCTCTTTGTCTGATTTCCTAAGAAACGCTTATTGAGCACTTACAACATACCAAACCTCACATGAGGAGCCACCCTGGAGCCCCAGAATAGGGAGAAGGCCCAAGTTCAGGACCCCTCCGACTCAGGCAGTCACGAAAGGTTTGGGTTATGAACAACGAATGGGCCAGCTTACCCCTGCTGTTCCAGAACTGTCATCTACAAGGTGTACCGACTAAGCCTGGGTTCCGGAGACAGCGGCCTGAGGACTGCAGAGCGCCTGTTTCCCGCTGGCCTCTGTGGGGCGCTATCAGAGCCCTGACTCAGTGCTAAAAGTGTGGAGTTGTTTTTAATTCTTTGTACGTTGATTTTTTTTTAACAGATCATTTTCTGCTTGTTCACAGCCGTCTGGAGAAGGGAACAAATCAGGAAGACTATTCTTAACTCAGAGACAAGAGTCCACATCCATCCCCCACCCACCCCGATTATCCCCCACACACCAATTTACTTACCTGACTTCACCTGCAAGTGGAGGAAAAAAATGTCTTGAAACCCTCTTGCCTCTAAAAATGTGATCCTCGTGTTTCCTTTTCCTCCCAGCTCCCTTCAGCCCACACCTGGGAATCAGGAGACCAAAAGGAAAGCTGCAGGGACTTCAGAGAAACAGCCCGAAGGGAGGCGACAAGGATGCACTGCGCTGGACAGTAGCCCAGCCCCGCTGCAGGCCAGGCCCTGGCCTCCCGCCCCCGTGGCCACCGGGGAGTGACTTAGTTCTCAGATCCTCGCTGTTCTCACTTGTGAGGTGAGGAATGAATCCTCACCCTCGGGATCTGGTAAAGCTGCTCATGCAGCTTCACGCCGTGAACCCAGCAGACCCGAGGCTGCGAGGGAAGGGCAAGGATGTCTCCACGCTGACCTGAGGTCTGAGGAAGAGGGGTGAGGTGCCAACCGGTCGGGTGCAGGGAGGTCCAGACACTGACTCGGGGGACTCAGCCGAGACAGAGGCTGGCCCCAGGCAGAGCTAGCAATGCTGCCGCTGCACTGTTCTGTTATTATTCTCCAGGTGGTTATGCCTGTGGAAGGTTCCAGATTCTTTCACCCGTCATAGCCCTCTCCAGGTTGGCCAGGGCGCTGCACCCTCTGGTACTTGCTCATAAGGTCTGGGCAGCTGAAACCGGCACTGATAGCGAGGGACCAAACTGAGACCACCGAGGTTCTGGGGTCTCCAGGATTCCATTCGGGATCTCATCACCTTCCCACACCACCCCAGGCTCCTGGGAGGGGAGCCGGAGGCAGCTGTTCCTAATGAGCGATTGGCCACCAAAGCCCTCAAAAGGCACGTGTGTTCAGCTGCTCGGTGCCAGGACTTTGCCAAGCCAGCCTCCAGCCCTCCACTGAACCGTGAATTCTCAGACAGGTTTCCCTGGTGACCACGTGCAAGAGACGAGGACCCTGCAGGCAGACGACGTGTTCCGTCAGATGCCCTCCAGGGAGGAGCTGGACCCGTCTGCCCTCACGTCACGGAGATGGCACCAAGCTCAGGGCACCCAGCCCCACGGCGCAGACTAGCAAAGGATCACTGCCGCTCTCTGTCTGTCTCTGGTCCTCTGTCTCTTAACTCGGTGTCTCTCTCTGTATCTCTCTTTCTCTGTCTCATCCCAGTGAGTCTCTTCCCCTCCCCTCCCCTGTCTGTCTCCATCTCATCCACACACACACCCTGAAAGTAACTTGGTTTAGATACTGTTCACTTTTCAAAGTAGAGGCAGATGCTCACGGTCGACTCAAAGGACTGTGAAATGCAAAAGTGACATAATATTTTCCCACAGACAATTACCAAAATTACCACTTGGATCAAGAGGGTGAGCGGCAGCAGGGTTCCATCAGGAGGAGGGTTGCGCAGGCTGCGGATCAATAAGGACTGTGGGCCCAAGGCCTCCCTCCCGCCAGCCTCTGTGCTGCTTCCTCACGCGGCCCACGCCGGAGCCAGGGCAGACACCGCCAGCCCCGCCTGTGGATCCGAGAAGCCTGGTATCCCGGGCAGTCGCAGAGCCAGGCAGGGCAGAGAGAGATCGGAACGTGAGCTGATCTGGTCCCCAAGCCTCCGGTCTCCCCACTACGATAGGCTGTGGACACAGAAACCCTGCAAGAACCAGGAGGTTAGACAACAGCATGCGCCCGTCACCTCCCAGGCCCCCAGCCAGGAGCTCCTCCTCTGAGGTAAGAAGGACGAGTTTTGCAGGAGCCACGAGTGGAGGAAGGAACAGCAGACCAAGGCAACCCATGCCCCAAGGGAGGGGACCCAAGGGCTGGAGGTGACAGAGGAAAGGCTCCCCCACCAGAGGGTCAGCACAGTGTGTGCTAAGCCATGGGCAGGGATGTGTCCCGTGGTCCAGAAGGAACGTGGCAGGGTGGCTGGAAGGACGTGGCCGGTCCTGCAAGCTGCGTGGGTTTGGTACTGAGGAGAGGGCGGCTGGGTGAAGGTGGCCGCCTCAGTCCTTACAGCTGCTTCGGCCACAAACCTCGTCCAGGAGCTGAGTCCAAGCAGGTCCTCAGCGAGCATCAGAAGCACCACCTCAGCTCGTAAGCCTGCAGAACTGGGTGGGAGCATGCCCAGAAATCTCACTCCACGGCTCTCGGCTGCAGCCTGGGAATCTGGATGGCTACCTGCTCCCTGGAGCCGCCGGTGCTGCCGAGCCCTTTCCTAACCTGCGTCTGGCCACTCCTCCAGGCCTTGCCAGCGTCAGGTCCGGGGATGAGCCTGACCCAGCTCTGGCCCTTGAGAAATGGGGAGTCTGCTGGGAAGGTCCTGTAGGGAGCTTTCTTCTCGCGTAAGGGAAGCCGCAGGACAGTCCCCCTCCTCCTCTAAACCTCTTGTGGGCATGTGACAATTCAGTAGCCATCTTGTCCCTCGAGTCAGGGTGAAGCCAGCCAGCAACAGCAGGCAGAGACGGCGACTACCCAGGGCTTTGCAGGCACCACCAAGTCCCTAGCAAGGCCGGTGGGGGTTCTTCGGACCTGAGAAGTTTGAGAAGAGCGACTGGTGCCCCAGCCTCCAGGGGAGGCACAAAGTGCAGGAGTCTGTGAGGCAGCAGGACGATGTGCCTCACACGGAAGAGTGGGGTGCGGGCCATCACAGAGGAAGCCTGCCGAGCACGGCAGCCCTGACATGCCGACAGGCGTGCCGTGCCCAGAGCGCGGGAAAACGAGCGCTAAGGCTGGTTCCTTGCTGACTCATGAAGTGAATGGCAGGTTGGGCGCCGTCCTCCAAGTGGGTCCAGCAACACCAGCCTCTCTGGAACCCTTTTCAAGTGCAATTCCGAACCCCACTCCAGACACACTGAATCAGACTCCAGGTCTGCAGCTAGGATCCTCAACATACCCTGATTTCCCAGGATGCTCCAAAAGGGAAGACGGAGATGCCATTGTCCTACTCAGGTTAACAGAAGCCCTACCCCCCATAGACCTGGGATAAGAGCCCCAACGTGGACGATACCCCCCACTGTCAAGAAGCCCACTCTTCAGAAGAGGTGGCAACAACAACAGGGCAGATAACTACAATTAGCTGTGAAAAGAGCTTAGAAATGTAAGCTCAGGGGATTCTGGGGGCTTGGAGCACGGGCAGCTTCACAGGAAGACACTTTGTCCAGGAGTAGAGAAGTGGACTGTAGGAGATGGTCATCAGGACGCAGAAGAGAAGAAGGAAAGGGAGGAAGGAACAAGCTAGTATATATTGAGTGCTTACCTCTGTTCTAGGTTCCATTCACAGGGCTTTGGCTTTAGTTAAGCCCCACAAGTCCAGGAGACAGGAGTGATTATCCTCCCCCTTTAAATAGATGAGCAAACTCAGGCACAGAGCATTGAAGAAACTTGCCCAGGTCACACAGCTATTGATGGAATAGCACACATTCGAAGCCAAGATTACTAACTCTAGACCACATACTCTTAAGTAGCATATGATGTCAGTGGTTATCTGGGTTTTTGATCATTGCAGATATTATAAAAGCCATAAGGGATTCCTCTTCCTCCCCTTTTCTGAAAATAAGCTCTAACTTGGTTGAGACTTCTAAACACAGCCAATCTGAGGGATGCAGAGCTCAGAAAGTCATTGAGTGGTTTCCATTCAGGCACATGAGGCATTTTGGGATCTGTGCCATCAGCTGCAGGATCCCCAGAGCTGCTTCAGACCCTTGTCTGCTGATTGGGTTGGGTGTGGGGAGTAGTCAAAAGAAGGGAGGAGATCTAAAAATAAGCACAGGGCTTGGATTTATTTTTAAGACAGGATAGAAAAATGTCAAGGCTGGACCCAATCTGACCCTTCTGGGAAGGGAAGAAGAATTATTGAGAAGCGGATCATAGTTTGTTCTCTCAGACCAGCTGGGATACAAATTCAATTTCAGCAACTGGAAAATCTTGCAACTTAGGCCAACTTATTCAACCTTCTACTCTGACCCACAGTGTCCTCATCTGCTCAATAAGGACAATGATATTCACATCATTATTCTCATGGTAACAGACTACTTGGACCATAGTAGGACATTAATATATGTGTCCTGTCTTTCTTGCCAGTTAATGGGGAAGGAGATGACATTCTCACTACCAGCAGACACAGCTGGAGATGGGGACTCAGAGATGGCCCAGTGTGGGGTGCTTGACTTATCATAGGCCCCTTTGGCAGTCTAGGAAGGCCATGGTCCTCTTCATGCCTAGGGACCCCAGTGGTCAGTGCATCCGGCCTGTTTACAAAGTCAAAACCCCCTCCCTGGAAATCCTCCCTGGCTGGAAACCTCCTATGCCTAGAGTTCTGCTGTGACGTTTACCCACCCAGATAAACACCCAAACACATTGGTGCCCCTCGTGGCTGATGCACAGAGATCCTCTGCTTATTCCCCACTAAATGCCCATCAGCGCTGGGAGGCAGGCTTCCTTCTCTCCACCAAGGCCTGCTGCCTAGGAAGGAAACAGGAGTCAGGTAGCAGAATCTGCAGATGCTCTTTCTTTGGATGAGATGATTTTCTTTCTCTGCTAAGTACTTGGACGCAGGTGGGAGTTTTCACCCAGTCATAGGAATAGATCAAAGGTGAGGGCAGAACTGCAGAGGAGGGAGACAGACAACAGGGGATGGGGACAGGAAAGAGGCCCCTCCAGGGCATGGGCAGTAAACAATTTTTGCATTGTTGGGCAATTTCCGGGCAGGCCGTGTCCTAGGCACCTGGAATTCATATTTCAAATAGACTTACATCCGTGACAGCAGTGCCTTCAGCAGACTCCTGTGGCCAGGAAACTGTGAGTGGGCCAGCCCCGCCTACCTCTGCAGCAGCCCCACCTGGAGCCACGTCGCCCTGCAACCCTCCAGGCCTGCGCGACTCTCCACAGCTCCTGTTGGGGCCATGCTGTCCTCAGAAGGCCTTGGAGTACCTCTGGGTCTGCCTGGACTGACTTTCAATCTTACGTCCTCTGCCATGACCCTACCACACACCGGGTCCTTGGTCCGGCCAGCAGCTTTCCGTCTTTCAGATCTCACCTTGGACATCACTTCTCCAGGAACCTTCCAGGAAGTCCCAGGATCAGTCTAGAAGCCCCTTGCTATCTGCCCGAAACCGTCCATGCTTGGCCCATCCCCGGAGGATCTCCCTGCTTTGATCTGACTTCTAGGTACATCTGACCGTACCGCCAGGCAGTGAGCTCCTCGAGGACATGCCTAGGTGTGGCCCTTGGCTTGCCTCTGGTGGGTTCCCGCAAACACTCAGAGACAAATGGATATAGGTAGCTTAAGAGGTGATTCTAGAAAAAAGGAATGTGAGGACTAGAGAGGATGAGAAAGGGACTGACTGGAGAAAAAAACAACATCGGGGTACACAGCCAGGATGGGGGCAAACGGAAGCTCGATTCCATATGTTCAGGACACTTCTAGAACCATCTCTCAGGAAGACAGGGGCAGAGTTTTTACCCCCCAGGTTCTTTTCCCCTAGAGCTTCAGAGTCCCCTGCACTTCCAGGCAACAAAAGGAAGTGAGTGAAAGGTCAGCAGTGCCCAAGGCAGACCAGGGAGGTGCTGTGCTGCTGGTCCCCTGGCTGTGGCCCCAGCTCCCACACAGGGCTCTGTGCTGACGGTACAGCGTGGAGTCCCACAGCCACTGTGGGAAGTGGGTGGTCAAAGAACTGCCACATGCAAGAGACAGGGCTGAGGTTCAGACCCTAATCTGGTGGCTTTGCTTTCCTGTCTTGTTTCTGTACACCCCAGCTATTGCATGACCCACTTTTGTTAGAATAAGGAAGACCCTTCCAAAGGGAAAACATTTAAACAAAAGCCAGTGAGGATGGGTGTTTAAAAAGGACCTGACTAGACTGCCCCAGGAAGTCTCCAGAACAAGAATCCTCAGTTAATCTATGAAGCAAGCTAAGCACACCATGTTAGCTAATGTTCTGTTACTGCAAAAAAATAATAAACTGGTAAAGGGGAAATGTGGGTTTGGGCTCACAATTTTGGAGGCTTCAGACTGTGGTCAGTTCTCCCTACAACTTTTGGGCCTGTGGCCAGGCAGCACATTATGGCAGGAATGCATGGCAGGGGCATGAGAGAAGCCAGGCTCCAAATAGCCCCTTCCCCCAAAGACCTAAAGATCTCCCACCAGTCCCACCTCCGAAGTGTTCCATCCCCTCCCAGGAGCACCAAGCTGGGGACCAGTCCTTCAACAATGGGCCTTTGGGGGACAATGAAGATCCAAACTCAGTGCCCACCTTGTCTGCTGACCTGGGGTCCTCTGGATGCACTAAATGATGTCCTTTCTCTAAAATAAGCCCAGACGGGGAAAATCTGCCTGACTCCTTATTGACGCTCCCAGTTAAGAAGCCTCCTACTTCTAGAGTCAGAGGACGCCGCCTCACTGGCACATTTGGACCCACAGACAACTGATTTAGGTGACTCTAGTCATAAGCCCAACCACCTAAAGATGATTAGACCCCTGGTCAACAAATACCCTGGAAGAGGAAGAGAGGAAGTTTTTGGTAGGGAGAAATAATTTTTTCTTTACCTTTTATCACTTAGTTTAGATCTACCTGTATTTCTTTTTTCATCTCAGAGAACAGCTTTTAGGATGTGAGCTACATAATGAGTTATTCTCCAAGAAGGTGACCGTCTAGGAAGGCCTGCCAATCGTCTGGGGGATCCTGGAGCGACTGCCACCCGTCAGAGTCATGCTCCATTCCCCTGTTCACTCAGTCACAGGTGAGGGCTCCCAGGAAGGACATGACCTTGGGCGAGCATCTCTCTGCAGCGGGGGCAGACCTTGACAGAACTGACAGCTGGAAGCTGTTCACTGACCTCACTGTCCCCAGCTGGACATCAAGTCCTCTCTTGAGGAAGAATCTGAGGTCTCCTCTGGGTCTCTCACAGGCTGCTCCTTGCACCTCCCAGGTCCACTTCTCCATGTGTAGCATTCATCTCAGCCACCATGGCCACTTAGTTCATGTTCCCATGCTGCCAGTCCTGGGGTGGACAATGACAGAGGCAAACGCATGTCAAGTGGCCAAGTCACTTTGTCTATGTAGTCGAGTAGTGGCTCTTCAATGGTGTGGGCTCTTGGCTGGACATCAGCTTGTAAGACAAGGTCTCAGAGGTCGAGCCCACTCCCATCCCCTTCCCACAGGCCTCTGCCTAAGAGACCATTGCCCCGAGTTTCCAACTGCTTTCCTCCCAGACCCCTGACCAGTCGTGTGTCACTGCCCATAAGCCTATACATGCCCTACCTTCAGAATGCTCCCTTTCCCACACAAAGCAAATGACCTTGGGTGTCACCTCAAGCTCCGCCATGTCTCTCGCCACGGAGTGAGGCCATAGATTCCAGTTTGCAGCCACATCTGAGTCAGCCCAACCATGTCCACGAAGCCAAGCTTGGGCTTTCTCCTCCTCCTTCAACCAGCCACATGGGACCCTCCCACAGAACCAGAGGCGTGAGCTGGGGGAGAAGAGCTGATGGAACGATGGCGGGAGCAGGGTCCCACATCTGATCTGTGTCTTCCTTGCTCTATGTCTACTCAGGCTCAGTACAGGTGGGTGACTTCCTCCTCACAGTGGTTTGGTGCCGGGTCTGCCCAGTGCTATAACTTGGAGATGTCGTTTTGCTTTTGATTTGTGGTTTGTTTGAGAACATGCTGAGACCTCTGAGTAACTGCACCAGAAGCAAACACAGCCATGGCAGCCAAGCCCAGAGGGACTTCAAGGGGCCTCGGGTACAGCTCTGACTTGGGGCAAGCTACCCCCGGAGCATCTTTCTGACCCCAGCCTGAGCCCCAATTTGCCACCTCCCATTGAGAACACCCTGCTCCTTCCTGAGGATGATTCCTGGTCATTTATGAAGTAGGTGCCCCTGTGTGAAAGCACCTTGGAAACTGCATCACGTGGTCTCCAAACAGTGCTCAGCGCTACTCTTACTGTAGACAGTGCCTCTTTCTGCACCCAGAGGAGATTGACCTTCCATTCGCATCTCAGGCCTGTGACTCTGCCCCCTGAGTCTCCTTCCTTCCTCTGCCTGGCCTCTTGTTGCACCAGTTCATTTCATCCAGCGTTTGCATTTCCCACAACAGCACTTCACTGGAAAAAGGGCATGATATACATAAGGTACAGGATTCCCTGGCATGTCACATTCATAGCAGGGGAGGTCTGGACCACAGATGAGGCCACATCGGCATGGTGGGTCCAGAAGGGCAAGAAGGAATCATGGGATAATAAAACGTTATTCCTGTGCCCTGGCAAACGATGAAACATGTGCACAGCCCATCACAGGGTACAAATATTTCCACAATCGATGACCTTTCACTTGGTCCCTCCTATGACTCTCTGAGATGGAAAGGGCATGCCTTATTCTCACAAGGTAGGAAATTACATTGTGAGAGGTGACGAGACTTATTTAGTAAAGGCTACAAAACTTGTTACAAGAAACTATTCAAAGTGGGACACATATCTTCCGACTCCCAGATCATAGGCCAGAACGCCAAGCTTCCTGTGTGATAAGAAATGCCTGAAGGGAACAGAGGAGCTAAGCACGGATGGAGCCATGTTCCCAAATTTAAAGACAGATGTTATGGTTTGGATGAGAGGTGTCCCCCAAAAGCTCACGTGTCAGACAATGCAGAAGGTTTAGAGGGGAAATAATTGGGTTGTGAGAGCCTTAACTCAACCAGTGAGTTAACCCCTGATGGGATTAACTGAGTGGTGACAGAAGGCAGGTGGGCTGTGGCTGGAGGAGGAGGTCATTGGGGGCGTGCCTGGGGTATGTATTTTACATCTAACAAGTGGAGTCTCTGTGCCTCCTGGTCATCCCGTGAGCTGCTTCCCTCCACCGCACTCCTCTGTCATGATGTTCTGCCTCACCTGGAGTCCCAAGAAATGGAACCAGCCTCCTACGGACTGAAACCATGAGCCTCAAAATAAACTTTTCCTCCTCTACAGTTGTAGATTCAGCAGGGAAAAGCTGACTAAGATGACCTATCACCTGGAAGAGCTACTCGAGTTGGGATCGAGTGGATCTTGGGACCCAGGTTTTCACCGTCACCACCAACAGTGTGTGAGTGGAAATGATGTGAACTCTTCTAGACAGGAGCCAGCCCAGGGCCATTGCGTCATTGCCATTTCTCCTCTCTGCCACAGTCTCCCCTGGCCTCAGATGGGGTTTTACCTCTAGCCTCAGCTCCAGAAGGAAGGTGCAGTTGACCTGCAATGGATTGTAATTGATCAAGAATTTTTTTTTATATCAAGGACTGAACCCAGGGACACCTTAACCACTGAGCCATATCCTCAGCCCTTTCTATTTTTTTATTTTAGATAGGGTCTCACTAAGTTGGGATCCTCCTGCCTCAGCCTAATAAAAATAGCAGTAGATATCATGTATTCAATGTCAATTGGGCACCAAGGGTTTTCTACACATGGACTCACTTAATTCTGGCCCTAACCCTGCACGGCAGGTAGCAGCACCCATCACCTCAGCCTTCCAAGCTGCTGGGATTACAGGCATGTGTCACTGCCGCCAGCCATAAATAAATCTTTATTGTCAGAAACTTCTGAATTCTTGGACTGTTTGTTAGGGCAGCAAAATGAGTCTAAGTGCTGCACGTCCTACCCTGGGTGCCTCCCGAGCCTAACCTCTGGGTGCTGGGCTCCTGTCCTTACTCCCCACTCCGACTCCAGTGCTGCCTCCTACCTGGTTTCACCCTGCACGGACTCCTGGGGTGGCCTCCTCTACAGTCCGGCTGCACTGGCTTCTAGACCACAAGTCTGATGATGTCATCGCCAGCCTCAACCCTCCAGCAGCTCGGAGCCCCAGGACGCACCCGCCTCGTCGGCCGAGCTTGCTGCAGTCTCAGTCTCCCACTCACCTGCTTCCTCCAGGGCGTCCACTCCGCTGCCCTCTCCCAGCCTTCCTCATCTAGCTCCTGTTCGGGTGGAGTCTCAGGGTGCTCCACCTTGGCCTGAACGGCAGACCCAGGTCCCTCCACTCAGTGCCCTCAGTCTGCTACAAAGCCAGATCTCCTGGAGAGCTCTAAAAACCCTGACCCTCGGGTCCCACCACCAGAGACAGTGCACTAATTGCCCGGGGGGGACCTGGACAGCTAGGTTTTAATGGCTCCCGGAAGATCCTACCGTGTCGGCGAGGGCTGTTTGCCTTCCTCTGCTTTCATTCCTCTGCCTTCCACACTCTGTGCTCCCCTACTGATCGCTCTGTGTTGTGACTTTTCTGCTCACATCTCTCGCTCCCTAATTCATCTTAGGTCTCTCAGAGGTCACACACATCTTTTCTGCGTCCCTGGGGCTGAGCTCAGCTGCAGCTCCCTGGTTGGGGAGCTTCTCCCTTCACCCACCCACCCGGGCTTCCCGACACCTCATTTCCAAGCTGCTCTAAATGTGGCCCTTGGCTCTGGGTTTCCCGGATGACCCAGGCTCAGCTGCGTCTCTCTCTGGCACTTCCCTTCATCTCTGCTCGCCAGGCCTTGGCATGTGGGCTCTGGAGAATCACCACATTGATGTCAACAGCCTCTGCTTTGCTTAAAAGCTCTCCAGTGAAGTGCTAGAAAACCCCTGGAATTGCTCTCCCCAACATCTCCCTATTCAATTTCACCTTAACGGGTTGTTGCCATCACTCACTGAAAATAAAAGTCAGCAGAGCCCTTCCCCTCTCAGCCCAGCCAGTTCCATGCTGTGACCTTAGGTTACTTGAGCTCTCAGGTCAGAACAAGAGCAAACTTCCATCACTGTCACCACAAGCTAAGTGAGGGGGGACCTGGGGCCATGCTACCTGCTAGGAAGCACGAGACAGTCCCAGCCTCTCAGGAGGAGCAGGGACACAGGGGTAAGTAGGCGATTAGACTGAGTGAGTGCAGGAAGGGCCCAGGTGGCCGTGGGAGCCAGCTGGGCTCCTCATTCCTCTTGTGACAGGAGCAGAAGGCAGGGAATTGCGGTCAGAGGACGTTCTGGAGAGAGTGGCGTCCACACTGAACTCTGCTGGAGTAGGTCAGGGGAAGGAGAGCTGTGAGGAGAGGGCATGACGTGGGCTGCAGTTCCCAGCCACAGCGACGGCGTGTGCGAGACTGCAAGGGACTGAGCGTGGCTCAGTCAACCTGTGTCCCCAGGACCTGGCTCAGAGCCTAGCATCATAGACAGAGGGGAGGGCAGACTCCTGCCTGGAGCCAGGCTGTTCTGCATCCTCTTCTGGATCTTTTGAGTGGCCACTTGCCTAAGGTAGCCCTGCCCCTGAGGTCACCAGTGACAGAGCAGCTTGAGCTGAGCCAAGAGGCAGCACAGAGCCACTGTCCCTCTTCTTAAGGAGGAGACACAGGTTTTGGAGTCAGATCTGAGTTCAAATACAGGTGCTGTCCCCAAATACCTGTGTCCTTTATTTGTGTTTCTTCCTCTTTCAAAAGTTCCTTCTGCTCTTCCGAGAAGGGAAAGGTACACCCTGGCCTCCTGGAGGGATGGTAAGTAAGCAGGGAGCAGGCCATCTGAGGACCTCTCCCACGCCGGGCCCACCCGCTTCCAGCCCAGGGACAGAACTGGCCTCCCACAACCCACCGGGTTCTCCTCTGACAGCTCTGCCTTTGCTTCCCCGCGGAGGAGCCGATCACACCCAGCAAGTCCCTGCCCTCTCCCAGGGGTGCTCCCACACTGCCCCTGCCCTGCTTGCCCTGTGTTCAGCTCTGGCCACAGTGCTGCTGGCTGAGCCAGCTCTGCAGAGCAGATCCCAGCTATGGTCAAGTTCCCAGTCAGTGGTGGTGGCACCTGAGCTGCAGCTAGTGACAGCTACACAGGGGTCTCAGGTACGGGCAGGTGCCTGAGTGTCCACTCCAAATGAACCTGGAAGAGGTAGGAGACTGAGCTTTGCAGTTCAGTTGCTCAACATCTTGAAATCATCCTCTGCTCCCATGTCCTCCATTAAAACAAGGTACTATTTGGAACTTAGAGAAAGGGGCTGGCCCTTTCTGGGTGCAGCATAGTCTTCTGTCTCCCCACTGAGAGAATGATGGAATTCACAATTTATCCTGTTCCAAACCCAGCTCTGCTGCTTCCTTGCTGTGACCCTTTGGGCAAGTTTCTTAACCTTCTTGAGTTTCCGTGTCTTCACCCAGCATATGGGGCTTGGGATGTTGGATGCCTTTTGTCAGGTTCTGTGATGATCAGATGAACTGCTGTCAATGAACGTCTATCCCAGGGAATGGCATACCCAAGGGACTGAGGGACCTGAGGGATCAGTTCCTTGTCCCTGTCGCTTGACCCATTTTCCTGGTCTGGGAAAGGGAAGAACTCTGACCTCCCAGACAGCTCATAGGTACAAGCAAATCGTGCCATTCTTGCAATGATTAAAATCTCTAGTCCACTTGAACACTGAGGCCTTAAAGCCCCATCCTATTTAAAACATCTCTTCCCAGCATCCACACATCCTGGGCTGAGATTCCCATTTGGGGAAGGTACAGTGCCAGCTTCATTACCATTTCTCCTTCCCCTTCACCTCCTGTTCCCTCATCCTTCCAGGCTGCCCTTGGGTCCTTTGGGCTGATGGGAGGAAGAGGAGAAACCTGGGAGAAGAGGGGTCAGCAACTATCATTCAGCCTGGGGTGCTCTCTGGCTTTGGGGTGCTGATACTAATCTGAGTGCTCATCCTTTCCTCGTGAAGCTCTTTCCTGAGCCCCTTGGAAACACAGTCACTGGGGACCTCCATCTGCAGACCCCTAGCTTAGGGGATGCCACCTCTGGCCTGAGGCTACAATATCCTCTCAGTCTCGGTCTCCAGCTCACCATCCCTGGGTCCACAGCTAGTGACCTGCCTTTATGTTCCATTTGTCCCTTGTACCCTTCCCCAAAACCACCCCACATCCCAGTGCCAGAGACTGGGCTCTCCAATGGTACTCAGGAAGCCCTCCCTTCCCCACTTGCTGTCACATGGGGAATCCTACCCTGCCCACCTCTGAGGAGGACACAGGAATCCCCAGCATGCTGGCACTTTCCCCAAAGAGAACCCCTACAGTCAGCCCTCCTGACCAACCTCCCAGACCACTCTGACCTTCCCTGCAGGGCAGTGATGTACCAGGAGCTTTGCACTGAATTGGGGCTATACCATCTTCATGGATCATCCATCTTCACTTCTGAGAATCTGTGAGCACTTAATATTTCTTGTCCTCAACCTTTAAGCCTTGGCCAAATTTAGTTAACAAAGAAAAACACCCTTACCTTCCTGTGGAGTAATCCATTATCATTACTATTCCCAAGTAGAACGAATCTCTGGGGACTCTCTCTACCCTGTCCCTTCTCTGATTCCATCCCAGGGCATCCTGGTTGTGTGCCATTTATTCATCTTCCCACCAGCCTGGTGAGCTCTGGAGGGCAGGCCTGTAGCCCCTTCCCTCTGTGTCCTCAGTTCCTGGTATGTTACACGAAACAAGTGCAGGTCTCTTCAATGAATGTGTGGGTACCTTAAGTGACTCTGCTCATTTCACAGTCCAACACCAGGTCTCACTTGCAGGGAAGGAACAGCCCACAGGTGCTGTGCAGTGTAACCCTAAATGGATATGACACCTTATCAGAAAACTTCTTAATGATAGTAGGAGAAACGACTACAATGACTCACTTGTTGAGCTAGTAGGTCTGCTGCAGCTTCTGTACCTATATATTCAGTCTTCACAATGAGGGAAATGGCTATTTTTAGTTTCCATTCTACAGATGAGCAAACTGAGGTCTGTGGACTTTATAAGCCAAGAATTCTAGGAATATTAAAATTAAAAGTTGCCACAGTTTCAGAAAAAAATTCAGAGATGTGAGGGATCTCTCTTCTTAGAAATGTCCACAGAGGAGGAGACACAGAGTGAGGCTTAAAGAGCGAGTCCAGTTCCTCATGGAGGCATGGGGTATGAAGTGAACCCAAGGAAGGGAACCTGACCCCACTGCTGCTGGAGATAGAGCCACAGAGGGCACCCGCACAGGGCCAGCCAAGACTTCTGTGAGGTCCCGGATGTGAGGGCTGTGAGATCCCCCTGGGCTTAGGAGTTGGGGTTTCGTCAGAAGCAATAGCATCCACTGCAGATTTTGAATGATTAATCCGACAGCTATTTCCTGAACTGACAGAGTAGAGAAGGCAAACCAATGAGGAGGTGCTTTAATTATTCAGCAGAGACACATGGAATAGAAAGAGTCAGAAGACAAGTCGGAAATCATTGTTCGTAACTTGACCTAACAATACTCTGTGCAGATGCAGCATGATATTCACCTGAACTTCCCAGAACTGAACACAGTACTGGGTTAGGTGGCCAGGATGCTCATTCTGCATGACAGCATGCATCAGTGAGGGAACAAATCAATTAGAGGCATCTTTCTTTCTGGGGTCAGAACTTAGGGCAGAGCCAGCCTAGAGAAGAGGTAGGAGCAAAAGATGACCCTAGAGAACCAGAGACCTCAGTTGTCTCCAAAGTGAAGAAGAAGAGGAGTTTAGCAATGACCTCCACTCTCCAGCCTCAGTTTCTCCATCTGCCCAATGATGGGTGTCAGGCGAGATGACCACCCAAGTTCCTTCAGGCTCTTGAGAACCTGATCTGTTTGCTCTCCACCCCTGCCGCTTCCCTCCAGGGCTAGGTTGGCCTGGGAGGCATAGCGGATCCATTGGCAGCATGAGCCAGAGGCACAGGCCGCAGGCCCCAGCCGCCTGCTTCACCTGCCGCAAGGGCAGCCTTGCCTGGGTTATTCTGGGCTGGCCTCATGGCACCAGGCTTCCTTTCTCTCCCCATACAGGGCTTTTATGAAAGTCTCTAATGAGCCCTGTGCTATTATGCATTTGAGAATCTTATCTAATAGGGTCTCGTGGAGTATAAATTAACCCCAAGGAGCAGAGCTGCATTAATCCCGTGGTGATTATGCATTAGCCAAAGAATCTCTTTGCCTATTTTAAGCAGCTGAACCCAGACTGTCTGGGGTGCTTTTCTCCTTTGTCTCTGCTGCCAGCCATTCATTTGTATCATCTCCTCTCTGAGTCCTCTCCACTGCTAACCTCACCCCAAGAGGCCACGGGGTACGGTGGGAAGGCCCACAAGCCTTGCATCCCACAGACCTGGCTCTCAGGCCACTCTGTCCACACAACTCTGGTCAAGTTACTTCACGGCCCTGAGTTCCGGCAGCCTAACTCAAACCCAGGGTAACACTGGGAACCTCATGGGGAGTCTGTGGATTTAAGAAATAATATTTGTGGAGCACCGTGTGGACCACGACCCCCACCCCTTCTCATCTCCCCTCCCGTGGTTCCGTCTTGTCTTTGTTAATATGCCCCAAGGTGAGAATGGCTGGTCAAGAAAGTCCCTTGGGGTCGGAAAGATCCAGAAAAGTTTCATCTTCAGGTTCATGCTCCATGGCTGAAAATAGACCTAATTAATATTCTGAGTGCATTAATGAGGTCTTCAAAATCAAGTAAAAGAAAAATTCTACTGTACATTCATCAAAGGTGTGTTGTACCTAGCGGAGGACTTTCTGGGAAAGAAACCAAGACGCACCAACCCACACTGCCACCACTGCAGGCTTGAGTCATGCTATTTTCTAAATCAAAAATTATAATTATAGACTTGTCTTGCAAGCAGGCGGAGCCTTTCTCCTGAGAAGCTGGGAAGCGTTGCTATTCTGGGGACAGCAGTCATGAGGAATTATGGCACCCTGACCCCCAGCCTCTTGGAAAACGGACCCAAATTTCCTATTGTCCACATGGAAAAGGAGACCCGGGGGACGCTATGGTGGCCGAACTCCCAGCTCAGCACCTGCCACGAGGACAGCGGCATCTCACTGTTGTGCTGCTCGCAAAACCCTCTTGCCAATTTTATCTCCCATCAACTCAGAGTAGCTCAGAGGGTCAGCCAAACGGTGAGAGGAGCATCAAGGCCCCCGACAGCTGAGGGGCGGGAAGGTTGGCGGAAGTATGAGAGGCTTCCCTAAAGCACAAGACCAAAGCTAAACCCCAGCTCAGCTCTTTGCAGCACCTGGGACGGCGGCAGCCTAAAAGGTTCACCTTTGTCATCTCCGGCTCACAGTCCTTTGATTATGCCAGATGTTCCTTGGAGACCCGGATCTTGGGTGCCACAGCCGAGAGGGGTCTTCACTGTAACAAACACGCTCTGGACCTCATTATTTCTTAGTGTAGTAGATCGAGAAGTTATTGTAAGCTTATCACGTTCCCTATTTCTTATGATATACCTGTGAGCTAAGCACTGTAATGATCCCCATTTTACAGTGATGGAAACTGAGTCTCAGAGTGTGTGGATGACTTGAACTCAGGACTCCGGTAGTGAGAAGCAAACCGGAGGCTCAGCTCCAGGTGTGGCAGCTCCCCCATTCAACGTGTTTGTTTATTCCTACGTTCCCTCAACAAGCACTTTGTTCTGGGCCCACAGCCACACTGGGGAGGGCAGGTGTGTGGTTGTGGGATTGCCGCCTGCTGTCACTCATCCAATCCCAGTGGCCCATTTGGATGCAACCACCCAAATCAGCGCCATGCGCCTTGCTTCATGCTATCAGAGTTCAGAAGGCTGCATCTGCCTGGCCTCTGGGCCTTGTGATGACCCCCTGCTTTGGCCTCAGCTCTGCCTAGGGAAAAGCTTGTCTGAATACCCTTTCTGGAGACCAGCACCCCCATAGCTAAGGAGGCTTTGCACCAAGCAGTGGGGAAAGCGGCACTCTAGAATCCACACGACCTGTGCTCCTCCTGGTCCCACCTAGCACACGTGTGTCACCGATCCTGGCACTTGCCCTCTTCACCTTGACAACCTCATTTATAAAACAAGGCCAAAACACACCAATCCCTTTGAAAGACCAAGAATCAATTATTAATTTGATCCTTTTATTGTAGTGATGTGTACATAACACACAATTTAACGAGTATAATTCAGTGGCATGAACCATGTTCACACTGTTGTGAGACCATTAGAATCAGCATCTCCAAAACTTTTTTATTCTCCAAGTTAAAACTCTGACCACTAAACACCACTCTGATTGACAGCTCTTGGTCCCTCCATACGTGGCATCATACAGTGTTGTCCTTTGGCATCTGGCTTATCTCACTTAGCAGCGTAAAGAATCACTTCTTACTGCAATGATCAGCCCATCATACCAAACCCTGTGGGAACGGAGCCCTAGAGATCATGAGAGTAGTCACATGTCCCATCTCCTTTATGCCTCGTGACAACAGTGGACATTACCTCCACTTAACCAGTGAGGAACATGAGACGAAGGAATCCTGAGTTATTTGATCAAAGTCACCAAAGAGTGAGAGCCTGATCTTCTGACTCAAGTACAGGGGTCTTTCTAAGTCACTCCTGAGACTTGAAATGATAAGAAAGCCTCAGTTGAACAGTTTGTGCTGGAAGATAGACAAAGGCCTCCTCAACCACCACCATCTACACAAAAACACAGCCTGACATGGCTACTTTAGTTTTGAGTCAAGGAACACTGATCAGCAGGGTAAAATGTGTTCATTTCAGCATCAAAAAAAATAGACCCACACACCTACCTCCATAACCCCCTCTTAGTCTGATTTCTGTTGTGATAACAAAACACCTGAGGCTAAGTAATTTATAAAGAGGTTTATTTTGGCTCATGGTTTTGGAAATACAAGATCCTGATGCCAACATCTGCTGGGCTCCTGATGAGGGCCACATGTTGCTCCACACATGATGGGAAGACTTAAGAAGAGGGAGTGTGCAGAAAAGATGGAGGGGACAAAGGAACTGACCAGACTTGTGACAACCCACTCTTGTAAGAGTAAGTTCACTCCCTCCAGAACAACAGGAATCCACACCTGAGGGCAGACCCCTCGTGGCTCCAAATGCCTCTTAACAGCCCTGCCACCTCTCAACACTACTGAACTGGGGACCAGGTCTCACCAAGCATCTTGGTAAGATAAGCCATATTCAAATCATAGCACCCATCCCTCCATTAATCCCTCTGAGAAGACTGAGATCTGGGACCCACTACTTATTTCTTAAAAGATGAGCCAAGTCACTGGGGCTCTCCTCAAATTTCATCTTCCCATTCTCTAAAATGGGCTTGTGAAATTTGCTTTCCCTGGTTTCTGAAGGTCAGGGAGCCTTCAGGTGATAGAGTCACTGAAATTATAGGCAGTTATTCTCTGACTCAGTGGAAAGAGCCTGGACAAGGCTGAGCCCAGCTGGGTCACTGTCAGGGTGGAGGATCTCCCCGGGTCTCACTTCTCCAGATATTTACTGATGCCCTTGATGTGTCAGGTGTGGGGGCAGATGCAGGGTGCCATGGCGTAAGGAACTGCCACTCAACCTCATGAAGACTCAGAACATGCGTATCGGAAGGAAGAAGCAAGACAAGACCCGGCAGCACAGCAGGCAGTGGGTGATTAGCACCCATTTTCCAGGATTCCCTTTTGTGAACATTGAAGCAGGTTTCTCAACCTGGCCACTGTTGATATTTGAGTCATAATTCTTTGTTACAGGAAGTGTCCTATTTGTTACAGGATGTTAAATAGCACCCTTGTCCTCTGCCCACTCTGACACCAAAAATGTCTCCAGGAATTGCCCAGGGTCCTCTGGGACACAATCACTTGGGGGGAAACCACTGCAGTAGCAAGGTGCCAGGAACTAGGATGCAGACGTGAGCTGGAGGGAGCTCTCCCTCTGGGGCCCCCATCTCAGGGCACAGGTGTGAGGAACAATTTCACTTCAGGCAGACACCAGAGCTGGGAGAGCAGTTGGCATTGGGACCATGTAGTGCCAGACAGAGCACTTGGACTGTAGTGAGACCGTGGACCAGAGGGGCAGCGTTAGGAGTGGTTGGACAGCCAGCAGCCACGACTGGCTGCAGAATGGACAGGAGCAGAGGGCCACAGGCTGGAGGGGGAGGGAGACATTGGAGACAGCCACACAGGAGGAATGGCAGGCAAGGAGCGTGGCTGAGTCTGCTTGTACAGTTAGCACAGTGAGGACAAGGTCCACACAGACCTGGTGACCTCCCAGATCCCTTGCACTTCAACGCCTGGAGCCTGGAATGTTCCAGAAGTGGCAGTTCAGGTATTTACATGCAACTTTTCTTCTGTCCCTCTCCTGCTCCTTCCTCTTGCTTCCCTTGTTCCACAAGTCTCCCTAAAGAGGAGAAAAGAGAAAGCTGAGTTCCTCCCGGCTCCCAGGAGGCTCAGGCCTGAGGCCCTGCCTGCTTGGGTCCTCCCACAGGAAGACTCACAGAACTTCCTTCAGCTCAGGGGTGGGGGCACCACTGAGCGGGACACCAGTGACTCATACTGAGCAGATAATGAGCTCTGGTGACTGGGGACCAAGCATCAAAGGAGACATGTCACCTCTCCCAGGACTGGGCCAGGGCCCACAGGGCTCTGTGGGATGGATGCTGAGTGACTGTGACAGTTTCCCATCACCATCCCAGCCTCCCTTTCCCCACCACACCACCCCTCCCTTTTAAATGGTGCATGTTGCAGTTAAAATGGGATGTCCCTCAAGGTCAGAAACTGGCGGTTCTATCCTTGACTTGGGCTGTCTATGCTGAATGTAAGCACAAGATTTAGCCCTGTATCAACATTCAGAATATCAGAAGGTGTGCTTTCTCCATCCACCTGGTCATGGATTCCCTCTGCTCAGTCACCCACTCACACCACAGTCCGCACCTGACACTTAGCAGTCATCATGAATAACTGCATGTGTCTGGCCCTTGCAGCTGGAGAAGCCTGTTCTCTAAAAGTGGCATCCTGGTAGCTAATTTAAAGTGCCACATTGTCAAGTCTGCAGCATTGCAATCTACAACGTCATTATGGCCACAGTGAGAAGATGATAGATTGAGCAAGAGCCCGAGACAGAGAACATAGCCAAAAGATGGCACACGGAGCCTGCCCTGAAATAAGCCTGAATAAATCATGAAGACATCAGGCGGGTCCTGGCAGAGAAGGGTGGGCACATGCCAGCAGGACACAGGACAGGTTGATAATGGAACCACAAGAAGGAAACCGATAGGAAACAGTGCAGCACCCAAGGGCCAGCAGAGGCAGGCAGCAACTGGCAACAGACTCCAGGAAGAGAAGCTGCATGGGAAGGGTCTCCCCAGAGGAAATGGGCTTCATAATGGAGCACTGGATCAAGAGGGAGAGTGCTGGGGAGGGAGCAGCCTCGCTCCCCTCCCTGCCCCAGTTTCCCCTCTGGCTTTCTCCTGGCCGGTCCTGGGCATAGGCGGGCCTATTGGTCCAGTCTGTGTGGCCACCTGACTGCCTTCCCACAGCATCTGTGCCCTGAACCTCACTCTCCAACAGGTCTCTACTGCAGACAGGTGGGGAAGGAAGGGGACGGGATCAGGGAGGGAGAAGGGTGGTGGGGAGTCCTTTCCTCCACACACCAACCAGGTGCTTGGAGATATGGAAGTGCTTCCAATGGTGCAGGAGAGATTTCTTGGTGGCCTCCTGGCATCTAGTTTTTCCTTCCTTTTTCTTGGTAGCTCCTAAAAAAACTGACTTTGCCATGGGAGACACAGGCTGACTGTGTGGGAGACACAGGCTGGCTGACCCAATGAACGCGTTCCATTCCCTGAAACAGGATGACCCTGCACCCAAGCCGGCCTAGCTTCACAATAGGACTTTTCCTTAGAATTCTGGAAAACAGCAACCTAACTTTTCTACTGACTATAAACAAGGAACCGTGGAACCCTAGGGAGTGGGGTCAGTCATCTTGGGGTCCCTGAAGAGAGCCAGCAGTAGGATGAAGTAGAGACCACTGAAGACACAGTGGAGCAAGAACACGAGGCTGAGCAATTGGTGACATCACAGAGCCACTGAACAAGCCTCTGTGGCAGAAGTCATGCCTCAGTGCCCCTCAGTCAGCTCACGATGGTGCCAGTGAATTCCCAGGGTGAGTTGGGTCTTTTCTTACTTCAGACCAAAAATGGCTCAGTTGATACATCTTCCAAGGGTGAACAAAATGAGTCCAAAATAGGAAGAGATGGTGTGTCCAGCAAGCACATGAGGACATTTCCCAGTGGTACTTAGCAGTGTCCAGGCATGGAAAGCAGTATTCAGCACAGAAATTAACTGCCCAGGACAACTGCTGTGGACAACGCCATTCTTGTCACTAGAGACAATAGTCAGTCCAGGGCTTGCCTAAGAGCGCAGGCTTCAGAGTCAGAAGAGTGGGTTCAAGTGCCAAATCCACTCTTATGAGCTACACGAACTTGGGCAAGGGAGCAGTAAAAGCCACCGGATCTAGGAATCAGCAAGACCAGAGACTTAATTCTCAATTGGTTCCATTCATGCAGTGCTACTGGGCCCATTGAGGGGAGAATCCACAAGTGGTTTTAGACTAAGGGGCACATTCCAGAATGTAATGAGCCAAAAGAGTCCGAGAGAGGACACTCATATGTCTCAGCAGAGGGAGCAGTCCTCTTCGTGAATGAGTGCTCTGGTATTTGGTTTGATGATGGAGGGAGAGGGTTACGTCCACTCATCATTGAAACTTCCTCGGTTGTGCTCAGAAATTCTTGTTCATGAACATACAACAGCCCTGCTGGAGGCAAATCTATGCAGGCAACACCACTCGCGGTGACGCTGAAGACAGCCACTCAACCTCCTCCTGGACACCAGCCTGTGACTTGCCCCTTCTGTGCCCAGACGGAGCAACAGGAGGAGCCACCCTAACGAGGGGCAGAGGAAGGGGAGGAAGGACCCTTAGAGTCCAAAATATGGGCTCGCCCACCCCTGTGTTCTGAGAGACCTTGAGAATGAGGCTTCATAACTCAACCTGGGCACCCACGGCTGGTTTCCTAAGATGAGTAAGTTGGAATCTAGGCCATGCCTTGGTACACGTGGGCAGAGTGTTCCTAAACACGGGGCTGGCCACTTGTGAGCATGCATGATTTTATTTTCTGAAGTTCTACACGGAGTTTCATTTGTGCACAGCTAGGACACTGAACAACTGAATTACATAACAGGAAAGGCATCCCTTCTCTCATGTTTCTCTAAACCCCCTGACTATTTGAGAATAAAGGCTCAGTTTGATGCCACACAGCATTAACATCTTCTTAAAGCCTGCTAATGAGAGACAAAAAGAGAGAACTTGCTTTAGGTACAGTCCTCAAAAACAAGATATCCAGGGGGAGTTTAATGCTACTGTTCTGTTGTCCCTGAATTTACTTTCTACATTATCCTGTAAGTAATGCTGCAGTTTTAAAGAAAAGTGACACATAGCAGTGAAACACCCGGCGTGAGGCTTCGGGTAATGAAATTAGCTTCACCCGCACCCAGGACGCACCCAGACGTCTCTGCGTCTGTACCATCTGTATTGGCCACGCTGAACTGGGATGGAGCAGGCGGATTATCAGCGAAGGCTACAGCAGGGTTCCTCGGCCCAGGCAGCCCGAGTGTCACGGTGATTGGGGAATACACAAGCATCTTTCCAAAGCTGGTCATTAAATCTTCTACCATGACCACGTGGACTCACTCACACTCGGCTAACGCCAGCGAGAGGATGCTCGAGTCACCGCGCACCATCAGCAATGCTCCCAGAACCCTCCGGGTTTCTTCTCCCTTCCTCCCTCCTTCTTGGTTTCCCAATTGCTCTGCAACTATTTTTAACCCGGGAATAAGGATAGTATTTGATCCATTCACTACAGGAGTGGCTGAGATGAGCAAAAGGAAGGAAGAAGAAAAGCGAGACAGGGAGGAAGCAGTGACGAAGGGAAGTGTGGGGAAGGAAATGAAGGCTACTGGTCACTTGCTGCACGTGATGCACTGCTGCTGACCCGGGTTCACGTGCATCCTCTCACTAACTCCACCACCATCGTCACCAGGCAGTAAGAACTTTTCTAGAGCTTCTAGAGTAGTGAAGAAGTAAAGGCACTTAAGAGAAAAAGGGAGAGATCTCTTGACCACTTGGCCCAAGATGGCCAAGGGAAGAAGTGAGTTAAGTAGCCGAAACTTTCAAACAGAGTCACCTTGAAGGCAAGCCACTCTTTTCCATTTCTGTCTCATAACCTTTCTACCCCCTGGCTTTACAAAGAATGTATTTCTTTCTTCTTACCAACAATGGATTCTTCCAAAGAATCAATTTCTTCCATCCATACTTGAATGCACATACTGTTCTTTAGGGTCAGTTTCGTCATTTAGTCAATATTCACTCAGTGCATATTTATGGAGTGCCTGCCATTTACCAGACACTGTAGCAGGCATTAGCACCAAAAAAATGACAAAAAGTCCCACCCTCCTGAAACCCACATTCACAAGGATGAGACAGACAGTAAACAAAACAATTAATAAAACACAGAACACTTTAGGAAGTGTTAAGTGTTATGGAGAAAAAGAAAGCAATGAAGAGAAGTCCCAGGTGCTGCAGGGGGTGGACTGTCGTTTTAATGAGAGCCCGTAGGAAAGTCCTCCCTGAAGACACATCTGAGATAGGACTTAAAGTTGGAGGAGAAGTTCAAGGCGATCCCTGACTTCAGGTAGGCAGGACAGGATGTGCGTAGAACCTGAGGCATGTGGCTTCAAGGAACAAAGAGATCAGTGAGCGCCAAGTGCAGTTAATGAGAGAAGAGTGGTCATGGGAAAATGGGTCAGAAGGGACCAGGAGGGTAGATCACGCTGGCCTCGCAGGGCTTCCTCAGCTTTTACTCTACAGAGAGGGAAAGCGACTGATGGGCTTTGTGCAGAAGAATGACTTGCATTTTAACCAGATGCTCGCAATTCTCTGTTCACATTCCTTTGGCAGGAACCCCATGATATGTCTCCAGCCTACATTCAGAGAAGGCGGGGACTTGCTGAGCGGTTCATGATTTTTTCTGTGCATCAATATTCTTGGCCATCCATGCTTCCAATGCCTGTGCCCTTTCTAAAGCATAAACATGCCACGCCCCTCTCATATTCATAACTTGGTGACATACCCCATCCCTCTGCAGTTTTTTGTGATATCATCAGCGGTTCTTTCTTTAGCTTTTCCCTCCTTCCACATATCTTTATGTCTTTTGCCTTATAGATAGATATTCTCATCTAACCCATCTTGACTAACCTGTCCCCTTTAAAACCATAAAACCATTCCCACAACAGTAAATCCTTCTTAAACTTCAATGTGCACTTAAGAACATCATTGCTATTTTTTAAAATTAATTCTAGGACATTGTCCAGGTGTTTGGATTTTAAAATGGATAGATGGTGGTATATTGACCATATTTTTAAAGAATTGATGTAAGTAACCATCAACATGAACTTTAGAGGAAAAAAAAGGAATCAAGGCTCAGAAAACTCAGGTGGCAAGTGAATGCCAGAGTCTGGGTTCCAACACAGACTTATTTGTCTCAAACACCAGTGCTTCATTCAATAATTTCAAAAATGATAGTATAACCTGGCATGGGGATAGGGGCTAAGAACAATCACAGCCTTTCTGATAGCCTTTCAGTTCATCATTTTTATGGCTGCCCGGTCTGTGAAAGTTCTGTCAGTTTCAAAATCCTAGACTTCACCAGTCTTAGAGACAGGATAGGAGCAACTGCACGTAGCAAAGAGGCTGAACAACCCTCCAGTGAATGCTAGATTCACCCCCACACTCTCTGTCTCAGGATTTCAGGTGCGATTGCTCTGTCAGGGGGTCCCTTTTCACTTATTCATACTTCTATCTTCCCTGATAGACCATGAGCTCCTCCCCTGCAAGAGTCAGCACCTACTCGCACTGTATCTATAAGATAATTGCATATGTAATAATCTCCGTCTGCCCCATAAAGGGCCTAAGACAGGGACTACTGACCAGTGATCTCCAAGACTTGGGCAAGTTTCCCTCCCAGGAGCTGGACTTAGCTCGTGGCTTCCTCCGTCACTCTTGAGTGTCTTCACAGCACCAAGAGCAGTTCCAGGGTGAACATTCAGTGAACAGCAAACTACATCCCTGTTCTCAACGAGTCCATGGTTGGATCCAGGGGTGTCCTGGCACAGCCAACAGGATGCCACCAAGTCCTGATTCCTTCCCTACACACCTACATCCCCAGACCCTCACACTACCTTCAGTCTAATGTCTAGAATGCCACCAAAGCCTTGTCCAGAGACACTCAAATGTGACCATTGTAAGCACTCATCTTTGATTCAAAGAACCTGGGGTTCTTCCACGGCAGCGTCATTTTCTCCAGCCTATTACCATAATCTTAGTTTCCATATGTTAAAATACAGAGTTGGACCAAAGAAAATTGGAGACTTCTTCTAGCTCCTAAATTCTATGCAGACCCATTGGATGTCACGCAAAGGCCACCTTATTAATTCAAACATAGAGAAGAAATTCTCCTAAGTATAGACTCATTTACCATTTACAGGAAGAGCTAAGCAGAACTCAAGCTGTTCAAGTTCTCTTCTGCTTGGCCAAGCACGATTTCCTTGAAAAAGCCTTGGGTGGGATTTTTTTAAGTTTCCAAAGAGGCTGTAAAGCTTTTTGGACATTTATCTGTACTTGTATACCATATGGTTTGAATTCAGTAGGAAGAAGTCAAGAACAGACAGAATGAGCCACTTGTGCCAAGGACTAAGTAATTTAGAAAGTTCCAAGAAAAATGGATGGCTTAAAATGCTGAGAGAGAGAGAGAGAGAGAATGGATATATCCAAGAAGGCAGAGGAGAATGAATGTTCTGAAAGTCTGATATATCAGATTAGTTGCAAAACTTAATGGTTTAAATCAATGACGATTCATTTAGCTCAGTCAGTATTTGGTGGGTCAGTAATTTGGGTCAGGCTACCTGGATGGCTTTTCTGGTCTTGGTAAACTCTCACCCCTCTCCAGGTGTTGGGCTGCAATGGCTCATCCCAGTTTCAGGGACCTATTATGGTCCACAGCTCAGGACTGCTCACATGCTGAGGACAAGAGTCCTAAGAGGAAACACCAATGCTCAGTCTTCTCTTAGTTGCTACCGTCCCATTGGTCAAACTAATCATACAGCCACTCCAGATTGAGGGGTGGAGAATCTCCACTTCTTGATAGGACGATACTTAAAAAGTCATGCACTTATGAAGATAAAGGGATGGAAGAGTTCCTGGCCACTTTCACAATCTACCAGGCATAGACATATGAAAACTGACTGAAACTTTCAGATACCTTGCCTTGAAAAATGTAGATTAGGAATAGAAATCAGGTTTTGGAAGAAATAGGAGGTTAGCAAAATGTAACCATTGTTTTCAAATATTTAAAGAGAAATCATGGACAAGAAGAAAGACATATGTTCTGCTAAGGTCCAGATACAAGTATTATGTTTAATAGGCACAAGTCACATTTGAATCATCAGGGGTGCTATAACAGGTAAGGAAGAAGGGTGCAAATATTTATTGAGCACCCACTGTGAATCAGATATTATAATGTTTTCCCATTTAATACTCTCAAAAATGTACTCTCTCCCACATTTTTTAATAAGTCTCAAAAGGGTTAAAAGACTGCCATCAAGTTCAAAGCTAACAAATGACAGACATGGGATCTGAACCTAAATCTCTTTAATACCAAATCCATGCTCTTTTGACAAAATCGTTCTGCTGTTAAGCTCTTTCAGCATGAAAGGAAGAGAGGCACACTGGGGTTTGATGTGAAAAAAAGACATTTGTTGTCAGGATACAGGGGGAAGCAGGACCATGTTGAGCCGTGTTCTAGAAGCTCCACATTCTCTTACCCATCTCCTATCTGGTTCCCTTCACCCTTCTGCCCCCAGAAATCAGGGACATGAATCTCCGTAAGATATTCTACTTTACAGCACACAAAGTTCTTTCAAATTCAGATATGAGGTGGGCTATCCTCTGAAGTGTTTGCATTTTAACAGTTCTCCAACAGGAACTTCCAAGATGTCATAAATGCATGCTACCATTTACTTATCACTTTGTATGCCAACCCAGAGCCGCACCAAAATCCTCCAAGTCACTACAAATAAAATAGTGACAATGACTAAGATCAAGGTTCAAATCCAAGTCTATCTAAGAGACCAAAATCAATACTTTCCCCCACCATATAGCATGCAGTCTTGAAAGAGCAGAGAGTTGGGAGCCTCCTGGACTGTGTGAAAGCTTTTTATCAAGTGGGCTTTCCTGGAATGATTCCACATCTCACCCCAGCTGATGCAAGAGAAATTCTGGTCATTCACCAGGTAAGAATTAGATATGATCATTCTTACTTTAAAATGCGCTAACAAAATTTTTAAACTTTATTATGGAAAACTTAAAATGTAAACAAAAGTAGAATAAACAGCTGAAAGAATCTGCAGGGACCTAGCTTCAGTCATTTTCAACATACGGCCAATCTTGTTTCCTGGTAGATTTCTAAAAGATGAATCCCAAGCCTGTTGCTGATAATGAGCTGCTTCTGCTTTGCCCAAATTAATAGCCAAAAGAGTGTTGGAGCAGGAAGTCCCTCCCAGCATCATCTTACATGAATCCCTCACGTTTAAGGTAGAAGGATGGAGTCTAGAGACAAGACTGGGTTTTCTCAAGGTCACATCAAGATGGTAGAAAATGAACCAGTGTCCCTTGGCTCCATAGACCAGCCACCTCTGAGGCATCAGAGTGCTTGCCTTGTGCCTACCCTGAGCAGCCATTGCCACCTCCAGAGGAGAACAAGGAGGTCAACACAGAATGAGTTGGCCTCCATCCAGCAGGCTCAATGGACTTTGTCGGCCATGCCCTCCTCTGACCTCCTCACTCTTTCAAGGGTAATTAACCAGCCAAATGGGTTCCCTCTGCTGTCACTTGGTACCCAACTGATCACACACCCCTCCTCCACAGCTAGTGACCAAATCACCCCTATGAGGTCCCGCTTGGCCCTCCAATGTCACATCCTTCAACAACTCAGCATTCCTTAGTTGAAATGTGGTGCCTCCAAAAATAGCAGCTCCCAAGAAGGCAGCACCCTCTGCCAGTTTGTTCCAATGGCATATTTCATGGGGAGAAATGTCCTCCTCGGTGAATACAGGGTAATAAGTAGGGGGCTATATAGTGCTTAAGCAAGCATGATCCAGAATGATCCTTTTCAAGTTGGGAATTCCTAGAGATACTTGATGGCTTGCTAGGGTGATCCTGGAAGTCACGCAACATGCACCTTCTAGATAAGTAACACGTCTTAATGCCTCCAAATCTCGAGTGTGAAGCACATGACAGCACAGTGCCAAGTGTGATGCACTACAGGCAGTAATCCTTTACTCACCATATCTCACGGAGGTGGGAGCCATATTATCCCATCGCAGAGAAACCAAGGCATGGGAGATTAAGTTACCACCTGAGAGCCACACTGTTATTAATAGCAGGGGATGTTAATCTGAATCATAGGGCTTAAAATGCTGCATAAAACTTAGGTGTTTTCACATGTGTAAAGTCATTATTAAAGCCAAATTGAGCAGGGAAGAGAATGAGTCAGCATGTATTCAAATCCTAACTCTGTAGTCCAAGTGGACAATGCCCAAGAAAAATAGCAATAAAGTGTTTTGGGGAGATCTTCGGGGTAGAGAGAATGTATGGAGAGTAGCTTCCTTTAGAAGATCTATTCTCAGCTCCTGTCACCGAAGCTTGACTTGATTATCATAGTCCTCATTTTATACATGAAGAAACCCAGACTCATAGGAGGTTAGCAACTTGCCAAGCACCTAGCAGGCCTTAGGTCTGACTCCAAATCCTGAGCCCTTTCTAGCCCATCTCAGCAAAACTGATTCGGACTCCCAGGGGATGATCCTGCTTTCAACAGATTATCTAAGCTCTGGCCCCTCAGAAGCCCACAGTAAATGGGGTGACCATAAATCCCACTTTGTCCAGTACAGTCCTAGTTATCCTTGCTGTCCTAATATAGTTAGGTACTGTTTGAATGTAAATCATAGAGTCACCTTAAATCTAAGCAGTGCTTTCCCAATATCTGTTTCTGAGAAGTGAAACAATAAGTTCCACTTCTTTCCTCCCAGGAACATTGTTGGAAAGCTGTTCCTGAAGGGTCAGAGAGGCAGGTGAGACTAAATTCAGGACAGCATGTGTAGAGGAATATTCTGGTTTTTCCACCCACTCTCACCCCCAGCCACAAATAACTCTGGTAGAAATGATGGTTCCCTGGGTAGAGAGTTCATATAGAAGGGAAACAAGAAGCGGGAGAAGGGGAAAGCAGAGCGGCTGTTGGTCCTTCCCCAGCTATGCATCTGAACTCATCAAACATTCAGGTTCTGATCCTTGCACAAATCACCTGGGCTCTCTTTAGTACTGAGGTGACCCAGAATCCTTTGACTTTAAGGCCATCGTACAAGTCACTTCCGGCATCATTCTGAAAACCAATGGCAACTTTTCTGAAGTACCCTCCCCACCATCCATCCCTTTCTCCGGTGAAAGGTGTTAAGGAGACTAGGCAAAGCAAGGTGACTTTAAAGTCCAGGGCAACCCTTCCTCAGGGGCAGGCTGGCAAAAATCCAGTGGGATGGGGTGGAAGGAGCAAGAGCCAGACATCAGGCAGGACCAGGTTGAATCGCAGTCCAGCCCAAGCTGGCTGTGGGCTCCAACATGAATTTTTCAAGAAGGAAGACCAAATTGCCCCCTGCTAAGGTTGGAGACATGAGTGTAGAAGGTCTCATGTTAGATTCTAGCAGTTTATCTGGTCAGGAGCTCAGAGGGTCACTGAGTTCATCTCAGTAACTTCATGAGGCGTGAGCGTCTTCCTATATACCACTGTAGAAGGTTTTCCAGATTCAGATTGTCCTGGTCTTGTGACAGGACAGACTTTTCTTCTTTGCCCTTGGAGATATATAGGGTAGGAACCAAAGCCTAGTCAAGATTTAGAGAGTATAAGGATACAAGACTTTGGGACCAGGTCATTTAGCACGTAGTGGCTGGCTATAGCCTCAGCTAATTACTTTAGGCTCTTTTGCCTCTGTCTCTCAGGCTACAAAAGGGGCACAATGCCTACTTCTACGGGGGTTGTAAAAATTAAGTGATAGGATTGTCTCAAAGACGTGAGCAGTGCAAACACAGGCGTTGTCCCTCAGAAACTCACAGAGTGTCCTCCCCTCTCTGTCCCTGGCCATCTTCTGCCTTGAGTGCTCAGTGAGACTTTGGTGTCCTCCTGCTTGGGCCCCTGACTGTTCCCATGCTGTAGGGCACTCTACCAATTGAACTTTATGGGAACTAGGAATAAAAAGTTTTCCTGTTTGAATCATGGTGATTGGGAGCTTATTTCTTACTGTATGTATCAGTTAGCCATTGCTGTGAAACAAACTGTCCCTAGACTTAGTGGGTGCTATGAGTTAAATGTTTGTGTTTACAAAATTTATATGTTGAAACCCTTGTCCCCAGTATGATAGTGAGGGGAGGTGACACCTTCGGAATATGATTAGGTCATCAGGGCAAAGTCTTCCTAGAAGGATCAGCATCCTAATTGGAGGACATGGGAAGGCATTTTATGTCACTGCTCTGTGCTATATGAGGACATAGCAAGACGGAAGCAAGCCAGAAGAGGATCCAGAACCAGAACCCTAGCATGCTGGCACTTGGACTTCTAGCATGTAGATCCGGGGAAAACAAACTATGGTTTGAACCACCCAGTCTCTAGCATCTTGTCATAGAATCCCAAATGACTAATACAGTGGCTTAAACAACCCCATATTATCCCTCACAAGCCCATGGGGCGCGTGGGCAGCGTTGCCTCTCCTGACTTTGCTTTGTTAGACCTCAGCTGGGCCCACTCATTCATCTATGGCCAACTGTGAAGGGCTGTGGGCTGGGTGGTATAGTGGCTGAGCCTGGGATTAGCCATATTATCCATGTGGCCTCTGGCAGTCCACCAAGGTGGCCGGGGCTGGTTCCCATGTCCATGGCAGCAGTCCAAGACACAGTGGAGGTGTGGGGGTGCTTGATGTCTAGGCTTGGCATGTGCCAGCCTCACTTCTGCCACATTCTACTGACCAGAACAAGACACATGACTGGACATATTCATGGGGTGAGCAGCAGAGTCACCTTCCAACTGGAAGAGCCACAAGATCACACTGTCAAAGGTCAAGAACTGCGGCCATTTTGGCAATCAACTACTCCTTGGCAGCTAGTGTCACGTAACTAGCACTGTCCCCACAGCTGGTGATGACACTGCCGTGATTCAATTCCAGACCTGACTAAAGCCAGGACTGGAGCCACCTTTTGAGTGAATGGCTGGATTGCTCTTAGGTCAGTGGAATCATGGATTATACAAGTAGGGGAAGGTTAGAAACTCAGAATAGAAGCTGTCAGTAAAGTCCCCTTTCCCTCCATCAAGTTGGCACATCCCGAGGTGGGCGAGGGCCCAGGCCAGAGACCCCTGGTGGGAAGAACCCCAGCTCTGCCGTCCGTGAACCACATAACCACGAGTGTGTTACTGAACCTCAAGTCACTCCATTTTCCCTTTGTGTGTGTGTGTGAGAGAGAGACAGGAATGAGAAAAGTGCCTCCTTCAAAGGCTTGGTCAACAAAGGAGCACAAGGATGTGTGTTTGGCTCAGAGGCTGACAGAACGCAGAAGCCTCAACAGGAGCTGCAGCACACACAGACCAGCACAGCCGGCACCCTCGGCCCGTGGTGGAGGCGAGGCCAGCTCCTCTCTTGGGCATCCCTGATGGGCCCATCTGAGGAAACAGACCACAAACAGACCGCAGGGATCCCCCCGGGCCTTGCGTGTCCACAGCAGCTCTGAGCCACAGAAACCCAGTCTGCCTCAGAGGCCGCTGGTCACGGTATTTACAGACCAGGCGGGGAAAGGAAAGAAAACTTAGCATTAATAGGCACCAGCTGGTGCCAGGCCATTCTTAGGTGTTGCGTCCCCTCTGGAATCAGGGATAAGAGGAACCACACAGTTGATGATGCCTCCTCATTCGTGCCTACCAGCAGGAGGCCAAGGCCCCAATCCTGGCCCAACTTCCATGGCCACCAGGACCCCTATCCTATGATGTCCCATGTACGCCCTTTCTTTCTTTCAACCTTCTCTCTCTCTCTTCTACATGTGTTCTCTTTCTGCTTTATCTTATACATTCTGGCAGAATATCCCAAATACTCTGTGAAGTGAAAGTAGGCATTAACCAATCAATAATCCCATTTATTCTTTCAACATCCCCGGAGAAAGGCATCCTTGGGGGATCCATTTTGGCTGGGTGGTGAAGCGTCTCAGGGAGGTGAGTGGGCTGCCCTCAGCCACGCACGTAACCAGCAGCAGAGTGAACTTCCAGAGCACGGCGGCCCGGTCCAGCGCCCTCTCCACCAGGCCAGGGCCCTCTCCTGCGCTGCTGCCTCCTCCCTGCTGCCTCCCTCTTGGGCCTCCTGCTCTCTCACAGGAAAACACTCAGGACTCTCTCCTTGGGGTAACTTCTCAGGAAAGGAATCACTGAGTCATAGGCCAGGAGCATACTTACCGCTCTGGCCCCGAAGGCCATGTAAAGGCAGGCCATTGAGTACCCAAGGCCCAGGGAGGAACGTGAGCTGCAAGACCACAGAGCCTGTGAGTGATGGCGCCAGAGCTGCAGCCAGAGCCCCCACCCGCTCAGAGACCCCGCGAGCTGCTGCCCGTGGGGGGCGTGTCCCACAAGCATTGCAATAGCGCCCCACCTTTTCCTAAAAACTTCCCACCCATGTTATGGTATCCCAGCACTGGAAGCTGTCCTTCAGGGTTCACAGAAGTTTCCCAGGAAAGCAAGAAGTGGTCGCCAGCACAGTGGTGAGAAGAGACTCAACACTTGTTATCTGAGCCACCATCATGTCAGAGAGGAGGGCTCTAGGACACTGAGATCCAGGACTTCCAAAGACCCTACTTAATGTTAAGCACAAATGTCCTCTAATGAGCTAGCAATCCACATCTACTGCATATTTACACAAAGGACTGTATGCCTCCAACTGTGCCGGACCCCCCTCCACCCACATTGACATGTCTTAGCCTCAGTTTCTTTATCTGACAAATGGGGGTGAGAAGATATGGTGCACTGTGAGGAGTAACAGAAATAACTCCAATATAGTGCTGTCACTATGCCCAGCAGGCACGTCACTCAGGTTAATAAATGGGAATTATATGCATGTTTGGGAACCCGTACAGTGTTTTACAGTCTATAATGTATCTTCAGAATTACATCAGTTAAAACAGGCTCTGTAGGAAACAGGTCTTGGTGGCCTAGGACTGATCTCAGCTGGTGCATGAAGGAAGGAAATGATCACCAAGACTGGCTCCAGAGATCACTCTTCCTTCTCTATGCCCAGGTTCCAGGGTGACCAGATGTCCCTGTTTGCAGCAGAGAACACAGATTTACTCCTGTTTTGTTGGGGTAATAGTTAATAGCTCCCCCTGTTACTCCTAAGAGCATTCTGGTCTGGATCATCAGCTCTGTAATCGCCCTATTGGTGTGTGGCAACATGCACTGGGTTTTGATGGAAAGACATAGAATCAGAAATTGGTCAAAATCTTGGATCCTGTATTTTGAGCTTGTCACTTACAAGTGAGTGCAAATTAGTTCATCCCTATGAATTTCAGATTCTTCATCTATAAAGTGAGGGCAAATTAGGACCCACCTTATAGGGTCATTGTGAAGGTGAAAGGGAAGGTACACACAAAAATGTGAACCTAGCACACAGCAAGCACACCATAATCATTGTTCCATAACGTGAGTTCTTTAGGAAAAATAATCACTCAGAATTCTTCTGGAGTCACGTTTTGGCAGGCTTAACCCATCAAAAAGTTCAAAAGGTAAAGGACTCGATAGTCTCATAAATAAATAGCCACCTTTATACACACAGTCAGCCAGGGCTCCGGGCACTTCTTGGTCATTACAGGTGCCAACTGAGAATGTTGACACCAATGAAATTCTGCCCTCAGCTTCCTTCAGAGCCACTGCTGATGATTGCTGGTGATTGGTGGCCATTTCCTCCACCTCAGGACGTGTTCAATATTTGCAGTTGGTCAGCATTGGATGGAAGTCTTGAATGGCTATATTTAACTTGGACTGTAACAACTCTGGCAGCAGTGAGGCTGCCCATGACCTTGGCTTTGTGACTCTCTCCTGCAGAGCCTGACTCTCCTCCAGTCTGCTTTGCTCCCTGTGTACAGAACAGGGACACAGGTATGACTAAAAAAGGGTGACTTTGCATCTTCATAAAGTGCTGGGGATCTGCAATGGAAGAGCTACAAAGAGCTCTGCTTGGACAGCACACTCACTTCATACGTAGGAAATCCAGGGCACAGAGAGGTTCAGGAAAGTGCTCAAGGTCACAAAGCAAGTTAATGGAAGAATAGGACTCAGGGTCCCCTTGGTGTTGGAAACCAACACCATGGTTTGCCATGGTTTGCCTCTAGAAAGGTCAACTGTCACCAATCACATTCTTGGAACTAAAAGAGAAGAAGTCCATCTTCACTCAAGAGAAGACTTTGTGCTCCTCACCAGCTGAAGAGTGGTCTTGTTGTCTCTGGACTCTCTGAGCCCAGCCCTCTGCTGCACGGGCCCTCGTGTTGCACTACCTGGCCCAAAGTGCCCCACTTGCCCTGAACAACCCTGCCTCCTGCCTCGTGTGCAGGGCCTCCCTGTGAACACCAAGGTGCAAGACACTTGATACACTTTTCCAAACTCACTGGCTCCCCAGGGCGCTGGGCCCACCAGGTTGCAGGCAGGCGCACCCTAACGGGCGCTGGCACTGACATGATGAGCCTCGATTTCCAGAGGATCAGGTTAAACGGCCAGCAGGATGGAGAATCAACTCCAGCTGGGTGGCCCGTGACCACCGAGGGAAGGGAAGAGGAAGGAGCAAGCACTGACTTCCTTCCCCTTCCTTCCCAGGGTGTCTCTGCCAAGACAGAGCCTCCATGTGGCCCCTTCAAAGACATTCCTCGAGACCCAAAAATGGCTAGATCTCTAGCAAGGTTGTGGGTGAGTCAACATCAACTTTTTATTTTCTTTCCTCCTTTTACTTCCTCAGTTCCCCTTTCACTCCATCTTGCTTCTCTGAGATCTTACTCACCAAGAGAGTTTTCGCACCTGTGCTTCACCTCAGACTCTGCTTCCTAAAAAATCCACCCTAAGATGTAGGTAGGTTCTAGTGCAAAACCTGTCAAGGTCTTGGCCAGGCAGGGCCAGCCAAGCCCACCTAATGACAGTGTGAGCACACAAGGACAGGATGACTGTCTGATCCATTCCCTGATCACACCCAAGTTTCTAGAATAGTGCTGGAGAGAGTCATGCTCATAAATATTTGTGAAAGAAATGAATAATACTGCAAGTTTTTGAAGAACTTTAGAGTTGAAAAGTGCTCTCACACATGGGACTGTCCATGACTCCTGGGGCTCCCCTACGAGGAGTCTGCATATAAGGAAACTGAAATGTGAAGAGCTAGCGAAGGTCCCACACTGGCCAGCAAGACAGTCAAATTTGCAGGCTTGAGCAAATGTTTTGGGGATGTTGTTTTGGGATATGTTCATTCCACTCATTACCCAGATCTAAGAAGAGACAAGAGTTTGAAAGAAATCAGTCCAACAAAGCAGATGTTAAAGATAGGTAATTAGTAGTCTGGAGTTGACAGAATGTCGAAATTCCATTAGATGGAGAGGTCAGATCTGAGCATTAGAGGGAGAAGACCATGACTTCACCTGGCTTCTGTGGACAGCCACCTGTGTTGGTAATTTTCTGCTGCTGGAACAAAATACATGAGAAAAACAAGTTAGGAGGAAAGATTTATTTTGGCTCAAGGTCTAGAGGTTTCAGTTCATGGTCAGCTGACACCAAGGCAGAATGGTGGAAAGGCACAAGGGGAGTGGGAATATGAATCCAGGGATAAGATCCACCCCTACAAGGCATGCCCCCAGTGACTTCCTCCAACTCAAGCACGCTGTCCAATATCACCTTCAAAGCATGAATCCAGCAACAGATCAATCCACTGATGAGGTCCCCTCATGGTCCAGTCACTCCCCAAGAGCCCGCCTCTGAACACTGCTGCTTTGAGGAACAACCCCCAACACATGAGACCTTGGGGGACACTTCATGTATCAACCATAACATCACCTTCTGTGCAGAGATGCTCCCCAAGTTAAGGATGGGTGGTAGGAGCCTACCAATGTGAGCAGGGAGATGAGAAGGGAGAGATGGCAAAGGGGACTGGGCCACTCAGGTGTCACACCATTTAATACTGCCCTCCAGGAAGTGACTATATTGGTTAACTTTTGGTGCACTAAAAGAATCCCAAAACTTAATGACTTAAAACAAGCACCATCCATTTAACTCCTGATTCTGCAGCTTAGACTGGACCTAGTTGAGAGTCTCTTCTGGTCTTATTGGGTTCACCCATACCTGTGCAGTCTGCTAAGCCAGCACACATGGAAGGAGCTGGTCTGGGAGAGCTTCACCTGCGTTCCTCACCTCTGCTCCATGTGGGCACTCATCCCCTGGCAGGGTGCCCAGGCTTATGCTCAGAGAAGCCAGATCTGGGAGAGCTGGCCAAAGCTCACAAGGCTTCTTGAGTTGAGGCTCCAAATTCCAGCCCTGTCGTTTCCACTGCTTTCTATTAACAGAAGCAAGTCAAAAGCCAGCTCCAGCTCAGGGGTGGAGAAACAGACTGAAAATTTGAAAGAAAAATTTGTAGTGTCACATTTCACATTTCAAAACATCTGAATATGTTGAGACTACTTTGTACTCTACCACAGTGACATTATCCAAGTTTTACAACTGAGGTCACGAGACCTCACACAGGTGAGTGGTTTGTCCAAGGACACAGGACAAATGCAGAGGGGCTGGAACAGATGTCCAGGACTCTTCTCCTAAGTCCAAAGTAACCAGAGTGGCACCACATCCCCATCATCCCTGAGGGAGGTCCCTGCAACCAACCTGATGAATCCTGCCCCCAAGACACTCAGTGGAGCAGAAGAGAAAAGTCGAGCAAAAACCTAAGGTCCAATGTGCTAACAGCCAAGAGAGAGAGAGAGAGAGAGAGAGAAAGCCAAACTCCCTGGGGAGGCAGAGAGAAAAGATGCTCCCTAGTAAGCTCAGATTTATAACAGGAAATGGAACATTGACTGCCAACAGAACCACTTCTCACAGAAAGCAGCTCTGTGCTTCCGTGTCCCAGACTGCCCTGTGGGACAGCTCATAAGGAGGTGCTCAGAAATCATGGGGGGAAGAAGTCACTTCCTTAGGGTCACTAGTGTGTTAATCACAGGGGCCCAGAGGAAACAGAACTGGAGGGCCTGTCATTGCTGCTATTTTATTTGGTTTTCTTTGGAATTTTGTTTTCAGGCCTTCAAATCAGTCATTTTAAAATTTAGAAGTGACTTCTGTATTTGGGATCGTCCATCTCCTTGTTCTAGAAGGATCTCCATAGACTTGCACTTCAGGGAGCCACTATCATTTTTGAGAAAACAACCCTAGCCCTCTCACAAGGACCAGGGTGTTGGGCTAGCCTGGAGGTTCCCAGCAGAGGCAGGGTGGAGGCTTGGGGGATTCTCCAACCCCTCCTAGTGCAACCAGAGCTAGATGGAGAACCAGTAGCTGCACAAGGAATCATGAGTCACGAGTCCAGGTACCCAGGACAGTCACCTGACAGCAGTAGCAATGGAAATGCCACTCTGCAGGGATGACCAGGAAAGAGACATGCCCCTTTAACTCAGGCCAAGATGAGCAGCCATGCAGGGGCCTGAGAGGAACGCTGCGCCCCATGGAGAGGCAGCATCCTCCGCACTGTTGGCTCAGCCACCAGTCAGGGAGGAAGGATGAGGAGGTAACGCAGGAATTGGTTGTGAACAGGGTCGTGGTATTTTATAGTCACAGACGGGTGATAACTGAGGCAGATTAGGTACACGTGCCTCTAGCAGACCTCCCCAAACCCAGTAAGTGCTTCATAGACGTTTGTTGCATTCATTCATTAGATGAAAGCAAGATGAAAAAAGAAAAGTCATTGAGAAAACAGAAGAAACTCCTTTTCTTAAAAGGCGGGGATGATCCAGAGATTCAACCAGACAGGCTGTACTCTCTCTCTCTCCACTTCTTTCTTGGCAGACCTTTCCTTCCTGATGGCAAGATGCCCAACAGCATCCACGTCCTCTTCTGGTGTCCCAGCACATCTGAGGCCTCTCCTTGGCTCTGGATGCTTTTGCATCCATCCCTGAACCAGTCACTGTGGCCGCAGTTCTAGGTCCTGAGACCTGGGACACACGTGCACTGTAGGTGCACTGGTTTCACAGACAAGAGCGAGAACGAGGGGTAGGAGGAGACAGCGGGTGCCCTGCAGAGATCAGAGGTTCTTGCAGGAAGAAGAGGGTACAGATGCTGGGGAGACCGAGCATAACCCGGGGTTGCCTAGTTAGACACTGAACTTTTCCCTGCGGGCACATGGATGCTGACAGTAAAACTCCAGCCAGCCTGAGCTGGCAAAATTGGAAAGAGAGAACATAAAAGAGTCTGGCAGGAAGCCAGAATCAAGAGAATCACAAGAAAGAATTTCTTTTCTTTCAGACTTAGTTTCCTTTTTATTATACAGGGATTTACTCCTCTTTCTTAATAGAAACTTGTCAGTAATATCTTTATGAGGACACAAATGGGCTTTTCTCGGAATAAAATAAATGTGGGATCCCACCACACTCGGGGGGCCCGCGGTGAGCAGGGCTCTTCAGCATGCTCGGAGAAGGAGGCCAGAGAGCAGGGGCTCGGGAATTTCCACAGGCCTTGAAGAGCCGTCCAAGTTATAAAAAGAATGTTCGTGTTTAAAAATTAAATGTTTGGTTTAAATATTTAAATGCTCCATTTTTCCCCCTGCCTGGTTGTTAATTCAGTATTAAAACAGAAGACTTGATTTACAACCCCTGACATCGGCCTCCAGGGCTTTCTGAGCCGGAGTTCGGAATTCTTTCTTCAGAATAATGATCATTTTATTAGTTCCCCATTTGCTGAGCATCTACTCTATTCTGGTCATGGGGACAGATGCTCTACATCAGCATCCCATTTCCTCTTAGCCATGGCTGTGCAAAAGAAACCATGTTCCCCCCTTTCATAGGTGAGGAGAGTATCAGGGAGGTTTGGTTAGTTTGGCCAAGGCAGCCCAGCCCAACAGTCTGTCCCATGTGACAGACACGGGACTCAGGATATTAATCCAGGTCTGTCAGCACCATTTCATCTTCATCACACTGAAAGATGAGGAAGCCAGGCCACCACCCTGTCAGGATGGAGTACCACATCCTCCCTGTGCTACCCCCTGGACTCCCTGCCAGTTGCTCTGGGGGATTTATAGGTCTGATTAGGGCCCAACAAAATGCTAGCAAAAGAAGGAAGATTGCAAGATTAAAATGAGTCCTTGGTATAAATCAAGCCTAGCAACGACAGGCATTTTGAAGGAGCACTTAAAGACACGTCATCAGCAAAGTAATGAGATATTTATTGTTTTCCAGATTTACTGGCACCCTAATAAATGTCAGGATTGACTTCCATCAGTGGGGTGAGATCCCGCTGGAGCGATGAGCAGAGCACCCCCTCAGAACCCAGGAGGAGGCACGAGAGCAGCCTGTACTCACAGAATGTGCCCTGCGGCTCCATCTGCGAGTCCTGTGGGGGACCGACTGCTGCCAACCCCAGAGTTTCCAGCATGAGACCAGGAAGGGTCCTGGGAGCTCTTCTCAGCCAGCCACATACATGCACAGAGGAAGTAGGTTGCCCAAGGCCACGCAGCAGGTTGGTGGTGGAGGGCAAGCTCTGGCCCAAGCCTCCTGGCTCTCCAGCCACACTCTGCCCTCAGGTCCTGGAACGTGCACTTCATATGTCATGAGGCCTGACATTCCTCGCTATTGTCTGCATGTGAATGTTCCTCAAAGAGCTCACGTGACCCTGCAGGAATGTTCTGGGTGAAATGGTTAAATTATGAGAGTTGTAACCTAATTAGTGGGTTAATCCATATAAAGGATTAATCATTTGAATGGATTTGGGGTGGTGACTGTGGGTAGATGTGGGGTGACTAGAAGTAGGTCACTGGGTGCATGCTTTTGGGAATTAAATATATTTTGTCCTCCTTCTCTCCCTCTCTCTCTCTTTCTCTTTCATGGCTGCCATGAACTGGGAAGCTTTCCTCCACCGTGCATGTCTTCCACCATGATGTTCTGCCTCACCTTGGGCCCAGGGCAATGAAGTCAGCAAACATGAACTGAACCTCTGAAAACTGTGAGACCAAAATAAATATGTTCTCTTGTCAGGCATTTTGGCCACAGTGGTAAAAAGCTAACACAGTGCTGAGGGTGGCCCTCCGGGGGGGGGGGGGGGTGGAACCTCTTGAAATGGAGACTAATGGAAGGTCCTTAGGTCACTGGGGATGTGCCCTTGAAGGGGACTGTGGGATCCCAGTCTCTTCATCTTTCTCTCATTCTTTCCAGGCCAGAGGTGAGCCCTTTGCTCTACACGCATCCCGGGCATTGCCATCTGGCCCTCCCTCCAGAGGCCTAAAAGCAATAGGTCTACCAAGTCATGGACTGGAAACTCTAAAATCATGAGACAAAAGAAACCTTTACTCTTTGTAAATGAGTTTTCTTAGTTATTTTGCTATAGCAACAGAAAGCTCTACCTCCTATGTTGGGTTGAATTTTTCCAATTTGGGGATGTAGGTTAAAACCACTCAAAAACAGAAGAAAATATTTTTTATTATATTCTGATTGACAAAAGGCTGCAAGTTCCTGCTATGGCACTGGCCAGAAGAGCAGGAGAGAGTCAGGTGGATATACCAATTACTCTGATTTGATCACCATACAATGTATACGAGTATAAAAATGGCCACATTTTGTACAACTATTATTGGTCAATCCAAATGAAGCTTTTAAATTTTAAAAAATAAAACAATGGCTGATGTAAAACAATCAAGCTTTTAATGGATTGCATAGATGCCCAAAGGTGCATCCAGATGACAGAAATTCAAGTCACCTGCCTATGCTCCGCTCCTCACAGGACACATGGGGTCTACCCTCTGCCTAGATTAAGCAGCTGGTCTGGTCGTAGGCCTTTTCAGGTTGTTGCTATAAAAGAGGGAGGAGATCTTAAGACCAGTAGTATCACCTAGATCAGGAGATCTGCCCCTGTATCAGGAAGTCTTGGCTATTTCCTCTTTGGGGGTATCTCTTTTCTTGACCTGTTAAATGAGTAGCTTTGACCAAATGAATGAGAAATTAGCAAAGGGCCAAGACCTCTCACTAGCTGCACAGCAGGCCTTGCTGATTGCTTACCCATAAGCCACCGGTCTCTTTCTTGCTAATGGACCCACATTTCATCCAGGATGGTCATCTGGATGACTCCCCTAGGGGTGACCATGGACCAGTTCTCACAAAGGAAACAGGAAGCAGAGTGTGGTGAAACGTTCCTGGGAAAGTTTTGGACATCCTGGTTAGAGAAACAGAAGCACGTGGTGGCTCTGCCCCTTCACCCTGCCTTGCATGCACTCATTCAAGTTCTCTGGGGCCACTGCAGACACCTTAGGAAAGACAGGAGGCGCCAGTATGAAGAGGCAACTGAGCACAAGCACAACAGAGTAGAGCAGAGAGAGAGGAAGCAGAGTCTTCCATGACATGGTCAAGCTTCCTAACCAACCTTGAAAATGCTTCTCTGGGACCTTCTGTTAAATAAGCATAAAATGTCCTTTTGGTTGAAGCAATTGTTAAAGGTTCTATAAAGCTGCACAAACACAAACATCTGTTTGCTTTGCTTGGGGCTAGAATTACATCCATTGATGTGGTCATGGTGATTATCTCCTGCTGATCAGACGCTCTTATCAGTAGCTACATGTGTCTTTGAGGAATAAGAAATGGGCAAATGAATTGCTTTGTTATAAATGCACTTTGTTTAGTAGACAGAAATATTTCCAAATATGGAGCCCTGAGGGGAAGAGAGCATTATAAAAGAATTTTGGGGGTGAAAGGGGAATACACTGTGCCAGATTGTGTGTCTGTTGATCACACGCAATCAGTCTCGGAGCACATCTTCCTCCAAGCACTGTGCAAGGTGGTGGGTGTGACAACAAAAAGAGACTTGGGCTCACCCTCACTGAGTGTGTGTGAGAGGGGCGTGATATGTCTGGAAGCTCCAGTGGCAGGAGGGAAGAAAGGGCTTATCTGAGGGACATTTCAGCTGACAACTAGAGAGTGAACAGAAGTTGTCCTATGTGGATAAGGAACTAGAACATTCCACAGGGAGGGAATAATGGAATCCTCAGGACAATCCTATGCCATGCATGTCAAGAGAGATGATCCTTTCCATTTCTATCAGTCAGAACAGTCTAGGTTGTGCTGCGGTAACAAACAACCCAGAAATCTTTAAAGGTTTGAAACACAAAAAGCTTATTACTCATGCATATGTACATGTCTGTTGTGGTTTTAGGTGTCCCCCAAAAGCTCATGTGTGAGATGATGCAGGAATGTGCAGAAGTGAAATGGTTTGGTTATGAGAGCTTTAAACTTATCAGTGGGTTGATGCATTTGACGGGTTAATAATTTGAATGGACTAATGGGTGGTAACATAGGCAGGCAGGGTGTGGCTAGAGGAAGTAGGACACTGGGGATTACATTATCTCCGGTTCCTTATATTCAAGCTCTCTGCTTCCTGGCCACCATGAAATGGGCAGCTTTCGGCCACCATGCTCTTCTGCCATGATGTTCTGCCTCACCTCAGGCCCAGAGGTATGGAGTCGGCCATTCATTAACAGAACCTTTGAAACATGAGCCAAAGTAAACTTTTCCTCCTCTAAGTGGCTCTTGTCAGGTCTGGTGATCAGTGACTCAACGCTGGCTAACACGGTACCCACTGCAGGTCCTCACTTTGGAATTCCTCTGGACTCCAGGCTGATACTGGTGCTCTCCAGATCCAGACATCCAGTCACAAAAACAAGAGCCCTTGCCCAGGAGGGTCACATGTCACTCCTGCACACTCTCCATTGGTCAAAGCAAATCACATGTTCCCACATGTATGTCCCTAAAGGAAGGAGGCATAAAATGCAGGCGACAGTGATCAACTCTACTCCTGCCCTGTACAGATGAAAAAGTAAAGGATCAAAGAGTTTATAAAATTCAGGCTCACCGGGCTAGATGGTGGCAGAACAGAGATTTGAAACCAGGGTCTCAAACTGTAAGTCTAGGGCACTTTTCACTGTGACCCAAGAGAAAATGAAGTGACCATCTGACTTGGAAAGGCTGTAGTAGGCCCCTGAGGAAGGTCCACACTTTCTGTGGCCACTGTCCCTGTGTGCTGGCGATCCTAAGCAAACTGAGAGGCACACCGCCTGCCCAGGGAACCGTCCTCCGGCAGCGTGGCAGGTGAAACGGTCTTGCTCCCAGTCCTGCCTTGCCGTTCTGAGTCACACGACCCTTCTAGAATCTGCCACCCTAACTCAAAGATACCTGCGGGTCTGTGCACCAGGTCTTGCCCCTCCAGACACCTTCTCGGAACGGTGGGTTCCTGCTTTTCTCAGCCCAGAAGGCTGCTGTCACCATGTCAGCTTGTTCTCGGTGTGGTTTCTGGCTTCTCACCTCCTCAGAGATGAGCCACCACTCCAGTCTCTTACATCCCCACAGTGTCTCCTTGGTTCCTGTCCCTGACCCGAGCTCAGGACCAGGTAATAGACATCAGTGACGATTTCAAGTGAAGACCTTCGCTAGTCCCCACATTTGTGGTGAACAACTGTTTCTTCCTCCAAATGCAGTAATGTGAGGTCAAAATATTTATGAACCCCATTAGACCCTTAGTGGTCCTCTCAGGCTGGCATGAAGGACATTGGAGAGCTATTACGTTCTGTCCCTGAAACACTCAACATTGCTCTCCGCATCCAATCAGCCAGCGAACTCTGCTGGCTCTGCCTCCAGCACATCCACAGCTCTCTCAGGGAGGCCGGCAATGGCCTCCCCAGAGCTCCCCACCTCCCCCTGTCCTTACCACTCTGATCCATTCTCCAGGAGCCAGATTCCTTCGGAACATGGGGCAGAGTTTGTCATGGTCTGCCACAAGCTTCCCTGTCCCTCCCCATGTCAAACTCAAAGTCAGTCAGAGAGTGGCCTGGCCCCAGTTTGTCCTTTGGCCTCTCTGGCCTCCTCTCCTGACTGCTCCCCTCAGTCTCACCCTCCAGCCACACTAGCCTCCTGGTTGCCCTGGAATGCAGGTGTCACCCACATCAGGGCCTGTGCCATTCCCTTTTCCAGCACATTCCACCCAGCGCATGGCACACTCCCTCATCCCTACACTCCTGCGCTCTGCTCCTTCTCTGCCCCATTGCTTCTGTGCGCGCGACTCCACCCACACAGCGGGTCTGTGGTGGTGCTTCGCCTGGGACAGGAGCCCTCTGAGCTGGCGCTGGATGTTCACTAAACAGAGGCATTCTGTGACATCCTAGTGGCAGTTATCTTCACAGAAGCCTCCCAAGTCTGACAGAAAACAACAGGGAAGCAAGGCTTGGCAGGGAAACGGAGCTGGGTTCAAGTCCTGGCTCTACCACTTACCAGCTGTGATGCTGCAGAAAAGCTACTGAATACCTCTGAGCTTCCATTTCCCTGGAAAATGAGACACCGTATGAGCTGGTTTTGCGAGGAATAAATGATAAGGCACGTGGAGCATGTAACCCAACATCTAGTCCAAAATGCACACCTGAGAACGGGCAGCAGCCATTCTGAATCATTCCAGGATCGTGTGCAGATGCCGCATGGTGGGGAGGCCGGGCCAGGTGCCTGAGGCTCACCCCCCATTAAGTGCTCGCCCTGGAACGCTGGTCTTGTAGCCCTTGAAATTCAAACTTTGCCTCAGCAAAGTTACAAATTACCATACGCCGAGGATCTTCAGAGACTCTCCCAAATAGTCAAATCACAAGGTTAAGCTTCAAACACCAAGGATTCCTGAAATATTAATTAACATTGAAACAAGAAGCAACACAGCGAGAGACAATGAGAAAAACTAGGTGAAGATTTGTAAAATTATAGAATTTCAATGAGCAGGGACCTTGTACAATGTCTGTTCCCAGCCCCGTGGCACAGATGGCCAGGACAGTCCTGCAGGAGGCAAGGCCGAAGGCACGTGACCTGGCACCCTGCCCCTCGCCTGCTCTGGTCCTGGGCCTATGGGCTACTCAGGGAAAGGCTCACCCGTGGGGGTGCAGCAGCAGCCTGTCACTGTGGCCCCCGGAGGGGTTGTAAAACACAGCGCTTGGTCTTCTCTCATTTTCCGTTCCTTCATTTAAACCTGCACTACTCTTAGGGTGCAAGAGACCCAGGTTCCAACGCTCGCAGCATACCTGGGAGCCCACAGTGGCTGCTCCATTCTGATTGGCTGCATTTGCAAAACTTGACCTGAACCAGGGTGGACAGTAAACAGAGACCCTCACCCCGAGCACTTCCTGGGCTGTGTCCACTGCACAGTCAGGGATTGTCAGAGGCCATGGGACCAGCAGACAGGCCAGGGTCAGGGATGAGACCCATGGGAGTGTGTGTGGGCTTTGGGCACAGACGGCCTGGCTCAGTCAGAAGAACCAAAGGTCAGAAAGGCAAAGAATCTTTTGCAGCTAAATTATTTTATTGCAAAGCCAGTCTTTAGCCACCTGGCTTATAAATCTCTATGTTTGGATGGTTGTCAAAGTTTGTAAGATATGTTTTAGCTTACTTTGGAAAGTCATAAAATATCTCCAAGGTAAGAGGTAATGATAGTCCATAAATTCTACTTACTGTTATTCATTTCGGGCACAACTGAACTCAAACTTACCCCGTTTAAAATAAATTCTGTTTCTCTCTCTCTCTCTAGGTGTTTGTTCTCAAACCACTATAAAATCTGTTAGCTTCTGAGATGGACATTACAATTCATTGTCTTCCTTCTGCAGAAGTTTACAACAAGCTCAAACCAAATAAAAATGCTTCTGACCATTTCTAACCTGACAACCACAGGCAGCCCTGAGTATATCCCAGCACACTGGAGCCGTGAAGAGAGATGAGTGTGTTTCCACACACGGAGAAGAGCAGGGGTCGTGAAACCCTGGGGCTGCTCGGAAGGACCATCTGTCAGGACCCCTAAGCCCCAGCCCCCAAGAATGACTCAGCAGGAATGTGCTGGAAGCTGGAGCGTGCACTTGCAGCAAGATCCCCAAGTCGTCCCCAGGCCAGTGGGCACCCTTCAGGCCTCAGAGCCTGTAGAGGAGGGGAGGGGGTACAACAGGAATAAAGTCAAGGTGTGTGGATTCCTGACGCCTTCCAGGAACTACCAGAAGTCCAGGACAGGTGTCCAGGATGCTCCTGAAGGCTGCCACTGCAGGACCTGGGTTAGTCCTCATGACAGATGACAATGACCTTCCACGGCAAAGGGCAGAGGACAGACCTAAACTCAACACTGGCTAGTGTCACTAGTGTCACTCAGCTAGCCCACACCAACCAAAATGGCAACTGGCTTCCTTCTGGTCCCTTTTAAGAATTTACTTACTTACTGGGGAGTTTATTTTTGCCCCTTCAATGGTGGTTATTTGTCCCCATTGCTCATCTCTCAGCAGCAAAGACCAAGATTCTCACCCCACAGCCCACCCTTCACACCAGTGCTTGCGTCCTGCAAAGAAAGCCAGGGCTTCTTTGGCCAGCTCCAGGGCGGCCTCCCAGGCAGGGTAGGGTCTCCTGGGCAGCAGGCAAGCCAGGCACTCCCCTGCAGCCTTCCCACCCCAGTCCCCAGCTGCTCCCAGGTCCCCACATGGTGACAGAGACTGAGGTGTTGGACTGAATCAGAAACCCCTTTCCCTTCCTACCCTCTCAACTCTTTCTCCAGATCGATGGGATTAGAAATGGCTGATTTAATTAGTCCAGTTGCAGCCTGGTTTTATTACTTTCTCATTTACAATGAAATAATAGGGAGCAAACGAAAGGGTTTGTCATTATCTAACCACTCCTGAGGCTGCGGAGGATGCTGTCTGGAGTCAGCTGCAGCCCTCACCTCAAGGCAGATGAGAAATCGCTGTCTTTCAAAGGAAAACTGGATTTGTGGCACATTGGAGAGTCCCGCAGGAAGCTTCGAGTGACCATCTAAGGCAGCTGGGACCAATGGCCCTGGATCTCAGCATTCCCCATAATCACCAGGGCACCCGAGTGGGACACTCGGATTCTGCCACTTTCTGCGTGACCAGGGACAGGCCCTGAACCTTGCTGATCAACCTCCAGACCAGAGAATTTCTACATGATACCAGGCACCTCGAGGTGACCATGAGTCCTCAGGTCTGGGTGGAGCCAGGAGTCCTTCTCAGACCTCGTCTGGCGTGCCTTGGCCTGGAGAACCCCTGATGGGGGCTGACACAGCTCGGGTCCAGCAGACCACACCGCTGAGTTCCTGATGCCATACTCAGACGCGTCTTAGGAGTTACTCTCACTGGGCCCAGAGGCCACGCCAGCCCCGCCTCCATACGGCACGCCAGCCGTTCCCTCTGTCAGCATTTCCACTTCCTCCTCTGGCTCCGCTCCTTGCTGCCACTCACAAACCTGCCACATTACATAGCACCAAATATTCCTGCCACCCGGAGTCTCACCCTGACTCCCAGAGGCAGAAGCTGCCACTGTCTGCTCGTGTCAACAGAGCGTTTCTTATAACCATTCATCAGAGCACACATTTAATTATATGTTTTTCCAGTCCTCTCCCAACTAGATAATGAGATCCATGGATTTGTTTTCTGTTCATTGCAGTATCTCCTGAACCCAGAAAAGTGTCTGGCACATTAGTGGATATTCAAAATGTATATCCTTGATGAAAGAATAAATCAATCAATCGATCAATTGATTTGGAACCAATCTCATTAAGTCCCAGCTTTCTGCTTAGGGATGATAAAATGTATAGTTGTATGAATGATGTGATTTCAGAGAGATCAATAGCTCTCTCTATACCCCAAAATAGCTTGTCTCAAATTCCATTATGGTGCATGAAATTCTCACCATTAGTTTACTCATTTAATTCAACACATATTGATTGTGACAAGAACTCTAAGAGATAAAATTATAATTGAACCCAGTCTAGCATGCCCATCTAAGCACAACCCTGGAAGGAGCTACGATTCCCACGGAAGGAGACACTTTGCCACAGATGGTTTTCAGGAAAAGTTTCTGGCACTTGGGAAATTGATGGCCCCATTCTCTGAGAAAAGGGACAAATCCCATTGAAGAAGCAGGTAGAGTGGGTGGGAAGAGACAATGACTTCATCTAGGGGCATGTTGGAAGTCTATGGTGGGCCCCAAGGAAGGGTGATGGAATCAAGCACCTGGAGTTTAGGGGAGAAGTGTCAGGGGGATTCTGACCAGGAGGTGGTCCAGGAATAGGCAGGTGTGAACCCTGAGTGGGGCAGATGACATCACACAGAAAGGCTGCCACATGAAAAGTAAAGAGTCGAGAACCAAATGCAGGGGAAATCTCTACAGGAGAGAAAAGTGAAGGACCTGACATTTAGCTGAACTCTGAAATGTAATGCTCCCAACATGCTCCTGACTCTGCCTGCCATGTATCCTTGCTCCGTTAACATTTGCCAAATGCAGGAATGAACTTGGTGTTGAAAGTACCCTCATCATTTCCATTTTCTTGATGCAACTAGAGCTTAGAGAACAAAATGGTTTCAACTGGATTATAATTATTTAAAGACAGAGCCAAAATTCAAACTTATTGTTGTCTGATTTAGAAATTCCAACTTTGTGATACTCATTAATGTCAGCCGAGGTCACTGGCTGCCATGTTAGTTCCTGATGACTTCATGCACTGTGGCAGTGGTGCACTGGACCAGATCCTGAAAGCTGATTGTGAGCACCTGGTCCCTGTTCTGTACCAAGTGACTTCGTGTTGGCAGCTTGGGATTGGCCACTGCTGGAAATACTTCCCCCCAGATCCTAGCAAACACTCCCAATCAGAATTGCTCTCTATCCTTCCCTCCATAACACCACTCATTTTTTTTTAAATAAATGTTTGTTTAATAGAGGTTTTCATATTTATTTTCATAAGTTATTCATAACACCCTCTTTCTAATATCTTTTATTTCTGTTGTATCCTTTTAATATGTATATCAAATCTCTTTCTTGATTGCTTGGCCACAATTTTGTCTACTTTGCTATTTTTCAAAGAAAAAAATAGTTTTTGAGTTTGTGGTACTTACTATTTTGGGATTCTTTTTCTATGACATTAAATTTCATTTCTGTCATTATTATTTTATCCTTTTTGGTCTTAGGTTAATTTTTTGTAATTTTTCTCTTGGAATTTTCTTAAGTTGGAATTTCAGTTAATTTTTGGCCTTTATGTTTTTCTAATACCAACATTTAAGCCTATAATTTACCTCTCAATCACCATTTTGATGCTTCCTACATGTTTTTAAATGAAATACATTTATTTAATATTATCCTAAATATTTCCTCTTTGACCTACGAGTTACATTAGAATCTAAGATTTATTTTCCAAGCACCAGAGGATTCTTTATTTGTTAATGATTTCTAGTTAATCCCACTGAAGTCAGAGAACATGGTCTTTATGATACCTAATATCTGACTGTTTTGTCTCATCTTTGGGTCCAGTATGTGCCATTATGAGGCCCTTGTATGATTGAGAAGCTGATGACTTCTCCAATTTTCAGGCAAAACACTGCAGATATCTCTGTTAGCTCGGGATTAATCATTGCACAATCCAAATCTTCCTCAGTCTTCCTGATTATTTAGTTATTTATGTTATCAATTATTGAGAAAAGTGTTAAAAATCTCCTGTGATGCTGGAATGATCTATTTCTCCTAGTTTTGTCAATCTTTGCCTTGAATATATCAAGGCTATGTAATTGAATGCATAAAAGTTTAATTGGTGATATCTCCCTAGGAATGGAACACTATTTCATTGTATAGTGAGCCTCTTTGTCTCTTGCAAGAACTTGCCTAATTATTTGTCCTATATATTCACTTTCACCTAATACTAAATCGGTCTTACTGGCTTTGCTTATTTAACATTTTTCAAGAATATAATGTTGGGCATTTTTCCTCCATTCTTTCCATGTCCTTGCGGCTGAGGTGACCATGAATGCTGTATTAGAAGATGTTTTACTTGGGTCTGATTGTCTTTGTCTGTTGTCAGAAGCAGCTTCCCTATCCATATTTCCAGCACTTGCTGATAGACAGGTTCATCTCTACCATATTATTCTGTATCTTTACCCTAAATTATATGTGTTACTTTTGCTTTTTCTAATATTATTTTTCAATTTTTAACTGATATTTTTCTCATTGCATATATTTCTGTGAACTGGTTTTGAATTATACTCTCCATTATTTTTGTTTCAGGGTCCATTCTAGAAATTAAAATGCTTACTAAGCGCACTTAGCATTTCAGAATCTAGGACCTTGCAACCATTGAGTTCTCTTCTCTTGCTTCTGAGCTTGTGTTCTATTATGCTTGTGTATTTAAGTCCTGTTTTTTAGAAACTCCGTGAGACATTACTTTTTCTTTCTCTACTTTCTCTACAGTCAGGGAGAGTTCTTCTCTACCTCTGTACTTACCACTTCCCTCACCACATTTCTCCCGAATCCTTCACCTGGGATTATTTTCCTCTCCCTGAAATACAGCCCTTTTTCACTGCTTCACCAAGGGTTAACTGGGGACCGGTTCTCTCGGTTTTGTCTATCTAACAACGTCCTTCTTTCTTTTGCTCTGACTCTTGAAACATGATTTTTCCTGCAATAGTGAATTCCCAATTATCAGTTATTTTCCCATTGCACTTTGAAGACACTGTTCTGTGGTTTTCTACATTTTGTTGTTGCTGCCGAGACATCAGCTGCCGGAGTGTGTGCTGTTCCTTTGTGAACTCTCTGTGTTCCTCCTCTGTGCCTTTCTGATCTTTTTATCTTAGGCATCTGCAGTTCTATCAACTTTGCCTAGAAGTGTTTTTATCTTATTTTATCCTGCATGAGATACACCAGACTTGCCAGATTTGGGGGCGTGTGTCTTGTCAGTGGAGGAAATTCTCAAACATCAGCCTTTCCATCAGCCTCCACCCTATCCTCTCCCCCTGAAACCTGCAAATTGGCACGTTACAGCTTCTCATTTCAACTCGACATAAATTAATATTTTTTGTCTTAAAGTCTATTCTGTCTGACATTAGCAGAGCCACCTGAGCTTTGTCATGGTAACTGTCTGAGGGTACATCTTTCCTTTTCTTTACTTCCAACCTATTTGTGACTGAGTCTAAATTGGTTCTTTTGTAGACACCTTATGTTTGGATCCTGCTTTGGTTTTTGCAGTCTTAGAATCTCTGCCCTCTGATTCGTGCTTAATGTAATAATTGAAGTGACAGAGTTTACAGAAGCCACTCTGTTGCTTATTTCCTATGTCTCTTGTCATTTTCGTTTCTGTTTCTCCTTTGACTGCCCTCTTTCATGTTAAATAAATATTTATTTCTAACCTGTTTCTTGCTAGAACTCAGCTCAGGGCTGGCTCCCTGAAAGCCTCTCTGGCAGCCCCCAGTCCCACCTCCTTCCCTGGCCAGACTGGAGGCCTGTCTTGCGGGTCCCTGTGCAGCTGGGAGCCTGATGGCCTCTTCACAGGAAGCCCGGCACAGAGGAGCCAGCCGACACATGCTCAGGGGCAAAGACGACAAGTAAAGAGACAATTTGGATTCTGCATGCTGAGTGCTGAGTTGATGAAAGCATGAGATGCTGAAAGGCAGGAGGAACTTCACGGGACCCTGGGTCAGGAAGGCTTCTGTCTACCCAGAAGGAGAGTTGGGTATGTCAGAAAGACAGGGCCAACGTGCGGAGTATGTGCCACCACGGAAGAAAATTTTAGGTGGTATAGGAAAAACCTGCATTTTTTATTTCAATGGTTATTAATTTATTTTCATGCGAATAGAAAAGCAGTATGCACACACACACACTGGTGTATTCACACCCAGCACACCAACTCACTCTTGAGTCTTTAGCTGCTAAGTTAGAACCTGCTTTCAAAGTAACAGTTCATCCTAAAAGTAAGTATCTACTAAGTCATGGTCCCGGCCGTCTATACAAGCGACTAGCTCGAAGGCGACCTCTGCTGCTGGGGTTTGGGGGCCCGCGGAGCTAAGGTGAGGAGGTGTGAGGAGGCAACTTGAACCGGGCAGGCGAGACGTGGGGATGCTCCACAGCCTGCGGGTGCCACCACACGGGGCTGCCAGACCTGCCTAGGGGCTTGGGCTTCCTGCCAAGGGCAGAGCACAAGCCACAGAACAGAGACAGAGATGGGACAGTGTCAGGATTGGGGTGTGAGGAAGTGCACTGCTCAGTCACACACTGCAGACCTGAAGCACCAGCCAGCACAAGCAGGAGAGAGGCCAGTCCAGATGCACATCCAGAGGAACATGTCAGATGCTCAGGAGGACATGAGCTACGGCGGCACCAACTACCAACAGGACGCAGCGCCAAGGTCAACTTTGCAGCCCTACAGTGCCACCAGAGACACTCGCATTAATAAAAGAGTTGATGACAAATCTATACATTCAGTATGGGAAAGATAAATTGGAAAGAGATGCATATATATTAGTAGATTTGCATCAAAGGTTATCTCTGTTAATAAGCTTACAATTTTTTAAAATAACTTCCATTATTTTGGGGGGGCCATACCTGGGATTGAACCCAGGGACGCTCAACCACTGAGTCACATTCCCAGCCCTTTTTTAGATTTTATTTTTATTTTGAGACAGTTGCTTAGGACCTCACTAAATTGATGAGGTTGGCTTTGAATTCACAATCCTCCTGCCTCAGCCTCGCAAGCGGCTGGTATTACAGGCATGCGCCACCAACTCTCCACCTGTTGGACAGGGGGAAAGTTAATTTTAAAAAGAAAAGGACATTTTGACAAGGACAGTGCTGAAGGCCAAGAAGGAAGCACTCAGCCCCACTAAACAGAACTCAAGGCACAAGCTTGGAAGGCGGGGCAAGCGGTGCCCAAGGGCACCCACGAAACACTGAAGAATAATCTGTGTGTTATTCACACTCCAACAGAGCAAGAAATGTCTCCCAGGGCTGCCCGATAGTCCAAGAGCGCCTCCAGGAGGAGCCTCCTTGGCCGCTGCTCCACCCTTAGGTTCCCCAGTGGAGGAGTCATCCAGCAAGGGTCAAGGACAGCAGCACTACCACGTTCGCTGTGGACGGCAAAGTCAGCAAGCACCAGGCGAAACAAGCTGTTCTGAGGGTCTGTGACCTCAGCTGGCCAAGGTCCACGCCTGGCCAGGTCTGCTGGGGAGAAGAGTATATTGTGTTGGCCCCTAAGATGCTGTGGAGGTTACACACAAAGTCGGGATCACTGATCTAAATATAATAAATTTATTCATCACCAAAACAAAGGCAAAAAGAAAACAGAAGTTACTGAAGCCTCTTCATCGCTATCCCTGTAATAATCTCCCCAGGAAAAGGAAAATGAGCAGATCTCATGGCTAATTTTAAAAATCAGAGGATGTGCTCAGAGTCCCCTTCCATCACCCCTTTGTCTCCACCAGCTAAGGGCTGAGGCGGAACCGGCTTTTGTTCCTTCAGCCCTCGACTGTCTTCATCAATAATTGCTTTTCAGGAGTATTTTCAGAATCTAAAGGAGGACCTCGGAATAGGTGGAGGATTTTTCGATCGGGTCTAAATGTTTGTCCTGTACAAATGAACTTTCAAAGAGACAAAATGAAAATAAAACAGAAAAAAAAACAACTATCTTCTTTATATGCATACTAATCGTTTTAATTAGCTGATCCTTTAAAAAAAAAAAACAACAGCAAAAGCAGGAGAAAGTTTAGGCTTGTGTTTTTATTTTTAATGCTACTTTTTCTTGTTATGCATTAATTAAATAGCTAAGGGCTGGAGGGGCACAAGTTCACCTGGCCCATCCTTTCATTTTTGTGGAAGGGAAACAGGTTCGATTCTGATTTGATTCAGAATTTAGTAAAGAAAATGACATAAAGATGGGGTAGGCAGGAAGAACTGGAGTATTATAAAAGATATGGTTTGAAAATGCACAAAATCCTAACATTTCTCTGCCATGTAAATTTTAGTAAACATGTATTGGCACTGAGAGTCAACTCTACAAACTAAGTGGGGATTCTATTACCCACAAACAATGTCCGGAAGATAATGAGCAAGTACAGTTGGCCAGCTGCTGTGCCAAGCATGTGACTCCGGAGACACCATTGCACCTGAGTTATCATCCCTGTGCCACAGGCCAAGAAGTCAAAGCCACCGAACCAGGAAACTGGCTGCTCTGGCAGACTCGGATGGAGTTCACACGTAATTTACGAATTCAAGAACTGGGGTTATTCAACACAGACCACCTCGATAAGAAATGCTCTTTAATTCTTTAAAATCAGTAGTAGAAGTACCACAACATTGCCAGGTGCTCAAAACTTAAGGATTCACTTTTCTTTCTGAATACCCAAAGTGTTTGGAGTTGGTCTCCAACTCCAAATCGATTTGAACCAGCAGTTTCAGCTCTAGAATGCTTTGCTAATGGATAACTCTGGCAATTCCAACTCCACTCATTCCAAGTAGTTCCCAAAGTTCCTTTGATCTGAGTCCTTGCATTCAGATCTTCTGGTTGGTGTGGCACCAACAGGCTATGATAAATGAAGTAGAAAACAGCTCTGAGCGATGACCACAAAACCCACTGCCCTGCAGTCTTGTTACCATCTCTGCAGCTTATTCCCCTCAAGACCACAGACACGGTCATTGATTTTGCCGAATTTCAAATTTTGTTTTCATGAAGTGGGAACTGATATTGAATAAAGACAAGAAGTATCCACATGTCTCAGCCAGATTGCTGCCAAGTTTAGAAGGATCCCTTAGTCCAAGGATCACCAACTGAGTAATGAGTGAGAGGAATTCAGTGTAGGACTATAGGGAATAGTGGGGATTGTGGTGAACTAAGGAGACTTGTCAAAAACACTGAGTGGCAGTTCTTTGAAAAATGTGGACCCAGGATTTCTAGATTTCTCCCATTACCAACAGAAGGCAAAATTTTGGTATTTTCTGAAACTCATTCTGAATTTTAAATGTTAACAATTAATTTTTTTTTTTTTTTTTTTTTTTTTTTTGTCTTATGTAGACCACACACATGGGTCTGACCACTGGAGTTGGGCCTTGGAGCAATGTCTTATGCTCTGACTCTAAACCACCTGCTGCCAGTCTGGGTGAGGTTGCTGAGATTGGAGGAGGTGGATGGTGGCCTCTAGTTATCAAGACTGGAACCCAAGTGTCCTATGGCCCAGTTCAGAGCTTTCCGTAGCACCTTGCCACTTCTCCTTTGAGTCTCTGGAGAGCACTAGGAAAAGAACAATTATAAATCCAGCATAGCCACCTGCAAACCTTGGTGCCCCCTTACCTTGGTGGTGTCATTGGGCCTGGGCACAAGCACAGAGGAGACAAGCCAGGAGGTAGCCAATGGGAGGGAGAAGACACAGGGCCCACCGCCCCTGGAGTTGCTGGAAATTTCTTTCTATTTCAGACATCGATGTATGTGCATCTGCATGAACATCTCGATCATTATTCCAATAATGCTCACAATTTCCCATCTATTTTCTCAGGTGTTACCTTTTTCTTATCTGCTAAGTGAAGAATACCCTCAAATGGCTGTGTTCCTCTCTCCCACAGAAAGATACGCTGTTGCCAAGAGACCCCACCTCAGAAGTCAGAGCCGTGGAGAATAAAAGGGACCAGGCCATGCAGAAACAATTATGCCCAGGACCATAATTGGATTATCAGTGGCCCCAAATTCAGCTTTAAGCAATTATCTATTCCAAGTTCATGAAAAAAATGGGCAGAAGTCTCTCCATGACTGTCATAGGGTGTGGGAGAGCTTTATTAATGAGGCAGAAAACAAATTCTTGGAGGAAAAAAAATTACATACATTCATACAAGCCGTTGGCGGGTTCTCTTCCAGTATTAAAAGGTCTTTTAAAAATCGAAGAAAGCAAGCAATTTAAATCTCTAGTCAGAGCCCAGTTATACTTCTGCACTGAGGCCTGCAAAAGATAGGTAATTCTTTTCAAATTTCAAAAATGGCTTCTTGTCACCTGTGAACCAGGGGACCTGCACTTCAAGGCAGTACTGACTGCAGACCTCGCAGGTGCTGGCCCCAGTGCAGGGTGCAGACGTGAATGGGGTTGATGTGAGACCCCAAGAGCTCAGAGTCTTCTCTGAGAATCTTCAGGTGGAGGTGACACCGTCCTGGTTGACGGGGAATTGAGATTCCTGTGAGCCTGGCCGTCCCTCAGGGCTGCGGAAGCAGAGAACAGCCTCCGGTGCCTGTGAAAGTCAGCGTAAGCTACCTGGAGGAGGCCGCAGGCCCAAGCAAGGGTTCACTGGACCAAACAGGTAGTGGACTGTCATTATGAGCAGAGAAGACAGGTACACATTGCCAGGAGGGGAGATGTGGGCCATTTCAGGCACCCTGTGTAAGTGACACCAGCTCCTAAGGTGCACAGGGTGGCCGGCAGCACCCATGTCCTGCACTAAGTAACATTCTTGTTACTTCGTTTTGATCCAAAGCTGCCCAAAGTCCATGAGCTCAGAACTGGAATTGCCTCCTCCACAAGCCAGCAGCTGGGGAAGTGCCCGTCCTTCATCCTTACCTTTTCTCTCTCTCAGGTCTTTGCAGATCTCCTTCCCATCCCCATTTGTAGACCAGGAGTCCAAGGCAGCAGGCCATGGTCACCTGCCCCAGCCCACAAAGAGGAGAGGCTAGGGCCAAGGGTCACCCCAGGTCAGACGAGCCTCAAGGGCCAGTCTCTGCACCAGGCTGCTGCGGCCCGCCATGCAAAGCAGAGCACACTAGCAGGTGCTGGCCACGATGAGGCTGGACAGTGACGAGAGCAGCGGTCCCAACCGTGCAGCAGGTAAATGCTTACTCATGTGTTCTGCCGTCCCACAAGGGTGGCTGGATAGAAGCCACAGTCAGCCGAGTTGGCGCTGAGGAAATGACCCAAAGAGTGAACGAATGACAAGGTACAGAGAGCACGGGGAAAGGTAGGTCTGAGCTCAGGCCTGGATCCTCAGCTCCAAGGTTCTTGCTCCTTCTGCTCTGTGTGACTGGAGCGAGCAGAATCTGAAACAGCCGTGCGCCCCAAGTCTGCCTGGAAAGCGATTTAGGCAAACAGGCCCCAGAAAGCACGAGTCTCAGTGACGGCTGCAATCAGCGGCCTCTCTCCTCCCTGCACACGGACCCAGGGCCTGTGCACCCACCCGGGCGCAGCCCCCACGGGGATGCCACGCCAGCTCCTCGGAGCTGCCCTCAGAAGAGCTGCCAGCCTCGGCCTCCCCGGGGCTCCCCTTACTCACGTATTGCACTTTGACCTCTTCCTCTCCCCGCAAAACAGCAACACCACGGGATCCTGAAGCCTTTTAAACAACAGGAAGTGGGTCAACTAAGGAAGGTACCGTAAATTCGAATCGCAATCTACATTGTATTAACACCTTGGGAATTGAGATCCCAGGGCTGTAAAATGGGATTTATTCACTCAACACATGTCTCCTGAGTCCACAGAATGTGCCGGACACCTAGGAATCATGGGCAGCCGCACAAGCCCAGTTCCTGTCTCATCGAACCAACAACCTGGCAGGAAAGAGAGATCATCAACCTGTTGGGGAAACCAACAGCGGGCCCAGAGATTAGCACTCCAAAATTCTGAGCTCTGATCCAGTTTCTCACAATATTTATAGGTTATCTGACGTCATCTTAGACCCATCCTATCACTGGGGTTTTTTCTCTCTCTTTTTTTTTTTTAATTCCTAATCCATGCAGTTGAAGGCCTGTGCAGGGTCTCGAACATAAAACTGCTCACAGAACAGGGAAGAAAAGGCTCTTTTCACAGACGTCTATCGCATTTTCAGGAGGGAGTAGTCAGACTCTCAGGGCAGTTATTAACAATGCAAAAGGTAGGGACCCATGGTTCATTAGATCCCTGGAGAAAGGCTGAGCGAGGGGAGGGGAGGGGAACAGACCCCCTCCCCAGGCCCTGGACTCTTACCATAGGATTTTTGTAATTTCATTTCCCAACCAGGTCTGGTTTTGCCATCACAAACCACCCATGACGATCTGCATCCTAAGTGCCCAGGCAGAGGAAGTGTAACTCTGAAGCCAGGAGGGGACACTTCCAGTCCCTCTTCAGCTGCTGGAAGCAGATCTTCTACATCCAGTGCGCCAGAGTGAGGTCAGCAGCCAGGGTCATGGACAGGCGAGGCTTCAGCTCAAGAGCAGACGGCAGCCGTGACCTCCAGACCCCCTGCTCCTCATCTGTGAAACAGGTGAAAGAGCAAGACCTACCTTCTCCCTTTGCTTCTTTTGCTTCTTTTTCTGTTTTGGGTTTTTTTTTTTTTTTTGGGGGGGGGGTTGCTGGTCTTTTGTAGAATTAAATGAGATGACACCTGTTCTGAATCTAGAATGTGTTGTGTGAAAAATTGTGTCCACAAGTGCAGAGGACCCCACAGAGCACAGCCTGAGCCTAGGTGGCCATGGGGACCCACGTGGTTATCGAGATGATCTTCCCTCTCCACCTCAGGCCCCTCGTGAGGACAGCGAACCTGAAAACATGCAGGGAGCAGGATGAGGCCCAAAGAGGCCTGCGTTGGTGAATTTCACCTTCATGTACGTCTAGAAAGACCGATTTAAATATATAGAGAGATATGTAGAGATATTAAAAAATAAAATTGAAAACAGTTTCTTGGCATTTCTAAATCTCTTCTCATAGGACCCATATAATAAAATACTCTTTTATCTCATTAAAAAATAGAAATACAGAGAACACCCAGTTCCTGTGGCCTCAGGCCCGTCTGGCCAATGCAGTCTCACTTTTTGACTGAGCAGTACTACTCATCTGTCTTAATTATTGTTGTCAAGAATGTAATTTGATAAAACAAGTAAATTACAAGCACGGAAAACCACCCAGGTGGCAGCAATTAATGGTCTTATAGCTGCTGTTATGGTTGTTCAGAAGCTGGACCATGCTGTTCAACAGTCTGTGATAAAACATGGCGAGGATGTGCTGAGAGAAATGTCACTCCCTGTTCCTTTGGCAAGAGCATAACAGAGAGAGCATGGCCATCCTCGTCAGAAAGATCAGCATTAAAATCCCATCTGAGTTACCTTCAGCTGTGTGTTCTTGGTGACGTTAATTAACCTTTCTGAACTTCCAATACCGCGTCTGAAAAATGGGACAGAGCAATACAGTCTCCACAGCACCGTGTTCCGAGGAGCAAAAATGAAAGCCCACGTCAAGTGCTGGAACATGAGAGGAGCTTAAAAATGTGTGCATGGGGTAAGCCACACTGGCTTCCTGGCTGCCCCTTTGGACATGGAGTCCTCAACTTCATAGTGGCTTCATTTGGCCATTTCCTGATCCAGGACACACACTCCTCTCTGGGGACTTTGCCCCCTGACCTGCTGTCAGCCCATCAATAGGCCCTCAGGCTCCTCCCTCTCCCCCGGGGAGCCCCTCTGCATCTCAGCCAGGCCTATTGGCCTCCATCGAAGGCCAGCCCCCACGAACCCATGCCCCCAGCCCCAAGAGCCCACCTCCTTCCTGTGCCCCTCAGCCACAGCTTACTGCAGTTGCTGCGAAGGGCACAACCTGCTTCCTGCCTTTCAGCCTAGTGCCCTTGGCTTGTGCCTCCAGTCTCTCCCCAGCGTCTCCAGCCTCAAGCTCTCCCAACCTCGTGCTTCTCCCCAGCCTTGATGTCCCAGGCACCATTCTTAATTCCAGCTTCCATTCTCCCCCTACCAGCCTCTATCCTCCTGCCAGCCTCCTTCCTTCCCCCAGCCCCAGCATTTGAGCTCATCTGGTCCAGGAAGCAACAGGCCTGCCCTGGCCTCTCCCCAACGCACCCCCAGCAAAGCCATGCCCCTGCTCTCTGGCAGGAGATTTCTGACATGCGCCCCATGCTTAATCAGGGACTCTGCTCTGTCACTAGGTTTTCGTCACTTGCAACCTGAGAACACTGATTAGCATACCCCTGATTCCTTACAATCTGGAAGGATGGCTAACAAGGTACCTAAGTTTCCCTTTTGGAGGTTATTATTGATGACGATCTGAAGCCTGGAATGAGCAGCCACCTGGCCTTGGAGCTGAGAGACTAGAGAGAAGCAGAGCTGCAGACAGCAAGTTCAGAGACCAGCAGGAGTGAGGAGCAAGGCTCTGTGAGCCCAGGACAGCCTAGTCCTTGACAAGTTGGAGGAGACCTGGGCAAAGGCATCTGGTCCCAGTGAGGCTGGGGACCCCAGAGCCTGGGAACCAATCACAGGGTAAGACTAAGTGCTGGGTGAACTCCCAACACCTGGCCCTGCGTTTTAGAGCACAGGGCAGGTACTTTCCAGGGTTCTGATAAGACCCTTGTACTTGCAGCCCCTATGCCTGTGGTACAATAGTGCCCAGAAAAAAGGTTTTTTTTCAAAACACCAGAGATGACCTTGGACAACCTCCTCAGGGTCAAACCCAATGGTCACTCACTTCCGGGGAACTCTTCCTCATCAAGTGCATGCGGTCCTCTTGACCACACCCACCTGAAACTCTCCCTTCTTTGGCATCCTCCAAGTTCTCTGCTTTTTCTCTGGTCGATTTTCTCTGCATTCTCTCTTCTCCCTCTAGGACACCCTGTGGCCAGTAGGGTCACCAGGCTAGTAGATGGAGAAGCGGAACTCAGGCCTAACTCTCCATGACTTGCTTGTGCCATTTCTGTCGGAGACTAGACGTTAAGCCACTCATGGAATGAAGACAGTTGTTTCTTACAAAAATGTTCATCAACACCTTTCAAATGGGACTGATCCTGCACCAGTTCAGGGAGGAAGGCTGGCACCAGTGACCTTTAGGAACTCTAGAAGGTGACTGAGGGTGGGCCCCCAACACCCAGAGACAAAGGCCCCACCATCGGATCTGAGTGTGTCCTAGAGCACAGGGCAGGCCCTCCCCCGGGTCCTGATGAGGACTTGGCACCCGGCAGTTGTTCTCATGTGTATTTTCCTGGAATCAGACTTTTCTGCAGCTGCTGATGCTGTATTTGCAAAACTCTCAGCTTCCGCCATCAATCCCCGGCTCGCATGGTCTCTGAATTATTTAATGCCACATTCCAAGAGGATGTGAATAATGGAATGGGGCATAAATAATCTTATCTCTCTCCCTACATGCGGAGATTGTGAAGGGGTACCTAAAGAGTCCCTGCACCACCAGACTCTTACAATACCTGTGCATGATTAAAAGCAAGCCAGATGCCCCTAGATAATGCTGTTCCCTAGTGGCTCAAAGAAATGAGCAAGTGCTTCATCATATTTCCCATGTGGAGAGAAGCAATTACCTATCAGGCCTCAGGTTCAAATGCCTCCAGGATAATTAGAGCTCTGCTTTAGAGTTGTATACAGCCTGACGAATTACCCCGCTCTTTCACCTACCTGTGAGGCAGGCAGGCTGGCTCTCCTAATCGACAGACAAGGACACTGAGCCCAGAGAGATTACCTGGATTCCACACAGCCAGGAGGAGCAAGGAACAAGCCCACAGCCCAGGCCCCCTGCCTTTCAGCCCTCTTCCCACCCACCACGGGGCTGACTGGGTGTCTGCGAGTGTGCTTTTGTCCCCGGGGCCCCTGCAGTGTGCGTGCGGCCTGCCCACACTGCACGTTCCTCTGTGTTCCGGGCAGATTGTTGTGTGGGCATGGGAACCAGACTTAAGGACTGATTTCCTTAAGTCCTACGCTGAGATCAGACGCTGACCTACTTAAGCAAAGTGGGCCATTGAGGTAGAGGAAAGAGAGAGTGAGGACACACAGGAAATTGGGCACTTCGTCAATGAACAGGTCCAACAAGTGATGGTCTGGTGGAAATGAACTTTGGACCAAAAACAAGTTCTGCTTCTGCCCCATCAGCTGAATCACCTTTGAGACATCTCTTATCCCTCTGAGCATCCATTCTTTCTATCTTTCTTTCTTTTTTTGTTTTATACCAGGGATTGACCAGGGTCACTGTTATGGTTTGGATGTTCCCCAAAAGCTCACATGTGAGACGATGCAAGAAGGTTCAGAGAAGAAATGCTTGGGTTGTGAGAGTCTTAACCCAATCAGTGCATTACTCACCTGATGGGATTAACTGAGTAGTAATTGAACTGGCGAGGTGTGGCTGGAGGAGTTGGGCATTGGGGCTGGGCCTTTGGGGTATATATTTTGTATCTAGCAAGTGGCCTCTCTGCTTTCTGATCATCATGAGCTGTCTCGCTCCACCACAGTTTCCACCATGATGTTCTGCCTCACCTCGATCCCTGAGGAATGGAGCCTGCTGTCTATGGACTGAGACCATAAATAAACTTTTCCTCCTCTAAAATTGTTCTGGATGGATCTTTTAGTCACAGAAGAAAAAAAGCTGACTGAAACAGTCACATAAACAACCAGGGGTGCTTAACCACTGAGCACACACTACAGTCCTGGGGTTTTTTTGATTTTGGTTTTTTTTTTTTTTTTTTTGAGACAGGGTTTCACTAAGTTGGTTAGGGCCTTGCAAAGTTGCTGAGACTGGCTTTGAACTTACGATCCTCCTGCCTCAGACTTCTGAGCCATTGGGATTACAGGCAGGCACCACCACACCTGACTGAGCTTCCAATTTCTTATTCAATAAAATGGGTTAAGTGACAATTTACCTCACAGAGTTGCTGTGTGACCATAGCAGGAACCATGTCTATTAAAGGCAGTGATATCAAAAGCCACTTCTTTTTTTTTTTTTTTTTTTTTTTTGCGGTACTGGGGATCGAACTCAGGGCCTTGTGCTTGCGAGGCAAGCACTCTACCAGCTGAGCTATCTCCCCAGCCCCTCAAAAGCCACTTCTTAACTCATGTCCCTAGGACTGGCCGGGAGATGTTTGGAGACAAATGCCCATCAGTGCTGTAGCAATTGGGATATTTCCCAACTCCCCCAGAGGAAGGGTCACACAGAGGCAGAAATACAACCCTCCAAGCATGATTCACGGGAATAGTCAGGCTAACCAAGTTTCCCAGCTTCAAATTCTCCTGTCTCATAAACCCACCTTTCTGATCAGGGTGGAGGAGAGTATGTCCATCAATAGTGGGACGTGTGCGGTCAATGCCCCCATCTGAGAAGCTGTGCAGGTCCTCAAAGGCCATGATCTCCTTGAAGCGCTGAGTCTCTTGTGATGGCCACCACTGACCCCTGCACCCGTAAGGAGGCCTCTTGGATCTGTGTCTCCATAGACACCATGGGTCTTCCCTCACGTCCACCTCAGTGGGACATCTGGCTACCAACGTCACATAGCCATCCCTCAGGAGGTGGGCGAACGGCATTCGAAGCTAATTAAGGAAAGCAGGTTATCACAGGGAGAATCTCTTCAAAAAACAAGAAAATAGAGTTATGGTAAAGAGAGGAAAAGGTGCCGAATTGAGAGAACATTTGGGAAGAACTATTAACCAGAATAGATTCAATGCCAGACACCCAACAGCTTTAGCGTCAGGACCAGAATAGCTTCCCTGGGTCTGATCGATGATCCGCTTCCTCTGCAACACCATGAGAGAGCTTCGTCAGAGGACAGGACAGTGCCGTACAGGATGGGAGCTGGCTGCACCTGTGCTCACCTTCTGCTCTTTCCTCTGCTGGGCCTTATTGTGCCATTGAATGGTGACTGTATCTCTGCTGCTTCTGTGAGCAACCTGAAAGGAGAAAGGGTATCACCTTGTGCTTTATTTATCCAGTAATTTGTTTTGCATCTCCACACATGGGCCACAGACACCTTGAAAACAAAATGTGCAAGTGAGTTCCTTACCTGCCCCTCAGCTCTGTTCTTCCTCCAAAACTATTTCTCCTTCTCTGTCTGGTTCATTTCACTTAGCGTAATGTCCTCCCACTTCATCCATGACTTCACAGTGGCAGAATTTTCTTCTTTTTGATGATCAAATAGTATTCCATTGAATATATCCTGCCCTATCTGGTGACAACACAAACCTCCTAATCACCACGCAAGAGGGTGAGGAGCTGCCCTCCAATTCTTTCAAGCCCTCAATTCATTAACCTCACATCTTATTGATTTCGTGTTGTCAACTAATTCCCTGATATTTACTGAGTTTCTTGTATGTGATACATTCTTCTACCTTCAGGAAAATCAAAATTGACATCGGATCTGTCCTCATAATTCCAATCTAGTTCCATCCCTTGCTAGCTTGGGCAAATTAATTATTCTCTGTGTGGCTCAGGGTTCTTGGGTGAAAAATGGAGAGACAAACAGAACAATAGAACCTACATCATAGGATGGTTATTAAAATTAAATATTTTTGATTTGCAAAGCACTCAGAACATAGAAAGTACTCAGAGTGCTGTGTCTGCTATAGGATTAGTCCCAAATATAGTAAGAGCTACCAAAGAATGTGGGCTCGCTGTAGTTCAGATGTGAGCTCACGTGTAAGGCAATACGAGGGTTAGAGATGAAATGACTGGGTATGAGAGCCTTAACCTAATCAGTGTGTTAATCCCAGGAGGGATTAACTGCTGGCAACTATAGGCATGTGAGGTGCGGCTGCAGGAGCTGGGTCCCTGGGGGTGACCCAGCTCCAGGGTTGCAGCTTATATTTTGTCCCTAGGGAGCAGGGATCACTCTGCTTCCTAACTGCCATGTCCTGAGCTGCTTCCACCCTTCCAGCATGATGCTCGGCCCAAAGCAATGCAGTGGGGCATCTGTGGACTGAGACCTTTGAAACCGTGAGCCCCAAATGACACAAGGGGATGTGTGGCTTACAAGGAGCCACCCCACGTCCATCTCACTCTGCTTCCATCTCCCTGGGAGCTGCTGAGTGGCAGCCACTGGAGCTGCTCGGGCTCTGACGAGGCCCCAGGCTCCCCGGGTGGAGCAGATGGTCAGCTGCGCTCTGCCACGGGTGACCCACACTCGCGCTGTGTGTCAGCTGGCCCCGGGGCTTGGCCGCTTCCCTTCTTGGTGTGTGGGACAAGGACCAGAGGGAACTGGCACCTTTGCCTGCTCCTCCTCTAAATAAGCCATCTCAGCCTACATGGCTTGTCATATCTGTCCAACATTCGCTTTGGCCTTGGCTTTGTTCTTGGGCTTAACAAAGATGAGGAAAGGATTTTATGCAATTAGCAGAATCATGGAGTACTGGGGCAGGTTTCAGTGATGGGCCCCCAAACTTAACCTGCTGGTAAATACTGTCATGTCCGCCTTTAAAGAACACCATCTGACCGGGCCTCTCCACACATACTCTCACCCTCTGCTGTCTGGCCTCCTCCGAGCAGCCAAGGCCACCTTCCAGAGCACAGAGAACCCTATGGATCCCCTCCAACTTCAATTAGAGCAGGTAAACACACTTCTTACCGGTGGCCTCTCAGTGCCGCCATGACCTGGCTCCTGCCCGCATCTTCACATCTGCTGAGACTCACAATGTCACCTCCTCCACCCTCTTCACACAGCCTTCTCCTGCCACATCACCAATGCAAGGTCTTCCACACCTCAGAGACTTTGCGCACGCTGCGTGACCTCTTCCTGAGTCGAGGGGAAAAGGGGACGGCAGAGGACAAAGAATGGGGTTGGGGAACACACCCCAGGAGGTTCGTGGTGAGAAGTTGGAGACGCAGGACACTGACCAGGAAAGGGGGTCAGAGGAGTGGGGCTGGGCCAGGAAGACGGGGAAGGGCTCTATGGCCTGAGGACTGCTCACACAGGACAAGCCACCCAAGTAGCCTGAGCCTCGGGGTGCCAGGTCGTGTGCCCTACCAAGACCAGGCCTGCCCAGGGAAGCAGGGAGGGGGACAAAGCCAGCCTGGGGTGGGCCTTAGAGAAGCAGTGACAGCAGAGGGGAGAGACAGCTGGAGATGCTGGCAAAGAAGAGAAGCCAACAGAGCGAGGTGTGGGGAGCGGAGAGGACCAGACGATGTCGGTGGGGTCGGGGGGCCTGGACGAGAAGAGACTCTGGGAACAAGAGGGGTACAGGTGCCTTTCCATGCTGGCCTGCGCTCATCCTGGGCAGCGGCTCCTTCAGTCAACATGTCATTCTGGCATGCTCTCTGCAGGCTGCTGCTCTGACCCTGTGCCCCTTCACCTGTAAACTCCTAGGGACTCCGTGTGCTCACCTGAAGACCCCCTTCCCCACCTGGGTGCTGTAGGTCTCCTCAGAATTCCCCAAACCTACCGTGCGCAACTGTGCCACTGCCCACGACAGTTGCCTTCATACGTACGGTCATGGCCATCTATTCCATGAGACTTTGAGGGTAAGACAGTAAATCTGTTTACCTCTGAATCCTCAGTGGTGCTTCACACAGAATCCCCATGCTGTGAACGTCTTATAAATGACTGGAGTTGAAAGCCCTGGATCAAGTCACAGCTTTGAGACATTTTCCCCTCTTCATAGCGCTAAGAAAATCATTTCATTTACCTGAGCCTTGGTACTTAAACTATCTGTAAGGGGACCAAATTCAATTGTGTGCTGAAGAATTAGAAGAGAGATTGAATATGATAGAGTTTTGGGAAATAAAAAACAGAATTAAAGTGTTATATATATTATCATGCATTGCCGTTATGTCATAGGAGGAGCTGGACTTCCAAATTCACTTATTCCCAACAAGAACATCCACAATGCTAGCAAGCTTTGATTTGGATTTTTGAGCAGTAGGAGAGTTAGTGGGTGATGGAATGAGGTCTAGAATTGGGAACAGGTTCCTAAATAACTTGGGACTTGAAGCAAATCACTCAATTCATCAATTTGGTCATAAATACTTGCCAAGCATCCACCATGTTTCAGGCAATGGGGATTCAAAAGTGAGATGCCCCGGGAGGGAGTGAGGGAAGGCCAGACAGGCCTGCCAATCAGCAGCATGAGGGTTCAATTATTCCTAGCAAGACCCCAGGGGAGGTGGGGGCAGCAGGGCTCAGCCATGCAGAGGGAGCTAGGGCAGCCGAGGAGGCTGCTGAAGGAGGCACATTTGAGTCGCAGTTTGGAGGAGGAGCAAGGCCTTGCCGCAGAGAATCAGAGGGACAGCATGTGCAAGGCGAAGAAGTGCGAGGCAGACAGGTTAAGGGGGTCTCCAGAGTTCCCATCTCCTATCAATCAAACTTTCGTGTGATCCTCTCCTCCTAAGTGTGGGCCAAACCATGAGAATATGACCAAGGGGACAGGATGTCACCCGTGGTTAGATGACATTGTGTAAGGCTTTCTCTTGCTAGGAGATTGGTTCTAGGGTCTCGTTCTTCTCATTGACTTCAAAGAAGCAGGAACTGAGAACCTGCGACTACAAGGAAGTGATTGAAGGCAGCCAACAACCAAGTGTACTTGGAAGTAGATCCTTCTCCACTCGAGCCTCCAGATGAGAACACAGCCCAGTTGACACTTTGGTTGCAGGCTGGAACATTATGAAGCAGAGAGCCCAGATAAACTATGCATGCCAGGACTCCTGACTCATGGAAACTGCAAAACAGTAATAAGTGGGTGGGATAAAGCTGCTGCATTTGTGTTAATTTGTTGTGCAGCAATAGAAAACTAACACCACGCATGTGTCAACAACAGAACACTGTTAAACTTGGGAAGGACTCCGGCATCTCCTAAGCCTCGGTTTTCCCAAGTGTGAAATCAAGCTCAGACCCATCTGCTTCAGAGGACCACTGGGAGACCCCACAAGATACTAGAGGTGAAGGGTTTCCAGAATGTCAACTGCCATAAACAGCTGGTTAGTAGCTCCCATTTCTTCACACACCCACACTGAAGCAAAATGTCCCAGAGCAGGCTTCCTGTCCACCGAGAAAGAGAAATGAGGCCCAAGCAAGTTATTTCCCTACTCCAAAGCAACGCTCTCCCCTGCCTCTGAGCCCTCTCCTGCACCTGGCTACCTCCTTCTCATGCACTTTTCTGGGTAGATATCTTCTCTCCCAGACCCCTCATGGAGCAGGGAGGCCGGCTCAGCCTCCTCTGTGCCCACCCCCCACACTGCACACTGAACATGGTTTGTTCTTTACTGCCTCTTGCTGACCTCTTTGTCTCTCAGCCCACCTCCACGTGAGCCAGAACCTCCTAAAGATAAGGATTGTATCTTCTCCACCTCACAACCCCAGTATCTGGCCCTAGATTATGTATAAATGTCATATAATAGGACACAGATTCAGAGCGGAGGCAGACTTCCCAGCCCAGACTGCCCGACTATGAGCAAGGAATCAAGACTTCATGACAGTCTCCCCCAGGACGTCCATCCATTCAGAATCTCATTATCCTTAAGAGGATATGGGGGAGGAGGGCTTTTTTTCCTTTAAAAAGAAAAAATTGGAAGGAACAGAATTGGAGAGCCTTTGGTTTTTCGTGAGTCCAGAAAACTCCAGCTCCATCTCCTGAAGCAGCTGCTGGGACATTTCTCTCCTCTTAAATGCCAGTTGGAATTCTGAATTAGGCAGAGAGGGGCCTTCCTCGCCATCCCGGGAAGGCACAGGCTAAGTCGGGCAGAGACAAGGGAGGAAGGAACGAACCCACCCATCACAGGCCCCAGGCACCTGGGTCCAAAGGCTCCTGGTGGGCAGAGACAGGGCAGCAGGAGTCACACTCTTTCTGCCCTCCCCGCTCCCGGGAGCCCTGGGACTCCCCATGTGACACCCCATGATTGAGCCAACTCCACCTGCCCCGCACGTCCCCTTTTAGGCTGGAGCTTTTTGAATCCAGGCTCTGGCCCTTACCAGCTATGTGACCCAAGGGGCATAACCAGCCCTGCAGAAACCCCATTCTGCAGCCCGTGGGGCCCGGGCCTGCAGTCCACAGCCCCAGAGCTCCTGCCCCGCCTCCGACCCTCTGACAGCATCGGGGTTTCCTCCACCCCACAAATGAGAAAACCGGGGCTCACATGTCGTAATGGCTTTCTAGAGAAGCCAGCAAGGACTCGGGGGATGGAAACCAGCTCCGTGTTTCTAGAAGGACACATTTTCCCACCGCCCCACGCTGCCCCCGGACTCCACTGATGGTTCCCGACAGGCAGGAATCAGCCAGACTGTGCAGTCCCTCACCCCACAGGCCCCTCACCCCAGAGCCTCACACTCCTCCCCCTGGTGCCCTCTCATTTCTAAACAAGCAGAACAGCTTCAACCTCACGTAATACCTTCTGTGCCCGAGATGGGCAGCGGTGGCATAACTGGGTTCAGGAGCTCCACGGCTGACATCAGCCAGGAAGGCGTCAGCCGGGATGACACAGGGCACACAGACTTCTATGGGCAGCTCTTCCCCAGGCCCAGCCTCCCCAGCAGAGCGACACCTGCCCGTGCCCTCCATCTGGAACAACAGGGTCAGCACATTGATCCACAGCACATCCTGAGCAGTCCCACACCTGAGAGGTGGAGCCTCTGAGACCCCGCCCACCCCATCCTCTTCCTCACTGAAGTCCCTGCTTCTGCAGACCCGCCATCCTCTGAGCCCCGCCATGAGCCTGGCCTTCCAACGGCTCCAGGGCTGAGGGCACCGGCCCGAGGGGGCAGACCTGATGCTCTCGTTTTGTTTCCAGTGAGAGAAGCTGTTTCCATTCGAAAGTCCACGGCTACCTTGTTCTATTTTTATAGTAAATACATAAACCACTTTAGTGGCCCCTACCTTACAGCATGTGAAGAGACCAGAATAGCCCAGTGGAAAAGGGTATGTACGGCTAGGACTTCTTTTTTTTTTTTTTTTTTTGCTTTATTTTATTTATCAATCGGGTAATCTTTGTCTTTTTTTTTTTTACAATAATAATAAAAATTTAAAAAAAAAAAGACAAAGATTAGGACTTCTTTAAATTGCAAAACTGTCATTATCCTCTAAAAAGATGGGGGAATATTGGCCTCGGGACCCAAGAGCCTCTTGGGAGAAAGCCATTTAGACCCCAGTCCTGAGCCTTTTGATGTTCAGTGTTTATAGAACCTGTCTGAATACTGAGGGACTTACATAGTGTAGCATGCAAGAGGCCTTGTGAACAGGGCCCCCACAGACTTCCCTACACCCTCCATTCCCGCAGGTGACTGGTCCTGTTCAGAGTTCTCTCTGTTCTAGCTCCTAAGAGGGTAGATAAGGCAGGGCGCACCAGCTCTGCAGGCCTGCCTTCTTCAATCCAGGGAGGAGAGGCACAAGGATCCACTTTGACCTCAGTTAGGAAACCACAGCAGGGCGCAGTGGCCCACGCCTGTAATCCCAGCAGCTTGGGAGGCTGAGGCAGGAGGATCACAAGTTCAAAGCCAACCTCAGCAAATTAGTAAAGCCTAAGCAACTTAGCAAGACCTTGGTCTCAAAATAAAAAATAAAAAATAAAAAAGGACTGAGCATGTGGCTCAGTGGTTAAGCCATGCTGGATTCAATCCCAGGTACCAAAAAGAAAGAAAAGAAAAGAAAAAAAGAAACCACAGAGTCTGGCTTAGTTTAACAGATACCCTGTATTTTAGAAATCAAAAAGTCTTTGCCCTAAGACTGTCATGAGGCCGTGATCTCAGCGACCCTGGTTCCTGTATGGCTACTGCCTCAGCGGGGGCACCACCGCAGAGAAAAGTGAGGACATGGCCGAATGGAGTCCCAGAGCGCCAACCCAGGCTCCAGTTCGCTGTTCCGCATTCCCGCGAGGCCAGTGGCAGGAAGGAGGAAATGAAGGAGAGGCACCAACTTTCCCTGGAGCCTCGCTGACTCCAGCAAGAAGAGTCACTCAAGACCAGAGAGTTGGTGGGCCCGTCAGGCCGGTGATCTCTCCGGGCCAGTAGGTACGGGATGGCACCCGTTCCTCAGGGATGCTGTCTATTCATGCCCAAGGCTTGGGACAGGGAGACTACAGTGAGAAAAACTGAGCAACCAGCGGAGAGTGGCAGCAGCAAGCTTCAGCACATCCCCGTGACCAGTGACTTCCTTCCTGGGTCCTGGCAAGAAGCAGGTGGTGCTCTAAGACTGAGTGATGCAGGGACTTGACAGAAGTCAGGCCGAGACTCTAGGAAACCCAAGGGGCCCGTGACAGGCAGGGACACTCACCTCAGGCTGACGCTGAGGCCTTTCATCCAGGAGACGACGACGCTGCAGGTGTCGCCCCTTCTGACTTGTCGCACACTGGCCCTGTGCTCTTCAGCTGCTACACGAGGAGAGAAGAAGATGTGCCTTTAAAGCGTCGTGTTTATGTAAGAGTTGTCGTGCGTCATATCGCTCAAAACAATCGAACATTCGAATCGACCTTTGCTGTGAAGTTGACCCTCTCAAGGTCCTCCTGGGTCTTCCAGGTTCCTTCCTCCAAAATGAACTGAAAGGAGGCCTGCAGAGCAGGGATTCGCCCTGGGCAGGGCCTCCTGCCCTGAAGACTCTGCCTGCTTGCAGGCCAAGCCCCCCATCCCTGCTCACACCCCTGTCCTGGGTCAGTTCCCAGAGCCCTTGGCAGGCCAGGATCCTACGCTTTGCTGTGCATGTCTCCCTCCTTCCCCATCTCTCTGTCTGCCTCTTTTCTCCTTCCCAGTCTCTCTGCATCTTTCCCCAGGCATGCACATAAATCCAAGTTCTGTTTTACATAGCAAAGCGAGTTTCTTCAGTGTGGCACTGGGCAGTCCTGAAAAACAAATAAAATGTTGTGACTTCAACAAGCAGCAGTAATTTTCCCTTACTGCCCTTAAGATCCTTTCCCCTCTGTGCCAAGGGAGTCTTCCCTGAAGAGCAAAGGCGTCTTCTTGGGGTTTAGATAACCAGAGGGTTGGCTTCCCCAAAGCCCTGGTTCTTCCTGCTGTAGCTCTCCTGGCTTGCCCAGCCTGCTTCTGGGGTCCTGGACCTCTGGGGAGCCACAGCCTGGTCCAGTCTTCCCTGGGCCCCGGCACTGCTCAGGCTGAGCTCCTTGGCCCAGGGCAGCAGACTGAGCTGCAGTCTGCCCAGCAACAGAGTGGCCAGGTGGAGGGAGGCCGGCCCACACAGATTGAAGGACTGTCACGGCAAAGCCCAGCTGGCCACACAGAGTCTAATGATGCCCACAGCTGGCTGACCTGGGCAGACCCCAAGGGATTCCACCTCAGAATCCAGCAACCACAGTTTACAGACGTGACGCATGCAGACCCTGAATGATAGGCCATCTGTCGCACTCACTGTGTCCCATCAAGGTCTTCTCTCTTTGCCCTGGATGCTGATTTGTTTCCCCTTGCTCCAATTGGACCCAAGGACACAGAGGATGTAGAGGAGAATGGGAAGCCATGACTCACCAGCCTGCTGGGGACTGTCCATGCACAAGCCCGCACGTGTCCCATGAAGCTTTGGAAGAGTCACAGGCTTGGCATGAGGCTTGGGCTCCAGGCCCAGCTTCTCCATCATTTCCAAACATGTGACCTTGGCCAGTGACTTCCTTCCTGGGTCCTGGCAAGAAGCAGGTGGTGCTCTAAGACTGAGTGATGCAGGGACTTGACAGAAGTCAGGCCGAGACTCTAGGAAACCCAAGGGGCCCGTGACAGGCAGGGACACTCACCAGCCCAAGTTTCAAAGGCCCAGGCAAGTGGCCACTGGAAGGGGGTCGCCTCACAGGAGCTGTGGCCTTCTGCAGGGGGCAGAGCCCACTCAGCAAACACATGCTCTCTCTCCCCACCTCCCAGACAAACCCAGACAAACACCAGAGGGCAAGAGACCCAAGGAAGCTCTGGGAACACGGAGCCACGTCTGGGGAGCAAGGATGGAGGCACCAGTACCCAAGACGCCTCTCCATATCCAGAGTGGAAGCAATCATCACCACAGGTGCTCGGGAAGTCATCAGAGCGATCCACGCCACTCCCCAGTCCAGGACCTGGCCAGGGGGCTGCAGGGACTCACCTCCAGTGCCCTGTGCCTGCAGGACTGCTCCAGCCCATGTCAGCATGCAACTCCTCACCCAGCAGTCCCGATCCACAGCAGGACCCGATGGCCACCCTCGGGTCCACTGGCACCTCAGAAGGCCCCCACACTGAGGTTACTCAGTTTCGCCAGCCCTTGAGCAGATTTCACCCTCGCAGCAGCCTGGGAGGAGAAGGTGAGATTGCCCCCAGTTGGCGGAAGAGGGTCTGAGGCACAGATTATTTACTGTGCCCAAGATCTGAGTGTCGCGAGCAAGAGTCGAGACTCACAGCGATCCTTACCTCCCCAGTCTGCGTCTCCACGTTGGTCACACAGCTCAGACCCACCAGGGAGAAGATCACGCACCAGGGTTAGTTTTCTGACCCAGTGGAGGAGGAGAGCCTTCTCTGTGGCAGACACTGGCATGTGCCACCCAAATCCCCTCACGGCTCTGGGTACACCCTTCCCCAGGCTTCAGGCTTCCTGGATTTTTGTTTGCAATCCCTGAAGTTTTTTTAAGCAAAAGTTCTCCTCAGGGGGCTGGTACCACTTTCACCTGCTCAAGGAGATAGGAAAGTACCCAGGCGCTCATCCTGCCCCTGTGGCAGCCCTAGCCTATAACCATGGGGCTGCTCCACCCAGCTCCCTTGCCTGGGGGCAGAAAGTGGTCCAGAGTTCCCTTTGGGATCAAATTGAAGAGGCCCTCCTCCGAGCATCACTAAAATCCACTCTTGTGTGACCCTTCTGCTCCCCCACTCCCTCACTGCCTTCCCCTGGGAGCACTGTCTCAATGGATCACCTGCACACAAATTCTTGTCCCAAGACCTATGACTGAGAAACCCAATCCAAGACATCGCCCTATCCCAAAGCCCCTTTGTAGGTACTGATTCTATCTTTGCATTGAGGGATGGTCAGACTGGGCCACCTCTCCTAAATCAGAGGCAACCTCTGTTGTCCCCAATCCTCAGGCTTTTTGTGAAATTGCACACCATTCTAAAATTGAAAAAAAAAAAAAATCGCTCTCCATCAGAGCCCATAAGGATCCAGTAAAATCTCTAACTCCTGGCCACAGGAATAAGCACAGCCCACAATGTCCTATATGGCATTTCTCAGGGAGACCCAAATAGTCCTAATACCCTTCAAATTTCACCTGACCAGTAGACTGGTGTGTGGAATTTCACTCACAGGGTTGACTGGCCACTCCACCCAAACATCCTAGTTGAAGCCCCACTTGAAGCTGCTCTCTCAAAATGCTTCACTTCCATGTGCATGAAATGCCAGTTTCTTTATCTAAGAACCAAGGTAACACTGCAGTCTGGAGGTTTGGAGTAAGATGCAAGGACCCTAGGAAGCTGTCCATGCCTAAGGAATCACCCTTGCCACAGGGACACTTCATCAGGGGGCTATCTAGGCTGAACGTCACTCTTCTGCCCCTCCCAGCCTGTGTTGAGCCAGGCTGGGGAAACCTGGCAGATTATTGCAATGGAAGGACAGAGCATAGGCTCAGAACTGCTCAGGCAACAGGGAAGACTCACTGATTCACATGAACCAAGTTCTACTCAAGTTCAAATCCAGAGCTGGTCACGTCGCAGCTCAATGACTTGCAAGGACCCGAGGTGTCCAGTGCCCTCTTCAACCTGAGGGTGTGATTCCTTCTAGCTACCCTCATGGTCACAAGATGGCTCTGTACCATCAGTCATTAGGGAAATGCAAACCAGCACCCAATGAGACAGCCTCACACACCTGTGCAAATGGAGATTTTAAAAGATTGACCATAGCAAGGTTGGTGAGGAGGTGGAAGATTAGGAACCTCTATGCGCTGCTGGTGGCAATGTGAAACACAACCCTGTTGGAAAACAGCTGGCAATTTCTTAAAAGTTAAACCGAAACCTACCCACCACAGGATCCAGCCATTCCATTCCCAGGTATTTACCCAAGAGAAATGAAGCCATCCATCCACATAAAGATTTGTGAATGGTCACAGCACCTTTATGGGCAGTGGTCAAACCTGAAACTACGCCCATGTTCGTCAACAGGTGAGTGGGGAAACAGATTCTGGTACATTCCCACAAATGGATCCCACTTGGCAACAAATAGAAGTGAACTATCAATACTCTCAACATCAGTGAATCTTAAAATAAGCATGCTACGTGAAGGAAGCCAGAAAAGAAAGACAGCTGCCATATGAGTCATTTACATACAAGTCTAGGAAAGGCAAACTAATGCACAGTGACAGAAACCCAGAGTGTCCAGGGGAGAGGACAGCAGGAGGGGGCAGAAGAGAAGAACTACGGAGGGGCCCAAGGGAGCTTGGGGAAGTGATTTACTCGTTTGCTCTCTTGATCGTGATGACAGTTTCAAGGTATAGGCACGCCTCAGTACCTTCATGTTTCTATAACAAAACACCTGGAACCGTGTCCTGTGCAAAGAACAAACACTTATCTCCCAGTTCTGGAGGTTGAGGAATCCAAGACCAAGTGGCACAGGTGCAGTTTTCTGTGAGCGCTTATTCTCTGCTCCCAAGATGGCTCCTTGTTGCTGTCCTCACGGGGAGGAAAGGACAGAGGGTAAAAAGGGACTAAACAAACTCTGCCGAGCCCTTTACTACAACTTTAATCCACCCATGAGCATGGAGCCTCATGACCTAAGCACCTTCCAAAATGTCCCACCTCCCAGCGCTGTTCACTGGGGATTACATTTCCAACACACAAATGGTGATGGGCACATTCAGACCTTAGAAATGCTGAAATGCATCAGACTGCAAGTCCATAGCAGGGCATGGTAGCACACTCCTATAATCCCAGCTACCCCGGAGGCTGAGGAAGGAGGATCGAAAGTTCAAGGCCTGCCTTGGCAGTAGTGAGACCTTGTCTCCAAGTAAAAAACTAAAAGGGAAGAGGGTGTGAGTTAAGTGGGTTCAAACTCCAGTATATGAAAATAACTAGATAAATAAATATGTGCAGTTGACTTATTTCAATTATGCCTCAATAAAGCTGTTTTTACAAAACCACTGGAGCAGCATGGAACATGGAAAAACTCCAATGAAATCGTTTCCTCCACATCGTAACCAGAAAACATTTCTTCAGTGACCTCTCCTGTGTCTGCTTGTGTATTTGTGATCTGGTCATGTTTCCTGAGTGCCTACTATGTGCTACTCACATGCTGGATGCTGGGGATGCAATGATGGAGACTTCATGCTCAACGGTCTAAGTCCCAGCAGAGACAGTGGACTGGGAATAGCAACAGACAACAGTGGCATTCACGCCTGCGTCCCCAGACACATGCCTCTGACTGCACACCCACCAGTTGGCTTCTTGGGTTTCCACCTTGCCTGTGCTGACCATTCAGTCCCTGGGAGCATGTGGCCTCTTTTAATGACCTCCGATCCCTGAGTAAGCTACAGTCAGGACACAGTTGGCAAGAGTGTCCGGTCCTCCGCTTGAGCGTACATTAACCTTGAAGACACCCGGCCATCACACCCTGAACACATTCCACATTTCCAGTGTTCCCTTTTCATGTCCCCTTGCCTCCCATTAACACAAGGGAAGCGAGCACACGGCCATCAAAGAAGCAGGATGCGGGTGTCGCACACACCTGCATTCCCACCTCGCCTCCACCTTCTAATAACCACAGGAAGTCAGAGAGCCTCCCTGGGCCTCCATTCCTCTGTCTATAAATGGGGATGATATCATTCCAGAGGCCGTGGGAAGACAAGAGACAACGCGAGTGAGAACCAAGCAGCGCCTAACACGTAGGTGCTTAGTAGATTCAAAGCCTCTCCACAACAGTGATTCCAATTCAGGCTCCATGATTAGCACTGTGCTGGTGGGCAACTCTACGGCTGCCATCCTATCATTTCCTCATCTGAAATTTCAAGGGTACAATGCTCATCTCCCAAGCTACATCTCAGGTTCACCCGAAGAGGCACATTAGAAATTTATTACGCTGGCACAGTCCAAGCACCCAGTCACTGCCAAGAAATGTGTTAGGTGTTCTGGTGTTCGAGCAAGAGAGGCAGAAATAACATAGCCCATGGCTGGTAGGTGCTCAGGAAGTGTGAGCAGCAAACCAAGCTGCACGAGAGAGAAGGAAGCTAGAAAGGTAGGAACAGAGAGGCCTCCTCCCAGCCTGGGGAGGAGCGGCGATCAGGAAGGCTTCCAGTAGAGCAGACGGCCCTGACAAGGCTGAAAGAATCTGTGGGTTTATCCAAGGTGCAAGGGGAAGTACTGCATTCTGGCCAGATGGTCAGCCAGTGCTGGTCACGGTAGACAACTGCAGGTTCTTAGGTACTGAGAGAGCTGGGGTGTGCCCAGCACCCTGCCTGACCACAGGTGTGCCAGGGAGGCTGGTCTCCTTCCCATCTCTTCCCCATGCCACTGTCCACCCTGCCAACAGCTAGCAGAGGTGTGTTGGTCACTGCTACTGGACTGACCCCTTTCAGCGGGCTCTGCCGTGCCTCCTGCTGTGGGCACAGACAAAGCCTGGAGGCATTTAGAGAGATCCCTCGCCATGGAGACCCGTGCGATGTTCGTTGTAACATTTATGTTCCCCTTAGTCCTCTGGCCTTTACGACTTCCAGCTCCTGACCAGTCACAGTGTTGCTCCTGCTGCAGAGAAAGACGTCTGGATGGCTTTTTCTGCCCTCCATTCAGACCCCTCGATTAAGCTATTCCTTGTGCCCCACCCCACACCCCCAGAATGAATGATGCTTGGTGACAAATTGGGAATCTGAGGAGGGAAGCAGTCATGGTCATGCAACGCATGCTGGGCACCACGAGGCCAAGCAGGGGAGAGCAGCCCATCTCCACTTTACAGATGGGGAAACCGAGGCTTGGCAGGAGAAGGGGTTTGTCTTAATCACAGGGCTCCTGGGTCACAGCCAGGATTTCAGCTTCCGTGTGCCTGACCCCACAGTGCCTGTTACTTCTCCTCTACCAGAGTGTCTTCCAGACCCCAAATATCAGGGGGACGGCAGGAAAGCATTCAGCTCCAGGGAAACACTCCTGAAAACCCCTCAGCGGCTCCCAGGCTGCTCCTTCCAAGACTTACTGACTTTTGTCAGAAGCCAGGAGGGATGATCTTGTAAAAAGAGCCTCAGAGGAAAAGTCTGGAGAGGCGTTAAGCTGATCAGATGTGATCTGATTGACATTTTAAAAGAGAATTGAATCTGCTGTGTGGACCCAGGGAGGACAAGCAGGCAGCCAGAGGGCCGGCCAGGAGGCTGGTGCCAGGTGGAGGGTATGACAGTGGAGGCCAGCCTGCAGCAGCAGGAGCTGGGGCCAGGGGGACAGGTGCAGGCCCTCCTAGGGGTACACCCACAGGTCTCACTCCTGTGGGCTGGAACGAGACGGGGGTGAAGCAGTGACATGAATTAAGGACTCCTGGGACTTGGGCTTGAGTGATTTGGAGGATGGTGGTGACATTTACCAAGACAGGAACACTAAGGGAAGAACAACTTAGGAGGAAAGGTGGGAAATTAAGACTTTTTTCCTGAGGTATTAAGTTGAGATGCCCATTAGTCATCTAAGTGGAGACGTCAAGTAGCAGGGTAGGCGACTCTGCCGCACGGATGTCAGCGCCGGGATTTAAATTTGGAAGTCATTACGAAGACAATACTTAAGCCATGGCAGTGACTGGGGTCATCCAAGGAGAATGTGCAGGGAAAGAAAGAGGGACCCATTGCTGAGCCCTGTGGTGGCCCAATGCTCTGGCCCAGAGCAGAGGGGGAGCCAGCAAAGGAGATGAGGGGAAGCGCCTGGGAGGGAAGAGAGGGGGCTAGCAAGTGCCTGGGAGCGAAGCCAAGAGCAGATTCCAGGAGTCAAAGTCATTGTGCATGTGAAAGACACCAGACCATAGCAGAAAAGAGTCCCTGGAACTCACCAGTTGGAGGGGGATAGTGACCATAGAGCTAGGGGTCTGATTCAGGCAAGCGGAGCAGGTGGAGGAGGAAGCTGGAGGTCAGGAAGGAAGTGTGACATTCAGGAAGTGATGCTATGCAGCGGGGGCAAGAAAGGCAGCAGAGGCGAGGACAGAACCTGGTGGAGGCAGACGTCAGAATGTGTCGAACCCATGTGTGGGGTGAAGTCCTCTGAGGCAGACCCTGACGGGAGCGTGCCCTTCCCCAGAGCTGGGACCCTCCCTCCCCTGGGGTGGGAGGAAAGGAAGGGAGAGCAGAAGCACATGCACACAGGTCACAGGGCCCCATGGACAGAAGAGGAGGGAGCTCGGGCTGAGTGCTTCTTGTCAATCACAAAAGCAAGTCAACTGCTGAGCACGAAGATAGGAAAGAGCTAGTGGGCTGTTCCGGAGAAAGTGCTTTCCCAAGCAGGAGAAGTCCGTACACAGCAGTAGAGCTGAAAACCAGCTGAGTGTCCAGCCTGAATTACAGGCCGCAGTCTTCTTGCAGGGCCACTCTGCAGGGCTGTGTCTACCCCCAGTCACTCAGCTATGCACGGACAGGGAGGAAGCAGAAGGCGGACCTGAGGTCTGGTGGCTCAGTTATCAGATGTTGGGTGTGTGTGCATGAGGAATGTTTGCCCGGAGTGATTTCAGTGACGATCTTTGGAACTGAACGTGTGCTGTGGGGACAAGAGGGCATGAGGGTGAGAGATCCAGGGAACAAGCTGATGGATGGACACCAATGGATGGAGAGCTTGGACCCTGGGTGTGGAATCTGGAAGGGTGGGCAGTGGTTATCCAAGAGCATAATATTCCATATGGAAGTTTCAGAGGTGCCACAAATGGACAGGTGTAGCCTAGGGTGAACTTCTGGAGATAGTTGGTAGAGGTGGTGAAGAAACACAGAGGACAGCGGGTCACACATCACTGGAACTGGAATCTGTCTGGAGGCCTCTGCCCAGAATACTTTCCGCAGCCTGGCTCCTCACCTTCAGGTCCAACTCAAATGCCTCCTTCCCAGGGGACACGCCCCTGCACTATGACCATCCCGTGAGAAGGGGTCACCCCACCAAAATCCCTCCGGCCTGCTCCATTTCATTATATTGCTGCTTCCTTTCAATGTCTGAGATGCTTGTAATCATCTTACTTATGTGTTTTTTATGTGTTTTCTCACCCCTTCTACTAGGAAGCTCTCTAAAGTCAGGACCTGTGTCTTGCTCTGTCCTGTGTCCCCAGCACTGAATCTGCAATCAGTAAACCTTCTGAATAGGTGTAGGTCACATTCCCAACCAGTGCCTGGATGTGTGAACTGCCCTCAAGTGTGGCGGCTCCAACCCCATCATTCCTCCTTGCTTGCAGCCTCTGAGTTTCACCCAAGAAGTGGGTGTTTGCACATCCAACAAAGGATAAAAGAGGCAGACGCCAGTTGTGAAAAGTGGGAAAAGAAAGGGGGGTTAGGGAGGCCGCACCATCAGGAGGCCTGCACCCACAGCCCAGGTCTGAACCCCATTCTCTATTTGACCCCATGGGACCTCTGGCCTCACTTCCCTGCCCCAACTCCTAGGCCAGGTCATCACCTGTTAAAGTGCAGACTGGACCAGGTCTGTGTTTCTCAAACCTTCTTTTTCAAATCAGCAGAACCTCCTGGACAAAACCTTCAAAGCTAATCTGGGATCTGAAAGAGATAAAACAGGGCTAGTCTGGTTAAGAGGCTGATGAAATCCACCGCCCATGGCTCGGCCACCCTGGGACCTCCAGGTCCATTGTTCAAGCCACTCCCAGGCCCTGTGACTCCACGGAGCACAGTGTGACAGCTGCCACTCTAGACACCTTGGCTCTCTACAGGAAGAGTCCCTCTGTCTCCCTAGAGACTGTCCCTGGGTGTCAGAGCTGGGCACCAAGACCCCCTGGCTGGCATGCAGCTCCTGAGGGATGCTGACAGCAATTAGCAGGGAGAGCAATTTCCCTGTAGAAAGGTGGGAAATTTATTAGGCTCTTCATGCCAGCAGCCAGAACGTGGCACAACATTCATTAGTATTGAGGGCCAGGGAGCTGTACCATGCTCACCCAAGGGTTGAAGGGAAATCCAAACTCTATAAATAAGGGTGACTAAGGCCTTTTAAATCTTGGCTGCACAGGAGTGGAGCTTCCATCTCTTTAATTTGCAGTCTTCCTCCCAGGGCATGTCAGGGTTGGACTGAGTTTAGGGTATTTTATTAAATCAAGCACCTGTCAGGTAGAAGTTGGTTTCGTTGCCAATGACACGCTCAAACCAGCCATCAGCGGACACCCAACAGGAACCTCACCTGCAGAGCTTTGGCATGGGCCACCTCCTTGTGCAACCAAAAGGCTGAACCTTTTAACAAACCACTCCAGGGGTTCTTAGTGTATCAAAATATGGGCTCTTCACTTGGGAACGCTGTGTTAAGCAAGGTAAGCCAAACTCAGAAGGTCAGGGGTCCTGGTTTTCTCTCATACGTGGAAGCCAGAGAGGAAAAAAGAAAAGAAAGTGGTGGGAGTGGGACATCACGGAAATCAAAGGGAGCTCAGTAGAGGACAGGGACCAGAGAGAGGGGGAGGAAGGCAGGAAGGCTGGCAAGTGATATTGGCCAAATTATATTATGATATCGCATGCGTGTACAGGTATGTAAGAACAAATCCCACCATTGTGCACAGTTACAATGCACAATAAGAAATACGGGGAAAAAACACACTGGCACTTGGCTCCTGTCTTTCATCTTCTCGTTCCCCTTTGCTCAGGTGTTTATGAGTCATTCTGTGCAGATGCGCTGAGCACATTCGGTGTCCCTTCCCTTAAGGAAATGTCAGTCATGGGATGAAGGGGAGGTGCAGAAGGAAGCAGGGTTCTGCCAGAGCGTCTGACCTGCTGGCAAGTGGGTGGGTGCCTGCCACGCAAGCAGGAGGGGCAGCACCCAACCCAGCTCACAGGGCTCAAGAGAGCGTCTCAAGGCACAAGTCCCTGGGGAAGGGGTAGCCAGCGGGGAAGAGCTTTCCCAGGACTGGAAGAACATGTGCAAAGTCCCAGAGGAAGTAAGAAAGTGTGTGGAAGGACTGGAGAGTGGAACCCAAGTGGGCACAGAGACGAAGCCATCGAGTTAGATGGGGGCCAGCCCACAGATGCTTGGAGAAACAGAAGGAATTCTAACTGTGACCTGAAGAGAAAGGGGATCATAAAATGTTCTAATGCGTTAGTAACAACCAGCCTTTTAAGTGGAGATGATAATTGCAACAGTTAAGACTCTTTCAGTTGAAAGTTACAAAAACTCAAGGCCAACTGGCTCAAACATGAAATCCTAGACACTGTTGGATTCAGGTATGGACGGACCAGTCTCCCCGTGTCTTGGGTCTGTGCTGGCTTGAGGCAGACAGGTCTGTTCTCCCACAGTACCTACTGGCAGCTCCAGGCCAACCCAGTGTTTGGTACTCGCTGACATCTTCGCTCGCTCAGTCCTGACTGTGTTTTAAATATTTTCTAAACATTCAGTCATTTGACACTTAAAACAACCGCAGAAAGTGGGTGCTTTTTAAATCCCTTTTCATAGATGACGACGTTGAGGCAAAGTTAAGTGAATGTCCAAAGTCACACAGCCATCGTGTTAGTATGAAGCGATGTGGCCTCCAGGGGTGATTAAGAATGGATCAGTGAGGCTATAAAAGGGGCAGGGGAGCTGTCCGTCCCTCTTGCTCCTCCATGTCTTCAGCCATGTGAGGACACAGCATTCACCGCTTTTGCCCCTTTTCTGCCATGTGGGGGCACCCGAGGAAATGCCCTCTGTGAGGAACAGGCCTTCGCCAGACTCTGAATCTGCCAGCACCTGATCCTGGACCCCCAGCCTCCAGAAGTGTGGGAAACACATTTCTGATCTTTATGAATTTCCCAGTCTAGGCGTTTTGTCACAGCAGCAGGAACAAACTAAGACAACCAGCAAGTGACAGCGCTGAAATAAGAACACAGGTTTGATTCCAGAGTCCACACAACTAACTGACACCTTAAACGACACCCTACAAGAATTTTGTAGCCTGTGATCACAGCAGAAAGTCCCTCATTCTAATTATTCCAGCAAAAGACTGAATGTCATCAAACTGACTTGGGCCCCATGTCCATCCCTAAACCCATTGAGAAATTCAGAGAGATGGAATTTGACAGTTGGCCAGGCCTGGATCCCTCCTGAACCCGGGGGAGTAGGGTGGCCTCCTTCACATCTCATGGACTCAGAACAGGAGGGCGGTGCCCTAAAGTGGAATTCACAGTGTCACTGAAAGGAAAGAGAAGAGGCAGTTGCAACACACAGCACCAACCTCAAGTGCAGGCCTCCCGCTGCGTCTCACAAAGCACTTCTCATGCATCAGGCCCTTGGGCCTCCAAGTAACGTGAGAAAATAACAAGCACGGATTGTCAGATCCAGCCACACGTAAGCAACCACCTTGGAACAGGGAAGCAGGGCTCCCAAGATCCCAGCGAGGAACCGAGTCTGTCTCAGATACATGGGAATACTCACCCCCTGCTCCTGACGCCCCACGGCTCGCTGTCCCCTCCCCCCCATTATCACTGGACGGAGAGCAAGACAGCGAGTCAGTGACAGGCACGGGGCTTCATATCTTGCTTGTCACGACCACTGAGTTCTCCCAAGAACCACGGCAGTAGGTGCAACAGCTCCCCCTTCAGATGTGGGCAGGATTAGAGGCCGAGAGCAGTGGCTGCCTCAGCCACACGGCTGGAGAGGGCACAGCACACGCCTGGCACTGCCCTCGGCAGCACCGTGCGGGCCAGGCCCTGCCCCAGCCCCCTGAGCTGTCCACTCGCACACCCCACAGGAGTGGGGAGGGGCAGAGCTGTCTGGCTGCCCTTGCTGATGAGGCTCGGCTAGCGGAAATCTCTTCCCTGAGGTCTTTCAGCTGTAGGTGCAGAGTCAGGCCTGGGGTGTGTTCAGAGCCCGGGAGCCCAACGTCAAGTATCTCTGGAGGAAGAAGGGCTAGGGGAGGCGGAAAGGAGAGGGGGGCCAGGACCAGAAGTCGGGGAGCGAGAGCAAGACGGATGGCAGGCAGCCCCACTGAAGCAGGCATGGCAGCCAGAGGAGATGCCTGCCATGAGCCGGCAGTGGCTGGAGCAGGGCGCAGGGGAACAGGCCTACCTTTTCTGCCTCTCTGGGGGTGCCCGGGATGCAGCACTGACTGTTAGGCCTTCTCCTGGCCTTCCAGAACACTCCCCCATCCCAGCCTGACTCCCCGTCCCAGGAAGGCCCCAGCTTCTCCAGCCCCTTCTCCCCGGCCCTTGGCCTTCCCCAGGGCAGGGTAGCGTCTCATTACACGGTTACTCGGTGATCACTGTTATTTCAGAAGTCCTGTAACTGGACAAAACCAGGGCGGGAGGAAGAATCGTTAGTGCCTTCACTTGCCCAGTCAACGCAGCGGCATCCAGCACCTCTGCTGGGGGTGCAGAGGTGAAACGAAGAGGGAGGCAGGTGCTCTTCGTCCACCACACCATCCCTGAAGCCCACCTGCTGGCAGTTTCCATACAGGCCAACAACTCCCGCATCTCTGCCTGAGGATGCGCTCAGACCAACGGGGGCCCTTGACCAAAGCCAGGACCAGGGAATACATGCCCAGAGCCACCATGAACCAGTAAGGGGTGGAAGTTAGGGGACTCAGACCTTCTGTGGGAAGGTTCTGAGAGGTGTTTGAACACGAGGCCCCAGTCGCCTGCCGAAGCAGTGACCACTGCCCAGTAGCCTCTCTTCCTGCTCTCCCTTGCCACCCTCAGGCCAGTGCTTCCTAATGAACTAACACTTGCTCCGGGTCTGTTTTGGGGAACACCACCCTTGCAGAGACCCAGAGGTCAAGAGCCCGTGTGCAGTGCTCCTCCTCCCCCACGTCTGCAGCAGAGACTTCCAATGGTGCCCACCACACCTCCTCAGAGCCGCCCGGAGCTGGGCACATGGGAGTCCAATCAACACACAGAGTTGAACTGAACGGTAAATGCCACCGATTTCTCCCCTGCCCCCAAGGGAATCAAGAGGCTGCTCCTCAGGGTGCAATCATTAGACCTACTCAGGCAGAGGGACCTGCACCCAGTGGAATCTCCCCTTCCTGAGAGCCCAGAGAAGGACACATCCAGGACTTGGAACAGTCAGAGAAGCCGCAGCGTAAGCTATGGTGCCTGACACCGGGCAAGTTGCTCCATGAATTGATTCCACAAATATTTTCTGAGCGCCAGCAAGGTGCCAGGCCCTGGGCTAGCCTGGGGACATGACCAGGAGCAAAAGCATTGAGCTCACCCAGGAAAGGTCAACACCGACCAGTAAATAAAAGCAACCAGGTCAGAATCCTCCTCTAGAACACAGAGAGGACTGTCCCATGAGGGAGCCCCGCCTGAGCAGCCAGGAGAAACGCCCAGTGAGGTCTGACCTGTGGGTAACAGCAACTTAGTACACGGAGTTCCTTCCCCGTCCTGGCTCCAGATTTAATGCCAAGGATTCCTAAGGGAGAAAGTGGGGGCAGGGAAGGGGCTAGAAATGGCATCTTCATACCAAATTCTGGGTCCTCTCTGTCTGTACCCTGTCCACCTCTCCAAGGAGGGAAAACCATGGCCAATCTGCTTAGCAGATTCCAACAGAGTGGACAATCTTGACGGCAATGGAGATTTCAGTGTCGGGTTGAAAGGTCAGCCCAGGTGATCTCTTGCTTCTCTCCCTTCTCAAGTCCAGAGAGCTAAGAGCTGGGGGCAGCCCTACCAGCTCAGGACCTTTCCCTCTCTCTCCCTGGGCTTTGCCTTTCCCTGATAGGCAGCCTCAGCCAGCTCAGGAGCAGGTACAGAGGAGACCTGCCCCTCTCCCTCCCTCCCTCCCTGGGTCCTAGAGCTGCCCGCTATGACAAGTTTTTCTCACTCAGGTAACAAAGCCAAGAGGTTAGGGACGGGAACCCTTGGCCAAGCTGCCAGCCCCAGAGCCCTGCCACGCCTCACCACCAGCGAGTGCTGAGCCTCTTCGCAGCACAGTTTCCTCACCTAGCCAGTGGGTGCAGAACAATGATTTCCACTTCTAGGGACAGTAAAGAGGCCACCACAGGTGGTAGGTACATAGGAAGAACTCGAGAGTGTTGGCCACTTCTAGCAGAGCAGGTTACTGGAGTTTCTCAGGCCATTTGAGAAGGCCAAACACCCCCTGTGATAGACTCTGCATGGTCCCAGGAGGAGCCGACACGCCCAGGTTACCACTCGCTCCCTTTTCTCTGCTTCTGTGTGTCCTTTTCTCTGTCCGCTGCGTTGTTCAGGGCTCTGTGTGGTGTCATTACTCCCAGGGGATGTCATCTCGCCTGGACCCACACCCAACACAAGCATTCTCTCTGTGGTTGCAAAACCTAGCTCTGGTCCCTTCTGTTGGGAGGTTGCATGCTCAGGAATGCCGTCTCCCTTCTGTCTCTGTCCTGGCATGCAAGCAAAACAGAATAATAAGGTCGCTTCCCCTCTTCAGACAAGGCCCCAAAGCTGCTGGGAATGGCCCCCTCCTGCTCCTTCTCTTGATCACAGGCTTCCCCAGGCTTGGAGGGCTGCTCCAGCCCTTAGTCCTCTTCCTTGAGCTGTGGCTTTGTATGAATTAATCTGAGGCAGAGGGCCATTCAGCCTGAAGGCCACCTGCCTTCCAAATTTGAAAATCCACTCCCTTGGGAAAAGCAGAGCCCCCACAGAGAGCCAGTGGATTTGCGTTCACTGAGCATTGCTTTGGGCAAATAAGCAAGTTTATTTCCTCTTCCCCACCCCCTTCAAAACATCAATGAAGTGTTTTGTGGTGTTGCTGACAGCACATGTCACTTCGAAGCTGGAAATAAAATCTTCTTTGAGCTATTTATAACTGACTGACAAATGGAAGACGGTGGGAAAGGATTCAGGAGAAAGTGTCGAATGGAGAGGTGCACACAAAGCCAGCCTGCACCTCCACACTGCCCCTCGGCGTGAGCTGCTCGGGGGCTCAGGACGCTGACCCTCACACTAAGGAGGATGGCTGGTCCCTGCTCCTACCTAGAGGGTGTGGAGAAGGTGAGGGTGGAGCGCTGGCAAAGGGAATGAGAGAGGGGACAGGTATGAAGAAGCTGAGTGTCCGTGCAGCTAAGGTCCCAAACACACCAAGACCCCTTTCTTTACAAAGCAGGGTTTTAACCTGGGGATATAACAGTATGACGGGGCCTGGGGACCCCATGGAACTGTATGCAAATGCTGGAAGAGCAGGACCACCTTTCAAGAAACAAGGGCTTCAGGCTACTCTAAAATCTCCAAAGAAATAGGGACACATCGGTCAAGGAGTACGAGCTTTCAGTTATAAGACGAAGCAGTTCTGGGGATCTGAGGGACAGCATGGAGATTATGATTAATAATCCTGTGCTGTCTGCTTGAAATCTGCTGAGAGCAGATCTTCAGGCTCTCTCTCTCTCTCTCTCTCTCTCTCTCTCTCTCTCTCTCTCTCTCTCTCTCTCTCCCCCTCACACACACACAATGTTAACTGTGAACTGTGTGGTGATGAATGTGTAAACACAATGGTTGTGGTAACATTACACACATACATATATCAAATCATCATGTTGCACACCTTGAATACATGCAATTTTTATTCAGTTGCACCTCAATAAACCTGGGTAAACCACTTCAGAAGCATCCGAGCATAAACCTGACATCACCAGTGCGGCTGGGGCTGCAGACTCAAACACCCACTGGATCCAGGAGCTAAGCTAGAGGAGAAACTGAGAACATCGGCCAAGCAGAAGGACCCATGAGGACAGTGGCAAACAGAGAGCCCTTCCCCCAAACAAAGGCAGTGACCACCACTCAGCTCCAAGAGCTTATTGCCCTTCTGAGATGTAGGACCAAGGGCTCCTGATTCTCATTTGTTTCTAAGGAGAAAAAAATGAAAATCCAGATTTTTACTCATCATCATCCACATTATTCCCCTGCAGCTAATTCATAGCCTAAGAAATCGTTTGGGTTTAACTAAACATGTCAGCAGGTTGTATTCAGCAGGAAGACGAGCGCTTGGTAAATTCTGTGGCAGAGTCACCAGGTGGATGAGACATTCTCATGGCCGCTCAGGGGAACCCGAGACCCAGTCAAGACTCCTTCATCCAAGACAGGCATCCTGAGCTCCCTCTGAGGCTGCAGAGGCTGCCATTCCCCTCAAGCTCGCCCGGGTTGGGAGCCTGCACTCGGCTGCAACTCCTTCCCCCTCGGGCTCCCTCAGTCCTGATCCGAGGCCTGTGCCCTGACCCTCAGAGCCTTCCCTTGAGCCCACTCCTCTGCTCAGCTGGGGTGTCACCTGCACCATGCCTGCGTCTCTCTCCCTCAATCCCCTAGCCGCTCTGGTCCCCAAAGCCTCATCCCCTCTTTGCACATTCGAGGAATCAGGAGCCCCCCTTCGTCTGCCCCCCTGGAAGACATGGGTGGCCCAGCCCCCTCGGTGGCTGTGTTCCACGCAGGTTCCAGTGCACCTGGGGGCTCCGACCCCTCCCCAGGCACTCTCCCTCCCACTCGCCCTTCCTCCCAAATCCATTCACAGTCGCCCTGTCATCTCTCCTCCCCTGGGGAGGATGTGTGGCTTCAGGTGTGGAGAAAGCAGGCAGATGTGCTCCTCTGAAACCTTTCCCTGTTGAGGAGCAGAATTTCCATTCCCCCTACAGAAACGGCAAGAGTTGGAGATGACAGTTCCACCTGCAATGAGCCCATTCATTATTTGTCACAAGACAGAAGAGCGATCACTTGCCTTTGGGGACCAGACCCCGAAGCTGTCAGAAAACCTCCCACACCATTACTGTTGTTTGCATGGCTTTTTACCAGGGGAAGAAGAGAATGGAACTTTGCCCAAGGCCCTCCCCACCCCTGAGAGATCTTTGGTGTCATGAGAGCAGGTCCCTGTCTGTCCCATGCCCTCCGTAACCCCAGTTCCCGGAGAGGCCCTGGCCTGGTGCCACAGCTCGAGAAAGGCTGGATGAATGACGTACCCCAGGCGCCACGCCGCCACGCCCCCAGCCTCCTCTTCCCGGCTAAGTGCAGCTCAGAGCCTTCAGCTGCTCTGGACCCCAAGTCACTCCAGACCCCGCCCCGGTCACAAGCCCTCACTTTCCAGTGTCCCCACCTAATCTCAGATTCCCAGTGACTCGAGCCCTTGCAGAGGCGCTTGCTCTCCCTGGCGGGCAGTCTTACGCTCTGAGTGTACCTGGGATGGGGCGCGTGTTGCGGGCAGCATGGTACCCGCTGCCGGTGGGCGGGGATGAGGTGCAGGAGCCTCTGCTCCACCGGAGCTGCCGCCCCGCAAAGCCGGCAGAACACCAGGGCTCAGCACAGGTGAGTAGGAGACCCAGAGAGGGGCGCCCTCGGGAAGGGGTGTAGAATCGATCGGGAGGAGACAGACGGCGCTTCCCCGGGATAAATGGTGAGCTGCAGTTGTTCACACTCTGTGGTTTGGAAACAGGTAAAGCTCCGCAAAAGGAGAGGCAAGACTAGAGCAAACCGAGGCCCTGCAGCACTGAAGAGGGCCCAGGAAGGGCTTCCTCCTCTCCCTTTTAAAACTACTCAGCTGAGGTGTGATGGACAAACATAAGCTGTACTGAACTGATGTATAAAACATGAGAAATTTGGAGCTAAGTACAAACCATCACCACAATCAAGGCCATGAACATACCTACCACCTCCAGAAGCATCTTCCTATCCTTTTAAATTATTTTCTCTTTTTAATTTTATTTTTATTTCACAGCAACCAGCAATCCCACTTGTGAGCATTTAAAGGAACTGAAACAAGGATCCAAAACAATCTGCTTTCCCACATGCATTGCAGCATTATTCTCCACACCCCGAATACAGAAGCAACCTAAGTGTTCATCGACAGAGGAATGAAGAAAGAAAAGGTGGTACATACATTCAATGGAATATTATTCAGCTATGAAAAATAAGGCCATCCCACATCTGTGAGAACGTGGATGGGGCTAGGGTTCATTATTCTAAGTTTAAATTTGCCAGACGCAGGAAGCCGACTACTGCTGGAGGCTGGCATGCAATCTGGCTCGATGGCAACGCAGAGGAACAGAGAAGCAGCTTTGGATTGAAAGACTTCCCGTTAAGCCCTATGAAATCTATGGAAATAACCTCAATTCCTCAGAGGCTAAATTTCCTTCTCTGTTGTGGAAACATGGACAAGGTAGCATTCTTCATGTCCCCATGCCTCCCTGCTGCCTTGCCTGGCCTTTGTTTACCTTGACCTTGACCTTGTGCCCTGCTTTAGCCAATGCATTCTAGATGCTGTGTCAAGAGGAGAGACCTGAAGGCGATGGGGCGACTGCCATGGATGGGGTTTGCGTCCATTCTCAGGTAACCAACAGTGACCCAAGCTTCCTCGGGAACTTCTGTTCCTTCAGCCCCAGGCCCAGTCCGGAGTTCAACCTGTAGGCTGGAGCCAGACTCAGCTGGGTGCATGGGCTGAACCAGAGCTTCCCAGCTGGGCCACACCCAGTCCAGCCTCCAGAGACAACCAGAGGACTCAGACTCACAAACAGGGGCCGCTGGTCCTTGGTTTGTGCCGCCAGGACTCTGATGGTTCCACAGCCAAAGCGACTGCAGACCGGCGACGAGAGGGCAGAGCTGACTCTGGTGAACTCCCTGTCTCGTGTTCTGAATCAGCATGGTGATGGCAGTGGAAGTCTCCGGCACGCAGTGGCATATGCCAACGTGGGCTGTTTATATTGTTATTGGGTAAATAATCCAAATGTGTCTCAAATGGAGTGAAAAGATGGAAATGACTAAATGTAAACAAAAAGAGGAAAGTAAATTCTATTACTCACTCCCACTTCAGTCTTTTTTCAGAGATCTGATTATGTCACTTCTCTACGACTTGCACGGTGTAGAAGCCTAGTGGGAAACTCTGGCTTTTCATAGTTTGGCTCCATCTGTCCCCCCCTGCCTCCTCTCTGGCCACTCCTCCCCCTACCGATTCACCCGTTGTATATTCCAAGAGCCAAATGCAGCTACAGTGCCCAAACTTTCACTCTCTGTGTATTTGCATAAGCCATTCCTATTTCCCAAGTGCCACCTCCTGTGTGAAGCTGTTCCTGCCTTCTTTGGGTACAGCCAGCCACTCCCTCCCCACCCCTAGAGGACCTGTTCACAAGCCCCTGAGCAAGCACTGTGTTTTCTAGACCACCACCTTAGCCAGCCTGGGCGAACCAGGGATCGCCATTCCTCCGGTATTCACTCCTTGTAGAACCCTCTTCCACCGACAGATGGTAATAAAATTGTCACTGCACCAGTTTTAAGACTAGCCCCTAGTTTATCCTGGCAGCTTCTACTCCCCTGCCCCTCGGAACTCCTTCTAGAAACCCAGTCACCATGTCATGAGGGAGCTCAAAGAACCATGTGGAGAAGCCCACGTGCAGGATAACTGAGGCCTCACCTGATGACCCAGCTAAGCTCCAGTGGCCTCCATGATTCCGGCCTTCCAAGCAGCCCTGAAGAGCCGGCCCCAGCGGAGCTCCTGGTTGAGTTTCCAGATGGTGGCAGGCTTCCTAGCACCCTGACACAGACAATGTACCGAAGAAAAGTTGTGCAGTAAATCCACAAAGCCATGAAACGCAATCACTTATTGTTTAAAGTCACTAAGTTCGAGGTTGGTGTGCTATACAACAAAAGACAACTGAAGCACCTCTGTTGGGGCTCTCGGTTACAAACAACAGCATCCATTCAGGCTTTTATTAGGAAATTTGGAAGACCTAAGACTATCTGAGGGCCAGGAAGTCAGGCCTGAAGACCATACCAGGTAAGCAAACCCAATTACCACACCTTCCTGCTCTGATGGCGACCCGCTTCTCCTCACAGAACATGAGCTATTCCTGAAAGTCACACTCCTGCCCTCCTGGGAAGACAGGTGTCTCTTCTTCACCCTCCTGAAATGGATTCCAAGCTTCATCCTCTTCGTATCTAATTTTAAGTCCAAGTTTGGAGTCATTACTTCTGATGAGTAAATAGGGGATCATGTGTATGTCCCAGCTTTAAGGAAACTCAAAAAAGTGGGTGCAGTAGTTTCCTGTTGCTGCAATTACAAATAATCACATGTTTGGTAGTTAAAGTGAGAAAAATGTATTTTCTTACAGTCTGGCAGTCAGAAGTCTCTCTGGGCTGAAATTGAGACTTTGGCAGGTCAAGGATGTTCTGAAAGCCCAAGGGAATTCATGACTTCTCTCTTCCAAATCCCAGAGGTTCCTGCTCTCCCTGGCTCATGGCCCCTTCGTATCACTCTTAACCTCTGCTTTCATCCTTCCTTCTCCTTCTCTCAGTCTTCTTCTAGCTTCTCCTGTCTCCCTTTCCTGATAAGGACCCCTCTGTTTACATGGGCCCCCCCAGATAACCCTGGATAACTTCCCTATCTCAAGAGTCTCAGTCTAGTCAAATCTGCACGGTATATTCTGTCATTTAAGCCTGTATATTTGCAGCTTCTGGAATATGATGAGGACATCTTTGGCAACCATTATTCTGTCTACCACAGTGAGTTTCTGACTTGTCTTAGAATGCAGAAAGTAAAAATTCTCCAAAACCAGAAAAGGATTTGGTGACTTTTATTAACACTGCTAATAACACTGCTCACACATGGTGCTTGTTCCTCTGGTCACCTAGTGTTAGTCTCCTGCCTTGTCCTCATTGAAAACAATGGTTACACCACGGAAATATGAAGAGAAGTGATTGTGGCACCCTGGATCAAGGTCTCAGTGTTCACAGAGAGAATCCCCACGCTCTTTCTCTTTGTCTCTACCATGGTCACTGGCAAATTGTGGCCTTTCTATCCACCTGAGCCCCAGAGTGACATAGAGCCCCCAGATGACCCATCACAGACATGCAGCCTTAATGCAAAATGAATTCTGTTGTTTTCAGTCATACAGATTTGGAGGTTGGAACATACCCATTGCAATGTTTAAAGATTCAGAGCAGCTGTTAGCATGTCCAGTACGACACTCTATTCTGCTGTGTGTTTCAAGTCTGTATCTAAGAACTCCAATCCACTGCATCCACGGGCCTGACTGAGCTGTCTTTACCATGACCTAGCAACAATTAACAAATCCAGAGAGCAGCAATCAAGCTGAAATCTAAATCCAGCTTGATATATTCTCCCATAACTCCTGAATGCATGAGTGCAGAGAGAGAGAGAGAAACAAAGCTCTCTATTCTCCCCTTTTCAATGTCTTCTTTAAGTTCCCTCCCAGTTGCTCGCACAACCCCAGGCCAGGAAAGCCAGCGAATTTCAGGAGGGAACCGGCAACATTGATTCTAACTCACTAGACAGCTCGAAAGTCTAAATGGGGATGAAAAGCCAAGTCGACTGACAGGAAAGAGAGATGCCCAGCCGAACAAATAGACCTGACAAGCTGGTTATGAGCGTGTCTGCCACAGCTCCTCAGCTCCAGGAAATGTAAGAAGACAGCTCTCCAGACAGCCGGGTCCTGGTGAGGCAAGCTTGTTAAGAGCCAGGAAAATCCTCCGGCACACGCGCTTGCTAGAAAGGTCTTCACTGGGGATGGCCGTATGCCAGAGAGTCAGGCCTGGAGGACAGCTTAAGGAAAAGGAGAAAGCTGTTTTGTGCAGGGGTGTGTTACGGGGGCCTGTGTGGGTCCCTGTGGGGGAGGATGGGGAAGGAAAACAGAACACCATGTGTGCAGGAAGTAAATCGAGGACCTTTCCTCTGATCGTGTACTTGGCACAGGGCAGTTGTGGGTGAGTGAGCTGGAGAAGGGCTTCTGTAATCTGGGGGACACTAAATGGGGAACACAGGTTTGAAATCAGACCTATTCAGGCTTAAATCCTAATCACTAAGAGTATGCAGGGAGGAAAAGAGAACAAATTTAAGCTCTATGTGCTTTCCATATCGTGTTAGTTTTGTTTTGTTTCTTCATTTATTACTAGGCTGAAACAAAGGTGTTATTCCTCCCTCCAGTCATGTTTCTGTCCATTCTTCTTTCAAGAAACTGAAGAACAGTTACCCTATGATCTTGGAAGAACTAAATAAGCACAATCTCTGCCCTTAAAGATTATGCCAATAATAGAAGAAAATAAAAAGTTAATCACTGACCAATTGTCTCCAAAGTGACAGGAGGGGCACGTTTAGCAGTTGTCCAAGACAACAATTTGGACAGAGAAAGAAAACCCTAGAGCTTCTATTTCCATTTACTTTTCTCTCATATTTTCTAAATTTGTATTTTATGCAAGTTTTATATTGCATGATAAAACAATAAGGAGCATGTGTAAATAATAAATAAATGAAAGAAGAAGCAAAAAAAATGCTTTGGAGATATGAGTTCAAAAATGTGTACTGATAGAATGCATAATCAAAAAACTAGAGATGGTTATAGATTTTCCATTTCCTATTTAAGAGGAGAGCAAGATAACAGCACCCTATTCATCCTCATCCACCTTCCCATTGAATTACTTACCAAAATAGACTCCAGAGAATTAAAGGGCTGTAATACTGAAAGCCAGAAATAATGCTCTGTTATCCGTCAGAGCCCAAGAGGAATTTCTACTAAGTGGACGATGGCTAGGGCTGTCAGGCAGAACCATGATGCCAGCAGGAGGACAGGCAATTTCTGAATGTCTCCCTTGTACACTCCCACCTCACAGACCACAGCTTCCTTAGCGAGAGGAAGGACAGTAGGAGAACTGTGTTAGACATCTAATGCTGTGAAACAAATAACTGATCCCTCAAAACAACAATGATCGTGTATTATCGCTCTGCAGATCAGGAATGCAGGGACACCTTGGTTGGCTAGTTATGGCTAGAGGTCTCTCAGTCATTGCTGTCAGGCACTAGTAAGAGTGCCAGTCGTCTGTAAGAACAGACTGTGTGTTACTCACACGGCCAGCAAGTTGGAACTGGCAAGTCGGCTCCCCCACAGAACTGCTTGAGTGCTCTTCCAACATGGCAGCTGGTTTCTTTCAGAGAAAATGACCCCAATGTGTACAAGGCCACAGTGGAAGCTACAATGTATTTTATGGCCTAACCTGGGAAATCACATGGCTACCTGTGGATCAGAGATCATTTCTGAAGTAGCTAAGACCCTTTTTCTGCCATTTGCTTTTTATTTTCTCTCTCCCTCTCTCTTTTCTTTTTATCTTCCTATCTCTTCTCTGCCATATATATATATATCTTCCATTATTTTTTATGTGTCTTCATATTTTCAAGGACTACCATATCCATTTGTAAAAGTGCCAGAATTAATATTCATCTCACAGCTAGCACAAATGAAGTACATATATCTGCCCTGACAGGTCACTTGAGATGGAAGGAGAGACCCTGAGGTATGGGTCTCAGCAGGAACCAAGACAACAAAAGACATGCCCAACTAGTGCCTGGGACAGGGAAGGCAACCTGATTTTATTTGTGAAAAGATTTTCCTTAACATTCCCTTAACTCTGCATACCCCATTTACAGAGGTCAGTGTCCCAAGGGACCACTATTAGGAGACCACACACAGGTCTGCCAACACCAGGAGGACATCCTCCTTTCAGCAGGCAGTGGTGGAGTCTTGCCTTCTGCTTCCGGTCTCTACCAAATCATTTTTGTACAGAGGTGAGGTTTTGGTGGGCTTAGAACCCACCACAGCTGCAGTCCCTGCACCAGGGAGGGGTCTTAGCTGCCTACTCTAAGCATGAAAGGAGCATGTTCAAGGCCATCAACCAACCCAGAATATCTCTGAGAAAAGCAAAGAACTGACCCTAAATCTACAGAGTGCAAGCATACTTATGAGGATTCGCTAACCAAAGCATGACAACTGTCACCAAGTAGCAGCTATGATGCTTAGGACCAAATGACAGAAATCCCCACAGTTGCCCTCAGGGAACTGAACAGCTCCACCATGGTCAGGACAAGCTTCTTCTGTCTCCAGACCAAAGCCTCATATTGCTCATTTCTGATTCCAAGTCTCCACAGGTTCATCTGAGTGAAGGGACCCAGGTCTCCTGCCCTTATCCTTGCTGAAAGCAAGGCTTAGGAAGCAAACTTTCTGGATTCTGCTTTGAGAAGGCAGGAGCCCTAATGCAAAAAATAAGTAAGATGTAGTGAGGCTATTTGAAATACACTGGACAGCTGCAAATGACATATGTCAACTGCAGAGACAAAATGAGAACAAAGGATATAAATTAGTGAGAAGAAGACAAAAAGGTACTTCACTGCCAGTGGCCATCCACCCACACCGTCCAGAAAACTACCATGACAGATACAGGTATTACTGACATTGTTGTTGATGGTTATTAGAAGCACAAGCACATACTTAGTGTTGTAAATAATGTCCCCATACATTATTTCATTGGGCATTATGAAATCCCATAAAATAAGGAGGATTACAAGGTTTAAGAGAGAAGAGGAAATAGACCAGATGAATGCCACAAGAGCTCCCAATAACCAGCTAGGAATATGGTAAAGGTGAGTCTCCCTCAGCACCCACATGTTCATCTCTACAGGGAATTCCCCTGGGACTTAGATTGAGCCTGAGGAAGAAAACCTCAGCCTTGCAGATGAGACATGGGTTCATCTTCATCCATAAATGTCCTTCTAAAATCTCTTTCAAACAAACTCCAAGTATCCAGATGTTTTTGAATATCAAAATGCATGTGTCAATTTGCTGTCTCATTCCTTTTCTCCAAAGCCACTCATAACTACCAAGCAGAGCTCCAGATGAGCACATGGGAACCAGAGTTTCTGAGCATGGTGGTCTTTTGTCTTTTGTCATTTTTTTTCTACCCAGAATCCAAATTTCCTTCCTGTTTGGCAGTAATTCCCAACATGTATTATAGTCTTTCTGGTGAGTAAAAATCAGATAAACCTAAGGAGGCCAGAGAACTCCCTCCCCCACAAGACAGCAGTGAGCCGGGAGACAGGATGGGACCTGGCAGATCCAATGGGACAAGGACGTGCCCATCTTGAACACGAACACTGACACTCACTTGTGTCCTCAGCTGCCTGATCGCCATCATTTTTTTGAGGCTGGGTTTCAGTCTTTTCATCATTCCTCTGTCTAACCAGCACCCTCCCTAAAGAGTTTTACTTTCCTGCTTAAGTACGCAGTCAAACAAACAAACAAACAAACAAACCGTGAGTGTAGCTTTAACGTAATGCCAATCATCAGGGTTTTTGTTAACCCAGCCAACTTCATCAGGTCAGACAGTTCTTGCTGGACTCTGTGAAAGCCCTTCAATTTACAACAAACACCATTGTTTGCACCTTCTGAGTCAAGGCCTGTCCTAGATTACGGACATTCAGAGATGAATAGGCAACAATCACTTCTCTCTAGGAGTTTGCATCTGGAAGGAGTTCAAAACTGTTTTTAAAGCCCCCTGTGACCATCATTCTTTTCAGACATCTAGGAATCAAGGTAGAAGCCATCGATCTAACTAAACTCTTTTCTTTCATATAAGAAAAATCTAACAACCAGACATGTAAAGAGATTTCTCCAAAGTATCACAACAATTTCCCAAGTTAGGACCAAGACTCAACTTCCTGAGTCCCAGGCCAAAGCTCTTTCCACTTCATCGCCCTGCCTGCATGGGGTCCAAGTGGGAGACAGCTCTGGCTCTTTTGTCAACGGGTTGAAACTGAGATTTGGCAGGCAGACTTGTGAATGCCCAGTTTAGCCCAGCTGGGGTCAGCTGAAAAATGGAACACAATCGGGGGAGGAAAACAGCCTCCTGGAGGCCCTGGGAGATGCTGGAGATCAGGCTGGGAGGGAACCAATCCAGAAGAGAAATGGGGAGGGAGGCAGACTTGGGAGCTTGCCAGCCCGCCTTTCCAGCTCTCCAGCCCCACGAGCGTGTGGCCTGTAATTAGCCACCCCAAAGATGTCTGTTGAGCCACAAATAGAGAATTAGGGCTTCAGGTGGGAAACAGCAGCAGAAGACCTCAGAAGGCCTCAGGAGACCTCGGAAGACTGAGAAAACTGGGGTTCAGTGCAGATGCCTTCAGTGATAATGAGCAAATGGAGACAGACAGGGCTGCAGATGCGCTGCCCTGTGAGACGTGTGCCTCAGGGTCTGCAAGGCCCCCAGTCTGTACGCTCCTTGTGAGCCTGGGAGTCCCACCTGATTTGCTACATGACAACCTGACAGCCCTCAGGGACCCAATGGAGCCCGTGGTTCCAATGGCTCATGCTTCTCCTGGTTGGGACACCCACGTAACACATGAGAATTGATCAAATCCTTCAGGCAGGGTTTGTTTGTCCTCTGTCCACTACTCCCCATTTCCGTCCATGCCAGGCTGAGAGGAGGTGTGCAGAGCATCCTCAGGAGCCAGACTGCCCATCCCCGGCTACTGAGGCCACCATGGCCTGGCTGCGTCCCCTTCGCTTGTTGCTGCTTCTCTTCTTCCCAGTTTTCTATCTGTAAAAGGGATTACTGTTATGTGGAAAACACAAGTCCCCGCTGCAAAATCTCTAGAAAAGCATGTCATGTTGTGCCTGCTCAGTAAGGGACAGAGGGCTCTCTCTCATGTTTTTATTTTTTGATTGACACCTGAAGGCCATCCCTATGTATGAGATGCCATGTCACGCTTCCACCCTACACACCATAGACTGACGCAGAAATGAGGGTCAACAGAACCAGCTCTTCAAGCTACCACCTCTCCAAGGGGAAGACATTCCAGACCCTTTCTTCCACCTTTTGTGACACATAAATGCCCTGTCTTTATGTATGATCACCCTACTGTGCAGTGGCACGTCAGAACTTACTTCTCCTATTTGAGGACTGTAACCTAGTACCCACCAATAACCTCCCTCGATTCCTTCCTCCCTGCTTCCCTTCCTGGTCTCTGGTAATCACTTCTGCCCTCAACCTTTATGAAGTCGACTTTTTTATATTTCACTCGTGACTAAGATCATGTGGTCCTTGTCTCTCTGTGCTTGATTTATTTTACTGGACATAAAGATCTCCAGTCCCATCCACATTGTCACAAGTGCCAGAATTTTGCTCTTCTTTAAGACTGAATAGTATTCCATTATGTACAGGTACCATGTTTTCTGATTCCACTCATCGGTTGGTGGATGGCTAGGTTCGTCCCACGTCCTGACTTTCATGAATGGTGCTTCAGGGAATAGGGGACTGCAGGTGTCTCTGGGACACACCGACTTCATCTCCTTGGGGTAGGTCCCCAGTTAGTTAGCGAGGATGCTGAATGGTATGGTTGGTGTGTTTTCATTTGGGGGAGGCTCCATCCTGTCTTCCATAATGGTGAGGCATCTCTGTTACGATTCCCACTGCGCAGAGGCCTGGCTCCGTCCTACAGTTCAGAGAGGTGGTCTCACTGCTGCGCCTTCTCCGTTCTCGCTTTGCACGATCTCCCACGACTCATGTGCGGTAACCCCCACCTGCATGCCTCTGACAATGGCACCTTGAGTCCTCTTCCCCGGCGTCTGCACACCGTAGCCAGCTCCTCCTCAGACCCCGATCGGAAGGCAGTGATTCAGAAAGCACCCCTCAATGTGACGCACCCTCCCTTTCACCCTCATGAGGAATGCGCCCCCTCTTTGCTCCTGACGCTTGCCCGTCGTATCCCCATCATGGAGACCTGACTTCTACTGCCCAGAGCAGGAGATGAGGAAATGAGTGAATAGAGGAGCAAGGGTGGCTCCCCAGGGTTCTCTGACCAGCTCCTGTCGTCCTCCTCTCTGCTCCCACTTCTTGTTCAGTGTGGTGCATGGTCACTGGCTCTCCACAATGGTCTGCAGCTATGGCCTTAGGAGTGCCAAGCCCTGGGAGATGGACTTCAGATGAGGGTCAGAACTCCAGCTAGGCTTGGCCGAGGCAGAGCCGACGCGGAGGGTGTAAGGAAAGGCGCAGGCATCAGTCAGCACCGGGAGACTGCAGAGGCCGGAGCAAGGGAAGACAAGCTGAAACAGGTTGGTCCGAGTCAGACTGTGAGTTTCCTAAAGGAAACAGGCTTTATTCTGTAAACAAAGACTCACTGAAGAGTCAGATGAGATCAGTCGAAGAAGGTGCAGCACTGACTGATGCATAGTGAAGGTGCAATAAATGTGAACTATTATCATCATTAATTGAGCTGAAGTTTTGGGTCTAGGGCAGTAATCATTGGATGTGTCAAAAAAAAATCAGTTAATTTTACCTCAGTTCTACTTCCATGACCAACTTTCGTGGGACCTTGTGCCAGTCTGACCTCTCCAGATCCGGATGGGCCTATTTCCTTATGCACAAAGGGAGGGAGCTGTGCTTGGGACTGACTTTCTCTTTCTACTCCAACAGTCCCTGATGTTAGGCAGGAGATGGGGTGTGAGGAAGGATAGAAAAGGTGGATGACAGGGTCGCACCCCCAGGGCTTCAGCCCCGCTCACCTCTGCCAGAAACTCCTTCTGCACGGGGGTTCTGTGGCATCTTGTGGCTCACAGAAGAAGCTAGATAACCACAAGAGGAAACTCTGAAGGGAAAGTCCCCCATCTTGGGCAGGCACAATAAAGGACTGACCTAAAGTTAACCTGTTGCAATTTAAAGCAATTCCCACCAAAATTTCAATGACAGTCTTTGTGAAAATAGAAAAAGCAGTCTTGAAATTTCATTTGGAAAAATAAGAGACCAGAATAGCCAAAACAATCCTTAGAGAGAAGAGCAAAGCAGGAGGCATCTCAATACCAGACCTCAAATTATACTACACTATAGTAACAAACAAAGCATGGTATTGGTTCCAAAATAGGCAAGAAGACCAATGGAACAAAATAGACGACTCAGAGAAAAACCCACATAAATACAGTTATCTCATACTAGACAAAGGTGCCAAAAGCATACATTGGAGAAAAGATAGCCTCTTCAACAAATGGTGCTGGGAAAACTAGAAATCCATATGTAGCACAATAAAATTAAACCTCTATCTCTCACCCTGCGCAAAACTCAACTCAAAGTGGATCAAGGACCTAGGCATTAGACCACAGACCCTTCCCCTACTAGAAGAAAAAGTAGGCCCAAATCTTCATCACGTTGGCATAGGACATAATTTCCTCAACAAGACTCCTAAAGCACAGGAAGTAAAATACAAAATCAATAAATGGGATATTATCAAGCTAAAAAACTTCTTAACAGCAAAGGAAAGAATCAAGAGTGTGAAAAGAGAACCTACGTAATAGGAGAAAATTTTTGCTACACACACTTCAGATAGAGTACTAATCTCCAGGATATACAAAGAAGTCAAAAAATTTAACACCAAAAAAAAAATCAATCAATAAATGGGCTAAAGAACTGAACAGCACTTCACAGAAAAAGAAATATGAATGGTCAACAAATATATGAAAAAATGTTCAACATCTCTAGCAATTAGAGAAATGCAAATTAAAACTATACTGAGATTTCATCTCACTCAGAATGACAATTATCAAGATTACAAGTAACAACAAATGTTGATAAGGATGTGGGGGAAAGGTACACTCATAACTTTCTGGTGGGAACGCAAATTGGTGTAACCATCATGGAAAGCAGTATGGAGATTCCTCAGAAAACTTGGATGGAACCACCATTTGGTCCAGTTATCCCACTCCTTGGTATATAACCAAAGGACTTAAAATCATCATACTACAGTGACACAGCCACATCAATGTCTATAGCAGCTCAATTCACAATATCTAAACTCTGGAGCCAAACTAAATGCCCACCAACAGATGAATGGATAAAGAAACTGTGGTATATATACACAATGGAATATTATTCAGCCATAAAGAAGAATGACTTTAAGACATTTGAGAGCAAATAGATGGATCTGGAGACTATCATACATGTGAAATAAGCCAGTCCCAAAAAGCCAAGTGTCAAATGTTTTCTCTGGTATGTGGAAGCTAACTCACAATAAGGAGATGAGGTGAGGAGAAGAATAAAATTTCATTAGATTAGATAATTGGGAATGAAGGAAAGGAAGCGGGGATAGAAAAAGGAGAGATGAGAAGGATGATTCTGACATAATTTCCCATGTCTATATATGACAACAACATAGTGAATTCCACTATCATGCACATCCAAAAGAGTGCGATCCTAACTAGAATAAGACATATTCCATGCTTGTATAATTATATCAAAATGGAGTCTACTGTCTTGTATAACTTTATTATTTAAAATTAAAAAATAAAGTTTACCTCATGCTAGTCAATCTATAATTAGCATTACCATTTGATCCCCCCTGGGCATTTTCTGAGGGAGGGGGGAAGAAATTTACACATGGGCAGTAGAGAAGAAATATTTTCAAATTCATCTGTCAGTCAAGGTGCCAAACCACCCCAGATCTACCCGGGGAGAAACAGCACAGCCTAATAAAAGTCAGCCCCACTGTGCAGATAAGGTCTTGATCTGCTTGGGCAGCTCAGTCCACTCTGCTCTCCCAAAGAGAACCATCAAACTTCAATAAACCTTTGCTTTGCTTACCAACCTTGTGCATCTTGCTCAATTCTTTATTGGGGACACCAAGAACCTGGACCTGGGACCCACTGGAGACCCCCGCCCTGCTGGTGAAATCAAGACCTGCTAACAACTTCTAGTCCAGACAGGGTTGACTGCCCCTTCTCTGAACTCCCTCTGAGGGTTAGGTCACACAAAGCTGCCTCTCCTGCACTGTCCCTCTTCATCCCTTGCTGTTTCGGTTTCCAGACTTTCTAGTCTACCCAGAAACCACATCTTCATTTGCATTTCCCCACCAGGACCTACCAGAGGTCCCAGCACCTAGAAAGCTCTCCATAGGTATTTATTTAGGAGCAGTAACAACCCCAGGAAAACTGGACTAAAACCCCAGCCTTGGGTTAATAACAAGATAAAAGTGAGGAAGAGGAGGGGGAAATGAGAGAGGTAAGAAGGAGGAGGAGGGTCAGAGGACCACCAGGAGGAGAAGCTAAAACGGAGGCCCAGCACACGTAAAGCAATGCTAAGCTCTCCGGAGAGGTGCAGACTTAGCTGTCAGTCCCCAGAACTGATGTCTAAGGAATGTCATTCTCAGGCTGACTCTTCCTTATCATAAAAGGAAAACCTAGAACTTGGAAAGTCTGAACTAGGAGGAAAGAAAGCTGCTTTGAAATCAGAAAGTTCTCAACGTCTACCCTGGGTCAGGTGCTTAAAGGTATGTGACCTCGATGGAGCTAATCAAACTCTCTGGGCTTCAGATTCCTCTCCTGTGAAACACCACTGTATGCCTCCCCAACAGGGGATTATTGGGCATTAATGAGTAAAGCCCTTGGAATGCACACTCACAGATGGTGACCACTGTCTTTTCTAATGCCGTCTTGACTCTTCTGTTCCAGATTTTAACTTGCAAAAAAGCAGCCAAAGTTCTTTATTAAGAGCACACGTCCTGACCACCAAAGTACCTCTTCTGATAGGTCTGCACGCTCCCGCGGCAGGACTCGCCGCCTCCTCCCAGAGGGAAGGCACCTGGCCCAACATGGGGCAGCCCCCCAACGGCATCTTCCTCCCGCTCAGCTGCCGCATTTCACAGGAGCCAGGAGGCGTTCATTGGTCTGGTCCTTGGCTTGTGGTTTCCGGGTCAGAGGCGGGTGAGGACGAGGGCAGGCTGCCCGCGCACAAGGCCTGGGGAGGGTCTGTCTGCCGGGGCTCACTGCCGTGGTGGGGGCCTCAGGTCCCGGCTGGCTCTGCAGGTCAGGCGCATACTGCCCTCAGCCTGGCGGGTCTCGGATCTGACAGGCATGCCTGGCACCAGCCAGGCCTCTCTTCTTGCTGGACGGGTCATTCTGTGGAGGGAAGCCCAGGGCTGGATGCTCGAGGGGGATGAAGGATTCGTGGGCTTCAGCGGACGGGAGGACAGCGGAGGAGCACCTCTGGACGTGTGCTTGTCCTGCCTTTCACAGGGAGATGGACAGGCCCAGGCCCCGGCTAGCAGCCAAGACACCAGAAAAGGCCAGGGTGACAGGAGCCAAGTAAGCTGTGCCGGGAAGGGCAGAGGCCAGGCTCGATCAGTGGGCCTGGTGGGTGAGGACAAAGCCCAAAGTCAGGGCCAGGTCCCCTGTAGAGTGACCCCCTTGCACATGCATCCAGCTCCTTCCCCACTCGGCCACTGGGCCAGGTCCCAGGGCTGTGTGACAGACATGAGTTTTTATTAGGCAGGGTTCAGAGAGACACAACCACCAGGAAACTCAGATGGACCAATGAGGGGACCTGTTAGGGCGTCGGCTCTCACTGTTGGAAAGGCTGTGCAGTCCCATGATGGCCATCTGCAGGTGGCAGGCCTGGGAAGCTGGTGGCCAGTTCAGTCCAAGTGCAAAGACTCAGAACCAGAGAAGCCAAAGGGGAACTCAGTCAAAGGCCTGAGAACCCAGGGTCCACTGACGTAAGTCCTAGAGTCCCAAGGTCACAGCGTCTGCAGCCCTCATGTCCAGGCAAGAGAAAGAGCGTACCCGGCACCAGGAGAGTGAGCCTCCCGCCTTCCTGTTCTGTTCTCTCCAGCCCCAGCTGATTGGATGGTGCTGGCCACCCGAGGGCAGATCTTCCCAGTCTAGTCCACGTAGATTCACCGGTCTTTTCTGGAGACAGCCTTATGGACATACTCGGAAGCCGTCTTTAACAGTTCCCTTGGTTGTCCCTCATCCAGTCAGGTCAACTTCTAAAATAACATCACATAGATGCTCACATGTGGTCACTGCTGATGGTTCCAAAGCATGTCATTGGGTTCATGAGCATGCAGCTGATTTGCCTGCTGTGCTCCTTTGCAGTGGGTCTTGGCCACTTTTTCTACCAAACAGTGGGATTTATTTCTCCAGCCCTTCAATCTGGCTTATGGCCATGTGGCTTCAGCCTACTGGGCAGGAGCTATGTCTAGAAAAGCAGAGATACATTTTACCCTCCTCTCCTTGCTCCCAAGAAGCCTCCGCCACCACGTGAACAAGCCTGGGCTACCCTACCAGAGGATGAGTTACGTGGAACAGGTCTCTGGCCTTGCAGTGGAGCCCTGACTATGAGAGAAGTCCTTCTAGGCTGTTCCAGCCATGCTGGTTCAGAGCGGAACGCCACCCAGTCAACTCACAGAATCACAAGTAACGAGTGCTCAGAGTATTTCCAACCTCCTTCCAGGCTTGTTCTGCCCCCAGAATGAACTGACACACAGGTGCAGCCGCCACAAGACACCTTCCTGAGAATAAGGGCACCTAAAGCTGTCATCGATAAAATCCAGCCAGTGTCCCCAGCTCGCTGAACTCTGCAACGAAGCATTCCCCAGTGACCGTCTCCTCACTTCACCGCTGGCAGGAGGTACCCAACGCCCCTCGCAGGAACATACCAAAACCGCTGTCCTGGGAAGGAAAGGAGGAGAAGCTCCATCCTCCCCGCACACACCGAGCTCATGCATGACACACTCCCAGGGCAGTAAGAACGTCTCAACTGAGGCACAGGCTGCAGGTCTCAGGCAGGAGCCATAGGAGGGAAGTTAAAGCAGAATCAAATGAGTTTGCCTTTAGAAGTTCACTTTCCCAGCAGCCCCTGGCTGATGAACGCAGGGCTCAAATCGGAGAGGCCAGCCTCAGAACCCAGCACACTCTTCAAGTCTGTTTCCCAGGCCCGGCCTCTGTGTGTCTGAAAGTCCAGGTTTCTTGCCTCTATGTGTAGTATATTTAGGTTGATTTCATGTGTCAGGGCTGTGCTGGGGCCTGGAGATGGACAGATAAAGCAGAAATAGTCCCCACCCAAAGAGATGATCGTTTTTTACAGTGAGCTGTAAGGCAGCTCTTCAGTTCCCATTATTCCCATATGTTTATTATCAAACATCCACTATGTAATGTTCTTTGGTGATATATCAGAGAATAGGACAAAATTCCTCCTCTCCTTAAGTCCATAGCTACTGAAGAACCAGTGGACCATTATACCCACAAGGAAACCTGAGCTCAGAGAAGTGCAGAAACATCGTAAGTCACACAGCACCACTGAGAGTGAGCCAGGCCTCCTGCTTCCTCTGGGACCGCTCATCGCACACATCTCACTGTGGTGAATTCATAGGGAGGCAGGTTGCCCCCATCCTCACCTGAGCAACTGGCTGAGCTCCTTGCCCTCTGCATTAGCCTCTGGGTGGTCTAACCCAGTGTGAAGGCAGCTAACCCGATGGTATCAGCAATGGTTCGTTAGTATTTCAAACAGCAAGTTTACATGAATGGTGCCAGCCAGACTCTGTGGATCGCAAGAAACAGAAAGCTCCAGTTAGCTCCATTAAAAAATAAAGAAAAAAATTGTGGAAGACTATGGAGAAACTCCAAATATGAAATCCATGGCCAAGCAGCGAGGTTTCAAAAAGGACAGCAATGACAGTGGCCTCCAGCTACAGGCACCACTAAAAGGAGGACTCAGCTTCAGCCTATTTACTATTTCCCAGTTTCTGTTCCTCATTTTCATTTTGTATTTTCTGTTTCCCACAAGTCTGCTCAAGACTCAAATTCTCAAGAGAAACTCTGCCTGGCCAAATTCGAGGCTCACGCCCACCCCTACAGCCCCACTGAAACTCCACATCCTGCAGGGGAGACTTTCCCCAAAGGGCACTAGGGTGTTCTTGTCAGAGGAAGCAGGTCAGGTGTGTGACTAGCATGTGCACCCCTGCCATGACAGCAACCATCAGAGGACACACAGGAGTAGAGGCCACAGAAATTCAAGCGGATGTGTGGTAGCCTCGTTTTCAAAAATGGCTGCACCAACATCGTGTGTGCGTGTGTGCTGCCTGACCGTGCGACACTCCTCTGTGGAGAAGCGGACCCTATCTTCTCTCCCCTTAAGCCCCAGCAGACTTTTGCAACTGCAACTGCCCCTACTAGTAAGGTGTTCAGAAGTGAGACTGTCAGATTTCCAGGACGGGGACATGGCGCGCTTCGCCTGGCTTGCCCACTCTCAGGAAGCGGGCTTTTTAGAGCTCCAAGCACCGTGTTGGATAGGAAATATGGAGAGATTATGTGGGGTAGAGAAAGGAGCCTAAGGAGCTGTTTCAGTCAGATTTTTGCTGCTGTGACTAATTGACTCAACCAGAACAGCTGTAAAGGAGAAAAAGTGTAATTAAGGACTCACAGTGTCAGAGGTCTTAGTCCACAGAAGGCTGGCTCCATTCCTCAGGGCTCGAGGTGAGGCAGGACATCATGGTGGAAGAGTGTGGCCGAGGGAAGCGGTTCACACGATGATCAGGAAGCAGAGAGACTCCACTGGCCAGATACAAATATGGACTCCAGAGCCACGCCTCTAACGTGCCCCCACCTTCTCCAGTCACACCCCACCTGCCTCCAGTTACCACTCAGTTAATCCCCTCAGGGTGATTCACTGATTAGTTTAAGGCTCTCACTACCTAATCATTTCCCCTCTCAGAGAGTGACAGGTTAGGGCCTGAAGGGTGGAGCCACATTGTCTCACATGTGAGCTTTTGGGGGAGGGACACCTCACATACAAACCATAACAGGCGCACTGGTCTGAGTTCTGCCAACCCAGACACCAGGCCTGCGTGTAGAAGCCATTGTCCGGATGTAGCCTTGGAGGAGATCCCAGAGCAGAAGTGCCCAGCTGGGCTGCTCTGGAATTCCTGACACACAGAAGCACGAGAGACAAGGAATGATTACTGTTATTTCAAGCCACTAAGTTTCAGGGTGACGTGTCACCCAACTATAGTAACTAGAACAGGCAATACAATTTTAACTCTGAGTTAGCAATCATGTTTGATGATAATCCATCCATTAGACAAAAATGTATGGTTTATGAAGCACCCTCACATGCAGGCTCCACCAGGTCCTGCAACATTGCATTCAAAAACCACCCAGCTCCCCTCCATCTTCTCCCAGACCATTCTTCTCCACTGTAGGTGCCACGCGCTCCCTAAGACCAAGCCTGGGCCTGTTTCCTATCCTTGCCCTCAATCCCTCTAGCACACCAACATTGTATGGTGATGGCTTGACCTGTGGTCACAGCAATAGGATGGAAAGCTGGGACCCATCCAAGAGATAGGAAGGCACCAGATGCCTGCAGAGCCTCCCAGCAAAGAGAACCACCGACGTTTGGTTGAGGATGGTCCTACATAGTGGGGAACATTCAGCGTCTCTCGGCCCTGACCACCACCTGCTGGTTTTACTCCCCGGTATTGGTGACAACCAATCAAAGCCCTCCCGGTGCTCCCTGGGCAGTAGCACTGCCTCCCCCAGGGGAGAGCCTGCCAGCAGATGGAGGCCTGGTGGAGGACTGGGAGGAAGAGCTGAGTCTGCTCCAGGCACGTGGTCAGGTGATGGTGCTTCTCTGTGACTCCAGACACAGAACCACATCTGGAGTCAGGGTAGCTCACCTGGTGCTGGAGTCGCCCAGGACAGAGTGAGACTCATGGATCTAAGCATGAACCACAGACTCAGCCAGACCTAGTAAACAGGGAGAAGAGGCCTCTGTGTGCCCAAGTTCACATCCTCGTGGGAGGCCCCAGACCAGAGTGTGGCCAAATAAACCCTCAAGACCAGAAAGCACAGCAGAGAAAGAAGTGAAGGCGAGAAGATGAAGCATCCTTCCAACAGGGACGTCCATCAGGGAAGGCCTCTCAGGAGTGATGGTTGAGACCTGAAGGGCAGAGCCATGTTGGGAGGGCTGAGACCAAAGCCTCCAGCTCAGGGGCCAGCGAACCACGAGTGTGGACGAGATCCTTGGGCAGCCTGCCTGGGTGAGAAGAGGAGGGGCTCACAAGGGACTCTGACCATCACCACGGCTGCAGGCTTTCGGGAGGACAGAGGAAGAGGGATCCAACGAGTTTGCACTGGGCAGCAGCCGAGCGAGCAGTGCATAGCTGCAGGAGCCTAAGGAAGAGAGTATGGCCAGGAGACATGCACGGTCCCAGGGCCAACGCAGCATGCCGAGGGCCGAGGACCAGGAGGGCTGCAGTGTCCATTCAACTTGGCCACAACAGGGTCGTGGGGGACATCGGTCCAGCTGTGTCAGTGGAGTGTGGTGAAGAACATGGGCAGGAAGATGGAAATTTTGTCCTAATCCCAACTCTGCTGCTGTGAGGTCCCCTCCCCTTTCCAGACTGTCAGAGGTCTATTCTGCCTGCAGTCCACATCTGAGGACTCTGACCCAGGCTTGTCACTCACATTAGCAACCCTCCCCGTAGCTCTGCCCGTGCCCTCGGTGTCTGCGGCACAGCAGGCACTGCGGGCGGCTCACTCCTGCATGCTAGGAAGTTCATGCAACGCTAGGAAGCGGCATGATTCTGCTCTTGCAGAAGAGAAAGAAACGCAGGACTCAGAGAGGACAAGATTTGCTAGGATTCACTACCAGTCCCTCTGAACTCCAGAGTGCCTGGGTCTTTTCACCAGTAACTACCTTTCTGATTCTTTGAAAGCTCCTTCTAGTTTTTAAAGACACTCCAATTATGTTGGTCCATGGAATCGGCTGGAGGTTGGCTTGAAAAGCCAGGGATCAAGACCCAGATCTGCCCTAAAATCCTGTGTGACCTTGACGCCCTCCGAGACCATTTAATCATCAAGAAGAATAGCAAGTCTGACTCTGAGGCAGCGGGGATCAGACGTGTTCCAGATATAAAAGTGCTTTAAAGAGGGAAACCCTCCGGCCGACGCCACGTGGTGCTTCTCCGTGGCCTCCGACCCCGCCGAGAGCAGAATTCTAACACCTCCAAGCACTCCGAACTTGTGCAGAGGAAGAGCAAGGTGTGCCACATTGTGTTGTCATCATTTCAGAAGTTCAAAAAAGAATTGGGAAACCGTGCCTTCGAGCTCCCAGCTCTGCGTCTCTGGGACAGCTGGGCCTGGAGTGACGTCACCCGGCAGGAGTGGGAAAGCCTCCCTTTAGCAAAAAGGATTCACAGGAAGGGAGTTTCTGCACCCTGCATGTGGGCAAGGGAAGCCAAATGTTCCCTGGCATTTGCACTCGATTACCCAAAACACAGAGTCTCGTTCTCAACCATCCTTGGGGAGCAACAAATAAGCATATGAGAACATATCTACTGTAACCCCAAAACCAAGATCCTCTGTGTGGACACACTGCAAAACCAGGATATAAGAAAAAAACTGAGATATACACGAAAATTACAGGCATGCTTCTTACAACGCCAATCCCAGCGTAAGAGCAGATACCACCTGGAACTCCCCAGGAGTGAACTGACCAAGTGAATTCTGTGGTGCATCTATGTACTGGAACGCAGCGAGGTTGTCTAAAGGAAGTTTTCAAAGACTTTTCCATGGACCAAGGAGCTGTTCATAATGTTGGAGGTAATGTCAGGGTACAAAGCTGCCCCAGCATTATGGCGGATCTCCAGGAGGTATCAGAGCAGCTGTCGGGAAGAGAAAGTGCCTGGTGGCAGGCAGGACTGGGAAGAGATGGACTCTCCATGGTTCATCTTTTTGTAATATGATAAACTTGAGATGGAAAGGAGCCGTCAATGCCTACCTAGCACAGTAAAGGAAATAATCCCACACTAAGATGGGCTCTTATAAGACATTCCAACTTCAGCTAGGAAAAAAGGTCACCTGCGAAGAAATTGAAATCAGGATACCATCAGCCCATCTCCCACTGAAGGATTAAAATGAAGACATTTACAGATATTTCCAGTCAAAATTTATCTTGGAGGCACCCTTTCTGAGGACGCTCCTGGAGCTGATGCTGCAGCAGTAAGAAAAAAGGACATGAGGAAGGACAAGCACGGAGGAGACCCAGGCCCCAGGCCCCACCCCTCACTGGGGAAGGGGCCACCGCACTGCCAGAAAGATGTCCTCAGGGATTGAGGGCATCTGTGGCATGAGGTTAAGTCGAAGAAGCAAACAGCACACTCTTCAAATGAAATCAATACATGAAACAATTTCTAATGACAGGAAAATACAATAATTTGGAGTTGGAAAATATGTACAAATGATCATGGCGTTTGTGCCAGCCTGGAGTCTCTGGGAAGCAGACGCGATGAGAGGGGCAGATCCTTCAGCCCATCATGTGGTCCTAATGCTTGCAAAGGACAGAAATTGTTAACATTAGAATATTTTGGCGCGGGGGATGACAAGTCCTCCAGCCAAAACCACCGGTGAAAGGAGTCCTGTATCTAGCAGAAAGGGGCTGAATTCATACCCAGGCGAGGCTAAGTCACTGACTGGGGCGGCCAAAGGAAGCCCAACATGGGGCCATTCCCAAAGCCAGGCAGCTGGGGACTGTGACAAGAGATCTGAAGGCAGGGTACGTTCGTAGGGACACCGCCACCATGTAAGTACTTCCAAATACTGAAGGACAAGAAGAGAGATGGGAGGTGGCGGTGCTGCAGGGATAAGCAGCAACCTCAGAACTCCTCCACGTGTCCCCGACATTTTCCAGCCACTGATGAAGTTAGGTTAAGGTCACGGACTGGCACAGGACGATGGGAGAAGAACAAAGTGCAGGACACAAGGGTCCAGGTGCTTGGTCCAAGATGTTCTTTTCCTGTGCAGGGAGGCGTCAAGCCACAGACTGGGATAGTGGTGGCCCTGGCCTGTGCCCCAACCCAGCAGCTGCCCCAGCGTCCTCCACCACACTCTGGTGCCCTGGCAGCTCCAGCACTCAGACCACCAGAGCAGACTCAGGCTCTGACTTCCAGTCACTTCTAGATTCAGGAGGGGAATCACACTGTTAAGCGCAGGATCTGGTTGTTCCCTCGGCCCCCAGAGCCACTGAACACCCATCCAGAAAGTGGAGAGGAGCCCAGCTTCCTGGAACCAGCTGACCAATGAGAGGTGGGAGCCCAGAAGCCAGCAGTTGAGCCCTGTCCCTTCATCCCATGCCACATGGCTCTGAGGAGCGGTACACCAGGGACGTGCTGCGTGACTCCACCAGCACGGTGTCTTGCGGTGCTGCGGCCACTCAGCGAGCACCCTTACTGTGTTCTCTCCCTGCTTCATCCGCCCTGGCCCTGCTGCCCTGGGATCAGGCCTCACCATGAAGGCCCAGAGGCTAAACCTTGCCCGGGGCTCCACGTTCCAGCTGAGACCCCTCTTAGATTTGTGGGGAACGGGGAAGTTCATGGTAAGGAGGTGACTGGGGACAGGAAATGAAGGTTTGCAGGAGAAAAAGGGTTTCTGAACAGCCCAGAAAGGGAATCAAGAACCACGAACTAGGAAAGCAGCTGAGCTACCTTTGAAAGATTCTGGGACTCCATCTACCCCCCTGTGATTTCTCTTCTCCATGACTTTTTGCCACGAAGATTAGCAGAAAGACTTGTAAAAGAAAAGAACTTATGGACCTGCACTCCAAGGCGGCAGGGAAGGCAGAGAGAGAAGCCAGACACAAGGGATCCCAGTCAGCAGCCAGGTTGGGAGAGGAAGGCAGGAGCCCTGAGCTTTAGAGTTCCCCATGGTGGCAACTGAGCAGGACAGAGGCTGAGGTCTTGGGCCTGTAGAAGTGACATGCATGTAAACACCAGAGAGAAGAGTTGTCGTTCATCTGAACTGCTTCCCTAACCCTCCGCTCCAAGAAAAAATATTTCTGTGTACCATGAAATCCATCAGCCTCAACCACCAAGATTGGCAATAAACTCATTCTCAGATGATGGGTAGAAACTTCCCATCTCCCTTGAGACTCTACAATGATACAATGATACAAACTATTAACAAAGAGTTAATAGTTTACTGAGAACTTACTATATGCCAGATGCTTTCCCAAACATGCTAACTCGTTTAGTCTTTACTACAACAATTTTGGGTAAGATAGCATTAGCATCTCCATGTGATTGATGAAGAATGTGATTAGCTTGTCCACGATCAAGGCAATGATAGAGAAAGAGTTCAACTCAGCTCTTGCACATCTAAATCCCATGTCATTAATGGATACACTGTGGTGCACAGATGTGAGGCTTCAGCTGTCAAAAACACAGGGAAGGGTCTCAGGTCTTCCGACTGCCATGGTGGCAGCTCCTGGTCCTCCTTGCCAAGTCCTGGGGGTCCATTTGAAAGGAAAGGCTCTGTTGGGGACCACACTGCGTCATGCAGACCTCTACCATGGAGATTTATCAGCTACGGCCCACAGCTCGAAGGATGGAGGCTCAGTCAGCACCCTCCTCCATTTCCCACCTCCAGGACTTGGCTCTTTGTATATCTTCATGCCTCCTTGCTGGTGGCTCAGGAATCTTAGCACTTCTCCCGGATCCGGCTCCTGTCCTTTTCCCCTCTGGAGAACCAGCCTCCACTCCCCACCCCAACCTGGAAAGTGCTGACCTGTTCCACTGCTCAAACCCCCCCAAGCAAGATCAGACCTCAGAGATATGAAGTCCTCTCCTTTCCCTTAGGAGATGGAAGTGTCTCTGGTTTTTCTCTGGAGGGATCCAGGGTCACCGAGCCGCTGTAGCCTTCACACGGTGGTTCTCCAGGGTCCACTCAGGGTCAGTCATCATAGGCTTAATATTATATTGAGGTCATCTCCAGAGGACTGATATATAGTACCTCGAAGAAGGGGAGGACTTTCTAAACTTGTAGCAGGGTGACTTCAGGGCTATAGGTCAACTGGGAAGAGACTAAAAAGGGGGAAAAATTCAAAACATTGTCAATTCCTCAACAGCCCATCCAGAGACCTAGTTAGCATTTACTGAGCACCTCCCATCCAGGTCCATTTCTTGGGACTGGATATTCACTATGGCACTTACTCTTCAAAGAAATCCTATGAAGTAGGCAACGCTTTAATACCCATTTTATAGAAGAGGAAATCAAGACAATTATTTGTCCCAAAATTCGCAACTTGAAAGTGGCAGAGCTGGAATTCAAACCCACCTGCCTGACTTCCTGCCCTTACTCTTAGCTTCTGTTGATGGCAAAGACATACCAACACTCAACCCTGGGTAGGCGTGATCCAAGAGGCCTGCAGACAAGGGCATACGAGATTTTTGCATCAAGCTGTACTCCTGCCAATGAGTTGCACACTGGTGAGGTCATCCATGTGCAGGGGCCACATGCACAGAAACCTAGCGGGAAGCCAGTGGCATGAGTGACTCTGGACGTGTTGCTCAGCATGTCAGAGCCTTGAATCCCCTCCTCTGCAATACTAGAGCTGAGGTTAATTGCTGTGCAGTATGGGGGAATTAAAGGATGTGTCCTAAGTAAAGTGCCTGGAACATTAATAAATATGACTTTCCTTCCCACCATCAACTCTCCCTACCATTGCGTTTCCCAGGAACCTGCCTTTTCGGTTAAATTTCTAGAGTAAGCTTTTTAAAGAGAGACTTGAGCTGGGTTTTATTACCCAATGCAGATAACTTTTTTGATGTGTATCAATCATTTTCATTTGTAAGGTGGGTGGATTTTATATATCTGTATCTCGCTGCTGGGAGAAAAATCTTTAAAGCTTCAAGATGGGATTTTTAAAACATCTTTATAGATGAAAAGCAAAAGTTTAACCTTCAAGGAAAATAAAAGAGAACATGAAGTCTATACTTGAACACACACAATATCAAAAAGTAAAAAAAAAAGACTGAGTCTAAGATTGCAAATGTATGACCTTGACATCAATTGTTTAGACAGCATAAAAAGGATTATTTTGGTCTGCACCGGTGGAGGAGGCACCCCAGTGAATCACACAGGCCCATGATCCCCATCCACAATGCTGTCATAGAGCTTAGAACTTCATTGTTAGAGACAGCTAGGCCATTCATTCATCCATCCATTCATTCTTTCTTTCTTTCTTTCTTTTCCCCATCAACTCTCTGCACTTGTTCATTCATCTAAAAACATCTTCTCAAGTTATTACCAAGTGTCAGGCACGGGTTAGCAGCTGTGAGTATGGGGAATTATTGACAGTTCCATTACAGATGCCTGCTTTACAGATAGAGGAATGGTGTGTCCAGACAATCACGACATACAGTAAGTTTTATCTACGACATGCTATAAGAGCAATAAAACAGGGAAAATAAGACCCAATTCAGAGATAAACGTAAATAATGTGGATTTTGCATTTTGAGGAGCAATGAGCAAGCACAGAATCAAAAGGACTTGATCTTCACTGGGGGAGAGAGAAGATGGGTGGAGGTCTCTGAACTGCAGCAGCAACTCACCAGGGACAGAAGGGACTGTGGGTACTTCTGTCTCCTGGTAGAGAATGGCTTACCCTAGACCGACAGTCCCATTGCCTGCCTTCATGCCTGCTTCCCTGTTTTTCAGTTTGCCTGATGCTTTTCCAGGTAAGTCTGTGCAGGGAGAGAACACAGGAGAGGTTGAAGTGCAGAACGGAGAAGACCTCGGGCATGGCCGGATCTGTTTTCATCTCTGCAAATTTCATGTGTTGAAACCTAATTGCCAATATCATAGTATCAGGGAGTAGGGCCTCTAGGGGCTGATTAAGTTCTGCGGGCAGTGCCCTCGTGAATGGGATGGGTGCCCTTATGGAGGAGGCGGGAGGGAGCTGCTCGCCCACACACACCTGGTAAGGGTGCTTTCTGCAGGAGGGACCGGCTGTGAAGCAGAGCAAGCCTCGCAGACAGGGAACACCACACCCCCACCTTGGACTTCCCAGCCCAGGCCTGTGAGGAGTAAGTTCCTTCTACTTGTAAATTACCCAGTCTAAGATATTTTGTCCTAGAAGCTCAAATGGTCTAAGAAAAGCATCATCTGCTCCAATCTTGGTTTTTTATTTTCTGCTGTATCATGAGACCTTTATTTTTTTTAATTTTTTTATTTGTTCTAATTAATTATCCAATCTTGCTTTTTTAAAAATCAGCAATTTCAGGGGCAAAGAGATTAAAAGATCTACCCATGACCATAAAGCAAATAACGACCTAGAGCCTAAGTTTACCTCGTCCTCTAAACGGGGCTTTCCTCGTCCTCTAAATGGGGCTTTCCGCCCCATTATGTGAAGAGCTGTAAAAATATCCTGATAGAGCAGCTACTCAGGCCCCCATTTTACAGAGGAGAAAAGGGAGCCCTTGGCTCAGGAAGGGACATGTCCAAAGCCAAAAGGTGGAAGTTGCAGGCAGAGGCAGCACTAGCCGCAACCCGGCCTGAGCCAGGCTCCAGAGCTCTTTCCCTTAAACATACTGCCGCCTAGAGGCGGACGAGAGCAAGAGGGCTCAGGAAGGCTCTGTCCAGCAGAATGGCCAAGAAGGAAGCTGGGAGCAACCTTGGAGGCAACTTTCTTGGCCTCTGACCTAGCCAGGGACGACCTCAGTTCTGACTCCTGCTGGTGCCCACACACTTAAAACCTCCAGCACCATCTCCAGGGAGACTCTTACAAGTCATGCAATCTAATGTTGCCACACCAAAGCTGGGCCCAGAAATGGGTGCAGTTTGCATTAGAGGCATCATTTTCCATCCGCCTCCTGATGAAGCTTGTGCAGGAGGAGGACTACCCCTCCAAGCAGTAGGCAGCAATGTGGGGGGTGTGCAGTGTGTCTGTGACTGAACATGGGCAAGTAGTGTTCCACCTGCTCCCCCAGGTACCAGCATACAAAAACAGGTACCAGGGACTGGGGATGAGCTAATTATATGCCCATCCACTCATTGTGGATCATTTTCATGTGATGTTCCACATAGTAAGTCTAACTGCTGGTAGCAATCACCCTTTTGAATAATGCATCATCCCCCAGCAGATGGAGGCAACAAGGGACTAGATGACAGACCAATAGCACAGCCTAGTGGCCGTCTCAGAGATGAGAACTCCAATTTCCTGTCAGTCATTACGGGCTCAGAATGCAGAAGGTCCCTCATTTTAGGTGGGAAATAGAATTTTAGAGAACGATTCACTGCTTCCCTAACGGTTCCACCAACATTACAACAGTCCTGCTATGTGCCAGCCCCAGGACCATCCTGGAGGGAATCAGTAATGAAGAGGACACGGTGAGAGGTGAGACACCTTCCAGGCAGAACCTGGTAGAGCCTGGAAAACGGAAGTCACCTGGCCTGAGACACTCAGCAGTTCACGATCGGGTGACAGGGCTTTAGCGATTCTGGTGGATGCTTCCTGTCATTTCAAGAGTTTTCAGACTTTGTGAAACTCCTCCAACTAAGAATCCCTGTTGTAGAGGGTCTTTCACTCCTGATCTCTTGGATCTTTGCACTGTAGAGCAAAATGACAACACTTTCTCTTTTAGAGAGCTAGGTCATTGACTTAAATGCAGTCCATCAATGAAATGGGAGAAGTTTTCAGGTACCTGCAATATACTTGAAGCCACTCTACAAGTTACAAGGAGCACAGAGGTATAAGCAGCACCTCCTTCCTTAGAACATCCAGACAGATAGATGTTCACTGGGGCCCTAAGCTGTGGGTTTATGTGCTGCTTCATCACCAGTGTTACCAAAAGCTCGGTCCTTGTCCCCAGTTCCAACCCAATAACAAGGACACGGTTTTGAGAAAAAAGAAAGAGAGGTTTTATTGCTTGCCAGCAAAGGAGAAGCACAGGGGACTTCTGTCCCAGAGGCTGTGCTTCTGCCCATCAGGGGGAACAAGGAATTTGTAAAGAGGTGATGCAAAGGTTACTTTCCACCTGTTCTCTCACACTGTAATTCACTTGTTAATTTGGGAGATGGTCATTTCTTAGATCTTCTTGTGCCATCCCCAAGTCTGGATGACTTCATTCCCTTGGTAGGTGTGTCCTCCAGGACAGATTACTCTGCCTGGGATAGGAAAAAAAGGTAATCCTGTTTCCCCTGAGATTAGGGAGGAGAGATTAGGGGGGAGCAGGGAGAGAGGAAGAGGACTTAAAAATAAGTCGCAGTGCACAGAACAGCTATTAGTTTTAGAGGACTTTATATGATTACCATATTAATATTAAGGGCAAAAGGGCAACTACTGTATTAATTTTAGATCATATATTATAGATACCATAACAGTGCTAAGGAAGGAGAGCAGGTATTATATTGGTATTAGGTGCTACAGTAAAAATAATTAAAATACATTTGGAAGTAGCAGTGGCAAGGGAGCAAGGGCTACATTCAAAGCAAGCAGACCCGTCACATCAGAGCCCCGGTTTCCTTGTCTGCCAAATGGAAGTGATGATTGTAAGCTCCTCACATGAGAGAATAGAGGTAAATCACAGTGCTTGGCAGATACTAAGAACCTATTAGTGGCTTTTTGGTCAACAGTACAATTAAGGTGAATGAGCTATTTAATCCATCAATGAAATCATCCACTGTTTCCCAGGATCAATGCTAGGTGCTGGGGATAAAGATTTGAGCCAGACCCTGGTTTCCAAAGTTGGGTCCAAGAATAGGCAGCAGAGTTCTCCCCTCAGAAGCTCATCCGACATGCAGGATCTCGGGCCCCAGTCAGACGTACTCCATCAGAATCTGCATGTTAACATCATTTCCAGGCAATTGGCAGGCACTCTGAAGTTTGAGAAGTCTTACTGTCTTGGAAAGAAAAAGAGGCTCTCTTTTAAAAAAGTTGCCTAGCCCTGGTCTAGTTGGAGCCAAAACCAGTATGAAGCAAGTCCTCTTTGTTCTGCAGTCACTCTTTGTAAGGTAAATATGTCCCTGGAGGGAGGCTATGACAATGACATCACAAAGGTTATGTCTCTTGGTGACATCGCCAAGTGCCCTTCCTCTTTAGTCAGGCTGAGAAGAGAAGTACATTTGCAGAAAGACAACGTTCCTCTGGCAACAGAAGGGAGACCAAAGGAGCAAGGAAGGAGGTCAGGGCAGGGTGGTGGAAGGGGGCGGGGATTGAAATGGAGTAAACTATGTCACATGCGTTTATGAATACATCAGAAGGAAGCCCCCTGCCATGTGCAACCTTAATGCACTAATGAAGACAGCAAAAAGGAAAGACCGAGGAGCATATTTCAGGGGGGAATAGGGACCAGAACTACCCACACCTTCCTTTTGGAGAGTCTGTTAGACTGACGTAGTCGCAGAGACATCACCTGGCAGGAAATGACAGCAGTGTAGCTTCTGAGGTTTGACTGCAGTTTGTCCCCAGTAAAATATATATCGAGGCATAATTCCCCAATGTCACACTGTATTGGAAGGTTATGGAACCTTTAAGTGGTGAAGGCTGTAGGAGGTGATGGGTCGTCCTTCTGATAGGATCAGTGCTGACTTCCTTGTGAGTTGGGTCTTACAGGGAGGATTAACCCCCCACCCACTCACCCAAAGTTTCCACTGCCTCTTAACACGGCCCCACTGAGGTCCAAGCTTCTGGTACCTGAACCTCTAGGGACAAACCACATAAAAGTCACAGCAAGTAGATTCAGACCAGGCCTCAGTGGGCCCTGAGGTCTTTCCTAAGAACTTGGACTTAGTTGGATGACAGCAGGAGGCAACCGGGACCTTGTGGAAGGAGTCACACTGTGGCTTCTTGTAAGAATGATCTCCTTTGGCACCATAGAAAAGGTCTGAGGTAAGAGAGAGAGACTGGGACAGGAAATCAAGTTAGAAGACAGCTCCCAGGCCTGAGCTAGACAATGGAGAAAAGGGGAAACCCTAGGGGTGTCTTTTGGAGGAGAACTAGACAAGCCTTAGCAACTCCCCTAAAAATGGAGGTGGGAGGTGGATGTGCCTTCCGTCCCCATCAGGTCTGAAGCCACCTGAAGAAGAGCAGTTGCAAGAGGAACAAAAGCTCCGGGGCTGGCAGGCAGCCCTCCACCTAGCTTCCACCTCCACCTAGCAGCCCTGCAGGATGGTTCTCCAAGACCCAAACAGTGGGAGGCCTGGGAGCAGGCAAAGCCCCATCCGCAGGCAGGCCTCTCAGCCTGAGCTGTGAGGACCTGACTGCCAAGAGGAGCAAGAGACCAGAGAAGCCTCCAGATCTCTGAGACCATCTAGATACGTGTCTGTCATATTATTTACATCAAAAAATAATAATTTTCAATAATTGGGTGCCAACATACAAACTAAATCAAGGAGCACCTCCACGCATGGACCCTGAGCAGGCCCCTAAGCTGAAAAACCAGAACCGGCTGCTGGGAGATCCGTAGCAGCTGTGGAAGTGGCTCCTGGTCCCAGCAACTCTGGAGGATCCTCAGCCAAAGAATGATGGACATCTACTAAAGGTCCAAACCCCAGTGAAATCCAAACCAGGACTCAACAAGAATTTTCTTCACCTTGCCAGGGTTTACTGTAAATAAATAACTCTAACATCAACTCTGAGCATAAAGTATCTCTCTAACTTGAACCATAGTGGTCACCCTCATAGTCGACATTGTCCCTTCAACCCATCTGAAAGTATTCCATCTAAAGGTTTAAAGCATTCATTGGAATCCATCTTTCTTTGTTTTTATAGCTCTAGTTTACACTTGCTCCTCTTAACCCCTATTTATCCTCCTGCATTATCTGCTACTACCTCAAATACCCAACATCCATCTAGTCCTGCTTTCTACCTTGGTATGAATTATTTTTTCTATTCTCTCCCTCCACACACCCCCATCTCTTTTTCCCTCTCCTATTTGTCCAGTCTTTCTTCTTCACCCTTTTAAGCCCTCATTTAAGGTTATAGCAACTTTAAAAAATTTAATAACTATTTTTTTTACCTATTCCAGAACTTTGCTATAAGTTTTATTCCTGGATTTGAGGAACTATAGAGAATAATAGTTTTAACAAGTTTTTATTTCTCACAAGGTTGAATAGTACAGGGCTTGACTCTAAAGTGATTATAGGAAATAGCGTTCAGTGGCATCTCTCAAATTATCAAAATCTGAGCTTAAAAAGGAATATCACCATGGACACTCCTAAAATCCAGAGGATCATCAGAAACTATTTTGAAAATCTATACTCCAATAAGTTGGAAAATCTTGAAGATACTGACAAATCCCTAGAGACATATGACCTACTCAAATTGAACCATGAGGGTAAAGAAAACTTAAACAGAACAAATCAAGTAATAAAATTGAAGCATCCATCATAATCTTTTAACAAAGAAAAGCCCAGGACCAAATGAATTCTCAGCTTTAAAGAAGAACTAATGCCAATCCTTCTCAAATTATTCCATGAACTAGAAAAGGAGGGAACTCTGCCAAACTCATTCTATGAAACCAGTATCACCCCAATACCAAAACCAGACAGACATATCAAGGAAAGAAAAGTACAGGTCAGTATCCTTGATGAACATAGATGCAAAAATTATTAATAAAATATTAACAAACCACATACAAAAGGACATTAAAAAGATAGTGTACCATGATCAAATGGGTTTCATCCCAGAGATGCAAGGTTGGTTCAACATATGAAAATCAATAAATGTAATTCACCACATAAATAGAGTCAAGGTCAAGAATCACATAATTATCTCAATAAATGCAGAAAAAGCATTTGACAAAATACAGCACCCATTCATGTATAAAACACTAGAAAAACTTGGGATAGAAGGAACATAGCTGAACATTGTAAAGGCTATATCTGACAAATCCAAGGATATTATACTGAATGGATTGAAACTGAAAGCATTTTCTCTAAAAACAGAAACAAGACTAGGATACCCACTTTCACCACTCCTATTCAACATAGTCTTTGAAACTCTAGCCAGAGAAATAAGTCAAAAGAAGGAAATGAAAGGTATAGGAATAGGAAAAGAAAAGCTCAAATTATCTGTTTGCTGACAATATGATCCTATAGTTAGACAACCCAAAAAACTACACCAGAAGACTTCTAGGGCTCATAAAGGGATTCAGCAAAGTAGCAGGATATAAGATTGAAATAAATTAATCACATTCCTGTACCCCAATGATGAATCTGCTAAAATAGAATTTAGGAAAACTATCCCATCACAATAGCCTCAAAAAGTGAAATAAAATACTTGGAAATCAATCTAACAAAAGAGGTGAAGGACCTCTACAGTGAAAATTATAGAACAAAATTAAAGAGGATTAAAAATTAAAGAAAAAAATTAAAGAGGACCATAGGAGATGGGAAGATCTCCCATGTTCTTGCATAGGCAGAATTATTATTGTCAAAATGGCCATAATACCAGAAGCACTATACAGATTCAATGTAATTCCCATCAAAATGCCAATGATGTTCTTCATGGAAATAGAAAAAGCAGGTACAAAATTCATTTGGAAAAATAAGAGACCCAGAATAGGCAAATCAATATTTAAATAGAAAAAGGAAAGCAGGAGGCATCTCAATACAAGACCTCAGACTATACTCCTGAGCTATAGTAACAAAAACAGCAAGGTATTGGCACCAAAACAGACATGAAGACCAATGGAACTAAATAGAAGACACAGAGACAAACCCACTTAAAAACAGTTATCTGATACTAGACAAAAGTGCATAAAACATACATTGGAGAAAAGATAGTCTTTCAAAAAATGGTGCTGGGGAAACTGGAAATCCTTATGTAGGATAATGAAATTTAACCCCTATCTCTCACCCTGCACAAAAGTCAGTTCAAAGTGAATCAAAGACCTAGGGATTAGATCAGAAACCCTGCAACTATTAGAAGAAAATGTAGGCCTAACACCCCAACACATCAACACAGGAACTGTCTTCCTTCACAATACTCCTAAAGTGCAAGAAATAAAATTGAAAATCAAAAGTGTATGGGGGATAATACCTACATAGGAAAGATAATACAATGAGACAAACATCAATATCCTATGTGCATGTATGCTTACACAAACGGTGTGACTCTACTTTGTGTACTACCAGAGAAATGAAAGTTGTAACCCATTTGTGTACAATGAATCAAAATTTTTTAAAAAAGTGTATGGAAGAAGGAAATGAGAGGGATGTGGGTATGAAAGATGGTGGAATGAGACAGACATCATTACCTTATGTACATGTATGATTACACGAATGGTATGAATCTACATTGTGTACAACCATAGAAATGAAATGATGTACCCCATTTGTGTATGATGAATCAAAATACAGTCTGTAAAAAATTAAAAGCTAAATAAAAATAAAAAGAAAAGAAAAGTGTATGGAAAAAATTTAAAAGCTTCTTCACACAAAAAATAGAAACAATTATGAGCATGAAAAAAAAAAAACCCTACAGAATGGGAGATCTTTGCCACCTACTCCTTAGGGCATTAATATCCAAAATATACAAAGGATTCACAAAACATAACACCAAAACAACAAATAACCCAATCCGTAAATGGGCAAAGAAACTCAACAGAAATTTCTTAAAAGAAGAAACACAAATGACCAACAAATATATAAAAAAATGTTCAATATCTCTAGCAATCATGGAAATGAAAATTAAAACTACACTAAGATTTCATCTCACCCCAGTCAGAATGGCAATGACCAGGAATACAAACAACAGTAAAGCTGGCAAGGTTGTGGGGAGAAAGGTACACTTGTACACGGCTGGTAGGATTGCAGACTAGTGCTGCCACTCTGAAAAGCAGTGTGGATGAAACTAGGGGTGGAACCACCATACGACCCAGTTATCCCACGCCTCAGTATATATCCAAAAGATTTCAAATCAGCTCTTCTCACTTTCATGCTTTCTCTCTCTTACTCACTTTCTTTCTCTCTCCTCCTCACTTTTCACACTCTCTTGCATGCACTCTCTCTCTTTTCCTTTCATTTTCTCTCTTACCCTGCAGGGAGACACTGTTTGCTTAATAAACCCTCTTAGTTCCCATGTCCGGAGTGGTTTCTGGGTTCTTACACTGGTGCCGTGACTCGGATGGGCTCTTCCACGGTCTCTTAAGCAAGTGGAACCCCATCTGATGCCCCAGAGCCTCCTGGACACAGCCTCACCTTCCATTCACCCGGATGATCTGCTCTGCTCTGCTCTGCATTCACCACCAGACTTCAGATTGGTGAGTTCCCTAGGCGGGCTCCCCTAGGCCAACTTAAACACTCCTCTGCCGACCTGAGAAGCAATTGTTGAGTGTCCGGGACCCTTGAGGTGGCTAAGGGTGGGGGTATCCCCAGTCACGACTTTTATAGTTACAGCTGGTCCCCTTAGTTGGTCTCATCTGCCGGGTGGGTTCCTGATTTTATGGTGGAGATTCTCAGAGTTGAGGCCCCTCTTCACGCTCACACTCACTCTTGAAAACCCTGACGTCAGGTCCTCAACTCTCTCCGCTTTTGCCTGGCCCACATTGATGCTTGGGTGACGACCCCATCATTGTGCTGCCTTCTCATCTCCAGCCTACTAATCTGTGGCCTCAGGACGCCGGGGCACAGACTCAGCTGTATCAGTCTCCACCATGGGATCTGGGTCCTCCGTTCCAGTAGATTCACCCCTGGGATTAGACAACTTTAGAACCCTTCACCTGACCCCCAACTTAAAGTCATCAAAACTTAATGATATTTGGCCACAGTACCCTTTAGATAATCAAACTAAAATGGTCACATAATGGCACACAGCTTCTGTGAGCGAGTGGGCAGATGGAAAGGGATTCCTTATCTTCAAGTCTCTTCTTTCTTGCGCTTCTTTGCTCTTCCTGCAAACTCAAACACCTCCTTTTGGCTTCTTCTCCCCCTCTTAATCCCTCCTCCTCCTCTGACTTCAACTCAGCTAACAAACCACTCTAATACCGGTCCACTGTGACAGAGGCCCCTCCGACCCCTGCTTCTCCATCTCCTTTACCCCATTCTGTTTCTGCTTCCATTCCCCTGCCTGGCCCACCTAGTCCTCCTGCTACGAGGTCCTGAGCACATATTCTAGTCCCCCTACGGGAATTAGCTGGTGTGGAGGGAGTAACCAGGCCAATAGTCAGTGGCATGTCTCAGTAAGGAGTATGATATAGCAGCCCCATTCCTTGAAAAGTAGTGGGAAATAATGTTTCACAATTTTCTGCATCTAAACCTGAATTGATTACTCTCCAGGAAAAAGGGTTAAAATGCCCTAGGCATCAAGTTTCTGCTAGAACCTGTTAGCTCCTTTCAGATCTCAGTCAAGGCTTACATTGAAATGTAAACGGAGGAAGCCAGAAGGCACAGTGGGAGACCAGTCTCAAACCCAAGAAAAGAAACAAAAGTGTCCATTTTAAATTTCTCCTGGGCTGCAACACAGAACACTTTATCTCTCCCTCTCACCTCTTTGCCCTCTCCTTCTCGCTCTCTCATGCTTTCATTAATTGCCATTATCATTTTTCTTCTAGGACTCTTGTTTTTCTTAAATGCTATATTTTTGAGCTCACAATTTTGATCCTACAAACTTAGGTTAATGATTTTTTGATCGGTTCTTTTCATCCAAATCTAGAGTTATTTTTGAACATCTGTTACGTTGCAATGGACATAAACATTCTATCATTTAATGTTCTATTATAGGACCTGTCATCAATAGGGTACATGTAAAATTTGTTACTTTTTACACTGAGATTAAAAAAATTTAACTGTAAAGCTATTTCTAAAAGTTAGTGAGAGCCTGATTTTTTTAGTTAATATTGTGAAACATGAAAGCATTTTGCCACTTTGCCACACAAAAGGAAAGTTAAAAGCTCTCTCAGCCTTTCTTTAATTCATGTTTTAGATATAATGTTAAATTGTGTTAACTCATATAGACTCAGGAATCAATATATGTAAACTTCTTAGAATGACATTTAAGAAAGGAGTAAAGATCAACATCAGAATTAGAAAACTTCACTTAAGATTTGTGAAGAGCCATGCCTTACCTGAGATAAGGCTCTGCCTCTCCTCCCACCCTGCTGCATGTTAGAACAGTTCCAAAGTAATCCAGACTTTAACTCACTTAAAGTTGTGTTCAAAAGTTTGATGTTTGTTGTAAAGTTTACTGTGATCTCAAATGGGATATAATGAATAACTCAGCCAAAATTCAAGATAGCTATTGCACAAACTGAATGTGTTACTGTTGGTGATTCCATTTTGTATTTTCCTTGGAAACTCTAACTGTTGCCTGATTAATATTCTGCAGAATCACCTATAGGACAGATAATGTAGACCCCAATTAGATAAAAGGGGGTAAAAAACTGTACAGTCATAGACATTGAAATTAAAGCCCAGCACTCTTACTTTATGACTGGTGAGACTGGTTTGCTGGATGGTTAAGATCAAACTTAGAGATTGAAATTAAATACAGAGGCCAAGAAAAACCAGTATCTTGCCCTCAAAGTCAGCCTGAACCCAGAGAACAAGAGGACTTCTCTAAGGAGCTTTGCAACTCTGGGTCACATGACCTCCCCATCAGGGAGATTAATGAGGCCACTAGAAGATGAAAAGCCAATCAGTGCACCTTCTGCAGAGGAGGGTCATTGGAAAAGGGAGACATCCTTGATGATTCCAAGGGAAGCCACCTCATCGCGGAGAACCTGCCTAACAAACGGAGTTAAGAAGTTGCTCTCAGGTTCTCTACAAGTGACCCCTGTGGGAACTCAGCTGCCTCTTTAACAAGACAGAAACAAGGCAATTTGACCAGCTTGATCTTAGATACCTAGCAAAATGGTCAAAACCAAAATATAAAGACTGGAAGCTACAAAAGAGATTCTTAGGCAAATGTGCCTGATAACTATCAAGAGAAACTGCCAGAGTCAGAAGGTTTTAGTCAGTTTAAGGCCTACAGACACAGGTAGGCTTAATCTATGTTTGCTAGTAACAGAAGTATAGAGATCTCTACTAAACACAGGTTATACCGATAAAGGGATATTTTACAAAAATCAGATGACATTAAGTAGCTTAACTATATTTTCTGGGGACATCAATGACATTAAGAGTTAAATGTTGTGTTTACATTCCTGATAACCTGGACAATGTTAAAGTTCCCAAATAAAGGCCTTGTCCTCTCCAGTCTTTGTTAGGCCGTGTTATGGGAACAACTTCTCAGTTCTTCCACCCCCTAGTGAGGGATTATTGACTTCTGTCATCTTCATGATATTCATTGGCATGTTCCAGATTCTGCAACATTTATCTTGTACTAATCTCATTTCAGTACTCATGTCTTTTTGTTCTTCTCTCATAGAAGCACCCACTCCCAGATGCCTTTACAACCTGCTCTTTCCCCAACCAGACTTCCACCATAGACCCCTCGATTGACCCAATTTCTAAAAATGGAACACCAAACTGCTTGCCCCACACTTCCCCTTTCCAGCTCGAAGAAGCCAGAGTGGTCGTCGTCCCCCTTTCCCTACAGCAGTAAGGAGTTCCTAAGACTAGAATTGGGGACAGGCAGTTAGTGTAGAAATAGGCGATCAGTCAAATTGAGGAAATGAAGTCCATGAAAGCCATCTGCCCCTGGAAGTCTGGAAGTTGGAAACTGCTCCTGGGAGAATGAACTTTTTACATCTCACCTGCAAAACCAGGCCTAGTCACGTAGGCAGGAAGGAGAGATAAGGGGGGAAAGAACTGGAGAACAAAAGATCTTCTTTTAAAAACAGAAATGGGGGAATGTAACATAATATAAAGCTGCTCCCCTGCCCTTTACACTGCAGTCATTTCCCACCTCCCAACTTCTTACATCCTAGCTAGCTATTGGTTCATCAGTCAGCTTGCACGTATCCTTCTCCATTATTGGTCCCATTAACCCACGAAATTTGACTGCTTAAGGAAAACTCCCCGCCATTTTCTCTCTCTTCTTCTCCTCACTTTCATGCTTTCTCTCTCCTACTCACTTTTCACTCTCTTGCACACGCTCTCTCTCTTTTCCTCTCATTTTCTCTCTTACCCTGCAGGGAGACACTCTGTTGGCTTAATAAACCCTCCTTATGTGAAAAAAAAAAAAAGATTTCAAATCAGCATACTACAGTGACACAGCCACATCAATGTTTATAGCAGCACAATTCACAATAACCAACCTATGGAACTAACCTAGGTGCCCTTAAACAGATGAATGGATAAAGAAAAGGTGGTATGTATACACAATGGAGTATTACTCAGCTATAAAGTAGAATGACTTTATACATTTGATGGTATGTGGATGAACTAGAGACCAGCATGTTAAATGCAATAAACCAATCTCAAAAAGTCAAAGGTTGAATATTTTCTCTGATATGTGAAAATCAATCCAAAATAAGGGGGTGGGATAAAAACAAAAAGAAAAAGAGAGGAGATCCAAAATGGCAAAGTAGAGGGAGGCTGTGTTCCTTGTTACTCTGTAAATCAGGTTTCAAGCAGAGGAAAAGCCATTTCATTTCTCCGTGAGGCAGTCTTTACTGCTTATCAATCCCCAGCTGTTTACCCCTTTTGTCTACCTCGATCACCTGCGGTCTGCCAGCATATATACTACTTTTCGAGTGCAGATTGCTCACTGACTGCTGCCTATCATCCACCATTTGCCCATTTGCCTGCCTCTTTCCTGCCCATCACCTGCCTTTCACCTACCCATCACCCACTGCCCAAGGTCCCCCTGTCGATCATCCACTGGGAGCCTGCAGATGGCCACAGACCACCAGTGAATCTCTAGTTGCCTACTGTTACTGGAAGTTCACTGTCACAGTACTCACTTGGTTTGGTTACACATGGCTGCCGCCATTTTGGAACAACAGCCAGGACCTACAGGACTCCCAGCCTAACCAACCACACCCCCACCTCCAGGACCCCCAGCCCAACCGACCCCACACCACATGAACTCGATGCCCATACCCCAAGCTGCCCCATTTGCCAACACATTTGGAAGCCAGTGCAGCAATCTTGGATTATCCTGGACATGGAAGCTGCCATCTTTAGGTGGGGAAAATCCCATCCTGAGACACCTACTGGAGACTGGAAGCTCATTGTCAGAAGAGATTTTGGAAGCCTGAAGGGACACTACAAGCCTATGGGGGAAAACTACAATACCCCAGATCTGCACTAATAGAGGGGAAGATACATAAGCAACATGAAAAAACAAGGGAAGAATTGTTCCAAACAAACCAATATTCTATGTTAACAGAATCCAATCACAGCATGGTAGAAGAAATGTCAGAAAAGGAATTCAGAATATACATAATTAAAATTATTTGCAAAGCAAAGGATGAGATAAGAGAGCATATGCAAGCAATGAATGATCACTCCAATAAGCAGTTGAAAGAGCAAAGGCAGGAAGTAAAAGATCATTTCAACAAAGAGACAGAGATTCTGAAAAAAAAAAGATCTTTGAAATGAAGGAAACAATAAACCAAATTAAAAACTCAAAGAAGGAATTCTCCAGTGATTTACTTTGGACTGTGGCTCCGTGCGCTTCTTTCATTGGTGCTGAAACCCGGGAGGGGAAACTCCTCAAATATTGAGGACCCCCTCCATCTCCCCAGGTCAAAGCTTCTTGCCCTCATCTGCCTTCTTGAGCGCTGGCTACCCTGAAACCACCACCGGCCAATTTCTAGAACTTAACTTCCTGAGGATCCAAGATGGTGGACTAGAGGGAGGCTGCGTTCCTTGTCACTCTGTAACTCCAATTTCAAGCAGAGGATATCTGTTTCTTGGTGAGGCAGTTTTTGCTGCTTATCAATTCCCTGGTGTTTACCCCATTTGTCTGCTGTGATCACCTGCAGTCTGCCAGCATATCGACGCCTTTTTTGAGTGCAGATTGCTCACTGTCAGGCGCCTATCATCCGCCATTTGCCTGCCTCTCACCTGTCCATTGCCTGCCTTACACCTATCCACCACCCAACGCACAAGGTTCACCTCCCAATCGTCTGACAACAGTCAGTAAACTGATCGTCAACCGCCAGTGGAGCACTGGCTGCCTGCTGTTGCCTGGAAGTTCACTGTCACAGTACCTGCAGGTTTGATGACACGTGGCTGCCGCCATTTTGAGACAACAGCCAGGCCCCGTAGGACCCCTGGCCAGACAGACTGAGCCCCATCTCCAGGATCCCTCAGTCTGACAGATCACTCCCTGCCTCTGGGGCCCTCACATCAACTGACTACTCCCTGCCACCAGGACCCCCAGACCAACTGACTGCGCCCTATCACCGGGAACCCAGACCGACTGATTGCACCTGGCCTCCAGGATCCCACAACCACACAAAACACACCGGACCTCCAGGATCCCTGCCTGACCAACCACATTCCGCCTCCAGGACCTCCAGCTGACCATGTCCACACCCTGAGCTGCAACACATTTGCCAACACATTTCAAAGCCAGAGTGGCCATCTTGATAATCCTGGAAGCCATAGCTCTGATCTTTAGATGGGGCAAATCCCATCCTGAGACACCTGCTGGAGACTTGAAGCTCATTGTCAGGTACCTCTCATGCATCAGACTACTGAACACTGGGAGGTTTCATTACTATATGACTGTTACACTGTAGATTTTCTTTTTTCTCCTTATAGAAAAAATTTAAGTTTATATTTCTTTACTTTTCTTGCTCTCTTTTCCTTTTGTTTACCTGTTCCCTCAGAGTCTCTTTCTCCCTTTTTTGCATGCTAACATCCAATTTCTTTTGATTACACTCTCACCATTTCTATTATCTAGAACTTCTGTATAATCTTTTCTTATCCCATTAACAGCCACATTCTACATCCCTCTGCATTCTCCATTAGAATCTGCAGACCTTATTGTAAATCTGTTTGTTTTATTGAAGATAATATTTTAACTCATTCTGTTTATTATGACAATTTTGTTATTGTCCTCATAGGGACTATTTGGTCTAGGATTGCATAGTGTCTGAATTGGGCACTGATAATATTGATCTCCCCTTAAAGAAAGGGTTTTGGAAACCTATAGGGCCACTATAAGTCTATAGGGGGAACTCTGCAATACCCCAGATCTGCACTGCTAGAGGGAAAGATACATGAACAACATGAAAAAACAAGGGAAGAAAATGATCCAAACAAATCTAGATTCTATATTAATAGAATCCAATGACAGTATGTTAGAAGAAATGTCAGAAAAGGACTCCAGATTATACATGATTAAGATGATTCACGAAGCAAAGGATGAGATAAGAGAGCAAATGCAGGCAATGAATGATAATACCAATAAGCTGAAAGAGCACCTGCAGGAAGCAAAAGATCATTTCAACAAAGAGATAGAGATTCTCAAAAGGAACCAAACGGAAATCCTTGAAATAAAGGAAACAATAAACCAAATTAAAAACTCAATGGAAAGCATCACCAAAAGACTAGACCACTTGGAAGACAGAACCTCAGACAATGAAGACAAAATATTTAATCTTGAAAATAAAGTTGCCCAAACAGAGAAGATGGTAAGAAATCATGAACAGAATCTCCAAGAACTATGGGACATCATGAAAAGACCAAATTTAAGAATTACTGGGATTTAGGAAGGCACAGAGATACAAACCAAAGGAATGAACAACCTATTCAATGAAATAATATCGGAAAATTTCCCAAGCCTGAAGAATGAAATGAAAAATCAAATACAAGAGGCTTACAGAACAACAAATGCACAAAATCACAATAGATCCACACCAAGGCACATTATAATGAAAATGCCTAACATTCAAAATAAAGATAGGATTTTGAAGGCCACGAGAGAAAAGCATCAGATTACATATAGGGGGAGACCAATACAATAGCAGCCGACTTCTCAACCCACTCTAAAAGCTATAAGGGCCCGGAACAACATATTTCAAGCTCTGAAAGAACATGGTTGCAACCAAGAATCCTATACCCAGCAAAACTAACCTTCATATTTGAAGATGAAATAAAATCATTCCATGATAAACAAAAGTTAAAAGAAATTACAAATAGAAAGACTGCACTACAGAATGTTCTCAACAAAATATTCCATGAGGAGGAAATGAAAAACAACAATGGAGGTCAGCAAAGGGAGGAATTACCTTAGAGAAAAACCACTCAAAGGAGAAACCAAGCCAACTTAAAAACCAAAAATAAGCCAAATGATTGGGAATACAAATCATATCTCAATAATAACCCTGAACCTTAATGGCCTAAACTCATCAATCAAAAGACATAGACTGGCAGAATGGATTAAAAAGAAAGACCCAACAATATGCTGCCTGCAAGAGACTCATCTCATAGAGAAAGACATCCACAGACTAAAGGTGAAAGGATGGGAAAAAACCTACCACGCACATGGACTCAGTAATAAAGCGGGGGTTTCCATCCTTATATCAGATAAAGTGGACTTCAAGCCAAGTTAGTCAGAAGGGATAAAGAAGGACATTTCATACTGCTTAAGGGAACCATAAATCAGGAAGACATAACGATAGTAAATATTTATGCCCCAAACAATGGCACATCCCTGTACATCAAACAAATCCTTCTCAATTTCAGGAATCACATAGACCACAACACAATAATTCTGGGTGACTTTAATGCACCGCTGTCACCACTAGATAGATCTTCCAAACAAAAACCAATGAAAGAAACCATAGAACTCAATAACACAATCAATAACCTAGACTTAATAGACATATATAGAATATTCCATCCATCAACGAGCGGATTCACTTTCTTCTCAGCAGCACATGGAACCTTCTCAAAAATAGACCATATGTTATGCCACAAAGCAGCCCTTAGGAAATGCAAAAAAATAGAGATACTGCCTTGTGTTCTATCAGATCATAATGGACTGAGAGTAGAAATCAATGACAAAATAAAAAACGGAAATTACTCCAACACCTGGAGACTAAATAATATGCTATTGAATGAAACATGAATAACAGAAAACATCAAGGAGGAGATTAAAAAATTCTTAGAGGTCAATGAGAATGACGATACAACATATCAAAATCTCTGGGACACTATGAAAGCGGTACTAAGAGGAAAATTCATTGCATGGAGCGCATTCCAGAAAAGAATGAAAAGTCAACAACTAAATGACCTAACATTACAGCTCAAAACCCTAGAAAAAGAACAGAATAACAGCAAAAGTAGTAGAAGACAGGAAATAATTAAAATCAGAGCTGAAATCAATGAAATTGAAACAAAAGAAACAATTCAAAAAATTGACAAAACAAAAAGTTGGTTCTTTGAAAAAGTAAAACAAAATAGACAAACCCTTAGCCACACTAACAAAGAGAAGGAGAGAGAAAACTCAAATTACTAAAATTCATGATGAAAAAGGAAATATCACAACAGACATCACTAAGATACATAACATAATGAGAAGCTACTTTGAAAATCTGTATTCCAACAAAATAGAATCTACTGAAGACATTGACAAATTTCTAGAGACATATGCTCCTCCCAAACTGAACCAGGAGGACATACACAAATTAAACAGATCAATATCAAGCAATGAAATAGAAGAAGCCATTAAAAACCTACCATCCAAGAAAAGCCCAGGACCAGATGGATTCTCAGCCGAGTTCTACAAGACCTTCAAAGAAGATCTCATTCCAATACTTCTCAAAGTATTCCAGGAATTAGAAAAGGAGGGTACCCTACCAAACTCATTCTATGAAGCTAATATCACCCTCATACCCAAACCAGGAAAAGACACATCAAGGAAAGAAAATTTTAGACCAACATCCTTGATGAATATAGACGCAAAGATCCTTAACAAAATATTGGCAAACCGTATCCAAAAGCATATTAAGAAATTCGTGCACCATGATCAAGTGGGGTTCATCCCTGGAATGCAAGGATGGTTTAACATCCGTAAATCAATAAACGTAATCCATCATGTCAATAGACTTAAGGATAAGAATCATATGGTTATTTCAATTGACACAGAAAAAGCGTTCGAAAAATACAACACCCCTTCATGCTCAAAACACTAGAAAAAATAGGGATAGTAGGAACATACCTGAACATTGTAAAGGCTATTTATGCTAAGCCCATGGCCAACATCATTCTTAATGGAGAAAAACTGAAACCATTCCCTTTAAAAATGGGAACAAGACAGGGATGTCCTCTTTCACCACTTCTATTCAACATTGTCCTCGAAACTCTAGCCAGAGCAATTAGGCAGACTAAAGAAATTAAAGGGATACGAATAGGAAAAGAGGAACTTAAGCTGTCACTATTTGTTGATGACATGATTCTATATTTAGAGAATCCAAAAACCTCCTCCGGAAAACTTCTAGACCTCATCAATGAATTCAGCAAAATAGCAGGCTATAAAATCAACACGCATACATCTAAAGCATTTTTATACACAAGCGACGAAACATCTGAAAGGGAAATGAGGAAAACAACTCCATTTGCAACAACCTCAAAAAAAAATAAAATACTTGGAAATCAATCTAACCAAAGAGGTAAAAGATCTCTACAATGAAAACTACAAAACATTGAAGAAAGAAATTGAGGAAGACCTTAGAAGATAGAAAGATCTCCCATGTTCTTGGACAGGCAGAATTAATATTGTCAAAATGGCCATACTACCAAAAGTGCTATACAGATTCAATGCTATTCTAATTAAAATCCCAATGATGTACCTTACAGGAATAGAGCAAGCAATCATGAAATTCATCTGGAAGATTAAGAAACCCAGAATAGCTAAAGCAGTCCTTAGCAGGAAGAATGGAAAAGGGGGTATCGCAATACCAGAACTTCAACTATACTACAAAGCAATAGTAACAAAAACGGCATGGTACTGGCACCAAAATAGACAGGTAGGTCAATGGTACAGAATAGAGGACACGGACACAAACCCAAATAAATACAATTTTCTCATACTAGACAAAGGGGCCAAAAATATGCAATGGAGAAAAGATAGCCTCTTCAACAAATGGTGCTGGGAAAACTGGAAATGATATGCAACAGAATGAAACTAAAACCCTATCTCTCACCTTGCACAAAAATCAACTCACAATGGATCAAGGACCTTGAAATAAGACCAGAGACCCTGCATCTTGTAGAAGAAAAAGTAGGTCCAAATCTTCAACTTGTTGGCTTAGGATCAGACTTCCTTAACAGGACTCCCATAGCACAAGAAATAAAAGCAAGAGTCAATAACTGGTACAGATTCAAACTAAATAACTTTCTCTCAGCAAAGGAAACTATTGCAATGTGAAGAGAGAGCCTACAGAGTGGGAGAAAATCTTTGCCACTCATACTTCAAATAGAGCACTAATTTCCAGAATCTATAAAGAACTCAAAAAACTCTACACCAAGAATACAAATAACCCAATCAACAAATGGGCTAAGGATATGAACAGACGCTTCACAGAAGAAGATCTACAAGCAATCAACAAACATATGAAAAAATGTTCTCCATCTTTAGTAATAAGAGAAATGCAAATCAAAACTACACTAAGATTCCATCTCACCCCAATCAGAATGGAATTATCAAGAATACAAGCAACAATAGGTGTTGGCGAGGGTGTGGGGGAAAAGGTACACTCATACATTGCTGGTGGGACTGCAAATTAGTGCAGCCACTCTGGAAAGCAGTGTGGAGATAGATTCCTTAGAAAACTTGGAATGGACCCACCATTTGACTCAGCTATCCCACTCCTCGGCCTATACCCAAAGGACTTAAAATCAGCATACTACAGAGATACAGCTACATCAATGTTCATAGTTGCTCAATTCATAATAGCCAGACTGTGGAACCAACCTAGATGTCCTTCAATTGATGAATGGATAAAGAAACTGTGATATATATATACAATGGAATATTACTCAGTTATAAAGAATAATAAAATTATGGCATTTGCAGGCAAATGGATGAAATTGGAGAATATCATGCTAAGTGAGATAAGCCAATCTCAAAAAACCAAAGGACGAAGGATCTTGCTGTTAAGCGGATGATGACACATAATGGGGGATGGGAGGGAGGCAAGAATGAAGGAAGGAGGGACTGTATAGAGGGAAAAGAGGGGTGGAAGGGGTGGGGGGGAAGGAAAAAATAACAGAATGAATCAAACCTCATTACCCTATGTGAATGTATGATTATGCAAATGGTATGCTGTTACTCCATGTACAAACAGAAACAACATGTATCCCATTTGTTTACAATAAAAATAAATTAAAATTAAAAAAAAAAGAAATCTAAATGGAATAGTCGGTACTCTTTTTCTTAACCCAGGGGTCAGTTAAGGGATGATACAAGGAACTCAAGAGAGGAGCTTTACCAAAATGACAGCTGGACGTTGCGGAGAGTCCCCAGGCACTTGGCCCAGTACGTAGAATGAATGGGAGCAGAATGAGTGAGGGAATCTGCCCAGCTCGTGGCAGCTGGGGAGCAGAGAGAGGGAGAGAGAGGAAGGGGCCAGAGAAACGCTTCCCAGCACACTCCCAGGGACCATCTCCCTCCAGCTGTCCCGCTTCCCAGTCGTCCATCCAGCTGTGGGTAGAGTGACCCCCCACTGAGCACAGAGCCTCACCATCCCATCTTTGCCTAAAAAATCCCACCTCTGACCCTTCCTGCTTTTGGAGACCATGTTTTCAACACATGAAATTTAGGGGACATTTCAGATACAAAGTTTCCAAGAAGAGATGCCAGTTTAGCAAGCTTCAAGTTTACCAAGCTTCAGGACCATCCACACCAGGGGAAGATTTTGAAAAATACTAGCAGGAGTCAACTTCTGCTGCACCATTCATTCATTCCGATTTTTAAACAAACTTTACCATCTGTGCAAAGGGCAGCAAGGAATGTTTCTAAACCCTTGTGATTAAGTCTTGATTACAATAAAAGTTGTACAATCCGAAGTCACAAATGTTGTTCTTTAGCAGAAATCTTAATGAGAAGCTGTTAACCCAAATCCTTTAGAGAACCCGGAGTGCTGGACCAGCCTTTATCCTTTAGTTATAAAAATAAAAAGGTAAAGTAGAAAGTTCGAAAATATTTATACAGCAGTTATCGGATTTAAGTTGAATTTATCTTTCTCTGTAGCCGGGTCACTGGGTTACATTTCCATACTCGTTTGCCAAGAAATATTACTTTCAGTATATTTCAATGATTCTAAGGATCAGACTCGTAACCTTGTCACTCTGAATATTTGTTTAGGAAACTACACAGGTTCAAATATTTAACTGCAGAAAACCATGATAATTCACTGGTCAGTGTTTCTATAAACAGGCAACTTCGCTGACCATCTCTGATCATTTTCTTACTGTATGACTCAGCTCTCTAGATCTTAATATCATAGTATAAATACGAAACGGATTTTTTTAGGATTGGGAAAACATATATAGAAATTTCTTTTTCTTTCTGTTATTTTGAAATAGAAAAATATAATAAATGACCTAAAGTATTAATTTTCAAATAAGACAGAATCTGCAGGTGAGAACCATCAACGAATGCTAAAATTAGTAGTAAAAGTTGAAGAGTCACTGGATTTCTACACAAGTTTCAAGTGATGCCACCAGAATAGTGACTTTGGAGCCGATGAACGTGGCAGAGACTACATTACCAAGTGATCAAAGTTAACAGCACCAATTACAGAGAAAACCAATATCATGTGCCTCTTGATAGGAAGCACAGTAAAGAACAAAACATCGCTTCTGTGGTCTTTTCTGTCAGACAGAATCCTGAATCTAACCACAAGGAGACATGAGACAAACAGGAAAGTCAACAAAATAATTGGCTTGCACTCTTCAAAAACATCAATGGCATGAAAGACTTCAGAACTCTCCCAGATTAAAGAGGCCTGGAGACGTGGCAGCTGACTGCGAGGCAGGATCGGGGATGGGATTTTGCTGCTAAGGATGTCATTGAGACAGTTGGTGCAAGAACACAGTTCAGCACGGTAGCTGTGTTAATTTTCTGCTTTGGGTGTTTACACTGGGGGTGAGGTTAAAGAATGTCCCTGGTTTGGGGATATACTCACTAAAGTGCTTAGGGATAAATAGGCATCGTACCTACAACTTACTCTCAAATGGGTCCAAAAAGCATATTTTAAGAAAGAGGAAGAGAACAGGAGTGAGGCAGAGGGAGAGGAGGACAGCGGGAAGCCACACGGGGTGGTGTTCATCTCTGGGGCGTCATTGTACTTGGCATTATTTTTGCAACTTTTCTGTTATGTCTAAAATCATATCAAAATAAAAAGTAATAGGAAGGCACAATTTCAACCTCATCCACAAGAAGAGGTTCGCCATGGGCCCTCTCAGTCCCCAAAGCACCTTGAAACGGAGGCCTCCATGGCGGCCTTCCCTCCCGTTGGCTTCCCTGCTTCAGGCGTGGGCTCTTGGAAGGCAGAAATGTGTCACTTTGCATTCTGTTTCCCAAGCCCCTCGTAAGGGGCCTGTCACCATTGGAACCTTCCAGCCTGGCCATCATCTCCAGATAGGGGTTCACCTTTTCTGCCTGTGTGCCTCTGCCAAAGCCACCATGTATGGGCCTGATTTTCCAAATGTGACATTCCAGTAAGGCCAGGGAACTCATTTCAAGATGAAAAAAGTGCTACAGCCAGGATTAGTTCCAGGTATACACACGCCCCAAAGCAGCCAGCCTTATGGGTTGGAGCAGACAGCTCAGTGACAGCTCTAGGGGAACACATCACAGTCTTAGGGCTCTGTGGTGAGTGGTGTGTCATGCCACCCAAATTACTGTGCTCCGTAGGGATAGAGCCTTCATTTACCCAACCAGCAACTGTCCACTCCAAGTTGGGTCACTCTGAATAGGTTTCTTATGGCCGAAGAAAACCACCTGCCACTTTGCCCTGGTCTCCCTTTCCCTCCCTCCCCTCTGTAGCCCATATCTAAACTTCCTGGTTCCTAACTTGGAGAGATGACTGGACTCTGTGGTTTAGTTCTCTCCTTTCTTTCTTTTGGGAATGAGCCACAGCAGTAGTCTCAAGAACTGGAATCTATTGTGAGGACACAGGGAGTCACTGCAGTATTTTAAGCAGAGACATGAGGGCTGCATGTCTTTCATTTCTCCCTTACATCTTCTGCCCTTTGCATCTTCTGTTCCTCTGGGTAGAATGCTTGTCCCTTCACTCTCTACCTCTTCTCTTGATTAACTTCCACTCATTCTTTAGGACAAATATTACATGGCACTTTCTCCAGGAAGACTTCTTTGACTTTTTCAGCATTTATAACCTATATTGTATTCTTAGTCCAGGTTCATTTGTCTTCCCACTAGGCTGTAAGTCATCCTTTAATGCCATTCCCTACTTCCTGACATGTGGTAGTAATGAATTAATAATTTTAATATGAATGATTACCCTGAATTCAGCCTGACCTGAAGGCTCAAATCTCTAGGACCACCTTCCAATAATCTATTTCTTACCTCTCATCTTCAAATGCATTCTTCATTACTTAATCTGTGAAAATGGAACTGGATCCTTTAAATACTGTATTTTGCCCTTTGCCAGCTGACAAAAATTAAGCTTTATCAGTACAGGGCATTTGAGAGACACTACAAGGAGAAGCAAATCTTTTCCTCCTGATTCAGGGTACAACTTGGGCAGACTCCTGGGGCACACACTGCTTTCCTCAGGGCCCAGTTCCTGCAGCACAGTTGGCTCCCCACCATCTGGCTCCTGCAGGGCACAGCAGCTAGCAACATTCCTGGCAGCTCCTTCAAGTGACTTTGCAGCAAAGGGCCTCCATGAGATACCTGCTCTGAACAGGTTTCCTTGAGCCCCTGAAAAAGAAGATTTATGGTAGGGTCCGTATTATGTGTTTCCAGTAAGCTCCACTGGCAGGCACCACAGAAACTTCCCAGCCTTTCAGTGAGTCTCAGTCATCTCAGGCATGCCATCTCCACCATTCCAACTCAGACATTCCACCCCAACCAGGTCATCTCCACCCTTCCATGTCCACCATTCCATGTCAACCATTCCATGTCCACAATTCCATGTTCACTATTCCATGTCTGCCATTCCATGTCCACCATTCCAAGTCCACCCTTCCATCTCCACCATTCCATGTCCACCTTTCCATCTCCACCATTCCATGTCCACTATTCCATGTTCACCATTCCATGTCCACCATTCCAAGTCCACCCTTCCATCTCCACCATTCCATGTCCACCATTCCATGTTCACCATTCCATCTCCACCATTCCATGTCCACCATTCTATGTCCACCATTCCATGTCCACCATTCCATGTTCATCATTCCAAGTCCACCATTCCAAGTCCACCATTGCATGTTCACCATTCCAAGTCCACAATTCCATCTCCACCATTCCATGTTCACCATTCCAAGTCCACCATTCCATGCTTACCATTCCAAGTCCACCATTCCATCTCCACCATTCCAAGTCCACCATTCCATGTCCGCCATTCCATGTCCACCATTCCATGTCCACCATTCCTTGTCCACCATTCCATGTCCACATTCCATGTCCACCATTCCAAGTCCACCATTCCATGTCCACCATTCCATCTCCACCCTCTCACCTCCACCATTCCATTCCATCATTCCATCTTGGCAATGCCATCTCCACCATTCTGTCTCAGCCATTCTGTCTCCACCATTCCATGTTCACCATTCCATGTTCGCCATTCCTTTTCCATCATTCCATCTCAGCCATACCATCTCTGCTATCCCATCTCAGCCATTTCACTTCAGCCCAGGCTGGATCTCTGCCCAGGTTGCATCTCAGTCCTGTGATGCCTTAGGGTGATGGCTGTTTATTTTAGTCAACTTCTTTGCTGCTGGGACTAAAGTATCTAACCAGCACAGTTGTAGAGGAGGAAACGTTTATTTGAGGGTTCACCGTTTCAGAGATCTTAATTCATAGAAGGCCGGCTCCATTCAGTGAGATTTGAAGTGAGGTTGAACATCATGGCAGAATGTGTGGCAGAGGGAAGCAACTCACATGCGATCAGGAAGCAGAGAGAGAGTCTCCACTTGCCAGATGCAAATGCATACCCCAAAACCATGCCCCAATTCCCACCTCCTTCAGCCACACCCTACCACTTCAGTTACCACTCAGGTAAATGGGTATTTAATTCACTGATTGGGTTAAAGTTCTCATAACACAATCATTTCTTCTCTGAACCTTCTTGCATTGTCTTGCATGTGAGCTTTTGGGGGGTACCACATCTAAACCATAACACTGACTTTGTATTGGTGCTAGATATAGCTTTAATTTTAGAGTTGGTTTAACTTTTCAAGCCAATGCCTCACTACCCCATCATGTGTTGCCATCAATACTTCCTTAAATCAAACTACCCCTGTTCATACATATTTGTGCACTTTTCTTACTTTGTTGTATCCTAATACAACCAACCACTGACAGTATCCAGACTAATGCACAAGTAAAAAATAAGTAAATGAAGTGCTAAATATCTTTGAGCCCTGGGGGCCATGAGGGTACAAGGGAAGGTTCTTAACTCATCTAGAGAAGATGATGACAAGCTACACTCTGAAGGATAATCCATTTGTCTTCACTCTTCTATAGCAAGATACCTGGGCTACTGAGGCCTTGTTGAGTATGGTGCTCCAGAAGAACTTTCCCAGCGCTTCTAGTTAGGAGCCGTCTCCCATTCAGGGTCCCCATGATTGAATTTCCAACCTCTCTTGTAGTCAAGTCTGTCCACGTGACTCAGTTGAGGCCATGGGACTAGGAATGAATGAGGGACGTCTGAGTTGCCCACTGTGACTGCCAACATGCAATCCTGACTCCCTCTCCCCTTCATCAAACTGAGCGGAGAGGACTCCAAGGAAGAAGAGACACAGGAAGAAGAGACCTGAGCGTCTGAGTGTCTGCGAGGAACCTGCCCTGCTGTCACAGTATCAGATAGTAATATCAGTGAAAAGTAAATATTCACCGTGTTCAACACTGATATTTCTCCCCTGCCTTGATCATTTATTTGTCCACTAAACTATGACATACTCAAGAAGAGACTCTCACCAAATCAGCTCTATGTACCTAGCACCTGGCTGCAATGTATACTCAGTAAATGTTCTTTTGGTATGTCCCCAGATGGTCACCTTGCTCCTAAGTTTTTAAAATCTTAGTGAAATTAGTTTGAGCTTCACATCCAGTGCAATCTCCTCAAAGATCTAGTAGCAGAGGCAGGGAAGGGAAATATTTTCCTGTTGTCCCTGGCTCTAAGTTCCTACTCTCTGGCCTCTTATTCCTGTTTTATAACCTCTTGCCCCAGATGTGACCCTTGACTCTCACTCTTGATTTACACACTAAATCTTGCTTACATAAGGCATTTGGGCTTCTTGTAGGATTTACTAAATATTTGAGAAGAGTGGAGTCATTGCACTAACGCAGTGCAAATAATAATCAATTGTTCTAAAAACTACTCGGGAGAATAATATCATTGGGAATGATGGAATAAAGAAAAACTAATGCACTCCTCCATAAAGCAACAAGAACATGAGCAACAATTTAAAATAAACTTTTTCAGGACTCCAAAAATTAACTAAAGGCTTGCAACAATCTAGGAAGCATTTATTAAAGTAAAATGACTGAATCTCATTTTTAAAATAACCAAGACAAGTCGTATGACATCTTTAACCCTGCCTGTTTCCATCCCTCTCTCCCCAGCTCCATGGTAGACTTGAAAACCAGCAGCACTAAGTCACGGTGAATGCCAAAAGCCTACAAGTCACTCAGAGGCTGAAGCTCTTGCAGGCTCCCATGCTGAAGGACTGCCACGCTTTGACATGTCCAGCAGTTCTCTGGAAAACTTCATTTGCAGGATTTGTCTTATTTGAACTGATCCAGGGCTTGCCCAGTGGGAAGATCCTTTTTCCGAGGGCATTTGTGGAAAACATTTAGAAGTAATCGTTAAACAGAGCAGCAGCCTGAGACAGTGTCAACACCTAGGGCAAAACATAAGCTGGCCAAAACAATGCAAAAGAAAAAGAGGTGGATGAACTGTCCACAGGGCACTCTGAAAAATTCCTGAAGATCCAGCAGGGCACATGGATGGGTAGGTGTGCTCAAGCCTAAGAAAGACCTGAGTAGGCTCCAAGTTCTCACCCCTGGCTGTGTTGTGTGAGCAAGAAGCAAAAGCTAAGAAAGAGCTGCAAATTACAAGAATGAGTGTTGAGTACATACCCCAAGCACTGAGAGAGCCCTTTGGCATAGTCTTAGGGAATAATTTTTCCCAGGCATTTAAAGAAATAACTGTCTAATTACTACCTGACCACTAAGCTAACCACACAGAGACTACAATGGCTACAAACAAGAAAGAATAAAAAACTTAATAGAATTAGTTTAGGGAAGTCACTAGAAAAACAAATATCAATAACAATAAGCAATAACAAACTAAAGTTTCTAAACAACAACAAAAAAATAGCAATAATACTAAACCCTGGCAAGGTGAGAGAACCTGATTTTCAGAATTGGCACAATTATATTATTTCAACAGTCCAGTTTCCAGTTAAAAAAATATGAAACTTGAAAAGAAAAAATAAATTACACAGGGGAAAAAGTAGTCATTAGGAATTATCCCTGAGAAAGTTCAAAAGTTTGATTCACTAAATAAAGACGTGAAATCAACTACCTTATGTTTAAAAAGTTAAAGGAAACCATGCTAAAGAACTATAAAGGAAGAATGCAACAATGTGTCACCAAATAGAATAAAAGATATATTTTTAAAAAAATAAAAACTAAATAGAAATTCCAGAGTTGAAAAGTACAATGAATAAAACAAAAATTCACCAGAGGGACTCAACAGCACATTTGAGAAGAAGAAGAAAAAATCATCAAACTTCAGATTAGATAAACTGAGATTATCTTACCTGAGGAACAGAAAGAAAAGAGAATGAAGAAAACTGAACAATCTCAAAGACCCATGAGACACGATCAAGTGGATCAATATGTGCTTACTGGGCGCAACAGAAGTTGAAAAGAAATAGGTAAGGGCTCAAAAGTATTTGAAGAAATAATAGCCAAAACTTCTCAAATTTGATTTAAAAGCACTAACCTGTACCTCCAAGAAGCTGAGCAAACTCCAAATAGGTTAAACTCAAAGAAATCCACACCTAGACACATCATAAACTGTTGAAGAAAAGAATCCTAAAAGTAGCAAGAAAGAAGTGACTTATCACATACAAGATATCGTTAGCAATATTATTACGTAGTTAGTAGTCTTATCCTTAACAATATTTCTCATCAGGTAGTGGGATAACACGTCCACATTGCTGAAAGAAAAATCTCAAGAACTCTATATCCTCCAAAGCTCTTTCACAATACAACAGTCAACAAATAAAGAATAGACAGAACTTTCTCCACCCTGTAATGACCATCAACAAAAAAAGAAAAAGAAAAACAAGAGTTAACAGCATACTTAATGATGAAAAATTGAGTTTCCTGTTTAAAATTTGGAAGAATGTCCATTCTCACCACTTGTATTCAACATTGTACTGGTGGATCTGACCAAGAAAAAATAGGCTAGAAAAGGGGGAGGAGCATCAAGGTTGGAAGAAAAGAAGTAAATCTACCTTTATTCAGATGACATGATCTTATATAGAGAGCTAATAAATGAATTCATTAAAATTACAGGGTATAAGATCAATATAAAAATCAGTTACATTTCTGTATGCTAACAATGAGCAATTCAAAAATGAAATTAAGAAAACAATTTCATTTACAATGGCATCAAAATGAATTAAATACTTAGGAATAAATTTTTCAATGAAGTGCAAAATTTAAACTAACTATAAAACACTGTTGAAAACAATTAAAAACCTGAAAAAAAGGGAGAGATGTCCCATGTTCTAGCACTGGAAGACTTAATATTGTTAGGATGTTAATACTCCCTGATAACTCTCCAAACTCAATGTAGTCCCCGTGAAAATTTTAGCTACCTTCATTTGCAGAAATTAACAAGATGATCCTAAAATTTATATAGAAATGCCAGGAGCCCAGAATGACTAAAACAAACTTGAAAAGGAAGAACAAAGTTGAAGGACTCACACTTCCCAATTTCAAAATTTGCTAGAAGGCCTGGTTATCAACAGACTGTGGTACTGGAATAAGAATAGATACATACATGAATGAATAGAAGTCAAAGACCAGAAATATACCTTATACTTATGATGAATTTATTTCCGACGTGTGCACCATGTCAATTCAATAGAGGAAATAAATAACACTGGTTTCAGGCACTCTTTTGATGTGCACACAAAAGAATGAATGTGAACCTTCACTTTATGCCATTTATAAAAATTAATTCAAAATAGGTCAGAGACCAAAATGCGAGAGTTAACACTATAAGATACGTGGAGAGAACAAATAGGCATAAATGTTCATGACCTTAGGTTAGTCAATGATTTCTTAGATAAAACACCAAAAGCACAAACAACACAAGTTTTTAAAAATTGAACTTCATTAAAAATAAAAAACTTTTGGAAACTTTTGCAAGACAAGCCATTTAAAAAAAATAAATATACATATATATATATCATAAAAATATTTTTCTGTTTAGCAAAATGTTTCTCTATATATTTTCATAATAAAGCCATACAGTTATGTATTTTAAAAATCTCTTATTCTTTGAATCAAAATATCAAGAGGAAATGACAACCTATAGAATTGCAGAATATATTTGCAATCATACACCTGATAAGGGACTTGTATTCAAAATATATAAAGAATGCTTATTAATCAACAATAAAAAGATAAATAACTCAATTTTAATGGGTAAAGAATTAGAATATATATTTCTATAATGTATATACAAATGGCCTATAAATACATGAAAAGATACTCAACATCATTCGTCATTAGGGAAAGGCAAATCTAAAGCACCATGGGAAACTACTTCAGACACACTAACATAACTATAATTTTAAAAAATTAAAGATGGATGTTGGCCAGGATGTGGAGAAATTGCAACCTTCACACTTTGCTAGAGACAACGTTAAATGGTGCAACCCCTTTGGAAAAGAGTTTGCCAGCTCCTCACAAGAGTAAGCATCGAGTTACCGCAAGTTGTAGACTGGATCTAGATATTGAAGGTGTGGTTGCCAAGGCAGCAGTGTTCAGAGGTGGGCTCTTGGGAAGTGACTGGGTCATGAGGGCCCAACCTCAGGAGCGGGTTACTCCACTGATGGATCAATAATTTGATGATGTTATTAGGAGGTGGTGGAAACTGTAGGAGGTGGGGGCCTAGCTGGAGGAAAAAGTTACTGGGAGTGTGCCCAGAAGATATGACTTGTCCCTGGCCACACAACTTTAAAGGATGAATTTTATGGTGTGTGAATTATATTTCAATTTTTAAAATACAGAAATAAAATGCTTCGTGTGTACCATCTCCAACACTAGCTTCCTGCTCCAGCGCCCTCTCTTGCCCTTCCCCCACTTTTTCTGCCACTCCACCCACCACCAGCAATGACTGCAAAGAACTGTTTTGTTGGTCTGAAACATGTGCCCCTTAACTTCGCTATACTTTCATCCCAAGACTCACCAAAGTGCTCTGCTCTCGTGACCCATGTCCTCCTGTCCTATCAGCCAGGAAAAAGGGTAAAGGGGACAGCTCTTGCAAGTCTCAACCTCTCTGCACCTCCATCTTTCCATGGCACAGTAGAGCTAAAAGAAAATGTCTCTACCCAAGTGTTTCTTTGGGAGGAGTACACGAGATGATGAAATTAACAGATAGCATTTATTTTTTCATGGCAAGAGCTGTTACCATAAGAGAATCCCATTGAGTCATTCTTGTATGCCAGACAGTATCCTAATTGACGATCGCACCAAACTGGTAAGGTAGGTATTAACGGCTCTCATGGTCCCATAAGCCATAGTCATGGAGGAAAGGACAGAGATGGTTCAGACCCAGACACTTACTAACCACAGCATGTCGTGTACAGTGGCTCTGCTGATTCTCCCCTAGCTCTCTGTTCAACAAGAACTATCGGATCCACTTGGAGACCAGCCGGTTGAGGCACAGAAAGGCTGAGCACCTGGCCGATCGGGCCCTCAGCAGCGCCTGCATCTCTACCCCACTGCTTACACCCCGGTGGTGGGAGTGGGGCCGCACCCGCCCTCTGAGGGCTCGAGTGGCCGGCCACCTTGGCTTTGGCTCTCATCAGCATAACACAGAGGGGGCTAAATCAGACTCTCCACCTACCAGCAGCTCGCAGCATGCAGCATGGCGTGGCTGGGCAGACAGAAACAGCCCCTCCGAGATCACAAACGCAAGGAGGGTGCTTGCTGTAAAGGCAGGACCTCACGATGCCTCAGTAGGCAAGCGGAAGGAGCGTGGGTGAGCGAGAACAACGAGGAGTTATTGCAGATAGAAACAGAGGACAAAGCCACGGAAGAGACGATGTTTGCCAGGCGTGCAAATGGCAGGTACACAGTGACGCTCAGAGACAGGTTCAAGCCAACACTGTGGAGAACAACAGTGTTTGGTTTGGGACATGAGTTTGTTGTTTTGCATTCGACCACTAGAGGGAAGTCTAGCACGTGTTGGCATTTAGGAGAAGATGGTTGGTTTTGTTTGGTTTTAGGTTTTGGTGAGTTCTTTTGAGTTCCTAGTTTGGGGGCTTGACTAGTTCTGAGCATTCCTAACACCCCTGCACACACAGGTCTTGGCTGCCATTCTGGGCTGTAGCATTGGTAGATAGGGATGACAAGGTTTTTTTCTGCCCACGACCTGATCCTTCACCTCCCCTCCACCTGCCACACACTCCCAGTCAAAGGGTGCTGGGTACCCAGGCCAGGCAGCCTTCTGTTCTCTCTGCATATCCCCCCGCCAGTCCCTCTCGCCCCCTGACAGCCTTCTACTGCTTTCCAGGACACCTTCCCTCTTAGTCTCCCCAAAGAGACAAACTTGATTGTTGTATTAATATTTATTACATTATATGGTAATTATTTGTGTAGTTTTAATTAAGATTCTCTAATAGAAAGTTACTTAGTTTCTAATTGGTCTCAGGTGCGTCTCATGAAAGGCCAGAAGAATTGGATTTACCTGTGTCCATTACCCCTGAGGAAGCTGACCTTCCTGTATCTGCTGAGTGCTGGGCTGCAGTTTTCTTGTCTCCCATGAGACAGAGACTGGGAACTCCTTGAGGCCAGGGATATTTCCCAGACTCCTCGGAACGCTCAGTGCCTGGGAAAGGCCCTGGGGTATGGCCAATGCCCCAAAACTGTTTGTTGATGAATAGGCGAGTGCATGGAATAGATATTGGAGCCCTGGCCAGGCACTAGCTGCCAGGCTTCACTACTGGTGCCACAGAAGACAAGCTGGTGCCAGTGAAATGACAACATCTCATCAGATCACATTCCTACCCTACTTCCATCCTCTGTGGCTTCTTAGGCAGTAAAATTAAGCCCTAATTCCTTGCCGGAAACTGCAACCCTATGAGATCTTCACAGCCTCCTCTCTTACCTCATCTCCTCCCAGGATCCTGCCACCATGCTCCAACTGCACAGCCTCTGCCTTACTGCTCCTACCACAGGGCCTTGGCACATACCAGCTCCTCTTTTCGGAACACCCATTCCCTGGCTGTCTCTGTTTTGACATTCAGATCTCAGTTTCAATGTCACTGCCCTGTGAGGTCTTCTCTGGTCATCCAGCCCAAAAGAGACATCCATCAATCCAGGTCACAGCATCAGTTTTAATGCCCTACCTTTCCTTCATTTGGGTTTCTGTTCATTGCTTTGGTTTTTGCCTGGTGCCCCAACTAGATAGTTGGACCAAGACAAGGAAGAATGCTATCATGCCAGTTCACTGACCTATCTACAGGCACCACACAGAGCCTGCCCCCAGAGCAGGCAGGTTTGCTAAATGCACGCCCCTGGGACAAGGAGGCCAGCTTCCCCTGCAGACTCCCCGATGAGAGTCACACAGGAGCAGGCACAGGTTTCAAGAAGATGGGGGGCTCTCATGGTCCCATAAGCCATAGTCATGGAGGAAAGGACAGAGATGGTTCAGACCCAGACACTAACTAACCACAGCATGTGCCAGACTGACCGGACAGAGATCCTGGACTTCAGTGCCAGCCATGCACCACCTGAAGTCCTCAGAGTTCTCTGTGTGTACAGGGGTCAGCAAGCGGCAGCAACAAATAGCAGTGAGAGTGTGGACATCTGAACCCCAGACCTCCACTTCTCAGGGATGACCTGGGGCAAATTCTTTTACTGCCTCATGCCTCAGTTTACCCATCTGTAAAATGAGGGTGATCATCCCAGCTACCTTGTGAGGTGTGGGTAGACTTAAATGGCTTGAAGCACTTACATAGAGCACACGTGGCACCAATGTTAGCTGTTATTATTAATACCTGCCTTTTTGTACAGAGAAGGCTATTCATGGGTGTGTGTCCTGAGCAGGACTGTCAACTTGGGGAGGGCAAGAATGATGGCCAGCTCCTTCTCCCCAGGAGCCCAGCCCTTCCCACAGAGCGCGGGTCCCCTATGGCCAGTGGGGTCTTTCTGATCTCAGCTAGAAATCGGGAGTTCTTGGATTCGGGGCCCTGTGAGCCCCCTCCACCTGGCAGGTGTGGTCTCTACTTGAACATACTTCTGTTTCTTCTCCTTCTTATTTCCTTACCTTTAACAAGCCATGGGTAAGTTCCCTGTTTTTCCAAAAAGAGCTACTTTCCAAGATTGGGCTGGACCCATATGCCAGGAAGTGCAACTATGCAAAACTTAAAATAGATGACTTTCCTTGAAGGTTATTGCTGATTTCTCCACCCCCTCTTGAACAGCACCACTCCATCTCAAGGTCCCATGGAAGAGCTCCCTCCGCGAGGAACGTAATGTATGTCCCGTGGAACTGCCAATATTGCAGCTGATTTCCAAGGAAAATTGCCTCTATCCATCAAAGCCTCCCTCAGCCAATGTACATTAGTGAAGAAGACCCGCGCTGGTCTCTCCCGAGGGTCTTCTCAAAGGCAGTGGGAAGAAAGCCCACTGCTGGAACAGAATAATAGAAAGAAACGAGGAAGGAAAAGAACCCCCCAATCAATAAATATCTCCCATTCAGGCCCTTTGCCATCACAACCAAACCAGGGTCAGACCATGTCTTGAGTCCAGTAAGTGAGTCTTCCAGCCACCGCGTCCCATGTGGGAAACGGGAGTAGGGAGAGGGCTGCTGGGCCACAGCTGCATAAGAGGCTGCCCCCAACCAGCCAGTCGTGTGGGAGATCTTGCTATCTGGCTGCTCTTCCTCCCTCTCACCCATCAATTCCAAGCCTGCCAAGGAGGGGCAAAGCAGATGTCCCTCCACAGACATGAATGCTGAACACGACCAGTGAATGCATTCCTACGGAATCCAAACAGGCATTTCCTCTGGGCTGAGAACCACAGCTACTCTGGAAACTGCACGCCTGGGCTGCAGAGGCCCCCCAGCCTCTGTCCCTAGGGATTGTCTGCCCTATGTGGGCACTGGCACTACCTGGCTCTGAGCTAACCACTCTCCACCCTGCACCTTCCACTGAGGCCCAAGGACTCTGACAATACAGATGATTCAGCTGAGGCCCAGAGAGGTTAAGGGAGGCCTGCACAGCACTAGGATGGGGCCTAGGGTTGGAACTCAGGTCTGCCAGAGCCTACTCACTCCCCTGATCCACCATGCTCTCTGGGCTTCAGCTTGCTTCTCTGCACAGTGGAAGAACAGTGCCTCTGTTGTGGACCTTGCCGAAGGTGATTCAGGTAATGCTAGAAAAGCAACTGATGCGTTCCTCACACTGTGTGCATCTAGAAAAGGGCTGTGCTCATGTCAGGCCACTTAGCCACAGCACAACACAATGCTCTGTCTTGTTGCCCTTCCTCTGCCCATGCCAGATACTGCGCCATCTCTAGGGAAAGTGCTGCCTCGCTCTCTTCTGCATCCCTACTGCCTGACCTGGGGCTAGGGCAGGATGGGTACATGATTAGTGTCTCTGGACAGAACGGAATTCACTGAAACTGTCTTGAGTGGACAAGATGGCAAGAATTATGTAAGCCACAGACCTGAGCCTCCTTAACCCCAGTGGGTAAAAGAAAGGACAAAGCCAAAAAAGATCCTGCTCCCCGAAGCAATTCATGCATTCCAGAACTTGAAAGGTGCAGGGAGACAAGCCACATTGCAGGGCACATTTTCTCTTTTTTCTTTGAGGGAAAGAGCAGCAGTTTGGGGCTTGGCTGAAATCAGCAACCTCTCCACTCATGTGGTCATTTGGTTGGAAAATTTGAATCAAAGCTGCAGGGCCTTTGCAAGCCACCTCTTGGGTAAGTTGAGAGCTCAACTGATTGAATGACTTTCAGAGGTGAACATCCCATTGGCAGGTGATGAAGTCAAATGCATCCTGCAGTCATCAGCAACAGAGCTGAAGACCAGGAATGGCATTCACAGTTCTCATGTGTACAACCTGGGCTTCATTCAGAAGCACTTTCGGGGCTCCTAAGCAATCTAAGGGCTGGGGCAAGCACTGTGGGTAAAAGAGAATCTGGGACCCAGCTGAATGGGCTCCACTTGGGCCTGGAGCCTAACTTTGAATTCTAGTCCTGCCACCTTGCATTTGCATAGTGGACAAGTCCCTCCAACCCTTAAGCCCAGTTCGCTCTTCAGCAAAGAGAGCTGGGAGGATTCAGGATGGTCATGTATTACGTATCATGTGTGGTCCCCCTGGAACAGGTCATGGTCAAACAACATCTGTTCTCAGCTCTGTTCCAGAGATTGACTACATTCTTAGAGTATCAGGGGAAACCAAATGGGTTTATTGGTACTGATTTTGTTCATTTGCACTCCACCAAGAATTTTGTCTACGAAAATAAGATATCCTGCTATATAGGATGTTGGTTTCCACATCTGCTTTCTCTGACTATTTCTCAATCACTTCCTCCTCTTTTCAGGCTCACCATACCTTGCTCTGGTTCCGAGTGCAGGTTAGCTGAGGGCACTTTCATTCAGAAATATGGAAGAGAATAAGAAATCATTGAGAGTGACAGAAGGAACACACGCTGAGTGAACAATATACAGTTTAGTTTGCAAATCAGTTAAAAATAATTTGCAGAAGGCTATTGCCAACATTTTGTAAATAAAGGAGAACATGTCTGGGAGTCACTCCAGTGACTTCCCCATAGGAAGGGTAACAGCCTCAGCTAAGCAGGAAGGCGGGAGACCTTTCTGTCCCACTGCTGCTTTGCTGCCTTCCTTGATGTGCCATGACTGTGGACATTCCCTAGGGCAGTGCCATGGAGTTCCAGCACGGGGTATTCAAAAAGATGGGTTGAACCCATATCACATCATCTGAGGTTGTGTGCTCACCTCGAACCAGGTATCCCCTCTATAATACAGGCATAATCTGCCTAGCTCAAAGGGCTGGAGGGAGTTCTTGCCGATGCACCTGAAGCTCTCAAACCAATCATGGTCTCATTATCTGCTTGTTATTTCTCCAGTCTCTTAGTGGACAGGATTTCTAGGGATGTCTGAATCCACTGGGACTACTTTAATGAAAAACCATAGAATAAGTGGCTTAAATAATACGTGTTTATTTCTCACAACTGTGTAGGCTGAGGAACCCACGATCAAGGACCTGGCAGATTCAGTGTCCAGTGGGGGCCTACTTCCAGGTTCATAAGTGGTGATTTTCCCCCTACCCTCACATGGTGCAAGGAAGGTGAGAGATCTCTGGGGTCCCTTTTATGGAAGCACTAATCCCATTAATAAAGGATCCACTTTTGCAACCTAACCTTCTCCTCCTGAAGGCCCAAATCCCAGTACTATACCATGTTGGGGATTATGATTCAACATATAAATTTTGGCATGACATAAACACCCAGTCTGTTGAAAGAGGCAAAGTCTGGTTGGCAGGGTAGAGTCAGAAATCTGATTTTTGTTAGCCAGTGGAGAGTTTAACCACATACCCTGAAACTGAAACATAAATCAAAGTGCCAATCTGTTCATTTACATTGCAAAATCACTGTCATGGCAGGCTAGTCTCCTATGGCTCTTACAGCAACTTACACAAATGCTGCGGCTTACAACAGCACAGATCTATGATCTTACAATCACAGTTCAGTAGGTCAGAAGTCTGGCGTGAGTCTCACTGGGTAAAAGTGTGGTGTGGGCCAGGCTGTGTTCCCTCTGGAGGCTCTAAGGGAGAATGTTCCCTGGCCTTTGCCAGCTGCACTCCATTGTGGCTCCTTCCTCCATCTTTCAAAGCCACTAACAATGGCTTTGATTCATGTCACATCATTCTGACCTCACTCTTCTTGTGCCTCCCACATCCACTTCTGAGGACCCTTGCTATCACGTTGGCTCACTTAGATAATCCAGAAGGATCTCTCTAATTCAGAGTCAGTTGGTTAAAAGCCTTAATACCACTTGCCACCCTAATCTGCCTTTGTAATGTAGCATGTTCCCAGGTTCCAGGGATTAGGATATAGCCAACTTTGGTTCTGCTCCTCCATACCTAAGAACAAGAACACTTGAGTCCATGTAAGTAATGCATTATTTCCTTGTAGGCAGGCCTACCCAATGGACCTGGTGAGGGTGGAATTGGAGTCCCGTGGTCAAAGGTGCCCAGTTCCATTAGGCATGACTTGACCCATGGACGGAGATACCAGCCTGACTCCCACCCTGACGAGAGCTGGGTTGGGTTCTGGCAGTACTGCCTCTATGACCCCCATTTCCCTTCTTTCAAGGAAGCCACTCCAACACCACAAGCCAGCACAAGCTTCTAATGGGCACAATTACTTTAGGAAAGATTTCAACTAGTGCTATGGATTGAACATGCCCGCCACTCTGGAATGCATATGCTGAACCCATAATGCCCAGTGTGGTGGGCCTTGGGAGGTGCTCAGATCATGAGGGTGGGGCCCGTCCATGTCAGGACACAGCCAGAAGACCGTCATCTACAAACCAGGTTGAGAGCCTGACAAGGACCTGACCACGCTGTCCCTGACCTCAGACTTTCCAGCGCAGAACCGTGAGAAATAACCTGTTGTTGAAGCCCCTTCTGTGGTAACGTGCCGCAGCAGGCTGAGCCAACCAAAACAGGAAGCCTGAGCGCCCTCCTGCCTGCGGGGCCCATGTCGTGCCTCTTTTCTGACCCATTAAGTGTGGGATTTAAAGTTGAATCTCAAGGTGCGAATTTGCTTCCATTTCTTTAGAAGCCCCTAACCAGGCTCCCACGTCTTACATCATTGATTCATCCCTATGCCCCTCAGGCAGGCGAGCTCAGTGTCAAGCACAGGGCTCTGCTGGAGGGGGACTCAGAATTTGAGGATGGCCCATCCTCACAGAGCCGGTCCTGTGTTGAGCTGGGCGAGAGCTGTGCAACACCAGTGTCACAGGGCTTCACATGCCAGCGCTGTGGGCAAGGGCTCGGATCGCAGAGGGCACGCTGCCCTGGGCTAGAGGAAGCACCAAAGAGGAGCTGGGGCTCCCACACTGAATCATTTGACTGTGGGAGACTTTGCACTGTGACCCATTTTTATCATGCCCAGACTTTGTGAGCAATCTTCCCTTAATTTTGAATACTAACCAAAACGAGAAAACGCATGGCTTGTTCCCATGATCACACAATAGGTATGAAACCATACGCTGTTTTTCAGTTGCCAAGATTCTTAATTACGTTCTTTATGTTCTGCATGATGATGAGGACCCGCTGTTTTTCGGGGATCAGTGGGTAGGTGTACCAGCAACAGCTGACATTGACTGGTGTTCTCCTCTGGCCAGGCGCGTGCCCAGCCTTCCACACACCTTCCATCCGTCAATCCTCACAACAATACTGGCACCACTGCTATCTTGATTTTGCATATGAGCCAACCAGTGCTCGCAGAAATCAATCAACTTTCCCAAGATCACACAGCTGGTCAATGGTGGAGTCTAGACATGAAGCCAGGTGTTCTAACATCAGAGACTGTGAGCTTAAGGATTTTGCAACCTGTGTGCATCCCTTACCCCTACATAACAGGTCTTACTAAAAAAGACAAACTGCAATATTAAAAAAGTAATAATACCTACTAGCAAGGATGACTATATGAAAGAAGTAACTTCAAGAACAGTAGGATTTCAACAGGAGGATTTACACTACGAACTTTTGAGTGTTCATAACTTTTTTTCTTTTGGTACTGGGGATTGAACCCAGGAATACTTTACTGCTAAGCTACTCCCTACTCCCTTTTAATTTTTATCTTGAGAAAAGGTCTCATTAAGTTGCTCTGTTTGGCCTGGAACTTGCCATATTCTAACTCATCCTCCCAAGTTGTTGGAATTATAAGTATATGCCAAAGCACCCAGTGTAATATTTTTAATATTTTGGTCAAAATACGTATTATATAAAATTTTATCTCATAGCCGTTTTTAAGGGCACAGTTCAATCGTGTTTGGTAAGTTCATATCATTGTACAACCATCGCCACCAACCACCTCCAGAACTCTTTTCAGCTTGCAAAACTGAAACTGTACCCATTAAACACTCACTCCTCATTCCTCTTCCCTCCAGTCCCTGGAAACCACCCCTGTCTATTTCTATGAATTTGTGTACTCCAAATGCCTTTTCTACATGGAATCAAAGACGGTGTGTGTCATTTGAAACAGGAATATTTCACTTAGTATAAGGTCCTTAAGGTTCATCCACATTATAATGAGTGTCAGATTTTCCTAAGGCTGAAGAGAATTCCATTGTATGTATACACCACAATTTTTTTTATTATTATAAACAAATGGGGTACAACTTGTTTCTCCGGTTTACATGAAGTAGAGGCATACCATTTGTGTAATCATGCATGTACATGGGGCAATGCTATTTGATTTATTCTGTTATTTTTTCCTATCCTCCCACCCCTCCCACCTCTCTTTTCTGTATATACAATTTTTAATCCACATACCCATTGACAGATGCTGTTCTGGCTCTGTTCTCAACCAGAATTGTCTCCACTCCCTTTCCCCTCATTCTCTGCATTGCATTGTTTATCTACACATCTCCCTTCGTAGATTTCGGGCTCTCTTCAGAGCTATTGAGAGAATGTTATGCATCCTTATAACTACCACATGTACAAAAGTGGAACAAAATTCTCAGGAAAGCATAAGAAGCGTTGGGACATAATTCAATATAGGGACAAGCCTGCGAACTGCTGAAGCTGTCAATGAGAGGCAGGGAGCGATCCCTCCCCTGCACTGGAGGTCTACATGGAAGCCACACCACCTGGAAAGCCCCAGGCGTTTCTACAGTTAAAGTTGGTGTGAGGTTGGGCTAAGTCCTGGGGGGCTTCTCTGAGCGCTTCCCAGAACAGTACACAGTACAAGGTGAGTAAGTTCCTCTGGATTTGCAGTCCCCTTTGTCTGCTTAGAAAATGGAGAGAAGCCTAAGAAGCAGAAATTCCAAATTGGAGAGTCCCCAGCCTTGACTGCAGTGGACACTGGCTGCCATGGGCTTCTGGTTCACCATACTCAGGACACCCTTCTAGAGTCAGCTCCACAGAATGGCAGGTATGCCATCTCCTAATTGGATACTTGGCAGAGAATGAGGACAGAAAATCAGTGCCACTGTCCAAGCCTATGTGTAGGCAGGCAAGGGAGAGAAGGATGCCCAGCCAGGCAAAGGATGCTAATTTCCACTTGGCAAGGTGGCAGAGATTTCAGAAATGACTATAGGGCAATTCTAGCTAGCTGTCACCAGAGCAGGGTGTTGTTCTCACCCTCTGCCCTGTGTGAAGCCTCCTCTCCAGCCAGACCAGCCTGCCCTGTCCCCTGAACACATATTTCCTTCTGACCCCAGCCCTGCAGGTGCTGTGCCCTCCCCTGCAAGGCTAGCAGCCCACCCAGGTCCTCCGAGGCCCAGACAAAGCCCACCACTTTCTGAAACTTCCCAGACCCAACAGGCCATAGGATCACATTGTCTGCAGGACCACCTGTGTCTATTTTAATAATATGACCACAGCTGCCATTTATTAAACTCATGTCACATGCCAGGCAATGTGGTGGACACTTTATACAACTCATGCTAATTCTCAAGACGAGCATGCGAAGAGGGAATGCTCAACTTTACCACTCTAAAGACAAGAAACCGAAACTTGACACCATTTGCTGAGATAATACGTGACAAAGGCCCTCCTGGCTCCAAATCCCATTCTTTCGATGGAGGGAGGGGGACACTCATGTGACTTTTTTTTCTTTTGAGCTCCTCTTGTCCTTGAGAAAGAACATAAGTTCCCTGGTATCTAGGACTAGATCACATGCCCCCTTTAGTGCTTAAAACAAGATATGAGTAAATCCTCTTCATATAAATTTTCCCTTCTACCTGACCTATTTTAGATTGGGTTTCTGTCACTTGCCACCAAAAGAGACCTAGAAAATACAAGCTTACCATCACTGTAGCATTATAGATCCTTGAGCAAGAATGGGCCTCCAAAGGTACCCTGGAGCAGGTCATAGGACCACACCCTGGGCACCCTCAAATGAGGCAGTGCTGTGTCTGTTTGTGCAAATGTCCAGCACAGGAACTTTGAGAGACTTGGGGGGAAATAAATAAATAAAACTCTTCTCAATTCTCTTGGGTAAGGTATAAAGACGTATATTTAGAAAGTATGTTATGCAAGAATTCCCAGGGCAACAGGACCATAAGAGAACAGTATTTTAGTGCTATTCCCACTGCGAGTCCTTCCAATTAGCCAGAGGCCCTGGATCCTCCCATGGTCCCCTCCTATTCTGGGCCAGCCCCACCCCAAGCTTGCTGCATACCAAGCATGTTCTGCATTTTAATTAAGACTCTTGGAATGTTGCCTCTGAGAGCAACATAAGCCACATAGCACCATGCCTGATATCTATGGAGCCCAGTGAGAGGGACATTTGCCATTAGTATTAAAAACCCTTGGAGGGCATCAGGAGAAGGTCCATAGGCCTCACTGACTCCAGAGGAAGAAACAATCCATCTGCTCCTTTAAATCCAAAACACTTTTCTCCTGTCCAGGTGACTTTGCCGTTCTCGTCTGTCAACTGTAGGTAATCATACCTCACAATGCCAGGATGCAAGGTTCTTACAAATGCCTGGGTCTCTCCTCCATCACATCAGAAGGCAGAAAAGAATGGCAGCTTAGAGTCTGGTTCCTGGAGAAACTGACCTTCCAGCTGACCCGGACAGAGTCTTGGTGTTCAGGCCATTTTCCACCATACACAGCAAAGCTGATAAAGGCAGGCACCTCATTGTTTACAAGGTTTAATGACATAAATCCCCAACACCTGAGCACCCTGGCAGGCAGGACTTGGAAGCCTGTGTTATTATTATTATTTTGACTATCATTACTGCCCTACTTTTCTCAGGGAAAGGTGGTCTCTAGACTGCAGACAGCAGGTTCTTGCTGCAAATTTCCCATTTGGTCTAATTTCTTATGAATCAGCATTCTGTGATCTGCCACCAAAAGAGCCCTGGCAAATCCTCTGGAAATGGACTTCTCCCTTTACACCTTAGATCATGGACTTGGGCGTGCATTTAGTGCTCATCTCCAATTGCATATGTGACCCCGGGTCCTGGAGGTGAGGCCCCTTGTCCAGGGGACACAGCTGGGAAGCAGTGGGAGAGTCGCCTGCTCTCATGGTTCAGCTTCATCTTGACCCACTCTAGGGGATCTGTTTAGCTAGCATCCAAGAAATTTGGCAAGAGCTTCCTGGCCAGGGGGTCACCGAGCAGGAGACAGCATGGGAATTCTAGCCCTAATCGTGTCCTGTTTCACTTGGCCCACCCGCTGGCCAGCAAAGCCAAATGCCAGCAGAGTTCTTGCCCTTGGGTGGCCAGCAGCAATGCTGACTTCTAATTCTGGCTGATTATTTTGGACATGTAACCCGGTCTCTCTATTCCCATCTTTCCATTTGTATGTCTGGGATAATAATAGTTTCCTCTCTTTGAGGAAAATTTCAATGGCCTTTTTTTTTAAGAGTTACATCATTTGTTCCCCTTAATTTGCTTTATTTGGGCAGGCAGGAAATGGTTCACAGCCAGCAGCCAGTAATCACTAATCATACTGACAATTTGTAAAGATTGAACTGTCAAATGCATTTCAAAATGAGATCTCTGTTTCCTTAGGAAGCATTTGCCTAGCAGTGAGTTTTAGGCTACATTCAGGCATAACATTGCTGATAGAGAGGGGACTTGAATAGAGAAAGCCCCCTAGACTGAGAGGAGAGAGGTCCCAAGTGAGCTGAAAGACTTTGCTGAGGTCATTTGACCTATTTGAGTTTCCATTTCTTCAATCAAAATATGAGCAAGTTGGACTAATACATTTTAGGGTCCTCTTCAGACTCACCTGTAACAATCTCTTCATAGAAATAATTCTCAGTCACCCTGCCCACTCTGAATGCTCACCTCCTGTCACCCTCTAGACAGTCACCAGCACAAACCTCTTCATGTCACTCCTGATTGAAACTCTTCTGATACCAGAGAGGGGACTTGACGATCAAGCGGTGTCCATGCCAAGGTGGAATATGCAGCCATTCTAAAATATTTATGAAGAGGAGCTTCCACAGAATGAGAAATGGAGAGCTTGGGAAGGCAGGATACAAAGTTATGCACCAGCATCTCCATGATTCCAAGTGTGAAGACAAAGGGCAGAAGGAAATTTCACAAGATGCTGACCGAGTTTAATTGACTTGGTCTACTAAATCCAGAGCTGGAGTGCAAATCCAGGCCCCTGGGTGGAAAGACATGAGTGACTGGTTAGAGACACTGCATGTGATAATGCATGCCAAAAAATGTTGACAAATCCAAAGCAAAGGAATACTGGAATTGGAATTGGAACATGGACCAAGATAATCTACTTGGAAAAGTCATTACTGGTAGGCAACCATGTATTTTACATGGATTATCAGCAAATAAAGTTAATGTATTTTTCCAGATTATTCATTTTATTCCTTTCCTTCGACAATATTCTGGCACAGAGTACAAAGGCATGTTTTGTTAATTCATCAAACTCATCCTCCAAATGCTTGTGGGCGTAAGGTAATGAGTCTTTGATACCTGAAGTAGTGAATCTTTTTATTTGTTTCATTAGATCACTATTAGAGGTTCTAGATTAAGAAGTCAAATTACCCGAGAGTTCAGACAAAAATCATGTGCATTTTCTCTGGGCTGGACCACTGCCTTTGAAATTACACCCTCTTAAAAGAGGTCATTTTTTCCTGCTCCTAGCATTTCAAAACCTCAAAATACTCCAGGGTACCAAACCTAATAATCCTCCTCCCATTAATGTCCTGGGGTTTTCACGACAACCATAATTGTCACACTCAGATTGCACACAAGTCCTCCCAGGTGGAGGTTCACCTCCTAGATGAGAGGGGGTAATATGAACTAGATAAGTATAGACCCAAGAGGGAGGCAAAAATCACTGGATGCATTATTTCTTAAAAGGATCAACTTTAAACAGACAAAAATTGCTCTGTTTCATCAGATGATGGGGTACAAGGCCATTGACACCAGGAAAGCAATTCCACCTAAATATTCACGGAGGAACCATTCATTCAAGTTAAAGAGTGCCCTGTGGGGCAAATATCTCAAAACAGAAGAAATATGACGGAACATCAGACTGTATTTTCATGGAAATAGCATCGTGTCAGTGTTTGAACCGCAGTTCTATCCTTCCTCTGTGAATTCCTTGCAAATGTCCACATCTCCCTAAGCTGCATTATTGCCATCAAAACAACAAATGGGGCTAACAGATCTAGCACACAGCTGGAACTCCAGAGTGAGTTTAATATAAAATTAAACATAGAAGGAAAGTCAATAAACCTCATAAAATATAGTAGATAAATAAACAGATAGATCTATATGTATATGTATTTACATACATATATAAATGTAATTCAAAAATAGGATTCATAAGAACACCATGCTTTGCTTAGCTATCATGGTAGATTTTTAGTGATGAAAGAGACTTCAAGGGCAAAGAGTCTAGAAGTTTTCAACTCAGGGCCATAAACTTCTAGGGGTTCCATAGATGCCCAACCTTCGAGGTAAGATAGTTAGGGCTGGGGATGTGACTCAGAGGTAGAGTACTTGCCCAAGCATGCCCTGGGTTCAATCCCCAGTGCCACCAAAAAAAAAAAAAAAAAAAGGAGGCAGGAAAGAAAGTTAGCTTATTGTATTAACTTTCTGTAACTATAACAGATACCTGACATAAGCAACTCACAAGGAGAAAAAGGTTATTTGACTCATGGTTTTAAAGGTTCCTGTCCATGGTCAGGTAGAATCGTTGCTTTTGGGGTCCTGGTGGGGACACTGGATGGCAATGGCAGGGAGCACATGACAGGGCAAAACTGCTCACCTCATGGCCTGGGAGCAAAGAGAAGAAGAAAAAGAGGCCAGAGTCCCACTGTCCCTTTCAAGGACAGGCCACCAATGTCCTAAAGACTCCCACTAGGCCCTATTCCTAAAGGTTCCACCATCTCCCAGTGGTGCCAAGCTGGGACCACACCTTTAACACATGGACTTCTGGGGGGGAGTTAAGATTCAGGCGATAGCCCACCATGCCCATCTCATGGTAACAACACTCCAATTTTCTTTTGGAAAACTATCCCTGCTATGTTTTCCATGGGGTTCAAGAGGAGCCCGCCCATCCAATGTTATGGCGACAGGCCTGGGGCCAGCAGAGCACCCTCCACTATCTGTAGGGGTTGTGTCGAGGCTGGCCAGACCTTCACCAGAAACACGAGGAAAAGTTGTGCCTTTCTACTGGGGTTGCTCAACTGGTGGATGTCAGACTGTGCTGCTGATCAATGTCTTTGCCATCACCTGGGGAGGCCTCTCCTAAAAAGAAAGCTAAGAACAAGAACTCAAAGCAGAGCCAAGAGGTAGGGACAAGCTCCTTCTAGCATCTTCCAAGCTCCTGGGTCCACTGTGCCTAAAGCCACATCTACTTCAGCACATGAGGTCCATGCACCAGTCCGTTGCCTTTTGGTGTGTGCCGATTTGAGTTGAGTCTCTGTTACTTGTAACCAAAAGAATCCTAACGAATACCAGAGATTCGTGACTGTGCATAGGTATAGTTTCCTGGAGAGGGGATCCATCTAACTTTCTGACTTGAAAGATCAGAAGAGCCTGTCATAATCTAATGCCCTCATGTTATAAACAAGGAATCTGAGAGAGAGTAACTTGCCCCAGATCACACGGCAACTGGAGGATGGAGCATGGGCCAAACCCAGAGCTATAGACTCTCCTCACCAGCAGTGCCCAACACCTGACCACCCTGAATTGCCAGGGAGCAGCTGGCCATTGCACCCCCAGGGTCTCCTAGACCAGGTAAGGCAGGATATCTGCAGAGGCAGATTTGAGCTCTGGTCTTGTCCGTAGTTCCCTGCAAAAATCAAATATGCAATTAGGGTGAGAACCCCTTGTTACAGCGTGAAAATAGATGAGGAACACACAACTCCATGTGTCCCAAATTTACTCATAAGCATTCACCCTACCTGAGTAATATCTTATTAAATATTTTACTTCCCCAAGCACTGAGTGAGCTGTGGGGTACAAATCTGAAAAAGACACACAGTAACTGCCCTGGAAAACACTGCCTCTCTTGTGTAAAAGAAAGTAAGAAACACCATAATGGAAGGCACTACACCTTATGGGCAGCAGAACGGAATCCTTGGCAGCCCTCCCTCCAAACTCTCAGCACCTAGCTGTCTCCTTTCTCAAATTAAGTAAACATTTCCTTTAGAAGACACAGGCAAGTGTTTGCATGTGTGTGAAACAGTCCCCTTTAGGGAATGTACGGCATTTAAGTATATTTACAAAAATCCCCTTGAAGGAATGCAGTATACAGATAAGTTCACCCCTCTATTTTCCTAAAGAGACCTACTGTCACTAGATTGTGCCACCTTATCCCTATGAATTGGCCCACCTGACTGCCACTCCATTCTCTGCCAAGCACAAGAGCTTTGACAGGTATGACAGCAACCCAGCAGGCCTTGCTCGCCTCCCCCATGCTCCAAGGGATGGTAAGGACAAAGAGTAATACCAAAGAAAAGAGAAAAAATGTTAGACCCTCAAAGAGCTAACAATCGAATGAGGGGCCACAGCAGAATGACTACTTCTAATGAAAGCAAGCTGTGATAAATGCTACAATCACACCTCCTAAGAGTCTGCACGTGCCAGGCACATTGCTAGATGTACGCGCCTGATGACACTCGGTCCCTACAACACCATCGTCAGGTAGGTCATTTGTCCACATTCTACCAGTGAGGAAGCCAAGATGGAGCCGCCTAGTTATCTGCTAAATTCCAGCTAGTCAGCAGCTAAGCCAGCATGGGCCTTGGGTCCGTGCACTTCAGTTAGATAGAGAGTGGCCCCTGCTGAAGCACAGACCACATCAGGGCCAGGAAAGCAAGGTGGGTTCTCGAGCCCCAAGCTCATGCCTCCACCCTGGCAGTACAGAGGGGAACAAGGGGAGAGATTCCCGCTCTAGAGGAGCTCGCAGCAATGGTAATTTTCTAGAGTGATAATCACTTTAAATAAAAGACATGATATCACAGAAAGTAAATAGTGCTAGGAAAAACATGAGAAACTGTATCTGAAGCAATTGTTGATGGCACAATTGGCACAGTTTTAAGAAAGGAATAAGGCGAGGCATCTAGAAACTGGGAGCTAGCAATGCTGACAGCTCATCACTGCAACCCTCCCTAGAGCAGCACCCTCAGACAAGCAGGAGTCGCCTTGCTGGTGATGCACAGCAGCACAGGGACAGGGGACCCCACCCACTCACCCTGGGCTGAGTACCAGCAAGGTAAAGCAACTCATTCAGGCGACTCAGACACTAAGTGGTGCATCCGGAATTCAAACTCCCATGCTGGACCAACTCTCGCAAGACACCGTCATCCCTCAGCCTCTCTGTCCCATTGCATTTGATAAAGCCACACCCAAGATGGAGGGACATCCCCTAAGCCATCGTCTAAGCAGGCTGGGGTTACAAATGTCGTATTTTCTGAGGCCCATACAAATGTCTGAATCCTATCCCACCAGTCACCCTCCTCACTGGAGAGGTCCTGAAAGAGCTCCGCAAGAAATAGTGGCATCCAGGAAATGCAGTATCGTTCCATTATTAGCCAGACCAGCAGCTGGCCCCTGGATTCAGTGCTCCTTTGTAAAGATGAATTAAAACAACAACGTCTACCACAAACGGTAGCCCCTGCCTCAAAAAAAAAATTCCAAATATTGACTCCTCTTGCTGTCTCTTCTGCAGTTAAGAAGCAAAAATATGGGACTGGCTGTATGCTTAATGCAGCTTAATTAATACTGATTCTCTAAGTGGAAACAATAAAATTTATGAAGGTGTCTATCACCCTTCTCTCTTGGCACAGTTGTGATGTCCAATATGGTAGCTGTGAACTGCTTGAGGTTATTTATTAATTAAAATTAGATAAAATTACAAATTCAAGCCTTCAGACACACTGGCCACATTTCAAGCACTCAATAACCACACGTGGCTGGTAGCTGCCATCGCAGGCTGGGCAGATGTAGGCAGGTTCCAGCATTGCAAAAAGTCCCATCGTGGTGACAACAGAGGAGGAAGGAAGACATAAGGGAAGAGTGAACTGTCTTGGAGGGTCAGAAGGCTCAGTTTACCTAACCAGCTCCTACTGTAAAGGGGAAGCAGAAAGAGGGACTTGAAAACTGGTCTACGTCCTTCAATACTCAATGAACATACCCGGTGGCAACACAAACCCAGTCATGGCCGCAATTCATGCTTGAATGGTACATGCACATCCCCCCTCCCACCCTCAGGAGGAACTAGGTCGGGCGGGGCAGAAGATCCTTGCCTTTAAGGTGTGCATATAGAACTCCTATTAGGCAAAACATTAGTTTTAAAAGAAAGAGAGAGAGAGAGAGAGAGAGTTCTACAGACTGGAGGAAGTTCACTTGCCATTGGAATATATATGAAATCCCAGAAAAGGATCCATTGGGTCAGGTGCCCACTTTGGATCAATCACTCCAGGGGAACATGGCAGCCATGGGTGTTAGGGTTAGTGGACATGCCACTTCATCAGACACAAAGGCAGGGCCACCACCCTGATCCACACCCTCTCTGCACCTCTCTCTGTTTCTAGCCCATCCTGACTCAGTCCTCTGTCCGGAGATTCCCAAGGGTAAGGATCCGTCCCCTCATGGCCAAGCATCTGCCTCACAGTCAGCTCCTATTTCTCAACAAATATCTAACAAATGAATGACAGTAAATGGCATTTATTAAGCCCTCCCTTGGGTCAGGGTCAAAATTGCAGGCTTTTGTGCAATAACTAATGCAATCATCCCAGCAATCTTATGCAGTAGATTTTATTCATGCTGTTTTTCATAGGAAGGAATTGAGTCTCCATCCTTCTCTCTGGGAGAACTCATGCTCTCCCTTGAGAGTGTCCCTTTTTCCCTTCTAATCCTTTCTAATGAACTCATTACTGCTTTAAAAAAAAAGGAATTGAGTCTCGCGGGAGTGCAGTAGCATCCTCAAAGCCACAGAACAGGTAGTCTACAGAGGACTTTCTTGTCCGAGCAACTTCTCACAATGCTCAGTATTGAAAAGTAAATGAGTGCATGTTAACATAATTAATTAGATGAATACCAAACACTACTCACAAAATAATTGTTTAAAATTATATTCTAACAATTACACAAATATAAGGCCACATTCAGGTTAGCACTTGGGTACTGCTGTTGACATCTGGAGTCTCTGAAGTTCACATATTTAAGGAGCAGAAATGTGGCCTGGCACTATAATGAACATAGCTGAATTAATAATGATGTTCTAAATGGACACAATAAAATCAAGAGCGAAGGAGCCTGGCAGCCCTCTCTGGCCCAGCAGCTAGTCTGAGGCTCTTACTCGTCTGCCTTACATGGTTGACCTCAGCATGTCAATTACTTACAGTCTGTAATTGGCATGTGATTGGCATCCAGGGTGCTCTGTATTTTATTTTTCTAAAAAGTAGAAGTAGCTAAAGAGTACAAACTAGCTCTGACGTCCTCAGCTCCTACGCCTAACACAAACCTTGCCTCTTTCCAGTTCTCTTCAACATGTGCGCCACACTCTGGTTGTTCGCTGGTAATCCAGGCCATGCACGCTCCTTTTTATACACCTGTGCTCTTGCTGAGCAGTCCTCTTCCACAATAGGATTGCCTTCTCACCTCAGCCGGACACTCTTATCCCTATACATTCTTCAGGCTCAATAAAACCTGCACGAAAGTGAATGTGAGCAGTTTCACTACCCCTTTGCTACCACTGCCCTAGGGGATGCCTGATATTTGACACAGGAAGTGCCAGGTGCCAAAGAATGGGAGTTTTCTTTTCATCTTGGACTTTGTATCAGTTAGCTTGTGCTGCATAACAAAAAAGAACAAAATCCTCTCTATGTAAGAAACACACATGTGCATTACGGCTAGAGTTGAGCTCATGAATTCAGTCGAATTCTTCTCCCGGATTAGCTCCAAAGACAAGTGTGTCCAGGTGTGGACATTGCTGCACATCCTCCTTGGTCTCAGAGATAAATAAGGCCCTCTCGTGGCAGAGGATGCTCACAAGGTATCTGCTAGCATCCTATTGGCCAAAGTTAATTTCAGGGTGTTTTGTTAGCTTTTTACCCCTGTGAACAAGATACTCAACAAGAAAAACTTAAAGTGGGAAAGTTTATTTGGGGCTCATGGTTTCAGAGGTCTCAATGCCAATTTCATTGTTCTGGGCCCAAGATGAGGCAGAACATTGTTGGGGAAAGGCCCAGTAGAAGGAAGCCCCTCAGCTCAAGGCAGAGTCAGGAAACAGAGAGAAAGGGCGGGGAAGGGGTCACAGGAAAGATTCACCCTTTTAGGCCACCACCCCAGTGACCCACCTCCTCCAGCCGTACCCCATCTGCCTAAAATTACCACCTAGTCATTCAAACTAGGATGAACCGATTATGTTATGGCTCTCATAGTAAAATTATTTCACCTCTATTTCTGCATTAACAGGAGATTTTGGGGACACCTCATATCCATATCATAACATATGGCCATGGCCAAAGTCAAGGAGTGGAAAAGGTACTTTCCTCTCCCGGAGATGGGGGAAGAGCGTGAGTTTTTACGATAAGCTCTGCAGACACTACCAAGTGTTTTAAATGTCTCCTTTTTCCACAGCAGGCTAGAGGATGCAAGAGGATAAAGAGGGGAAAAAAAAAAAAACATGGGAAGCATTCACATCTCAGGGCACTAGAGCAGAGCGGCTGTGCATACAGCCTCTCACCAGGTGAGGAGAGTGCTTGGAGCCTTTGGAGAGCAGGCTGGAGGCAGCAGAGGCTTCTCAGTGCTAATGCATCATGAGCAGGGACTCCCTAGCTGGCAGTGTCATCAACTGATGCAAATATTTTCTAGGGCGATTTGCAAGTACATGTTACAATGTGTACATGCACATACCCTTCCGCACAGATTAGACTCAGTTGTTTGCTAAAGCAAAAAATTAAAACACACAAAAGTAAATGCAGAAAGAAAATGAATAGAGTATCCATCTCTAAACATCAGATTAAATGAAAATGGCAGATCCATACAGCATATTGTAAAGCCATTGAAAACAATAAGTTAAATTTATCCATGCTAATTCATTCATTCAAATAGTATTTCCTATGTGACCACCGCCTGCCAAGTCGTGTTCTTGGCAATGAAATGTAGCAGAAAATGCAACAGACAGTGTCTTTCTTCTCAAAAAGAGAGAGCAGTGCAAGACAATGAACAAGTCAACAAATAAACCTGATCATCTCAGGAGACAGTGGATATTCTGCATAAGGACAACAGATTCTGTGGAAGGACAGCCTGGGGCAGGTGCGCCTTCACTGGTGTCTACGGAAGGCCACTTGGAAAGCAGGTTCTCACTGGGACCTCCTTGCCAAGAAAAGCCATTCCCTTCTTGAAGACCATGAAAATGCAGGAGAAAAAGAACATTCCAGGGAGAGGAGACAGTAAGGGCAAAGGCCCAGAAGTGGGGCTGAGCCTGGTTTAGGGAAGACCCAAAGCCCAAAAGCCTGCATGGTGGGGGCAGAGGGCAGAGGGAGGTGGTGGTATAGGTGAGGCTGGAGGAGAGCTAGGAGACCCGTGTTCTGGTCTACCTCCTACCCTTCTGTCCTCAGTTTCCCCCTCTATAAGATGGAATTATGAGTAACTGACAGTCTTTGCCTCCTAGGATCTCTTCAAGAAGGCTGGCACAACTGGCAGGACAATTTTTATCATTCCCACTTAACAATGTGGAAACCCAGATGAGAAAAGTTCTTCGACTTTGCCCCCAACCTCACTTTTGCCGTCAGCATAATAGGGACTCAAAATCAGACCCCCGACGACTGTCACTGTGCTCCCTCCAGGACACCACGACCTCTCACCTCATTTGTGTATTTCAACACGCAGCTACCCTCCATTCTGCCTGAACCTTCTAATCTCCAAATCTTTTCATGCAGGATTTAACCCCAGTGTTGTGGATAAATCGAGCTTTGGCAGTCAATGGTTTGGAGCTGCGCACGGGCTTTATTTGTGGTATCATTAGTTGCTTACATAGCTCTGTCTCCCTCCAAAATGTGCGAGGGTGACATGCTGTGACTGCCTGTGTGGATGGAGAGTGGTGAGGAGACGAGTGTGTGAGACCCCAACTCATTCAGCGTCACACAGCTTGGGAACAGGGAGACGAGGATCTGAAGCAACACCGACCCCAGTGGAATATGTGCGCCCTTTCCAGTCATGGGGAGGGTGCACAGGAAGGGGAAAGAGGAGCCCCTGGCACACCATAGAGCTCAGTCCACCTCAGCAGCTGCTACTTATCACACTGTGTCATTGGAGGGCCTCTGGTCATCAGCAATCATCAGGTCTGATGGCAAAGAATCCACCTGAGGGATCCACGGGGGCAAAACCATCAGGCCATGAGGATTCCAGATGATTTCCAAGTCATTAATCCTCCCTCTATAATTTGCACAGAAGCCCAACAGTCTCGCTCCATTTCTCAGAACAGAATCTGCTGGGACTGGGCGATTAATCAGACTTCATTAATTCTGCAAAATAAACCGTGGCATGTTTACCCGCATGCTCAGAGGTATTATCATAAATCACCAACATAAAGCTCACCTGTTTAAACAGGGAGCAGCCTGAGTTTGGTGGCCACGAGCAGTAGGTCATGGCATCAATGGCTTCTCCATGGCTTCACTTCTTTCCAGGACCTTCCTATAACCAGCCAAGCCAGTTGCCTGTTCCAGTTTGATCATTAACAGAGCCACAGACATTATTAGTCCAGTGGTTTTAAGGGAGGTATGGTGTGCATGTGTATTTTTGCTCAGAACAAGTAAAGACTAAGCTATGTTCAGGGGACATTACAAGTCTGATATGCTTTTCTAACAGCTTCTTAACATGAAGCCTGAGTAGAACCTAGAATAGACCTGAGACCAGAAAGAACTAGTCATTTGTACAAAGCCACACAAATCATTGAGGGCAGATCTGGGATCAGAAATCAGAACTGCTGATTCTCAGCTCTTCTGCTGCCCTTTCCACTGCAGAGCTTCTGCCAGGGGCCTTGGGGCCTATTAGAATACATCCCAATACTCACTACCTCCTGGGAAGAGCACTCCACCTAACTTTGGTCTTGGCCTTATGACTTTCTTCAATCACCATAGAAGCAGACCCACTGTAGGTGGTGGTGACATCTGCCACTCCTATGAATCCACACATGTAAGGAGGTCAATCATGCAGCAAACCCAACTCCAGCTGACCTGTAGACACAAGAGAACAATAAATGGTCCAAGTCTCTGAGACTTTCCTGGTTGCTTATTATGCAACAGTAGCTGATCAATTCCAGGCTCCTATTGCAAACAATTGTGCAATTACTGTGATGTGCAGCAGTGCATCCAGAACCTGGACTCTGCAGGGTAGAGCTGGGATCTGGGTTTGGACATCCAGTTGCCGTGGGGTCTCAGAAAAATCACTAGAACCCTCTATGACTCAATTTCCCTCCACTGTGAAATGGAAGAAATGATACCAAATGAGGAAGATCAAATTTGAATTTCAGAATTGTATATGAGCTGCCTAATGCATAGTGGGGTTTAGATTGCAAACCCCCAGGCAGAAAGTAGGCAAAATGTCCACTGCAACAATGAAAATCAGCAATGTCAGACATGAATTTTCTCCTTACCTCGTCATAGGACCTTGATTTTTAGCTGGGTACATGACACCCAAAATAAAAACTATTTCCCAGATTTCATCACAGCTTTTGTGGTTTGTAAGGAAGTTTCGGCCAAGAAGATGAAAGTATAAGTGTCACATACAACTTCTGGGACACATACCCTCTTTCCTTTTTCTTATGGGAACTCAACCATTTTGAACCATGAGTGAGAAACCAAATTCCATGGGTGTCAAAAAGACAAGACAACAGAAGAAGACTGTGTTCTGAAACCTTCCATTAGCCCTGGAGCACTTTCTGTGGATTTTCTTTAACCCAGGGAAAAAAATAAGCGACCAACTTGATTGAACCTCTGTAATTCAGGGCAACCCTACTCAGCATCTCTTGGAGACTATTAGAAATGCGCAGGCCTGGTTCCCACTCCAGACCTACAGGATCGGAATCTCAGGTGAAGAGCCCAGAAACCCAAGTTTTAATAGCCTCCTCAAATGTTACTTACACTCACTGAAGTTTGAGAGGCACTGATTTAGGGTTTTCCAGCACATGCACCCAACCTGATAACTGATAGAGTAGTTCCAAATTGCAGGTTTTGTCAAGGACTTGGTGAAGGATTAAAAGTCACATGAAATAAAGCCAGGAAGGAAGGCAAAGTCAATAACTGACAGTGTCAAGATTTAAAATGATTGTGACAGGGTGGAAACACTGGACCAAAGCCAAGCAGATGAAACTTAATGGGAATATATAAAAAGCAAATCAGAACCGTCTTCCTTTATTGAAGGAAATATAAAATGTTCTACTCTTTGACTTCTTAAATTAAAAAGAGGAAATGTAAAATCACATATCTTAAAATACAGCAAATAAGGCTACAAATCAATTCCAATTATAGCTGGTTAAAGGAATGAGAGGAGAGAGGCTTAGGAAATGGAGGAGAGAAAATCTAAAGACAGAGACACAGAGACACAGGCAGACGGGAAGAGAACTGGGAATCCACTTCAGAATCAGACCTGGATTGCATGAAAATTTTTCACATCTGGAGGTGATGGTCATTGTGAGTCAGAAATTATTGAGACTTGCTGTGTTCCAGGCACTGTACCATGTGCATTGCAACTCTAAACATTACCCAGACAGCTGGGTTCAGAGTTACCCTAGTACATACTCTACCCACTGGTCCTGCCCAAGTCTCATTACTGATGAATTTCTCAAAGTTGATTCTCACAAAAGCAAGGAAATCCATGACCTCACATGAGGACATTACCACAGACACAAGCTCTCTGCTATGACCGATGGTCCTCCACATCTGGCTTCATCCTAGGGCCATTCCCCTCAGAGGTCCACAATGCAGTCAATGACCCTGCAGCTTGGTGCTTCCCATTCATGTCTGCAAGGGACTCAGATCTTTGCTCCGAGCAGGTAAGATCCTGGAATAGATACCTTTTCATTCAGTCGCACTGCCCCGATTTAGGTAAAGGCCCACTCCTGGACAGTAGGGTCATCGGTGAAACTTACCAGTTCTTTCAGTCAGCTTTTTCCGCTGCTGCAACTGAAAGACCTGACCAGCCCAACTATGGAGGAGGAAAGGTTTATTTGAGGGCTCACAGTTTCAGAGGTCTTAGTACACAGAAGGTCAGCTCCATTCCTCAGGGCTCAAGGTGAGGCTGAATATCATGGCAGAAGAGTGTGGCAGAGGGAACCAGCCCACATGGTGACCAGGAAGCAGAGAGAGTCTCCACTCACCAGATATACCCAAAGCAATTCCCACCTCCTCCAACCACACCCTACCATTTCAGTTACCTCTCAGTTAATCCCATCAGGGGGATTAATTCACTGATTGGGTTAAGACTCTCACAACCCAATCATTTCTCCTCTGAACCTTCTTGCATTGTCTACACGTGAACTTTTGGGGGACACCTCACATCCAAACCCTAACACCAATGGACAGAATATTGCTCTCCAGACCCAATGCTGGAGTCGGGGATGAGGTCACCACCAGTCCTCTCTGGCACCCCGAAGAGAGGGCTCACTATTCCTCATCCTGAGCTTCTTTTTTTCTTCCAAAGCAAATCAAGTTTCTTCACTTGTTTGCTATAAAAATAAGTAGTGAGAAAATAATAAAATATTCATTTGAAAGCACTTTGGGTTTAAAACAATAAACCCCTCCTTATGTCACTGCCAGGGGCTTGAGGAGGTCTCCAGAGGCAGAGGGGACCTCTGCTTGGAACTTCCAGGCTCTTGGCACATCACAGAGAAGGATGTGAGGACATAGGGGGGTTCAGCAAAGAGGAAGAGCTTCAGTGGAGAGCTGGAGGTGCGCATGCTCACAGCAGAATACAGCCGCTGTGGAGCCAGACGCGCTGGCGGTCTCAGGCTGCTCTTTGAGAGGAAATTTGGTGACTGCGGCATTGTGATGTCAGTCCGAGGAACGCAGTCCTCGGCTCACCGGCTGACGGCTTTGTGGTGGCTGTGTCCTCTCCACCTGTCTATTAGGTCTCCTCTAGCTGGATGATGTTTCGAATGTGCCTCTGTTCAGGGCACATTCTGAAAACACAACTCCCTTTGTTTTATCTAATCTGAAATGACATTGTGTACGCTTTCATCAAAATGAGCCAGTTTTCATAAACGAGTGACTCCAGTGACTCCATAACTTGTCAATTTCTCAGGAAAGTGGGAGCGAGAGGTTGGAGGTCAAAAGCGCTCTGGGAAGAAGCCTGATTCTGGGGCTCTCAGCTCTGCAGCTGCAGTGTCTTCTCCCCCCTCTGTCGCCTTTCTCCCTTTCTCCTACTCTACCTCATTTACAACTCTGCAGCAGCCTCACCACCCCTTCAGAAGCATCATAGGGAAAGACCCTCTGGGACCCTGCTCCCATGCTTCCCTTCCAGGAGTACAGTTATATTCTGTAAGGAGGGCTCGTGTGCAGGGCAGTAGCAGGGGCTGGAAGAGGAGGGAGGCAGCCAGGCGGGATGGTGCACACGTCATCCCAACAACTTGGGAAGCTGAGGCAGGAGGATATCGAGTTTGAAGTCAGCCTTGACAACTTAGCAAGAACCTGTCTCAAAATAAAAAAATAGATAAGAGAGCTGGGAATGTATCACAGAGGGAGTGCAATGACAATACTGTGAAAAATAAAAAATAAAGAGGCAGCAGCCAGTTGACATTTACTGAATGTCTAGGTGTCAAGAATGATGCCACATGCCTTATGGCATTTACTTTAACCATTGCCAGATCTTATCCTGACTTTAGGTGTGAGGGAACAGAACCAGAACTGTTGATCAGTTGGTTCTGTGTCATTTCCTCAGCTAAGCAAGTGGTCAAGTTGGATTTCGCAATAAGTCTATCTGATTCCACAATCCAAATTCTCCTGATCACACTACCTGGGCTCAGTCCAGGATCATTCCCATTTGTCAAAATCATGAGCACTGAACTTTTTCACGGAGATCTCTTGGCTGCTTCTTATCTGCTCGCTGGTGCACATTAGTCATGAGAGCTAGTCTCAGGTTATACCAGTCTTAGAAACGTGTCTATTTATTGAATGCTTACTATGCACCAAGAAATGCTTTATGTATACAAACTCAATTTATCCTGCCAATGACCCTGAGAGGCAGTTTATTACAGAGAATGTTTTTAGTTACAGGTGATTGAGTCACAAATCAAATCAGTTAAAGCCAAAATGAGAGAGAAGTGAAGAATTTATTTCTCAAGCAAATGAGCAGAGCATGGTGCCATAAGGAGTCCCAGGGCAGTCATCAGGGACGTCTCCCTCTGGCCTCTGGAGCTGTACTTGTCTTAGCCTGGATCCATTTACAGTGGATCTGGGGCCCCTGACTTCCATCAGGACTCTGTCTCTCCTGTTACCCTTGGCCTCTATCTCCACCTGGTTTCTCTCCTTGTGGTGGACAAGATGGCTACAAAAAATCCAAGCCTGTTCTCTGCAAAGGCAAGTGACCCCAGAATGAAGGTCAACACCACTATTTGGCCTCCCGTGCAGTTGGAAAATACTGATAACTGGGGGCAGGAGGGGTGTTCATTATTGGTATTGTTGGAATAATATAGGATGTCTGTTTTCAAAATAATCTATGTCTTGAAATCAGCTACTTCATTTAGATAAATATGAATGGACTGACTACAGATCTGGACAGGTCATCATACCAACCACGTTGTGTGTTAGCAAGTTTCCATGGCAAGAACAAGGACTCGAGTTCAAACACTTCCCAAAACAGGAGATGACTGTGACCGCACTGAAATTGAGACAGGTCCCTACGTCAGCATCACCAACAACTCGTGATGAAAAACTACTGACAAATGCATTTTTAGAGGTTGAAATTAACTTTTAAAAAAGACATCTGTTTCTCCCAATTAAAAAGAAAAAGGTGGTCAGGCATGGTGGTGCACACCTGTAATCCCAGTGGCTTGGGAGGCTGAGGCACTGAGGCAGGAGGATCACAGGTTTGAAGTCAGGCTCAGCAACGTAGTGAGACTGTAAGCAACCTTGTGAGATCCTGTCTCAAAATAAAAAATAAAAAGGGCTGAGGACATGGCTCAGTGGTTAAATGCCCTTGGGTTCAATTCCTGGTTAAAAAAAAAAAAAAAAAGTATTCGGAAAGATCCCCAAAGTTTTCAAACTAAAAATGAAGTTGCTTTGAAGTTGAAGTAGCCAAAGTAAATTATTTGTAGTCAATTTATGCCTCTTTTTGCCCAGAAAAAAGCAGGAAATAGCTGTCTTCATTGCGTGGAATTTTTACCCAAAATGTAGGATGTGATTTACCATTGTTTGAAACCCACCTTGGTTTGCAAAATTCACCTGAAATATTTTTTACTTCAACATCTGCCACCCTCATTTTCTTAATTTTCTTTTCACTCTCCAAAATTTCTAAAGATCCTAGCAAGCATTTATTTGCTGAGTGCCTACTGTGTACTAGGCACTGTCCCAAGTGCTAGGAATACAGAGGACAAAAGACAATCCTGTCTTACAAGGTGCTCACCGTCCAGTGGGACCACAGGCAGCTGTATGAACAGCCTTAACCCATTGTAACTGAGGAAAATGTGGGGCGGGGGTTGGGGAGAAGGGAGACTCCCAGAGTCTTCTCCTAATGCCACCTCTGCCTCCAGTCATACTGGGTGAAACAAGCTGCCCCCTGGGGTCAGTACCACTCCCTGGAAAAAGAGTCACATCAGAGAGTGTGCAGGGCCTCTTGCTGGGGGACCAGAGTCAGCTCCTGGCCAGAGACCTGTTGGGACACCTTGCCTTCATTAAACCCAGTGACCAGGAGCAGTAGTTACAACCACCCAAGAAGAGGATGTCACTGTGCCCCTAACAGCCTTCTTCCCACAGAAAGCTGGGGATCCAAAGGCCATTTCAAGTCTCAAATATAATTTGTTTTGCTATAAGCTAGTGACTTGGCAATATAATTTTTTCACATTCTTGCCTATTTGATTTTCAACAATCTCATGAGCCAATGACTATATCCATAATTCTTTTCTACTTGTGACTTCCTCTCTAAACTTAATTGCCGGTAACTTAAATTTATTGACTTCAGTGGAAGAACCATATTTATAATCTCTTTTCCTTGAGCCATTTTGTCCAACTGAAAATTGGTGCCACCTCAGTCAGTTCAAGGGGGCCATACCTTCTACAGGTCCTTGCTGCAAGGTTGAATTTTAATCAGCCTTTGTCACAGAAAGACCTTCCTGGGTTTATTTTTTATTGTTTGGAAATCAGAATCAATTACATCCTCTAGTCCTCAAATTCTTGAACCTTTCCCACTCCCTTTAATCTCTCCAAAGTGGACACTCTTTTCCTAAGTTCAACTGTCTCTTAAAGTACTTCACTACGGCATCCCATGCAACACAGGCATGAGAGCAATAGTCTGTTTTTGACCTCTTTACCTGAAGCTACAATTCATTTAGCACATTATCCATCTTTCCAGTGATTCCAGGTGACAGTTGTACCAAATTCATGGCCACTGGATAACATGGGTTGCCATTTTCCCATCCTTCAATTACTTTTTTTTTTTTTTTTTTTTTTTGGCTCCCCATTCCTAAGTCCCGGATTTAATGCCACATAATTTAGATTTTCCTGCTATGGTAGCATTTCAATGACAAGTCCCAACCGCTGTATCAATCAACTTAGCAGGAATAATGCTGGAGTAACAAAAAACAAGTCCAAAATCTTTACGATCTTTCTTGTTTTGTATTTTTTATAGGCTGGTTGTTCTTTGCTATGTGTTCTGTATTTAGGACCCAAATTGAAGAAGCAGGCACTAGCTGGGACATGCTGGCTTGTGGAAATTAAAGAAAAAATGACACATGTTCCTCTGTGCTATAGTTTGGGTATCAAACGTCTCACAAAAGGTGCGTGTACTAAAGGCCTGGTCCCCAGGGTGGCATTGTTATTATTGGGAGGTGCTGTGGACTTTAAGGAAGTGGACCCTTATGGGAGGTCCTCAGGTGTTTTAGTCAGTTATGACCAAAAGACCTGACAAGGACACCTGAGAGAAGGAAAAGTTTATTTTGGCTCATGGTTTCAGAGGTTCAATCCATGGTTGGCCGACTCCATTGCTCTAAGCCCCAGGTGAGGAGGAACATCACGGCAGAAGGACAGAGCAGAGGGAAGCAGCTCAGGACATGACCGCCAGGAAGCAGAGAGAAATAGCTCCACTATCAGAGACAAAACACAAACCTCAAGGCATGCCCCCCAGTGACTACTTCCTCCAGCCACCCTACCTGCCTACAGTAACTGCACAGTTAATCCATATCAGTGGATTAATCCCGTGATTAGGTTACAAGTCTCATCTAATCATTTCACCTTCGAACATTCTTGCGTTGTCTCACACAGGTGCTTTTGGGGACACCGCATATCTAAACCATAACATTAGGTCACAGAGGGCTTTCCCCCAAAGGGGATTGTGGGAACCTGGTTCTTCATCCTCTTTCACTCTTGGCTCACAAGGTAAAAGGGTTTGCTCCACTCCCCGCAACCACAAAGACCCAAAGCAGTGGAGCCACCTGATCTTGGACTAGAACCTTCAGAAATGTGAGCCAAAATAAACCTTTTCCTCCTTATAAGTTATCCATCTCAGATGTTTTGTTATAATAACATGATGCCTACTTAGAAATTATACATGTATTTCTGATCACAGTCCATTGACCAAAACTAGTCACATCATCATGACTGACTTTAGTGGGTGAAAAATATAGTCCTCTCACAGGTAGGGGCCCTTGGGAGTCAACTCACAGTTTAGGACAGAGAATATTTTTTAAGGAACTAATACAGTCTACCCAGTAGTGTTATGATAAACATTAACAATTGCTTCTCTGGAGAATAAAAGACCTGATTGGTAGCGTTCACCAATGACCATGGCGTAAAGGCTGACATTACTACCAATTTCAAGCCGCCCAGTCAGTCCATTCAATTTGATGCTATCAAAGGCACAGTCACCTCCCATGAGCCAGCGAGCAGGTTGCAGCACAGTCCCAAACTACCCATTCTATAGCAGTCACTTATGAAACACAAGCTGGCCATGGCTGTCACAATAGGAAGTGCACCTGCAGTCTTGCAGCAGATGACAAAGGGAGAAGATGGTTGCAGGATTCAGTGTCAACCTGCCTTGATCCCAAACAGAGTCTCTGCAGTAGGGATAAGGAGAAGTAGACAACTCGAAATTAAGTCTTCACATTCTTTGCTATTCCTGCTTTAATTGGCAAATTCAAGCAGAGAGTAAGAATGTGAGATTGAAATAAAAATAAGCTTTTGCCTCTATAAATAAGATTCAGCCTCAGGTTCCTCTTTTGCAGAGATTCTCATTAAGGAATTGGCTCTCCGTCAAGAAAAATAAGGTAGAAATCATTCAAAACCTTTTAATTCCGAATTATCCCTGATAGGAGATATTTGATGGGTATATCTCTCTATTTTTGCATGTTTACAATTTTCCAATATAAGGCTTGTTTAAAATGTCCCTGAGTTTGGAATTAGCTCTTACATACTTAGGTGGTTTTTTTCCAAACAATACTTTTTAAGCACATTGACATCATCCCTGTGGTGACACTGAGCAAGTCATTTATGTGCTCTGAATTTCTGTTTCCCCATCTAAAGGATGGGGCAGTAATCCTACCTTGCAAATCTGTTAGGAAGCTTAACTGTCTGCCATGCATAAAGCACTGTAAAAGTGCCTCACATAGTGGTCACTCCAATATATAATCATTACCACTTACTTCTGAGGATGCTGATTAGAATCATCATGATTATTCTGGGGGCACAGAACCAGAGCTTTTTAAGTTACTATTTAAAATAGTGCAAGGCTCTATTCAGCAACCTCAGGGCATTTGGCAGGAATAATTTGGCTGCTGATTTTGAGCAGGTCCCCTGGAAGCATGGATGTTACCGTAATTAAACAAAACTCACCTAATAGTGCATCGTGCCCATGGGCCTCTAGTGCAGCTCAAATGGCGACACCAGGGGAAAGAGTGAATGTTTTGCCAGGGCAAATTGTGACCTGCAGGGCTGGACCCTGCATCCCATCCCAGGAGAAGGGAGAGCTGGGTCAGCCCTGCTGCAGTCGTGGATCCTGACTCTGACAAACTGCCAGAAGTTCCACCTCTGGCTCTGCAGTACCTGGCAGGAGCAGAGGGTCATTCAAACACAGATGCTTGGCATCACACTGCCTGCCTCCTGGGGTCACCAGACAGACACTGCAGAGACAGTCGCTCAGGAAGGAGAGCCCGTCCTCTTCCTGGGGACAGGTGTTGGTTCTTCCTGGGTTGCTGTGAACACTCAAGATTATGATTTCAGACTTCTTTAAGCAACTTGACTTAAAAAATAATGATAAGAAAAATATGATGCTGATAATGATAACAGGAAACACAGTGAAAGCTGCTGGGTCTCTGTGTCCTTCTGTTCAGGTGTGTGTGTGTGAAGCGTGTGTCCTGGGTGGTTTTATGTTTTGTTTTGTTTTGCTTTTTGTTTTGTTTTTTGGGGGGTTGTTTGCTTGTTTTTACCAAGTATTCACTTCTGGAACTGCACTAACAGTTTTCTAGCAAGGCCATCAAAGACTTAAAAGTCCTGTAATAAAGACTAGTAGAGGCAGAGGCTCACTTTATTAAGAATTTATTGTTACAAGTTTGAGCAACTCCACAGATTTGGGTTTCAAATATGGTCATTTATTCTTCAAATTAATCTACAAGGAAAGTTTGATGCTATACCAAACATACACACACACACACACACACACACACACACACACAGAGAGAGAGAGAGAGAGAGAGAGAGAGGGAGAGAGAGAGAGAGAGAGAGAGAGAGAGAGAAATTTTCAGTTATTCATTGCCCGTTCAACAGTCCAAATGAAATGTTTCTGGCTGAACAGCAGCTTTCCTCCACAGATCCAAGCATCCTCCAGGATCCAAGTCTGATTACTATCCCTGGACAGTGGTTCTGGGCTCACTCTGCTGAGGGCAATTTGCCTCAGTGCTTCCAGGAAAACCTGAAAGAAGTCAACTTTACTTTCTGGCAGTTCTTTTACTAGAGCTAGGAAGAAAAGCATTGGCGTAAAGTTGGAGGATTTTTCATTGTTGTACAGATGTATTGTCTATGTTTAGGAACTCAGGAGGAAGTTGATAATTGAGATGCGTGGATATTGACTTTATATCTAGTGCTTTAGAATCTTAAAAGATAGGAAACCATAGTTCTGATCAGAACGTGCCCACGAATACCAGTGATTCTGGGGGTTAAATTAGGTTCTCTTCAAATTGATGCAAGTACACAGAACTTAGATTTCATGTTTTTAAAATTTAGACTCAGATACTTTAAAATTTAAAGTTTTTTCATTAGCTAATAATTCAAGGTTCTGTAAACATTTGATTAAAATCTGCATGCATGTATGTCATTTTTCTTGTTTCTCTGTTTATCTTCTCAACTGCTGGCCCAGGGGAGGAAGGAGCAGCCCACTGGATTTAGGAGCCAGGGGCCAAAGGCCCGGAGCTATTTCAGCTACTTCTCATTTCCTCTTTCATCTTTTTCTTGTATGTCTTTTCCTTCTTTTTTTAAATAAAATGTTTGATGCTACAAAAAAAAAAAAAAAAAAAAAAAAAAAAAAAAAACCAATTATGTTGCCTGGTCATTCTACCATATAGGGCTGTTTGAGATTAAGGGCCCAAACGGCATCTCCATCTCCAGGCCTTAGTACATTTCAATGAAATTAGAAGATGGGGGAACACCTTCATATTATAAAATGGCATACATAAATTGCAAAAAGCATAGGTTTTTATCTTTTAATAAATCAGTTAACAATTTTTCCAAGATTTGTAGTTGATGTTCAATGAAGTTGTTTAATCCAGACTTTTCAACCATGCCTGAAACTTGCAGATGCTCAACTGTTGTTTTTGTTTTCTACAATAAATGGTAGTGGTATCATTCTAATGAGCACTTTGAGATATACACAAATATATAGGCATAACTTTGTACAATGAAATTCATTTATAGTTTTGAGGTGACAATTGGTGAGTATTCCATTGATTTGCATCATCAAAGGTTTAATCAGGATCATTTAAACTGCCAACAGAGACACAGATGTGCCTGTACACGTCACTTAGGACTGCTGCTTCATTTATGGAGGTTGAGTATTGCATGGTCCCAAAGCCTGCCACTCACACAGATTCCCATCCACACAGCCCCCTCCCGGGGTTTGTACAGTGCACAGTGCACAGGCAGATTCCTTATTTTAAATCATGGACTTTAGGTGGACAAGAGGGCAGAAGAGCTGATTCCCACCACTCATCCAGGACTGACTGAGCTGGTCTGGTAATGTGGGTAGATGTGGGTCTTCGCCTCTCCACCTCTTCCTTTACCACCCCTCCCTACAGGCTCCTGTTCTGAGATTTGACCTTTGCCATCAGAGAGTATGCCCTGCAGTCAAGGGAGTGCTTGTAACTGCAGGAGCCCCAAGAAAACTCTAGGGCCCTTGCAGTAATCCTTGAGCATGAGAGTCCCTTAAGAAGGAACCCAGTGTTCTTTCTCTGCTCCTAATGAGGCACTTAACACACAACACAATGGCTTCCAGGCCCAACTTTTTGAGGACTGCCTTTTAAATACCAAGAGCTACCTCAGATACCAATAATTAACAATGTTGCCAATTCAAAAAAATTGTCATATTCTAGCCTCCAAAAAGAAAAAGGGAAAGGAAAATAAAAGAAGCCTTAGCCCAAAGGCCAATTTTAAATGTGTTCCTTGCCTGCTCAATGTTCTGAAGATTAGTAATTTTGACTTCAGTTATGGATAAATGGTTCTGCAAAGAGAGAAGATGACCTTGTAGCCTGACTTGTGCATATTTGTTGCATGCAATGAGATCACATTTCTTCACGTTGGCACAGTGGAGCCCTAGTTTATTGGATTAAATGCAGAAGCCTTTGCTTATGACCAAGTGGGCTAGGGAAGGAGAGGAGATTCAAAAGTGGTCATCATCGCCACTGTCACCACCACATTGGCAGCAGCAGAACATGTTACCTTATTGCCAAATCAGGTGATCTGTAATCAAATTCTGGCTTGGTCCACAGTCAACAGTATGACCATGGTCCGTCAGTTCTCCTCCTTAAGCTTTGATTTCCTTATCTGCAGAATGTGGATATACAGCAGACCTACTGTATAAGGTTGTTGGGGACCCACTGAGTCAGTCAATGGAAAGCATTAAGTTCAGTCCCTGCACACAGTAACTTCGCAATATCTTCTTACACCCTTTAGTTCATTGTTATTTTAAGTGCCTAGAAGACTAGACATGGCTTTATGAAGAATCAAAGAAATACATTAGTTTTTTTCCTTGGAAGAGTTTACATTAATCCATTCAATGAAGAGTTATGAAGTGTCTATTATGTACCAAGTGCTCTGGAAGTGCCAGAGTTACATACACGAATGAGATAAGCCCAGGTCCCTGGTCTCCAGAAGCTCACAAGCTAGCGGGGGGAAAAGATGGTGGGCACGCATAAAACTTTTTCAACATATAATATGAAGAGCTCCACCAGAGGCATGTAGTGGGGGCCATTCTCACAGATCTAGAATGCAGAGATGAGAGATGCCAGAGCAGAGAACTCTGGTAGGTGGGTCTGTGGACACCAGGAATATCATATCTGTGAGAAGTGCACACTTCAACATCCAGGGAGCAAAGCAGCCCTGGCAGCAGTGGTGGGAGACATGGCTGAAGAAACTGGTGGAGGAGGAGCACAGGGAGCCACTGAAGTTTGGTTTTCCTGAAGAGGCAGGAGAGACCATAAGGACTTTCAAGGTGCTTAGGGACATGCAGCGTTTTCTGCCTCTCAGAGAGGTCCCTCTGGTGCCTGAGGTGTGGGAGAACTGGGGTCAGACAGGCCCACGATGAGGCAGAGGCCAGCTTGGAGGCTTGGGAAGAAAGTGGAGAAGAGATGCCTGCTCACACTAAGGCAGTGAGCAAGCGGGTGCAGAACAGCCTGAGCTCATGGTTACCTCTGCTATAGAAGACTTCGTAGCCTGCAGAGACTGACAGAATGGAGTGTTTTAGTCTCTGTGACCAAAATACAGGACAAGAACAGCCTCACGGAGGGAAGTTTCTTTGGGGTTCATGGCTTCAGAGATCTCAGTCCATAGATGGCTGACTCCATTGCTCTGGGCCCAAGTGAGGCAGCATGACATGGGGAAAGACCCAGCAGAGGAAAGTTGCTCAGCTCACAGTGGGGTCAGGAAGTAGAGGTAGTGAGGAAGGAGCCACAGGGAAGATGCCCAGGGACCCACCTCCTCCAGGCACCCTCCATCTGTCCACAGTCAGTCCATTCGAATTAGGGTGCACTAATTAGGTTACAGTTCTTGTCATCTAATCATCTCACCTCTGAACATCTCTGCATTAACAGATTTTGAGGGACCTCTCATAGCCGAACCATAACATGGAGACAGGGAAAATCTGAGGATGACTCCAGGGTTGTGCTCCTGGGCATCTCGTGGTGCCATTAGCATGATGAGGAAGAGCAAGTCTGGATTTGATGAGGATTAACACACACACACACACTCACACACACACACACTTGCACACACACACACAGAGTTCAACAGCATATCAAGAGGAGGACATGCTAGACATGAGAATATAACTGGTCTTTATAAAGATAACTGTGCTAAATTAGAGAGACAAACGCTACCCATTCAGATTAAGTGACCACGATTTGAAAATATTCCTCTTTGCATAATTCCCCCCACTTTCCAGAGCAACATCACTGACACACCTTGGGCAAGTTGTCCATTATTTCATCCATAACAATACCTGAAAACCTGATCCTAGGTCCTTGGTGGCAGCTGCTCCTCATTGGATTTCCTACTTCTCTCTTTGCTCAGTATCTTATGCACTTCCAAAGCCATTTTTCATTGTCAACAGTACCACCATGTAGGTTCATTTTATTTGTCTCTGTATTTATTTGTGAATGCTGGGGATGGAACCTGGGGTCTCACACATTAGGCAAGCGCTTTACCACCGAGCTAAGCCCCCAGGCATTTCTGGTGCATTTTAGAGTAGTCCAAGATTTACTGGGTACTCAACTTCGCTTAAATTCTTGGTTCTGAAATATAAACAAGGTAAAGTCTGTCCCTAAGAACCTTATAAAACGGGAGCCCACTCAGCCATTCAATTGCTCTTGGGTTTAAAAAAAAATTAAAGTTTGATTTTTGTACTTTGATTTATTTTTGATGGTGGGGGGATTGAACCCAGGGCCTCAGGCATAATAGGCAAGCAACATCCCCAGCCCCAATAGCCAGTTGTTGAGTGGTATTTTTGGTACTGAGGAAGAGGCCAGACATACCAAGTGGCCCTAGACAGGGCTCCTTATAGGGTTTTATAGTCAGATGGGGAAGGCAAACAGACAAAGTCTTAGAGGAATGGGTAATAACCTATATACTGGACTCAGTAATAACCTATATACTGGGGCTCAGCAACCCCATACGTGGATGTTCAGAGCAGCTTTCTGTAGGTGATATGTGCATGAGAAACAGTGTGCAGAGGGCCTTCCCAGGTGCCCTGGAAAAGTAATTAATTCATTCCAATAATGCAGCTCCAGCCAGACTTTCTGCAAGAGATTGCCTTCAGGCTGGACCCTGAAAGGGTCACATGAGTAACACTTGAGAATAAAGGAGGAAATCTCAGGAACTGCAGAGGTTCTGCACCAAGATCAGGTTTAGGTTTAGAGCTATAAGACAGAGACAGACAGACATACTTTTAAACAGCAAATCTAGAGTTAAGTGCCCAATGGTTAATACATACCCAGAGGCAGAAATAGATTGGGTGAAAATAGGGGAGAGGGCTGGAAACCCAAGTTTGAGCAATGAGGGGGCTCCCAGGGTCTAATCCTAAGGTGTCTGCCTGTGCAGCTCCAAGGTCACAGGCCCCTTGCGGTTGGAAGGCCTTCTAACATGAGTTAAATATTGGTACACTGAATTAATTTTGCCTCAGTTGCCCAGACATGGTAGAGCTTCTCCATACTGTATTTACACTTTAATCAAACTTCCAAAGAAATTTACATGCTTCAAGGAAACTGAGAACACCATTCTGCCATTTATGCAGATGCAAATTCAGAGTCTTAAATAACTGACCCCCAAACGTGGCACCACAGCTGCCCACCCCTTACACATACAGTTTTGAACCTTTGCTGATGTAGGGGAGTGTTTCCCACAATATTTTATTTTCCTCTGCCCAACAACATTATAAGTAGCACTGCTGTCCACATTCTGCAGATAAGGAAATCAAAGCTTAAGAAGTGACTGGGCCAGTCACACTGTCAGTTCTGGACCAAGCCAGAATGTGATAACAAGATCACCTGATTTGGCCATAAGGTAACATGTTCTGTTGCCGCCACTGGGGTGGTGGAGGTGGCGACCATGACCACTTTTGTATCTCTTCTTCCCCTGCCTGCTTGGTCATGAGCAAGCACTTGATCCAAGAAACCAGTGCTCCACTGTGCCGAATGGGGACAAAGAGCATACCTTGAACTCTGGGTCTCTCCACTACCCGATCCTGAAAAAGTCATTTAATGCTTTGATCTCTCGGTCCTGTGTACCCTGTGTACCCATTTCGAAACACTAAGGTTGTGGGCTCCACAACAGCAGGTAGGTATTTATGGTCTACTATGAGCCAGATGAGGATTTTCCACTCTCTTTTAATCTTTACAACCATCGCGGCAGATTTTTACTAACTCATTTTACTCAAGGCATTCAGTTCAGAGTATTAAAGTAATAAGTCCAAGGTCACACAGCGAGATCGTGGACCACATTTCATTCCAAGGCTTCCTGACTCAAAATCTACGTCGCCCCGGCTTGCCATCCGGCAACCTTCCCAAACACCGGACCCCAGCTTCGCTAAACTAGGCGAACACATCCTCCTCTTCCCCACACTTGGGTCCAGCGCACCCCTTTCGCTACCAAGCATGCTCAGTCGCTCAGGAAGAGTTTTCGCTCTGCCGCGGGAAATTTTTCACGCTGCCCTGGTCGTCTAGCCTGCCCCGCCCACGGTTCCCGTCCTCTGGATTGGTCCGATTCAGGGAGGCGAGGCTCGGGGAGGGAGTAGGCCCAGATTAGCTCCCAGTTCTCGCTTTCGGGGCGCGCGCTCCGAGCGTGCGTACGTGCGCGTGTGCGAGAGGGCACGTGAGGGGCCGGAACGTGCAGAATAGGAGGGGACAGGAAATGGAAGCGAGGGGCGGGGACTGCCGTTGCCATGGCAGTGACGTCAGGCGTCAGGGAACGAACCCGGCCCTTTCCGTGCGCGCGCGCGCGCACACACACATACACACACAGAGCCATGCACACGCGCGCGCACGGCCGCTCTCCCTCAGACACACTGGAGGGAAAGGTCAAACTAAAGGCGAGGGAGCGGAGACACCAGAGGGAGCCGCCGCCGCCGCCGCCGCCAAGCGCCATGACGGTCGCGGCCGAGGCTGCTTCCTCCCGGCCAACGCCGCCAAGCGCCTGCCCGCGCCGCGCCCCCTGCCCCCGCCCCCCGCGCGCCCCTCACCCGGCGCTCGCGCGTGCCCGCGCCCCCTCCCCCAGCCGCGCCGGGCGCGCGCCGGCCGGGAGTGGGGCGCGGGGCGCGGGGCGCGGGGCGCGGGAGGGTGGGCGCCGCGGCGGCGGTAGCGGGGCGGGGGCCTCCGCGCGACCCCGGCCCCCGCCCGCCCTCGGCCGGCCGGGCCAGGTGAGTGCGGCGGCGGGGCGGCAGGGGAGCGCGGGGCGCGCCGCCCGCCCGACCCTGCCCGGGGCGCTGACAGGCGCGGGCCGCGGCCTCGGGCGCGGGGCGGCGCGGGGCGGCGCGGGCCGCTCGGCCGGGAGGGGCGCTGCTCGGCGCCGCGGGGCTCGGCGCGGCGGCCCGCGGGGGAGCCGGGCAGGTGGCCGGCGGCCGGGGCCCGCTCGCGCCCGGACGGCCGAAGTGGCGGCTGCCCGCGAAGTCGGTGCCGCCGGACGGGCGCGGACGCGAGGCGGGGGCCGGAGAGCCGCGGCCCGGAGCCGCCGGGGCAGCGGCGGCGTGCGCGTTGCCATGCCAGTGTGCCGTGTTTGTTGCGGCGGTGATTTCAGGACTCCGTGGCTTTCTAAAAGTTACTTGGGAGCGAGGGAGCCGCGTGGATTGTCACGAGCCCGTCCCTGCGTGTGCAGGAAATAGGTTGATCGCTCCCCCGGGCGCACGGCCGAATTAGCGCCCGGCCGGCTGGGAGCGCAGACGCGGCCCCCGCGCCGCCGCCGCCGCGCGCCCGCCCGAGCGACCAGTTTCAGGTGTCAGGCTCCGGGGCGCGGAGGGAAATCGGAGCCGGGCATCCCGCGCTCGAGACGCCCGAGCTGTCGGGGTGTGCCCGCGGCCGCGCCGGTCTAGTGCAGCTGGTGAAGGGTGCTGGGTTAGGTAACCCGCTGACCCCGTGCCACCTCCTGAGTCACTGAGACTCCACCGCCGCCACTGCCCGGTCGCGCATAGACGGTGCCCGCGCTGGGGGCTTCTTTTTCAGTCTTTCACGGTCGCGATGTTTGCAACCTGTTTGTCCACAGTTAAACTGCTGCCCACGAAGTCGCTCGGCGGTTGTCAGGCACTAGCTCCGACCTGTTAGGTCTTCCTACCTAACTCTGTGGAAATTTCCAATCTAGTGGTTTCAGATTGACAGGGATTCTTTTTTTTCAGCGTGAGTCTAGTGTAAGCAGGTACCGAGTGGGTAATGTACTTTAAAATGTAAATCTCATCCAAGAAAACTTCCTGGTTTGTGAGAGGTGCAGACAGTGGCAGTGGAGGAAATAAATGCCCGAAGGACGAGAGGGTTCAGCGGGCAGACGCGGCATGCACAAACTTGCTCCTCGCCCCTGAGCATTTCTGATATGTGGGTGCTTTTTCTTTTGTTTACGGGTCTTTGGTTGTCACTTTGTAAAAAAGTTCTCTCAACCGAGGATCCTCGCTTTGAAATTGAGTCCTTGTGCTGTGTAGCCAGGGTATGGAAGGTTTCCAGTCCATGATGTAAGGGGAGATTGGTTGGGAATCTTGCTAATTCTGTGCACTCACTTTGTAACTGGTCCTGTTCTTTCAATTTTGCTCCCATTGGTCATGACTGACATATGTCTGTATACAGTCTTATAATGGGATGCTTACTTGTAGTAACCTTTTTTTCTTGTAACATATAAATAAATTTGTATATTTTTCTTCCTTCCGTTTCTCTTCTTAAAGGAAACTGTAGAATTGGGCAGATCAGCACTTACTCAGCATATCCCCCTCCCTGTAGGTCTTGTTGACCTTGGTGGCATCGTGGAGGTCATGTGTTCATGGAGATAAACAGTATTTGAACAGTTTACTCCAGGTGATAAAGACACATGGGAAAATGACTTGATATATGCATGTCCTGATTGTTTTGAAAATCATTTTTACTGAGCATTTACACTGATCTCTGCCAAAATATAATAATTCATTGATATTTTGGGGGAAATAAATTTCTAGTCTACATTTAAAAATCTGTTTTTCAACTTTTTGTATTGTTTGTTTATTTTATCATGGAAATAACATTTTGGGTGACATTTTAGAGCTTGCTTGAGGGGAAATAGAGTTGTGCTGGGGTGAATTTTTTGACTTAGGAAAGCAGCTGTGCTCTAAGAAATTTGATATTTAAAGTTACAAAACAACTTAGTGGTTAAATGAAAATTTTACAAAAGGGAGTCAGTAAAAGCTACTTTCAAATAATCCCTGTATATGGTACTTATTAGGTATCATTTAATTTATGAAAAATCAGTTGGCATACAATTTAGGGACAGACTTTTGGCAGACGTAGGGGTTATCTGTGTTCCTTGAATTGTTCCTTCCCTAAAATCATCTAGGGGCAAAGCAATGTTGTCCCATATTTATATGTTACCTATTAATTTTTTTAACTGAATGGAAAATTTGTCATCTGGTTTATGCTGTACCATTTAAGAAGTACACTGAAACCTAATTAAAATGCTTTTCACCATTGAGTAAAATTTTGTGGTCAGGTTTGTCGGGAACCCCATCCCAGGTAATGTACTTACTGTGGTATCAAAGGCCTTCTTGTCAGACACTACCCAGGACCATGGTCCTGGAGCAGAGGCCAGCCAGTGGTTATACCCAGACTTCAGCAAAATCAAAATAAATAGATTTGGTTAAAAGTCCACAGCAGTAAAAACCGTTACCTTGAAATTTTCTCTAGGTGCAAATTCTTCAGAATTAAAGGCTTGATTTTTCGTAAGCGGTAATTCTATTTGGGTCACTTGAGAAAAAGGCCATTTTGATGAAAGGACAAGGACTATGTACTTTTTAAAACTTACCAGGGATCTTTTTCTTTTTCCTTTTGTGATAGTTTATTGCCTTCTTTTGGGATCACAGGAGGTATTGGATAATGTATTTGGGGAGTTTAATTCTGATACATTTTCCTTTGGTTATGTTAAAAAAAAAAAAGGAACTTCAGCTAATGTGAGTAGAACTTACTTATGAATTAACTCACACTTTATGTTGGGATAAGGAGGAAAGAAGAGGAAGTGGCCACCAACTTTATTGAAGATAACTCATCTAGTTTGGTTTGCTTTATACTGTTCATGCCTGCCTTGGATAAGAGTGGCACCCTTACCACCTTCCAATGGTAGAGAAATTTTGTTGTTTTTAGAGCAGGAATTTGAAGGATGAAAACTCAGAATGCAGGCATGTAAGTGATAAAAGTGTCTTTAGAGTGCTTAATAGTATTTAGTTTTTGTACATTAGACAAAAGTAAGGTTTTAATGCTGAAGTTGAATCTAGGGCCCAACTTCAGGATACTGGGGACAGCTTTATTCTTAGCATAATTGAATATTATGAAAACTGAAGGAACAACTTGAATGATGCCATTGAATTTTAGTGCAGTCTTTCAATTTCTCAATTGAACAAATGTAAAAATGAAGATTGAAAACTCTATGATATTAAAAGGAATATTTTAAATGTTTTTATATCAGAATTCTCAAAGGGTTGCTAATTTTCAAGCATAATGAGGTAAAAAATACATTCCATTAGATTTATGACTAATGAGGGTATGCAATTTAAGTTTTTTAAATACATGTAAATAAAATGAGCATATTACTGCATCTTTTAAAAACAATTGTGCCATAATATGAGAGTAGAAGTAATGATTGGAAATTGTAATTAGAAGTTAATAATGATTTATGTTCTCAATTTCATTGTTTAATCCAGTGTCACTTTTAAAATATGTAATTTTTCTGTTCCCAGAGTTCTTTCCTATAATATGCAAAGGTTTAATGTACTTTATGTAAACTAAGGTTTTAAGCATAAAAAACTATGTAAACTTATGTAAACTAGAGTTTTTAAGCATAAAATATTATCTAATACTATAATATATATGTTAAGTCCACTATATGGAATTTTCTGAAAGTTTAGACTTGGTAATCTACAGAAACTTAAAGTAATAGTTTTTAAAAATAGAAAAGGATGAGTTCAGAGATGGAGTCATGGGTGATCTCATAAATTGTGTTTTCTTCTTTCTCCTTGTGGGGTTTTCTTTCACTGTTGTATGTTTATGTTTTCCAGACTCCACTAATGCTAGTATTAAGCATTGGGTCACGTTATCTATAACAGCAATAGAAAGTTCATTTGAAAAAACTGTCCTCTTTATTTTCTCCCAACCATTTTCTCTGGGACAGTGTCCAACTTTTAGTATTGAATGTAGTTTAATCAGAAGTTACTCTAAATAGAAAGGGTTTTGCAATTTCCACAAATTAGGAAAAATGTAAATTTACCTTCAGATAATTAGTGAACATTTTCGTTCTGTGGGGATAATTAGGCATAGTATGTATAATTTTGTATCTCTTTATTAGCATTTGTGCTGTTAACTTTGATTGATGTGTTTTTAAAATCAGCATAGTAGATATATAGTCTCTTTTTAAACAATCTGTCTATGGGATGGTTTTCAAAAGCACCAAAAAAAACCTTACCCTTAAATGGATAAGCAATGGAAATTTAACTCTGAAACCTTCTAATTGAATGTATAGATAAGTGTATGATATTGGTATTGTTTGGTTTTTATTTTATATATGAATTTAAGTCTTTGTAGAACTACTTTCAAGTATGTTTTCTTTTGATTTATAACAGAAACTTCTCTAAAATAAAACGTTATTTTGTTCTTAATGATTATATGGTAGTCCTCAGACTTTTATATTTGAAAGAACTGAGAATGAGTAATTTATTAAGCTTTTTACCTAAAATGATTAATTTAATTGGAACATGTGATGTAATTTATTTTTACTATAATGTAGAGAGGTATCTTTATCCGAAACAGATTTATAATGGACTTCTTCACTATTTTTGCAAATTTAGGGCGTCCGGAATATGCCCACATATTTGAGTGCTAAATTTTTGACTGTGTAAATATCATATGGAAATATTTTTTTACAATAACATTTGTGTTACTTCAAATTAAGACCATGTCTTAAGTATATCTGTGAATAAGTACATATGTGATACAATTAGGTTAAATGATTATAGAAGGATTTGATTTATATCTTATGCTTCTCTCTCCTTTTAATAGTTGTCAGTGGTGGCCTTTAACCACGCACTACAGGAGAACTTCTAACCCATGACAGAATGGTCCACGGTCACTGTTTTCTCATGTTTTATCTGGTAGAGAAAAGCAACTGTTAACTCTGAGATTGTTCTGTAATTCTTAATATGTGTTGAACATTGTTTTGAATGTTTGTTTTCAATTTACTACTTATAAAATGGATGACATTTTTAAAATTCTTGAGTCTTTTTATGTGACTATGTTCCCCACAAATGTTAGTACTAGAAGAGGACAGAAAATTCTTGGGGATTAGATTAGATTGTATCAGTGAGTGTAATTGTTTTGATGTAAAACGTGTTAAGTAAATTTATTGATATACCTTTTCCCTGGGATTAAAGCCTATAACTTTCTTTACTGTAGAGTCAAGAGCAGTGAATTGTTAGGAGAGACATATGCATATCTTTAATAGGTTTTACTTGTTGCTGGGAACAAATTAGGTAGCTTTAAGTAAGATAAGCAATTTTCACACTGATAGTCATTTTTAGTGATCACATTTAGTGTTATCAATGTTACAAGGTGAGAAAACATGTTCAAGCTGTAGGTAGGGAAGGTTTTTTAGACCTAAAATCATTGTTAAGAAAATACAAGTTTACTAACCTTGAAAACTACCAATATTAATCACTTTGTATCTTCTAGCACTGTGCCAGTTTTGAGTATTCTCTGACCATAAATACATTAGTATTTGCCCAATCATGAATTCTCATATTTGGGTTAGAAGCTGTGATCACTTATAGTTTTAAATTGAGTAGAAAAGCTAATAACTACTCTTTATCTCCATTTTTCTGTGTCATAATTTTTTATAATATGTATGCTTATATTATTTTGGTAGTATAAAATATGCTGATTATATTATTTTTGTAGTATTACATACTTTCAGTTCTGTATATGGCTAGTTCTATAACTGATGAAAAACTACTAGAATGAATCTTTGCTCCTGAGAAGTTAGACTGGTGAGAGGCATGAAGTAGGGAGAACATATTTGTGTAAATTTATTAATTTTTCCTTCTAAAACAATGGTTTTTAAACTGTTCTATAAAGTGTTCTTCAGGTCAAGCAGGTTCATCCCAATTTCAAACAGTGCAGTTGTACTTTAATTTTAAAGGTGGAAATTTGTGATTTCACTTGATTGCAGGATTCTGTTTTTTAAAAATATGATAATATTTGATCCTCTGTCTCCTGCTTAAATCCGTACGGTGCTTCATTGTCATCATGACTCATTAAACTTTTCTTTCTCTGGCTCCAGTTTCATTCTTCTCTTATCACATTCTCTTCCTTGCTGTGTAAACCCTGCCTTCTAGTCCTACTTAAATTGCTCATGTTCTCTGAGAGGGAAGAAGGCACCTCTGCCTTTGCACATGAACCTGCGGACATTCTCAGTGGAACTAGGCAGATCTCTGTTCCTGGGACTCTTGGTCATATCCCCATAAAAGCACTTACTACATTTTTCTGTAACTGTGGCCTGCCTTTAGAGCAGAGACTATCTAATTTATCTTTTCACCATATTGCTTGGTGCTGTTCATTCAGTGTTTGTCTGTTGAATGATTACATTTAGCATTTGAGAAGTAGTAGAATTACTATAATGCACACTTATGTGAATGAATCATCCCGTACCCTGTGCAAAGGATATTTTGGCAAGTGTCAGGCATTATGTGTAAAAGGCACTCAGTTGCATTAATGAAGTATAATAAAACCAACAGATTTATTATTTGGAAAAATTAGGTTAGATACTAGTGGCTTAAGAGATGTCCCTAATTCTGTTATCTAAACTTAAAAACTGAATGTGAAAGCATTGTAATAATTTTATGCATTCTTGGCTGCCTGTGAAAATACTTCTTCATATGCAATTTAAGCTAACAAACTCAAAGGGTCTTTGGGTGTCAAGATGTGTAATGTACCCAACCATAAAAGTTAAAGAATGGTCTGAATTCGTCTCATTCATCTGCCTCTAATAGCTGTGTGATCTTGGGCAGGTTAGTTAATAATTGTGTACCTCCTTTTTCTCAGTGGTAAATTGAAGATGATAACAATATTACTTTATATGGTTGTGGTGAAGAGTGTGCCTGAATTAATGCATGTTAAGTACTTAAAAAGAATGTGTGACATAAAGTACTTCATACATGTTAGCTCTAATTTAAAATGATTTGTTATTTAAACATAAATACTTAATGTACATGATTTGTCTTTTAAAGATAATTTTTGAATGTGTGACAATCTAATCTAAAAGAAACTTAACATTTTTAACAGTTCCCTCTTATCAGAGGTTTTGCTTTCCTTGGTTTCTGTTACCCAAAGTCAGCCTCAGTCTGAAAGTAATAAATAGAAAATTCCAGAAACAAGCAATTAATAAGTTTGGAGTTGTGTGACGTTTTTGAGTACTGTGTAATGAAGTCTTGCATCTTCCCACCCAGGACATGAATCATTCTTTTGTCCAGTGTGTCCATGCTGTATACGCTACCTGCCCAGTAGTCACTTAGTAGAGTCTAGGTGATCAGAACAACTGTGGTAGTATTGCAGTGCATTGTGGTCAAGTAAATATTATATAGTAGCCAGGTGCTGTGTAACGCACTCTGTCTTATTTCCCCATTATATTATCTCACATCAATAAGACAAAGGAGTGAGTGCAATAAGATACTTTGAAAGAGAGCACATTGACATAACTTAGAGTATACTGGTATAATTGTTCTATTTTATTATTATTGGTTAATCTCTTCCTGTGCCTAATTTATAAATTAGACTTAATCATAGATATGTACATATAGGAAAAAGCATATGTTAGGTTTGGTAATATCTGTGATTCCAATCATCCACTGGGGATCTTGGAATGTGTTCCCTGAGGATAAGGAATGTCCTACCATTGTTACCAAGGCTTTAAACTGACAACTGTTGGGGCACAAAGTGTATCTCTTTTCTGAGTCAGTGAAATATAGACCATTCCTGTGGAATGATTGACATGGGAGATTTGAAAGTGTTTGAACTCTGCAGCCTAACAATGTGTTCCCCTCATCTGTGCAGTTCTCAATAGTGCCCAGAAGAGAGCATGGAGAGAAACAGTATTGACTCTGGTGACGAGTTCTTAAGCCTTAAACCCTACCAAGTGTGTCCTAACTTCTGTATTCTTAGGAGAGTGTTCAGCTTTTTTTTCTTTTTTAATTTTTTCTTTTGTTTTGATTTTTTTTTTTCCTACAGCGGCATCAGCAAACTTCTATAAGTCAATGAATCTGATTTTGTTTAGTTTTTTCTTAAATACATGCATACACACACCCATACAAATGAATATATACGTATATACCTGCAGTGAACTAAGCAGGTAGGGCTTTAGTAATTTGTACCAGGAACCGTGTACAATGAAATTCTATTAAATGTGTATTTTGATGCAAAGAAAAAGGGAAGAAGAAAATTGTTTTCTGAGGTTTTTAATAGTGATTGTTCACTTATTATAACAAGTAGTACTTACTCTGCCCTTAAAAATACTTTGACTTTCTCACTCTGTGTAACAATTAAAATATAATGAAGAGTTAATTGGGTAGCTTTAAATTTTTTTTAAATTTCCAATTTACATAATAATTGTACATATTTAGGGGGTACAGTGTTAGTTCAATACATATTTATAATGTGTAATGATCAAGTTGGATAACTTTTTTAAAAACATTTCAGTTAAAGAAGGAATTTTGTGGGTTAATGTTTAATGTTTACTGTGCTAGCTGAGAGTGAGTTGAGGACAAGGAGCTGGGTTGTTAAGTTCACACCAGGCACTTCTCATCTGTGCTGCTTACAACCTGAGGGGAGTCCAGACCAGGTGGAAGATACATGGGAGTTTGCAAGTTGGGAAGGAGACTAGAAAGGTGCTGGACCTTGAATAATGTAGGGGAATAAAGTGAGACCTTACTGAGTGCACCTTTTTTAATGACCATGGGATGTGGAATGATATAGTCTACCACGGGAAGATTTAATGCTGGTACCAGTTGATTGCAACACAGGAGTCTTACAAGTAGAATACTAGTTCTTAACATTAGCATATTTTTTTCTCAACTGCCATTTTGTACCTCTTCTAACAATGGTTAAGAGTTAGGTCATACTAGGAAAAGCAGTTTCTAGAATAACTACAGTTTTGACCAAACCTATTTCCTCTGTAAAATCCAAGACAGTATGTTTGTGTTTAATGTTATTCGCCTTAAAATTTCATTTCCCTCCAGCGGCATACCTTTATGTGTTTGTGAGGCCAGACAACTTCTTGTTTTACTTCTCACCGCTGTTCTTGTTCCGTGTTGATGTTATTGTTTTTATTTAATCGGAAAAGAATAATGCTGTTGGGGCATTTTGAAATGTCTCAAGAATGTTACAAAAAGGAATGATTTAGATTTATAGAACTCAAACCCTAATAGCATTTCTAACCATGTTTTTAACCACCCTTGTTTTAAGTTTTGATACAGCTTCTCATTGAGCTAAATCTATTTCTCTTCCACTTTCACTTACTAGTCCTTAGCAATCTAGGGCTATATATTTGAGTTATTCTTATTTATAGTAAATATTAAAGAGTATTTGAAAAGGATTGATTCCCAACTTGAGTCCTCTTTTTTGCCAAACTAAAGGGGTAAAGCCCTAATTTTTCAAGCCACATGCACATGACATGATTTGTAGACCTTCCCCCATCCTCATCTCTGAACTTATGACAATGTGTGTTTGTCAGTATACCTCTTAAAATATAGCAGCCAGAACTGAACTGACTACTTCAAATGTCGTCTGATCATTGCTGAATACAATGGAGCTATTATCTGGATACTGTACTTCTATTAAGGCAGTCTGAAATTCACATTACATTTTTTTAGCAGTAATATTACCCTTTGATCATATTGAACCTATGGTCAACTAAAACCTTGTCTCTTTTTCATGTGAACTGCTTTAATCTAATCTTTCTTATTCTTCACTTGCCAGTTGATGCTTTAACAGTAAATGCAGGATATTATATGTAGCATTACTATAAAAGTTTAAATGAGTTTATCAAATTTCATCCCATTTGACTATCTGGAGATATCAACGAACATTTGTATAAAACAGCATAGTTTCCATGGTGCTTTCACATGGTTTTTATTTTTTAAATCTCTACCACAACCATCTGGGAATCAGAAGAGAAAAATGACTTTCCAGTAAGTCAGGAATTAGCACATGTAGTACTTTATCACAGCTTTTTGATTCCAGATTCCATGCTCACTCCATCACTGTTTGTGCATTTAGTATACATTTAGTGTGTCTGTTACTATGTGGCAGGCACTGTGTGGGATGATGCATCAGTGAGCAAGACAAGTTAGTCTCCTCTTGTGGCATTTATGGCCTGGCATATAAATAATTATGACCAATTACTAAACACCTTTTATGAGGAATGCACAGTGGTTGAGCATATTGTTCAAACATTGTTGCCTCTTCTTACCAGGGTCCTCTAAGGGGGACCACACTTTCCACTCTGTTAGCCTCAGATTTGGCCAGTTGGCTTTCCTTGACCAATAAAATATTAGAGGAAGTGGCACGTCCTGTGTTTGAGCAGATGTTTTCCATCTTGTGGTTCACCAGTGGTCCTTGTCCCTCTGTCCTGGAACCAGCATGCCTTAGCTAAGGCTGGATCACTCAATGATGGAGCAGAGCTAAAGCCATTTCATGACAAAAATAATGTGAGAAATTAGGCACCATGATTTTGAACTTATTTATTACCATAGCATAATGTAGTCCGAACAGTGAGGCTGGTATCATTCAAGGAGCCGTGTGAAGATTAATAATGCTTAGGTGTTGTCCTGAAGGAGTTTGCAATTTTGGAAGATGTCTTAAATATCCACAGGTTTTTGGGAATTGAGAAAGACAAGAGTATTTTATGAAAGGGTCTTTGAAGTGGAATATTTTTTCTTTTAAGTATCTCACTAGTTTTTTTTTTTGCTTTCTTTTTGCACATTTTTAATTGGTGCATTATAGTTGTACATATTGATGGACTTTATTGTTACATATTTGTGCATATACACAATATAACGATATAATTTGGCTAACATCACTCCCCAACATTTCCCTCATCCCTCCTTGGTCCCTTTTCTTTATACTTCTCTCCATTTGATTTTTAGGAGATCTACCCCTGAAGTACAGGATCTTTCTTGACCTTTTTCTTACCTCTAGGCTGAATCAGTCACCGATTTAATGCCTGGGTCTGTGACCCAGCCACTCACCGCCACAACCTCTTATCCAAAAATTGTTAAGCATACTTTCCTTCAAGTCACCATTTAAAAGGAAATGTTTAAGTGGATGGACAGAACAGTTATTAGAAGTGTCTTTCATAAGTCAACATTCAATAGGTGAGCTGGGAATCTTTCCAGTTGGAACTATTTCTCTAGCATGTTCAAAAAATAACATGAGATCCTAGATTCTGGAACTTCGCCTTCACATTCTAATTTCTCATTGCCACATCTGTGTATGCACCTCACTATGCATGGGATTTTCAGAAATCAAGCCTCACCTGGAATTCTGCAAGGAATGTATGCCCTTACCCTGAGAAGTCAAGGAATACATGGCTGTGGTCATTAGAGTTTCAAACAGTTTCAAATAAATAATTACTTGTGTAAAATTTTACATAAGTATTACATTGTTTCTGGCTTCTAGTTTTTATCAAATTATCAAATGAGATCATAACTCTCCTGGGAGGCTACCACACCTACTGTAGAGTGAGACTAGAAGTAGAATAAGAATCTAAAGAACGCCAATGTTCAAGAGACCGGTGAAACAGGACCCCAGAGAGGCTCAGGGACCAGGCACAGATACAGTGCCAGAGAAACCAATTCCTTGTTACTTGGGGCTTTTTGTTTTTGTTTTTGTTTTTGTTTTTTGGTGTGTGTGTGTGTGTATGTGTGTGTGTGTGTGTGTGTGTGTGTATTTGGTAAATCTGGACATTCTCTGCACTCCTTTATGATTCCTTGGAAATGATCAAATTTGCAAATACAGTTTATGTCTGTAAATATGAATTTAAAGTAGTTTCTTCTTTGTCATTTCCTTCTTACCTTGCACTTCAGTTTCTTTTTTCTTTTGTCCTTATACTTCCCAGATTAAGATCATTCTTCTAGTTAAAACCAACAACAACAAAAAACTGACTCAAGGTAGAGTAAAACAGTTCTTTAGGATATCTCTTGATAATCTTGTCCAAAGAATATAACTTGCCTATTGGTTTTATTTTAGTTGAGGATATATTTTTAAATCATTTTATTTTCCTTAACACTCTGGCAAGTCTCTATTTTTCTTTAAACTTTATTGATATGTGTTACATGGTAAACTGCACGTATTTAATAGTGTGCAATTGAATATGCTTTGGCATATATACATGCCCACGAACCACGATCAAGATACTGGACAAATACAGTCACAAGCAAAAGTTTTCTAGTCCTCCTTGGTGATCCTCCCTTGTGTTCCACGGGCAACCACTATTTTCTTCACTTTATATTTGTTTGCATGTCTTAGAATATAGTATGTACCATTATTTTGATCTGACTTCTTTCACTTGGCATGATTAGTTTGATATTTATTCTTATTGGAGCATGTAGTGATAGTTTCTTCTTTTATTGCTAAGTAGTATTCAGTTGTAAGGATATACCCCAGTTTGTATATCCATTCACCTACTGATAGACACCTGTTGGGTTGTTTCTCATTTTGGGCTTTTAAAAGTAGACCTCCATGTACATGTCTTTGTGTGAATGTATGCTTTTCATTTCTCTTGGTTATATACCTAGGAGTGGAATGAATGAATCATGATGGTATATGTTTAAATCCTTCAGAAACTGCCAGACTGTTTTCCAAAGTGGTTGTGCCATTTTACATTTCTAACAGCATTATTCTGACTCTTGTTATAGTCCTTTTTAATTATTGCCATTCTAATTGTTGTACATTGGTATCTCATTTTGTTTTTAATTTCCCTGATGACTCCTGATGTTTAGCATGTTTTCATGTGTTTTTTTTTTTTTTTTTTTGCCATCCCTTTGTCTTTTGTGAAGTTTCTATTCCAATCTTTTACTCATTTTTAAAAATTTTAGTTGGTATCTTACCAAGTTTTGAGGGTTTTTTATGTATTTTGGATAAAAATTCTTCATCAGATTTATGAATTGCAAATCTGTTTTTCCCAGTCTGGGTTGTCTCCTCATTCTCCAGCAGTGTGTTATGAAGAGCAACAGTTTTAATCTTGATGATAACTAATTTATCGACTTACTCTTTTATGGGTCATTATGCTTTTGGTATTATATCTCAAGTTTTTTTTCTTTTTTTAGAGCCAGGCATGGGGTGCATGCCCAAAGACCCAGCTTCAGGAGGCTAGAACAGGAGGATTGCAAGTCTGAGGCCAGCCCCTGGGTGACTTAGGAAGCCCTGTCTGAAAGAAGTGAGGTGGGGCTGGGGATGTTGCTCAGTGGTAGGGCCCTTGCCTAACATGCATGAAGCCCTGGGTTTGAACCCTGGCACTACAAAAAGCAAACAAACAAAAAGCACAATTTTTCCCCCTAATTGAAGGTCACTAAAGTTTTCTCTAAGTAGTTGTTATAGTTTTTGATTTTTTATGTAGGTCATTGATCCATTTTATGCTAAATTGTGTATACAGCAAAACTTTTTTATATAGAAAAAATATTTTCTATTACAGTACCATCTGCCATTTGATGAAAAATTATTCTTTTTCCATTGAATTGCCTTTGCACCTTTGTCAAAATCGTTGTCTGTAGATGTACTATTTTTGAATTCTGCTCCATTGATGTATTTGTTGATCTTGATTCAAGTACTACACTGTTGATGATTGACACTTTATAACGAGTTCTGAAATCATGTAGTGAATTAGTCTTCCAGTTTTGTTTTTTCTTAAAATTCACAGTCTAGATCCTTTCCATTTTCTTTTGAATTTTAGAATAAATCAATTTTTAAAAAAACCTACTGAGGATACAAATTCATTGAATTTGTAGGTCAATTTGAAAAGAATTGACATCTTTAAAATATTGAGTTTCTGACTCATGAATGTGATATAGACTCTATTTAGATCTTTTTAAATTTTTCTCAATAGTGTTTGATGAATTTTAGGATACAAATCTTTTAATTTTGTCACACATATACCTGTGGCAGCAGGGTTCTCTAGAGCAACAGAACCAAGATTGTGTATGTGGTATGTGTGGAAAGAGGGGCAAGTAAGGGGTTGGGGAAGACACTGGTTTCAAGGAGACTGTTTCATGTGATTATGGTGGCTGTCAAGTCCAAAATTCCCAAGATTGGCAGGCAGGCTGGAACCTTAGCATTTCTTCTTTCCTGGGAAACCTCAGAGTTTTGCTCTTCAGGCCTTTAGTTGATTAGATGAGGCCCATTCATGTGATAGAGCAAAGCTCCTTTATTTAATGTCAGTGGAATGTTAATCACATCTACAAAATACCTCACAGCAACATCTAGATTAGTGTTTGAGTAAACAGCTGGACTCCATAGTTTAGTCAAATTTGTTACATTAAATTGACTATCACAGTCCCTATTGAATCTTTTAATGGTACTTTAAAATGTACTTTTAACTTCAGTTTTCTTAAACTGTAGCCTTATATTTTTTTCTCTTCATTCTAAATTAGGATTACGCACTTTTTCCTTATGTTCTTTAAAAATGAGGTTTTTTTTTTTTAAGAAACATCCTAATATTATTTAGCTTGTCACTTTTTCTTGTTCATTGGATCATCTGACAGAAATGACATTTTCATTTAAGACTCTTGTCTCATCTTGTTAGAGCCATATTTCCTATTTTCTTTCCATCATGAGATTATAATCTTAAATATTTTATCATTAAAAATGTAGGTGATTTTGAGTTGAAAACCTAGATAATTTGTGAATGGATATGTTGTTACTCAAAAAGGAAATATGAAAAAAAGATTTAAGTTCATATTGTAGGTATCACTTTTATGCTCATCATAGTCTTTGGCCCAATAATGTAATTTTTTTGAGCCTCAGTTCCTCATTTATAAAACAGGAATCTCCATTTCATGAATATCATGCAATCAGTTGAGATGCTTACTGTAAAGATCCTGGAATAGTGAGTGCTATTTAACAGATTTAGCTTCCATTACAGTTACTGTTTTGTTCAACAGATGCTGAACACTTACTGCATGCCACATTCTGTTCCATTCTGAAGTTACAGGAGTAAAAATGTCAGCCAAGCTCCCTGCCCTCACATAGCTTCCACCCTGGTACGTGTTGACAGGTACCAGATAGTAAACAAGGAAAGGAATAAACAAACTAGATAATTTGTAATTGTAATAAGAAGTATGTGGAAGATGAAAGAGGGAGATTGTTATTCACTGGGGTGAGAGCCAACTTGAGAGCAGGCAAGAGAGGCGGTGACATGTGAGTAGAAACAGCCCAAGACTTGAAGGAACCAGGCATGTGAAGACCCATGTGGCAGTGGGGAGAGGGAGCGCAGAGCCTCTAAAGTGGGGAAAATTAGTCAAATTAGAGATGTGGGTGGAGAGGGGTGATTCAGAGGGCAACTAGGACAGACTCCTAAGCCACAATAAGGAGAAGTGGATTTCATTCTGAGTGGGGGGCAGGGGGATACTGGGGGGTTTTAAGAAAGATGGACTTTTGGAAATATGAACCTAGGGGTGAGACAGACATCTGCAAGCTTATATGATTTAGCAAATTGGATTTCTAGTTGCCCAAGAAACATTACAGTCAATGACTTCATTTCCCTGATATTAAAATCCCAGTTAGACTCTAGTAAAGCCAAGTCTAGGCTATCTAGAACAAAGACTTTTTTTTTTATTAAAATATTTTTTATTTTTACAGACATTTTGATTCATTATACACAAATGGGGTACAACTTTTCATTTCTATGGTTGTGCACAATGTAGATTCACACCATTCATTTAATCTTACATATATATAGGGTAATACTGTGTTTCATTCTACTGTTTTTCCATCCCCACCCCCTCCCACCCCTTTTTTCTCTGCACCATCCAAAGTTATTTCATTCTTCTCTTCCCCCCATCACCCTCCCCCCCCCCCTTATATATTGTCGTGCACTTATCAGAGAAAACATTTGGCCTTTGGTTTTTTGGGTTTGGCCTATTTCACTTAGCATGATATTTTCCCACTCTATCCATTTACCAGCAAATGCCATAATTTTATTCTTTTAGACTGAGTAATATTCCATTGTGTATATATACCACAGTTTCTTTATCCATTCATCAACTGAAGGGCCTCTGAGTTGGTTCCACAATCTAGCTATTGTGATTGAGCTGCTATAAACATTGATGTGGCTGCGTCAGTGTAGTATGCTGATTTTAGGTCCTTTGGGTATAAATCGAGGAGTGGAATAGCTGGGTCAAATGATGGGTCCATCCAATACTGCTTTCCAGAGTGACTGCACCAGTTTGCAACTGCAGCAACAATGTATGAGTGTACCTTTTTCCCCACATCCACACCAACACTTTTTATTGCTTGTGTTCTTGATACTAGCCATTCTAATTAGAGTTAGATGAAATCTTAGGGTGGTTTTGATTTCTCTAATTCTCTTAATTACTATAGATGATGAGCACTTTTTCATATATTTGTTGATCACCTGTATATCTTCTAGGAATTGTCTGCCCAGTTCCTTAGCTCATTTATTGATTGGGTTCTTTGTATTTTTGGTGTAAAGTTTTTTAAGTTCTTTGTAAATTTTGGAGATTAGTGCTCTGTCTGAAGCCTGTGTGGAAAAGATTTTCTCCCACTCTGTAGGCTCTCTTTTCACATTATTGATTGTTCCTTTGCTAAGAAAAAACTTTCAGTTTGAATCCATCCCATTTATTGATTCTTGCTTTTATTTCTTGTGATCTGGGGGTTTTGTTAAGGAAGTCTGGTCCTAAGCCGACATGATGAAGATTCAGGCCTACTTTTTCTTCTGTTTGGTGCAGGGTCTCGGGTCTAATTCCTAGATCCTTGATCCATTTTGAGCTGAGTCTCTGTTGCTTGTTTATTCTACACCTGTCAGACAGCCCCTCCTTTGGTATAGAGATAGACAAGTAAACAGTTGCCATGTGAGTCCAAGGGCACGATAAAGGTGGCTCAGTGTGCTGTGGGAGTACGTGGTAGTGTGTCTGCCAGTGGCTCTCAGGTTAGAGTCTGTTTACCTATAGAGTTGGATGTGTTTGGCCTTTCATTTCAGTTTAGTTGCTGTTATATCACCTTGGCCTTTGCTATGCTTTCTTGCCTCCCAGCCATAGCCCTAAGACTAAACATAAGCCAGTTAGGCGGCTATGTGTCATGCCTTGTGGGTTAACCTGCATCTGACCAGTAATACCTGTCCTGATAGCCATCATAAATGGCACCATGTCTTATTTTACATAGAAACCCAGCTAGAGGGCCAGGGATGTAGCTCAATGGTAGAGCACTTGCCTAGCATGTGCAAGGCCCTGGGGTTTACTCCCCTCTGTAGAAGGGAGGGAAGGGGAGAGAGGAAGGACCAATTGAAGAATAGTTGGAAGTACTCCACATTTTGAAAGGTAACCGAAGAAGTGAACTTTTTGTTTATTAATTTTGGCTTGTTTTCCTTTTACTGTTATTTACTTTTGTGGTGTGCCTAAAAGAACTAGCACATGAAGTTCATGGTTGATAGTATAATATAGTTAGAATCTGGAGGCACAATTCAGAGCAAGGTAAATAGAGTAGTGCTGCTATAATTATGGAGAAAGGGTGGTTTCCTTTTAAGCCTTTCTCTTTGGTGAGCTTACCATTTTCTGTAAAACCCAAACATTATCCCTTCGGCAGGTATGTTTTATTTTTGCTCTCGATACTAGTGTTATAAAGTTGGATTTAAAAGGAAAGATAACTTTTTGTGTCCCACACAGAGACTGTTCATATTTTATTTTTGTCAGACTTGTTTCCATACCCTTGGGCCTGTCTTGCTTAAAAGATAAGATCCTTTATCTACAAAAGACTCTGAAACATGTATGCATCCATGAGACCAAAATTTGTAAATATGGTACACACTTTTGAGAATATTATTTGATTGTTGTCAACTGTTACATTTGCACATAATATTAGATGACAGTCTAATGTAGTAGGTGATCTGACATTATCCTTTCCTTGTGTCATATGAGGATAAAGCTGTTTATCTTCCTCATCCATCTCCTAGGCATTATGAAAAAGAGAACTAGAATTGTAGAAGTTTGAACTGAGAAAATTGAACTCAAGTTAGTAGCCCAAAATATGACAAAACCAAAGTATGTCTGAATAACCATCCCCACCTTTATTTTGTTCAAATTGAGGAACTGACCTATGGAAGATTTTCTGTGAAAGGGTGATAAGCTATCTACAAGGAACGGCCCTATTCTAGCAGTACTAAGCATGGAACTGTTCGTCCTCCGAACACCCCTTGGCAATGCTACTTGTCCTCCTCAGCTAATGGCATAGCACAGCTCTGACAGCAGCCTCCAGAGGTGGACTTCTGGGTGCAAGTCCAGTCCACCAGGAGCTGTGCCACCCTGCGCACACTGCTCTCTTTTACAAAGAGAGTTTCATACTAGGACCCTCCTCCCATCCCTTGGGTCGTGTGTCAGAGGGATTGGGTGAGTGCATACATGCAAATCACTTCGAGCCCTGCCTCAAACATAGTGAGCCCTGTGTACATGTTAGTGTCCTTTTTGCTATTGCGTATCTATAATACATTTTAAGTGGCTGGTTTTAGTCGTAAAGTTTTCATACAGAATTTGACATTTGAACTGGACCTTGAGGAATAAACAGGATTGATAAAAGTGAGATGTAAAGAATGGAAAATGGTAAAAGCCCTGGTAAACTTTCCATTTATTGCACACTAGCTAGGTACCTATCTCTGAGTTTGTTACTTAATGAAGAGTACATTATCTTATTCAATCCTAACAATAATCCTACAAGACAGGTATTTTAAATATCATTTTACAGATGGGAAAGTCACCATAGAAAAATGAAGTTACTTGCCCAAAGTCACAGAATTAAATGTTTGGCCTAGTTCTGTCAAACTAAAGCCTGGGTTCTTAATTACTATCTAATCCTGCCTTCCTAGGAGTAGCCTATCAGAAGGTCATTCCAAAAAAACCTTTAAAAGGACAAATGCTCTGAGGTTGGAGTTCAAAACATTAAGAGAATTATAATAATAAGGCTTCATACGTTCACGTTGTCACTGTGAGTGACTCCGAATACTGGGTTTGCTGGTACTTTTGAAAGGTTGAAGAGAAACATGGGCCTATCCTCGCTAAACACTTGGTTCCCGTGCTTCTCTCATTGTGGAAGTACTTGTCTTTTCTGAACTAGGAATGACGGTATTTTGGTTATTGGTGTTTTTATTTATTTTTTATTAGAAATTATGCGAATTTCCCGAGTGGTTCCTTGGGTTGACTGCTGTTTGGAATCTCTGCAGCTGCCTACATCAGAGAGCTGTCTGTAGCCCTGCTTCCCCATGTTCAGGGTGCATGCTTTCATGTTTGTGAGATCTGTTTGGAATATAATTAGGTGATCTTAATTCTGCTACTGCTTATTCCTTCCATCTTCTGGCTACCTACCATCTCTATTTGGAAACTTTTAGAGAATTTGTAATTCCATACTCATACGTTTTCCTTTCAAAAATCTCACTGGTTTTATTAAGACTTAAACTGTAAATGTTTCTGTGCCCACGTTCTGTCTTTCATTCATTAGATAATTCTTGGTTTTCCCCCCTCTATATTTGTATTGCTATTCTTTACTATTTAAAACTCTTCTTTTAAGAAGATGTAGCCAGTAACTCAAGTGTTAGCCTTGCTTCAGACTTTATCAAACTGGAATCAGATTTAAATGAACTGGAATCATGGTAACTAAGATCTTCCTCTAGAATTTATATTATTCCCTTCACTTTTAAGAAGAAAGAACATTATATGGAAACAAAAAACATTTAACACTGGTACACAGACTTTAAGAAATTACGAACTTTTTTACCTTTAAGGAAATCTTAGTTCTGTAATTTTATTTAATCACCCACTGTGTTAGTCAGCTTTTTATTACTATAACAAGTACTTGAGTTAATTAACTTACAAAGAGAAAAGTTTCTTTTGACTTAGTCTGTTAGAGGTTTCAGTCTGTGGTCAGTTGGTCCTGTTGTTTTGGGCCTATGGCAAGAAGCAGGAAGCAAAGCAAAACTTTGTGCCTCATGGCCAGGGAGCAATAGAAGAAAAAGAAGGAGCTGGGGTCCCACTATCCCCTTCAAAGGCATGACCCCATATGACCTGAAGACCTCCCTCCAGGCCCCACCTCTTAAAGGTTCCGCCACCTCCCCGCAGCACCATTGGGAACAGGCCTTCAGTACATGGGCCCTCGGGGGGCATTCCAGATCCAGACCGTAGCACTTGATCATCATTGTGAAACAGGCCTTCATGGTCTGCACTGTCACAATACCTTAGAGCCAGTGGCTTATCCTCATCTGTGTCACCAGCAGTCTTCTCTGTCTTAAACAATGATCTCATCTTACTGTTTCGAGTCTTAAAACTCTCCACACGTTCTTCATTGTTCATAGTAGTCTCTAAGTTGCTAATATAGTTCATCCAACTTTACATGCCTTTTTTAGACTTGTAAGTTCCATGAAAATAGGTACCTTATCTGTTTATTCACCATTCCATCCCAATACCTAGAACAATGACTGGAATAGCTGCTTACTCCAGGGCTTCCCAAAAGGCGTGTCCCCTAGCAGTTTACAGGTGTGTTGAGAGGTTTTGATTGATGTCTTCCACCTTTGGTATGGCCACACAGGACAGGGCTCATGGTCTAGGGATCCATTAAAAGTAATCAGAGCCAAAGTTGTCATAATGATGGTGGTATGCCAAGCAGTGACAAGAAGATGCTATGCCACCTGGATATCTACTTTGTCAGCCCATTTCAGAATATGTCTTTGCTCACTGTGGATGAGACTCTGTTGTTGCTGGGGATTGGTGTTCCAGGTGCCTGAGGAGCTGGAAGCAGTAGGGCTTCCTGACTCCAGGCAGAAGTCTTAACTGTCTACTTAGGTTGCATACATTTGGTACATTTATACCTAATGTTTCCAGTTAGTGGCATTTACGTTAGCTCTAGGCTTCACAGTGTGTATGGTTGATGTGCAGCTATTTTTAAATAATTTCATCTGGTATGAACCTGATTGGAAAATGTACACATGGCTTTAATACCTATTCATGTTATCTTAAGAACTTTTTATGTTACTTGCAAATGAAAAAGATTTTAGATGTTTAAATATAATTTTAACATAACTATTTGAATGAAAGTTTTTTACTTGCATAAATAAAGCATGAGTTTTGCCTATACCTTTATTTACAAAGCAGTTTATTATGATATTTATTCTTTTTTTAAATATTTTTTAGATGTTGATGGACCTTTATTTTATTATTTATATGTGGTGCTGAGAATCAAACCCAGGGCCTCACACATACTAGGCAAGCACTCTACCACTGAGCCATAACCCCAGCTCCAAGATATTTATTCTTAAATTAATTTTTAATACCACTATATTCATAATTTATTGGAGGAATTTATAGGAACTCTGGATTATGTTATAAAATTAAAAACATGATTGAAGCCAACTTTATCCTTTAAAACTTAAGCTTTTTAAGATTTTAACTGAAAATTAAATAGGCGGACGGTGGTGTTTCTAATAAAGATGATCACGACATCATCACTATAGATGGATGCAATTGGCTTATTTGGCACAAATGAGGCCAGCATCCTTGATTCCCCTGCATTGGGTGGGTTAATTCCCTCCCAAATACAACTTTGTAACTCCCTTCTATTCACACAGAATGAGTCCCTCCTGGTTGTCAGGTCATTCAGATGCAGACTTTTGCTTTCAAGGAAAGGTTTTCAAGAAAGTATTGAATATAAACCTTTTAACATCTATGTACTTGACTATAGTAAAGTAATATAACATTTTTACTATATCACAAGTGCTCTTTTATACCACATAATTTTATTTAGTCTTTACAACCAGTATGTGAGACTTTTCTTCCATGATACAGGTCTGTCTTGTTTTACAAACTAGGGAACTGATTTGAAGTGGTTGAGTGACTTAACTAAAGGTCATACAGCTAGCATATAAGTGGAGTGTAAGAATTTAAAGGAATGGGTGTGACCTCTTACAGGAAGTGTGAACAGTCTGACTTTAGGAAGGATAAATTAATAGGAAAGTCATTTATCTCTCATCTGTAGAAGAGGATTATTCTCAAAGTATAGCCATAAATGAATTTTTGCTAGAAAACCTTGAAAATAGATAACAGATATAAATGGGCTTTTTTTTGTTTTCTGAGAATTAAACTGCTTTCTAATTGGGTAAGTAATAAGGAGCATGCTTCAGAGCCTGCCACCCACTTGAGGTTAGATGTGTGTTCCCTGTATTATAAAGGTTCACAATTAAGTTTTCTTAAATCCTTGTTTGCTGACTTATTTTTGTTTATGTATTGAGGCTGAAGTTGGCAATTTTCCTTTAGATATGGATTCTGAAAATGAAGTGTACTTGTTGAAATGTGGTTTGCATTATACCGATGTATTTATCTGGTGCTTCCCTCCGGGATTATGGGTAATTTACCTGTTTTTGTTTAGTTTATAGACTATACAAATCACAGAAAGCACTCTAGAATCTACACCAGTTATCAGTTTTGTTTGGGGTGCAGTCTCTAAAGCAGTTTGCAATCTCTGCACACCCTATTACCTGAAGAAGGAAACTGATTTTTGGTTACTCAAGTGTTGTGAGTCCACAGACTCGCTAGCATATCCTTTCTTAAGTGGTCTTAATACAGCTCTGTATGTTGCCAGTAACTAGTTTCACCGTAGTCATGACCTAGGATTTTCTATGGTCAGTGTATCAAGAATCTAAAAAACATTGCTTGTTCCCATTCATCTCGCTATTAGCTTTGGTCAGAAAATTTTGGGGGGAAATTCTGATCTCCCTAAAGTTTACTAAAAAGTATTTGATGGTTTTGCCCAGACCACTCCCCTAACCACCTCCCCTCTATGTTTCTTCATATGTGTCTTGGGGGTTGTTTTTTGTTTTGGGTGCTGGGGATTGAAGCCAGTGCCTCACGTGCTGGCACATGTACTACATGCCTAGCCCCATCTAGATTTGAAATACTCCTATGCAGATTGTTTTAATTAAGTATATAACAAACCAGTTCTTATGTAAATATATGGTGACTATGTTATAGGAAGCTAAATTATACATTCTTTGTTCAGAATAGCAATGAAGAAAATATGTAATTACATGAAATGATAAACTAAATTATCTATTAATATTTTCTGGGTTTTTAATGTTACCTTTGCCCTCCACCCAAAATGGAACATTCCTTTAGTCCATGATATATAATCACTCCATTTTAAGTGAATAGTTTTTTTCTTAGATTTGATTGGTAAATTATAAAGGAAGCAAATTTATTTCTCACAGTTTTGGAAATTGGAAAATCCCAAGTAGAAGGGCCAGCATCCAGTAAGGAGCTTCATGATGTAGCTTCTCATGGCAGATGGTGGAAGAGCAAGAAAACACATTCACTCCCCGTAGACCAGGAGAAAAAGGCAAGAAATTCACCCTTTTATTCAGAACCCATTTCCACAAGAACTGGCCTACTCCATCTGTAACAAAGTCAGTCTATTCATGGAAGAAGGATCCTCCAGATAGATCACCTCTTAAAGGTCCCATCTCTAAATACTTGGATTGGGGATTTCCAACCCATGAGCTGGGGAATAGACATACCATAGCATATGGGAGCCATAGCAGCCCATATAACAGCAGTTTTGTCTTCATTATGAATTGTCACATTTTAGAAAGAGATATGTTGAGGTGTCTGACTTGTTTTCAGAATTGTACAGCAGGGATCTGAGGCAAGTTGAGGCATGGTATCCATCGTTTTCTGATCTCAATGAATGGACTTTGATGAACTGATTTGACAAACACTTCAGTTACTGCACAGGAGCACACTCCAGCCTGCAGAGCAGTGAGTGGGGTTCGTTTTTGTCTGGACAGCATATCATATGCATGCTTGTGCATTTTGCCCTTTTTTATGAAAAGTGAGTTAATAGAAAATTAAAATGCTAATGCTAATAGTAAGGTAATTCTCAAGTATATGTTTGTGACAAAAATGAAAATCATAAAGCATGACAAAAATGGCAGATCTTTAGCCACAGTTATCCCCTCAGTAAACATGACTTTCTTACCATATATTTGGTTATGAATAAAAGAATATTATGAGATATTGGTTGTATATTTTAATGAAAAATTGTGTCTAGAAGATAATTGTGTAATTATAAAAGATTTTGTGATAGGTTTTCATATAATGTATATAATTTTTCAACTTCTGTCCATTACTTTTCATGCCTTCAAGAATATATTATATAAAAATAAAGCATTTGAAACAATTTACTCAAAACCTGAAGAAAAAACTCTGGTAAAGAATTCTTTTGATCAGTCTTTTTAAAAATGAACTGAGAACAGAAGAGAGAAATTGTTTAAAGGAGAGAGTTGTAGTAGCCATTCACTGCATCTTAATGTGCAGCATCCTCCTTGATGTCAAGTGCAAGTGTCATGTGCCTATCTAGGCATGAAATAACCTTTTTTTTTTTTTTTCTAATTTCAGTCTGGAAAGTTTCAGTTGTAGGACAACTTGAATAGTCTTTGTTGTAAATAGTCACAGAGTTTTTAAGTATTTGTCTTCAAAAACAATGAAGGTCATCTTGTATCCATAGAGACCACATGCACTTTCCTCATTATTTAGAGCATTATTTCTAGAATGAATAGTTATTTACAACATTTAAATTTTTTTAAAAAATTAGAGACCAACCTTTAAATAGTATCACAGTAAATTTCATTGAGTGAATATCCTTTATTCCATAGTTTCTCCAAAAACGTTAAAAAGTATGACCTTTCAAAATTGTTTATATTGTTTTTTTTCATTCTCTAGGGTGGGGGTGGGGCTATACATCCTCATGTAGGGATATATGCTTATTTCTTGGAAATCACTGTGACTTCATTGTAGACCTAATTGCTTTAACAGGTTTTTCTATTTAAAGAAAAATTATTTGGCATGTTTCAGATTAAAGTAAATCAATGGAGTGCAGATTTATCATATATCATTTAGATTTCTTTCCCTTTCAGAAAAGTAAGATGGAAAACAAAATGGTTTTCAGTGCATTGCTTTGTAAACAAAGCCAAGGTCATGAGTTTGTTCCTCTTATTAACCACTTTACTTATTCCATTGGCTAGACATCCCTAACCTAGATTAGCTGGGGACAGTGGAAGACAATATTACACTCTTACCTCACTGTGAATCCACTGCCAGTAAAACTGCTGTTACCTAAATTAGGACACTTTTGCTAATAAAAGAGGTCACTTTTAATAATTATAATAGGGCAGCAGGCATAAATTGAGACTGTTTGAGGCATGTTGAAGTATATGGTTGGGCACTCTAATCATTAAGGTCGTTCATTGCTAGTTTTCAACTCTGGGCTTAGAAAGAGAAAAAGCCATTTTTACATGTGCTAGAAAAATGTATCCTCATGTAAGATAACAGGGTAAGATCTTTAATGTTGCATATTTGCCAAGAGAATCTTGTAGTGTGTATTTGCTCTCTAAGTAGATAATTCAGAAGAAATCGCAGGTAGTGAGCCGCTTCCTCGTTAATTAGGAGGGTTAACCTTGCCGTTTTTGTTCCAAGATGGCACATCATTCAGCTCTAGAATTCTGTAAACCGTTCGCTAAAGGAGGTGACTGGCAACCTGTGTCTAGTCCCCCTGTTAACTTGCTGTTCAGAAAGTCTGTCGCTGTAAACATCCCCGACTGGAAGCTGTAGGACACAGCCAAGCTTTCAGTCAGATGTTTGCTGCTGCCGGCTCTTCACGGCCTGCGTGGATGCGGTGAGGGCTGGGGAGGCTGGGGTCCGTCCCTGGCCGCTCGGGCTGCCGGCTCTTCGCGGCCTGCGTGGATGCGGTGAGGACTGGGGAGGCTGCCGGTCCCTGGCCGCTCGGACAGCACATACATTCCAGGAGTTCAGTGCGGGTGCTAGTTAGGTGCTGCTGGGCCTCAGAGAAATCAGTTTTTAAAAGGTTTTTTTCCTTCCACTCTTGTGTTCTTATTTCTGTCCTTATCCCGTCACGAGTGTATTCTTTTTAGCCTTTCTGAGTAGGCTGGGGCTTAGCTTCCCAGCAGTTCAGCAGCCTGATTTTCTCATCTACGAATTCTCTAGAAGGTACTTACCACTACTACCTTCTAGAAGGTACTTACCACTACCACCGACCGCACAGTCCAGGAATTTGTCGCCTCTGTAGTTCTCCCTCCCTCTCTTCTCCCTTGCTCTTCTCCTGAGTGGTGTCACGCTCTGATCAGAGCGCCTCTCGGTGGCTGTCAGTTTTCAAGCCGCCACTCCCTGGACCGCATTTGCTAATGGCTGCGTATGTCTGTGTGTTAAGTGTACTTTCCTAACTATTTCCAAGTATCACCTGGCTTTTAGCTGACTTGAGGGAAAGTGTGCTCTATCTACTTTTTTGCTTCTCTCCAGAAAGCTTAATGATTCAGGAATTCTACTAGAGAATGACATTCAACATGAACTAATCAATAATGTATAATTTTACAGTTTTCTTGAGTTATAAAAATTTGTGTTCTCATTTGTTTTTCTTTTAAATTACTAGAAAATATTTGTATTTTATGGACATTTTTCTCTTCAATAAGGCATTGATATTTTTATCACTTATGAAATTGCCAAACAGCACACTGTTAGGTTCAGTACATGATTAGGCCAAAAGAAAAAGTTCTTGTTAATATATTTTGTATGCTTATCTTATTTGATTAGATTGCAGACTTCTCAAGGATAGATTTAGCTCTGTGTTTTGGTTTTCCTGCTATAAACATCAGGTATAGCACCTTGATTATAGGGCTCAAATAATTTATATTCTTGTATCGTAGCAGTATCTACTGTTTGCCTTTATCATTGATCCACTCTAGCAAATGACAATTTTGGTGGTGGTGAAGTGACTCCACATATATCTGTGCTACAGCTTTTATTTCTAGAAAGGTAATGTGTGTATGAGACTTACATGGAAGGAAGGAATTAGTTACTTCAGACACAGGTAACTTTTTAACTCATACAATTTTTAGACTTGATGATTAGCATGCATGAAGCATCCCTTCCTATGAACTCTTAATAAAGCAGATATATTATATATTCTGTGACCCTCTGTTTTAGCACATTGGAAGCTTTCAGTTTCGAATAGCAAATGGATAGAACCATTCTTGGAGCCCAAGAAGTGTTCCCTGCCAGAGGTAGAATGTAATGTGTCCTCTGGTAATAGAATTTTTTTCTTTGGCCAGGTGAGATTGTGTTTTTCCCATAAAAACTTTGTAGCTTTAAAATTCAGTGAGATGAATAGAAATTGCATAATTTAATCATTTGCATAGCTGAATTTGAAAGGTTTTTCAAATGATAAGCCAAATTTAAGCTAAAAGGAATAGGTTTTCTGCATAAAGCTGTTATACTCAACCCAGCTAGTCCCATCATCTTTAGATGCTACAGGATTAATGGCACAATCTGTTATATGACATTTGCTGTATATTATTCTGCCCTAGTGAAGTGAATTAAAGACCATGTCAGCTTTAATTCTGAATGTCCTTGCTTCAATATGCTTAAGTACAACCCTTTAGTGATTTACAGATGATTTCTTTACATTTTAATTTTAAAGAACCACTAACTTCCTATTGACCTACAAGGTTAACAGTTGATTGTGTAGAGAAAATGCCTTAAAATGTTAGATCATCAGTATTTTTCAGTAAATTTGTAGCAACTTATCCTTTAACCTAGATATTTAGGGAAAAGTGTGTGGTCTTAATTGACAGGATTTAGAAAGCTCAGAAATTCTTTACTATTTAAAATCTGTTGGTCCAGTTAATATTAAAAGTAAAGAAAAAAAATAGTACTCAACGCCATTCTGCAAATAGCAATATGTTTCCTTAGTATTTGCTTTGACATTACATAGAGGGTTCCATCTTTAAGTAACTACAAGATTATGTCTGCAAGTTAGTTTTGATTTGTACAGGATATTCTTGGTTAGAAAATCGTCATAGAAATACTTCATTGATCTCAATGCCTGACTCATTTCTCTGTAGAGTCAGGATTGAAGAGCTGGGGAAGTGCCTCAGTGGTAAAGCACTTGCCTAGCATGCACAAGGCCCCAGGTTCAGTCCCTAGCACTGCAAAAAAATAAATAAATAAAAGAGTGTTGGGGTGACCTAGAAGTAGACCGTGAACCTTTAAAACCCCTTATCCCCATTGCACATAGCACGCCCCACCTGAGTCCTTCCCACTCCTATGGCTAGACAACTTATTTCATCAGATGAATGTGCCATTATTTGCTGTGTATCTCAGGAAACTTTTTTCTTAGTTTGAATTAGTCTAAGCTTAATTACTTACTAAAATTATGCTATTTTAGATAGTCTCTGCCATAGTTTCCCCAGCCTGATTAATTAGGGGCAGATATTTTGTCCTTGCTTTTTTCTTATCTGTAACATATCATATACTTTCTAAGGATTTGACATTCATCTCTGTCTTTGCTTTGGCTCTGCAATATATTTGGCCAAACCATCCAGTGGTCTTCTGATACTAGTATGCATTAGAATTACTTGGAGTACTTCACTAAAACACAGATTGCTAGGTACTTCAAGAAGAGCTGCTCATTCAGTAGGGTAGGACTTGAGAACATGCATGTTTTCCTAAGTTACCAACTGCTGCTGCTACTACTCTGGAGCCAGGCTCTCAGAACCCTAGAATTCATCTTTTCCCTTTTGGGTACTATGCCCAATTAGAATTTAAAATATGACACAGGAAGTTCTCCATTGAAAAACAAAGTAGTCCAAAAGTTTGATTATAAAAAGGTTTGTTGGAAACTTAAAGTCCTTCCCCCCCCCAAAAAAAATATAACTATATAGCTTTATTAACAGCTCTGATGTAAGCAAATGCCCAGCTGGGAATATTATCATGTCCCTTTCCAACTATTCACTCTTCAGAATGAACAGCTGACTTCTGTTAAGTCCCTGACAATTATTAACAGGGCACTTTCTGTTCTTCAGCATTTTCATAATATGACTAATAAAAAGGTAAAACAAAAAAAAAGTATATTAATTGTTTAGTCCACAAAGACCTAATTGAGCTAGACATGGCAGTGCATACCTGTAATCCCATCTACTCAGGAGGCTGAGGCAGGAGAATTACAAGCTGGAGGCCAGCCTCAATAATGTAGCAAACCCTGTCTTAAAATAAAATTTTAAGAAAGGACTGTGTATGTAGCTCAGAGAGTCATAATGAATGAGGGTTCAATCCCCAGTGTCCACCCCTCACAGACAATCAAATCAATTTCGAAAAAGGCCTGGAGCTATAGTTTAGTGATAGAATGTTTGCCTAGCATATCTGAGGCCCTGGGTTCAATCTACAGCTTAAAAAAGAAAAAAACAACAACAATAAAGAAGAGCAAAAACCTAATTGAACATGTTTGCAAAGAAAAGCAAAAGAAAAAATACGGTTGCAGTCGTAGTAATTAAAACAGAAAACAATGTTTATGGGTATGTGAATGTGTGTGTAGTCTTGAAAAACCAGGAATTCATGAAACAGCCATAAGGAGCCAGGGTCCAGGTATAGACTTGGGAGGTTCCTGAAGGACCTGGGAGTCTGTGATATGCCAGCCATGTTTAAAGTTAGCTGACAGTGTTGATTATATTTAATTTTACGTTCAAATTTGAGAATTTTCTCTTCCTTGATGCGAATGTGTTGGTAGGGCCACTTGTAACGCTTAGCAGAAGTGCTTGCAGTGATATATTTTTTTAATCAGAGAGGGAGAGATGGAAAGAGACTTTGAGGCACCTTAAGAACACTCAGTACAGCAGGTAGAAAGAGGTCAGAATGTGGGAAAGAAGTGCTGAGGTGAAGAGAACTGAGTCATGGGAGAGCAGGGAGAGCAGCGACAGAGCTCCGCACAGGTATTTCATTAACTTCCTCTTTTACCCAAATCAGAAATCTACTTAAGAGAAAAGGTGGTGGATGTCTCTTATTGCCCATTGAATGGGTTCCTGTGAAAACAAGTCCCCGTTGTTTGAAAGGGCAAGATGTAGGAAGATGACAGACTGTGGAGTCAGTTGCATTTAGACTCGGAGCACCACAGGGTGTCTGCGTTCATTGCCATAAATTCCTTCCCGGAAAATGGTATACTTCTGCCTTTTCCTTGGAGTCTACATTTTGAGTTGATCTTTGCCTCATTTGTGTGAATCTCTCTGCCTGTTTTTTTTTTCAACAGATTCTACAGTTATGTTTTTAGAAAATAAATTCATCATGTACCTTAATATAAGTTTGAGTCTCCAGTAAAGAACTAGTGTAAACGTAGTAAAGAGTCTCCTGAGTCCTACTTTAAACCAAGTTTCAGTTTATGTAAACATCCTACACTCAGCTGTAATATGCGGATTGGCTGGGAGGTGGGTGTTTACTTCAGCTGACTTGGAATATCAACCAGCTCACGTTGATAAAGAATGTGACGAGAACATATACAGAGGCCTTTTTTTAGTGTGATTATTCTAAGTTACAGTTTTATCTTTTCCATTTCATTACTAAATCTCTAACATGATATAAGGCTCTGGGTATCAGGACAAAGTAATGTCCTCCTTTGGGAGTTGTCACATTTGTAGGCATTGCAGGGTTCTTTTAATAAGCCTGGGTTTTGACATCAGATTTTGTGGCTCTCTGGACTCCACCTGTGAATTTGCTGTAGGAAGAAGCAGTTTTATACCTCAGTTTTCTTGTCTGCAAAATAGAGATGGTGGTGGTTTATTAATACAGTACCTGTCACATTAAGAACTCAATAAGTGTTCATTATTATTAATGCAGTTGCATTTAGGTATTCAGTAAATAGTTGCTGTAATGTTTAAAGTAGATATAACTTGCTTTAGGATAAAGATGATGCTAACTTTTTAGTTTAATATACATGGTTTGAGTAATCAAAGTCACAGTAGTTTACTGATAAAGAGTTTTGAAGACCAACTTCTGGAGCTATGTTACTTTTGGTAAGTTATCTATTTCCCTGTTTCCTCAGTCTGCTAAATTGTAAGTATAATAGTAACTGATAGGATTGTTGGGACTAAATGAGATAATACCATTAATGTGTTCAATATGATTCCTAGTATAGACTAAGCTTTTGACAAGTAGTGGCCATTGTTGTTGTTATTTTAAAAGCATGTAATAAATCTATTATTTTTTCCAGAGCATGGTTGTGCCATATATTTCTAAATGATTTAAAGATAAGCCAATACCCCATAATTACAGAGATGTATTGTCTGATCAGAATGATACTTCCACATTGTGCCTTTTTTAGAAATATTCTACTTAGAATTAATTTCATAGTTTTGTTTTCCACTTCTATGAAATCAACCTTTTCCATTTTTGATGACATATCCACAGTCTTTGTAGGTAAAAAGAAAAACAACAGCTACAAAACCAGAATTATGTAAAAAGCTCACATTACTCCAGCAGCCTGGCAGGTGTCTTAAGTTCTTGCCGGTGCCTACCTCCAGAATTAGAATCTGCGTTTGGTGCTGTTTCTGTGGAAGATGTTCTACTTATTATGAGAAGCTCATAATTAAATAAATAAATAATGTGAAATAAAGGCATGGAGACTTGTTTCTGAAGGTGAGTGGTATTTTTGTTTAATATACTGATTATTTTCTTTGCTATCAAGAAGGAGTTATCTTGTTATGTACGTGTATACGGAATATACCTCATTTGAATGAGTTCCACATGTTTATTGGAACTTGTAAAATGCTTACATTACTTTATAATTTACATAGTACTTCAAGAGACACTATAATCCATCATGGAAGGATATAATCTAAAAGTAGTTCTATAAAGTGTCTTTTACAAATTAAGCATATTTGGAAAGTCTCCATCAATTCACATTTGAACATCATATAAGGTAGACTTTTTCTTTAATATCTCAGAGAAAAAAATTAGCATACATGTGGTTTAGGTTTTGCCAGATGGCCTGTAGGTTAAATTCCAAATTCTAGTGTTTAAGTGGGTGCTCTTTATTCTGTTCCTTGATAGTCATGTATTTCTTTACCTTACGTATTTTCTTTATTATGTAAGAGGGTATTTGATTGTGTGGGCTATACTATACATGAAGCATTGCATTTGTTTGAATGAATACAATGAAGTGTTCTAGTTGTAGTGAGCCAACCCCTGCCCTTATAGGGCATACTTGATTTTGCATATTTTTTAGATTTGTAAAAAGAAATATTTTTCTGATGAACATGTGCTTATTAGTTTTAAATATTACAGAATCTGAGCAAATGTTAAAATTTTTCGATTTTCCTCCTTGTTTACTATATTGCCTTTTGTTATTATGTCGAGAACGTAATATAAAGTTGAATTCCTTTGATAATTTTAGGATGTTTTGGAATTGAACTATTTTCTGTCAAGTTTGAACATTTGATATCTCAGTTTCTCCCATTTTTTCGTCTTTTTCTAATCTCATTAATTCCTATAGAATTTTGTGATTCTAAATGTCTCCTACAGACTTAAGTAATTGTCATTTAAGATGGGAGGAATTTGTTTTGGATGTCATTGTATTTAACAGTTACTTGCTTAAAATTACCCCCTGTGTGTAGTCAACAGCATACAGAAAAACCTCCTGTTTGCAGTTGGTAGCATAGTCATTATTAACCAAAATACTGATTTATTTTCAGGTAAATGTATGAGTATGAATGAAAGAGAGTTTGGGAACCAGGTATCGACAGTCCTTCTTTTTCAAATAGCTTTCTAAATACTTGATCATTCATTCTGTAATTTAGATTTTTTAATGTTATAAATTTCCTCAATTTCTTTGTATTAAATACAGTGACCAAACTATGTCTCTAAACCTGATACAATTTCGTATCTCAGAGCATGGATAATAAGTGAACACTGGACATACAAACATAGAAATTAATATCAGAGTGATCTAAAAAAAAAAGTGAAGTTAATATATGTTTGCATTCCACATATATTTGTTAGTGATGTCTGAAGAATCTTCATGCTCCGTAGTAAATTAGACCCAAGGTAGACGCAGTTGTCAAGAATGACTGACTGTTATTCATCTGTATGGCCAAACTGAATTTTAAATGTTTTCTCATTTTTTTCTTTCATCTCTATTACCCATCACAAGTGACTGAAGTGATGCATGTTAAAAACAGAGTTCCTTTTTCACTCCTAGTTTTTCCTGAGGCAGTAGTTCAATGCAGTGGAAGGAACATTATTAGAGATATAGGGGAGAAAAGTGCTTTTTCCTATTCTCACACAACACTCAACACAACTTCTGTCACCAAACGTGTGTGAGGATTTCTTCCCACCAGCAATCCAGAAGTTCTTTTTTGCAGATTTTCTAATGGACATCCTTTAATTCCATTACTGCCTACCTGGACACAATGCCAGATCTCACAGCTTGAGAGGTAAGTCCCACAAATTCCCCCAACTTCACATTGCCACGTAGCAAGCACAGGTTGTAGCCTGTGCCTCTGAAGGACTGGCTATAAACCTGGATTCCCACTGTCCCTTCCAAGGTGTGGTTAATTTGCTGGGTGGCTCAAGAAATCAGGAAAAGGCTTTGCTCATATTTACCAATTTATTATAAAGGATAGTACAAAGGCTCATGGAAGAATGCACATGACAAGATAGTGGACAGTGCAAGCGGAGTGAGACCCTGCCCACTCTGGATCCACGCCCTCCAGGATGCTGAGTGCTCAGATGTGTAGAAGTGCATCTGAGCCCTTTCTCAGGGAAGCTTCGTTACACAGGGCATGATCTCATCATTGTGATCCCAGAGACCAGCCCCCAGCCTGAAGCTGTCTGGGGCCCCAGCCAACAGTCGTCATTGGCTACTACCATCCAGAGATTCCAGGTGTTCTAGGAGCTCTGTGTCAGCAAACAGGGATGAAGACTAATATAATTTCACAGTTACCACTAATATGTCCTTGAGAATTAGACCTCCAGTCTTAATCTGGGCTCCATCACTTAACATTGGTATGACCTTGAGTAAATTGCTCAACTTCTCTAGATAGTTCTTTATAAAATAAACAACCTACATCAGGTTATTAATGAGGGTTGGGAGTTAAAGAGCTATGTGAAGGACCCAGCACAGTTAAGGTGTTCAGTGGATACTGTTTCTTTCTTTTGCTTTCAGGCTCAAATGAGCTTCCTCAACGTCCATCCCCAACTGTGATGTGTATCTTAAATCAGTATTAAAGCCATCTACCTTGAACCTTTAGGGTAAAATATGTTTTGAAACTGCATACATTATAAGATTGGTAGAATTTTTATTATGACCTCCAAGTCAAACCATTTTCACACAAGTAATCAAACCTTCAACTTCATATTGAACAAGATTGTGTGAAGTGTCTAATCTTTGTTATGGTTTAGATACACTTTTCATTTACATGGCCCCCTGAAAGCTCCTGTGTTAATGCAGGAACACTCAGAGGTGAAATTATTACATTATGAAAGATGTAACCTAGTCAGTCCATCTAGTTTGAATGGAGCAACTGGGTAATGACTATACACAGGTGGGCATGGCAGGAGGTGGGTCACTGGGGGCTGCCCTGGAAGGGTGTGTCTTCCCTAAAGCCCCTCCACCCACTACCCACTGTTTCCTGGCTCATGAGCAAGGCATCAACCCTCCACTGTGCCCTCTGTCGTGATGTGCTGTCTCACATCATGTGCTCCAGAACAGTAGAGCAGCCTGCTGTGGACTAAGACCTGGGAATCAACGAGCCCCAAATAAAATTTCCCTCTAAGTTGTTTTTGTCGGGTGTTTCAGTCATAGTGATGCAAAACTGAATAACACTGTCTTGTCTAATTAAAAAAAAAGTCATAGCTCAGACAGGGCAGATAGAAGTCTTCCTAGGACTGACATGCCCAAAGACTATAATCAGAGTGCCTGTCAGAAACCTCAGTAGGGGCCAGGCCTACTGGCCATTGGACAACAGATTACAGTGTACAAAGGGTGAGAGATACTCTGGGTAGACCAGAACAGATACATTAGAGAAGTCTTTTCCAAAATTGCTTTGGATATCCTGGGATTTGATTCATGCTTTGTGTCTATTTCTGCGTGTAATAGATTGAGTATGGAAGGAGCAATATGCATAAAAGTTGGCAAACTTGTTTTGCTCATTTCCCAGCCTTTCCAGGTCATTGCTTATAAAACACTGGTATTTACAGTAAATATATTGTTTTAAATATTTACTGACCCTACTAAATTGTGTTTCCCTATGCAATAGTCATTTAATGACTTCATCCTCCAGTAAGTCGGTATGTGATTTGAAATAGCTTTTAGAGCTTAGGGGTTGTTTCAAAGAGTTAAAGGCAAAAGCAGGAAGTGAATAGCATTTTCAGCATTTCAGAGTGACCCTTGACAGAATATGAGATGTCTCTATCTTTACTTTGCAACCTTCAACTAATTTTTAAAGCATTCTGACCTCATATTCCTTGTATGTAAATGAAAAGTTAAGAACTTAACTTCTTTTTCCTAGGGGACTCCACCCAATTATTTATTTTGTGTGTATTTGTGTGTGTCCATAGAGCATACTATTAAGCAAAGTAGTTCTGGGCTAAACTGCCTGGGCTCATTAGTAGAAGGGGCTTTGATTAGATAATCCAGATAAGTTACTTAGCACACTACCTGACACCTAAGCACTTAGGAAATATCCCACTCTGCAAGCTCAGCTTAAATCTTCAGTCTAAATAGTTCCTTGATCTTGGCCCTTCTAGGTAAAGTTGATCTTCTCTTTGTGCCACAAATGTATCTAGTATTTACTAATGATAAATTGCTGTCACTAGTGCTGAATTTATCACTAATTTATCTGCATGTCTACTTCCCCTCTCAGATTACAGGCCCCTTGAGAATAAAGATGGGTTTGTTCCTTTTCATAAGTTCATTGTCTAGCATGGTGAAATTTTACTATTTTAAAATTTTGTCCTTTCCCCTTCTCAGGGGAAGATAATCCTGGAGCAAAAGTGACAAATAGGAATGTTGTAAAAAAAACTCTGGCCACATTCTCAAATCACTTTTTCCCCCTTGCCTTTTCACATTTTTTTCCATGTAAGAAAAGAAAGTAACAAAATGACTGCCAAATGAAGATAACTGTCTACTAAATATGAATTAAGATGCTATGATCAGAAACTCTGTAAAGGTAACATAGTGACACTATAAAAAAATGATGTTCTTGATATTAAAAGCCCTGGTTCATATATAGCCCTACTACCTTCTAGCCATATGACAATGAGAAAGCTCTGTTTTCTCTTTGATTCTACAAAGTGGGGTTTATTACTATTTGATGGTAGTGGTTAATATGCGATAATATTCTTAAAATGCTAGCACTATACCTAGTAAATAGAGACTACTCAAATATTTCCTGAATAGAGTTGGTTTCAATTAATATTATACCCTATAAATTTCAGAAAAGGTCAGCTTATTTTACCATGTACAACAGATTACTGCTAGAGGTATTGTTCAAATTAGTTGATACTCTGGTTTTATCTTGGAAAACAGAACTTAAAAGGTGACAATTGCCTTACTTCCATCATGTTAATGTGGGGAGAGTAATGAAGATCAAATGGCAAAGGCATATTGACAATTCAGTTGCATAGTTGTTTTCTGAACACATAAAGGTAGACCTTTACTTCATGCTACTCTCCTTAAGGCAGTTAAGGCAGTGAGAACTCAAGACATGCACGGGAAGCTTTACCACCACTTGGGCTATCACTCCCTTTATGTGAATGTTTTGTCCAAAACATTTCCCAGTAATCATGTTATAAAGCAGCTCTTAAAATCCCCGCCTCCTAATTTCTCTCCCTGTTCTCACTGCTGAATAAACATTTTCTTCCAGCCTTGTTTTGTGTTTTCCTCATTTTATCTTTTCTAAGTCTAACAATTAGTGATTGAATTCAGCTACAATGTAGCAGAAACCTACAAGTAGAGGCTTAAGCAAGACAGGTTTGTATTTTAAACTCTTATGTGGAGTTCCGAAGGTGGTTTTGGGTATTGCCACCATTACAGCCTTAATAACGACTGCAGGAGGAAGGCCAGAAGTCTTGCCTGCATTACAAGTTCAGGAACTTCCAGCTTGTCTCATTGCCACAGTTATATCGTGTGGCTGTCCAGTAGCTGCAGCAGAGGCCAAGAAACAAAGTTCTTTTGCTGGTCACATTGTCACTTGGAGCAAAATCAGTTTGGCTTGGGTCACTGTGCTCTAACAGACTTCTTTAGGGATTCAAGTAGCTATTTCTCACAGAAGATTTCCTATAAAGCTGAAAAACTTCACTGGGACATGTCTGGAGACAGTGGGGCTATTAGCTAGGAATCTTGGTGGCATGGCACACGGAAGTAATATAAGTAAACCTACCAGCACCATCCTGTGCCTCCAGACTCAAGATGCCAGATAAAGCATAACAAACACACAGCTGACTGCATAAGAAAAGGAAGGATATTCCAGCTGCCAGAATTGAAGAGAAAACAGCCAGAGTGGTAAACTTAGGAGCTAAAACCACACCGACCCTGAGGGATGATAGTCTTGTCTCTGAGCCTCACCAGTGGACTCTTGAGATTTTTATAGCAACAGATAGGGTCCAGCACAATAGAGAAGCCAGTACTGATGTTTCTGTACAAAGCCAACATCAAGGTGCTACAGCCTACAGCCTCATGAAAGGGGGTAAGCAGAATTCTACACACTGGCCGAGGAAGCTGCCAAGGTGTCTGAACTTTTGAAGTGGAGGAAGGATTTTGATGAGCAAGAGCTGACATTCACATGAGATTTGCTCTCAGGAGTAGCCATTCTTGGCTTAAAAATTACTGTGAAACCCGCAGGGTGCGGTGGCACACACCTGTAATCCCAATAACTTGGGAGGCTGAGTCATGAGAATTGCAAATTCAAAGCCAGCCTTAGTAACCTTAGTGAGACCCGAGGAACTTAGGGAGAACCTGTCTCAAAATAAAAAGTGGACTGTGGAAGTGGCTTAGTAGTTGAACATCCCTGGGTTCAATCCCTGGTACCAAAAACAGAAAAAATTGTGAACTGCCTAATGTTTTGGGCACATTAAGTAAAGCAGTAAGACAAGTGTCTTCTTGGTGCCTCTATTATAAAGTCATTGGGTAAAAAGATTGATTGATGTATATCTCAGGCATGTTGGAAAATAACTTGAAACAACAGAAGGAGTAAGACTAGCACAGAAGAGGTAGAAACTGAAAGCAACACACGGGAGATCCAGTTACATGGACTGAGGGGTTCAAAAAGAACACACCTAAGTTATGAGCAAAGTTAGTTTCTTATGTTCTTGGGGCAAGGGACTGGGGCATTGCTGTTAGCCATTAAACTAGAAAATTTTTAACTTCACCATTAGAGGTGCATTTTTCAAATCATTTACCAATAAAAAATTTCTGATACTTGTTATGTACATTATTACAGCTTCGTAGGTTGGTCAAGATACAACACTACCTTGAATAGTTTCCACTGAGATAGAGTCTTGAATTTGGATGCTAGTTCTTGATCAGGATGCTATCAGGACCTAAGTAATGACTTTATATGAATAATACACATGTGTCATACTGTATATGCTGGAATATTTAAATGTTAACATTTAACAGCTATATTAGAGACCATAATTAGTTAAGAAGTTTCCACAATTGGACAAAGACATCAGGAATTATTTTTCCCTATGGGAACAACATAACAGTGGCTTATACTGTTAAGGCTTACTTCTGAGACGTAGGCTGTCCAGGTGTTCAGTAGAGTAACTCCAGAGGTCAGTGGGACCTGGGCCCGTCTCATTCTTGTATGGTCCATAATCTTTACCATGTGACTTCTGTCTTCATCATCAAAAAATGACTGCTACAGTGCTCATGTTCCAGATAATAAGGAAGAAGGGACCAGGACCAAAAGATAACACTCCAAATGTGATGGCAAAAGAAGGATTTTCCAGGGGAAAATGAGATTTTGAAAGAAATGTTGAATTTCCCTTGGAATCAAATTTGCCCAATGAAATACAAAAATGCAGGAATAAATGAAGAACAATGGAGATGAAGAGCAATGGTAAATGAGAAAATTTTAATCAATGAGTAAATAGTGGCTGTTTAAAAATACTTAGGGAATTAAAGTGTAATGTGCAATTACAAAGGACAGGAGGAGGATCAATGAAACTGGTGTTCTCAGTTTCTGGCATTAGTGGGAAAATTCACATTAGACTATGAAGTCAAGCATGCCTGTTACACCTCTTAAGTACTAAAATAATAGGATGTGTCTCTAATGATTTAGTAGGAGTAAAATCATTTAAAAGAAAGCAAAAATCAAAATGGGTCAAATCTAAAGTTGAAAACTATACACTTCACAAATGATTAATTACTTGAATCAAAGTTAAAAATAGCCTGAGCTACCCAACTAAACACTGCTTAGAAGAAGAGATACATTATGAATATTATAGAACATACCATTTGAAAGTAAATGCCTGGGAAAAGATAGATTAAGCAAACAATAACCAAGTAAAAACACTGATTGGGGTATTATCAGGCAGAGATTGAAGGCCAAAATAATTATTAGAGGACATCTTAATAGAATCCATTCAAAATATAAGGACCCTAAGTCTGTGCCAAAAACATTTAAAATATATAAAAATGACAGGAGAAATTTCTAGCCACAGTTGGAGAAGTCCACACATAGACAATCTGAAAATTAGCAGTTGGCTATGCTTCAATTAACAAGGAATTCACATTTTCTTCAAGTAAACATAAATCATTTACCAAAGTTGACCCTATGCTGACTCATAAAGCGAACTAGAAATTTCAATAGATAAAAGCATTCATAATTTGTCTTTAACAGTGAATACTAGAAACAAGTTAGAAACCTATAACAAAGAGATGACAAATTTCCAGCTACTTGGGAATTATATGATTTCAAAATAGTTCCTGGGTCAAAGAATAAAAACAAGATATTTTGAAGTGAACAATGAAGGAAAAAAGAAAATAAGATGACAAAAGTGAATTGCAGCTACAGTAGTGAATGAAAGAAAAGGCAAACAGCTTCAAATGCATAGTAAAAAGGAAGGCTGAAAGTCAAAGTCAGAAATAGATAACATACCTTAAAGCCAACAAAGCCAAAAGGTTGATTCTTGGGCCTTTGATATCAGTAATAACCTCTACTGTTTTACTGTTTAACATTGTGCTTGAGATCCTTGCAAGAGAACAAAGCCTGAAATAAAAAGGCGTCTGGTTTAAAAAGGAGGCAATAATGCTTCACAGACAACTGGCTATGTGCATGGAAAATTCAAAAGAATCTTCAAATGGTGTTTAATAAGTTTATCAATGTCACTGAATACAAAGTCAATATATAAAAATGTTCTATCAGGAACAAATTGAAATTGTTAAGTGATACCATATAAACTAGCATACATTTTCAACTGTACAGAAAAAATTTTAAAGAAAATGTCAAGAAATTCTAAAATATCTAAATAAATGTATAGATATTCCCACATTCATGATTTAAAAAACAATTTTGTAATTTAGATCAGTTCAATATGATACCAAGAGCCAAACAGTATATTGGAGAAATTAACAAGCTGTTAGAAATGCAAGGAAGGACCTATCAAAAGTAAACATGAACAACAAAACTGAATTTTCCAACAGATATAAAGACCTGAGATTATAATGTTGATTAGCATAGGGATAGACAGATCCAAGTAACAATAGGCTAGTACAGATCAACATGTTAAGGTCAACCAATTTATGAAAAAGCTATATTTGGCAATGGTGCAATAAGTAGAGGAACATATTGTGTGGGGGGAATTCTCAAGACCCCTTTCTTCACACCATACATACAGAAAATTCCTTGTGAAATAAGCTCCAAATGTGAATGAAGATGATAGAGTGCCTTTATGGTTTGGCAATCATTCAAAGAACATATATCATAAAGGAAAAATTAAAAACTAAGGCAGTGATAGAATCAGGATAGAGGTTACCACTCTCCTGGCAAGAGTCAATTGAAAAAACAGTAACAGGAAAGAACATACAGGAAAAGATTGATGATGATGAATTGTAGGTATCCACTTGACTGGAATAAGGAGAACCTAGAAACCAGGTAAAATTATTTTAAGGTGTGTCTGTGAGGGTATTTGCAGAGATTGGTTTGTGTATCTCAGTGGACTAGGTGAGGAAGCCCTGTCCTCTGGGTAATCCAGCACCATCCAATGAGCCAGGTTCCCAAAGAGAACAGAAATAAAAGAGGTGAATATGCCCATATACTGATTGGAATATGCTTGTCCTCTCCTGTCCTTGCACATCAGGACTCCAGGTTCTCCAGCATTTGGACAACATTGCTTAACCAGCATCCCCTCCTGCCTTGGGTTCTCAGGCCATTGGTGTGGGGCTAAGGGTTACTCCATTGGCTTCCCTGATTCTGAGGCATTTGGACTTGAACTGAGCTGACTTTCAGTATTGCATCTTGCAGATGGCCTCTTGTTAAGACCTCTCAGCCTTCATAATCACGTGAACCAATTCCTCTAATAAATCCCCTTTCATGTATCTATAGATAAAGACACCCATTTGATTCTACCTCTCTGTAGAACCCTAACAAATACAGGCTATAATTAAGTTTTTTTTTTTTTTTTAATTATAGACTATTGAGAATTTACATGGATAAATTTGAGATTTTAGGATTCGTTTTAATATATTGGCTGCCAAAGTGAGCACTGATACTATATTTTAAGTGTGTGTTGACATATGTATATTATTAAGTAAATCTGAACCTGTCTTTAAAAATCTGCCCCAAGCAATCAACCAGATGTAGATGGCTTGTAATATGGCATATCAAACCTTCAAACACCAAAGCATCTTAAAATCTGTTCTAGAGAAGGGGGGGGGGGGAAGGAAAGTTCAACTTTGACCCTAAAATCAAACAGGTATGAATAGAAGAACAAATTGTAGGCCAGACTCTCTTAGGAACATGGATAAAATGTCCTAGTATTAAAATTTCAAATTCACAACTTAAGATACACTATGACTAAGGAAGGTTGAGTGCCAGAAGAGGAGGGTGGTTTAACTTTGGAAAGCCTATCCATATGTGTGTCACACCAGCAGATTCAGGAGAAACCCATAATACCATCTCAATGGTAATATCGTCCCTGAATGCAGGGACGATAAAATTCAATAGTCACGTCCACTGGTGATTTTACAAAATGAAGCATTCTCTTAATAGCAAGGAACTTCCTTATTATGATAGATAGCTTACGAGAATCCCTTAGCTGGCATCACAAGTTAATGATACAGTTTTAGAGATGTTTCAGAGAGCAGTAAGACCAGAATGACTACTGTACATCAATTCCATGTTGCAATGGAGATCCTGGCCACGCAATAGGACTACAGGAGGAAAGGAGATAAGGACAGGAAAGGAGATAAGGACTGGAAAGGGAAATGCCATCAGAGGGCAAGGTAATTGTTTATTTGAAAGTCCAAGGGACATATATAACTAAAAAGAATGAACTAAAAAAAAAAAAAAAAGTCCAAGGAAAACTTCACAGTATTATATAATTCAATTGGGGGTTGAGATTTTGGGCATAAAGGGCCAATATATAAGAATCAATATTGTTCCTTTCATCTTATTTGAAAGTACTATTTAATAAAAGTACATTTCATTCATAATAAAAGGTATAAGAGACCTAATAATTTATCCAACAGAATTGTGTAATAAATAAATAAATGGAGCAGCACTTCATATTTGGAGATGAGAAAAATTGGTATATTAAAGCATAATTTCTCCCAAAATAATTACAAATTCAACTGAAGTTCCAATCAAATTTTCAGTAGAATTTTTCATGGAACCTAAAATCCTAACCCTACATTAACATGGAAAGACAAAGAGTCAAGACATTTTTTTTTTTAAATTAGGAAGAATTAAGTATATGTGGAACATAACAGCTTTTCAGCCTTGTGACCCAAGTACCTGACATAAGCAACTTAGAGGAGAAAGATTCATCTTGACTCATCCTTTCAGAGGTCTCAGTCCACCTTCCAGGGCTCCATTGCTTTGGGCCTGAGGTGAGGCAGAATATAGCAGAAAGCAGTGGCAGAAGAAAGTTGCTGAGCTCCTGGCAGCCTGTAATCAGAACAGGACACTCTCCCAGCATCCTCTCTCCTCTAGCAAGGCCACATCTAAAACTTCAACCACCACCTGCTGATGTCATCAGATTATTAAGGTATCAATGGATGAACCTACTGATGAGGACCAAGCCCTCAACACATAAGCCTTTGGAGGACATTCCAGATCCAGAATATGAGAGGAGGGTGGGGATTCCTGTCATACCATAGTGGAACTCACTGTAAAACTATAATGATAAAACAGCCCTAGTGGTGCAAGGATAGGAATACAGAGCTATTTTTGAAGAAAAAGATGTATGAGAACCTAGTATGATACAGCATGGGGAAATGAATGACTTAAATAGATGGCACTAGGACAAATGCATGCCCATGTGGCAAAAAATTATGTACCGTATGCAAAAAATGGATGGATCAAAGACAAGGGGGAGGAGGAAACATCTTCAATACAAGAGGGAAAATTGCATGCCATGTAAGAAAGGAGTTGTTGAATGTGAAAAAAAGTAAAAACTAAAGAAAAATATTTACATCCTGACTATATTAAAGTTAAGAAACTTAGTATGACAGAAGACACTGAATATTAGGCAAGCCATGACTTGCAAGGTACTTAAAATTTGTCCACCAGTAAGTGACCAAAGAAGGGTCCAGATTTCAGAAACAACTAATTAAGGGGTAGTAAAAAGCAACATGAGAGAGAACCAAAGGATTAATTGGTCCAAACATGCTTTAGCTCACTAGTAGTCAAGAAAATGTCAGTATAATTAGACACCATTTCACAGATAATACCCAGGATTGGCAAAGATGTTGAGAAAATTCATTCATACTTTTTTCAGTGACTTTAGTGAAGTTGAAATTACATACTGCTTATAACAGCAGTTCAACATCTGTCTTTTTACAAAACTAAAGCTGTGCGTCATGTTTAGGTTTAGAAATTAAGACAGCACTTTCAAGCGCTCATAGCAAGAGACAGAGGCTGAATTGCTTTTTCCAAAAGCTGGAAAATTACCCTGCTTTTATTGTAAGACAAATCTTAGCTGTAGATAGCAAAAAGAAACTCCAATATTTTGCTTTAAACTCAGCTACATTTGAAGGTAATAGCAGTAAATGCAGTTTGTAAATAACTTCAGTCTCTTATATGGGTTGTATTTTGACTTTCTACAATTATCTAAGCCTTGTTCCATAACCTTGACATTCATACAAAGATTACAGGTCAGATTAGAAAGTATGTGTAGTAAAACAATTTGACAAAATTCCTTTCTATTTGTAAGAAATGACAGAGCTATTTGTTGCTTATGGCAGAGTGCATGTGAGACTCAAATTTAATATATTGAGACCTTTGCTTTAATACATAAATACCTAACGAACATTTTATATTTAGTTAACTAGATCCTAAGTTGTTTTCCTATTAGGAAAAGCTCAGGTTTTTATAACTCTGCTTCTAAATAAATAATTTCTGGGTTCTAGTAATTAGCATTATAAACTGGTTTCCTTTTAAAGGAAATACATATACTGGATTCTGTTTTTCTAAATTTATTTCTGAAAGAAGGTACCTTTGTTTCAACAATATATCACTTTTGAATGCAATTTCAAAAGTGCAAGAATGTTTTCTCACATCAGTATTTTAAATAGCGAGCAAAAAATGCAACTTCCATGACTAGCACTGGTGTCTTCAGTCAAATTCAGTCCCTGGCCTGGGACCTAAAAATGGTTTTGATGTGTGTGCATGCAAGGGTTGACTTAGCAGATTCCACATGGTCACACCCTGCCTGTGCCAAAGAGGTCTGGCTCTGAGCCAGCTCCTGAGAGATCTCTAAGCCCTTGGAATGTCCTGCCTGATATAGGTGCCTGTGCTGACCTTGGTGAGGCCTTGGATCACACCACATAGTTTATGCTAATCAGGAGTTTTGGTGGGGGCATTGTACTGGGCACATCAGCTTAACTGCTAGGAGACTGAAAGCTGAGTAATTGCAGCCAGGTGGGCTCGCCATGCTCCTGTGACTGACCCACCATAAGAACCCTGGACCCTAGGTCTTGGCTTGCTGGTTAACAATATTCCATACCAGCCCTGCATCATTTTGGAAGGATTAAATATTACCCATGATACTACTCTGAGTGATGACAAATTTAGAGCTTGCTCCGGGTGTCTCTCAGACTCTTCCCTGAATACCTCTTACCTTTGCTGATTTTTGTTTTGGAGGGGGGCTGGGAAGGGGAACACTGGAAATTGAACTCAGGGGCACTCAACCACTGAGCCACATCCCCAGCCCTAATTTGTATTTTATTTAAAGACAGGGTCTCACTGAGTTGCTTAGTGCCTCACTTTTTGCTGAGTTTGGCTTTGAATTTGCGATCCTCCTACCTCAGCATCCCATGCTGCTGGGACCTTTGCTGATTTTTAAGCTTTTTTTTTTTTTCTGTAATAAACTGTAACTGTCAGAATAAGCATTTTTCCAAGTTCTCTTAGTCACTGACCTGCACAGTGGTCTCCAGGGCCCTGACATATAATTTAAAGAATCATTAAATTTGTATATAGAGAGAGATGCAGCTATACCACTCCTTGGTATTTATCTTAAAGAATTAATCATAGTATCATGATAGATGCATACCCATGTTTATACCTGCACAATTCAAAATAGTCAAACTGTGGAGTCAACCTAAGTGTCCAACATTTTACAGGATAAAGAAAATGTGACACACAGACACACACATACCCATGCAAAATGGAGTTTTATTCAGTCATAAAGAAAAATGAAATGTCATTTGCTGGAAAATGGATGAAACTTGAAAACACTGTATTAAGTCAAATGAGCCAAACTCAGAAAGTCAGGGGTCCTATCTTTTCTCTCATGTGGAACTAGATAGGAAAAAGAAAGGTCATGTGGGGGTGGGGGACATGTGAAAATCAAGGGGAGATCAGTAGAGGAAAGGGATGGGGTAGGGAAGGAAGGGGGAGAAAGGAAAACTATTGGGAAATAATATGGATATGGTCTCTATATATGTATATGGTCTCCACTGCATATGTGTGTATATGTATGCATATTTGGTCCTTTACAGAAAACTCTGGCTAACCCCTGTAGAAATGTAATGAATAAATAGTCTATTTTTATACATTGAAATAAGAGCTAGAATGGAGGGATATTAATATGAATAAATTTCAAACTATTTCATACAGGATTAAAGTGACAAAAGTATAGTACAGCATGATGCCATTTATGTAACTGAAAAGCAGAACTATTAAGAATAAATGAGTATGCATGAAAAATTTTAAAATCACACTTAAAACGATAGTTTAAGGATGTCCACAAAATTTAGAGCAAGGAGCTTGGAGATGGATGGGATGAAAGGTAAAGTTTATTTGCAACTTTTTTTTCTTAAAAAGAGCTGCAAGGGTAAGAGCAGACCTTGAAAACAAATGAAAGGAAGTTAGTATTTCCATAAATCCATTTAGCTCAGAGTTATGGAATGACTGAGCTAAAGATCTCAGTTGCTTCAAACAAACTCCTCGTATTTTAAGTTAGAAACAGGACTTGGTAAGTGAATTGCCCAGGGTCTTCCTGAATTCTTGTTCAATTAAAGAGGCCATTCTGTAGAAGGTATTTTAGTGCTGACTGACTGGATTATTTGAACTGTGGAAACTTAGAAGTGATTATTGCGGTTTAAAGAAATAAGGATATCAGAGCTATGCCATATATTTTAGAAACATGTCAAGTCCTCTTTCAATTTGTGAGTCTTTAAATTAAGAACACTGATAGACTACCTGAGTAAAGAAGAAACTTACTTTTTGAGAACTCCAACAGCTGCTCTTTCTGTGTCTTCAGGAGTAAAGATCTACATCCTTAGGGTCTTTAGGCCCTTCAGACTTACAAGGGAGGCAACTTTTATCTTTTTTAATTTTTCTGTTTTTTGTAGCAGTCACTACAGAGCACCCCAAGTTTAGCATCCACTGATATCTGGAAGATTTTAGGATATTAAACTTTAAGTACTATGGGGATCTTAAGTAATCAAATAAAACACACGTATATGTGCCTTGTAAAGTGTAAATTATGGTAAAAGTGGTATTACTAGTATTAACCACTCAGCTCAGATTTCTAGTTTATGAAGTTTAATAACGCTTTCTCTAACTACATTGTGGGAGTTACTAGGAAAAGGAAACACGACAATATCAAAAAACAAAACAAAAACCCAACTTTATAAATGTTGAAAAACCATGTAAATGAGTCTTATCAGAAGTATTGCGAGGCCTGGTGATATAGCTCAATGGTAGAGCGTTTGCTAGCGTGTGTGAGGCCCTGGGTTCAATTCTCAGCACCACAAAAAAGAAAAGTATTCCTAGCTCCCTGACTGTGATGACACACTCACAAGGGCTAATTATTCCTATGAAGGGGGAAAAAGAAAACATCGCTCCTTGGTTTCCTGGACCAGAGGTGAGCTGAGTCAGCTGCAGTAGGGAAAAGTACCAGGTGTACCTCTTGTTCTTTGTAGCTCCTTTCACCTATATAAGCAAGAAAAAAAGGAAGAGGATATGATTTCTACCCTTATTTTAAATTCAACATTTATTAAGTACCATTTGTTGAGCATGTGATAGAGGGAGACTATGTGCTTAAATATATTGTTGTCGTCACATTTGCCTATAACAGTATTATCCCGTTTCTCATGTAAAAATTGAGATTCAGAGAAGTTGAATAACTTAAAATCTAATAGGACTTGAACTAGCATTTGAAAACATACCTCTCTGGTTTCAAAACATGTGCTTCACCACCCAGACAACACAAGGAAGCAAGGATCCAAGTGTAAAGGGAAACAACTATTGAAGGAGATAAAGGAGAAAAGCCATCCGCAAGGACGAAAGCAGCTAAGACAGGCTTTCTGCAACAAGCGGACCTTGAAGGAGGATGAGGAGAGCCAGGCGTGGGTGGGTGCAGGGAGACGGGCGAGGGAGAGTGATGACCGCCCTCACCACTTAGGGGGCTGCTGCCTGGTTGACCAGTGTGTGTCTTGGAAAATGAGAACATTCGCCTGGTAGTACTACCTGTGGTCACTGTTTGGCCCCAGGACAAGAAATAGAGGCAGGTGAGTGGAGGAGGTACGGAGACAACGTGGAGAATCAAAGACACCTGGAAAGAATGAAAAATTCTACTCATTTCCAGAATTCAAGAACAGAGTAAAGCCCAGACCACCACATCCATAATTTTGTAACCAACCACATCTGAGAATGCCTTAGACATTCTATCGATGATGACTGATGTTTCTAAACCCTTTCTAGAATGCTAGGAATTGAGGTGGGGTAGCTCAGAGTTGGGATTTTGCAACACCAGGGTGGTAGACCTGTATTCTGTGTCTTTTCCCTTCACAGATTCCTGATTGTATGCATTAACATGAATGAATTGAACACCAGTCACCATATTTATCCTACTTCTTGAGTTGTGAATAAAAACTAATCTATATAAAAATACTTTTGAAAATGGTAAGATTGGTGTAGACAATGGGTCTGATTTCTAAGCCGCACTGACCTTATTACTATTGTCCAAAGTCTTCTCTGGGAATTCATCAGGACCTGCTCTCTCTCATGATTTTAAAGGTCTTTTTTCCTAATCTTAAAAGATTTCTAAAATAGATGTTTTATATTTTTTATTCTTTTTGTAATGACTTATAAACAGAACTAGACCCTATCCTGACCAGATTTTCCAAATGAAAGAGGAAACTAGAGCCAAAGGCCCTGGTAAGGTATGAGTGTTGTAATTATTTAGTTTTCATGTTTTTAGTCAGACTTTCAAAAGAAGTACACATGGTGATTTCCCACCACATGCATGTTCCCTGACGGTCAGCAGGGGCAGGAAGTGTGTAAGCTACTAAATAAGTGACTTTCTGCTTCTTGTTCATGTCCAACCTGGCTTACCTGTTTGTTATTGTGCAGCATTTTTAATCCATTGTCCACCAGAGAATTTTACCAGATTTTGTCTCTTGTAGTTTGTATTGTTAATACAGTGCAGCTTTTTCATAATCTAGATTGTTACATTATTTTTCAAACATATCCCTCTCCTCCTGTTGACACCCACTGTCTTCTGGGGAGTGAGGCAAAAGCAGACAGAATGTCACTCATTTTGTTGAACATGGATTTCACAATCAGTTTCACAACCCTCAGTTTAGCACAAACAGCAGTGGTTTCTAAATATTCTTAGTAGTAGAACCTATTCTTTTAAGAGACATCTCTCAGAGATTTGGGTAACTACTGATAGAGTGCTTACCTCTCACGTGCAAGGTCTTGGGTTCAGTTCACAGTACTGCAAACACACACACATGAAATCTTTTTGCCAAAGCCCAATAAGTAAATTACATAAATGTGAATCTACCTGCTTAAGTACTCTATTTTACCTTGTAGCATCTGAGGTGCACAATTTGAAGATGATGGATACAAGCCTACCCTCTTTTATCCTCACCTCTGGAGAAAAGTCTCCCAGCTAGCCACTTAACCACCTTCAGTTCCCTCAGAGAGCCCTATTTTATAATCCTGCACCTTTGCCTATCTGCACTTCCACTGTGAACTCTCCACCATCCTCCCACCACTTACTGATGGCGTTTAATTTTCCTCAATAAGATCTTTTCCTAGAAATGTGCCCCCATGCCCTGGCTTGTGCTTCCTGCTCATTCCATTCATTCATGTGAGAAAAGTTACTACACTATAATGGTGATTTAGTTGTCTGACTCCCACATGGTAATTGTGTTCTTTCTGGAACACATTCTTATTGATAGTCTACCTCCAGTGTCACGCACGTGGTTGGTAATCAGTAATGATGGATAGATAGATGGACAGATAAGCAGATAAAAGAATACCAATTGACTAAGTGAATACAGTTTCCCAGTACCTGGAACTGAGAAGGGGAATTGGAGGTACTGATGAAGAAGAGAATTCCCTTTGTACAGTCAGTTGGTTTGGAATTTGCCTGTTGTTTGGAATGGAGAGTGAACCTGACACACTTCCCAGAAAGCCATCATCATTGAGTTGGCCCCCCGGAACCGTCCGGCATGAGTCATAAGCCTTCTCCCCATATCTGGTGCCATGTATTTATAGCTAATGCAGTGGTTTTTCACTTGTTAAACAACAAAAGAAAAATGGTTGCATGAAGGCCAAGTGAAAGACTAATGGAAATGGCTTTAATAATTAATTTTTAAAAGGCTTACGAATGACAACTCAGCTGGGAAGTTATAGAAACACTTAGGCTGAAGTTTCAGCTAGACAATGCTGCTCTGGATTGTTCTTTGGCGGTTAAATTGGGGTAATTTGAAAGGCAAAGAAGATCAGTGGTATTTGTTCTGCCTGCTTCTCTTTCTCCTTTTAAGCAGAAAGCCATATCTTTGGGAGGAAGAGTGTTGTGCATTCGAGTGCTATAGATAGGTGAGCCTCAATGAGATGAAGAGTGGAGCAAGCAGGAAGCAGTACTGCTTAATGTTTATTTTATTATATAGCCCACTTTCCAGAGTCACTCTTAGATCATGTTCAAGCTTCCTTTTCCTTATAGCTTACATGGTACGTTGTACCTCTCATGTGATTATCACAGACCACAGACTTCTGTGTAAGTTTTTCCTTTCTGTAGGTGATTCCACTGATGGGGATCAGTGAACTCCCAATTTAAAAAATTGAGAAAATTAAATTCATAACTGTAGCAATTGCCCTGTATGAGAAAAAATAATGGATTTTGCATTTGTTGAGCGTCTGCCATATCCAAAACACTGGCGCTGGTAGGTGTTTGTCGTGCTGACCTCTAGAAACTTTCACAATTGCCATCAAGTAGGTGAAGAACCAGTCCTGGAGAGGGGAGGCAATCTTCCTACCCACTCAGCTTGTGGCACAACTAAGACTTAACACTTAAGTCTCCATTCTTCCCACTGTGTGACTGTTCCCAAGACAGTGCAGTGGGAAACTTGCTAACAGAGGGGAGGGGGTAACAGGAAACAGAAGTGTTTCAGGATGGTAATTCCCTCTCCTCTAACTCTCTGGTTCTTTTCTCTTTGGAGTAGAACAGCAAACCTGCTCCCCCCCCCCCCCCCGCCCCCTTCACTACTCTTTTCAATGCCCAGATTGACGTCCTTAAAAGAGGTTAATTTACATTTGAATGGCAATTTGAGAGTTCACAAAGAATTTGTGATGTATTATTTATACTCATTTTACAAAGGAGAAATTAAAATCCAGTTAGGTTTATGACTTACCCAAGGTCACATAGCTTATTAATAGCAAAGGGCTTTTAAGTAAATTTAGAATTCCTAATCTCAGATACTCTTCCCACTACATCCTCAAGTGAGAACCTGTGATTTTTCACTAAGAAGATGGGAGTGGACTTCACTCTCCAGAGCTGTTTTGTTTGTTTCTTCTCTTGAGAAGAGCTTATCCTTGGAAGGCATGAAATGTATTAGGTACTTACAAGCCTGTCCACATCATAAGGTAATTAAATGTGCAGATGCCACTGTGCATCTTGAAAGACCCCACAGTGAGCGTGGCGAACACTTGTGAGTGGTTGGATCATTGGTACTCATTCTGATTTGAGGATATGCTGTCCTCCACGCAGCAAAGAAGGCTCACAAATCCACCCGCTGCAAGGGAGCTGCCAGCCCACCATCCTCCCTGTGACTTCTTATATAACTGCTACATGGCCAGCAGCTAAGCAGGCCCAGCTATTTTCTAGAAGGGAAAACTGTCAGAGCAGAAAGGAGAATCATTCACTTTGCTCAGTCTTGACTTCTCATTGTATTTGAACAAAGTTGAGCTGGGGGAGAAGAGGTGACCTTGAACTGATTTGCCCAAACCAAGCAAGTTAAATGGTAGAATAGGAAGAACATCAGATTTGGATCATAGAAGCTGGGAGCCCATATTCCACTTCTTTAAATCCCATTTTCCTAATCTTTTAAAATGAAGCTCATAGCATGGTTCAGCATACTGTCAGGTGATACGTGGGCAGAGGAACTCCTGCTTCTGAGTAGGAGGACCCATGAATTAGGAACTATCCATACAAAGAGTTGGGTGGGTGGAAGATGCTCAGTGTTGCCACACTGGAAAACATGTTTAACCTTTATGCTCTAAGTACAATAACTTCTGCTGTTTTATGATGATGAAGAAGATGTCAGTAATGAGGTGAGTCTAAAACCTGGCATCTCCTTTCTTTGAGACTTTTGATCCTTTTATTGCCCCAACTATTGAACAGCATACTTTGATGTGTAGTTATTATACCTTTATTTGTGTAGAGAACTGTTTCTTGATCTAGCAAATAATTTTAACCATTTAGAACTTGGGGGAAAATAATAATAGCAGGATTTTCTCTTTCTAGTAATAGAAGGTTCAATAATTTGGTCCAAACTTCCCTCCAAGAAACACACACACACACACACACACACACACACACACACACAGACTAGCTAAAGCAAAAAATAATTACTAATATAGGAATTGCTAACTGACATCTGAGAATAAGTGCAAGTGTAGAATGATAAGCTGCACACTTTTGTCTTGATAGTATTTGCCAAGCTCAAGAAATGAAATGTCAGCACTGCAAATTCCTGACATTTTGGAGTCTACAGGTACAAAAGACAAAGTTCAAGGCTTACTAAGTTGGGTATTCTCCCAGTAAGTCCATACACATTGGTCTGGGATTCAAAGGTTAATATCCTAAGAATAAGAAGGAATCAGAAGCAAAACAGTCATCAGTTTTCTTAGCCATATTTTATTTTCAATTGATGGCTAAGGACACAGAAAATCTTGAGTTTTGTAAGTGCCCCCAGGTATCTAGCAGAAGCATCAAAAACCTATTATACTGTATATTATTTCTACAAATAATTTTCTAGTTCTATAGCACACAGAGTACCCAGCAGAGATTCCTCTCAGTCATGAATGAGATCACCTGGAGAGTCCTCTTTCCCTGTTTTACTCTTCCCAGTCACCATTCTTTTTCATTGGGACCATATTTCAAAATAAGCTTTTGCATGAAAGCACTTCTCTTCAACCCTGCTACATTGGCTAAGACTCTTGGAACCACACACAGTCCTGTGACAGACACTTCCGATGGATTCTGGTATTGGACTAATAGGTCAATGATGGCGCCTCTTGGTAAGTGGGTGGGTCACTCCTGCTGGCGTGCAGCAGCCTCACGAGTACTAACATTTTTGCTGGTGTGAAATGATGAAAGTGGAAGATGAAGCACTGGCTACCATGCTAAGGGTAGATATAAGAAATATGTGGTTAATTTTAAACAGCATAGAATTAGCTGACTTTCTGGTTTATGGTCTTTGGAAGTCTTGTAGAAGGAAAAGAAAATGGCAGGCTCAGGTTAGCCAACTCAACCTCAAGGAATGTTGAAAGCTTCCACATAAGTGTAGTGATCTGCCTCCCAGCCTCTGCTACAGGAACGTTGCTGGAACTCATTGCCAGGGTTTAATTGTGAGTGCAGCACAGTTACCAAGAACAAAAACAGGCCTACCAGGTCTCTAATGTCAGCATCAGGGTCCAGAAAAGACACAGTAGACCTTGAGACATGGGATAGATTATTTGAAAGGGCAAACATGCTGCCTTGAACTCCAGATTTCCTGAACACCACAAGAAGCAGGGTCTGCCCTGCTTCCCAGAGAGAGTGGTCTTGCCTGTGGATCCTGCAAATCCTGCACTAGATATAGGAGCTTGACCAGATGTGTTTGTACTAAGGTCTGCTTCTAGCTTCCCAGTCAACACAGGAAGAGAAATGTAGCTTGGCCCAGTATTTGTGCCAGCTGACAATGCACTCTTGTCACTCTGCAGCTTCTCTGTAATTATGAGGACAGCGGTCAAGGCAAATCTCCTAGCTGACTGTTGTACAATCAGTCCATCTTTTGTCAGGAGATAAAAGGCTTAAGATGGATAAATATGGTCACTTAGGCAATGGCGAATGGTTTAGTGGCCTGGGACCTGGAAAAGGCAAGGTTGGAAGAGCAGAGACCAGAAAGTCTAGGGAAGAGCCAGAGATGGACTTATGGAAGTAAATACAAAAGAGAACCACTGAATCTAACATTGTCTGCTGGACACAGACACTGCAGAAGACAAGCTCAACAACGAAGGTGGACCGACTTATGAAGTCGGCCAGCTCTTTTCCTTCATCTCCACAGTGATGCTGCAGTGGGGTCCCTCACGGGAGACCCTAAAGACAGGAATGGCAACTGTGCCTGGGTTCCTTTTCACTAAGGCTGATGTAGTTACTGCTACAGTCAAATGCCTACATTGTCCATAGCCAAGACCAATATTGAGCCTCTAGTGTGACTCCATCCCTTGAGCGGACCATACAGTCACCCAAGTAGCAGCAAGTTGATTACATTGGACATTTTGCACCTGGAGAAAGCAACAATTCATCCTTTAGGAATTGGCAGCCACTTCCAGTTTTGCCTTCTCTGCCTGCCTTGCATGGCTTCACAACTGGATTTAAATCCTGGCTCATTAACTATGATTGCAACACTATTTGAGCAGTTACCTGATGAGAAGGGTGTGAAAATTAAATGAGATAATACACAGAACACATTTAGTATGATACCTAGCAGATAGTTGATACTCAGCGTTTGCTATTTTAATACTTATCAGACAAAGAAAATTTCCTTCTCTTCCTAGTTTAAAATTACTCTTAGGTTTTAAAAAATATCATTAATAAAATTTGAATGTTATTATTATTAAATACTTTTTTTTTGCCACGACTGTTAATTTAGTGTGTTAATTTGACTGGTAGGTTATGGTGCCCAGGCATTCAGTCAATACGGGTATAGGTGTCACTGCAGAAGTAGTGTGTAGGTGTGATTAACATTTACATTAATAGACTTGCCCTCTACAAGTGGGTGGGCATCAACCAGTCAGTCAAAGGCTGGTGTTTTGTAGAAACAAAGGCATTCTATTTCAAGACTGCAGTAAAAGTCCTGCCTGGGTCTCCAGCCTGCCTGTTTCACCTATGGGTCCTAGACTTGAGATTGTGACTTCCACACTTAGCAGTCTCCACATTGTATCATCGTGTGAACCAATTCTTAAAAATCAGTGTCTCTCTCCCTCACATACACACACACACCCACATACTCACATGCATTTTCTCCAAAATTGTTAAGGTCTTAGTTTATTGACTCCCTTTGAACCTTAATTTCTTTCTCATTAAATATGTGCTTACTAGTGTCCATCCCAGTATTATTTGGAAGGTCAAATGAAATCTGATAGAACTTTGTAAACTCTAAAGCAATGCACAATGTTGGTTGTGGTTATTACGAATACAAAAGCTAAATACAGAACTTATGCGCTGCTGGCTCTGCCTCAGAGAACCTTCCACATACACTGGGCAGGGGCAAGAGGACCTGCATGAGGGTTTCTGCAGTTGTGTGTGGTCTCTCACCACATGTCCCTGCATTCTTCAATTCACATGGCAGTCCCTCTGTCAGTGAAGGAAGAGCAGAGACTTTTCTTGGGACCCCTACAGCCACCTCTTAAGTCTGATGTGCTATTACCTGCCAACTGCTTTTCCTTCTATACCTATGGAATGTAATTAAAAATGAAAAGCTCCAATTTCACCCAATATCCCTCTGAAACTATTTGTTTTTTCCAGTTGACTCCTTTCCTTTTTCTTTACAGCAAGAGGAAATGATCTTATTTTCAGAAACAAAACAAAAGCAAAAACAAAAAACCAAGTTCAGGAGTCAGGAGTCAGCAGGTTGAGGTTTTATGGCCATTTATATCCAGAGCAGCTGAAGAAATGTGGCCTTTTCATGAATCTGGTTAATAGTGCTGTTCTAACCTACTTGATTTGGTTATTAGAGTAATTGGAGAGACTAATATGTATAGGGACCTCTGCGCTCAGCACTGTATCAGACATCTCATGTATGTTTTTGAATTAGGATAAGATTAAATAAATACTAAATGTTATAATTTGAAATGTTATAATTTCAGGACTGGGGATCGAACCCAGGGGCACCTTCCCACTCCAGTCACATCCCCAGCCCTCGGTATGTTATTTTGAGATAAGATCTCACCAAGTTGCTGAGGCTGACCTCAAACTTAGCATCCTCCTGTCTCAGCGTCCCAGGTCACTGGGATCACAGGTGTGTGCCACCACACCAACCTTGAATGTGCTATTTTAATGATTTGCTCTAGGAGGAACTCGATTCTGAGATTTGTGTAACCTTGATTAGGAACAGTTAAAAAAAAAAAAAAAAAAGAAGAAGAAGAAGAGGAAAGAAAGAAGGACAACAGCCTGACATTTCAAAATTACAAACATACCAGGATATGGCTTCAGAGTAAATGCTTCTTTTGTTTGGGGCGGGGAGCCACCTGAAAGGGTTTTAAGGAAAGTGGCTGTTCATCCATCTGGAGCAAAACAGGGCAGGCACAATGCCAGCACGGGAGCTCTGGACCTCTGCCGGTGTCCAGGGGATGCATAGACCCCGTGCAGGGCTGTGATGTGTGGATGAAGCGTGGCCCCTTGAGCTAGGTTTCCTGGGCGTGCATCCCAGCTGTGTGGCTTCCATGTTTCAGAGCCTTCATCTGTAGAATGGTAGCCTTCAACCTTATAGGACAATTTGAAAGATTAGTTGGTTTCATTTATACAATGGATGATAGAAAGCACTGTAAGTGGCTACCTAGTACCCCAGTGTCTGCTTGCTCTTGTAGAGCAGAGGAGATGAACAGAGCATCCCATGAGGACGTAAATGATACTTTGAATAAGTGAAATACCCTGGAACTGGGTGGGAACTGGCAGGTTTGGCTAAAAGTTTATGTGAATCATGATTAGTGATGGCTGAAGCTGGGTAGTGGTTACATGGGGATCCACTACAATATTTCTTTACTTTTGTAAACAACTTGTCATGTTAAAAATGCTTTTTAAAAAGACTGTCGGCCTAGGAAAGCATCAATTTCATGTCTGTATGCTATGCCCTCATTTCAGTTCACCCTTGCACTTGACCATTTATTGGCCTGGAAGCTGAGAACAGATACACTGGTATAAAGTTATGTTCACCTCATATTCATATTTTAGAAAGCATTTATTCATGAGACATTTGAACTAAGTCATATTAGAAATAATTTTGTTAAGCTCTGCTCTCAAGTTGTGATCATCATTATACATGTTTATTGGTGACTAATTACATGACTGAGAAAGTAGGTATTTGACAAGAAAATGACTAGATTTTAAGTCAAATTTAGGAAGTGACTTCTATATAAACGAACACAAAGTTTGTGGCAGAGAGAGACAGGGTCAAGACCTCCGGTCTGCAAAGAGCATTATTTATTAACAAATCTTTCTGAGTTATACAGGAGCTAAGATAACTTGACTGTCATGTTTAACAATTAGTTTACAGAGCCTCACAACACTAACCTGAAGGCTGAACTCATTTATTTTTCATGCATACTGTAAGCAACAACACCTGTGGTTGAAGACAGAGCTCTCCCGTGAAGAGTTAGTGAAGCTCAGTAGGTAAGAAGGTGTTTCTAAAAACTATGCTGTTACTTGATTTCACACTGTACCCAGGTGCTATCAGCCAATAGGTTTTTTTTTTTTTTTAACAAAAAAGCACAAGTGCAATCAATGTTGGTGGCAAGGTATGGAGGATTTTATAGTTTAAACATTGTAACTCACGTCTGATTTTCATCAAAATGAAGTATGAGGTCTGAGACAGACTTGGGTCTGAATCCAATTTCCACTAGTCACAAGCTGTATGATTCTTGGCAAATGTTTTAAGCTGTCTGAGCCGCAGTTTCTCATTTGTAAAGGAACGTTAATACCAGTCTCCAGTGACCTGGTAAATGTTTAATAATTAGCTTACAGGGTTAGCAAAAATGTCCTGATTTGTAGGGTTTGCTGATTTCCATGGTGTAATTATTCCTGCCACAGCCTGCTTCAGGCTCTCAACAAAGTCCCTGAACAGAGAGAAGCCAGGGCAGCAACACTACACCTTATATAGTGCTTCCCTCCTAGAGATTCAGGGGACCTCAGTGACCCCAGGAACCAGGATAATAATAAAATCTAGTGATGAAGTAACTAGGAAACAACATTTTAAGTGCTTATTACTTTTGTTTTTAATATATATTATTTAATTCTAAGTTTATATAATTCAATTTTAAATAATGGCCGAATATGTACTCCAGCTCACCAGATTCCTGAGAATGGAACAGTAGGCCCTCCTGAGCTGCGTATCCTACTTTCAACACGCTGCTGCGCATTTCTGGCTCTTGGATTTCGGGAACACTGCATCTCCACCATACAGCCGTCATGATAGGATGTAAAACTGGAAAGTGACCAGGTGTCCTGCCCGATTCATCTCCAGAATGATGGTGCCAGCTGGCCTTCCTACTAGCGGCCCCTGTGGGTTCCCACGGCTCTCCTGTTGAGGTGTATCACTGAGGAGAGGCAACACGTGGACGGACCCTGCCATGCCCTGCAGAAGGTAAAGGAGCGGCAGGCATCCAGCTTGGAACACGGACTGGTGAGCCTGGGAAGGCGAAGCAGAGTCGGCTTCATAGCAAAGCACTCTTGCTTTAAATGCACACAAAACAGTACTTTTTCCCCAAGAGAATTCAAATAAAAAGACGCACATCAGATGTATCTGAGAGGTTATTCCCAGAGGGCAGGGCTGTGTCGTGTCAGGGAATCACTTTCAATCTTCTGTTCCTATGGTCTCATAACTCTGTATGAGCTTGCACATTTATTTTCCAGGAGAAGAAACCACATGGAAACTACATTAACAATTTCCATAGTAAAGCAGTATATCCAGGATAGGCGCTATGTACAACAGTCTTCAAAGCTTAGAACCATCATCCCTGATTGATCGGTATGTTGGCAGTATGTATTATAACATTTGCAGAGGAATAAGCAATTTTGATTCTGTCTTATGTATATTATCCCTCCTAACCTTCAGAACAAAGCTTAGAGGAGCCAAGAGTTTCATCCAAGATGAGAGAATTAGCAAGGACAGGAGAGCTCTGCCTGGCCAAACCAGAGGTACCTGGCACTCTGCCAAGGAAAAGAAAGCCTGATATGGACCTCACTGGGTAAACGGGAGGACATTGCACAGTCAACATTCTCTTACATTCTCTCACTATTCTCTTACACGTTCTTTATCTCAAGGCAGAAGGCAAATATTACAACAAGGATTAAGTAATGGGTAAACTGGCAAGCACCTTGCAGCTTTTAAAAAATTCTTTACTTTTATTTGCATGATGAGAATCACAGCTTAGAAAACTCAACTTTTCTAATTTGCCCAAGGTCACACAAAATTTTTTTCAAATACCCAGGATAGGAAGCCAAATTATCTAAGACCAGGTACTCTTAGTTTAATAGAATCAGCTAGTCTGGGGAAATCCTGGAAATTCTAGAAGAAGGGCCATCAGCTAGCTTTAGAGCTTAGGCAAGGCATGGTGTCCTCCGTCATGCAATGGGGACGATGCCTGATGTGTGTGGTGGTTGCAGAGAGCACTCACACATGCATTTATGCAGTTACTTTACAAACATTTATGGAAGCAACTTCTGTGTACCACAGAAGTGTAGAATACTTCTGTGTTCTAGGCATAGGATAAGATGAGAGAGTAAATGCCATCAGTAAGATAAACAAATTATGTTAAAGCCTGTAGTTTGTGGTAAACAGAAAACACAGAGATTTTTGAAGAGGGAATTGACATCATATCTGATTTACAGTTGAAAGATTTCTCTGATTAGATATGAGAAGGCCCAAAAGTGGAAATAGGCCAGTTAAGAGGTGATTTCATTAACTCATATGAAGAGATGAGGGCAGGTTGGACAGAGGAGAGAGTGGTAGAAGTGTAAGGAACAGCTCCATTTGGGATATTTGTGGACCTGTGCAAATATCCTTTATGTTGTTTATACTCCATGGAAGCTGTTTCAGAAATTCAACTCTAGGCATAAGTTCAGTTGTAGCATTTTCCCAAATTCTACAGTTTGTTTCTTGATTTTTTTCCCCCCAAAGGAATAATCATGTTCTTGTCTATGGTTCTGCCCTAAAACCACTGCTGCTTTTCAACACTGCCATCAACCCTCCCACCAAAGTTTGATTCACTAGGAGAGATCAAGATTTAATTAGGAATTATTAGCTTCTGTTCAGAAGCTGATGTTCCAGATCTTAGGTATTTTAGAGTTTGATGCATTTGGGGTTGGAAGAAGAGGGAGCCGAGATTGGTAGCTGTCTATAAAACATCTTACATCCCACTCTCCTCCGGGAATAGGTGTCCTAGCCAGTGACAGGTCCTTCTTATTTTAGAGTTTACTTCCTAGGACCTCTCCTCATATCGATCTTCTTAGACTAGAATCCTTGCAAGCAGACTCTGAGCCACAGTGTAAACTTCAGAAAGTGTATTGAAAGTGATTTCAGGAGACACCTTTGCAGAAGAAAGAAAGGCAGGAATGGGTGGAAGGAGAAGCTGACCCGTGACATGGTGTAACTGCGGCCTCAACCAACCAGAAACCTCCACATGCTGATCCTGCCTGCAGAGAAGCGCGTAAGTACCTTCAGACCTGCTGGATTCCATGGCACAAGTGAGCACATGCATACCGCACAGCAATAGGTTCATGGCAAGCCCTCTTTCCAACCTGGCAGCTCTTCTGGATCCTGCTGGCAGCTCTGCAGCAGTGTGGGCCTTCTACTTGTCTGGAACTGAAGCAAGGAGGTCAGTCATTGGCCCTGGGTTGCCCCTGAGGAAGGAGCCAAATCTCAGATGGGACAGTCTCACCACTGACAGCAATTCCCAGTGAGGACCCAGCTATGACACCCAGCAGGAATACGCCCAACATCTGGAGGTGGAGTAAAAACCCTGGGATTTAGGGTGGAGGACCAGAGGACCCACCACACATGAGCATCTTAAACAGAAGAAGAGGTACCATGCCGGAGAGTGGGAAGGATGGTAGGTAGGTTTGGCACCCGGACCAGCCTGCGTTTGTGTCTTAGAGCCTGGACTTTCCACGTGTGTGTCCTCAAGTTATTCTACCTTCCTGAACTTTTACTTCCTCATTCGAGAAATGAGCATGATCATAGAACCCTTGCCCTGCCACTGCGCATGGCCGACGTTGAACCAGACGAGAAGGTGGGTGTGAGAGCCGGGTGAAACGTTCTAGAGTGCAAGGGCTCCTCACGAGAGTGGCCTGCCATCCGTGCACCCCAGGGACCGTGGGTCCCGGGGCGGAGCTCACTGAGCTTGTGCCAGAATCTGGCCTGGGAGAATCACAAGGAGGGGGAGAATGCTCCTGTGTATGCGTGTCCAGGAAAAGAGGACTAGTGGGGGAAAGCCCGGTGAGAGGAAGAAACTTGGCAAAGAGAAAGATCAGGAGAAGAAAGAAGAGAAGGGAAAAAACCAGCAGGACCGGAGTTTGTTAAAACACTGCCATGTGTGGCACTCGCTGTGTTTGGCACTTGTGCCTACGTTCTAGTAGGAATCTCGATTGTAAGTGAAAGGAAATCCAGCTCTGTGCACACGCGCGCACACACAGGATTTGTTGGTTAACAAACAGAAGATAGTGCTGGCTTCCAGCATAGCTTGATTCCAGGACTTACATGTCTGCTCCTGCCTCTCAGCTCTGGCCTTAACTCCTGCAGGTGTTGACAAGAGGGAGGCAGCAGCTCCCGTGTTCATCCCTCACTCAGCTCCAGGGCCCTGTGGAATGTCCTGCGCTAACTGACCTGGCACCTACGCAGACCAAGTGGACAGAGTTGGCCAGCAGGTGGTTCTCCTGGTGAAGGGAGTGGACACTGGGCAGGAAGAGCCACCAATGACTACATCAGAGTCCTTTGGTTCATTTTAGAGGTGAGAAAATTGGCACTGTGCGAGACTGAGTGACTCACTCAGGACACAAACTCCCAGCAGCTGTCAGAGGGAAAATAGGATTGAGACATGGCTAGAAAGTGGTTGTTCTGAACTTTGATACTCTGTGTGGCTCTGAGGCCAGAGTTTGTATTCCTATCCTAAATATTGACCGCATGACCTTGGCCTGATCACCTGCCCCTTCTAACCTTTGTCTTTTCTTCTAAATGAAATTCAGCTCAACCTTCAGCAAACTTACCACGAGATGAGATGTGTAAGCAGAATCCAGAAATGGCCTAAGTACTGCCAAACACCTTGTTTTCTTTCTTTTCAGTATTTGTTGCAAGTGAGCATAAGCCCGGTTCTGCTTGGCTACAGTCGCAGTGTAGTGGCTCTCTTCCTCATCCTGCAGGGGAGATAATGGACGCCTTGGCGGGAATCATGTAGCTCATTGAACAATTCAAATCCTCTTCCTCCTTTATCCTGCTTCCCAATGTTCTGTGCTTCATTATAAAACAAATGCTTCTTTCCACTGTATCGACCCCAAATATTTTATCAATTCACTTGTGTCACTGAAAGCCAAGTATCAGCCTGGCGACACACAAAGGTACTTTGTCAGGCTGTGGCTACAGACAGCCAGACTGATTACCTGTGAGAGGACTGGATGGTGTTTAGTTTTACACTGGCAACGTCTTTTAAACATAATGTGTTGGTGGCACATAATCGCACTGCCCTGGCAGTCTGTGGTCCCCCAATCCATTCTTCTAGTTTTGTCTGTCTTTTGTGCCTGTATTTAGATAGCTGTAGGATTGTGCAGTTATATTTTTATATTTTGTTTGTCTTACTTCAAAGATTTTTCTGTTCTGTTAACCTGGATGTCACGATTTTAACTGATGCTTTACATTCTAAATGTGTTTATTGATTCATTCAGCAGAGCTTTATTTAATAACTGCTTAACTCTTTCTCTATGAGTTGCTTCCAGGTTTATTCTTACAAACGGTATAATAAATATTTTTGTACACATACCTCTCCTGACCTTTTGGGTTATTTTCTTAGGATGAATTCCCAGGAGTGAGATCATTAGGAGGAGCAGCTTTATACATCTTAAAGCTAACAGTCGGCGCTGTGACAGTGTGTCACAGGGGTTGTCATCTCATAATCCTCCTCCCTCATAAGACAACATTGACATTATTTTGATAAATACAGGACTCCTGCATGAACCAGCTTTTACCTGTTGCTAATTGCCCAATAAGCCCTAACTTTATTTCTCCCATTACCATACAAAATGTAGCTTTTCTTTTATAATGTGCAGGATATCTTGTTTTGAACATTAAACTGCTTCTGTAGTGCCGTACTGGAAAAGGTTTATTGGATATATGGTCCAGGGCCATTGTCAACCATTGTCCCCTTTGCTGAGTGCTAAGTTGCTTCAGAGGTCATTTAACTTCTCATCTTGGAGTTACAGTGTTTCAGTCAGTTTTTTTTTTTTTTTGTCACTGTGACTAAAAGACCTGACCAGCACAATTATAGAGGAGGAAAAGTTTATTTGGTGGCTCACGGTTTCAGAGATATCAGTTCACAGACGGCAGGCTCCATTCCTCAGGGCTTGAGGTGAAGCAGGTCATCATGGAGGAAGAGTGTGGCAGAGGGAAGCAGCTCACATGATCAGGAAGCAGAGAGACTCCACTTGCCAGATACAAAATATGTACCCCAAAGGCACGCCCCCAATGCCCAGCTCCTCCAGCCACACCCCACCTGCCTTCAGTCACCACTCAATCCCATCAGTGATTAATTCACTGATTGGGTTAAGGCTCTCATAACACCAAAGTGCTTGTACACTCTTCCTTTCCTTCTCCCTCTCCTTCTCCCTCTCCCTCTCCTCTCCTCCATGAGGGGTACAGCGAGAAGACAACTATCCACAAGACTTATCAGATACTGAAGCTGTATGCACCTTGATCTTGGACTTGACAGCCTCCAGAACTGTGAGAGACTAATGCCCATTGTTTAAGCGGTCCAGTCTATGGCGTTTTGTTATAGCAACCTAAGCTGACTTATATGCTCTTTGTCTGTCAATCCTAATATATGCAATGTTAACAGATAATTAAATGAATATCTAGATAATTTAGAATTATCTCAACATTTCTTATTGTATGTACTCTTCATGACAGCTTTGTAAATATGCCTATTTTCTAGAACAGTAAAGTTCAACAGGAGAATTTGGAGAACTCTAAGAAGTTCAAGATGGCTTAATGGTGAGAGGAACGGCATGAAAGAATTCACTGGACAGACAGGATAACTGCAGAGGCCAGACTGTGAAGGGCTTCTGTGCAGGTTCAGGAATCTGGTCTTTGACCTGCTGAGGCTCACGGTTGGAAAACTTCATCAAAGGAGCAACACGGTCAGATTAGCTAACATGCCAGAGATGATAGATCTGACAGCAGAATGTGGGTTGCCAAGGAGCAGGAACCCAAACAAGCAGGCTTGCAAAGGCAGCGCGACAAAGGCCTGCAAGAGTGAAGGAGACTTAGAGGTCATTTAACTCTCATTCTGGAGGTGCAGGAACTTGACCAACAGAGAGAAAAAGGAAACGTGTCTAGGGCCCTCCGGCTCAATCAAGAATGCATTCACAAACACTTATTGAGTCCCCAGGAGGTAGGACACCGTACTAAGGACCAGGGGCAGACTCACTGGTGTGCAAGAGACATGTTCTCAGTTAACAGTTTGTAAAGGGAAATGAATATTTTCAAATTAAAGTAATTGTAACCATGCTATGGTGCGACAGGAGAAACGTGTGAACCTTACTAAGGTCAAGGTGCTACTAATTGGTGGAGCAAGCCTCAGGAGCAGGGAGTTCTGAGTCACAGGCCAGTGCTTCTCCATTCGCCAGGGCTGCCTCAGCTGCCTCATTCATGGACACATCAGTGATCACCCGATTACTGTTTGCTAATTTGCCTATCTGAATAAAAACTCCCAAGGGGTAGGGCAGCCATCTGTAACTCCTATGCGCACAATCTGATAGCTTAATTGGTGTTATATGATAACATTATGAGTAATAATGCTCTCATTTAAATAGCTGAATGATATAGCAATAAATATTGATAAATACCACCATAGGGCTGGGGTTGTAGCTCAGTGGTAGAGCGCTAGCCTAGCATGCGTCAGGTCCTGAGTTAAATCTCCAGCACTGAAAAAACAAACAAACAAACAGACAGACAGACAAAAACCAGCCACCATGGTTAGCTTCATTAATGAAAATATTTTGATGGAAAGTAGAAAGAAAAAATTATTTCCTCCGGTACACTTCCCCCGGCAATGGTAAAGCCTGGGTGTGTACGGGCGGTTGTCTTCCTTTGGCCATTTGTCCCTCCATCCTTCAGTTGTGCCTCTTGACCACACCACACAGGCCCCCGTTGCCCCTCTAGTAACTGCTTCTCTGTCGGACAAAGAAGGGAAGAAGCACTTACCGTGGTCCTGCAGGAGTTGAGTTAAGCACTCTGTGTTTTCCACTGAATGACAGAACCCTGTGCTTTGGTGCTTGGGTTCTAAGGAGAAGGCCACAGTCAAACTGGTAACAGAAAGCAGAGCTGAGGCTGGAATTCCATGATCCCTACTGCTGGATGACCTGCACTGATGGAGCGCCTCTGGTTTCCCTGGGACTATGTGACATGCACATCACTTCAGAAGAGAACTAAAAGCAGCTGGAATCAAAGGGGTACTGACTGGTACTGACTGGTCACAGAGACTACGATGACCCCTCTTTCCCCATTCCTCTCTCATGGTTAGGCCCATTATGGTAGGCTACTTAGGATCTTTGTCCATCTTCCCAAATTCTCCTCTCCAAGCCAGTGGACGGAATATAAAGGGAGGAGCCTTCCATGGAGAGGGTTTTGGTGGGAGAGGTTAGCCCAGTTCAGTCTGGCTTGGCTTACACTCAGCAAGAGTCCATGAGCAGGCAGTCACCAGAGGCAAGGGGAGGGCTTTGGAGGGATTCAGCTTTGTAGCCACAATGGGTGACAAGTATCTGGGATTGGACTCAGGGGCACTTACCCCTGAGCCACATCCTCACCCCCATTATTATTATTATTAGTAGTAGTAGTAGTAGTAATAGTATTGCGACAGAGTCCCACTAAGTTGCTTAGGGTCTCACTAAGTTGCTGAGGTTGGCCTTGAATTTGTGATCCTCCTGCCTCAGCCTCCTGAGTTGCTGGAATTACAGGCATGCACCACCACACCTGGCTGCACAATGTATTTTTTTAACCTACTTCATTGAAGAAGGCAGGAAAGTTGGAGTAGGATAAGGTGTGTAAATGCCAGGACAGAGAGGGAGCAGAGGCAAAGTTTAGTAATTGGATGTGTTTATAAAACTGATCAGCTCCAGACTTCTGTGTATGTCCCGGTGGTTGGTGGCCTCCCGGCACTGGGATTTGAACGAATGTGGCTGTGGAAGGACACGTCTGAGGGGGATGGGACCAAGCTCAACCTCTCTGTCCCCAGGCCTGAGCTTCAAACACACTCAGGCCCCTTCTAGGGGTTTGAGTTTTCCGCCTATCTATCTCCATCCTCCCGTCTGCACACTTCCCTGCTGGTGCCCTTTGAGCCTGCTGCTGCAGTCCCGGGGCCAGGCCTCATCTGAGCAAGACAGGCCTCAGGGTCCCGTCCCATCTCCCAGGTTCAGGCCCAGTCTTCTCCTCACCCTGATGCTGCATTCTCGTAGCTCCTTCGTTACTGCAGCTCCAGGGTCCCTGCCTCGCTCCTGGGGCCCTCGGGTCCTGCTACGCACCATCTCTGCACCTGCTCTCTGCCTTTTCTTGTTCCTGCCTCAACCAACACATCCAGAAAAACACTATTATTTTTCTCAGGTGCCATCATGTGTACTTAAAAAATCCAAAGGAATCTATAGCTAAACCATCACTGATAACAAAAATAGCAATATACAAAAAATCATCTATTTCTCTAGTCTAGTAAAAAATAGTTGAAAGTATCCTTTAAAATGATACCCACCAAAGGTATAATTTTTAAAGTATCAATTACTTAGGAATAAATCTGTGAAAAGGTAAAGCATTAAAACTTACTGAGAGACTTGACAAACTAAATAAAGGAGTGCTATACCATGTTTGTGAGTCTGTGAGTTAGAAAAATCATTATTTCTTAAATGTCAGCGCCTCTCAAGTGATCTATAGATTCAGTATGATCCCAATCAGAATCTCAAGTGGTTTTATTTTATGGAATTTAACAAGCTGCTGGTGGAAGAAAGGAAAAATGTGGGATGATTTGTTTTATAAGTATCAAGATATAGTGTTAAAGCTATCAAGATGGTATGATATCCAAGCAACTTTTTTTTTAATAGCCCAGTGAAACTAAATAGTTTAGAAATAAATCTCACATCCATGGGCTTGATTTATAACAGAAATGGCTGCAGGTCAAGGATAGTGTTTTCAATAAATGATAGGACAGATTTCCATAGTGGAAAAACTGAGACCATAGCCCCTCCCCACGCTACATGTAAAATCACATAGACTTCATGGAACCCCAGAATCCACAGATTGGAATCAGACACCCATGGATGAATGTTGAGAGGTGAGTCCATGTGCCAGGTGGGATCTACTCAAGAGGGCCTCACCCTCATGAGCGGTCAGGGCCCTTATAAAAGAGCTTCCTTTCCCTTCCATGTGGAGATGCAGAAGGTGTGGTCCACGAGGGACACGTCCTTCCCAGACACTGAAGCCATGGCAGCTTGATCTTGGACTTCTGAACCTTCAAAACAGTGAGCAATACTTTTCTGTTGCTTATGAATTACTCTGTGTTTTGTTTTAGCAGCAGAACCATGCATGACACAGACCAATATGATGGGCTAAGGACTGAGCTTTTAGAAAATAGTGTAAGAGGATGTCTTCATAACTTTGGACTATATGTCTGTTTTAAAATGTTGTTTTTAGTTGTAGATGGACACAGTATCTTTATTTAATTAATTTATTTTTATTGGTGCTGAGGATCAAACTCAGTGCCTCACACGTGTGAAGCAAGCACTGTACCACTGAGCTACAACCCCAGGCCCCGGACTATTTATTTTTCTTAATATAAAGAAGCACTTAATAAAAAGGAAAAGTGTTAAGTTGCGTTATTTTAATTTTATTAAAAATTAAAACTACTGTTCATCAAAAGAGTTAAAGTGCAAGTCACGGGGAGTGGGGGGGGAGAACACATTTAAGTCTTAAGTGGCTAATGCCCAAAATAGGTAAGGCATACTAAGAATAAATGAGAAAAGTAGACAATCTGGTAGGAAAAAATTGGGTACAGATTTAAGCATGTACCACTCATGAAGTGATACCTCAATGGCCCATGGACTTCTGAAAGGTGCTTAACCTGGTGGTTAGCTAGGACAAACTGAAATCAGAATGAGCTACAACCGACCACTTAGGTGATTGGAAAAGGTAAAAAGACTGACAATACCACAGGTTGGTTAGGGTGTGAAGATCGGAAAACTCATGTTCCTAGTGACAAGAAGGTGACCTGGTTATACTGCTGTGACAAACACATTGTATTATTGAGTATAGCTGAATATTCCACGTACCTTAGAGATGCACACATTTACACAGACCAAGAAACACGTGCGAGCGACAGTGCTCAAAGCAACATTTTTCAAAATTACCAAAACCTAGAGACGGGTGAAATGCCTGCTCTTTGGGATATTCATATAGTGTATTACTACGCAGCAAGAAAATAAATATTTCAGTTACCGGCAGCAGTGCGATGAATCTGGAAACACTGAGCCAAGTAAAAGTGTCGTAAAAGAATAATACAGTATAGCTCCATTTTTAAATAGTTTAAAACCAGATAAAACCAATATGTAGTCTAGGGAGGCATCTGCAGGCAATTAAACAACAATGAAAAGCAAGGAAATGGCCACTGGGAAAGGGCGCCGTTACTTCTTGGCGGTGGGGAGAGGGGTTATGGGCTAGAACATGGAGGAGACTCCGAGGTGCTCTTGGTGTTCTGTTTCTCGGCCTGGGGAGAGACTGCATGGTGGTCACTTAACAATCATGTGTTAAACTGTACATATACATCTTGTGCTTTTGTATATATATATATTTTTTGTATATATATATTTTGTGTGTGTGTGTGTGTATATATATGTGTATCTATATATGTATGTATGTATATATATGTATATATATGAATCTATATATGTATGTATGTATGTATATGTATATATATGTGTGTCTATATATGTATGTATGTATATATATATATATGTGTGTACCTATATATGTATGTATACATATATATATTTGGTACTGGGGATTTAACTCAGGGGCACTTAATCATTGAGCCACATCCCCAGTCCTTTCACAAATACTTTAAAACTAACAAAACCCCAGATTTCAGTTTTAAAATCTAATCAACATGTGATTTTGTGATAAAATGGATAGATCTATCTGAACAAACTCCACACATTTATTATAAGCTTTGTTTCTTGTTATCCACATTTTATTAACTCTGAACTCCATCAATATCAAAGTCCAGGTGTCTGTCATCCAGCTGGTGTCATCCAGACCTGACATGCTTTAGATGAATTCACATCTTCTACTAAGACTTTCATGTGATATAGAGGCCTTCATTATAATAAAAAGGAATTTGCAACACAAAGTTGTAGGGCCTCAGAAAAAGGAAAATAAAATAAGAACAAATAGAAGCCTAGACCAAGACTCTATTCCAGCTGAACTAGAGGTTGTGATCCACCCAAGTTTTTTCTTCACAGTTATAAGTTCCATAAATGTAGTTCAAGGTACAAGTTTGATATGTTTGGCTATATTTTTGAAATGTAAAGGTTATAAATAATAGTATTTAGAAACATTTTTAGAATCGTGCTAATTTGATGTTTTGAATTAATAGGATAGTTTTAATTTTTAAAAACATCTACTAAGATTGTCCAGAGTGCAGGCAGGATGATGAGTGATCTGGAAGTCGAGTCCTGTGGTGAATGGTGGAGAGCCTGGGAAGGCATGGTCTTAGGGAAGATACGAGAGTGGTTACGAAGTATTTGAGTGGCACTCAGAAGAGGTTTCTTCTCCAGCGTGCTGCAAAGAGCAAACTTAAAGGCCATTCATAGAATGGTAGATTTCAAGCTAAGACGATTTCTACATTCAAAGCTGATGAAACCTGGCAGGGGCTTCCTTATAAAGTGTTAGACAGGAAAGACCCAGTGAAGAGGACAGGCACGGGTAGAGAGGCTGAGACGGAAAAGTAAGATGATACTTCACAAATCGCAACCAGCAAAGACCCTGGGACCTGATAGACAGGCAACCAGTCCCATCTTTCTATACTGGATATATATATATATATATATATATTTCCTTATATATAAAATGGGAGTAATAATGGCAACTGATTCATCTCACAGGACTTTTCAATAAGTAAATAAAGGAAAGCATTATTGGTGACCTTTGAGGAAATCCCTTTAGCAGGGTCATGGATCCCAGAATCAAAAGGCAGCAATGAAGGGAACCTTTACTTCTTACCCCCTGCTCTGGTTTGGATGTGAGGTGCCCCACAAAAGCTCACATGTGAGACAATGCAAGAAGGGTCAGAGGAGAAATGATTGGGTTGAGAGAGCCTTAACCCAATTGGTGATTTAATCCCCTGATAGGGATTGTCTGAGTGGTGACGAGAGGTAGGTGTGGGAATTGTGGCGTGGCCTTGGGTATATATTCGTATCTGGCCAGTGGACTCTCTCTCTGCCTGCTGATCAGCATGGGAACTGTTTTCCTGTGCCACACTCTTCTGCCATGATGTTCAGCCTCGCCTTGAGCCCTGAGGAATGGAGCTGGCCTTCTGTGGACCGAGACCTCTGAAATCGTGAGCCCTCAAATAAAACTTTCCTCCCTTACAATTGTGCTGGTCAGGTCCTTCAGTCACAGCTACAGAAGAGCTGGCTGAAATGCCCCTGATGAACTCTCCCTCGCCTAGAAACCATATTTGCCTATGGTGACTATTTCTATGAAAACTGGCACAAAGGCGACCCCCTAGCTAATCTAACTAGGCAAAAGAATTTATGGTTTCCTGTCATCATAAGGCCCCATTTTCCCCTCTTCTATGGTGGAGAAAGTAGTAAAGTCCAAGTCCAACTCAGGCCTCACCATCCCCTCCCCTTACTGGAACATTCATCCAGCTGTGGGCTGAGGGCAGAACCTTTCTGCATTCGTAGCTTTAGGGTCTGGGACTGTCTCACCCATGGCACAGTCCCCGCAGCAGGCACAAGGCAGTGCAGGTGGAACCTGGGCCCTGGGAGGCGCTGCTTGGGTGGGGAGGTAGAGCAGGGGACAGGACAGCAGAATTCCTGGTCTGGACCCTTGCCCAGCCTGCCTGTGGCACTCTCTTCGCTCAGTGTGGGTGGGACTCAACGCGCGTATTTCCTTCCCACGATTAGGTAAAAGGGTGACGAGATTTTGCAGATGAATGAAGGTCCAAATGACTGACCACGTTCATCAAGAGAGGTTATGGTGGGTGTGCGTGAGCAAGCCTGGTGAGCCCCTCCAGGGGAATGAGGGACTTGAAGTGCAGGAGAGCGCCCTGCTGGTTTTGAAGAACTAAGCTGCCGCATTGCAGGAGGACCACGGAGGGAGCAGCGTGGCAAGAGATCCATGGGCTCTAGGAGTTGAGAGTGGCCCTGCTGGCCACCAGCAAGACAACAGGGACCTAAGTCAACAATCATGAGGAGATGGATTCTGCCAACCATCGGTGAGCCTGGATGAAAACCTTGAGCTTCGATGAGAACACTTGGCCAACACCTTGATTTCAGCAGGGTAAGAGGCTAACATTCAGCGATTCTGACCCAGGACATGTGATAAATTTGGGTTGCTCTCACTTACTTCAGGCACTAAGTTTGTGATCACATGCTATGCAGCAATAGAACACTAATGTCTGGGTGAGAAACTCTTTGGCCCATCCCTACTACTATCTCATTACAGCTCACATTTTCTATCTCAGTGCAGTGAAGAACCAATGTGATGACCCCTTTTCCCAGAAAGGAAAGGTAGTGTTGCTTGGCAGACCCTGAGCAGAGATATACCTCCCCAGGTGCCTGGCAATAGAAAGAGGTAGATGAGTGAGTTCTTTTCTCATTCCATCACTAAGAATAGTGATAAGACCGAAGGAGAGCCGCATGCAGCAGTGCACACCTGCAATCCCAGTGACTATGAGGATCTTGAGTTCAAAACCAGCCCTAGCAAGAGTGAGGCACTAAGCAACTTGGTGAGCCCCTATCTCTAAAATACAAAAAACAGGGTTAGGGATGTGGCTCAGAGGTCGAGTGCCCCCGAGTTCAATCCCCAGCACCACCCCACCAAAAAAAAAAGACCAAAGGACAGACTCCAGGTAGGAGGCCGCTTCGGTGATCCCAGATGGTGACCCGATCCTGGGCAGGGCACTTGAGGGGACGTGATAAACAGAGTGGTGTTCAAGAGACAGACTTTGAAAGACTTGCTGATCAGAATAAAGAGGGGGTTGGAGAAGCAGAGCAAAACGAAAATACTTTCCTTGTTTCTTTCTAAACTGGTGAAGCAGAGCCCATAGGCGTCCTGTTCAGAGCAAGATGGGAACAGGTGCTATTATGCTTGGGGTGTTCGTTTTGTGTGTCAGTGGGACAACTAAGCAGGCAGGATGTGCAGGTCTGGGGCTAAGAAGAGAAGCCAGACAGGGCACAGCTTTAGGATGCTTTGGCATGTACACGGAGTGGTCGTCGCCTTGGGTTTTTAATTTGACTGAATTGAGGGAGGCCTACAAAATGAGCAAAGCACATTTTGGGGTGTGTTTGTGAGGGTGTGTCCAGAAGAGATCGGCGTGTGAGCCAGCAAACAGAGTGGGCAAGGCCTGTCCTGAACATGGTCACCATCCAATAGGTTGGGGGGCTGGGGATGGCATGAAAAAGGGGAGGAGGGTGGCGGTGCTGGCACGCAGACCTTGGCCCTTCCTGAGCAGCTTGCTCTGGGCTGCTGCTGCTGCTCGTGGACACTGACCCCCTTGATCGCAGGTCGTACCAGCAGGTCTTCAGGGGACCTCCAGGGCTTCGAGGGGCTGCATCATTGGCACCTTTTACCCGAGGCTTCTGGCTTCTTGGACTGAGCAGCTACCAGTTTCCCGACTCCGCAGCCTGTCGACGGCACTGTGGGGCTGCCCGCCTCTGACCATGTGAGCCAGTCTCAGCCACCCCCGTTGGTTCTGCCCCTCAGGAGAGCCCTGACTAATGCGGAGGGTAAGGGAATCCACGGCAAATGTTTCTACCACTTAGGGAGAGTGTGCGCAGTGAGGATGGAGAGGCAGGGGAGGATGGAGGGAAACACCTGCATTTACGAATTGGCCAGGAAAGAACAGACTGGCAAAGCCAAACGTGATGGAGTTGGCCAGGGGAAGAAAGGAAATGAGGACCCGGTGGTGTCATGGGAGCCAGAGAACAGAGGAGGACCACACAGCACCGGGAGGCGAGTCCAGCAGACCAGAGAGGTGTCTTGATGATGGGGCCACAGGGCAAAGGACGCCTTGGCCAGGGCAGTTTCCAGGAGCACTGGGGCAGAGCCCGAGGGCATGATACTGAGGGGGTGGAGGCCAGGGAAGGGGACAGAGCAGCATTCTTTCAAGAACTCCATGAGGGGTGGAGGTCATGTTTCGTGGAGGAGAACCTGGGTATGTGTGGATTCTGATGGAAAGAAAGGAATCACTGTGGGTGCAGAGGCTCTGGGTTCCAAACATAAATCGCAGTATAGTTTTCAATCGTTCACTTAAAAAACGTTCTTGAGCGCTGAAGGTTTATGAGGTCCTGGGCTAAGTAGGTTTTCATGGAGGGAGAAGACAGGGAGAAAGGTCGCACATGGAGTTTAATGACTTTCCAGCCTATTCTTAGAAACGCTTTTCAAGTAGTGTTAACAAGTCGGGTCTGGTAGATAGAATCCTGTAGCTCCTTTCATCTGATGTTATTTGTTACTAGTTATCTTCCAGGAGTTTGTGGGCTGGCTGCGCGGAGGGAGACCAATAGACTGTGCTGATGAGGCTCCCTGGCTCTCCCAGGGCAAGCACATGGGCTCTAAGTCCTAGGAAAACTGGAAGCCATGGGTCCTTCCAAAGATCAGAACATTCCATGGTTCCGGAGGCCTGAGGCTAAATTCCATGTGAGGGGCCCTTGTGCTTTGTATTCCACTAGGTTGACCTATCCTGCAGAAGGCTTGGGACAAAGCACAGCTTATTTCCTTTTTGGATGCGGCAAACAGAAAACTTGTGGTTAAGAAGAGAACTAGGTGTTGTACAGAAGCGCTTCCCAGTCGCCTGTGGCAAAGCTCTGCATGGTTAGTTTCTATCTGCCTGGACCAAGGCTTCCTGGCACTCTGTCATCAGCCTGCAGCAAACGGTTCAGGACCTGCGTGGTTCCAGCTGCTTCGAGTGGCATGGTTCATTCTCCTCTTAGGGACCTGCTGATTCTGACTTCCTCCACGTAGCACCCGGACCCATCAGGGCATCTGCCTTTGGGCTCTCTCAGCTCAGGTCAGCGGCTGCTCTTCCCTGAGATCCTTTCTCACCCACTTCTCCTCAGAGGGATGGGGTGCCCCTGTCTTACAGTGCATTTTCCAAAGACAAGAAAGGATTTGAGAGCCAGCAGTTCTTGGTAAATAACCCTAGAAAGTATTGGTAAGGCCTGGGGAAGGAAATGAGAAAGGAGAAGGGAAGGAGCTGGTAAAGCTGTGGGCCTGGGCACGGTATCACGTGGGCAGCTGGCCCTCAGTCCCGCTGGGGGAGTTCCGAGAAATGGGTGTGTACCAACCTCTCCTCGGAGTCTGTCGCCCAGGGCTTGGAGAAGCTGGGACTGCGCCACCACCCTCACTCACATGCTGACAGCTGCTCAGAGGACATGAAGTCCTCCTCACTTCCAGCCCACAGGGCAAAGCGAACTGGGGTCCAGTGGCAGAGCAGGCCCTGGGCAAGGACACGCAGGTGTCTGTGGGAGAGTGGGGCGGAGCCTCTGCTCCACATTGCCTCCACCGTCGTCCCATCAGACCCCGAGTTTCCTTTGTTCCATGCCTGCTACGGCTGGAGCGTGTCCCCCGGGGTTCATGTGTTGAGATTTTGTCCCTGTTGTGTGGTACTCAGTGTGGAAACTTAGTCTGACCATGGTGGGGCCTTTGGGTCATTGGCTAAGGTCATCAAGGTGGGGCCCCTGTGACTGAATACTGTGACTTTATAGGAGGAGAGGGTGCGTGTGTAAGAGACTCTCTGTAATATAGGTGCGGTCCTTTTTCTTTCTTTTCCATCCCCACTTGTCCTCCTCTCTCTCCTCATGATGCTTCCATTTTAGAAATGGGGTTGGTGGCCAAGCTGCTCAGTCCCCCGCATCACCCTATTAATGGACTTCAGTTCCAACATCTGGGACCCACGGAGCCTTGGTTCCTCCTCCTCAGCCTCTCATGGGGCTGACGGGGATCCAGTTTCCTCCTAGGGCAGGTGGCTGGGTCTTAACTGCGGGCTCGCCTTTGGAGCTGCTGTCCTGCCTCCACAAGTGCACCAAGTGACGGTCAAGGATGGACTCACAGGCGGCATATTCAGTGATGTTAGACACTATTTTTAGTTACTTTTACTTTTAAGAGGTCCTGACTTGTGCTTTATTTGGCATAATCCGAGAATCAGGGAAAACCCTGTTTGAACCTCTTGGGTCCTGGTGAGCACTCCTTGATAAGGCATAGTAATGTAGGAGTCAAGTGCGGACGCATCATTTGCGTTCAATCTTGACCAGAGGCCTCATGAGTGACCTACTGATTTCATTGTGTAGTAAACAAGTAAACAAACAAACAAAACCCCACACGCTCAGGTTACATTAGTCCCCCCCCATATCATTTCCAGATTCAAGTATCAGGGGAAACCCCTTGGTAACATCTAAAAGGGAATAACATATGAAAAGACATACAAATGCTTAAGAAAGGGCCAATTAAAACTTCTATTATAATGGATAACTAAACAGTCAGGTCCTGTCAAAGTTCTTGATTTTTGTTCCATTTTGAATGGTAGGAAATGGGTTTTTAAAGGTGCATCTTCACCTGAGCAGGTAGGTCAACTGGCACCCCTCCAGTCTCAGTGGGTGCTCAGGGTCCTACCCACTGCCTGGTGCTCTTGGCGAGAGAACACGCTGCCACCCTTGGCTGGGTTTATTTGGCATTCGCTTCCAGTGTAAAGGGTCAGGCTGCCAAGCTTGCTCAGGAAGAAGCAGTCACAGCAGTCTGTCCTGGGATGCTCACGCATCCGCCAAAGCCACCGATACAGATTTAAAGCAAAACAAAAACCCTGCTCTAAAATCATCGCAGGCCTGACACGGGAAGATCATAAAAGCCCAGCTCAGGATGGCATCATGTCAGACAGCCTACCTAGTCAATCATCAGGTCGCAGCAGGTGACACGTAGACACTTGTAGCCATGTGACCTCACTTCTGCCAGCACATGAACAAATGGCAGGTGTGGTTTCACAAGCCCTGGCTGCTGAGCTGTTGACAAGTGAGGACAGAGCAGAAAGAAATGGAGGCAGGATGGAGCTGGCAGATCTGATAAGAGGATTGGGTTACGGCCACCCTCCCCCATCCCTAATGCCCTGAGACCCAGCAGCTGCGGGAGCTTGCTGTCTCTCAGAAACTGTCTCTCTGTCCAGTTGGTAGTTGCATGCCAGCACCCCTGGCCCATCAGCCTTTCTCTGAATACAGGACGTTCTTTCACGCTTGTGCCCAGGCAGAGCTGTGCCCTCCGTGGGGAATGCCCCGCCCACCCTCTGCTCAGGGCCTACTTGATCTGTGAGGCTGGGCTCAGGTTTCAGCTCCTCTGAGCTGCACCCCTAATTCTGGGGGCAGAGTTTGCTGCTGCCTCTGGAGCTCAGCTGGGCACCATGCCCGTCCCTGTCTACTGTATACTGTGTCAACCACACAATCTCCTCCCCACCAAGATGACCAGAGTCAGCTCCTCGCCCTGTGTCTGCCACACAATTGCTTTGTAAACCTTTTTGTGAAATGCTTGCGACCGTGTGGGACGTGGCTAACCTGCTGAAAGAAAGCGACTGATACCACAGAGGACACTCTGGGGAGGCACCAGGATTTGTGAAGACTTCTTTCCTAAAATTGAAGACTCATCACAAGAGTTTGGGAGCAGCCCAATGTGTCGGGGCAAGTTCAGGTGGCAGGAGCAGCCTGAGGAGCAGGAGTAGCTTCATATCATAGGAACCGCTGAAGTAGCAGGAAGCAACCCAAAGAAGAGGGGGACAGTCCAGGATGCTCTGAGCCTGGAGGTTGAACACAAACAACAGCTTCTGCCAAAACCCTGAATGGCGTCCTGAAGCAGGAGGCTGCCTCCCCTGCTCTCTGTGACACGGGGGAGCACCCTGAAAGTTCAAAATGTCCTTGCAAGATCTCATCGCCCAGTCCATCTGCAGACCTGGTGTAAGTTAGGACTATGTGCTTTTAATTAAGCCTCATGGCCTTAACCATGAATCTAGGGACCTTGGGGAACAGGTGTTGCAGGAGGACAGAGCTGGTCCAGTAAACCGGACGAGAAGCAGGTGTCCTGTGACAGGAACATCCCTCAGACTATCAGGTTGCACTGGAAATGGGTAGTGTCATGGTGACCTCCCCAGGAGGAGACACTACTGGAAAACTGTGTATCTAACAGAGAGCACTCTAGGGATCAGTCAAGGGACACAGCACCACCTCTACCTCTGAGCAGTCACCTTAAGCTAGTTACTGCCTTTTCAAGCCTCAGTTTCCCTATCTGTGAAAAATGCATTAGACTACTTTGCACTTGGGTTTTACTCATGGACCATTTACTGGAGCAGATCATAGTAAGTCCAGGTGCACCAGATGAAGGAGAAGGAGTCAGGGCTCAGTGGCCTGACCCTTCCCCAGCTCTAACGCCCCTGGGGCAGGGGAGGATCTGAGGAGCCCAGCTTGAAAGCCATTGTAGTGAATTGCTCATTTTACTCTAGAGGTCCCAAACTCCAAAGACAGAGAGAAACCATGAAAGAGTGACATTGGTTCATTTGATGATGGCAGAATTGGGATATTCTAAGGGAGAGAACCCCAGAGAAGCTGTGCATCTTCCAGAGGAATGACTCTTCTGGAAGCCAGCCATGGCTGAACGCAGACCTGTGCTCCCAGACAGCTTTTTCCAGTGAAGTCAGAATTTAAGGTCCTTTTAGTGAGTTAAAAAAATAATATTTAAAATATTGGTGGATTTTATTTCTTTAAGGAAAATTTTAGGATCGCAGGAAAACAGGGTGTAAAGTACAAAGACTTCTCAAATATTCCTTCTCTGTTAACAATTTCTCTTATTAACAGATTACTATGATGTGTTTATCTTTGATGAACCAAATAGTGATACATTATTACTAGCTAAAGTCCCTTGTCCACATTTGGGTTCCCTCTGTTGTTGTTTTTTTCTGTAGATTTTGACAAATGTATGATGACATGCATTCATTACAATATCATACAGTGGGTTCACTGCCCTAAAATTCCTGTGCTCTGCCTATTCATTTCTCTCCAGACCACCCCGACCGACCCCTGGCAATCACTAGTCTTTTTTCTGTTTCCTCTAGAATGAGATATACAGATGCTCTTCAGTTTACAACATGACAAGCCCAGGGTAAACTGAAAACAGCCTCAGTGGAAAGTGCATTTAATACCCCTAGCCCAGCAAGATCCTAGCTTAGTGACGTGGCAGCTGTGCAATGTGGGCTATTTCTGCCTCCTGAGGCAGGACCCCAGCCGTGACTGCTCCTGCCCAATTAGGAGCCAGTCTTGTGCCACATATTGCTAGCCCCAGAGTTCAGGAGCCAGTCTTGTGCCGCATATTGCTAGCCCCAGAGTTCAGGAGCCAGTCTTGTGCCGCATATTGCTAGCCCCAGAGTTCAAAATTTGAAGCAGGTCTTGCTGAACGTGTATCACTTTCATATCATGAAGTCGAACCCTCACAGGCTGAGGACCATCTGTAGTTGGGACTCTTCGGTACGTAGCCTTTCCAGAGTGACTGCCACACTTAGAAGTGTGACTATCCTGCTTCTTAATCAATTAGGACTAATCAAAATAGTCCCCAAACACTTCAAGGCTGAAATTAGCCCCACACTCTTCTCTGAGTTGGGAGAGGAGGTACTCTCTCTTACTCTTCACAATCAGCATTGGGAGCAGGGGGCAGAGGTCACAGTGTCCCAGGGAGGTGGACTGTGAAAGGCAAGTGGCTACCCAAGGACGTGCTTCCGGGATCCCTCTGGCCTGGTCCCTTGTGACAAGTTCCTCCACCCTCAGGGTCCGCCTCCTAGCCTCCCCTGGCTGTGAAAGCTACCTCACCCAGCACCTCACCTGTTCTCCCTCTCCCCAACCCCACCCCATACTTGCTTCCAAGAGAAAAGCCACGGTGAAATGCCTGCAGGGTGGTCCTGTGTTCCTGCCAGGCCTATGGCCCATGCTCACCCAGAAGCATCTGGCAGAACATCATAACTCAGGAGCCTGGCTGAGTTAGTGATACCTGAACATTATTACTTAGCTTGGTGTTTACAGTTTAATTTTATACACTTGTAATGCTCATGTAAGAAATGCCATGTTTGCATTTAAAGCCGAAGAGGAGGAAGCCTAAGAACAGGGGTGGGATGTGGGCAAGGGGAATGTCTGGTAGAATCGGACATACCTGGGCTGAAATGGCGTTGCTGCTGCTCACCGAGGATCCTGGCTGAATGTGTGTCCTCTCTGGGCCCCAGTGTTATCATCCACAAAAGTGTGTATGGTAATTCCTTCTCTGAGCGTGATCATCCGATTGCCTGCTGAGTGCCTCGTATAGGAAAGTGCTTACTGGGTGTGGGTTCCCTCTCCTTCCCGGGAGCTGGAGGCCTGGGTTCCAGTTCCAGTTGTACTGTTGTCTCTCATCTGAGACTAGTCAACAAATCATGAATTCATAGATCAATAGTTTTTTGTCCCTGTATTTAAAAAAAAAAAAAAAAAAAAAAAAACTTTTTGTTGAAGACCTTTCTTAAAAAATTGAAAATGTTTAATCGACACTCAGAAAGCACACGTGTTGTAGCTGTGTACCTTAGTGAATCTTACAAAGTTGAGCACACTGTGTATGCCATCTGTTTTTGTAGTTTTTTTTTTTTAAACAGCCATGTCCATTTATTTCTGTGCATGTCTATGTCTACGGCTGATTTTGCACTACAGTGACAGAACTTGAGTCGTGGAGGTGGAGACCATATGGTCTGCAAGGCTGAAAATACTATCTGGTCCTTTACAGAAAAGTCCGACTCCTTCCACACAGTACTCCATCGTGTGAACGCTAGGGCTTATTGATTGTGGGTGAGCAGTGGGGAGTGTCCACTCTGGGGCTATTTGGATCATCTGCAATGCACCCATCACACACGCGTTCTGAGTCTGTCCCTAGAGTGGAATTGCTGGAACGCAGGGAGATGTCAATTGAACCTTACCAGAAACCCTGTTTGCCAAAGTGGTTGTGCCCTCACCCTTGCATAAGCGGGTGTCTGAGTCCCACCTGCCCCATATCCTTTCCACTCTTGGCATTTTCTGCGTTTATCATCTGAGCCCTTTTCCCTGCCCTCATTTTGATGCTTCTTTTCTCTCTGTACGTTATTTCTGTTTGTGTTTGGAAACCTCCAGAGGTAGTGCACTCAAGGCTTGCAGGGGAGACTGTTTCATCTTTAGACACTTCTGATCTCCCGGGAAGCCCTTCTGTATATAGCAACCATTCAGAAACTTAAAAATCAATGCTCATGTTCCCTGAATATCATCTTCTGCAGGAAGAGAACCAAAATATTTCTAATTTCTTTAATGTTGTTCAAAAGACACAGATTTGCACCTGTTTGTCATCCTGGTGCTGGATGAACAGGTGTCGCCTCTTTGGGCTTCTGGTCCCCATCTCTAAAATGAGGGGGTTCAATTAAATTAAGAGTCACTTTAACTCCAACACTGTGCTAAATGTTATTGTGGGGAACAGATGCCCACAAACATCTCTATACAGGAACCACCCTCTCCCTAAAATGTCCCTGTTAACCTCTCCTAGCTGACAGCAGAGAATGGAGATGCTTATTCATTTTTTTTTCCTGCTTCTATCAAATGGTTCCCGTATACTAAGGATGTTGCAGGAAAGGTTCTAGGAATCCAGTGTTGGACTGATAGAGGTCTCGTCTCTTTTGTGACAAATACAGCTGTGACAGGAATGGGGAGGAGGAGAGTGGATTGTGTGCCTGGGGTCCCTGAGTGTCCACGGGAGGTTGTAACTGTGCCAACTGCATTCTTAAAAGGCAAGGGTCATGGGAAAGGTTGAGGCTGACGAACTGCATTGGCGGCTACAGGGTAACTACTAACAGGGGGAAGGGAGGGGTGAGGTGTGCCTTAGCCCCGTGCCTGAGGACTCTGGCCTGTGGATTGCTCCCTTTGGAAACAGGCTCAGAACAGCCCTCCCGCTTCACATGCCCAGGATGAGCTTCATTAGCAGCAAGTGGTCCCCAGGCCAGACTCCTCTTTCTGCTTTCTTCCTGACACAGATGTAAGGACCAGAGGACAGGTCACCAAATCCAGATGGTAGACCCCTCTGGATTTGGCAGACAGTCCTAATTTAACTGACCCAGGCACCATCAAAACTCAAAAGCAGGGCGAGGAAAGGAAAATAATAATTAGGCGTGTGAGATGTTAAATTCCACAGAGTCTCATAGGAACATGGCTTTGAATATTTTAAGAGGAAATGCAGCCCTCACATTGACATTCATGCAAGCCTCACAGTAAGTCCAGGCAGCGGATGTGGCCTGTCTATCACGCTGTTTCACGACAGGGAACACTGAGATGCCAAGGGTCTGGGGACTCCCTTAGGGCACCACTTGTGAGAGTGGAGCCAGGGTTTCACACTCAGGTAGCAGAACTTCTGAGTCCCTGCTCACAATGATGCCACTTCCGGGTGACAGCAGGGAGCCTTGTGCTGAGGGAAATATTCACTTGCAGGTCAGAATTGGGGTCTGGTACCTGCCTGGCTCTGCATTAGGATGGGAGCTAATCTAATCCTTGCCCTGTCTTATGGAGGAGTCTGGAATGAGTGTCCCAGGGCTGCAAAGCTTACTAATGTGTTAGTAACAGGGATATAAATGTGCCGTGGGGATAGGGAGGTCCCCCAAAACAGTATGCTGTCCTCAGGAGGAGGAAGGGGTCCAGGCAGGCCAAAAGCATGGTAACTGCAGATGGAAAACGTCAAGCTTGAGCTAAAGTCTGCGTTTTTTGTGGCTCTGTGGATGTCTCTTCTCCGTATGAAATCTTGGGTGAGAGAGTCTTGCCCCTGTCTACTCAGCCCAGCCTGGAGTCACTCAGCTGTGTAGAAGGCAAAGGGTGGTAAGTGTGGTACATTGTATTAATGGTCCCAGTTCTTCGCCCTACCCTATAGGAACATCCCTTTCCACGTGACTTATCCTCTCCATCCTTCCACCCCCTAAAAGCAGAGCATATTTGCCCCTTGATTCTGAATTTGACCATGAAACTCACTTTGGCCAATGGGATTTTAAGAGACTGTAAAAAGTCCTGGGAATTTCTGTTCGTTCTTTTCTGCTTCTGCAGAGGCTAACTCACTGTCCCAGCAGGCAGACGGAAGCCACATGGAGCAGAATTACCTACCTAAAGTGCTCTAGCCCAGCCCAGCCTAGGGCAGAGTCCCCATTCCATCTGCTCTGTGTGAGCAAGCATGGCTGAGCCCAGCATGGACCAGCCAAACCCAGTGGAACCCCAGGAGCTGTAGTCATGAATAGTTGTTTTAAGCCACTGAATGTTGGGCCGTTGTATGCAGCAAAGACTAACTGTGCACCTCTTTTGCAGAGAGCTATCAATACACATCCAATTAAATAAATTAATATCACTATCTTGACCATCTCATTTGGTAAAAATAAGTTGTTCACCTACCCTTTTTGAACGGACTCACAGAAATCCTTCATCGAATGTTCATGCAAACAAGTTTCAAAATGCAACAGTTTTCCTGTTCTTTCTCTAATCCTTCACACACCCTACATTTTATTTAAAACTGTGTCCTGATTTTTCATTAGAACCACTGTATGAGGTCTGTGTTTGGTCTGAACATGTCTGTGCATTATTGGCCCCCATCCCTAACACAGGTGTTAGGTGGGATGTTATTACTAATTGGAATAAACATGTGTCCTTTTCTTATAGTACAATTCTCCTAAGAAGAATATTTAACAATTGCTTTACACTTTTGAATGTGATAATTACTGTATGGTGTATTGTCAGAATTTCAATGCTGAAAATAAAAAGTCAAATTTTATCTTACCTCTCCTTTTAAAAAATCCAGAAAAATTAATTAATTCTTTAAAAAATCACAAATGCAATAAAAGAGGAGAGGTATGTTGTATTATGCATAATTTAATTTAAAATATTTCAGAATAGGCATTCTGCTGTATGTGTGCAGGCTGATTTTAATAGAGACCCTACAATTTTAACATTTGAAAGACTTGCTCAGGAATGTAAACTTAGAGCTGCCACAAGCTCTGAAATCTTTTATTAGGCTGTTAATCAACAGCCTTTTATTAGGCTGTTAACCTTGCAGAGGGAGCGGTTGAGCATCTCGGCAGGCTTACCTGCCTGGGCAAGATGGGGGTAGTAGCCCCCCCCACACAGAATCTTCACAGGCTCCAGAGTGGTACCCGGGACCTAGAGCAGGGGAGTTTGTGCCAGTCCAACTAGTGGATGAGCTAAGCCCTGAGCTAGCTTGCTGGTGCACCCACTTCACATGAACCATTCATGATCTGTCAGAGGGCACAGGCAGGACTGCACAGACTTCCGGGAAGGGTGAGCGTGCCTGTTTCTATATCCACTCCTTATGCATGTTTTTGCACAGCTCCATTTGAGGCTGCCTCCCAGCACCTGTCACCGGGCAGTAATTGCACACCTCACTGTCCTACCTGAGACTGGAAGGCAGCCACAGTGGCTGAGAAGAGCCAGATGGAGTTTGGCTTGGTCTTGGGAACAACAGTTTATAATTAAAGATTTTAATACTGGCCTCTAAAAAATGTTTCAATAGAATTGCACCCAAGTAGTCCATGGGTGACTGTTTGTCACTCCACTCATCACTGTATCTGGTTCAGTGTGTCTGCTCAGTGCCGGGTCACAAGACTACCCCAAAGTGCCGTGTTTGCCTGGCTCACAGTTATGCTAAAGTAACAAAAATCTATTTTTGATAATGAACTTATCATTAGGAAGTAGATCACAGACTGGTGAACTGTACAGCCCCTGGGCCAAATCCTACTTAATGCCTGTTTTGTAAATAAAGTTTTATTGGAACACAGCCATTCATTCACACATTACCTTTGGCAGCTTCCATCAGGGAAGAGTGGAGTACTTTCAGCAGACACCCTGGGGCATGGAAATGTTTACTATATGAAACTTTGCAAAATAAAAAAGAAGATTGCTAACCCCTGACATTGATGGACAGCTTTAGTTTCTAGTCGTGTTATTTCTTCAACAACAACTACCAAAAACAAACAAACGAACGAAACCACACCATCCTTTTGAAGTCATAAAACTGGCTCAAATCGTGGTTTATAACTTGTAAGATAAGTAGTACTTTAAAAAAATTATATGTAGTATTTTTAAATTTGCTTTTATATTTCTGAGTCTGTGGAGGTCCCAAAAGAGCACACTTGCATGAAAGGAAGAGAACAAGGGTCTTAGGGAGAGAGAGGTGGGGCAGAAGGAGGAGACAGAGCAAAGTACAAGTAGCAATGGCCCGTCCTCCTTTGCCCACCTTACAGAGCCTACCCCTGTCTTCCTTCTCCTAAAATGCAGCAGCCTTCTCCTGACTTCAGGACCTTTGCACTGGCTGCTTCCTCTGCCCCAATCCCTTTCTGTTGGGTATCCACCAGGAGGTTGCTCTTACTGCTCAGGTTTCAGCTTAAGGTTCACCTCAGCGGAGAGGTCTTTTCTGACCACCCACTCTGAAGAATCATTCCCTTTCCCCATAGGGACTCTAGAAAACATTACCCTTGGGGCATTTTCCCCCTTTATATTGATCTGTAGATGAAAGCACCCAGGGTTGTTGAGTGACAGTCATCCCAGACACCAGCAGAGAAGGACTCTTGCCTGTCTCACTTCTCACTGTATCTTGGTGCCTGGGCAGGGCCTGGCTTGCCATGGATCCCAAAGGAAGAGAATGGGCTAATCAAATGAGTAGCTAATGAAATGAGTTGAATCCACTAATTAATTCATTCCATTAATTAATTAACTAAAGGAATGGTGAAATGAACAGTTAATGAACACACCATAATTACGGAGGCCTAGGCCTCAATTTCTCTCCCCATGGGACCTGGCCTCACAGTGGACAGTGAAGACAGGGCTTTCCTGTTTACCCAGTACACAGGGACAAAGACCAAGAGGGCAGGCATGAGTGACTTAACTAACATATCACCAAGGCTACAGCCTGACCACTCTGCTTCAATTCCTGCCCAGTCTTTTGCTCACTCAGTGCTTATAGAATGCCCACTCGGCCAGGCACTTGAACCTGTCCCAAGGGAGTTTACACCTCTGGGGAGAAAGTCAGTAAGCAAGTGATGACATTATTGGGACAGGGAACAAAGCGTGCCCAGAAATGCACTGGATGGATGCAAACCTCAATCCTCCTGCTCAGGTTGGGAAACCTTGTCTGAGTACAGGTCTCCAACCAGATACCTGGAGGGTGAGGAAAAATCATGCAGGCCAGCTGGGTGTGGTGGCAACACCTGTCATCCCAACAACTCACGAGGCAGAGGTCAAAAGATGGCAAATTTGGGGCCAGTTAAAAAGGACTAGGGATAGGGCTCAGTGGTAGAGCTCTTGCCTAGAATGTGTAAGGCCCTGGGTTCCATCCTCAGTGTCCCAAGTAGAGGGATAGGACACATAGGTGGCTGCTTTCTCAAGTGATGGAGTATGGCAGTCTTTTATGGAGCCAAGTCTGAGGTGGTCAGTACCATGGGCGAGGCTAGCTGGGTGCTGAGGACCTCATAGGTGTGAGTCAGTGTTGTGGTTTGGATGTGAAATGTCCTGCAAAAACTCATGTGAGACAATGCAAGAAGGTTCGGAGGAGAAATGACTGGGTTGTAAGAGCTTAACTCAATCAATAAATTCATCCCTGATGGGATTAACTGAGTGGTAACTGAAGGCAGGTGGGGTGTGGCTGGAGGAGGTGGCTCATTGCGGGTGTGGCTGCAGGCTATATATTTTGTATCTGGAGAGTGGAGTCTCTCTCTGCTTTCTGATCACCATGTGAGCTGCTTCTCTCTGTCACACTTTTCCACCATGATGATCTGCCTCACCTCAAGCCCAGAGGAATGGACCCAGCCTTCTGTGGACTAAGATATCTGACACTGTGGGTCCCCAAATAAGCTTTTTCTCCTCTACAGTTGTTCTGGTCAGATCTTTTAGTTGCAACAGGGAAAAAACTGACTAAAACCATTAGTAAGGGAAGGAGGCTCTTTTCTGGGGAGTGTGGGCAAATTTCCCGAGTCAGGATGGTTCTCCCTCTGCCTCTTCCCTGTGAAAGCTCCAGGCCTGTGCCTCATGACCTGACTGGGGTACCATGGCCAGTGCAGTAATACTTGGGATGGTTCCAAGGACGTTCCTAGACATGGAACTTCCAGCATGAAAACCAGAAAACTCCAGACTAGTCAGGGTCAGTTGGTTACCCTTCGCAGGTCTGTCCAACCTGGACTCAGCAGTAGGATTATGGCTGGTAGGTATTACAATAATGAACCACTTCTATATTTAGTGGTTTAGGAGAGCTATACCCTGAGCCTTGTCTCCATACTCATGCCAACTCCATCCAAGGTCAGGGCCCAAGACCCAGGATGTCCTTTCCTATATCTCAACCACACTGCAGGGACATTCTTTCTGATTAGCCAGCATCTGCTGTATCTACTTACAATGGTGACCTTGGGTTATCCTCGTTTCATTGTCCTTCCCTCTGCTATCCCTTGACTGGGTTCGGGGTTCACTGTGTCTCCTTGACTCCCAAGATACCCACCCAAGAATTTGCAGGGCAGTTACCATCACCCACTATGGAGAGGGCAGCCAAAGATAGTAAACACAGAGTTTTCTTCACTTGTCTTCCCTCTGAGTTCTTTTACAGGTAGTGGCCTGAACGTATTTATGGAAACCAGCAGAAGATTCTGCAACAAGCAGAGCCCACAAAGGCTACCCCTAGATCCTGAGAACAAAAGCAAAGTCAGGCTACAAATGTGTTGAAGCAGCCCCCATGGGTTTTGATCTACTTGGACAGCTTAATGTGGCATGATGGAAAGGCGAATTGGTACCCTCTTTTATGTGAGACTCTGTTTTTAAACAATTGCCAACTATTGAGATTTCCATGGCTGCTTCTCTCTCAAGGTTACCTGTTTTCTCTCAGCTGTGACAGCATTTTCATCTGAGCCAGATAGCAGGGACTTTGTAACTGTGCTTCTGATGAGGGACTTGGCTCATGCACCTCTATTACAGGCGGAAACATGCATGTATGGAACTATTCCTTGTGCCTGAGGTGAGGGAGATAGCTGATCCCAAAGGCCCAGCTCTGTGGACCATGGCCATCCCAGTACAGTGGAGGGGCAGTCAGGGTTGTCTGCAGGCTGGGTTCATTCAGTCAAGGAGAGACTCTGGCAGGATGCCAGGAGGGTGGGATGAGAGTAAGGTCTGCACACTCACTCCTCAGTCTCCTCCTCTGTTAAGCTGCAGAGGGTTGGTGGCACGTCTTGCTGAAGGTGGCCTTCTCCTTGCAGGTCCTTCACTGCTTCTGGCAATTCCCTGTCCCTTCACGCCTGAGATGGGGGTGGGCACTGAATGATGCATTGTCTCTTTTTAACTTCCTCAACACCCTACTTACACATTTGATGACAGTCCCTTTATTAAGCTCTCCTTATACTGTGCAGTTTGAGGTGCCATCTGTTTCCTGCTAGGTTTTGACTGCTAAGGAGCTGAGCTGTATTGCAGTGTGAGAAGAGGAAGGTGGCGGGTGCTGGGCAGGAGGATGTGGGATGCACGCAGCCTCCAGGGTCAACCAGTTAGCTCATTCACTCTTACTCTAGCCTCTAGCCAGCAATGTTCATGTCTGTCTGCTTCTTAAGGTGTAAGTATTAGTTTGCCAGTGCTGACATAACAAGCATCACAGACCGAGTAGCTTAACCAAGACATTTATTGCCTCAGAGTTCTGGATGATGGAAGTACAAGGTCAAGGTGTCAGCAGGATTGGTTTCACTCTGAGGCCTCTCTCTTTGACTTGTAGTGGGCCACCTTCTTTCTGTGTCCTCATGTGGCCCTTCCTTCATACATGTCTGTGTCCTAAACTCATGGCTCTTTTCCTGTTTGTCTTTTGGGCCAGCCATGCTCCATCTCATGATCCAAGCAGTTGCCTTTACAGAATAGGTTGTGGGTCACAAGGGTACTGGCGAGGTGAGAGCTTGTATAAAAGTCATCATTTGTCTTGGGTTGGGGGTTGGGGGAGGACAACCCAAAGCAGCCAGTTGAATGCTTTTGACCAAGGAGAGTCACCTTTGAGTGCAATAGGGTGGCCCTGCTTTCTTAAATTCTTGCCTCCCCTCATGACCAAATGGCCCTGCACCTGGTATGCTGCTGCTTGCCGCTGAGCCTTGCCCAGGCTGTCCCTCTCCCTGCTGGGCTCTCAGCTCCTCCAGTTTCTCTTCCTGCCATTCTCCCCGACTCTGCAGGCTGGACTGTGTCCCCCTTGCTTTTCTGTCCTGTGGATGGGGGGTTGCATTATACTCATCTTCTTAGGCATCCTTTCTTCTCTTGAGTCCTGAATTCTGGGAGAATAGATCCTGTGGCCATGCTGTGCCTTCAGAAATTAGTTCTGGCACTTGGTAGGCACTCCAGAGGGCTTAAAGGAGAATGAGCGAGCCAACCCTGCGTTCCTTATGACTTCCTCCCAAATGTTATCCAGTTAACATGCTACTCTTGTCTCATCCCCTTACACCAAATTGTCTGTTTTCTACCACAGATTTTTCAACCATGTGGGTTCAGGTCATCAGGGGAGAGGGCATAAAGAAATGAGTACCTGCCGCTGGCCTGCAGGAGCCTCCCCATTGGACAGGGAAGACAGGCGTGTGAACACGCATGGTACAGTATGTAAGAATCATAGAAAGGGCTGTGGGCATCACTAAGCTGCCTGGGAGGTAAGGGCTTCATGAAGCAGGAGATGTGTGGTCTGGGTTTTGAAGGATGCAAAGGAGTTCAGCAGGTGGAAATGTTCTAGATACATGTGAGGGCTCAGAGTTGCAAAAAGACTTGGCACCTCAAGAAATGCCAAGCCATCAGGTAAAATGCAGCAAGTCTGGTTCAAGATGCAGCGTGTACTAAGAACAACCCCATGGATAAAGTGTGCATCTCCTCAGCCTTGTGACCTCCTCCTCTAGCACCCTGTGACTCCTGGGCTGCAGTGGTAGGTCTGAGAATTCCATTAAGAGGGGCAGTCTCCTGCACCCTCTCCTTCTGGCATCATTTAGGGAAGCTGGTGGGCACAGCAATGGGCACTTGAACTTGAGTTCACTGTTAGAAGAAAAGCACCTGACCATTTCCCATGGGGCTGGGATGCTCATGGTGTGCCGGCCAGGCAAGCTGCAGAATAAACCCATGGGTGCACGGCAGGCTTGGGTGTTGAACGCGCACCAGCAGAGTGAGTGGAATGTGGCGTCCAGCAGTAAAGATGTGGGCCAGGAGCTGGTCAGGTGGCACCTTTTCATAGTTAGGCCTTCTTTCCTACTGTTCGCTCACCACACTGATCTAAACACACACAGGACTGCTCTCCTGCCGGCCCTGCTGAGCTTCCTCTACCTTTCGCTGACTCACAGCTAGAAGAGGCCTTGCTCCACCAATGTCTGTTTACACATGGTCCCCTGACTAGCATGTGGTGGAGGGGTCAGCAGAAAGGTTGGCAGGACAGTGTGATGGCTGTGTGACACGGAAAGGCTTGGAAAACTCCAGGAACCTGGGTCCACACCATCATTCATAATTGTTTTATTCCATTTCATTTCCACCCACTTTGGCAGGAGGGAGAAGGCTTGCTCCCACAGGAGCTACCCCTGGTGGTCACAGATTTGGACCCCAAATGGTGTATGTGGTCTGACAGTTGTACAGATGAACTAAACAGAATACTTGACTTTGAGATTCTTCTGGAAAAAGACCTTCTCACTGCCAACTTCAGTGTTCCCTGAGTAGTTTCTTCTGGCAGTTGGACGTTCTTGGCGCTGTTTGCTTCTGCCGCTGACTTCTTTCAGCGGCATCTCCTGGCCTGAACTCACTGATCCAGGTTCTAAACATCCTTCATATCTCAGCCCAATTTCTCGTATATTCTTCAGTAAAATCTACTACCTGAAGGACAGCTTGGAGTCCATCCAAAGGGCTGTCCATCTCATTCCTCATTTGGTTCAGAAGCAGCAAGCTTAAGACTGCATAATCCCCTCAAGGGACACAGGGGGCTCTCAAAAGCCTCGCTGAGACTAAAATCCTAGCTCTCACATGACAAGTCATTTATTGCTGCTCAACAACTCACCCCTACACTAATAGCTTAAATCAACAAGCTTATCTGTTCAGCTGAGTGTCCTGCACTACACAGAGCAGCCAGGTTCACCCACATGGCCACCTTGGCTGGGGAAGAGCCAGGACTTGAACACCCAGGAGGTTTCTTGTCCTCTGCGTTTTCCCTCCTGTGGCTTCGTGTCATATGATAGTTTGGCTTGGGCTTCCTTACACCATGGAAGTGGACTTCCAGGGCCTCTAAGAGGACTAGACCCAGGTTGCAGCTTATCCAGCCTCTTGATGCTGATTTATGTCCCACTGGTCAAAGCAAGTCACATGGCCAATCTCAAAGTCAGTGTCAGAGGGAACTAGGCTAGGATGTGATTCCCAGGACCCGCACCACACAGATGGCCCGCAGACCCGCTCCTCCTGAGGGTCTTTATAAGAATAGTTGAAACAATGTATGTGTGCATGGCTCCAGGGCCTGTACGGTTTAGGCAAGAACACCTGAAAAAAAAAAACAAAAAAAAAACAAAAAATACTCTGTTCTGCAATTCTGCCTCACTTTTGCCACCAAATGAGACCCAGCTCAGAGGGCCAGTGCCTGTCCGAGGCCTCCCCACACACTTGCAGTGGGAAATGCTGATTCTGGTGTGCACTCACCCACAGGCTTTTGTGTGACCGTTTGAGAAAGAAGCAGCTTCTAATCAGTGTTAGGATCATGCTGTCTTTGCTTTACGGGAGACATGAACCTTAGAAACCATCTGGTGTATTCCACATTCCCCCACAACTGCCATTTTACAGATGACACTGAAATCCAGACATTTAATTTTTTTCTTGATTTTTGTGCATTATAGTTATACGTAGTAGAGGGGTTCATTCTGACATATTTATAAATGCATACAACATTGTTTTCCCCATTTCTATTCTAGTGCTATCCCTTTTCCCTCCCTTTCCCCCCTCTTCCTCTATACTTTTGGTCTTCCTTCTACTTATTATTTATAATTGTATATAAATTGGAATGCAGAGTGTTATATTCATACGTGCACCTAGTATAATATGGTTGAATTTGTTCCCCCGTTCTTCCTCTTTCCCTCTCTTCCTCACATCTCCGTGGTCCCCCACCTCAACTCTACTAATCTCCCTTCTATTTTCACAGGATTTTTTTTATTCTTCTCTCTAGCTTCCACATATGAAAATACATTTGACTCTTAACTGAGTCTTATTTCACATAGCATGATGTTTTCTAGTTCCATCCATTTACAGGCAAATGTCATGATTTCATTCTTCTTTATGGCTGAGTAAAACTTCAAGTATATATATATAAGCCACATTTTTTTATCAATTCATTTATTGATGGGCACATGGGGCAGTTCCATAACTTGGATATTGTGAATTGTGCTGTTATAAACATTGATGTGACTGTATCACTGTAGTATACTGATTTTAGTTCTTTTGGATATGATTCTAAGGTGTAGGATAGCTGGGTCATGTGGTGGTTCCATTCCTAGTCTTGAGAGATCTCCATACTGCTTTCCAGAGTGGTTGCACTAATTTTCAGACCCATGAACAATGTATGAGTGTACCTTTCCCCCTGAATACTCATCGGATTATCATGATGAAATCAGACACTCTTTTGAAATCAGGTTGCTTTTGGAAGTTACGTGGCTGGATGGTGGCCGCCCACATTAGAAGTGTCTGGCATGTTCTCTATTACCTTTGCTATTGGGTGCTGTGAACTGCTTTGGATCCCAGATGCACCAAAGCTACCTGATCCACCAAACAACCCACAGCATGAATTGCACTTTTTGGACTGCTGCTCATTTCCCTCCTACAGCGCTCTGATGTGGGGTTCAATAGCCTTGCCTAGAGGAGGAAAGCACAGCCTGAACAGGTAACTTGTCCCAAGTCAGGTAGCTGTTGACCACCAGAGCCAGGCTGGAGCTTAGAGATTGGGCTTCCAGCCCCTCTCCCCCTTTTTTGTCTTGTGCAGCATTTAGTATGACCTTCAGGCATTCAGACAAGATGATTAGTGAAAAGGTCTCCCTGTGAGCAGATCCCCAGGCCCAGATCTTATTCAAAGGCTGTCTGTGAAGAAGTGACCCTTCATCTTTTCATGGATTCTCCATGCACCTACAATCATGTTTACATAGTTCCTGTAAAACTGTTCTCAAACAGTAGCATGCTCCACGTGTTGTTCTATACCCTGCTCTTTTCACTGGCTGGGGCAGCTTGGAACACACATCACATCTCCACGTGTCAATCTCTCTAACAGCTGCATGGGATTTCCATCAGGGTTAGATCATTTGAGCAGCCCAATGATCATGGATGCCAGACGGACACCCCTGTTTTGTCAAGTGCTTTTTCTCTATTCTGACATCTGTGCTGTTAACGTAACAGCTACAAAATAAATGTTTAATTGTGTGTTGTTCCTTCCTTCATCCACCTGGGTCGCCCCTGGACTGGATCCCTCCCTCTGCCTTCCTCTTCCTTCATCAGCTGTTTATTGATTCCCCTGTGAGCCTGAGATCCCGCCAGGCTCTGGGAGTTCTGTTCTTTCTCTCCTGTTGCTGGATCCGGGGACACCCTCCTCCTTTTTCATGCCCCAGTTACTGCTAAAAGAAATCTGTGATGGTTATAATCTAGTCACTTCTTCCCTAAAGTACACACAACTGATGAATCAAAACTTAAAAACTTATAAATCGAATTGTTAAAAAATTACAAATTATCCTGATACAACTGAGTCTGATGTAACTTCTAAGTGCTTCAAGTACCTTAAAAACACAGGTTTTTACTGCATCATATCTAAGCCTATTTGTATGAAGCATTACTGATTTGACTTTTTTTTTTAACCACTGTAAAACTTATTTTTGTATTTTTCCAGGATTGCATTTATCAGACCCTGAAGAGAAAGATTATCTTCTTCCCAAGTGCATTAAATTCACAGCCTCTGGGCTGTTGATTGGCAGATTCACAGATGGAACACAGAATCCTTCAAGGCGAATGAAATGGCAGCAGATATTTACTACCTGGGTCTCCCTCAGACCAGGTTCCACTGCTATGTCACCAGGACTTGTAAGTAAACTCTTGCATCCTTCATACCCGTGCACATTAAATTTGGGGTATGTAATATTCTGCCTCAGTTTCTAACGAACTTCATTAGGTAGCATTAGCATTTCAGTATGATTTGCAGGGACATGTAGTTTAATTTCTTAGCTACTTTCCTAGGATGTTTGGCTAATCCATTAACTTGCAGCACAGATTACTGGACTCTTTCTACCTGGTTATTTATGAGACTACCAGTCCTGGCTTGCCATCCTGTCTTTGGCATGGTTCCTACTCTTTTTGGAAATCTTTGACTACTATGATAAACTTCTCAACTACTGCAGATTTACCATTTTGTAGATAGACACACAGAACTTCAAAAATAACCCCATATATATCAAAATTATCTATTTAACAAACATCCACTTTCTACTCAAAATTCATAATTATAGTTTCGATGCAGAGTTTTGTTTGCATACATAACATTAAACCCCCCAACCCCCCGGTGCTGGTGTTTGAACCCAGGGCCTGATGCATGTTGAGCATTAGGGCAGCGGGGGTGGGTGGGGTGCTGGAGCTATGTCCTCCAACCCTAATACTAACTTTTTTTAATCATTAAGGATTCAGGGCTTTTCAGAGTCTACCTGTACTTGTAGACCAACAGCTGTTTTTCTGTGATATGCAAAGAGTCACAGTCTGGCCGGTCACAACCCCCTTGTACTTGGGCAGGCTCCTTCATCTTTCAGCAGTAGGCTAGCGTTTTTTGGAGCATCTTTATTTTCTAGTAATATTAAGATATTTCAGACCATTCTAATGGTCCCACATTGCCAACAATGGAACCAGCTTCTTTGAAATGGCATGGCTAATGCTAATGAGAAATACTAATGACATCAGTATCTGGGTGCTGAGTGTACAGCCAGGTGGGTGCCACAAGGAGACTGGCATTTGAGGATCCTTGAAAAGATAAAGCCCATCTTAGCTGTTGCCTAAGGTCACAGTTACATTTACAGTGACTGTTTGCACTACTGTAACATTACTATATCCTTTTATACAATTACATCGTTTTGTGGTGCTAGGATATATCTAGAGCTTTGTGCATGCTAGGCAAGTGCTGTCATTAGTTAAGCCCTCAGTCACATCTATGCAAATTTTAAGTGAATTCTCTACAATATACCTTAGATTTTTGACACTTAGAACTGTTTAGTCCTACCTCTGCTTTTAACATTGTTGTATGCCCAAGACCCATAATTTTGAGGCAATCTGAGTGTCCTTATCAAAATCTGCTTTCCAGATAACATCTTATGAAATCATGTACATAAATTTTATTATAATTTTCATGTAAATGCATGTCAAAAAGCTATTGACATAACTGTAAAATTATTGATACAAATATAATTATGCAAATCTCATATTTTATATAATTGCCATCTTATGTCCATAAGTTTATTGGTTTGAATTCACTCACGAGCTAGCCTTGTGAGGCTGGCTGCTACCAGCAGGCTTGCTGGGAAGCTCATCTCCTCTAAGAACCATTGTTGCAGCAGGAGGCCATTAATTATATAATTTTGAGTGATTTACACTTAATTCCACTAATGCTTTTTCATTAATTGAAGGCATTTTGAAATACTACTGGCAAATGGAAAGAATAAAGATGTTTGCTGATTGAAAATGTGCAGGTCACACAGGCAATGGAAGAGTTGCGGGCTCAACTCTCCACTTACAGGTGTGAGTTTCCCAAAGGAGGTCTTCCCTTAGCCACTTCCATCTGCCCATGGCCAACAGTTTCCCAAGATAATAGATGATCAGTAAATGGAAAATGAATAGATAGAAGGAAGGCGAGGCCACAGGAATAATGGAGAAAATAACAGTTATCCAAATAATGAAACTAGGACCATCACCCACAGTCCACAATTTCATCTTTAGACTTTAATATTCTGAAATAATTGGGTTTTGAGATAAATCTTAAATTGCTTCATTTCCAAAATTCATTTTGGTCACAACATCCAGGAGCAACAATCCATCTGCTAATCAATAAATAACATTTAGATGCTGCTGCAAGAAAAGCAACCCAGCACAAAACCAATATTGTCAGCAACCCAGAACAACTCTAATTTCCTGACAGAAATTGATTGGGGCAAAAGTGATTATTGTAAATATTTATAGTTCTAAAAGGAAAAGCTCATCAATGCAGCTTTTTGAGCAGTTCATTTCCAATTAAAAGGTTCTGGCAGGGCCCACCCAACCATCCTTCTTGCATCCAGGATGCAGGGAGGGTGTGGGAGTATCTCTATGGTTGTGCTGGAAAGGCTCTTTTAGAGGTCCATGGGTAGGTTCTGCAACTGGGAGGTGATATGGCAAAGTGTAAAAACACTGGGTAAGGGGAGGCAAGTCCACATAGGCTAAGGGCTACAGGCTCGCTGTGTCTTAGAAAGCCATGTGAACTCTCCGAACATTCCTTTTCACATCTGTTCAACTTAACCTCTTGGGTGGTGAGGATAAAATGAAGGGGGCTGGAGAGGAGACATCTCTGAACATGTATTTAATAATGTGGCAAGTTTGGGGTCTTGACGTGACACCTTATCTCCCAAGAACAGGATTAAGGAACTAGAAAGGATACCTGAGAAATCCAATGAGCCACCCTAAAGTTAATTGCCCAAGGGCACTTTATTACTAAAAACCAAGACACACGATGGAACCAAATGAACCCGGTAATGCAATAGGTGCCAGTAAAACATGAAAAAGACTTGTAAGGACTCTGCTTAGGAAGCTCATGGTCTACTGGGAAAAGGGCTGTGCCCACAGCGAAAGTGCACTTGGAATTGGGGAACTCAGCAATCCAAGTATGACCAAGTATGACCCTGGGAACACAGGTATGAGCTTTGGGGCTGTTAGAGAATTCAGTTGCCCTGAGGAGCAATAGAAGGGGGTCATTCCAAGAAAAGAGCAGGAAAAGACTAGCATAAAAACACATTAGTTTCCCAAGCTTCACTCACTTAAATTTTGCTTTTCCATTTTATGATCTTCGCCACTTCTCTGCATTATGTATACCATTTTAAGTTGGAGACTTAAAAAAAAGTAACTTTAGTTGTATTTACTGCATTAATTACCATAAATAAACATGTTACCATTTGTTATGTACAGAAATCGATTCAATACCTGTCCAGTTCTGGGATCTGCATTAAGAGTTACTGCGCGGGAACTATAAAGTGACTTGGGAAGCTTACATTAGATGGGGTGGGAGGGGCCCCCTGGGAAGTCACCCGAGCCGAGAACTAAAGAGAGCCTTAGAGTCAACCACCTGAACGTCAAAAACAAACAAGGTCATCAGATTTCAAACAGAGAGGGCTGCCCGCGGAGCTAGGCCAGAGGCAGAGAGGCAAGCAAGGTGAGGGCTGCGAGGCGGAGCCGGCCGGACAGGCTGCCCAACCTACCTACCCACCTACCCAACCAAGCCGGGCACCCCGAGCGGCAGGTTTCCGCTCTTGGGGAAAGGCTGCAACCTGAGTGTGGTGCAGCTGCAGCCACCCGAGCGCAAGTTACTAAGCTGAAACCATGAACAATTCTTGCAGAAACAGCAGGAGTAGCAGTGGTAGGAGCTGGCAAAACGGCGCGGGGAGACCAGACCAGAACTCCGCCTCCTGATCGGGAGATCCGCACTCCGGACCGCCTTGGAACCGCTTCCTGGGCGTGGCTTAAAACGCGGAGCAGCGGACCGTCCGGACCGGAGACAGAGCGCAGCAGCCGGGCGCGAGCATGCGCACTGGCCCGGCAGCGGCGCTGGGGGAGGGCCCCTGTGGAGGACGACGTCGTTACGTAGGCGTCGGAGCCCCGTGGGGAGGAGGGCGAAGACTCCATCCGCCATGTTGGATGCCGCAGATTCGCCATAACCTCGCCTGCTCTTTTCTTAAAAAAATAAAAATAAAAAGCGAAGCGTCAGCGGGGCGCCCCGCCTTCTCGGTCGGTACGGGAGGGGTCCCGGAAGAGCCGAGGCTTTTTTTTCCTCCGCGGTGGGGGCGTTGCCATGGAGACGCGGGCGGCAGGTGAGCCGAGCTGGGGGTTGGGGTGAAGACGGGGTGGGGGTGGGGCGCGGCGCGGCGCGCGGGAAGCCGTTCAGAGCGTGCGGTCGGGTGCCGCGCGCGGGCCGCCGGGCGGCGGAGGGATCCGCGGCCGGGGCCGCAGAGCGGACGTAGCGACGTCCTGCGCCAGACGTTCCGTCGCTGGCAGTATTCCGCCGCCGGAAAAAAAAAAAGTTAAAAGCGAAGGCTAGCGCCAAGGCGGGGAAGGCAGCGCGCGCTGGCCGGGCCGTCTCCAGGACGACGGGCGGCGCCGGGGCGCGCGCCTCGTGGCGGGCAGGCGGTTCGAATCCCGGTGCCGCCCGCTCTTTGGCGGGTGGGCTTTGGCCGAGCCCGCCTCTGTCGGGCCCGGGCTCCGCTCTGTGACAGCTCTCCTGATGGTCGCAGGCGCGCGCTTGGCCGGCACGTTCGAAGGCCCAGGGCTCTGAAGGAAGGTTCCCTGGCGTCCTCTAGAGGGAGCCATGGCGCCAGGGGGTGGCGTCGCCGCGGGCGGCCCGGCCGCAGGCTTCGGAAGTGGTTCTTACCCCAGTCCCGCGGCCCAGCCTGGCTCAGGCCGAGCTCATGCCTCCTCCAGGCAGCCTCCCCTGGCTTCGCCCGGAAGCAGCTAGGCCCACGCGACAGCTGGCGCCGCCCCTTTCCCAGGAGCGGGGCCTCGCCTGCCTGGGCACTCGTGTCCCCAAGACCAGCTTCATGCGTCTTGCTGCTCAGCTCTGTTGGCAGCTCTTAGCGTAGGTCACTTGCTGATGAGGAACAGAAGTTCAGAGAGGTCAGTCATACGTGTAAAAATGGCAGAGCTGAGGCTTAAGAAATCAGCGTCCTCCCACTCGGGCTGGAGTCCAGGCTCCTGCCGGCTTGCCTGGCTTGCACTCCCACCGTAGGGTAGTGCCTGCCCGCGGCAGGTGTGCAGGGTGTACTTACGGACTGCCCCGTCAGGTTTCCTTGCGGGAGCCCAGGTGACCTTCGAGATGCATGAGGGTGTCGCTGGGCTTACCCTCTACCACTGCCCCTCAGCGCTGGGTCCACAGAGCCCTCAATTCATCGGTGGAGGCGTGTAGAATGAGAGTCCCCTGGGCACACCTGGCTGCTTTGGTTCAAACCGGCAGCTTGTAAAGCCCCTCCACAGGTCAGGCAGGGTGAAGAGTGTGGGGACCTTCGTCCTGGTCCTTCCACTCTGACCCCAGCTGTACCAGGCGAGCTTGTGCAAGTAGTGGGGTGAGGAAGGGGTCCAGAGCCAGAGTGGTGGGTCAGGGGGAACTACCTGGGGATGCTTTCTTAAGGTAGTGACTGCTCAGTTCCCTGCCTTCCCCTCCCCTGTCAGTTCCTGCTGCCCGGACACAGAATGACCTGCTCACCTGTCTTCTGGAATTCACCTAGCAGCCATTAGACAGAACCCTGGGCTTATGTTGTTGTTTCCTTCCATTTCTGGCGGTAACAATTAAGAAAAGAGCAAGTTTTGAAAAAAGTATTAGACTCACGGCCAGTTAATCTCTAGAAAGAGTTTCCTGTTTTGGTGGTTAGGTTAATTTTAGAGCAGCTGTACAATAGATGGCACCAGGATGGAGGGGCACATGGCCTGTGAGGAACAGCTTGGGTGGTACAGAGCTGGATGGTCCTTGTCAGTGGTGGCTGCTACCCTTTGCTCCCTTGTCAGTGGCTTCCCTTCCTTCTGGTGGAAAAATCCCGCTCCTTCTTCCCCAAACCTTATAATTTACATAACAACTTTTCAAAGAAAGTTATCCTTAAGTAGAATTCAGCGGCCGCCTAGGGCAAGGGCAGTCAGATTTAGATGTATTAGAAAGACTGCTTAATTGCATTTCCTTTTATAGATGGTTTCATGCTTGTCGCCTCTGAAGACCTCTGCACCAAGATGGGCCCATTTTAGTAATGTAGGAGTGTTGAACCTAGAGTTGGGTTTTCCTCTTCTTGGCGATTTACCCTGTGAAGCTTTCCTTGTCTGAAATTTCCCAGGGCCACGCCTCAACTTTAAGTGCTGGAACGGTGCAGAGGGTGGGAAGGACAACCACTTGGAGCCCTCTCCTGCTCCTGCACCGTAGATGCTGGTGGCAGTGGGGAGGGTGGTTGTCCCCTCTAACCCAGGCCCACTCTCTCCCTTGTGCAGCTCAGGACTTTGTCATGCACTGACTTTTAAAAGCATTTATGACTGGGACTTTGGGACAGAGTTTGATTATGATACTTCTTTTTGGAAAAAAAAAGTAATTTAAACACCTGTTACAGATTTGAGGTTGCCTCGTTTTTTTGGAGCATATAATGTACAGATAAAGTTGAGATTGCTTATAAGAAGATAATGCTTGATGTGAATCTGAAAACGGGCTTAAAGTTGGGTAACAATTGTTTTTGTTCCTTTTAAAAAAGTTTTAAAAATTATAATCAACAAATTATAGCTGTCTGTATTTATGGTGTACATAGTGGTATTATGATTTATGAATACAATATGGAATAATTAAACCAAGGTGACTAGCACACCCATCGCCCCAACACTCACCTCTTGTGGCGAGGGCACTGGAGACTTGGAAATGTGCAGTACATTCTTATCTGCCTACTTATTGTGCTGTGCAGTCTGCCCTGGTCTCACTGAGGCTTGGTGTCCCTTGATGTCCCCCCACCCCAACCCCCGCCTCTGGTAACCAGCGTTCTACCTGTGTCCTGAGTCTGTGTCCTGAGTCTGCCTGTTCTGGATCCCACACGTGAGCCTGCGTGTGTGCTGTTGTGAGCTCGGCTCATTTCACCTGGCCTGATGTTCTGCAGTTCCATGCACATTTCCACAGAAGACAGACTCCTTTTTAAGGTCCAGTTGTACTCTGTTGTCTGGGTGCCCATTTTCTTCCCCCACACAAGCGTTGGTGGACACTAGCTGCCTGGGTCTTGTCCCTTGTGGCAGGCTGTGGTGAATATGGGAGTACAGATGTCCCTGCCGTGTGCAGATTTGAAATCTGGGTTCTTTGGGATCGCGGGCGGTGGAGTTGCAGTGTGGAACTCTGGAACCTGGTGCCTTTGATCCCAGCGTCTGGGCTGAGGCAGGTGGGCAGGGTAGGGACCTGGCTTCGGAGGTGCTGGCGGAGCTGCAGGCCATGGTTAGGAAGGTGGCAGGAAGGAGGCCCAACTCAGCCAGGGGACCTGAGACGTGGAGCACGGGGAGCCTGCGTGGCCTGGCGTCTCTGGAGGGTGTCCTACCTGCTGAGCCCAGGGCTCCTGGGGGCCGGCCCACTTCCTGGGTATCGGGTTCTGCTGGCCTGCCCCAGGGCCCTGTCTCTCCTCCTCAGACCGCTGCTTTCCATGGTGGCTCGTTCCAGCTTCCCTCAGATATCTGCCACACTGTGCTGGTGCCAGGGTGACTCGTCCTGGTTCTTTCCCCTGAGGGCTTCATGCGGTCTTGCCAGTGGGAAGCCAGTTCCTTTAGGAGAGCGTGCCGCGTGCTGCTCAGGCGCCCTGTTTCCTGCTTTAAGACCACAAAGCTCTACTTCTGGGTTTGCTTGTTTATTTATCTTTAAAGCCCTGTATTCTTTTTTTAAAGTATTTTTTTTTGTTGTTGTAAATAGACACAGTACCTGTATTTTATTTATTTGTGTGGTGCTGAGGATGGAACCCAGTGCCTCACGCATGCGAGGCAAATGCTAAGCCCCCACGCCCTTCACTTCTTGCCTTTAGGTCTAGGTCTGCCATCCATCTCTGATTAGTTTGTGGATGGTGAGAAGCAGGGATGGAGTTTGGTTTTGATGTCCAGCTGGATATCCAGTTGTCTAGCTGCATTTTCTGGAGCAGCAAATGCATTGAATTATTTTGGCCCTTCCGTTGACAGTCACCTGGGTCCATTTCTGAGCTTTCTGGTCTGATCTGTTTGTTTATCCTTGATCAGTACCACACCATCTTGATTATTATACCTTTAAAGTAATTTTTGGAGTTATAAATAAAAGGGGCATTTAGGATATTCTGAAGGGACAAAAATCTAGGCAGGAGGCCTTTATTAGGGTCTGTCATGGCACAGCCCAGGTGTTGAAGCTCACCCCAGGTGCTCACTCCAAGGTGGTGGCGGGAGACAGAGGGAGGACAGATTTGCAGATATGGTTCAGAGAAAAAAACTCACAAAACTGTTGACCAATTGGATTTTACCTCAGGGTCCAGCAATTCATCTATGTTTTTAGGGAAGGAGGGATGATGGACGCAGCAGGCCCAGGGATAGAGAAGTCTTTGCAGACTTTGCACCTGCTGCCCTTGTCCATGACTTTAATTGCCTTCTGTGATTTGGAGAGAAAGGCCTTTGTACTTTGCTCCCCATTTATTTTGGAGTTCGGTCAGTGTACTGGTTTAGGGCTTACTAGGTCCTTGGTTTGTTCTCGGGAGCCCTTTCTTGGGAACTGAGGCCTCTTTCCCCTTATGAAGCTTATGGGGAGGATGCTTTGTGCAGTTCTGAGGATTCCTTGGCTGGAAGATTCAGGGGCTCTGGGGCTGAGTCCTGACCAGGAGTGAGCCCAGTAGGGGACCAGGTAATGCAGGGAGCAAGAGAAGAACTGGGAGGAAGTCCTGGTCCTGTCTAATGGCTCTGGGACCTTGCCAAGTCTCTGGAGCCACCAAGGCCTCACATAAAAATGGTCACTTGAGGCCGCCAGGCAGCGTGGCTGTGGAGGTTCCGTAGTGAAGCACTGGGCACACATCTGGACCCTGTCGGACTTTTCTCTTTTTCATCATCTATCTTGGTTTTCTCTCACTTTCTCCCTCAGCCTCTGTCGATCTCACCTTCTTCCCCTGAACATCTTGTAGTTTTTAGTAGTATCTTTGGCAATTCAAAGCATAGTGAGAGCGATTCTTAATGCCCTGAGCCTTTGTGAAGTCATACAGTTGCAGGGGAGTAAGATGGGACCTGTAACATCATTTCTCTACAAGTTTATTATCTCTGCTTTTCATTGGAGGAAGCAGAAGCTTTGGTCCTTCTGGCTCTGGAATCACTGAACTGCTCTCAGGGGGGACTTAGTCATAGGGAGCTGAGCACTCACTCAGTATTGGACCTAGTAATAAGGGCCATGTTGGTTTTGTGAGTTCTTTAAAGAGGCTCCTTCTAGATCTTCGATTAGAACCTTGCCTCGTTCAGAATCTGGGCCTTGGCCAGGCTGCAGATGCACAAGGCGTCAGCTCCTTAGGCCTGGTGAGGGGGGAGACCTGAGTGGCCAGAGATAAAAGAAGCCTGTTTGGGCTGCTCTCCAACACCCCTCAAGTTTGGCCATCATGCTTGCTGACTGAGTCACACAGCTGCCTAGTCTGGGCTGATGGCAGTGCTGAGGCCTGAGCCTTTGGGTGGTCCCACAGCATGGCTCCCAAGGTCCTCCATGGGAATGCTGTCCCCAGAATCTGAGCATCATGGGGCTGGGAGGCCCATTCTCAAGGAGCACACAGCCCATAGGGCATAGAAAGACAGCTAAGAAATGGGCAGATGTGTAGAAAGACACAGTTGTACCTTGGTATTCCCTGGGGATTGGTTCCAGGATCTGCCATGGATACCGAAATCTGCAGATGCTGAAATCCCTTTTAAAAATGGTGTAGTGTCTTCTTGTAACCTCTGAACATTCTCTTGTCTGTACACGTGAAGTACAGACACACTTTTTCCAAATACTTTTGATCCATGGTTGGTTGAATCCATGGATGTGAAACCCGCAGATACAGAAGGCCCGCTGCTCTCTGCAGGACATACACAAATGGCTAAAAAGCACATGAGGAGATGTTTGACCTCTCTAGTCACTGGGGACATGCCACTTGAAACCACCATGGGAAACCACTGCACCCCAACTGAATGACTGAAATCAGAAAGATTGACAGTCCCAGTTGCTGAGAATGGCACCTGGAACTCTAATACACAATTGGTGGAGATGTAAAATGGCAGGTCACTTTGGAAAATAGTTTGGTGGTTTCTCACTGTCTTAAGCATACACTTAAATAACTCATCACTCATGTCCTAGGACTTATCCAAGATAAATCAAGCCTGTGTCCTTGTGAAGACGTGTGTACACATCATAGCAGCTTTATTTGTTATAGCCCCAAACTGGAATCAAACCAAATGCTTATCAACTTTGTGACTGGCTAAACAAATTGTGGAATACTACTCAGCAATGAAAAGGAATAAACTACTAATGCAGGCAACAGTATGGACTAATCTCAACAGTGTATTAAATGGAGGAGTCCAGAGAGGGAAGGCCATATACTGTGAGGATGTGGAGCAGTTGAACCTCTTGTGCATAGTGAGAATGAAAACTCCTGCAGCTGATATAAACAGTGTGGGAAACAGTATGTTGGGTCCCCCCAAATTAAAAGTAGAATTATCTTATGAAGAATTGCCATATGAAATTACCAGCAATTTCACTTTTTGGTATAGACCCAAAATAAATGAAAGTAGGGTGTCTAAGAGATAATTGTGTACGTGTGCTCATTGTACCATTGTTCCCAGTAGCTGAAAGGTGGAAGCAACTCGAGTGTCCATTGACAGGAGATGGATAATCAAAACACGGCCTGTGCATACAATGGTATATTATTTAGCTGTAGAAATGAAGATTAGGCACATGCAAGAACAGGCATGAACCTTGAGACTGTTATGTTAAATGAAGTCACGAGAGGACAAATACCATATGATTCTAGAAAGTCAAGAGTTCATAGAGGGAGCACACAAGATGATGATTGCCAGGGTCCAGGGGGAGAGCAGTGAGTTTCCACTGGGACAGAGGGAGCTTTTGTGGAGGTGGCTGGTGCCGATGGCTGCACGGCATTGTGAAAATGCCTCACGCCCCCCAGCTGGACACAGACACGCAGCTGGACACAGGTGGCTGAGACGCTGAGTGTTATGTGCATCTTACTGCAGTTAAAGAAGAGACTGGGTACTGTATGATTGTATCCTAAGAACTTCTAGACAGAATCACAGGGGCAGAAACGAACCCATGCTTGGCAGGAGCTGGCAGGGAGAGGGAAGTGTCCTGGACGAATCTTGACTGTGGTGACGTCTCCACTTCCCTGCCCTGTGCTGAAACCCGCTGACCAGGAGGTGCTATGCTAGAGGGGTGTCCAGGGTGGAGTGGGGCACACACTACATGCTCGTTGCTGCCTGGGTTGGGGAGGGGCTCAGGAAAGCTTCCAGCGTGACGTTTAAGCAGAGTGACCAGGCCAGGAGGACCCTGCAGGGGTAGAGGCAGGCCTGGCCAGTGCCTCCCTGGGCGGGCAGCGGCAGCCCAGAGTTCAGCGGTGGCCCTCCCCCTCCATATGCCTTTGCACACTTTCAGGCCTCTAGCCTTGCGGGAGGGGGTTGTGCTCCGCCTGCCCCTGTCCTGCCTGGCACCTCTGGCCTCCCGACAGGGCCGCTGGGTCCTGCTAGAGTCCTGGTGCCCCTGGTGCCCCGTCGGCAGTGCCTGCTCCAGCATTCCCCCACGCTGCCCTGGTCGTCCCTTTGGCCTTGCCTCTTGGTGGTTGAGTGTTCTTGGGGCCCCCCACCCCCAGAAAGGTATGCTCTGGGGAACGGCACTGGCACTGCAGCTGGGTGCCTGACTGTGCATTTCAGCCTCACCATTTGACAGTTCTTGGGACATGTTTTGATTCTGTGGCTGTGGGGCTTGAATCCTGGGCCTTGTGCATGCCGGGCACTTGTTTTATTTTGAGAGAGGTTCTGGTTAGTTGCCCAGGCTGGTCTCACACTCGCGATTCTCCGGCTCCTTGTTTCCTGTGGTCACAGGTGCGAGCGCTGTGGCCGGCTGCCGCAACCTTGTTTTTGACTTTGGTCTCCTTTTCTGTAAAGTGGTAGCTAAGTGTGTTCTTGTCTCAGGATCTGATTCCCTGAGGAACTGAACCTGAGAGGCGCACGCTGAAGTGGCTGCTGCTCGAGGAAGCAGCCTTGAGGGTCCCTCTGCCCAAGACAGTCCCGGGCAGCTGGATGTCACTGCTGCTGTCCCTGGCTCCTCTGCACTGGGCATGGGCTGGAACGGACAGGTGCTACTCAGTTCCTGCAGGTGGCTGCCAGCCTTCCTCCTGGACAGGCTCCCGCCCAGGCTCCACAGCCCTGCCCTGCCCTGCCAGCACCTGTCCAGCTGAGCGGCTGCACGCACGTTCTTCAACACCGGAGGGGTTGTTCACAGTCGGAGCTTCCAGAGGTGTCCTGGGGACAGAGGTGTCCTGGCGCTGTGAGAAGTGCTTTCAGTCACCGTTCTCCCGCTGTAACCGCAGTCTCCAGCACTGGGGTGTTGTCTTTGTTTCACAGACAATCCCGGGGTCAGAGAGGTGGCCACATGTAGTCAGGATAGGTATGTGGTCTGTCCGACCCCAGACCAGACCCTGTACCCTTTAGGTTGCTGAGCGGTCCTACCACATTCATGGCGTGCCAGGAACGTCCGTGTCTCTGTCTCACCAGTTCTTATGAGGTCCCAGGGAGGCTGGGGCTGTCATTGGCACCATGCAGATTAAGAAATCGGGGCCCAGAGAGGCAGAGTTCTGGCTCAGAGCCCTCTGGCAGCGCCGCACTTGGCCCGGCCCGTGTGGCCCCGAAGCCCAGGTCTTCGTGCCGCTGGTTTGGATCAGTGCTCTTCGTGTCTCTGCCACTTTCCCTCTTTGAGGCTGTTTCTCTTACAGATTTATGGACGCGTTCTATGACTTCTGTCGAACCCTGTGGCAGAATTTGCTGTTGTTCCTGTGACAGGTTTGCCCTGCTCTGTGGGTGCAGATCTTGCTCCCTGTGAAGGGGATGTGGGGTGGGTGCGAGCGTGACGATCCGTGGCTCTAGAGAAGGACGGGAGCGCTGGAGGGACAGTTGCAGAGGTCGAGGCCCCTCAACACCCGTCGGTCTCTCACTCTCCCCTCTCCTCTTTTTCCTGTTCTCAGTTTTTTAAAAAATCTTATTTCATAATAGAATATTAGTGAGTCTATTGTATGACAATTGAAGAGTCTGTACCTTTTCTAGTCCTAAAAGAGCCACACACAGTGTCATACATTCAACATTCCAGGATAATGCTTAACAGTACGTATGAGACGCTTTTCCTTAAGACTTCAGTATATTATGAATCAAATAATACGTTCATATTACTATATGTTGTGATTTTTTTCCTTAAGAGCAAAAATAAGAGTTGTAGAATCTCTTTAATTTGAAGAACAGGACAATTTCAATTAATTCATTTTACAAAGAAATACATGCACAGAATACCTCGATGTCAACACCAGTTATATTTGCTTTAAAGAAGAAAAATATTTTTCATTTCATTTTCCAAATGTAAAACATTTCCTAAGTTCACATTCGAGAATTGATCTTAGTTTAAAATTCCACATAGAAATATTTGGAATAGAAAAATCTTAAGTATCAGAATCCAGGGATAACTCGTTTGCATTAAAAAAATGCAGAGAATCCTAACAAATTATTCCACAAAAGTCAAAGTTACAACTTAGATGCCCCTTATTTAAATAACAGTGATATCACTAGGAGTTAAAAACTACTGGTAACCACTGAATCGTAACACATACAGACACAGAAAATTTCAAGTACTTTTAAATACCTGTCATTACAAAAATGAACATTTTACAATATTGTGGTCTCTAGAGAAAGATACACAAAGATTACATCAAAGAGACGTCAATAATGATAAAGTAAGACTTTAACCTTAGAAGTTTCATTCCAAAGTTACCAAGAAGTCTCAACTTCACTGAATTAATAAAGGTAAAACACATCCCATGACTGACTTCTGTGGTGGAACCTAAAACTTGAAGAAATACGTGGATCAAAAATGAGATGAGTTTCCTGGTATGTATTATAGTATTTGTATTCCTTCATCTTAATACTTAGAAACTCAATTCACATTTTATAAACAAGACACATAAAATTATTCTAAAAGTATAAATGAGTTTATGGAGATCAGTTGATCAACCATCTGCCATGGTCTAACAGCATCCAGAGTGTTTTACTGCCTGACAAGTTCAGGCCCAGACTGGAGAAGGCTGGGGCCAAAGCACAGGGAACTCAGCGCCACCCGGTGGTAACAGTGCCAGCTGCTGGAGTGTCCTCCAGACCCGGCACAGCTCTGCCTGCATGGGTGCACCCAGTCCCGCGGATGGTGCAGAACTCTGAGTCTTAGCTTTGGAATTCTCTGGAGGCAAGTGCATGTACGCCCATCGGGCAGTTAGCGGTGAAGACGGCAAGATGCTTTCCATCCTGGATCCTGGAGTGAAGAGGCCAAACTCTGTGCCCTGATCACACAGCAGGTTAAATTCTATACACTGTCCTCTTCTGAGCTGCTGCCACAGCTTCTCCTGGGGGTCAGTGAGTCGTCACTGCTTTTTCACAAGGGGAACATAAAAAGGGATCACAGCCCTACACAAAATGAAACACCACCTCTCGGAAGGTGAGTCAAGATCATCAGAGAAGATACCACCAGGGCCCCTGTGCTCTTGGGTTATAAAAAAGTAATCATCGCACCATTTTAAAATTGGGGGTAGAGATCTGGGCCATGCTGGTCACAAGCCTCTTTTAGAGTTCTGTGAAGATGGACAGCATCCTCGTGGTACAAGCATGTTGGAACGAGGTCACATCCACCACCAAACCGCCACTGCTTGGCACCTTCAGCTTCTTCTACTTTGAAGTGTCTGTAGTTGAAATGGATCGTGGGAGCAGGAGGATTCTTAGGGTGGGTAACAGAGCTCACGCCCATAGCAGAATATGGCAGTTTACCATCTTCAGTCTTCAAAACTTTTCCTCTGCTTCTCATTTGTTTTGCTGCTGCTTCTCTGTTCTCAGTTTTTAGAAAACAAAGTCATCAGGAAAAGCATGCTGCATTTTCCATTTTCTCTGGTCTTTGCATGAACTGCCCACAAGCGGAAGACGAACTGGGAAAGAGTTTTGGTGGTGGGAACTGAGAAGCAGGCAAAGACAGATGCAGATAGATAGGAATACTGTGGGAATGGGTGACCGCTTCCTGGATCCAGTCCAGGGACAGAATCAAAGGTGAAAGGGTGGCCAGCAGGGTTCCGTGCCAACTTCCTGGTGGCCCTGGGAAGCTGGTCCTGTCAGTACTATGAGAGCCCTGTGACAGGGTGGGTATGACACATGGCTCAGTCGGCCTTTGGAGGCTCACGGCAGGAAAGATTTGGGTGAGCTTCATATTTGGAATTCCTGAGTATAAGGAACACAGATGTGACCAGGGCCCCCTTTATTGCTATCACTACTGTTATTTAAACAAGAACTCCAGTAGGAAGCATCCTGGAGCATCTGCGAGAATTCCGCAGCCTGCTTGGTTTATGCTGATCCTCCAGCTGTTCTCCTGAGGTTGCGCTCTCCATCCCTTCCACGCTGGCTGGGTCTTTTCTTGCATTGCTGTTACTTGGGAAGTCCTCTCTGTACCTTCCTGAGCAGCTCTGGCGGCCACTCATCTCAGCGTTTCCTGAACCGTGCTCGGTGTGAGGGCTCAACAGGTGACAGAAGGGTCTGCTGCTCAGCACTGGTGTGATGAACATTGTTCCACGTTTCTTTCAAGTGTTTCACTTTCATTCCCAAGACAGACAACATTCAGAGTTTCCCAGACTCATTGGTCGCGGGACGCTTTTGGCTGAGGTCTTCTGGGACTTGGTTACCTGCAGTCAGCTTGGGTTGGGCCAGCCCTGCTTTGGTCAGGGCTTGTTACCCAGGTCATGCCTCTTGGACTTACTAGATGGTTAGTGGAGTGCAGCCTCAGGTCACGGACATACTCTGGGCCAATCGGGGTCTCCAGGGGCTCCAAGCCCACCAGGTCCCCCTTGGCTCAGCCTCTGTGGAGGTGGAGAGGGTTATCCTAGCAGAGTGAGGGGGTCTCCTTTTGCAGGGTCGGGAAGGAGGAGGCAGCCCGGCTCATCCTTTGCCCTTTTGGTAGAAAGTGTATTTTAGAAAGTAATTTTCTCTCTGACCCTATTTTCCACCCAGCCTTTCTGGGACCTGTTGGTTCTATGGTTGCAGTTGGAAGCATAAGGACTTACGACTCTAGTGACAGCCGTGCCCCTTGTCACTTCCCTTCGTGCTGCTTCATGGCAGGATCAGGGACTGTATGAAAAATGACTCCTGTTGATTAGCTGGAGAAATGTTGCCTTAGGACCCCATGAGCCTTAGAGGACCTCAGTGAAGATCATCTATGGGCTTTCCAGAAAGCCCCAGGCCATGCAGCCCGAGACCCAGCTGGAATTGGAAGCAGATCTCCTAAATGCCATGATGTTGGCGTGAATGCCACATGTTACGGTTTGGATGTGAGGTGTTCCCAAAAGCTCACACGTGAGACAGTGCAGGAAGTGTCAGAGGAGAAATGATTGGGTTGCCAGTCTTAACCCAGTCAGTGGATTCATCCCTGATGGGGATTAACCCAGTGGCTGCTGAAGTGGTGGGTGTGGCTGGAGGAGGTGGGAGTTGGGGTGTGGCAGTGGGGTGTATATTTTGTATGTGGAGAGTGGAGACTGATTCTCTCTGCTTACTGATGATCGAGCTGCTTCCCTCCACCACCCTCCTCCGCCATGATGTTGAGCCTCACCTCCAGCCCCGAGGAATGGAGCCGGCCTTCTGTGGACTAAGACCTCTGAAACCGGAAGCCCTCAAACTTCTCCTTTAAAATTGCTCTGGTCAGATCATTTAGTCACAGCAGCAGAAAAGCTGATTAAAACACCGCCCTAGGTGCTACACACCGCGGGGAGGGACCCAAGGCAGCCCCTTCTCCCAGACCTGCGGCCCACCTTTCGGACTCTGGCCCCGTGGCGGGATGACATCTCACACCTGATAGCTTGGGGGCCCCGGTCAGGTCCAGCCTTCTCCGCCCTGGCACCTTCTCCTTGGTGTTCCTCACCCAGGTCCCTCCTCTGAAACCAGGAAGCCGGGGAGTTCGCGGCCTAGCGCAGAGGGTGCTCCTGGCGGGCTGCTGCGGGCCTGCGAGTCCTCCTTTCTCAGGCGACTTGATTCTTTTGTGTATTTTCAATATTGAAAAATATTCTGAGCACTTACTTTCTAACTTTCCTTTCTTTCAATCTTTGGTATATAACAGGAACCATGTGGAGAATTTTCATTATAGTAATAACTGTGGTAATGACCTTTCTGCTTTCCCTGTCCGTCCCCCATGTGCTTTTCAGGAGAGAGACTTCCGTTGCATGGAAGCTTGTGTTTTGAGCAACTTGTTGGTGCGAGGGTTCAAATGGGTAGAGACATAGGAGCTAGAAGAGCAGAAGTTGCTATGAATAAAAGAATCTGGAGGCTTCCAAGAGGTAGAGGAGAAGCAGCCATGGAAAGGAGGGAAGGAAGGAGCCAGAGAGCACTCAGCTGTAGTGACCACTCCCAGAGATGCTCAGCTAATGAAGGAAGCGTACCAGACCCACAGAATTAGTTCCCTTTTAACTTTTGCATAATTTCCTATTTGCAGAAAAAATGAGACAAAAAATTCCATTATGCTGGTCACTCCCAAGTCTCCAGGCCTTTGTGTCCTTCTGACATGCCCAATCTTCCTTGAGCACTTCCGTGTTCTCAGTGCAACAGGCCCTGCTGGGCTCGTTCTGTGCTTCTCCGTTCCACCTCTGGAATTGGCTCTTTCTACCAGGGGACTCTTTCTTTTAGGGGAGTCATGTTTAGAAGCAGGTCTGGGGACTAGTGTGCTCATCGTTACCAGCTTCTCAGCCCTTGGTCCACACAGCTGGGAACTGGATGTCTGTCTGTCCACCACACCCTTGTGCCCGGGCTCCCACATACATACTCCTGCTCATCTTTAGCTCTTTCTGCTCTGTCCTGAGGATCGCTGAGTGTGAGTGGGTTTTTCCAGCCCTGGTCCAGCAGCACTGTGTCTGTTCTGTCCTTCCCGTTGCCGTGTTTGCCGGTCTTTCTCTGGAAGAGGTTGCTGGCTCTGCATCCGCAGTATGACACTCATTTGCTCAGTCCCAGAATGTACTAAAAATAGTTTCAGAGGCATGAACCCTGCCTTTGGATCAAGCAGCCTCCTATCTAGGGTTCAGGATGGAGTTGGTCTTTCTTTCTCTTTAGCTTGAAGCGTAGGTGCAAATGCCACCTTCCCACAGCCTCTTCCCACTTCATGCAGTTGCGGTCATTCCTTTAAGTATGGGCCATTCATTTGTTCCAGCTCGATTTCACTTTAGGATCCCCATGTTCGTTTATTTATGTTCTTCAAATGTGTGAATTTTGGGGGCAAGTGTGTATCTTGTGTTTCTGTGAAAGGACTAGATTTTGCTGCTTCATTTTTTTTTATATTCATGTATTCATTTGTTTAACTATTTAAACAAATTATTATTTATTTAAATTTTTTTTTATTGTTAACAAATGGGATACATGTTGTTTCTCTGTACATGGAGTAAAGGCATACCATTTGTGTAATCATAAATTTACATAAGGTAATGTTTGATTCATTCTGTTATTTTTTCCCTTCACCCCCACCCCTCCCACCCCATGGATGAAATTGGAGAATATCATGCTAAGTGAGATAAGCCAATCTCAAAAAACCAAAGGACAAATGATCTCACTGATAAGCGGATGATGACACATAATGGGGGGTGAGAGGGGCCAGTGTTAGGGTTAGGTTTGGGTTTAGGGTTAGGGAGGGTGGCAAGAATGGAGAAAGGAAGGACTACTGCTTCATCTTTTTCCTCCTCTTCCTCCCCCTGTTCTTCCTCCTCCCTGCTCCTCCCTTTCCCCTCTGCCTGCAGTAGAGAGCCAAAGGTGTAAGTGTCCGAAGAGCGCAGCCCTGGGGAGGCTGTGGCCTGGAGCTGAGGTGCTTCTGCCAACACCTGGCCTCTCTTGGCCTTCATTCAGCATTTATCTTCCAGACGCTTGGTCTTGGTCTGGTTTGAATTCCTTCAAATCACCCTTCAAATGCTGCTCTGTAGGACGAGGAGTCCAGGGGTCAGAGCTGTTAGGTGTTTTCCCTTGGCCGGGGTTTGGGCTGTAGGCTTCCCACCTGAGCCTGCGCTGCTTCCCCGGCACACGTGGTCTTTATTGCTCAGAAGCATGAGTTCATACTGTTAACATTATTCTCCCCTGAGATTCTTAGGTGAATAGCCTGGAAATGTTCTATTTCTTGCCACAAAGGAAATGTAGCATTTCTCTTTATAGGTAAATATCTTTTATAATTTTCAACATTGATATTTTTAAACATTTAACTCTATTTTGAATAAAGTGATATTGATATTGGAGCTCGCAGTCTGTTATGGGAGACAGAGTTTAAAGAAATAAACACACCATTAAATACGTGATTACAAATCATAGTCGCAGTACCAAGGCAAATGGGGAGGTAGAGTCCTGGCAACCTAATTTATGTGGAAGAGGCTTTAGAAAGTCTCTGTGAGGAAGCGTGACTGGAGCTGAGGCTTGAAGAGTGAGCTTCCTGAATAACAGACCAGCCGGGTAAGCAGAGGCTAGGCGCTTGCCCAGCCTCCCCACCCGCTGGCACGCAGGCCTGCAGCCCGGAACCTGCTGCCTGGGCTGGAGCTGTCTTTTGCCCGTTATCACCCCAGGGACATGCATGTGAGTGGACCTGCTGCAGGTGGCTTGAGACAGGCAGAGATGGGAACTGGCCTCTGGGCCGTAGTCGCAGTGTGGCTTCCCCTGACCATGGGGTGCACCAGGAATGGCTGAAGGACCGGGGTCCAGGCCCACAGGAGGGAAGACCTAACCTTCCTCCTCCATAGCTCGTTCAGTTCCACGCCCGGCCGTGGAAAGGGCTGGACTCGTCAGGGTCACCCCGAGGCTCTACTCCAGAGCCTCCTTGGGGAAGAGGGGACTCCCTGGCTTTGTAGTTCCACTGGTGGAAGCACATGTGGCAGCCGCCTGCACAGTGCTGTCTGTGCATCAAGAGGGACCAGGCAGGGCTGCCTGACTGGCCTCATGCTGGCCAGGGAGCGGAACTCAGGCATTTCTCTCTCCCTCCTTCCTACACAGTCAGACCACAGGTAGCACCGTGCTCAGGTAAAATGATTCTCCCGGACACAGTGTCAGTGCCCATCTGTGTTCCTGCAGGGAGGGCCTGTGTCGTCCTCGTTCTGACTGTGACTGGCACAGAGTGTGGCACATGTCGGGCCTCTGGTAATGTTGACTGCCAAGGCAGCGAACAGGCCGACTGTAGAGCCCGGGTGCTTGGAGAGCAGGCCGACGGCCCCTCCATGATCTAGTTGCCTGGAAGGGTCAGATCACTTTGCTTGGCTGGGGACAGGTGGGTGCAGGGTTTGGAGGATTCTTTTCCACTGGCTTAGTTCCTTAAACCTGAAATCCTCTTCTGGAATTTCAGAAGATGCTAGATGTGTCTGAATAGTGAAGGGCAGTTCTTCTCAAATTACTTTTGTAAGTCAGAACACTTCAAAACTGAGACTAATTTCAGGCTTTTCTAACAAATAATTAGTCATTTCAAATATGGAGTTGAGTTTACCTGTTTTCCTCTGCCTCCAGCTCCTGCCCAGGCTGTCATTTTATCTCATCTCTTTTGGTGGTGACCTGGGGAGCCCCGAGCACACAGCCAGCAGTTCAGCCTGGTAGTAACTGGGAGTGTCCCTCAGTCATCACCCCTCTCTGCAGAGTGCACACAGGGTGCTAGGCTGCGGCTTCCAGGTTTGCTCATTCTTTGCACCAATTTTCCTAACTTGGGGAGTCCCAGATTTCAGGGAGATCCGAGGAGGGACCTGTGTGTTGCACCTCTCTGATCTACAGTAGAAGAGTTGTCTGGTGTTCTGGAAGTAATGCTAATAATGCTGGTCTGTGCTGAGTCCACGTCATGATGTGCAAAGTAATGCTGGATTCTGAAGACGTACAAAAAAAAACAAGCTTTCTCATTGAGCTTTAAAAAATAGTTTATAGGTTAAATGACACTATTTTGGATGTGTTGGGTTAAATAAAGCATATTTTTGAAATGAATTTTACCTGTTTATTTTAATGTGGCTACTAGAAAATTCAAAGTGAATCCCTGGCTGCCTCGTATTTCTGTTGGACAGTGCTGTCCTAACAAAGCGTCCTTTTTTGGGGGCCTGGGCGTGAGTTTTCTGCAGAGCTGCACATCTGTCTTCTGTTCTGGAAGTAGACAGAGCCTTGCATCTGCCTGTCTCTTCTGCTCTGGTTGGTTAGAGGGTTGGAGGGTTTCTCCAGGGCCCTTGCCTTGCAGGTGGGTGGGGATGAGCCTGCTCTCCCCATTGGATCGTCCAGCTCAAGAGCGGCTGACACGCCTCGCTTTCTTCTCAGGCCTCCTCCTGGACTTGCCGTGGCAAGGGCCGCTCACATGCTTGTTGACTGAAAATGCTGCCTGAGGTGGAGGGGGTTGAGCAGCCTCTCCTCTCCTCTCCTCTCCACTCATTTCCTCCCTCCTCCCCTCCCCTACCCCCCGTTTCTCTCTCTCTCTCTCTCTCTCTCTCTCTCTCTCTCTCTCTTGTGCGCGCGCTACTGGGGGTTTCACTCAGGGGCACTCTACCACTGAGCTGTATCCCCAGCCCCTTTTTAGATTCAGGACATTTTGAGCAGGGTCTCGGTAAGTTTTCCCAGGCTGTTCAAACTTTGGATTCTCCTGCCTCGGCCTCAGGAGACCCGGGATCATAGGTGTGCACCACTGCGTCTGCCCCGCAAGGGCTTTTTTTTCCTTGGTTGGATCTCTTGCCCAAGAGATGCCGTGTCCACAAACTGCAGAAATGGGGAGGGGCAGGCAGTGCCGCCAGACCCTGGGCTGGGCGCCTTGCTGGGTTCGCCGCTGTCGTCCTGAAGCTGGAGGCAGGGGAGAAGCGAGGCTGCACAGAAGCCTCTGCGTGCTCTGCCGCTCCCACATCACTTCAGTCACAGCTCGTCCTCCTGCCTTGGGTGGAACGTGTGGAAGCAGAGGTCCGGGTGGAGTGGAGGAGGCTGGGGGCTCTTTGGGAGCGGGCTCCACCTCCCTCCGCCGGGGCCCAGGCTGCCCTGCAGGCGCCGGCTCTCCTCTGCCCATTTCCTCCCCTCCTTCCTCTGGCTTCCCCAGTTCCTTGGGCTCAGCCTGGTTTCCACTGGCCATGGTGACCGTTGTGTTGTCCTCCCTCTCTAAGAGCTGCTGCCACTAAAGGAAAGAAAGTTCTGGATGTTGTGTGGGCGGTGTGTGTGCGTTGTGGGTGTCTGGTGCACACGTGTACATGCGTGTTTTTCACCTGTGTGCATGCGTTGTGTGCGTGTGTAAGAGGGAAGCAGAAGCCTCTAGGACACAGTGGGCAGGGCTGGTCAGCCAGCTGGACTTTCGGGATTAAGACAGTCCCTGTTCTCTCCACACTGGCGCCACATTGAGCGGTCTTCAGAATTCCCAGGATTGTCCCACAGTGACTCCCCCAGCGACACCCCCACCATCCTTACGGGGTCAGCAGGATGGCTGTAGCTGTACCTGTGTTGAGCTACGTATGAGCCACAGATTTAGAAGTGGGGAGGCAGCTTCAGTCACTTGGTGGCCTGTGACTTAGGACTTAAACCTGGGAGTTGTTTTCAGTGCTGGGGACTGAACTCAGGGCCTTACCCGTAGGAGGCAAGGGCTCTGCCGCTGAGCTGCTTCCTCAGCTCTTTTTATTTTCATACAGATCCTCATCACGTGGCCTGCGCTGGCTTTGACCTTGAGATCCTCCTGCCTCAGCCTTCTGAGGGACTTTTCTGGCTGGAGCTGAGTGTCGAAGCTGGCTCTGCAGCAGCCTTCAGTCAGAAGTAAGATGGCAACAGTGTCAGGATCAAAGCCAGAGAGCTGGGAGAGGCGCAGTGCTGGTGGTGGCCGTGGGCACTGCGCTTTCCCCCTGGGTCTCCCAGAAGGGGGTTGCTTGTCTTACTTCTAATGCAGGGACGATCACAGAGACTCAGTCATGGTGGGCGCTCCTCAAGGCCTCCACACCCTCCGTGCCCCCACGTGTGTCCTCGGGTCGGCGCTGCCCCCGACTGTGTGGAATTCTTTCCTACGGAAGGGACCAGGTTTTTGAGCTGTGATTGTTGTATTAATTGTGAATATACTTCATTGCCTAGGGCTCTCACTTTGAGAGTGCTTAAAAATAACTAAAAAAAAAAAAAAATTATGCCAAGTTTCAACATGGAAGAAATGTGTGTGCATAAAATTATAATGCAACTGTCGGCCCAGCCTTAATTATGGTGGGTATTGAGCAGTTCTCATTTTATTTTGTTAATCCAGCTTCAGCAAAGAAAAACACCCGTGGGATTTCTGCCTGCATTTAATAAACATGTTAACTTTGTGAGCTGTGGAAGCTGGCGTGTTCCTCAGCATTTATGAGGTGCATAGTAAAGTAATAATTCCACAATTTAGTGGGGAGCATTTATTGGTGCCTCAGAGCCGGGAAGCACTTCAGGGATTATTTATGGGCAGGGAGGTTGGTTTACGTGTGCCCCCAGACAGGGGGAATGGCGCTGGTGCGTCTGTCCCCCGCTTGCTTTGGTTCAGGTCGCCCTGTGTCTTGTCTCTGCACATTAGCTTCTGGGTCAGGCTGGAAGACCAGGTTCAACTCTGCAATATCACAAGGCCACTTTAATTTGGGCTGTTGTCTTAGATGTGAAGAATGAGGCTTAAAGAGGTTTAGAGGCTGGCGGGGTGAGAGCTGGGAGCCCTGGGCTCCTGCCTTGGACCAGCCCTTCCTGCCACCTCGTGTAGGAGCTGGGCACTGAGCAGGCCCTGGCACTCCCCGGGTCCTGCCATCCTCCCCGCAGTCCTGCAGAGGAGGAAACCAAACCGTGTGCCAAAGGTCACACAGCTACGTGGACCAAAGTAGGGTTCAGATCTGTTCTAAACAAGAGTTCCCGTCAATCAGAGCACCATTTCCCCCTGTATCTTTAACACTTTGGGTTTAAGTTTTCTCGGAATGATGCACATCCCACAAGGACCAGCTCTGTGAGTGCTCGCAGGCCTTCACTGACTTGCTGTGTTACCCGCAGCAGATCAGGAGACCCCAGCCCCAGCCCATGCCCAGGCCTGCCCTGTCCTGACCTTGAGCAAGTAGCTGTGCCCTTCCTGGCCTTGATATCAGTGCAGGCAGGTGCCTGAATGAGTCACGTCATTTCTGTTGTGCAGAAATGTGGAGGTGGTTGGCAAAGCCCTGTGAGATTTGGAAGTGGCTGATTGTGATGAGGACAGCTTGTGGTTAGGGCTAGACCTGACTCACCTGCTGGAGTAGGCCGGCACCTGGCTGCCAGGACAGACCTGCCCTGCTCTGGAAGAGCAGCGTAATGGAGTGGTGACTCGGGTTGTGTTGCCACTGTGTGCCTACCTGTTACGTAGCCCTGCGTCCCCTCTTGGCCTGGTTTGCTCTTCTTAAAATAAGCAGCAGCCCTTCCATTGCTCCATGTGGAGGTTAAGTAGGGTGATGGGGAAGCACAGCACCTGGCAGAGAATTGGAATTCAGGCAAGGAGAGCCCTGTGTTTAGTGAGGCTATGAGTTGTAGTGCCCTAACTGACCACCAGAGGGTACTGCGAGCACGTGTATCACACCTGCCTGTGGAATCTCCCAGTGTTTTGCTAAAAGCCATCGGCCTCCAACCTGGTGGTCCACTGTTGCCTGCTTCTGGATCCGTTGCCAGACTGTGCAGAGGACATGCTTAGTAAGACTGTGGTCGGGTGGGTTGTACTGCTCACTTCTGGCACTCTCTCATTTTCTGGCATATTGCTCCCTGAAATGAATTGTGGTACAAATTATAACAGACACAGGGAACAAATTTCGTTTTCTAGTGTAGCTCCTCTTAGTTGTAATTACTGTGTCCAACCATGATGCTGGCTTGGGTTCAGGGAACCAAGACTAGCATTCCTCACAGTAACCACTGAGTATTTCAGGAAATACCAAAGGCTCTTCCAAGAAGGATGGGGCAGGCACAGTGGGTAGGGAGGTATGCTGGTTAGTTTGGAAGGTTTGGGTTAAGTTTTATCTTTGTTATTTATTTGTCTGGGGACTCCTTGGAAGCTCAGTACTTCTCTGAGCCCCAGATTTGTCCTCTGTAAATGAGAATCATAGTGATGATGGTGATAGTGACAATGGTGGTGATGATGATGGTGATTATAATGATGGTGGTGGTGATGATGATGATGGGCATGGTGGTGATGGTGATAATGATGATGATGATGATGGTGATGATTGCCGTGATGGTAGGCGTGATGGTGGTGATGGCAGTGGTGCTGGTCATGATAGTGGTAATGCTGAGGATGAGCATGGTGGTGCTGGTGGTGATGGTGATGGTGATGACAGTGATGTTGATGGTGAGGGTGATGATGGCGATGGCACCACCCATGTGGCTGCCTCACAAGACAGTAGGGAAGGTCCAGCACTGTCTTGAACGTGACGGTCTGTGTATGTACCATTCACTGGAGGAGGGAATGCTATTCTGCAGTAGGGCTGGGAGCGGGAGGTCGGAGGTGCCTCTTGGGACTGTGAAGTCTTTTCCCCCACTTTTTTAATTGGCGCATTATGATTGTCCATATTGATGGAACTTGTTGTTACATATCCATATGTGCATACAGTATAACAATATAATTTACACTGTCACTCCCCAGCACTTCCACCCTTGAACTGTGAAGTCTTGATGCTTCTTTTTTTGACACTGGACACATGGAAACTTGTTGAGCACCCAGCTCTGGGCGCTCCCAGTGCCTTTTTGTGCCCTCCCTCAGCCCCTGGGTCCATGTTCCACTCCCCCCAGCCGGGCCCTCCACCCCCTGGGCCCTCTACTCACCTGGCCCACACACTTGTAGGTTTGGAATGTGCCACTTGAGGCTAGGCTGTCTGCACCTACCATGCCACCAGGCCCCGAGTTGCAATGCATATAATTTGTGTCAAAAACGTCTTTTCCCATCAAATCTAAATCTACATCTAAATCCATCTCGCTACTGGTTAAACCAGTTTCCTCTTTTTTTTCTGGTCATTTTATTGGGATAGCACCTCGTCGTGAGAGACAGGCTGGACGAGACCTAAGACACGGCCGCCCAGCGCACTGGCTCGGCAACTTGGAGCAGTGCTGCGAGCTGGCCTCACGGGCCCCCTCACTCGCGTCCAGAACTGGTGCAGCTGGTTCTTTTCTCAGAGCTTCGTGGCTGGTCTGTCTGAGGCCAAAGCTGTTGGGATCGATGGTTCTTCTCTCAGTAGGGCCACCTTGTTACCTTTTTGGGCATTATCCCTTTATTTCTAACATCAACCTAAGGATCTTTTTAAAATTTAATTTTTCTTGGATTTTACTTGTAGTCCCACCGTAGAAGATGGGAAAACCTAAGAAAAAGACTCTAAGCTGAGGATAGCTCCGTTCATCCTCCACCTGGCAGGGCCGGTCCCTGGCATGGGCTGGTGAGGAGCTAGGTGGATGGACGGCATGTGGTCCCCCTCCCTCTTGCTGTCTGTCGCTGCCTGTCTGTCTAGGCCTCTTCTCCTGGCTTCTCTGCTGCACAGTATATTTTTATCTCATTTAGTTGCCTGCTGGGAGACTACAGCACACGTTTGGCTTTGGGCCCCCGACAGGACCTGGGCGGTGGCTCATCCTACTGCAGGTTTCCCACATGCTGCCATGGCTTCCCGGCCTTCTGGGCAAGCTGCATGGCCCCCTCGGCTGCCGCTGTCCTGCTGGAGGGGCCGCAACCTGCCTGTCTGTCTCCAGTCCACCTCCCCTCTCGGCGCCCCAGAGTCGGGGTTCCTGGTCTGCTCTACTGATGCCGCTTCTGCTGCCTTCTGCCCACCTCCTGGACCAGCACGGCCCCCCTGCCCCGCCACACCACGGGGCTTCCTTCCTTCTCCACAAACTGTCCTGTAGCGTGAGGTTAGTGTGTTCTTGTGTAGTCACAACTCATTTTCTGCTTCCTCATTGTGAGCTGCCAGGTAGCTTTGGGACCATCATACAGACCTGGGCAAGTTACAGCTTCCTCATGTGCAACACAGGGTGGTGATATCTTCAGGTCTGCTAGTGCCCGGCCCCTGTGTACAGCTGTGCAGGTTGTACATGGCACCAAGACGTCACCTCTAGGGAGCGTATGGTAGACGTGTGTTTATCATGGACGTCTCCTGCACGTGGTAGTAGGATGCCTGGTTCAGCACCCCAGTGTGTTGCGAGTGCTCTCTAATGGGAGGGCTGGTGTCTGCTGCTCAGAGGTGCCTCGTCTGACTGGGTGAAGGTGCTGGGTCACTAAGGCCTTGCTACTCGGCGTTCGTCTCCTTCCCTCTCTTGGAAGCAGGCTCTGCAGTGCTGCAGCAGAGGTCGGCCAGAGTGTGTGGGGGTGTGAAGTGGGGGGCTGGGGCCTTACAGGTGGGGGCGCTGCAAGTCAGGGTCGGGTCCACTTGGCCCTGACTTGGGCTGTGCTTGACCCGCGTTGCCTGTTGGGGTGAGGAAGCGTTTCTGAGGGCGGGTGATCCAGACTCTCATTTCAACACCGCTCAAGCCGGAGGTGTCTTACAGTCGTTGTGATGAGAGGCCAGCGTGTCTTAGTCTATACAGCAGCATTTTTGTCTTTTTTAGTGACATGTGCAATATTGGTGCTTCTTAAACTAGATGTTGTCTTGGTGCCGTGTCATGGTGCGGGTTGGATTAACTCAGCTGCTGGTCCCCTCCTCCTCTTCCAATCCCTTGTCTTGGGTCCCAGCAGGTTTTCAGCGGGTCTGGTGGTGATGTGGCCTGTCCACAGCTGCTTCAGGGTGCTGTGGTGTAAGCTGCGGGGAAGGGGAGTGCCTGTCCTAGCTGAGCCTTGCCTGACGCTGGAGGAGCGCAGCCGCCTCGCTTTGCACAGAGCCGCGTGTGGGACGTCACTCGTTATGTCGGTTGTGATAGCAGTCTGGCTTTATGCTGTTGGAGTACTTCACTCCTGCTGGGATGCTGCTGGCTCTTATGGCTTTAATAACTTAGGGACAAGTGAAACCCAGGAACACTAAAGTGCACCTCACGACACCTTTGCCACCTGCTTCTCTCCTCATGAGATAGATGATTCAGTGGGATCTTAGCTGTGACTCTTGAACTCTGTTTAAAGTTAATAAATCCAAGTAAAAGATAGTTACAGAGTGGAGACGGTGATTTATACTCATCAAGGAGAGGAAGCGAGAGATTTTTAAACTACTGCCCTTAAATGGAGTATTTAATAGTCTAGCGATGTCCGTTTTGTCTTCTTGTGGTTACTGATAAAAGCTTAAGCATTTTGTAACCCCAGTTCAGCTGACACTTCTTGGCTGCTTACTGGATCCCTGGTGGCATGGTGGCCAAGTGGAAGATGGTGTTGGGCTGGCCTGGCAGTGGCAGCTGTCACGTGTGGAGGCCCTGTGGAAGGTACTAGGGGAAGTGTGGGGTGCACGACCAGCCCTTCAGGCCCTGCATCTCTCTCTCCACACGAAGATGGGTACGTGGACCGGGCTGCATCCCGCTGTGCCTCTGTGGCTTCTGAGCTGCACCTCCCACACAGGTGGCTGGGACTGGATGGCTCACCTCGCAGTGTGTGCGACTCTTCTCCTGCAGGTACTCGCCAGAGGGTCCAGGCCGGTTTTGTTTGCCACTGTATTTGAACTAAATGTAGATTCATAAGAAGTGGCAAAGATAATACAGAGAAGTCTCGTGCCCAGTTTACTTTGATGGACTGTGCCTTTAAATACAATTTTTCTGTAAGTGTACATAGGCGTTACCCTTGTGCCCGTGTTGAGAGTGCAGCTCATCAGCACCAGGTTCATTCGCCGGGCTGTGCAGCCTTCACCACTGTCTGTCTGTCTGCAGAAGGTCCTCATCAGCCTCCCCAGAGGCTGCCTCTTCAGTAAGCAGCGCACAGCTCACACCCAGCCGTCGGAGCTGGCACAGCGAGTGTGCCCTCGGATCTGTCCTTCCTGTGCATCTGCTAACTCTCTCTGGTTTGCCCAGCCTGTGCCTCCCCTGCCTCCCTGCACCTCCCTCCTCTTGATGATTGGTGGGACTCTCCCCCTGCGTGCCCTGAGCTGTGTCACAGCCGTGCTCCTGGCTTCAGCCATTCAACGTGATCTAGAGAACTCAGTAGGAAAGCCCCCTGCACGTGCCCAAGCCTTTACACCTTTGTTCTCCCTTCTGTTTGGTGGCACAGGACTCGTTTGTCCCCTTGTTGGCGAGCTTCTGTTAGCCACGCTTTCGTCTCTTCTGCCCAGGACAAGGCCCCTCTCTCCTGCCCCTGAGAGAGTGCCTCGCTTCCTTCCCGCTTCACTCCTGAAGGACACCTTCCCTGGACTGGGTTCCCGGTGACAGGCTTGTCTTCAGCACCTGAAGCTCTGCTGTGCCACTTCCTGCTGCTCCGTGGTGGGTGAGGAGCCTGCAGTTGTCCGAACTGTCTTTCTAAGCAGGAGATTGTTTCTCCTTGCTACTTTCCATTGTGTTTGGATTTGCTTTTAGTTTTCAGAGTTTAATCATGTTTCTTAGAGTGAACTTCTTTGGCTTTATCCTGTTTGGGATTGCTTGGCTGCTTGAGTCTGCTGCTTTCCTTTTCTTTAAATTTGGAATATGTTTGGCTGTTACTCCTTGCACTGTCTTTCCAGCCTGCTCGTGGCTTCCTCCTGGCTGGAAGGGCACGAATGCTCCATCTTTCTGTTCCCAGCTTCCTGTTTTTAGGTCAGTTTCCTCTGTGATTTAGTGCCCATTGCTCTCTGCAGGATCACTGAGTCCCTGGACTCTGCACTTGCTTTGAGCCCATACACTGAAGGCCTCTGGCCTCCTGCTTCCTTGGTTGTCATCTGTCTTCTTTCATGCTGAGAGTGCCATGTGGCTTCTGTCTCTGCCTCCCGTCTGAGGTCTGAGGTGTCCGCCTTGGTCTTTGCTGTGGGTGTGTGCTCGCGCTCTGTGACTGCGTGTTTAGGGGGCTGCTTTGGTCCTGGCTGGTGATCCTGCGTCTGTGTCATGCCTTGCTGCTGTGTTGATGGCCTGGTCTCATTCCACTTGTGAGTTTCTTGGTTCTTAGAAAATCATGATGAATGATTTTTGGTTGAATCCTGCGAGAGCCTGGATCTGGCTCTCACTTAAATCTTCTGTTTTGGCAGACCCCCTGACACTGCTGTGGGGGAGGGATCCACTGGGGGTCCACTGCCCGTGGGGTTGGGGCTGGACACTGGGGGAGGCAGTGAAACCAAGGCCTCCCTCCCTGCCTCTGCTGTGGATGTTGTCTGGAGATTCCTGTCCTGGGCTGCCCTCTCCTGTCCTTTGGCTGCAGACAGTAGGCATTTCTTGGAGCTGCTTAGCCTGTGGCCGATTGGCCCTTGTAGCTCTGTTGGGGTCAGGAGGCAGAGAAAAACTTGAGCACGCCATTATCTTGCCGTACCTCGGGTTGGAGGTGGTGAACTGCCTGTCTCCTCTTAGCTTCCAGCCTTCCTGTGTTTGTCTGATCTGTGACGTCAGATTCTTCAGCTGTTCTCGGTAAGAGGAGTGGGAGAACTCACCGACCCCGTCCTTAGGGAACCTCTGCCAGGGCAGTTGGGAGTGAGTGCTGGGCTGTGGGTGCTGCTGTGCAGGCTGCAGGGTCCTCCCTCCCGTGTTGGCCTCTGACTTGAGGCCTGAGGTCTGGGGAGGAGCCCTCCGCAGGCCAGCACCAGCATGCACTTGTGCCGCCCTGACCAAAGCACTGGCCACCCATGGCCATGCATTGTCGGCTCACAGCGGTCTCCAGTATTGGAGGGGTCCAGTCCCTCTGGGATCCATGGACTCATTCCAGTTCATGGCCACCTTCTAGGAGGGGTAGGGCAGTGCCCTTGTTCACCCCAGGGTCCCCAGGGCAGGCAGGGAGACCAGAGGTCTGGATAGGACCTGGCTGTTCCTGCAGTCAGAGGTCAGAAGTGAGGACCAGTTTGTGTACTTAAAGTTTTCCTTTTTATAGTACAGAGTAGCTGCTTAAAACCGGCAGATAATTCATAGCAATCGCACGCCCAGACCCAAACCGCTGTGATTGTTCTTGTTCTGAGTACGTCATTTTCCCCTTGAATTCTTTTGTTAAGGATGAGAGCACAGTAATTGGACCTAGAAATGCATCCAAATTATAGCATCTTCATCAGAATTAGCTGACAACATAATTATGATGGTATTTCAGGGCGCAGATACATTTTTTCATATTAGTCCACCATAAAAAATGGAAGGTAGTGCCTTGGTTGCTGTTTTGGCAGCTTAACAATCTTAATACCTGGGGGATGCAGCACCCTCCAGTGCCCTCTGTGTGCCTGGCATTCTGTGGTACTGCTTGGGCTTGTCTCCACGGGGTGCACTGTTGCCCTCCACGTCGGGCCCTCGTGTTGAAGAGGGTGCACTGTGTGCTTTGCGCTGGCTTCTGGGACAGCGGTTTTTGCAGATGAGATTGGTCGCCAACAAGCCCACGGCACTCTTGTGCTCGGGGTGTTGTCCTGCCCGCTGGGCCTGACTTTTTCTGAAGACTGCGTCTGGGCCTGCATCTCTGCTGTCAGCCCTGGGCAGGCCTCTCTGACTGAAGTCTGCCCCTCAGGGTGCCAGTGCTGGGCGTTTGCTTCCTCCCTGGTCTGCACATCTGCCTCCTGCAGCTCTGAACTCCACAGCGCCCTGGCTGAGAAGCCTCTCCTGCTCCCAGCGGCCTTTCCCACCCACGACTCCTCCACGGCCACATCTCAGGTACACGCCCAGTTATGTGAGGGTCGTCCTAGGTCCGCGTGCGCCTCTCTGCCTCCACCAGGGAACTCCAGGCCTGCCTCTGCCTTGCAGTACCAGGGTTGCAGGGGGCACAGGGAAACTCATACTAACTGATAGCAGATGGCTCAGGCCGGACGCCGCCTCGGGCTGCCTGGGCCTCGGGCTGTGGAGCAGCTGGGTGCTGGCTTACTCACAGCAGCCTCTGAAACCTGGTCATAAATAGATGCACTAGCATTTGCTTAATCTCCAGTCAGTGCTTGATGTGCCTTTGAACTTGGAGACCCTTCATGATAGCCATGGGGTCCCTGGAATTTCTGTTGAGTGTTATAGAATTCCCTCCTTCCTGAGTGCATCTGAGGAGCCAGGAATACTCAGAGGCCAGTTGGGAGACAATTTTAGTACAAACTGTAAGATGCAGTTGCCCTGTGACATCTTTCTCCCAGGTGAGATGGCCTCCCGTAGGCAGGGCCTGGGCTTGTGTCCCAGCTCCTGGGGTGGGACTTGTTGATGTGCTCAGTAGGTGCTTCATGGAGCAGGCATGGGGTTGGTCTGTGAGGTAGGGCTCTTGTTCTTCTCCATTCAGAATTTCGTTTCAGATATTGGTAGAACACTCGGCTTGAACTCAGCAAAAATACTTAGAGTGTGCTGGTGGCCTGTAGCCAAATACATCTGTATCAAAACCAGGTGGCAAAGCATCTGCCCTCTGCTCCCCATCGCTGTGACAGGACAGGTCAGTTCTCCCCCCAACCTCAGTTTCCTCATCTGTGGGCCGAGGATGACGCACCCCTTTCTGCTTAGATCGGGATTGATGTGGGCATGGCAGGAAGCAGCTGGAGATGATGTGTCCTGGGAAGGAAAGCTCTGCTGGGACCTCTTGTTTGGAAAGCAGGTTTTGGTTCCTCAGGGAAGAAATATTTCTTGGAAAAAATAAGAGATCGATTGGTGGTTTTTGTGGGAGGGTTTCTCTTTGGTTGGGAAGAGTTGTCTGGGGCCTCTGCCTACCCTGTGTGTTCCCGGGAAAAGACTTCATGTGGCTGCAGAGAAGGGTTTGCCCCAGGCTGGTGCCAAGCAGCAGTTTGGTCTTCACCTGGCAGGTCACAGCAGTCTGTGCCTTTCTTTCCTTCTTGTCTTCTCTTTCTGGTGGTGGAGAAAGGTGGAGCAGGGAGCATGGGGAGCAGGCTGCAGAGGCTGTCATTCTAACCTGGAGAGATGCCCATGCTCGCAGGCCTGCGGAGAGGGCCAGCAGAGAGGAGAGGGCCGCGACCGCCGGAGGAAGCGCACGTGGTGGGAGCAGTGGCCTGAGGGCCGGGGGCCAGCTCTGCACACACCAGCCTGCAGTGCCCTCTCCAGGCTCTTCCTGGGTGGGGCAGGAGAGGAGCATCCTGTGGAGCAGAGTTTGGTAGGTCACTCCAGTTAGACTTGTTCCGCTCTCGCTATCTCCGCGAGTAGCCCCTGCCCTGTGTGGATGCTGCCCCCACCCCAGCGTGGACCCTCACACCAGCAGCAGTGAGGCTGGGGTGGGGGAGCGACCTGTGTGGCAGGTGAGGCAGGGGAAGCTGCCCTCTCTCAGCCTCAAGTGACGTAGCAGGCGTGCTACTGTGGAGAAGGGGAGCGGGAGGAGGGGGAGAGCTGCCACTGGCAGAGCTCGAGGGGCCCAGAGATCTGGACTGGCCAGCTGCTTGCCCAGCCTGGACAGAGGGCGTGGTGTAGAAATCCCGAGGGTGGCCTGGCAGGCTGGTTCCCAGGAGGCCCCTGGGCGAGGTCAAGGGAAGCCAGGCAGTGCATGGAGGTTTGCGGTGTTTGCTGGGTGGTGTGGGCAGAGCACGTGGAGAGATGGGCTGGGCCTGGGTACTGTTCCCAGCATCCCCGCTGCTCTTCCTGTTTAATTCCCGCCACGGAGGGATTACCGCAGCTTCTCACAGGTCACCCAGGCTTAGGGCACCTAGGGATGGGGCTTGGGAATTTCACTGGGTCTGTCTGGCTTCAAAGCTATTGGCTTTTCCAACATATCAATTCCTCCTTTCACTATAATGTAAAAGTAATGACAAAAAAACCAACTTTTAATTATTCCTGTGCCCTCAATTTAATATTTTGTATGCACCTCTGATTATTTTATCAGATTTGAAGGTGAGTGTTTTGTCCTCACTATGTCTTGCTGCCTCGAATACTGGGAGGAGCATAATGGATTGGTGGTCACTGTTTTGTGAACAGAGAGATCGTTTAAGTAGGAATTAAGTGGCTTTAAAAAAGCCGCGATGCCTAGCCTCCTTGTTTTGATTTTAGTTCCTGAACCAGTCATTGACAGGTGTCTTGGCTCTAGAGAAGAGCTGTTCAGGCCGGTTTTTCATTGCACCTTAATTCGAGAGAGAGTCCAGTGGGAAGACTAAGATACTTAACTGCCATCAGTGTGGTGGTTTATTTGAGGGCAGCATTTAACTTTTCAGGTTCCACGGACTAGGGTCTGGGCACTTGAGCAGGTCTGGGCAGAGGGAGGTCCATGTGAGCCATCTGACGAGGGCTGAGGCTCCAGCACGCTGAAGAAAGAACCCGGGATGAGAGGGAGACTCGCTGGAGGCTGGCATTTGTTTGGAAGGGCAGCGGCTGGCATTTTCTCTGGCCGTTGGGAGTGATCGTTTATGTGAAGACAAAATAAAACACTTTCCTTTTTTCTCTTACAGAAAGCACAGCCATCTTCATGTGCAAATGCTGTAATCTCTTCTCGCCAAATCAGTCGGAGCTCCTCTCCCACGTGTCTGAGAAGCACGGGGATGAAGGGGTTAATGCGGATGACATCATCATTCCCCTTCGGCCTCTGAGTACTCCTGAGCCCCCCAACCCAAGCAGGACTGGAGACGGTAAGGGCAGCTGCGTGTGGGGCGGGGGCCTGTTGATGCCCATGTGCTCTCCAGCGTGGAGATGCCAGCTCTGTCGTATGACCCAGCAGAATCCTGGAAAAATCCAGTAACTCTCCAGTTGTAGACCTTCCCGAGTGAGGTGTCATCTTTGAATTCCCTCTCCCCAACCTCTCTAGGGGTTGCTCCAGCACCTGGCTGGTGGATGAACGAATGAATGAACGAATGAATGACAGGAGCCTGCAGGATCTGGTGGTATAGAAACTTGTCCCACAAGGGTGTGTTGCACCCAGCTCTAGCATCCAGCAGTGGAAGTACCAGGAGCAAATGGTGTTCCTTCTCCAAGCCCCAGTTTGCTTATCTGAAAAATAAAGACAAACATGCAGATTAAGTCAGGGAATATACCTACCAAAGATGATATAGGAGACAGTAAAACGAGGCTTTGTTAAACTTGATTAATAAATTAGTATATATAATTTAGAGCATTTCCAAAATGATTGCATGAACCTGGAGCAGGGCTTCAACTTGCAAAGCCTCAGATCATTCAGAGCCCTTCAGGTTCACAGTCAGGATGTAAAGTGAGACTCATCTTGTCTGGGTGTCCAGGAATCTCCCACTGACTGATAGAGATGCAGCAGGCGCGTGGACTGCAGCAGCCATCCAGGCACTGTAATTAGGTCCCCACAGATGACAAAGAAAATATATAGCCCAGAGGAACAGCAGGCAAGGGCTAGAAAAATCCCTACAAAACTATTTTCATATGATAAGGGACAATAGCCAGCCTCCTGTGCAGAGGCACAGGTATGACAGTAAATGTCCCATTTCAGGATTCGTCAGCCATACTGATAATCCAGGTGCTTTTTCCTGGAAATATTCAGACTGGCATTTCTAAACAGACCGGCTTATTGATGATCTGTCGACACTGTTAACAAGCAGAGACTCCAGACAAAAAATGTGTGGTTAATAAGTCCCTGTGGCCCCGTCCCAGGGTGCTGGAGAGGATCAAGTTGTTGAGGAGTTGGGAAGTTCTGCTGGCTCCTGTTAGTGGCATACGGTAAGAAGCTAAGAGAATCCAGCACCTGAAGCTGGTGTGCAGCACCGGCGTTGATGGCACATAGGTGGCAGCTCTCAGGGTGGCACATCTACCTCTCCCAACTCAAAGGAAGCCGGGTGAGGTGGCCAGTCCTACGTAATGACACCTCACGCTGCTGCTCACATCCCAAACTCTGCTTTGAGGAAAAATAGAGGAGGAAGGTTTCTGTGGGGTAGGAAGAGTCAGCCTCTCCCACATGCCAGGATCTCTAGTTCAGAGCCTCCTGGTGCCTGCCCTCTGTGGGGCAGGTAAGGCCTGGAGTCTTGCCCAGGGAGGGGCTGCTGGCCTGTGTCCCCAGGACCTCCCCTGCTGGCCTGTGAAGAGTGCAGCTTCCAGACAGAGGACCCAGGTCTTTAGTCACCAACCTGGAGCATTTGGGTGCCTGCCTCTGGGGTTGAACATGGATGAACTCAGAAAAATGGCTGCTTGCTTCTGTCACATGCCTATGGCAGAGGGAAGCATGCCTATAGCAGGGAAAGAGCTTTGAGGGCGACTCTTGCCAAAGCTCTTAGTTCCATCTTTATTTGGATCTGCTTGTTAAGATTTTCTTTTTACCACAAGATGTGAATGAAAGTAATCCTACCTTTTTCTTTCTTTTGTGAATAAGTACTTGACAAATGATAAGGCAGATAATATCTCACATGGAGTTTCTTGTAGGTGTGTTCTGGGTGCGTCCCCTCCTCTCCGGTGCTGGCGACAGGCCTAGCCACCACTCAGGAGCTCCTTCCCTTCCTGGTGCTCTGCCCTCTCTCCTCACCCCCGCAGCCCCACGTGCCCGCTCCTCCCCTCGTGACCTTCCATCTGCAGCCCCGGAGCCCTGCTGCTGGGGGAGCTGCGGTTGTGGGGTGCAGAGCCCCCCTGTGCGGGAAGCTCGTGCAGGTGTCTTCCTGGCCTCCCCTGCAGTTCTTCAGGGCCATTTACTGTGGGAGCCCTCGAGGCCCCGTGTGGTCGCTGGCTCTTCTCCAGCCTCCCGGGACCCCATGCCTCCCTGGTTGTGCACACGCTGTCTTCGTTTTATGTCGTTTTGGTAAGGGACTGTCCTGAGGAGGGGCTTTGGGTGCTGTGTCTGGCTTTCCCACCCAGCGTAAAGTTGCCAGGATTCGTCAGTGTTGTCACGCGTCAGGACTTCGCTCCTTTCCGTGGTGAGAGATACTTGGGTGTGTGGAGGTTCCACTCTTCGTCCATCTGCTCATCTGCTGATGGACAGTCCCTTGTCCCCACGGTGGCTGTGGTGAGCTCTGTGCCTGTGAGCACCTCTGCAGGTTGCTCTGTGGATGTGTGTTCTCGCTTCTCTTGAGTGTATGTCAAGGAAAGGGATTGCTGGGACCTGTGGCCATTCTCTGTTTAAAGTTCTGAGGCCTGTCAAACTATTTTCCATTGTAGGCACATCATTTTACATTCTCCTCAGTAATACAGAACCCAGTTTCTTCACATCCCTGACAACATTTATTGATTCTCACATTTTTAATTACAGCCATCCTAGTAGGTGTGAACTAGGGTCTCATTGTGATTTAATGTGCATTTCCTTGATTACTAAGGACCTTGAAGGTTTGGAGGTTATCCATTTTGAATCCATTTTTGCATACGGAGGGAGGGATTCCGATTCATTGTTTTGCGTCTGGCTTCTGGTCATCTGGCGCCATTTGTTGATAGTACTGCCCTACCCTGTTGAGTGGTCTGGGCCCTCACCCATTGATCTGCCCGTCCTCCTACCTCTGCCAGGGCAGTGCAGTGGGGAGTGTGAGTGCTCCGGCTTCGCTTTCTTCCTCAAGATTGGTTTGGCTTTTTAGACTCTCCCTCAGCTCCTTAAGAATTCCAGGATCAGTTTGTCCACTTCTTCAAAGAAGGAAGTTGAAATTTTAATATAGTGCTTGTGTTGGGTGTGTAGATGGTTTTGGGTGCTACCTCATATATACACCTTCAATTCATGAGCGTGGCTGGAGTTCCGTTTGTTTAGGTCTTTACATTTCTCTCAATAGTGTTTAGTAGTTTTAGTGTACAAGTATTATACCTCCATGACTACTTTTATTTGTAAGTGTTTTATCTTCTTAATACTATTGTAAGTATATTATTTTATTTTATTTTCAAATCGTTTATTGCTAATTTATAAATGCAGCTATTTCTGGTCTTTTATCCTGTGTTCAACCTTGATGAATCTGTTTATTGATCTAATTTTTTTTAGTGGATTCCTTAGGCACGTGTGGATCTATATATGATCTTGTCAGTCTGTGGGTAGGGATAGTTCCATTTCTTTCTTTTCAATCTGGATGCCGTTTGTGTTTCATTTTCTTGCTCAATTTCCCTGGCTAAATCTCCAGTATAATATTAAATAGAAATACTAAAAGTAAACATCCTGTATCCTTGGCTTGTTCCTGACCTTAGGGCGAAAGCATCCAGTTTTTAGCATTATTACATTAGCTGTTTTTTTTTTTTTTTAATTTCTTGATAGTTTCATTAGGAAGAGGAGGTTCCTTCTATTCTTTGTTGAATTTTTAAAATCATAAAATGGATTTTGTAAATTTTGTAAAATGCTTTTTCTGTATCTGTTGAAATCATGTTTTTAAAAAAATTCATTCTACCAATATTGGTGGATTTTCACAGGTTGAGTGCCCTTGATTCCTGGAATAAATCTTTTTGATCATGTTGTATGATCCTTTTAGTATAATATGCTGCTCGATTTGGTTTGCTACTGTTTTTCTGAAGATATTTGTGTCTATATCCATAGTATATTGGTCTAAATTCTTTTCTCTGCTGTCTTTGGTTTTGGTGTCATGGTAATAGTGGACTTATAGAATGGCTATTCTCTTTTATGTTTTGGAAGAGTTTTAAAGTATTAAGTATTAGTTTTAATTTTTTCAACTTGTTAGAATTCATCAGTAAAGCCATTTAGGCCTATTTTTCTTTTCTTTTCCTTTCCATTGGGAAGTCCTCCCTTCCTCTGCTTGAGTACCCCCCAGGAGTACTTTACTACTGAGTGAAGTACCTTTTTATTTCTTATTTGTAGTTGTAGAGGCTGGTCTTGAGTTTAGGATCCTTCTGCCTTAGCCTCCTGAGTAGCTGAGATGCCTGGCTTCCACTGGGCAGTTTTGATTACTAATTCGGTCTTTCTACACATTAGAGGTGTGCACACATCTTCTATTCTTAAATTCAATAGTTTATGTCTTTCTAGGAAAATTTCCATATTATCTGGATTATCTAGTTTGTTGGTGTACAGTTATTCATTCATAGTATTCCCTTATAATTTTTCTGACTTGTCAGGTTGATAGTAATATCTGCTTTTTCATTTTAGCAATTTGAGTGTTATCTCCATTTTCTTGGTGAGTTTAGTTGAAGATTTACCATTTTCCTTGATTTTTTTCAAAACTGGTTTTGCTGACTTTTTCTTTTGTTTTTCCATGTTTCTATTTCATCTCCTTCTCCTCTAATTTTTATTTTTTATGTCTTTTTTCTTGCTTTGAGTCTAGCGTGTTTCTGTTTCTTAAGCTGGAAGGGAGGCTGTTGATTTCAGACCTTTTTGTTTTCAAAACATGTTGTTTCTCCCATCTTTATTGAAGCATTAGTGACAAAATCGTACAGATTTAAGATGTGCATTGTGATGATTTGATATATATTATGAAATTGTCACATTGAAATTAGTTAAAATGTCTGTCACTGTACCTAATAATGATTTGTGTGTGTGTGTGTGTGTGTGTGTGTGTGTGTGTGTAGCGAGTACATTAAAAATCTGCTCTCCCTCACCTCCCACCCTCTGGTAGCCAGCATTCTGCAGTCTGTTTTGAGTTTAAAGTCTTTTATATTGCACGTATAAGTGAGATCATGAAGTCTTCTCTTTCTCTCTCTTATTATACCCAGTATAATGCACTTAGGGACCATCTGTGTCCTCACAGAGGACAGGATTTTCTATTTTTGTATGACTGGACCTTATCTGTCTGTATCTACCTGTTTTCTTTATCCATCCATTAATGGACACTTAGGTTGTTCCCACGTCTTGAGTATTACAAATAATATGTAATGAAAATGAGAGCGCAGGTATCTCTTCCACCTATTGATTTAGTTTCCATTTTCAGGGTATCCAGAAGTGGTATTGCTAGACTGTATAGTGTTACATTTTTACTTTTAAGCCACTTTCATGTTGTTCTCCATAATGGTGTGTTGATTTATACTCCCAGATCCTTGTGACATTTGTTTTCTTTTGCTATTTTGATAATAGTCCTTACCACCTTCACAGGTGTGAGGTCATAGCTTGTTGTGATTTTAGTTTTTTGATGATTAGTTATGTTGAACACCTTTTTATGTACCCATTGGCTCTTTTTATGTCTTTTTTGAGAAATACATAATCAGTTCCTTTGCTCATTTTAATCAGACTATTTTTAATTTTTTGCTATCAAATTGTATGACTTCCTCGTAACCTCTTACTGTATATACTATTTGACAATATTTTTTTCTCATTCTTAAGTTGCTTTTAATTTTGTTAATTTTTCAGAAACTTTGTTGATCTGATAACCTAGCTGGCTGCTAAACTACTAACGGGCAGGTAGTGTATACAGAGTGGAAACCCTGCACAGAGGGATAAGTCATGTCCCAGGCGGGCCAGAGCTGATCAGTGAGAGATTTCATCATGCTTCTCAGAATGGTGTGGAATTTAAAACTCACAAACTATTTAGCTCTGGATTTTTTTTTTTTTTTAATTTAGTATTATGAGATTACAGTTGCTCATGGGTAATTGAAACCATGGGAAGCCAACCATGGATTAGGGGAATGACAGCATAGGCAAGTCCTTTCCACTGAGCTACTTTTATATCTTGTTTTCCTTTATTAAATAATTTGCTTGTGCCTTGAATTCTTCCTGAATGCATTTTCTCTTTTTCTGTTGTGTATACTGGAAGATTAATTGCCTGTGTAGTTTAATTTTAAAAAGTATTTCTTAAGACTTTAATTAAACTCAGCCTCTTATAGAAGAAAATTTCTTCAAAAGTCTTTCATTAAGAACCTCAAGCCCTACTTTTTCTCTTTGTGGAAGTCCATAAAATTTGAGGCTTGTAGAGGCTTCGTTTCTCTCTAATGATTTCCATTCAGGTTTAACCTTCACAATTCATTTTAACTTGAGAGATACTTGAAATGGTTTAATTAAACTTTTAACTGAGTAGTAATTGATTTATTATTTTGGTCTCCCTTTAGAACATGGAGGTTCCTAAATCCTCTGGTTTATTTTATAGCCTTTTAATCTTTTTGGCTCCAGTAGGAAGTGGTCTACACAATGACCTTTCCTTTCCCCCCTCTTCCTAATCAAAGTTTGGCTGTGATCCAAGCAGAAATTGCCTGATGAACTGAACTCTCCATCCTTGTGCCTGTGGGTATGTAGTGCAGATGTGCGAGTGTGTGTTGAGTGTGTGCAGCGGGCCCTAGGAGCTAACGCGTTTGTGTGTGCGTGTGCGTGCTGCTTTCCTGGCTCTGCGCAGGTTGCCAGCTTGCTGAAGGGAGAGTCGCGTGGGTCCCTGGGAGCCTTGTTTTGGCTCTTCCATTTCCCCCTTTCAGATCCTCAGTAGAAACTTTCCCCTTCTTTCCGTTACTTCCCTTCGCTTGCCCTCTTCCACTTGTCTGTTCACTCCCTGTTGATGAGGGTCCACTCTGCCTGGGTGCTGTGCTCCGTGCTGGGGGTGCCGGCCCAGGCAGTGCCTGTGTGGGTGCCTCTCGCCTGCTGGATGGCAGGTTGACCAGGAGGCCCCGTGTGCAGTGGATGAGTGCTTCCATGGGGTCAGCCTGGGTGGGCTCCTGAAGTGGGTCACTCATTCTGGCTTGAGGGTAAAAAGAGGCTTCCCAGGGGGAGATCTAAATCGAGGTCACTGTGTTGTCTCTTCAGGAGATTTGCCACAAATGAAGTCATGTGAGTCTACTCGGGATGCTGTACTGCTTCTTGCAGTAGCAGTGGGGCCTCCAGCCTGCCCGGGTTGGCACTGTGGGTGTAGAGGAAAGGGCGCGCGTCCTGGAGTCCCCTAGACTGGGTCCCAGTCCTGGGCTTTCGCGTGGCTGCAGAGCCTTGTTGGGCACACACACAGCCTCTGCAGGCTGCAGGAGGCACCTGTTCTGGATGAACCAGTCACAGGTATTTCCGGGTGAACATACATGAAAGGTGCGCGGGGCTGATGCAGCCAGTGCCTGAGCCTGAAGCTTGGCGGGTGCAGGTCGGCCTGGAGGGTCCTCCAGGCTGCAGCTCTGGTCACCCGTCGCAGCCTGACAAGACACTGGCCTTTTTCAAGGTTCTGAGGCAAGTACATGTTCACGCATGCCACTCTAGTGCCTTGTGTGCAGTTCACGGTGAGTGCTCAGTGTGTGGCAAACCTGCCCCTCCCCTGCATCCAGTGCTCTTCCGTGCCAGGAGCTGTCACATTGAGATGCGTAGCTGTCTGAGACTGTCGTTTTCCTGTAGAACTTGGAGGTTAGCTGGTGTTATTTCTCTGCTCTGTTAATTGCACCAATCAAAGGACTTGCTCTCTAGCTTAGTTGTGAAGCTCACTGACTGAGGCAAACTGGTCCAGGTTCCAATCCTGCCGCTGGCCCTGTTCAGTTCTGTGAACTTTGAGCAGATTAATTATTCTTTGTGTGCCTCAGTGTTCTTGACTGTGTAAAAGGGACAATACTGAGGGTACCCTTGGGCATTCAATGAGGAAATCAATGTGCAATGCTTGGCAGTGCTGCCTGAGGTCTGGGTGCTCCATCGTGATTAGTTACTGCCATCATTTACGAGGCATTTCCACTCAGGGCTGATGGAGCCCGGAAGCCTTGCCCTCAGAGCCTGGTGCTGCAGAGCAGGATGCAGCCTGACCCACAGGGCTGCGCTTCCTGCAGACCCCAGAGGCTCACACTTCCTCTTCTGATAAATGATTCATCGTCTCTCCTAGTGCTTCTTGGACTTTGGAAGTAAATGCCAGGGAGATTGACTGTCAGGGCTCTAAAATATTAGTGTTTCATGTTCTTCTGAAATTCTGAGCTGGTGTGACTGGAGATTGAGCTGCCAAGTGAGAGCACCCAGAGGCTGGCCTATCTGTGATCTTAGGCAGAAGAAAATTCATGTGCACTTAATTCTTTATTGGATTTCTCTGTGTATTAGCTATTATAAAATGAAGAAATCAAGGAAAAAACATGCACCAAATCAGAATAAACAAGAATGCATGTACATCAAGGAATCATGTAATCCAACAGTGGACTGGCTAGGAAGAGAGTACCAAATCAGGATATTAAGGCCTATGGCCAGAATAATAAAAGGTTCTTGTTTTATCAGTCACCTCAGTACTGTGCTCAGTATGACAGCAGATCACTGTTATCAACAGTGACTGTAAAATTGGGGTAGTCTGTGTTTATTCTTCACATTGGGAACTGAGGCTCAGAGGAGATTTGAATCCAGGTCTGTGTAACTCCAAGTGAGTGTTCTCTGTGCCATGCACACTCTGTCCTTTAAAATATGTGCAAATGACCCTCAGTACCCATACTGGGTGTGGCTCAGCAGGACAAGTTTGGCTGGGAATGAGGAAACCCAGGTCCCAGTGCAGCTCCACGACTCTCTGGAAGGTGTGTCAAGCCACCAGAACATCTGGGCTCCCCTTTCCTCTTCCACTGAAGAAGTTAAGTTTGCTACACTCATCTTATAAGATTTTGAAGAATAAAATGAGATAATAGCTGGGAAGTTGTCTTGCAAACTTGAGTGATGCACACATAAAGAACTTACATTATTAAATTTTGGATTACATTGGGTTATTTTTTCATGATACTCATGTCTTGATGAAGTTAAAAAGATTTTGCCTGATGCTTTCTGTCCCTTGTCAGATCTTTCCTGGGATCTGCAAGAGTAATTATCTGACAAGAGGAAGTTGTCCCCAGACTGTGGATTTAGAGCAGGTTCAGATGCACCATGGTTCAACCCCTTTTTTTCTTAATGGAAACTTAGAACATAAGGAATGACTTATTTTCCAAATGTCTCTTTTTCAGTCATCAGACAGTTGATCAAGGTGTTTGCTATTAAATGTCTATTCCATATTCAGCTCCATTTAAGTTCCTGTGGGACCCAGAATTGAGAGCCTAGTTCAAACCGTAGGGCTTACCGTGCAAGGAGAGGAAAAGGGCAACAATCAGGACACTGTGGGGTCCACGCCCTGATGTGCGAGGTCCATGTCACAACACATTTCAGCTCGGGAGGCCTGTCCCGCTTAAAGCAGCTGGGAACAGCCTCATGGAAGAGGCGCTGAAACTTGAACTGGACTGGGAACGTTGGGATGTGAATTGGGGTTAGGAGTCTGATTGGGACTGAGGAACACGGCCACAGGCAGGGGGACTAGACCAGCAGGTCAGTGAAGAGACAGGGACTGTCTGTGTGTCCAGGGTAGGGAGGTCTAGAACATTGCACTGAGGGGTGGAGGGCAAGGAGGGGAGGGGGAGACGCTGTGCCTGTGTGTGTGTGTGTGTGTGTGTGTGTGTGTGTGTGTGTGTGTGGCGGGGGGTGGGGTTGTGCCTGAAGGCTAGTCTGAGTGCGTGGGCAAAGTCATCCAGAATGATGGAAGATTCCAGAGCCAAGTAATGACAGGGAGACAGGAAGGAGCTGGGGGCAAGGAGAGCCGGAGTGGCAGCTTGGAGTCTGGAGCCTGTGTGTAGGCATGGGTTGACAGTTTTCCTGGGGATGGACAAGGGTTTGCCCTGCAGATGTTTTTATGACAAACTCTCCAGAATTGAGTGACACTTGAGTACAGGAATTCAGGGAAGAGGAAGAGGAAGTACAGGCAGCTAACTCCATCCAAATGTTTGAATTTGGAGCTTGCGCCGTTTTCCTTGCCTGGTTCTAGGATTCTCAGCTCTTTTATAAAAATGTGGGTGGTTGACAGCAGCAACGAGTATGCAGCGCTTAAATTATTCCAAGTTCATTTATGAATATTTCATTTTTAGCTAACTAATTGGTCTTGAGGATCTGAATTATGGATGTAGCAAGATGGGAGATTAGTTTTGTCACCGTTGTGTTTGAGGCTTTTCAGAGCTTTCAGGGCTGATTTTGTTTCTTCCTTGACAACCAGATTGCACGCAGCTCTTCAGTTTAATTCAGCCAGCATTATTGGGTCAGGGCACCAGGCGAGGTGCAGAGCGCATGAAGCATTGGCAGGACAAGGACTCTGCCTTCAAGGGGTCTCCAGTCTGTGGGAAGGGAGACCTCCAGACAGCTCTGCTGCACGGCACCCTGTGCTGCATTCCCAGGCTGGTGCCAGCAAGCTGTCTTGTGCGTAGTAGGCTCTGCTGCTGTTGACCGTGTGCTCAGGTGTGTCCTGGAGAAGATGTGGGAGACCTCCCATGCCAGTTGCCACACCCCAGGGTAGGAGCACGGGGCGCCCCATGACCGAGTCCTTAACAGGCTTCTGACGCCAGCCACAATTCCAGGGGCGTCTCCAGGACCACCTTCTCTGACCAGCTTTCTACAAATTTGGGGATCCCTAAGGGTCTCCTTTAGGCTTGATAATTTGTAAGAAGATTTCACAGAACAAGGAAAGTTCTACACTTCTCTCTCAGAGAGTCCTAGACACCATCCCCTCCATCTTCAGTGCATAACAACAGCAAGAGAATCTCCATCCAGGAAGCTCACTGGAGCCTTGGCTGTCCAGAGTGTCTATTGGGCCTCTGTGACATGGCCATGTGGGTCGCGACTGCTCTCCAGTGTCTCGGGAGGTTGGAGTTGATGCACTTTAGCCAAGGTGCCATGCTCTGAAGCATCATCCATCATCCAGGGGCCAAAGACCCCAGGGAAATACAGACTCTTCCATCCAGAGGGACATCTAGGGGTCTGGAGATCCCTCCCGGTCACCTAGAGCAAGGGCCAGACCTCCCTTTGGGTTAGGTTGATTCTTGACTACACAGCAGTGTCCTGAGAGAGCATTTCAGAGCAGTGGCCTCTTCACAGCGAATACCAGAGTTGATCACAGGGGTTAGATCTGGGCCACAAACTTGAGTAGACTGTTATGAACCGTGTTTGTGCAACTCAGCTGATGTGACATGATGTGGGTGTTTCACAGACTTGGCTCATTCTGCTGCTCTGATATTAATTGCTGCTTCAGTAGGTTCTACATGCTGTTGTGAAGAATAATAATAGGAAAAGTTTTAATGACTTTGAGTAAACACTTTCTCCTTACTCTGTAACTGCATTCCTTCCCTCCCCTGTCCCTCCCTGTGGGGGCTGGTCCTCCTGGAAACACAGCCTTTGTCCTGATGAAATCCAGCCCAGGCTAAGGGACAGGGCTGTGGTCTGCTGCTCGCTTCGTCTGGTCTCTCAGTGTGCCTTCATGGTTTGTGACTGTGCCTGCTGCTGGCTGAAGAAGGCTCTGGCCTGGACACTCAGCCAAGCAGGCCTGCCCTTGGCATTACACTTCAGCAGAAGCTTTGCTCCTGGAAATCTCTTGCCCCAGGAGGATGGGTGCCTGTCTTCCTGTGTTCACGGGGACCCAGTGCCAAGGTCAGCTGCCTTTCCCAGAGTGCCTGCAGGTGAACTGCTCTTCACTGTGGACTCTGCCCCCATAGCCTCCCTCTCTGTGTGAGCACAGGCCACCCTTTTAATTAAAGGATCTCTGTGGTGCTAGCAATGGGTGAAGTGGCTGGTGTTTCACTGTGCAGAGCCACAACTTCAGAAAAAGGAGGAAGGTTCCCCAAAGATGTCCTCATTCCATAGGCTAGTCTGTAACTAAGATGGTGCCAGGACCCAGGAGTCCTCCTTTTCTCTGGTGTTCAGATTCAGAGGGCTGCCCAGATGCCATCCTTCAGTCAGACAGATGGCTCTGGCCTTGGGCATTTCAGCCTGGCCAGGAGAGACCCCTGCTTGGCCTCTTTCAGGGGCCCCTCTCAGATAAGTCACATCCCCTGCTTCACTTTGCAGGACTATACATGATGCTCTGCTTCCTGACTCCACTTTGCTCTTAACTTCTACCTTCATTTCAGTGATGAATGACTTAAAAATGAATACTAATTAAGAAGAAATACATGCTGTAAAATGGTTTGGAACTTGGCTTTAAAGCAGCTCTGATCATGTCATTTAAATCAGTAGGTCGCTAGGAAACTTGAAAAATATTGTTATTGTCTTTGCCCTATAATTTGTGGCTTTAGATTGTAATTATTTTTTCTCTTTCTTACCAGGACAGTTTGACTCCTTGAAATAATCTGAATACTTGTCTGACTCATTAAGAGTATGACAAGCTCAGCAGCATCTGAGAACTCTTGGCAAAGAAGCAGAGAGGTCTGGATTTAAATGGGAGTGGTGGTTAGCGGGGATTTTGGTCTGAGGGCCGACAGCCACAACTTGGTTCCCAAGCTTCACAGAAGGGGCATGTGCAGAGGTTCCCCTGACGGTCCTGAGGCAAATATCAGAAGATCAACTACCATTAGCATTTAGCCCCAGGGACAGTAGTGCTGGTGGTGATGTTGCATCTGGTCCTTTCTGGAGCTTCTTCAGACTTCTCATTTTTCATACAATGTGAGACCTGAACATATCCTATCTGTAGAAGTGAGAGCATGCTCTGCCCGGCCCCCTGTGTCACTCTACCCTGCTCTCTTGTTTCCTTTGCAGAGTTTTTGGTCATGAAGAGGAAGAGAGGCAGGCCCAAGGGGTCCACGAAGAAGCCCAGTGCCGAAGAGGAGCTGGTGGAAAACTTGGTGAACCCTAGCGAGGAGGGGCCACTGGCTCCAGAGGAGGGGGCTGGCCTGGCCCCGAGCAGCCTGGAGTGTGGCAAGTGCTGTCGGAAGTTCTCCAACACGCGCCAGCTGCGGAAGCACATCTGCATCATCGTGCTGAATCTGGGTGAGGAGGAAGGAGAAGCAGGTAAATGCTGACAAGGCGACCGTGTCGGTTTCTGACAGAGATGTAACTGCGAATACTTGTTCCTGGCTTTGGTTGTTATTTGGGAATAGCATGCATTTTTACAGTTCTCCCCTATCTTATTTTCATAATGGTTACTGGCTATGACCAAGTGTGAGCTTTAAAACTGATGTGTCATCTGTGAGCTGGAGCCCATGGTGTGCAGGCCCAGGGGTGCCTTGGTGGTACTTTGGGGATCACAGAGTGAAACAGTCTCTACCCTTGTGGGCTCACGTTCTGTGAAAGGAGATCGAGTTTTAAAATGCAGAATGTTAGAGGATAGCAAGGCATCCCTGGGAGAAGGTGTACTGAGAGAGTCAGGGAACCTGGTGCCTGAAAGGTATTTGGCATTTGGCTGAAAATCAGGAGGTTGTCTTAAGGATGGACAGGGCCATGTGGACAGTGAGTGACTGGGGGACTCAAGGCCCTGTGAAGGGCCTGGTTGACTGCCAGTGGCTAAGGACCAGGGTGTGGAGTTCGCTCCACAAAGGGCTGAAGGGGTGGCTTCCAGTGAGGAGTGAGGAGTGAGGTCGCTGCAGGACGGCGCCTCCTTCACCGCCTTCACTGCCTTCACTGCCTTCACTGGAGGAGCGAGGTTGCACTGCAGGCAGTGGCTCGTAGTTGTTGGCTTCTGAGTTGTTTTCCAAGACTGCAGGCTGCACCCGGGTTTAGGGAAAGCTCAGTGTTCTCTGCTGTGCTCAGCATGCTGCAGGGGTGACCATGCAGGTCAGGACTCTGGCTCTGGAAAGTGACTGCGGGGGTTGGAATCCCACTTCAGCACTGCAGAGACAGCGCTGTTGTCATCTTCCTGTTTGAAGGATACACTGGGCCCTGAGAGATGAAGTGATTAGTCCTAGGTCTGTTTGTCAGGGTCATGGCCTTTGAACCCTGGCCATCCTACTCTGAACCCCTGCTCTTAAGCTTTTTACTGTAAATGCCTCCCCACAGTGAAGCAAGACCTTGGTGTGCAGAATCCTAGCACAGATTGGATGAATTATTGAGTAACTCATCAACAAATACTTATCAAACATCTAGGATGGTGGCCAAGGCTCATTGCCAACATCGGTTCAGGTTGTAGAAAATATATGATGTGTTCCTTCTCCTGTAGGGATCTCAAAGTGCCTGTTGAAACCTTACCTCTGCAGAGACTAACAAACAGCAGCCCAGGTCCCAGCGCCGCAGTGGGGTCATCTGTCCTGAGATCAGGAGGGACAGTGGCTATGTCAGCAGTGTGGGCCATGGACTTGAGATTGCAGAGGGATCAGTGCTGACTGGAAACCGAAAGAAAGTTCTTTTGGTGAATAAGGACAGTTTTAGAAAGGAGATGTTGAGGTGCAGATCAGCACCCACCTTCTTCGACCCATTGCCATGGCTTTGACAGTCTGTAGTTGGGTGGAGGGATGTCCCAGTCTCTCTCTCATACACACCCATGCACATATATGCGCACAACCCTCCCCCTTTTTGTGGCACTGCTAGCTAATAGTTGTTGCATCTTGGCCAGTGGGACCAGCTCTGCCGTGGAGGTTACCCTGTTTGTGTTTGCCCAGTCTTTCTGAGAACCTGGCTCTTTTACAGTCCAGTGCCATCTCCTTGCACATCTGTTGTTTCTGGACCTTGCCAGGTGTCTCCTGTCAGACTTTTCTGTGATGTATCCAGCCATCTTGGCAACTATGGCTGGGACCAGGGATGCCACCCTGCCAACACCAAACATTCCTCTTCCTCCCCCATCCCCAGCCTCAGGCCTAGATCCGTCTTTGGGAGCGTGAGTGGATGCAAGGTGTGTGGATGTTCCTGCCTGCAAGGGTCAGGGCCTGTGCTGGGCACCAGTCCTCCAGTGTCCCCTTCACAGTGATATGCAGAGTCTTCAACCTCACTGAAATGACACTTGCCAGCCATGTGGCACTATTTTCCCATGCCGTGCAGTATTCCGTTCTGCTGCCTGCCACCGTACAACTGATGAAAGTTCAGGTTCTGTCAGTTTTTTGCTGTTGTAAATAGCTCTTTAGTAAATCTCAGTAATCTTTAGGTGTATGTATCTGTGTATGCACATGTGTGTACACATGTGTTTATTATGGGTATGTACATGCATATCTATTTCTAGACTTGTTTTTGTAGGACACATTCTTATGAAGTAGGATGTAAACTGCTGGGTCAGAAAGAGTCATACATCTTGCCCGATTTTGCCCCAGAACAATGCCAGCACTTACCTTCCAAACATGACTGAGAGTGCTTGTTGGAGATTATACTTCCTGTTTTCTCTTTTAACCTCATAGAAAATGCTAAGAAGAAAGCAGCAGTGGCCCACAGCCTTGCTCCTGAGGCAGAGAAGCCCCTCCTGTTGTGCATACCTGCCTGTGCTGTCAGAAGGGGTCATTGCACTCTTTGGTGGTCTTTTCTGGTTCTCCAGTGTGGTAGACATATTTTTTTATGACAGTATTTTTCATTTAACAAGCCGTTTTCTGGCACTTGGTGTGTTACAGAGGTCGTTCTCAGTGTCTCATAGCTAATAGCTCTTGGAGTTCTCCTGGCAAACTTAAAAGCAAGACATGTCATTACTCCCATTTTATAGGAGGAAACTGAGGCACAGAGAGGTCCACCAGTTTGCCTCTAGCATGCAACCTGCATGTGGTGGCTTGGTTGTGGCTACAGGGTTTGTGCTTTTGATTGTTTGCTGTGTGTCCTGACCCCAGCAGTCAGTGACTGTCCACTCTTGTCATTTTCAGAGCCTGTACAGCATCTCATCACATGCTCAGGCCCAGATTTCACCCCACTGGTTCTCACCTGATGGATGTTTAGGATTGTTTCAGGTTTTTCTGACTGATGAAAAAACCTCTCAGGTGAATAGTGTTGAGCGTACATTTTTATTTCGTCGTTACCATTTTTTGCACTGGTGCCATTATTTACTAATTGCTGGGTGAACAGGGCTTGTTTTGCACGTTGACACACATGTGCATTGTCCAACCACCTTGAGGACGTGCTTTGGTTTCCATCACAGGCTTCTTGCTCGTATTGCATCCATCCTCTGGTCTATCCCTGCCAGTCCCAGATGGGGGTGATTGTCTTAGTTTGCAGCTCTTTGGATTATTCCTGTGCATGGTTATTAGTTGCTTGTGTTTGGTGTGTGATTGGGGATATTCCTTGTTCATGTCCTTTATTCATACCTTTGGATTAGCACGTAGACTGCAAATATTTCCTGTTTGTCATTTATCGTTGAATTTTATTTGTAGCCTTTTTTGGCATTTTGCTGGCATAGCCTTTGTATCATAGTTTAGAAAGCTCTGCCCTGCCCCAACATGACAGAAATAGACTTCCGTGTTTCTGCGTTCCTCTGTTACTCAGATGCTTTCATTTCACCTATATTTTTGATCTGCCTGGAAATTATATTTTTGCATCAGTTGGGAAGTGAGATACTTATATATATATATATTTGATCAATAAGTTTAGGCAAGGGAATAATCTCAATAAATGCAATTTAGTCAATGAACTATTTCACATCATTGGGTCCTTGGAGAAAAATCAGGATGTGACCATTTAAAGTCTAAAAAAAACCCTTTAAAAAATAAACCTTTGTGTTTCAAAGTAATTACAAATTCATAGGAAGTTGCCAAGGTAGTAGGGAAAGATTCCATGTGCCCTCCACCCCAGCCCCCGCCCCCTCCCTGTATCTCACAGGTATAGCCTGATACCAGGATTGCGAGAATGAGAGTGCGAGTGTGACCCAGGGGGAGACCCGCGTCACAGCTCCTCCAGTAGGAGGCAGAACTGTCCTCGAGCCGCCCCTTTCCCTTATCCCCATCTGGAGACCTCTGATCTGTCATTTCAGAAATTCTGTGAATTGAATTCCACAGTACGCGACCTTTTAGATTGGATTTAAAAATCCTGTTTAGACCCCATTTCTATTTTGATAATTGAGGAATCCAGAGGTGATGTTATGGAGTGTCCCCGCTCATTTGGGGTGGCAGTGGGGGACAGGACCCCAAACTCGCTACTGCTGCCCTGTGACTGACCTGCCCGTCACATTCCTGTCTTACAACCAGTCTGGCTTCAACTTCAAGAATGTGTTTCAATGCTCCTTGGCCAGGTTTTTCTCGACTTGGCAGAAAATCAAACTCTACCTGTACGTTTCCTGGTGTCACTGTCTACAGTTCTGCAGCAGGGGCATCAGGCACAGTCTCTTCTACCAAGATCTTAGCTTCCTCTTGCAACAGGCAGTACAGAAAATGGCCTCCTATTCCATGGATTGAAGTGACCTGAATAGACTCTAATTTCACAAGTACCTAATGGGAAGGTGGAAACTCAGGTGTGTTTTCCTCTCTGGCCACAGTGGAAACTTCTCAAACATGCTGAAATGACCTTATGCCCAACTGCCTTGTGACTGAGGTCCACACATCTGCACCATGTTCCTGAGTTTGCCAAATACAATATTGCCTTTTGGAAAATTCTCACATGATTCTTTTATATGTGCTCTGTAAAGAGCAGTGTGGTGACATTTTAAATAATTGACCCTGACTCTATAGCTTGTTAAAACAATTAGAAGAAAACAAAATAAGATTTTACTCTGAACCATGGCAAGTTAAAATAACACTTTTGATGTGTCCTCCACCTTTATTTTATTCTCCTTTTGAATAGTGAAAGAAACTAGGAAAAATTTTTCCCCTGCTGCTATGTGGAACAGCTGGTGTTTTTGAGAAACATTTTGCAGCCTACAGAAATCAATATGTCTAGTTTATAAAAGTGGCTTCTGAACCTTTCTAAGCTTGTTATTTCTGGGGTCATTTTATGCAGAGAGAGTTGTAAAAATTTCCTTTTGCTCTTGTTAAATCCTTCCTTAGAAGAGCAGGCGTGGGTTTCACGGTTGCACCTAGGCTGCACCTGTGTTCTTCCTGGAGCCGTCTCCTGGCACTCAGGACTCTGCCGTGCCTGAATTTGTTGCTTACGCAGCTGACTTGGTAAATACCCGAAAACGGGTCTGTGTTGCATTTGGAAGTCTGCAGGGAGGAGGTGGTGTAGCGCCAGCCCCTGAGTGTCACACTTGTCTCTGTGGAAAGAGGTATAATGGCGCTCTTTGTTTTTGCCACCTGTATGCCCTTGTTTTTCTCAGTACTACGCAGGGAATGAAAGTTGGAGTTCAGCAGCTGCACTGGTAGTGTTAGTGTGGCTCAGCACAATTCAGGGTCTCTCTGTGACCTTCTTCCCCAGCTTTCCTCCTGCCTCTCTGCTGCTCCTCTTCCACCTATCTCAGAACTACCCCTGATTCTGCTAGTCAGGGGGACCAGGCTGCACCCCTAGAGCAGAGCTCCCCCAGGTTACCAGGGCATGACCTCACCATGCCTACCATGCCTGCTTTCTTGTTGGAGCTGCACGTTCTCAGCAGGTTCTCAGGAGGCTCTGCTTTCTCAGTGACCCAGAGAGGAAGCAGCCGCCACCTTCAACTTGGCAGATTGTAATGCAGGGGAGAAAGAAAGTCCTGGTGTTTTCACTTTGGCCCAGGAGTGACATCTGCCATTTCCACACAGCTTACTAGTCAGGAGGGGTCACACGGCCCCACCTGACTTCTGGGGTCAAGAAATGCAGCCCTGCCACGTTCCCAGGACAATGGGGACTGGCCGTGCTTGGTGGCCCTCAGTGTGACTGCCACGAAGTTTCTGTGCATTGTCATGGTTCTGGTGTCCTGCAGATGTCTTCCTTGCCCATTTTTCACTCTCGGTGTCCTGCAGGGCTTTGCTACTGTGCAGTGTACTCAGTGCTGACCTCACTGTCTAGCTCCCGATAGGTGTTCTTCCCTGGTTCCTTCCTGGTGAATGGCCCCGCCATCCAGCTGCCTCAGTCAGAAGCGCACTCATCTGCCACATCCCGTTCCTAATCACGGTGGCTGGCTTCCTGCTGAGTACCTCCCCTCTCCATCCTGGCCACTGTCTTTATGGGCCAGGCCTCAGCATCTCCCTGGTGGAACTCTGCCCTTCCACTCCAGCCCACTCACTGTGTACTCTAGTGGTTGGGAATATGTCTCTGGTCAGATCCGTTCATTTACTGATAAGTTGTATATTTTTAATTTAACGAGTGTTCTTGGAGTTCTTGCTGTGGGTGCCATTATCCCAAGGATGTTACAGATCTCAACTCTTTTCTTCTTTGTAGAAGTCCTGTGAGGTAATTGTTGTTTTGTCCCCATTTTACAGTTAGGAAACCAAGGCATACCTCCTCTCTAGTACCACATGGTAGTAAGCGCTAGGCCTGGAATGTGAACCCAGGCATTTTGGCTCAGATATGTACACTGCTCTGTTAATATGTTCTAGACATTACAACACATATAAAGATATTTACTTTCAAAAGGACGAGGTAAGAAAGGTAAAGAGGAATTCTTGTCCTTACCCTGAAGGCGGCCCTCCACGAGGCCCATCACTGTTCAGAGTCTGAGCCCCTTAAAAACCTGCTGGGCCACTTGAGACCTGGCTTCTGCTCTGCTCTGCACCTGACATCTTTCTTTGCCACCTTGCCCACCTGTGGCATGAGGGGGCCTTCGGAGGCCCATGAGTGGTGTCCTGTGCTCTCCTCTTCTCTCGTGCACATCACTCATTTGGCTTGGGTGCCCTTTTCCTTTCCGCTTTGGGTAATCGCAGTCCTTCAGCGATCTTGGAACCCTGGCAGCCCCTTGAACCAGTGGGTCCTGTCATACACCTGTGCCTTCTCCTTGGGACACTGGGACCCTCTCCCATGCCAGTCAGCTCCTGCTCATCTCTAGATCATAGCTTCATTGTAGTCTTTACAGGGTCAGCTCCAGGTCTCCTTCCCTCTGATTTCTGGGGTCTTCCCCCAGCTTGCTGACTTTCTTCCCTCTGCCCCTGGTCTGGCTTTCATCTCCTGTATGGATTGCTTTGCGGCAGCCTTTGAACTGGTCCTTGCCTTTTTGGTCCCATGTGCCTGTCCTTCACAGAGTGTGCACATACAGAGGGGACCTTTGCTTCCTGCTGACAGTCTTCCTGTGCCTCCCCTCCCCTGTGGTTGCTTGGCCTGGTTGATCTTACCCTGTCCTGAGACTGGACCAGTTCATCTCTAGCTGCTGCGTCTGGACCCCACTCGCCCTGTGATCTTGCGAAGGAGTGTTTTCTTCCTGGGACTCCCCCTCACCCCTCAGGCCAGCCACCGAGTTCTTGCTCGTTCTTTCTGGCCAGCACAGTGCCTGCAGTCGGGCAGTTGTGGCTGTCTGCTGGGGAAGGCACTGCATGCCTGTTACTCCAGTGACGTCTGACACTTAGGAAGTTCAGATATCTTACCAGAGTTGCTCAGAGGAGGAGAGGAGGAAAGTGTGGCCCTGGAGCCCTGCGCCTGTGAGGAGCTTCGGTCCCATTGGTAGTTAAGTCTTCTGTTGAGGTGTGTTGGTTGGTGCTATGTGCCCTGCTCTGTCGACTGCTGGCATCCACAGCTCTTAGTAAGCGGACGGTGCTCAGGACCTTTTATGGGTGGGGAACACTCACCCATAAAGTTCTTTATGCTAGGACTTTTGAAAGTAAGACTTTATGAGCATCTTGGAGGCCAGCCTAGGGGCTGGGGCTCTTGGGGACACTGTTAGAAGCCAGTGGACTGGTGCTCTGAGGCAAGGGATAGCCCAATGGCAGTACTGCTGTCTGAAGTTCAGTGGGCTGCCCACACCTCCCGGTGTGGAGGGCCTGGGCTGGTGGGTGTGACGCAGCCCCGGGTGCAGGGACGTGATGAAGGGTTCTGAGGAGAAAGTGGCTGCTGTGCATTGTGACTGTCCTGAGTGCTCTCTTGGCTCCTGAGGTCTGAGACACTGGTGGACAGCCCAGGACCTATGACCTTTAAGGTAAGGTGTGCTCCCCAGATGTCGAGAGGTAGGCTATAGTGTGGCTATGTGAAGTCCCTGTGGCAGCAGATTCTCTTCTCCTGCTGCTGAGCTTACGCTATTGTGGGCACCGAGCTAAATTTTAAGGATTGAACTTGAGTGAGAGGAGTCTCTTCCCTTGAGCAGCTGAGTCTGAAGAGCAGTCAGGAATACAAACAGATGAAATGTGGTAGTGGGCTGAGGCACACGTGCAGGGGTGCATCTGGAAGGCTCCCTGGAGGAGGGGGCTATGGACTGCAGGCTTCAAGCTACGTCCCTAACGATGGCAGTCGGGGAGGTGGTAGAGAGGAAGGTACAGTAGGTTTATGTGAAAGCCTGCAGCTGAGGGAATGTGGGCACAGGTGAGGAGGTGAGGTGCTTCGCTGCAGCTGGAATGTGCAGTGGCTGGGGCGAGGCACAGGTGAAGGCCGCATGCCTGTCCCTGGTTTGTGTCAGTCAGTCTTTGTGGGAACAGTGCCCTGGAAGCAGGTGCTTGCCTGTCCTTCCCTCGTCACAGGAGAAACAGGAAGATGTGAGAAAGCCCCGGGGAAGAGGGAAAGCAGAGGATGCATATTCAGCAGGTAACAGCGCCTCTGGGCCCGAGAAGCTCTTAAACTGCTGCCCTAGCGGGGGGAGCAAATTGGTGGCAGAGCCTCAGAATATAATCCCTCATCAGTCTGCTGTTCTGACAGTGGTTCTGGGCCTTTTGTTAATGTGGTTGCTAACATTTTTGCTCTCTGGGGCATTCTGAGATTTAATTAGTTCTGGGACAATTTAGAATAGGTACTTTAGAATATTAGTGCAGTGTTAATTATAAATGAATGCATACAACTAATTTCTACAACCGTGTGATTGCATTTACGTTTAACTCTTCACCTGCCTGTGGTCAATGTAGCATATCTTGTCTGAATGTCAAGTTACCGAGGGGACCCTGACAAATTGTACTGGGAATTCAGGGGTGGAACATGCAGACCCAGATCCCATAGGGTTGGACAACAAGGCAGTGTCCCTGCTGAAGGAGCCTCTAGGAGAGGAGGGGTGGGGAGCAAAGCACAGCAAGTGTTTGGGGTAAAGAGAACATGCTTGGATTTTGTCCCAGCTGGGTTTCCTTGATCTTGTTGAGGGTTGAGCTGCTTGCTCATCAGAGCCAACTGACGAGTGTGTATGCATGTGTGCACATGTGTGCACATAGGGGCACCAGGGGGCCTGCTGGCATAGGGGAGGGTCAGCACTGGGGTGTGGACGCCCACTCCAGAGCGTCTGCTAACCCCTCCAAGATTCACATCCCTCTTGTGCACCATCATCACTTTAGAAAGTGCTATGGTTTCCAAAGGAAGTAAAATATAAAGAATGATGTCAGTATGCTAGGGGTGAAGAGCAATGTGGCACAGATGTCACAAAATTAAAATTACAGTTTTGAGATTGTCAGTGACTTGGGAGAACACACAGGCGAGGTGGCAAGTGAGACAGCACTTCACGGCGCTCTTTATTAAAACTGTAATGAAGCCAAAGAGTGGTCCAGTCATAAGACCCTCGGCAGATGCCCGGAACCATGGATTGGACCAAACCCTGCATATACTGTGCTTTTTCTTGTATGTACATATCTATGATGAAGTTTAATTTATAAAGTGAGTATAATAAGGAATTAACACTTAAGTAATAATAAAATAGAATAATTAGAACATTATACTTTAATAAAAGTTACTTGAAATCTATCAATTGATTAATTTCTGGGAATTTTGGACAATGATTAACCATGGGTAGCTGAAGCTGTGCATAGGGGCCTGGTGTAGCTCCAGCCTCAGGCCTGAGTGGGACTTTTGTATGCAGCAGACACATCCCAAGGGCCATGATGTGTGTCCCACCATGTGAGGGGTTCTGCATCTTTTCCCTCTTGTGAGCCTTACAGTGATTCATTCTGCAGATGTGATCGTGGTCCAGAGTTTTGAGTTCACTCAGCTGGAAGGCAGAGCCTGGGTGTCCACTCAGTGCCCTTGACTGCACACCTGGTGTTCTCTACCAAGCCTTCTCCAGACGGCACAGAACTTAAAGTGTATTTGGCAGCGTACCTTGTGTATCCTAATCCAGTAGATTTTAGGTTCTTGCTAGGGCTCTTCGGAGGTGTTCAGTGCTGGTGCAGCAAGTATGCCAAGGACGACGTGGGAGGCTGTCAGGGGAGCTGGCAGGGACCCCACTCGCCATCTAAGAAGTCATGTCCTTTTATTCATTGATCATATTGAAATTGTCCAAAAAGGTCGCTTGGAAAAAGTGTCTAAAATAGTTTAAAAGCCTCCATTCTGGTGCTTCATCAGTCACAGCTGGCTCTACACAGGGAACCAGGGACTGTAGTTGGGGCCTTGCTTTCTGGAGGACCACATTGGTAAGAGTGTTGGAGAAAAAAGTGAGGATGAGGAGACTGGCTGAAGGCGTGTGTGTGGAGTTCGGGTGCCGGTTAATGCCTTCCAGTGCTTGCAGGCCTCGCTCCACCCGGTGAGGGTTGCTGCGGTGGGTGGTCTCTCTCCCTTCCAAGGTGCTCGTCAGAGGAGGAACACCAGGGGCGCAGACTGCAACTAGATATTTCTGTGTGAAAGCCACACCCCTGATGGGATCGATACTGTCCTCCTTCCCTGTGCCCTGGCTCACCAGCCTAGGGTCAGAAAGAGACTGTAGGGTTATGATGTCACCTACTCTGTTCTCTAGGCCTTTGAGCATTTCAGATAGATTTCAGCTATTGATCTCACTAAAATTACATCCTGTTTTCTCTTAGAGTTTTTTCTAGAGCTCAGTGAGAATATTTTCAAACATTTGCTACAGTCTGAAATCAGAATATTACCATGGAATGGTGTGTGTTAGTCACAGTCCATTAATGTGAAAAAATCCCTGAGGTAATCAACTTACAAGGAGGAAGGCTTTATTATGTCTGGTGGTCTCAGAGGGTCTCAGAGGGTCTCAGAGGTTTCAGTGGTTTCAGTGCTTGATCGCTTGGCTCTCTTGCTTTTGGGCCTGTGGTGAGGCAACACATCGTGGCTGGGAGTGCACAGTGGAGCAAAGTTCCTCACCTCAGGGAGACCAGGAAGTAAAAGAGAGAGAGGAGGAGATGGTGCCAGTACCCGCTTCCTGCACACACCCCTGGTCACCTCTCGTCCTTCTTCTGGCCCTGCCTTCTGAAGATCCCACCACCTCTCAGTAGTGCTAAGCCAAGGGCCAGGCCTTTAACACAAGGGTCTTTGGGAGATTATTCCCTATCCAAAGTATGGCACTTGGGATTCCCAAAGCAGGACATTTGGAAGGCAGTTTTTTTTTTTTTTATTTTTTTATTTTTATTTTTTTTATTGTGAACAAATGGGATACATGTTCTTTCTCTGTTTGTACATAGAGTAAAGGCATACCATTTGTGTAATCATACGTTTACATAGGGTGATGTTGGTTGATTCATTCTGTTATTTTTTTCCCCTTCCCCCCACCCCTCCCATCTCTCTTTTCCCTCTATACAGTCCTTCCTTCCCCCATTCTTGCCCCCCTCCCTAACCCTCACTCTAACCCTAAAACTAACCCCTCCCACCCCCCATTATGTGTCATCATCCACTTATCAATGAGATCATTCTTCCTTTGGTTTTTTGAGATTGGCTTATCTCACTTAGGATGATATTCTCCAATTTCGTCCATTTGCTTGCAAATGCCATAATTTTATCATTCTTTATGGCTGAGTATTATTCCATTGTATATATATGCCACAGTTTCTTTATCCATTCATCAACTGAAGGGCATCTAGGTTGGTTCCACAATCTGGCTATGGTGAATTGAGCAGCAATGAACATTGATGTGGCTGTATCTCTGTAGTATGCTGATTTTAAGTCCTTTGGGTATAGGCCAAGGAGTGCGAGAGCTGGGTCAAATGGTAGTCCCATTCCAAGTTTTCTAAGGAATCTCCATACTGCCTTCCAGAGTGTTTGCACTAATTTGCAACCCCACCAGCAATGTATGAGTGTACCTTTTTCCCCACATCCTCGCCAACACCTGTTGTTGCTTGTGTTCTTGATAATCGCCATTCTGATTGGGGTGAGATGGAATCTTAGGGTGGTTTTGATTTGCATTTCCCTTATTACTAGAGATGTTGAACATTTTTCCATATGTTTGTTGATTGTAGGTCTTCTTCTGTGAAGTGTCTGTTCATTTCCTTAGACCATTTGAAGATTGGGTTATTTGTAGTCTTGGTGTTGAGTTTTTTGAGTTCTTTATAGATTCTGGAGATTAGTGCTCTATCTGAAGTATGATTGGCAAAGATTTTCTCCCACTCTGTAGGCTCTTTCTTCACATTTCTGATAGTTTCCTTTGCTGAGAGAAAACTTTTTAGTTTGAATCTATCCCAGTTGTTGATTCTTGCTTTTATTTCTTGTGCTATGGGAGTCCTGTTGAGAAAGTCTGGTCCTAAGCCGACATGTTGAAGATCTGGACCACTTTTTCTTCTATAAGATGCAGGGTCTCTGGTCTGATTCCAAGGTCCTTAATCCATTTTGAGTTTAGTTTTGTGCACGGTGAGAGATATGGGTTTATTTTCATTTTGTTGCATATGGATTTCCAATTTTCCCAGCACCATTTATTGAAGAGGCTATCTTTTCTCCATTGCATATTTTTGGCCCCTTTGTCTAGTATGGGGAAATTATATTTATTTGGGTTTGTGTCCGTGTCCTCTATTCTGTACCATTGATCTACCTGTCTATTTTGGTACCAATACCATGCCGTTTTTGTTACCATTGCTTTGTAGTACAGTGGAAGTTCAGGTATTGCAATACCCCCTGCTTCATTTTTCCTGCGAAGGATTGCTTTAGCAATTCTGGGTTTCTTATTCTTCCAGATGAATTTCATGATTGCTTGTTCTACTTCTGTAAGGTACATCGTTGGGATTTTAATTGGAATTGCATTGAATCTGTATAGCACTTTTGGTAGTATGGCCATTTTGACAATATTAATTCTGCCTATCCAGGAACATGGGAGATCTTTCCATCTTCTAAAGTGTTCTTTAATTTCTTTCTTTAGTGTTCTGTAGTTCTCATTGTAGAGGTCTTTCACCTCTTTTGTGAGATTGATTCCCAAGTATTTTATTTTTTTCGAGGCTATTGTGAACGGAGTAGTTTTCCTAACTTCTCTTTCTGAAGATTCATCACTTATGTATAAAAATGCATTGGATTTATGAGCATTGATCTTGTATCCTGCTACTTTACTGAATTCACTTATGAGTTCTAAGAGTTTTCTGGTGGAATTTCCTGGTTCCTCTAAGTATATAATCATATCATCAGCAAATAGGGATAGTTTGAGTTCTTCTTTTCCTATTCGTATCCCTTTAATTTCTTTGGTCTGTCTAATTGCTCTGGCTAGAGTTTCAAGGACGATATTGAATAGGAGTGGTGAGAGAGGGCATCCCTGCCTTGTTCCAGATTTTAGGGGGAATGCTTTCAGTTTTTCACCATTAAGAATAATATTAGCCATGGGCTTAGCATAGATGGCCTTTACAATGTTAAGGAACGTTCCCACTATCCCTATTTTTTCTAGTGTTTTGAGCATGAAGGGGTGCTGTATTTTATCAAATGCTTTTTCTACATCTATTGAAATAATCATGTGATTCTTGACTTTAAGTCTGTTGATATGGTGAATTACATTTATTGATTTCCTGATGTTGAACCAACCTTGCATCCCTGGGATGAAACCCACTTGATCATGATGCACTATCTTTTTAATACATTTTTGTATGCGATTTGCTAAAATTTTGTTGAGAATTTTTGCATCGATGTTCATTAAGGATATTGGTCTGAAATTTTCTTTCCTCGATGTGTCTCTGTCTGGTTTAGGTATCAGGGTGATATTGGCTTCGTAGAATGAGTTTGGGAGGGTTCCCTCCTCTTCTATTTCATGGAATACTTTGAAAAGTATTGGAATAAGCCCTTCTTTAAAGGTTTTGTAGAACTCGGCTGAGAAACCATCAGGACCTGGACTTTTCTTTGTTGGTAGGCTTTTGATGACTTCTTCTATTTCATTACTTGAAATTGGTCTATTTAAATTGTGTATGTCCTCCTCGTTTAGTTTAGGCAATTCATAGGTCTCTAGAAACTTGTTGATATCTTCGAAATTTTCTATTTTGTTGGAATATAGATTTTCAAAATAGCTTCTAATTATGTTTTGTATTTCAATCGTGTCTGTTGTGATATTTCCTTGTTCATTCCGAATTTTGGTAATTTGGGTTTTCTCTCGTCTTCTCTTTGTTAGTGTGGCTAAAGGTTTATGAATTTTGTTTATTTTTTCAAAGAACCAACTATTTATTTTGTCAATTTTTTGTATTTTTCTTTCGTTTCAATTTCGTTGATTTCAGCTCTGAGTTTAACTATTTCCTGTCTTCTACTACTTTTGGTGTTGGTCTGTTCTTTTTCTAGGGCTTTGAGCTGTAGTGTTAGTCGTTTATTTTTTGAGTTTTACTTCTTTTATTAAATGCGCTCTATGAAATAAATCTTCCTCTAAGTACCGCTTTCATAGTGTCCCAGAGATTTTGATACGATGTTTCTTTGTTCTCGTTTACCTCTAAGAATTTTTTAATTTCCTTCCTAATATCTTCTGTTATCCATTCCTCATATAATAGCATATTGTTTAATCTCCAGGTGTTGGAGTAATTTCTGTTTTTTGCTCTTGCATTTATTTCTAATTTCAATCCATTATGGTCTGATAAAATACAAGGAAGTGTCTCTATCTTCTTGTATTTGCTAACATTAGCTTTGTGGCATAATATATGGTCTATTTTAGAGAAGGATCCATGTGCTGCTGAGAAGAAAGTGTATTCACTCTTCGTTGGATGGTATATTCTATAAATGTCTGTTAAGTCTAAATTATTGATTGTGTTATTGAGATCTATGGTTTCTTTGTTCAATTTTTGTTTGGAAGATCTGTCCAGTGGTGAGAGAGGCGTGTTAAAATCACCTAGTATTATTGTATTGTGGTCTATTTGGTTTCTGAGATTGAGAAGGATTTGTTTGACATATATGGGTGAGCCACTGTTTGGGGCATAGATATTTATGATTGTTATGTCTTGCTGATTTATGGTTCCCTTAAGCATTATGAAATGTCCTTCTTTATCCCTTCTGATTAACTTTGGCTTGAAGTCCACTTTATCTGAAATGAGGATGGATACCCCAGCTTTTTTGCTGGGTCCATGTGCATGGTAAGTTTTTTCCCATCCTTTCACCTTTAGTCTTTGGGTATCTCTTTCTAAGAGATGAGTCTCTTGCAGGCAACATATTGTTGGATCTTTCTTTTTTATCCAATCTGCCAGTCTATGTCTTTTGATTGATGAATTCAGGCCATTAATATTCAGGGTTATTATTGAGATATGATTTGTATTCCCGGTCATTTGACTCATTTTATTCATTTATTTGCTTATTTTTGACACGACTTGGTTCCTCTTTATTTGAGAGTTCCTTTAGGATATCTCCTCCCTTTGCTGATTTGCTTCTTTGTTTTTCATATCTTCTTCATGGAATATTTTGCTGAGAATGTTCTGTAATGCTGGCTTTCTTTTTGTATATTCTTTTAGCTTTTGTTTATCATGGAAGGATTTTATTTCGTCGTCAAATCTGAAGGTAAGTTTTGCTGGGTATAAGATTCTTGGTTGGCATCCATTTTCTTTTAGGGCTTGAAAAATGTTATTCCAGGCCGTTCTAGCTTTTAAGGTCTGGATTGAAAAATCTGCTGATATCCGTATTGGTTTCCCCCTGAATGTAATTTGGTTCTTTTCTCTCACAGCCTTTAAGATTCTGTCTTTATTTTGTAATGTAGGTATTTTCATTATAATGTGCCTTGGTGTGGGTCTGTTGTAATTTTGTGTATTTGGAGTCCTATAAGCCTCTTGAACTTGATTTTCCATTTCGTTCTTCAGATTTGGGAAATTTTCTGAAATTATCTCATTGAATAGGTTGTTCATTCCTTTGGTTTGTTTCTCTAAGCCTTCCTCAATCCCAATAATTCTCAAATTTGGCCTTTTCATGATATCCCATAGTTCTTGGAGATTCTGTTCATTATTTCTTACCATCTTCTCTGTTTGTTCGACTTTGTTTTCGAGGTTAAATATTTTGTCTTCAATATCTGAGGTTCTGTCTTCCAGGTGTTCTATCCTATTGGTTGTGCTTTCTATGGAGTTCTTAATTTGGTTTATTGTTTCCTTCATTTCAAGGATTTCTGTTTGGTTTTTTTTCAGTATCTCTAACTCTTTATTGAAATGGTCTTTTGCTTCCTGTATTTGCTCTTTTAACTGTCTATTGGTGCGTTCATTCAATGCCTGCATTTGCTCTTTCATTTCATCGTTTGCTTCCCTTATCATGTTGATTATGTACATTCTGAACTCCCTTTCTGTCATTTCTTCTGCCATGCTGTCATTGGATTTTATTGATATAACATCCAGATTTGTTTGAGGCATTTTCTTCCCTTGTTTTCTCATATTGTTCAGGTATCAGTGGACTGCAGAGATGTTGCAGATTTCCTCTATTGACTTATAATGTCCCTGAAGATTGCTAGTGTATCCTCTCTTATCCTTCAGTAGCCTGAAGTCTTAGAGGAAGTTGATACTTCGGTGTTCCCCTAGGTAGCTGCCTCTCTAGGGGTGGTGGTCTTCAGGTGGGGTATATTCCCTGCTAGTGGGCAGAGGTGCCTCTACTTGTTGACCAATGGTCATCCAAAGGGGAACTAGACTGCGGGCTGAGGCAGTGCCTGTTTGGGCCTGTGTCTCTGGTTTTACCATCTTTGTGGGAAAACCTCACTCGGCGGGGAAGACCCACCTGGTGGGGAGGTCTCGCTAGTCCGTTCCCCTCCTAGAGGTTCCCCTCAGTCCACAACTACCGCCTGGGCAGGGCAGCCTTCCCAGGCAACGTTTCCAGGGGCCTGGACCTATCTCCTGGGCTTGGGAGCCCTGCCCTTCGCAGACGAGTCTCCTTAGGTGGCCCCTCCTCAGAGAAGCTGCCCGCAGTCCTGGAACCTTCGCTCCACCCCTCAGCTGGTCTCTGTGTAGCTCTTTCAAGAAAAGGTGCTTAGATCCCCGGCTCGGACCGTGCTTTGCACCTAATCGCCTGGCTATGCGACCCCTCCTCTGAGCAGTCACTTGGAGCCTCGTACATATGCTCCAAGCCCCAGTGACCCGTCACTCGTCTCTTCCTCCAGGCAGCCACCCGGTGTTCTGTGTGGGCGCTTGGAGACCAAGCCGTTCACTGCGCACCTCCACCTCCTCAGGACAGCCCCCTCCCTGTTGTTCAGGCGGTTGCTGAATCCAAATAGCTCGCCGCCCAACTCTTTCTCTGGCAGCCCCTGGAGCCCTGGCAGATTGCTCCAAAAAACCAAAAAACCAAGCAGTGTGCTCCTCGGCCTCCTCTGCAAGGTTCCCCACTTTCCGAGCTCACTGTTCCAGCGGGGGGAAGTGTGTCTTGCTGCCTGGGCAGGGCAGCCTTCCCAGGGGCCCAGACCTACCTCCTGGGCCTGGGAGCCTCACCCTTCGTAGACGAGTCTCCTTAGGTTGTCCCTTCTTAGAGAAGCTGCCCGCAGTCCTGGAACCTTCACTTCGCCCCTCAGCTTGTCTCTGTGTAGTTCATTCAAGAAAAGGTGCCTAGGTCCCTGGACCGGACCGTGCTATGCACCTAATCGCCTGGCTATGCGACCCGCCCTCTGAGCAGTCACTTGGAGCCTCGTACATATGCTCCAAGCCCCAGTGACCCGTCGCTCGTCTCTTCCTCCAGGCAGCCACCCGGTGCTCTGTGTGGGCGCTTGGAGACCAAGCCACTCACTGCGTACCTCCACCTCCTCTGGGCAGCCCCCTCCCCGTTGCTCAGGTGGTTGCTGGATCCAAACAACTCGCCGCCCCACTCTTTCTCTGGCAGCCGCTGGAGCCCTGGCAGATCGCTTCAAAACCAAGCGGTGTGTCACGCAACCTCCTTTGCAAAGTTCCCCGCTTTCCGAGTTCACTGCTCCAGCGGGGGAGGTGTGACTTGCCGCCTGGGCAGGGCAGCCTTCTCAGGCAACGTTCCCAGGGGCCCGGACCTCCCTCCTGGGCTTGGGAGCCTCACCCTTCGCAGACGAGTCTCCTTAGGTTAGAGAAGCTGCCCGCAGTTCTGGAAACTTCAATCCGCCATTTTTCGCTCCTCTTCGCTGTCCGTGTTTACCGCTCCGGCGGGGGAGGGGCGACCCGCCGAGTCACTCTACTTCACAAAGTTCTCTGCGTTCCGGGGCTACTGCCCCATCCGGGACGCCTCCCCTATGGGAGAAACTCACCCGGCGGCTTTGAGTTGGTCCCAAGTCACTATCTCCTCTTTTGAAACTTGAGTCCTGGAGCAACATGAAATGCAGCCGCCCTCTAGTCCGCCATCTTGAACCCTCAGGCAGTTGTTTTGAAAGAGGCGTCTAGAAGACTTGGAGAGACCCGGACCCCCTCTGTCCAGCTCCCTTGGTGTTTTTATTTTCCACACTGAGATGTCTTTCTTAGGACATCATCTGGCCAGCTACTCTCTTCAGGTGCTCTGCCTAGGCTCAGAAGTCAGCTGGGCATTCTATGGAACAAGGATAAGTGAATTATCCATAATTCCCAGTTGGCATTAGTAGCTAGCTGGATTTCTTCTGGGAGCTCTCTGACTTCCCCACGTCCTTCCTTCTCGACAGAGTGACTTTTTGCACTGTGTGTGTTGCCAGGGGGTTCAGACTGTCTCAGCACAGGGGAGATGGGCCCTGATTCTTGGAGCATAATTCTTGCTTTCTTTGTCTCCTAAAATTGCCTCCTCTTAGCAAGGAGTGGCGCTGCAGAGCTGGAAGAGCCGGCACGCCCTGGGCAAGCGTAATGGATTGTAGATGCCTGGCGCTGGAGGCCGGCACTGGAGTGGCAATCTGCTGTGCCTTGAGCCAGCTGGGCCATCAAGCGGGCCATGGACCTTGGTGCAGGCTCCAGTGGGACTGCTCAACTGTGCAAAGCCATTAGGAGCAAGTGTCCTCGGCCGAGAGCCCAGAGAGCAAATGCTGCTTTTATTTTGCCCACCCTGGCCTTTAACACAATGGCCCTGGGACCCCTGTCAGAGGGAGGGGGGCCGGGGGTGGGAACGGGCTGCTCAGTGGCAGTGTTCAGGGCTGTGGTGCGTGAACAGTCCTCTAGTTAAGCAGTTTTCCCACAGAGAAAGGAGAACGATGGTCGTGCATCACCTTCTGGCCCAGTGGCCAGGCCCGTCTGTACTCCACTGCCCTGAGACAGTGTGCGACTTTGACAGCTGCCCCATTTGCCCCTGTCCTGTGCTCCCCATCAGAGGTGGGGAGGACCTGGGGCACATGTGCTTTGCCGTCTGCGGAACTTGGACGTCATGCTGGGTCTGCCACTGATGAGGCAGGTCTCCAGGCCATGTTGCCCCTTCCCCTTTCTGAGGCTTGGTTTGTCTCTGTGCAGGCCCAGGATGGAGGAGATGGTTGCAGGTGTGGTGAGCTGTGTGGCTGGGGTATGCAGGGGTGCTTCTGAGCTGCCCGAGGACAGGGAATAGGCCTGTCCCTCCTCTGGGCCCCCAGTGCCTGGCACGGGGTCAGACACTCAGGCCTCCCTTGATATTTCCTGCCCTTTGTGAGGATGGAGGTCCTTCCTGGCTCTCTACCTTATTGGTACCCATGATATGTGGGCGCTGTGGAGGACACCCAGCAGAGGCACTACATGCTGACAGCTGAGAAGCAAGTGGACAGATGCAGGAGCCAGGCAGGTCGGGCTGCTGCCTCAGTAGGGGTGCTGTCGGGTGTGGGAGCAGACTGGGGCTCGGAGGAGCTCCACTCCCCTGCTTCACCAGGCCTCCTCTGCGCCTGGGGCCAGGAAAGATGGCTGCCTTTTAGCATGCCTTGTGATTGACTCATTCGCTACGTTCCAGTTCATCTTCTTCCCTCACTAGAATGCGAGCTCCTGAGGCAGATCCTTTCTCCACAGATCTATACAAATCACAGATGTGAGCCCAGCGCTGGGCTGTCGGGTCTGTGGCATGAGCCAGGTCTAGTGAAGAGCAAGTACATTCCTCAGTGCCCAGTGACTTCCAAGTCCGTGTTTACCTCCTTCGTGTGAAGATTGACACTTAAACCTGGAAGTACGAGGAAAGCGAGAAAATCAGATCACACAGAGACTGTTCTGTGAGGTGGCAGAAGCGTGGTTGAGGTTGTTCCTGGAGATGGAAGTGCTGCTTTAGGGGAGACTCAAACCCAGCTGCCAAGGTGAGGAGGACCTTCCTCTCACAACCAGGAGGAGTCTGCAGCTAGAAGCAAGCAGGTCCCTGGGCATGCCGTTCAGTGGTGGGGTGCAGTGCAGGGCGGGAAGACAGGGCTAAGGTCCGGCCTGAGTGCCCACCGTGCGCCCACAGCAGACAGACCTGTGCTATGTGGTGGGGACTGACCTGGGAGACTGTGCACAAGTTCTTGGCCCTCCCTCCTCCCAGCTCCCGGAGGACCTGAGACGCTGCCTATTGAATCAGCTGCCTGCAGAGACTGGAGAGCCCAGCTGCCATCCCTGCCTCTTTCGGCAGCAGCCACCTCGCATGCCATGTGTGAAAAGTCCGGGTAGGAGGTTGTGGAGACGGGCACAGGACAGCTGGGGCGGGTGGCCTGGGTGCCCCGGAGTGTGCGTTCACCTGGTGCCTCTGTGTGTGCTTGCTGTCTCGCTCCTGGCAGTGGAGTTGCTCAGGTGACCAAGTGGAGACCGCTGCTGTCCAGTCCAGGAGCCATGACTGAGTGCGATTCAGAGGGTCCTCGTGCATGTCCTGAACGGGCAGACAGGGCTTCCTGTCTTAAGTGGATCCCTGTCCCTAAGTGGTCTGCAGTTAGTGTGGACAGTCTTCCTTTGAGATGGTTGGACAGTAACTACCTCTCCAACAAGCAGCTGGAGTCTTAGGGTCACTAGATCTGGATTAGACCCCGGACCTTTTGCTCTTGTTAGCATGTCGTGGTGTCATTGCCCGAGAAGTTTCTCACCTCAGTTGTTACTCTGCTAGCTACTATAGCGTGTTATATGTTTATTTAATTTGTGTGGCAGGAATGTTAAAACTCCTAAAAACACAGCTAAATTCCAAACAAGGTATTCTAGACTGAAAAAACTGAAGCAGGTCTGACAGGAGGAGGGATTTTGGTCACTGCGAGTGTGGGGGTGGGGGCTTCCTTGCATTTCTCTTCTTAAAGAGCCAGGACTTTTGCTGCAGACAGAATCTACTCTGAGAGGGTGGTGTGGAAGCATGTGGTGCTTTGGTGGCCACTGCGAACCCCAGAGCAGCAGAGGTGAGAGAGCTCTGCCCCGCCCCCCAAGATTGCCTCTGGTGACTAACCTAATCTCTTCTGTTTCATAATTTCTGAAACTCATGTGCATTAGAACTGACTCCCAAGCAGATGGATAAGAGTAGTGCTGAAGGTGTGGTGTGGCTTGAAGAGGCAGCATGCCAGAAGTTTCCAGAAGGAAGAAAAGGAACAGAAGATGAGCTTGGATGGGATGATAGATGGGTGCAGAGGCTTTCATAGAGGCCGCCCTTTTATTCTCACAGCAATCCCTTGAGGTCTGTTTCACTGTATTTTATTTTCTTGTGAGTTATTTTATGGATACTAATCAGCTGTCCCGAGTCCCATTATTAGTGGTTGAGTGTGTCCCCTACCAAGTCTCTCTGACTCTGAACATAGTGCGGGTTCCCCTCTGCCCCTTTCCCTGGCTCCATTTATAGGCCCCTTGCTGTGCACGCAAGTGCGTGCACAGCGTGCTCACAGCTGCACCAAGCCGGCAACCGTGCACGGAGGGGGAACCCAGACCCATCACAGAGCTGTTGAATTTTCAAAAGAAAGGAAGCTTGAGGGAATGTGGGCATTAGCTGGGGGGAATGTAGGAAAGTTTAGAAAGTCAGTAAGTCAGAGGAAGCAGGAAAACACCTTCTTGAAAGGCCATGATACATGTGAGCTGGATGAGAAGTCACGTGCCAGAGTGACTTTCAGCAGGAGTCCAGGAGGTGTTTTGGTGGAAAGTCGACCTGGTGAAGTGCAAAGTTGGGTCAAATGAGGATGCAGGCAAGTTCATGAGCACCCAGGTCAAGTGGGAATGAAAGCTTTGGTGTCCAAAAGGAAGTAAGCACAGAACTCCCAACAAGATCTGTTAAAATGTCCTCCTCGTCTTCCCTCATGCTTCCTGCACTTTCACAAAGAAGTGCTGAGTGCCTGCAGTGTATGGACTCATCCTGGGAATGGAAACAGGTAGCCATGCTGCTGAGTTCGAGCCAGGTCAGAGCTGAGGAGGAGGAGCACATGGGCTTGCAGGAGAACCTGACATTTCTGTACATAAAACACTTGCACTTGTGGCCAGAGTCTCTGGGCGGCATCCAGGTCTTCATACTGGCCTTTCTTAGCCTCCACATGTTTGGTGTCTTACCCTGAATTATTTGTTGCTTCTTAAATGCACTGAGCACTGGCCTTGGCGAGTATGCTCGCTCTTCTCTATGGGACCCTAGTCCTGGAGCGATCTGCCAAGATCCTCTCCAAGAACCACTTCCTTAGCTGCTCAGTGTGTGCCTGGCCCAGTGTGCCCCTTGAGAAAACTTAGTGCTGAGGCTTCTAAAGCTCTGGAGAAGAGAACGTGTCTGGCCTGGGCTGTGGCTCCAGAGTGTGAGGCCCTGGAGAACTGAGGCTCTGCGTTCTCTGAGGTGTGCACTTGGGGTAGTCCTGGGGGTGTCCTAGCTTGTGTCCTGGGAGCCACAGTGGCTGTAGGTGGTTTATCTGGATGTGGTCCCAGGAAGTGGAAATGGGAGTCTGGGGAGTGGGACATTGCAGGGGAGAGCCAGGGGTTTTTCCCAGGTTGCTGCTGGGGGCTGCAGGTGTGGACTCTGAGGATGCAGCCACGGTGGCTGCCAGCATTAACCACCTGCAGTGGTGGCTCAGGGAGACTGTATTGCTTCACCGTGGCTGCTCCTGTGTCAAGGAGGAGCAGAGAGAGTGCAGAGAGCACACAGGCAGGAGGCTGCTGGCTGTCCAGTAGCGTTGGAAGGCACAGAGTTGTCACCCTTTCTGTCTTTGCAGCCTTTTTTTTTCTATTGCCTTTTACATTTCTCACTCCTTCACCTTCTTTTCCCCGCCACCTGTCATCACTGTGGTTTTGGGCACCAAGACTCTGGCACATGAGCCTTTGAGGAACAACTATTCCCAGGGTGTGTGCACAGGTTCAGGGCTGCAGACAGCTTGGGGTGCTTGGTTGACTTGTGGTTCATGTTGTTGGAGCCCATGGGGTGAGGGTGTGTGCGTGGAGTCATGGCCTAGTCATTCTAGGATAGTGGGATGGTTGGTTTACGGCAAATCTTGGAGGACTTTATCTGCCACCTTCTAAGGAAGATGGGAGCACAGCCTTTGAAGGGGTTTTAAGGAGAAAGTGTCAGGCTTAGATTCGAATTTTTAAGGAGAAAGTGATTGACTCTAGGGTCAAGGTGTAAGGTGGTTGGAGAGTGTGTTAGTTAAGACCCTACTAGTAGCAGCATCTTTAAAAACAAGTTATGAAATGAGTCTTCCTTATGTGACCAGGTGTCTGGGCCTTGGGTCCAGGGCTGGGTCCGTAGCACAGCTGTGCCATTAAGTTCCAGGATCTCCCTTTTCCTTTGTGACCCTGGGCTTCTCCTTGCCCTCTCCTGGTGGCTGGCCCCACTATAGTTCTAGGCGGGGGTGTGGCAATGTCCAGGGCAGTACCTCACCTTCTAGGGCAGAGCTCCTCTCAGAGCTCTAGCACCCTCCTCCCAGACACCACTGGCCAAGCCCAGGTCCTGCAGGCCCAGGTGTTAGCACAGCTGCAGGAGCTTCTCAGCTCTGTGGAGGGGCAGTTGCCCTCAAGGAGGGGCAGGCGCTGGAAGTGGGTAGGGTGGGAACCAGCACTGGGTACCTCCCAGCAGGAGCTGCTAAAGAGTTGGCGAGAGGCAAGATTCTTAACCAGTCTTGTCCTGTTCACAGCTCAGGTTGTTTTTTAAACTGGATTTTAATGTGACAAGGCTTCCAAACCTTCCCCATCCCATGCACCATGCTCATGACCCAGCTCTGCAGTGTGCTCACGCCTGCTGCCTAAAGCAGAGTGGGTTTGGGTCCTCCCTGCAGAGTGGGAATGCTTTAGACCCCTCCCCCTAACTCCAGCTATGGTGTGTGTGGGCTTGTTTAGTTTTTGATTCGTGCCATCAGCTGGCTTACGCTGTGGTGAGCTCTAATTCTCAGGTACTTTTTATGGGCATGTATCTATTCCTGGCATATCACCTACATATTGAATTGTGTCCCATGGCAAATTCTATTATACAGTGAAGCATCATTTTAAGGGCAAAAATTCCATAGATGTTGTCCTACCTTCTTGTAGCAACCAGCATATTCTGCTATAGTTGTTTATGCACGTGTATCACCCAGTATGCAAGCTACAAAAAAGACTTCTATGACTCAGACAATTTGTAGACCTTTGGAAATGTTTTTGTTATAGCCACTAAAAAATAAATAAAGCCCACACTGTTGTGGGGCATGGTACACACCACGCCTGTCAAAATGTGGGCTCTGACGGCAGCTTTGGACGCCTCCAGCTCCAGCTCTGCCTGTGTGCCCCCGTAGTTGTCCTGTGTCCTTCGAGGATGGACATCAGTGTTGGTTCTTGATTTGGCTTTGGAGCGAGGTTTTGGATTCATGCGCTTAGCTACTCATTTTTCTCTTCAGTTTGATGTTAACGTATTGAACATTGATTCTAATTATATAATTAAAGACCTTTTCCAGTCAATTTTAAACTTCCCTAACACTGTTTTACTGGGTCTAGAGACCATCCAAGCACCTGGACTATAGGCCAAGCACCAACAGCTTTCAGTTGTAGAACAGAGACTGAGATTGTTTGTTCTTACTGTGCCTCATTAGCCAAGGTTTTCTCTGGCCTCCCCTGGAGGGGACTCTCCTTCCAGGAATCAGTCCGTCCTCCTCCAGGCTGCCTCTGTGTGTTTACTGGTAGTTTGTGTTGGACCGCTGCAGGCTGCCTGGACTCCAGGAAACATCGCCACTTTGCCTTTCCTGCTTCCCTTGGCTCTCCCGCTCCCCTGACTTCTTACTGCCGCCTGGCTCTGGTAGCACCTCCCTGATAACCCCACATTTCAGCACTTTCCAAACCCCCTCCTTGTGCCTGCCTGCCTGCCACCTGTCCTGTGCCCACCCGTTCACCCCAAACGCACTCTGAAAAAGGCTTATGTGGAGTGGCATGCCCTCTGAAGCAGGGGCCGAGGCAGGGTATTGCAGATTTGATGACTTTCATGCTGAGAGAGCACCCCCCACCTGTCCTTCCTGTATTTCCTTCTCTCTTAGGGAGCTCGAATGAATTGCATCTGCATTAAATTCAGAGAGTTCTCTGTGCTCCTCAGCTGTAGCAGAGAAGCTGTCCTTACCCTTCTGGTGGATGCCACATTCCTGTGTGAGGGTTGCCGTTGCTGCCGTGGCGACGGGCTTGTCCTGTGGTGTACTGGAGTGCTTTTTGAGCCCCTCCAGCCCACCCTCCATGGTGCTGATGCACACTCCAAGCTTGGCTTTGGTCCAGCTGTTCCCTGGCTTGGTCTGCTTTGGTCCTCTGCCTTTGCCTTCCAGAGGTGCACCTGGGAGCCCGCTGTCCCTTGGGAACTAGACATGTTTTGTTTGGCTCCTGATTGCTTTAAGGAATTCTAGATTAGGGTCAGCCTTGAACAATTAGATTTCTCTTTTTGAATCTTCAGAAGATGTGAGTCACCCTCTGAACAGGGAGTCAGTCCTGTGCTCTGTTACTCAATCCCACTTCACAGCTTCTCTCACTCAGCTACTTGACTGGGCTCCATGAGCATTGGAGATTCACCCCCTAGAATGCACCGAAGAAAGATTCCAGACTCCTCCTGGGCATTCAAGGCTTTCCAAGACTTGGGCTTACTGCTTCTACCAGATTTATTTTATGCCCTCGTTCCCCATGAGTCAGAGCCTCTGGAGCACTCCTTGTCTTTCCTTTCTCAGCCTGGGGCACCCCTGTTTCCTACCATACCAATTCCTTTGACCCCCCATACCTGCTTGTGCTTGGTCCACTACTCCCAGCTGTTGCTTTAGTTACCTTGGTTTTTATGCGCAGTTGAAGGTTGCTTCTCTCTAAAGCCTTTCTGACCTCGTGGATGGAATCTTCATTTCCGTATCCTCCTGTTCCATTCAGCACAGAGCAGACTGCTCTTGATTGCACCTTTTGCATATCTGTTTCTTCTGCTGGGCTGCTGCCAGGGAAGGACCCGCCTGCCTCACTTGTTACACCTACCAGGTCCAGACCTGCGGGCAGAGGCACTGGGAAGTGTAAGCCAGGTATGGAGTGGCTTCTTTGGCAGGCTGTGAATCTCTCTGCAGTGTTGTTTATTGTTGAGTCTGGTGTCCGCTTCACCCCGCAGTGATTCCTGCTCCCAGTGGTGGCTGGGCTGGGTGTGTGGAATGTGCATCACATCGAAGGAGTGGCAAGCCACGAGGAGGTGCCTGAGGTGACAGGGCGTCTGTGTGGCTCTGTGGGCCGAGGAGAGGGACAGAAACCCACCTCCTTTACTGTCACCACCCCATGAGTGACCTGTTACTAATTTGAAAGGATAGTTTATATATCTTGGCATTTACTCCCTAGGTAATGAGTCGGACCTTGAACTAGAAAAGAAGTGTAAAGACGATGATCGAGAAAAGGCCCCGAAAAGACCTCGGGTGCAGAAAACAGAGAAAGTCCAGAAGATCTCGGGAAAGGAGGCGGGACAGCTTTCTGGAGCCAAGAAGCCCATCATCAGTGTGGTTCTAACTGCTCACGAAGCCATTCCAGGTGCCCATGACAGGCGGGGAACGACAGAATGGGCCTTTAGCACGGTGTCCCAGGGCAGCCTGGCAGGGTAGTCTGGGAGTTTTGGCTCAGACCTGTGGTCTTGGTGTCTTGTTTGCTGACGGGGCCCTCCTTCAGTCACTCATGAGTGTGGGATGACAGCAGAACTACTTCCCACCCAGGGCTGCGTGGGTAATGTGTGGGGTAGCCAGGGCTGTTGCCCCTGTGCCTTCACCTGCTGTGGGGTCTCTACGTCGGCCTCACCAGGAGCACTGACTTGTGTTCCTCCAGAGCCTCCACCGAGGTCCCCTCCCTTACCGCCAGCACCTGCCTCCTCCCAGGAAGGCAGCTCACTCAGCTCAGATAAATGCAGCTGTTCCCAGACCCAGGGAACTTTGCTTAACTATTTGCATTTTTAGTGGGTTCACCTAATATTGTATAATACGAGAAATTTCCATTTCATTTTATGTGAAATGATGGGTGGGTATGTTATGCTATTTTTTAGTCTCTTCCAGGATGGGACATTTTAAACAAAAAAGTAGCTTATAATAGTAGATTTCAAAGTATGATAATGTTTTGCTTTTTTTCTATTCATTTGGAATGGTAGCTATCAAAAAATTTACAAGATCAAGTTCAGGATTTTGAAGAATAACTACTGCCTTTTAAGCATCTATTTCCAATGCTAATAGTAACTCACAATTTTAAGTGAAAACTGAATAAATACTTCTCTGCCAAGTCAGGCAATCACTACAGAATATACAATGTAAAATTAGGTGGCTAGAACTTTCTGGAAAGTCACTTTGCCCCATTTAACTTCAGAACAGTATTATTCTGTTCTGAATAATTATCCTGTTCAGAGGAGAGTTTTATATTCTCAGTGGTTGCTAGAGAGTTTCTACAGTTTTTCTCAAAATTTAGTGGCAATATTTTGAGATTTTGACAAGTGAGGTGAAAGTGTAATTAGTTCTCTTTGATATTCCAGAAACAAGGGGTCGGTTGGAAACTTCTCTTTACAGCACTTGACTCCTCCCTTCACCCTGCCACACAGGTCCAGGCACACTCAGGCACATGCACATGCATCCTTGGTATGTGTATGCATGTGTGAGGGGTCCGCTGCTAGAAAGTGGTCTTTGATCATCTCATATAAAATCCAGGATGCAAAGGGGACCTTTGAGATTTTTTATTCTGAACTTTTCATATCATAATGATGGTCTGGAAGGAGAAATCCAGAGATGTCAAGGTAATGTCATACTTGGGACTGACCCCAGATGGTGTAAGTTCCTGTCTACACTCTCTTTTGCCCTTCCATGCTGTCTCCATGCAGCCTGTGCTTAAAGCTCAACACATGTGGCTCTGATTAAAACCTTGCATGTGACATGTTTGTAAGTGGAAATGTCCATCATGAGTACATTTAGATGGATAAGAAAACTTGCCCCTTCTCCCCTCACACACACACGTGCACACATGCACTAGAGTGCACAGGCGCACATTCAAGTTAAATGTGTCAGCTGAAGGATAACTAGTGTGTTGCACAGGACTCCTCCCATAAGGGAGTAGCCTTCCAGCAGCACTGCCTCTGCTGGGAGGGGTCAGTGCCTTTCTAGTGCCGCCCAGTAAGCAGTGTATTGTGCATGCATCTCAGGTGCTACCAAGATCATTCCAGTAGAGGCGGGGCCCCCTGAAACAGGTGCGGCAAATCCCGAGACCACCGCAGCAGACCTGGTGCCACGGAGAGGGTACCAGGAATACGCCATTCAACAGACCCCCTACGAGCAACCCATGAAGTCAAGCAGGTAAGTGTTCTGCCCTGTGTGACCCCAGCTGGAGATAAGCACAAGTGACCTCCACAGAGTGCAAGAAGTGTTAGTTTGTCTGCCTGCTGTCTGTTTGCAAGCTTAATTGTAAAGGATGCTGACTTCTTGACTTAAGGAAAGAATTCACTCTCCATTACAGGTCCTAGTGCATATTGCCTCTGAAATGCAAGGCACAGCAACTTGCTTTTGGAACTGGGCACCGATAGTCTTAACAAAGTGTGGAGCATTTCACTTCAAGCGAATGTGCTTGACCTTTATTAGGAAAGATATAAGTATAGCCTGACTTCTCTACTGCACATATTATGAACAGTCTTCATTCCCCTCTTTTAAAAGTACTGCAATAATGTTATAGTTTAGACATCCCAGATGATGTGAGTTCATGTAAACCATAGTTCCCTTTTCCAGATTTAATGACTATTGGTAGTTTGGTTCATGTCTCCATAATTTTTTCATGATACATTAACACACATTGCTTTAATTTTATTATGTTTTTCAAGCATGAAATACCAAGTGTACTGTTTTCAACTTCTAAAAAACTGCACCATGGAAACCTTTCATTTTAAAAAATATTAAGAGCTGGAGATGTAACTCACTGGTGGAGTGCTTACCTGGCATTTGCAGGGCCCTGGGTTTGATTCCCAGCACTGCAGAAATCTGTATTTGCTATCATGTGGGCCTGTTGTCCTTTAAATAGACAGATTTTGCTATGATGGACAGTGTAGTGATAAACATTTTTGAACACTCATCTTCCCATACTTCTAGACTTCCTGTGGGATAAATTGATAGAAGTGAAATTGTTGCATGGCAGGATATGATTACTTCAAACTTGAACCACCATTAAACTCTATGCTCCCAATGCAGAGAGAAGTCAATCTGACCCTGTGTGAAGGAGCATGTTTCCTTATGCCCTCCTCCCAGGGCGGGTGTCTCAGCTCTGATATGTCCCTGCAGAAGTCTGAAAATGTTTTCCCATCTAAGAGCAAAGACAAAGGGATGCCAGTTCCCAGTGTTTCCCTGTTTCTAGAAGAGGCAAAGTGAGGTCTTCTCAAGTAGAACTCAAGCCTAAAGACTGGACCACCCTCCGCTGGCTCCAGACTCTTCTCCCTGAGTTCAATGCAGCAAGCCGAGCACCTGTTACATGCTGGGTGCTGGCATGTGACAGAGTCCAACCCAGCCCCTACCCTGTGAACCTCGCACTCTGTGCAGCTCAACACAGTCGTTTGCCCTTGGTCATGTCACCCTGGCAAACAGTTGTCTGGTGGAATCTTAGTTCATTGGTGAGAATAAATGACGAGATATGAGTGTGGTGCCTCGCACATGTCACACCACTACACTGTCACATCACAGGGTCTGCTCCATGATTGGTAGCCTCAGTCCTCCGTTCTTGTACATATGAACAACTGAAGTCTTCGATGGACTTGTAAGAATACTCATTCCCCTGACAAATCTGTAATAGAATTGAATCTCCTGATTGTTCTCTGTCTCAGCTTAGGGGGATTTGCAGACCTCAACTAATTATCACAGTATTCAGGGTCTGTTGGGGAGGGGTTCAGCCGAATGACACCCTAGTACTCAAAATTCCATCAACAGATCTAGGCCACATTCCTGTTAGGCATGTTTTAATATTCATTGTGTCAATTATAGAATAGTTAAGAAAGGCAGCTTTTTTTTTTTTTTATGAGAACTTTGTTCTGTAAAGTATAGATTAAGACACTTAGGTTATATCATTTTTTTTCTTTAAACAGGTATGATACAGATTTATATAGAAAATTTTCTAAGCCCAGAAAGCTAAGGAACAAATAATTTGTAATCTCATTACCCAAAGACTGTTAATATTTTTAATGTATTTCCCTATGGCCTTTTTTCAGCATATTCATTTTATAAAATTGAGTTTATATTTTATATGTGATTTTGTATCTCGTTTTTGAAACTTAGTCACATTATATTTTCATTATTACTCAAATTAATCACAAACTTTATGCTTCTTAACTGTATGCATTAACTTATTAAGGATGTAGTGCATTCTACTCAGCTCTGGACTTGGAAGCCAATGAGATGATTTTTAAAATGCTCATCTGATTGTTACCTTGAAGGGTTTGCCTTGATCTCCATAGAACAGGTCTTCCAAGGTTGGCCCTCCCACCTCAGTCTCCTCCTCCTTGCTCCTCCTGGAGAAACATGAGCTTCAGCCACCTACTCCAGCCACTCTCTGGTCTCTCTTGTGGTACCTGTGGCTCCTCCCCACACCCTTAGTTAGCTACTGTTTGTTCTTTGGCTCTCTGCTCAGACATCCTGTCCTCAGGGGAGGCCTTCCCTTTCCCCCAGACAAGGTCGTCTGCCATGAACTAGGTGCTGGAAGCATCCTGCCTTTTCCTTCCAGCAGGGACCTGATGGTCCCTACTGCTGACTGGAAACTAGCAGGGTGAGCTCCAGAGAGGAGGTGTTGTTTGCTTTTGTTCTCTTTTGTATCTCTAGTGCCCGAAACCCTTTTCTAAATGAATGAATGAGTGAAAAAAAAGAAATATACCAAGAAAGTAGTTCTCTGTGTTGATGCCCTCAAGCAGTTTTCTGTTCTTAATGACTGTGGAAAACAGATAAGGAGCACCTTCATCTAAATTCCTTCTTTCAGGTAGATTCCCAGAGGTGGATCAACTGGGCTAAGTTATATGAACTTGTAAAGTTTGCCCGATTTCTTTCTAAAATGCAGCGTGACAGTAGGTCTCTCGCTGAATGGGCAACATTGGAGTAAAATAATCTAGTGGAAATTGTATGGACCTGAGTCCCTGTGCATCTGCTCATAGACATAGTGGTTGTGCTCAGAGTCAAAGGCCAGATGCTGTGCATCTTCATCAGATTTATCTCCCTCTGCCAGGAACAGGGCACGCAGGACTTTGCTAGGTACTTGTCTAATAATGCAAAAACTCAGAAGATTCTCTTAAGACCATTTTGATCTTGCATTAGAGGAGGAAATGCTGGGATTTGTTTATTTAATTAACATTATGAATCCAGGACTTTTTTTTTTTCTTCAATGTCCTTCATACCAATAAAATGTATCACCTTCTGGATATCTCTGTCATTTGGGAAAGGTCCAAATTACTTCCCTTAAATATGCCATGAGGATGCAGGCATACGAGTAACTTTCAAATTTGAATATTTTAATTATATCATGTGAGTCGTACCCACTGGTGTTTATGGACTGCAGTTCATTTAAAGGGTATTACTTTAGAGATGAGTTTACCTGTGTTGATCAGAGCTGGTTGTGCGGACAGTGTTATCAATGCAGACTGTACGGTTGTAGTAGGTAAAGCTTGATGGTATCTAATCAATAGCTCTGCATGAGTACTGGTGCGTCACAGGTCCTTTTTGGCTCACCGGACACCCCACTGGGAGGGAACAGTGATAGCCACAGAGGAAGTCCTACCTGCCTTTCTGGTTTCCTCTGCCTGTTTCTGTCCCTGGTGCGTATGAAGTACTTTGGTGACTGTCATGTGCTGATTTCAGAAACAATACTGCCATTTCAACAGTGGCAAAGCCCCATACAGGGAGCCTTCTCCATGTGCAGGATCACTGGGGATGCTGTCTGCATCAGTCATTTCAGGCAGTAGAGGGAAGGATGAGTGAGCAGGCTCTAGAAGCAGGTAGTCTGCTTGGGTTCTGATCACTTACCAGTTGTAAGATGTTGGGTAAATGCTCAGCTTTCTCATCTGTAAAATGGGTATAATAGGATTAAGTAGTCGATGTAGAGTTGGCCATGTTAGAGGTACTCAATAATCATTGGTTGGTGCTCTGTCTTGTTCAGCATTCACATTGAAGGGTGCAGGCTCCACAAGGCACACTATGCTTTTATTTTCTACCACATGCAAAATCTGACAGTGTCTGTTACACATTGGCAGTTGTTAATCACTGGCAGTCATTTGTTTAAATGTGTATGCATTTAATAAATGACAATGCTGTTTTCCCATCTGAGCTCTAAGCCAGCCCTGATGAAGGAGGACAGAGTCTGATGTCAGCTCTGCCTCTGACAGCCGTGGGGTTGGCACTGAGCAGCACTGATCTTTCTAGCTGTGCTGCAGTGTGAGGCAGCCTGCTGCTCACACCCCCAGGTGGAGCCACTTCTGGCCTGGTGTGCAGATGCCACCCAGGCTGAGCCCCTGCCATCTGCACAGCCAGGCATCTCCTCACCAGAAAGGGAGAGGCGGAGCTCAGCCAGGGAATTCTAGGATTTGTTCTAAATCCAACAATTAGATAAGTTGGTTTTTTGGTTTTCTTCTCCTGGAAGAAGCAAGGACCTGGAAAAAGACCCAGGGTCTTTCACTAATGAGTGGCCCTTATATGGAAGCTTGCAAAATGGGAATGAAGTCACCCCAACAGTGGTTGAAATGAACAGGCAGGTCTGGATTATCAAAACAGCAGAACAAGCTGGACGTGGTGGTGCATGCCTGTGATCCCAGCGACTCAGGAATCTGAGTCAGGAGGATGGCAAGTTTGAGACCAGTCTCAGTGACTTAGTGAGGTCCTAAGCAAATTAGCAAGACTGTGTCTCAAAAAAATAAAAAGGGCTGGGGATGTGATTGAGTGGTAAAGTGCCCCGGCTTCAATCCCCAGTACCAAAAACAAACAGGACCCCCTGACCCTAAACAACAAACTACTCTCATGGAGACTAAATTCGTCCCAGTAAGACTCCATCTGTCAAAAAAAAAAAAAATTCCAGAATGCATACAGATCAGCTTTGTAACACACATGGTTACTGTTGTGCTTGTGTGAGTGACAAATCTCACATCCCTTTGCCTTTTTTCTTATTCTTTAAGACATTTCTTTCAGCAAGTCTTTCCCAGCTACCTTCATCCACATTGGAGTCTCTCTCCTTCTGCCCTGCATACATACCTCTCAGCACTGGCCACCCTGACCTGCAGTATTTTCTGACCTGACTTCTCTTTCCCTACGGGACCAGGACCTGCTGTTTTGTCTGGTCTGTGTCTGACCAGCTGTCCTTCTGGTCCTATTTGTTGAGTGAATGATGCATTCACCTGTCCTCTGCCCCATTGAGTTCACTACTAAGCCTTTGGTGCTTGCTTACTGAGGAAGGTAACTTTACTGTCTTCTGTCTCTAGGCTAGGTCCCACCCAGCTGAAAATCTTCACTTGTGAGTACTGCAACAAGGTCTTCAAGTTCAAGCACTCACTGCAGGCCCACCTGAGGATCCACACCAATGAGAAGCCATACAAGTGCCCGCAGTGCAGCTATGCCAGCGCCATCAAGGCCAACCTCAACGTGCACCTGCGCAAGCACACCGGGGAGAAGTTTGCTTGTGACTACTGCTCTTTCACGTGCCTCAGCAAGGGCCACCTCAAGGTGCACATCGAGCGGGTGCACAAGAAGATCAAGCAGCACTGCCGCTTCTGCAAGAAGAAGTACTCTGACGTCAAGAACCTCATCAAGCACATCCGGGACACACATGATCCGCAGGACAAGAAGGTCAAGGAGGCCTTGGATGAGCTCCGCCTGATGACCAGGGAGGGCAAGCGGCAGCTGCTCTATGATTGCCACATCTGTGAGCGCAAATTCAAGAATGAACTGGACCGTGACCGCCACATGCTGGTCCACGGTGACAAGTGGCCCTTTGCTTGTGAGCTCTGTGGCCATGGGGCCACCAAGTACCAGGCTCTGGAGTTGCATGTCAGGAAGCACCCCTTTGTGTATGTCTGTGCCATCTGCCTCAAGAAGTTCGTCAGCTCCATCAGGCTGCGCTCCCACATCAAAGAGGTGCATGGGGCAGCTCAGGAGGCCTTGGTCTTCACCAGCTCCATCAACCAGAGCTTCTGCCTCCTGGAACCCGGTGGGGACATCCAACAAGAGGCCTTGGGGGACCAGCTGCAGCTCGTGGAGGAGGAGTGTGTTTGCCAGGGGATGGATGTGCTCAAGGAGGAGGCCTGTCCTGAGGATGCTCAGCAGGAGGAGGGCCAGAAGGAGCTGGAAGTCCCCGTGCAAATGCCTGACTCGGCTGTGCCCTTGGGCACCACTCAGGCTGAAAGTACTGCCCTGTCCCCCTGCGAGCTGGAAACCACCGTGGTCACATCAGATTTGCATTCTCTTGCTGTGGTTTCAGACGATTTTTTGTTGAAAAATGATGCCTCCTCTCCTGAGGCTGCTGCTGCTGCTGAGAAGACCCTAGGAGCCCAGCACGGAGGCTCAGCCCAAACTCAGGGGCAGGAAGTCACACTGTTGCTACCCAAGGCCAAAAGTGCAGGATCCACCCAGGAGACTGAGCGTGCTGAGAGCCCTCCAAGAGAGGGCCAGAAGGAGGCTGCCCTTGCAGCCAGTGAACCAGATCCTAGCAGGTGTCTCAGGTCAAACCCAGCTGAGACTGCAGACCTCCTTCCTCAGGTGACTGATAGTGGGGACATCTTGGGTCGTCCTGACTCTTGTAAATCTGCCTCTGAGCACCGGCCTGGCAGCACTGCATTTATGAAGGTCCTGGACAGTTTGCAGAAGAAGCAAATGAACACGGGCCTGTGCGAGAGGATCCGGAAGGTTTACGGAGACCTGGAGTGTGAATACTGTGGTAAGAAAAGGCCGCACTGGGCGTGCGCTGAGTGAAGCTCTCTTTCCCAGCAGCCCTGTCCATGCCCAGCTCTGTCACCTCGGGCTCCACTGGAGCTCATGTCTCTTTGCAAAGAACACCTCCTAAACGAGCCACCCTCCTCCATGGTAGATAGGAACAGGTGACCCCGTGTTGAAGGTAGCAGTTGGCGTCTTTGGAGGCAGCCAGGATGACTGCGCAGTAGACCGTGCTGGCGTGGTCACGTGCGCATGCGGAGGGTTACACACAGCCTCTACCAGCACTCTGCCTAAGAAGAATCTTTCTTCTGGTATGTGACAGGTGTCAAGTCGAGCTGTGAGTTGTGGCCACATTCTGGGTGAGCAGAGAGAGGGTATGAAAGTGGCCACAGCTCTTTGTAGAGTGGCCCCGAACGGCACCCTTCCAGCGCACAGTAAACGCACGGCTACTGGATCTCCTGGGAGCTGGGGTGCAGGGAGTGGGGAGCCCAGCTCCAGACCTGGGTTGGGGACTGCCAGTGGGGCTTAGAGACTCTTTTGTTTGTGCATGTGCAGCGTAGTATTTGGTCCTCACAAACATTTCTTTTCCCCTCCCTGTCCCTAACAACATGCACAAGATGATAGCACCTTAATATGTGCAGTCTGGAAACTACTTTGAGAAGTAGTTTCCAGACAGAAATGTGGTGGAAAGGCTGAGGGTGGCCTGGACAAGCTTGCGAGGGAGAGAGATGTAGTAGTTAAAAAATAATAATAATTAAAAAAATTCAAATTCAGTATAAAAGAAACTTCCTTGTTCTCATGTGAAAATATTTTTTTAGGCAAACTTTTTTGGTACCAAGTGCATTTTGACATGCATGTCCGCACCCACACCCGGGAACATCTGTATTATTGCTCCCAGTGTCATTATTCTTCCATCACCAAAAACTGCCTTAAACGCCATGTAATTCAGAAACACAGTAACATCTTGCTGAAGTGTCCCACTGACGGCTGTGACTACTCGACTCCAGATAAATATAAGCTACAGGCACATCTTAAAGTTCACACAGAGCTGGTAAGTAGCACGCCCAAGTGGCAGCCCTGTCTCCCCTGGGTGCTCATTGCTTTCTCAGATTGATGCTTATGGAGGTGTCCCTTGCTGCAGGCCGTCCACATGTGGACGTCCAGTCCCGAAAGCAGGGAGTGCCTTCCCACTCCACAGCTCCTCCTCCACGGAAGGCGCCACTGGACTGCTTTCACAGCAGGAGTCACTAATATGTTGAAAAAAAGGTTAGATCGAACCAATTGCTTTCTGTGCAGATTTGTCAGCATCTGAGAAAAGTCTCCAGAAGAAGGTCTACAGAATAGAAATAAAGCAAGGGTTTCTGAAATGACATTTTGACAAGTTACCAGCAAGGGGGATGATGAAAATAGCTGCCAACAAATGTTATTGGGAGATTAAATTAGATAAATTAGATCAGATGGTTATACTAGGAAGAGTATTGGGCACATATAAGAACACAGAGAATGCTGGTGACCTCTGCTGTCATGTTATCATGTTACTTGTTGTGAAACACTCATAGTGTCTGCGAAGCACTTTTATTAAAAAAAAGTGATGTGTTAATTTGAGGTGCTGTTGGTATTCACAGTGGTAATGTTTGTTTAGTTCTCCAGTGTGAGATCGTGTAACAGTGAATGGATGCTCACATTTGTAGATTCCAAATTGACTCAAGAGGCTGACACCTGAGAGTGACTTGAGCCTCCTTCAAGGAGGCACACCTGGCCCAGGTGTGGTTCTGTTTTGATTGCATGCTGTTTAATAGTACAGACAGCACAAAATGAAGCTTCAGAAATTTGGTGTGCTGCCATGGTTTTGGAACCTCCCAGGTGTTTTGTCACAAAGGGTGAAGTCGAGGTGTTTGGATACTGTGGGTTTTGAGGCTGAATGCTGGCTTCCAACACTGTTCCCAGCATGCCTACACGCTGTGTGACCTTGGACAAATCAGATGTCCTTTCTGAGATCTTTCGTAGCATTTTGTATGAAGCATATACATAAAGTTCCATTATATGCCTGCACACACGTTTACATACATGCACACATACAAACTCAGATACATGCACACACATTTTATGTACAGATGTGTTTACATGCCCCCATGTGTACACAGGTGTTTGTCTCTGTGTGGAGCTCTTCTGTGGATACTGGGAGGTGGCATGGGATGCTCTAGGTGAAGAACTAGGCAGGGCGTTGGCCATGTGGTTGCCTCTGTGTGGCTTCTGCTTGGCACCTGGCACTTCCTGGTCCACATTTCCTCTCCCTCCCTGTTTGTCCCTTCCTCCTCCTCCTCCTCCTCCTCTTCTTCCTCCCCCCCCCCCCCCGTGAGCAGGTCATCAAGGCATTCAGTTTGTAATTTTTTATTGAATTACTGTCTGCTTGTCATTGCTTCCAGTTCCCTCTTAGAGCAAGAAGACTGGAAGTGGCAGATTCACTAAGGTGCCTTTGCTGCAAAGTCTTCTGCGGTCGAGAGGGAGAGAAGCTGGCGTGAGCACCAGTTCTTGGGAGAAGACCTATAGGGTGGCAGTTGAGAGCAGGAAACATGCTACTGGGTGTTAACCCTGGCATCCCACTTACCGTGGGTAGCCTTGGGACGAGTCATGTAACCACTCTGTGCCTCAGTTTACCCATGCTTAGCTGAGATGAAGCGAGGGGATGTATGTCAGTTTCTCTTCACAGTGCCTGGCCTGGAGTAAGCACTGTTGCCTGTAGTATCATGGATTTTGAGGTTTTGAGCTGCAGACTCCAAAGAGTGGGCAAGTTGTCACCGTGCGAGTGACCATCTTTGCATAGGGACAAAGGAGAAGCGAGTGCTCTGAGTAAGGGAGCATGACCCGGCCAGGCATGTAAAGGTGGTGCTGTCCTGCCTGTTGTCAGGACCCACGTTTTCTTAGTAGCATTGAAGTCAGATTTCCACCTTCGCCACACTGACATTTGCAAGTCTTCAGATGAGACCTGTTCAAAGATGAGCAGTGGCTTCTGCTTCTGAAGCAGGAGGCCTTCAGCTCTAGCCGGGGCTTCAAGTGTGGTAAGATGGGCCAGGATGCTGAGTTACTGTCAGCGTTTTCTAAGAAGCAGGAGAACTGCTGCTGTATCAGGAGCATCGCTTACGGAAAAGGTCCCAGTATTTTGAGTTAGACATCACTTGTCTTCTGAGCCTGTAAGTCGCTTCTGTGATGAAGCCAAGCGTTCCGATGGCAAGCTGACACAGGAAGTCTTCTGCCGCCCCTCATGCAGATGTTTTTGCCCTGACAGTGAAGATGCTATCTCCCAATGTTTTATGTGGATCTCCAAGGCACATTACCAGGAATTTTCTTTTTGGTAGTGGCTTTATCGAGACATAATTCACATATTATACAATTTGTTCATTTAAACATCAGTGACTTTATTATGTCCATAGTTATGTGACTGTCAGCACAATTAACTTTAGAACACATTTGTCATCCCATGAGGAAGCCATTTCCATTAGCTGTCGTCCCTCACTGAGCCCCTAGAGACCACTGATCTGCTTTCTGTCTCTGGATTTGCCTGTTCTGGACACTTCATATAAAAGGAATCATGAAACCTTTTATATGCGACTCTCTTCCATCTCGTCATCTGTAGTTTGGCATGTGTTCACACTCCGCTCCTGTCAGCCCAGTGGTTCTGTGTCGTGTGGATGCCCTGCATTGTGCTGAGTTTGAGGATACTTGCCGCCATCCTTCCAGGGGTAACTCCACACTGTCCTTGGAAACGCTTTCCACAGTTTGAAGACGCTGAGAAGAAAGGGCCCCATCCTTATTCAGCAGTGTTGTCTTTATGGTCCCTCCATCCCCCGTTCCTGTCGGGAGTGGTGTCGTCGCTGCTGTGAAGCAGACGAGTGTGGGGACGTGGGCCCCAGTAAGGGTCGCAGCTCCAGTCTGTGTCCTCTTGCACACGTCATTGTGTTTCTGAGTTCTGTTTCCCTTTTCCAGAAAGTGGAGGCTGACACCTCCCTGCTTTCTGAGACAGGGCGACCATGCACATGGCGTGCAGGAGCCTTCAGGATGTCCGTGGCTGCGCTGAGATTCTGTTCCTGGGAGGCACTGGCTGGTCAGGGAGTGGCGCGGTGACCGGGAAAAGCGTGGGTGCTGGGCTTCCTTCCTTGACCGGTACCCTGGCAGTGGGAGCAGGTCTTACTGTGATTCTGTAATTGGCGTTTCTGCTTTGAGCTCAGATTCCTATGCAGAGAAAAACCTAAGGACATTTAAAAGAGCAGCCCTCCTACCCTTCAGAGGGCCTGTATCCAACTCCATTCCAGTTGTATTACGATGCTGGGAGAATGTGGCAAATTGCCAGTTCCTGTGACTCTGCCTATTCTTACTTAGCTAAAAATGAATGTAATGGTTGAAAGGAGTGTGCACACCTAGTATAACTTCTTCCCATCACCTGCTTTGTCCATTAGGAACTCTGTGGTGTCAGTTCATAGTCAAAGATACACAGTCATCTCTTGTTATCCGTGAGGATTGGTTCCAGGTTACCCATGACACCAAAATCCAAGGATGCTCAAGGTCCTTACACTAATCGGTATAGTATTTACACATAACCGCCCACGTATTTCAGATCATTTCTAGACCACTCATAATATCTAATACAAAGTAAATGCCATGTGAACAGTTGTTATACTGTATCAGGTAGGGAATAATAACAAGGAAAAGTACAGACTTTTTTCCCTAGTATTTTTGGATTCACAATTGGTTGAATCTACCGATGAGGAACCTATGAATATGGAGGGCTGACTATATTGGCATCAAGGAAATTTGCGGACCTAGTCAAAGGAGTTAGTGATATTTCCAGAGCAGATCCTTTCTTTATAGCATTGTACAAACTTTGTAAATAGGAGATGTCAGAAAACATGATCTTAGTAGAATGAGAGGGGAGTAGAGTCTCATATACTCAAGTTCAGATCTCATATCGACCTCTGTGATTTTGGGCAATTTGTTTAGCTTCCCTGAGCCTCAGTTTTCTCATCTGAAAAATGGGGGTAAAGTCCTTTCTCCTACTTCTCAGAATTGTGGGGATTAACCCTAATCCAGGTTAGCATTCTCTCAGAGGAAAGGTCCGTAGATCATGATCCGTGAGAAGGTTGTATAATCCACTTAGTGAGGTGTGATTAGCTATTTTAAAAACGAAATAGGATAGAATGAAATAGAAATGCTCAGCGGTAGTCACCCATACCCAGGATAAGTGCGGCTTTTTGTGGTCTTGGTTCAATGTTAAGCGTTCATACATCGGTGTGTACAGTGTGCTGGGTGGTTTTGTCAAGGGGGCAACCTCCTGGGGTCCTGTTGTAGAGGACTGTAAGCCACTGAGCACAGTGCTATAGTTGGTGGCCTCCTGAGTCACCGTCCAGTGGGGGCAATTGTTGAGTGTGATTCCTGGACTCCCACCTCCATCGCATTTGAGGCGGGGTTCTGGGGTTGTCACAGAAAGAAGTTCCTCCTAACACAGAAGCATGAAACAGCAGTGAGCGGGGCTTATGGTGCCTGATATGCCACTTTATCCCCTGTGCCTCTGACTTCCTCTGACTTTTGTTAAAAAAAAAGATGATTTATTTTTATTGGTACATTATAATTATATATAATAGTGGGATTCACTATGCCGTATTCACACATGAACAAAATTTACATTTTTTCTCAGAAGAGCTCAGAAATACCTGTCACTAAGGCCATTGCAGTCATTGGAGCTTGAACCTGGGAGCTGGCATATATAGTGTTGCTTTTAAGTCTTAGAAGGGGTGTGGCTTTGCTTCCCAACCTCTCTAGTCCCTCACTTGTACATGGGGACGTTAGTTCCACCCTCCAGAATTCCTGGGAGAACTTAGTGCGATAATGTTTGTAAGAGACACGGCACGGTCACTGGCCTGCATGGAGGAGCCTGTCCAAAGTGCCTGCTGCAAGGAGGCGGAGGAGGGTCACTGGCAGTGGGGGTGTGGCACGTCCTCCAGGGTCTCTGATTTCTCTGTGCATGTTTAGGATGTTTGGCCTCAGGGTTTGAGAAGTGCCCCATTTATTTTTGACTGTACAGGAACTCATATTTAAACGATCTTACGCGTACTTGCTAAAAATAAGCCGAAATAATCTATTGCTAACAGAGCACAAGAAAGTAGAGGAAAGTACTTTTGGTATCTTTTTGGAAACAAATGGGTACTTCTGGTCAGTATGTATTTTTATCAAGTAAAGGGAACTGTTATTTAAAGTGATTGAACATAATGTTTCTTCCTTTTCAAGAGCTGCAAGAGTATGATCCTTTCTTATTTGATCTCAAAGCAGGCTGGTCTCAGTGTTGTCCTGTTGGGGCCTTTCATCCACTGTGCAGCAGGCCTTAGGCTACCAGAGCTTGTAGATAGCACAGCTGTGTTTGTGTATAGAATAGCTGAGGTTAGCACCGACGGGTATGTCCATCTCCAGTGGAAAGTAGCATCTTCTGCCGCAGTCCTAAGTCAGGTGCATTCTGGCTGTTTTCTAACTTGATCAACTCAATATGACCTAAGCGCCACACTTCTGTGCCTCATTGCACCTCCTGCCTCCCTCCATGCTGATTGGTGGGCTCTGAGTATGTGCGTGTCTCCCTAGTGAGCCGGTGTGCGCTGGGGTTTTACACCTTCATCCCTAGCACAGTGCCTGGCATGTAACGGGACCCCTTAACATTTGAGGAACGAGTAAGTGAAGCTGTAGAGGAAAGTAGGCACCACGACCAGGGAATTTATTTGTGAAAAATTGTTCAGTGTGAAATTCCTTGCCTGTGTTTCAGTGACTTGATGTCAGGTATTCTATAGGGCCACTTACTCATGTGTGGGTTACATGCCTGTGGTGTGGAGGTTCAGACTTGAGAACTGTCTAGTTCCTTTGGGGGCCACGCCACCTGCCTCCGAGGTGCCCAGAATGGTGAGCTGGTTGCTGTGCCTTGGACCTGGGGCTGGCTTGGCACCCTTGCCATTACTGTGGCTCCCGCTGGTGTCCCCCTTCTTTCAGAGGGTCCTGATTGCTTTGAAGGTGTCTTCATCTGGGCACACAGACTCCAAGGCCTGGGTGCTTTCCCATCTCATGGCCAGGTCTCTCTTCTCTCCCACTCCCCGCCGCTGCCAGGTGCTCTTTAAACCACAGCTCTTTTTAAGTTTGCTGTGTGGTCTTCATCCCAACTCTAAGGAACTGATGTTTTGAAAAAGAAGTAGATGAGTTCTAAGAGTTCACCCTTCTCCCTGCACCCGCTACCACTGTCTGTGTCCTTCTGACAGTCTTCAAAGGCATCCCAAAATAGGGGTCCTGATAAGCTCTAAGATAAATTGCTTTCAGACTCTCAGGGATTAAAAGAAGAAAATCACATAGCAGGGGCTCCAGGAGATCAGTGCAGCGCCTTCAAAGCCCTTCTGAATGCTTCCATCAGCCTTGATGCTGAGGGTGCCAAGGGGCCGCTGGGTGGTGGAGCCTCCTCCAGGATGCCACAGGGGGGCATGGCACTGTGAGCAGGAGGTTGAGGGCAGTGCAGGACAGTGACAGGAGTACACTGAGCAGCTCTGAGCTCGTTTGGCACAGCCTGGGATTATGGTAGGATCTGTGGTTGGCCAGAAAGCTCAGGATGGTTTCTCAAGAATTTCCTACACTCAGACACGTGGGCTTGGCAGGCATTGTTGAGTCCCAGGTGTTTGGTGGGATATGTTCCCACCAAAATCCTACTGTTCGGAGGGATTTTTATTTTGTTTTTTTAATGTAACATCCCCTTTCCTAAGTGTGCCATTTAATAGAGGATGAAACTGAGGCACTGGAAAGTCAAACCACTTGTGAATTTACAGGTACTAAGGGGAATCTTGGGGGCTCTGAGCCCTGAGTCTGTGCCTCTGGTCACAGCCTTACAAGAGCAAGTGCTCTGGAGGTCAGAGGCCTGGTTTGGCTTTCCACCCTTGCACTTTGTGGTGGCATGACCTTGGGCCCCCTCCTGTGTCCATGGAGTTCTCAAGATGTCAGCATGGCTGTGGTGCTGGTGGTATGGGGTGTGGCATGGACCGTGGGCCTGCCTCCCCTTCACTGAGGCAGGAAAGTGCTTGCTGGGTGCTGAGCTCCCAGGTGGGGATTCTTCCTGCTGCCAGCCCTCCTGAACGTGGACTGTGCTGACATTGCCAGGACACACAGTCCAGAGCATCTCCCCACTGGGGGCTTCTTTGAGTCTTGTTTCTGGGTTTCCTTCATCTGCATGCAGACGTCCTTCCCACCAGGCTTTGGCTCTCTGGAAGACATGGGCCTGGGAGGTGAGTCAGAGGAACTCCACACTGGGTGGCTCACACAACAGCCATCTGTGGTCTCAGAGCTGGAGACTGGAAGTCCAGGGTCAGCATGTTAGCTGGTCGCTTCCTCCTGAAGGCTGTGAACAGAGCATCTGCCCCGGCCTCTGTCCTGGCCTCCACGTCCTTGGCTTGTGTGTACCTCAGCCCAAAGTTCTCCCTGTGTATGTTTGTGTATAAACTTCTTTTTATAGGAATACCAGTCATGTTGGGTTATAGCCTACCCTGGGAACCTCATTTTACCTGGGTCACTTCTGTGGAGACCTTTTCTCCCATGAAGGTCACATTCTGAGGAACTGGAGGTCAGGACTCCAATACAGAAATTTTGTGGGGAACTGAGTTCAACCCATAACACCCACTCTCTGGAGAAACCTGATGTGAAGTAGCTCTCATGTGACCTCTGGGAGACAGGGAGATGAGCAAAGTGTATGGCCTGATCATCCTGAGAGCTGCTCCCTGGTTGGGTGTGTAACATTGGTGACCAGGGTTGACTAAGCTGGCAGTGGTGCAGAATGATCTCCTTTCCTGAAGCCTTGAAGGGAGATGGCCTTGGAGTGGCAAGAGGCATCCTGGGGCCGGAGGGGCACACCTGGACACTCCTGTTCTGACTCCTGACCCTTCCTCTCAGACTTTGGCCTCAATTTCTTAATCTATAACATGAACATGAAGAATTCTTTCCTTTTGTGGTTGCTTGTGGGTCTCAATACAGTGACCTACATGAACCCCCTGCAGACCATGCAGGGAGTGCTGGGAATGCAGTCTGCTGCTGGGTTGTGGAGTAGCACTGGTCCCGGTGGCGGAACTGTGGCTATCCCCAGGCCCAGGACTGGCTGCTAAGCCCCTGCCTCCCTTCTGAGACGGAGCCGATCCCTGTCCCCTCTGCTGAGCCCTCTGGGCTGTGCAGGGCCCAGTGGAGACTTAGTGAAGCTCTTGGAAGGATGCGCCCTGTGGCTACTTTTGACAAGACTGCTACTGCTGATGGTGGTGGTGGTGACAATATTGGTGGTGGTGCTGGTGGTGGTGGTAGTTATTTTTCTACAGATGATCAGTTGATTGTGTTCTCTTTCTATTAAGGACAAAAGGAGTTATTCTTGTCCTGTGTGTGAAAAGTCTTTTTCAGAAGATCGATTGATAAAGTCACATATCAAGACCAACCATCCTGGTAAGGTTATGGGTTTTGGAATGGAAGATTAATTTTTAAATGCTTATGTTTACTTTAAAACACAGCTTTATACATCGACTGTGCTGCATGGAAATGAAGAGGGATGAAGACATGATAAATTCAAGGGAAACAATCATTTGTATTTAAAGCTGGGATAGCTATGTAGTTATTTCAATTTTTCCTCTCATCTGGCCCTGAGCTATGCCTCCTTCCACCCCCTGTGGTTTCAGTGACCCCTCTCCCCTTCAGTGTGAACTTGGATGCCTTTAGATGGGTCTCCTAAGCTTCAGATCTGACCAGATCCTTCCTTGTGCCTGGCCCTTGTTCTAAGTTGGTGTTATCCACAGTGGTGGTATAAATGGCATTGCATGCACCAGGCTGAGGGGCTTCCCTGAGTTGGAGTGACCATTACTGTGGACCTCTCATCCCATGCTGCTCAGATATGTGACCTGTCACTACCTGGGCATCCACATGCTAGTGCGTCTTGCCACCTGGTGTACCTACCTTCTTGTGCCTGGATAATTCCTGTTTGTTGTCCTCCCTCACAGCCCTGTCCTTGAGGAGGGTCTTGTGGCCAGCCCTCCCGCTGACACTGTGGTATGCTGGCCACTTGTACTCTCCCCATCCCCCATGGGATCCTTGAGGTGGGGCCAGGGAGAGCAGATGTGGGCCCACTGCACTGTGTAAATGAGTGACAGGCAGGCTACATGTGGCTCTCTCTGTGTCCTTGCCTCTTTCCTCTTTTCCTGTCTGCCCTGGCATAAAGGAGCTGACTCGCTGATTGTAAATGACAAGACACGGAGGAAGATAAATAGCAGAAGGGCCGCAAACACTCCTGTCTTCTCTGGGAATGGACCGCCTGAGCCTTCATCAGTGTGGCAATGCGTGGGCCTCCTGATGCTCTGAAGGTCCAGTGCTGTCCTTTCCCTGTTAACCTGCATCCTAAGTGACCAGTGGTCCAATATGAGTCAAAGGTAGTCATGTAAAATTGCCAACCTTTGCTCATGAAGAGAGGTAAAGCATCCTTTCTTCATTATTTTAAACTTCATTATGGAAAACCCCAAGCAAGTATGAAAGTATACTGAATAAGTTAAGGACCCCATTACCCATAACTCAGCTTCCACAGGCATCTGCATTTTGTAGATTCTCTTTGCATGTATCTACCCTATAAACTTCCTTTTCTAGAATATGATATCATGCCGTTTTCCCATAAAACAGTTTACAAATCATCTCCAACTAAGTCATAGTTTTCTCAATATAACACTGTGTCACCAATAAAAAACAAAATTAACAGCGAGTCCTTCTTTCTACTTGTATTTGCCTGTCTAAACTTAAGTTGCAAGCAATTTTGTTTAGTGATTATGTCTCTTGGGTTTCTCTTGTCCTGTGCCCTTCCAGCCTTCCCATCCCCACCTTTTCTCCCTGCCATTGATTTCGGAGAGAAACTGAGTTGCTTTCGCTAGAGACAGTGTTAACATTCTACAGTCGTCTGATCATTGCTTTGGATATTTTCTTCATTCCTTGTGTTTCATGTCAACAGGTATTTTATCAGATTGTGGTTTAGTTTTTTAGACAAAGGTGCTGTCTCATGACATGTTCAAGGCATGTTCTGCCTTGTCCCTGCAGGGGCAGATGCTATCCCAAGGTTTATTCACAGCTACCCTGGGCTGTGCGCCTTTGGCTTCCCTGACTACCGTCTACTTCTGTTTCAGAGGTCTCCATGAACACCATTTCTGAGGTTCTTGGGAGGAGGGTCCAGCTGAAGGGGCTCATTGGAAAGAGAGCCATGAAGTGCCCCTATTGTGATTTCTACTTTATGAAGAATGGCTCAGATCTTCAGCGTCATATTTGGGCTCATGAAGGTAAGCACTTGTCTTTCCATATGGAGCAGCCATTTAATTTTGTGCTTCCATACTTCATGCTGAGAGATCATGAGGAGGAAGCCCTGTCCTCATGCCTTGTGGTTGGACTTTCTTTAGCTTACAGAACTGTGTCCACCAGCCAGCTAAGGTCACTGATTGATTACTACTGGATCAGCTGCATTTGCAGTGAGCAGAGGTTCCGCTTCTTCCTAGCTCTAGGTGCAGTTGTACTGAGCTAAATCGCCATACCTCCTCTGGAAGAAAGCAGGCGCCAGAGAGCAGGACACTGTCTTATTCACAGCATGGCTCCGAGCCTGTCGTGGTGCATTTCCATAGCACCATGGAAATGCATGAAGAACTGTTGTTTTATGTTACAAGTGGATGGAACGGAGGCAACCAGGGCTGCAGGAATGTGGGTTGGTGCCCGTCGCATCTTGGGGAGAGATTCCTAAGGTGTGAGTGCCGGGTGGAGATGAAGTCCTGTAGAGAGGAGGTGGGCTGAGCTTGGGGTCCTTGCCTGTGGGAAGCCTCAGGAGCCACTCTGTGGGACTTGGGGAAGCTGGAGGTTGAGCTTCTGTTAGAGGCTAAGGATGTGGCCCTCCTGGGGGTGAGGCAGGAGTGAGAGTCAGGAGAAGCCCGTCTAGACTTTTGCAGTAGGCCCCTTCCTGCCAGTTAGGAGCCCGAAATGTGGCAGGGGGAGAAAAAGATTTAGAGGGGGCTGAACGATCAGGTATTTTCTGCCGTGTGGGATAAAAGTGACCTGTTGTAAGTCCCAGGGGGAACTGTTAGGAAGGGAGGGACCAATAGTCCATGAAACAGAAGTGTCGCGGGTGGTGTGCGAGCCAGGAGGGAGCAGAGGACTCGAGAGCAGAGGCTGAGGCTGGAAGGCGTTTTCCGTTTATTGGCATTCATGATGCTTGCACACTGCCTCGCAGCACGCTCAGTGCTTTGCCCACGCTGTTGGACTCAGTACTTGCCGTAACCTTAGAGACAGGTACCATTAGCTCCTCCTTTCTACCTGTGGGGAGGACTGAGGTTCAGGGAGGTTAGGTAGTTTGCCTGTGGTCGCACAGCTAGCAGTGGTAGCAGTGGTAGCAGTGAAATTTGGATTCATACCATCCGATTCTAAAGCCCATGTTCTTTGCTTCATCAATGATTGGTGTCAGGGAAGGAGACCTCTTCTGCACTGTGCAGCAGGGAAGGCTTGAGGGTGGTGACAGGGATGAATATATGCGTGTGATTTTCTCCTCATGAGGCTGAAGGCATTCATGGCCCTTGGTCACAGTTTTCTCAGCAAAGAAGGAAGCAGAAGCATCTGCCTGGAGGACAGGTGGAATGTGAGATTCAGCAGAGAACTGACCCTGATGAAAGCCCTGGGAGCCCAGGGAGACTGGAGGCCATGGATCTGTAGAGGCACCAGCTCTGTGATTGTGCTCACGTGAGCATACAGGAGCTGGAAGGAGAGGGATGCTTCAGATCTGCACTCACCACTTAGGAGCTGTGAATTAGGACAACATCTAGCTTCCTGAGCTTCACTTTACTTATCTATAAGATAGGGATATAAGCTACTCTGGGATTTGCTGCAGATCAGTGAGGTCTTTGTGTAAGACTCAGAGTAGAGGCTTACTGCACTGGGGTGCTGGAGACCTGGGATGCTATTGCACCCCGGTATGATGTGCTTTGATGTTGTGTATTTACAACTTTGAAGAAATCTAAACAACTTCAGAATTGTGATAAAGTTTCAGAAAACCAAGGGCTTCTGCTTTTGGTTAGAGTGTCCTGATATTATATTTTTTTTGCTAGTCTGTTTCTATAATGATGAAATCACACAGGAAAAAAGCATATTTGTGCATACCACATATTTGATTCCATTGATTCCTGCATGATAACTATTCCTTGTCTCTGTTTCCTCTCAAAATAAAACATGAAATAAGAAAAACAGAAATAAAAACCAAGTAAATAAAAGAGAAAAACATAGAAAGTACCAAGAAAAATAAAGAAAACATGGACAAGGGCTGTAGTAATTAACCACAGGTAAACATGTTTTTTTATGCATGCCATTTTTTGTTTGGAGGACCCGTGATTTGCTCAGGGTTTCATTGTGGTTGAGTGCTGCATGGGACTAGTCCCACAGCTGTTCTGAACACTGGCTCCTGCTGGTTAAAACAGGAGCATGGAGTGGGAAGCATCTGGTGTGTCCCGGTGGGATTGCCTATTGGGAAGCTGGAGGTCTGCACAGCCCCGCTAACCACTTCAGCTTCACTTCTTCCTTGACCACATGTGATGTGAGGGTGTAGAGGTGCATAGACGCCCAGGTGACTCCTTGAGAACCTCTGGCTGATTATGTGTGTGCTAACCCTGAAGGTAGGTTCTCAGGGTGCTAGACTGCACAGCTGGGGCTGGGAGTGTGGAGAGGCCCTGAATTGCAGTGTGGCTCTTCTCCCTCCCGTGAAGATGAAGAGCAAAGGTTAGGAATTTGTCTTCTTAGGAATGTGAGAGAACCTCTGTCTGCATTGCTCAGTTCTTTCATCTTTTAGAAGAACTCTTGGTTAAATAGCACCTGCATATAGTTCAGTTCTCACATTTATGAAGTGTATTGAGGGTGTCACGTTCCACCTGTGTGGGCTTCTCCATGGTGGTGATACTGCTGATCTATCTGTAACTGGGACCTGGTGTTTAAGTTCCTGGTCAGGGTACTGGATCAGCATGTGATCCAGAAAGACACTGATCACAGACTGGGACCAGCCTGCAGCCTGCTCTCATGCAAGTGTGTTAGAAGTGAACTGCCCAGAACACAGGCCAGTGTCCAGAGGTTCCTTGGAAGGTAACGCTGGTTCTGTCTCTTACAAACATGGAATCCACAACTTAAACATTAGTTCAAGGTCATGTATCTTATTATGGTTATGGTTAGATTATTACTCTCCAGAACTTCAGCTGGATGGTGGGCTTTGTATGGACTGTGAAGTATGCTAGTCCATAAGTATCTTAGCTCTGTGCCTCTGGGCATATCCCACAACCTCTTTAAAGCCTCCATTGCCTCAACTGCAAAGTCATAGGTGGTATAGATATTGGGTGAAAATGTTTGGCCTACTAAGCATTATCCTGTGTTTAGGACTGGGGGACCCTCTGTCCCCCACCCCCATAACATCACCTTGTTCTCTAATGGTCTCTTTACTTGTCTGCATCTCCCACTGGAGAGTGAGGGCAAGGACCAAGTCTTCTCAGTTTCAAGATTTAGCCCTCAGAACTTAGTGTGAGGCATAAATCTGGTTGCTTTGGATTCACACACAGATATATGCATGTATGTATGTGAAAATGATATGTATACATTTTTCCCATGGTAGGTGTGAAGCCCTTCAAATGTTCTTTGTGTGAGTATGCAACTCGTAGCAAGAGCAACCTCAAGGCTCACATGAATCGGCACAGCACTGAGAAGACCCACCTGTGTGACATGTGTGGCAAGAAATTCAAGTCCAAAGGAACACTGAAGAGCCATAAGCTACTTCACACTGCTGATGGTGAGCTAGCGACCCCAGTGGGCCTCTGTAGATCTGTGGTTTTAAGCTGGTCTGCCAAGCCCAACAGAGGCTGTGGTGTCCCTAGGGCAGGCGTGTAGGGGTTCTGGGAGTGGAAATGGTCTTAGAGTGGAGATGGTCCCAAGGTGCAACCAGGTCCTTCCAGTCTTTCTTTGTCCCCTGCCTGAGCTGGAACAATCCTGATTTCCAGTAGGTGCTGGAAAAACACTTGGGGTACAGGTGTCAGGAAGATGGGGCCTGGAGGCTACCTCCTGGAGTAAGGCATCCTCAGAAGCCTTAAGGTTCTGAAAGTTTCTACCCTTCTCAGCCCCTATTCCACCTGGAGCTTGGGGATCTAAGGGGGGCAACTCTGATTTCACCTGGCTTGATTTTTCAAGCTGTTGCTCTTGTCATCCAAGCTGCCTCAGGGCTTCTGTGTTCAGTTCAAAATGGGGCCCAACCTAAAATATGAACAGTGTTGGGCGGACTTGATTTTGTGAAGAATACCTAGTGGATTCTTAGTTTCATTTACTCCTTGAGCGCCCCGCCCCATCCGATTATGTGTGTGCTAAACCTGAAGGTGGGTTCTCAGGGTGCTGGTTTATAGGCACCACCTTCCTGTCTACAGAGGGAGAAACCCTTGCCTCTATTCCTGCAGCAACCTCCTAGCAGCTCTCCCACTTCTGCCCCAGGGTCTGCTCTCAGGACAGGCCAGTGATCGTGTGGTTTGCATTCATTCCAAGTCAAAGCCCAAATCCTCCCAAGACCCAGCTCCTGTCTTCAGGGAGGCTGTGATGTAGAAGGGGGAGAGGCCATGGTGAAGGTGAGTACTGGAATGTGGGAGGGCTCTGGAGACCAGGGTGAAAATTGAGGAGGGTGGAGGCCCAACACCAAAACTGGTCCCCTGGAATGGGCTGGACAGAGGGAAAGGAGGTTTGTTCTAGGAAAAAGGCAACTAAACTATAAAAGACCTAAACAACTTTGATTTTTACTTAGAAATCCCAACTGTATGAGGGACTTGTGAATGCTTCAGGTAACTAGATCTATAAAATTTACTTATAAATATATTGTTATTTCCCATAATTATATACAAAAAACAGAGTTCCCTGTGAAGGTCAAAGTTACTCAGCTGTGATCGTTAACTTCAGAACTTAGGGGATGGTGTACCTGTTACATTCTGCTTTGTGTGAATGTTTGGAACATCAGTCCTGGAGTGTGTGCACTGCTTGGGTCCTCAACAGGAACTGGGTTGAGTTTGAAGGACTGAGTGGAGAGGCTGTGGGTTGACTGGGATTCCTCAGAGTGTTTTGCCAGGGCTTGGTGAAGGCACAAATAGAGCCAGAATCATGATTGTTAAAACGTGGGCAGTGAGTGCTCTCTGAATATAGTCATCCACAATCAAAAATAAAAAGTATAAGGAGAGAGTTAAGCAGCCATGCGTGATTAGCAAAGGCATCAAGGCCATCTGTCGCACGTGAATTCTGCACCTCCACAAGCAGTAACCTTGTTCATCTCCCACAATCTCAACACCTCAGCAAGAATCATGTTTTCTGACTTGACCACCGAAGTCCTTAATCATGAAGAGCAGCTGTCCCCAGAGTCAGGGGAGTCTGGAGCATACCCTGGGCCATGGTAGCAGGGTCAGGAGGGCGTTCATGGGGACTGGAATGGGCACAGTGGCCTCAGGGCCTGGCCAGGGATTTGGGGTGTGTGGGAAAAGGTCATGCATTGCCAGGATGTCTGGTCAGGCAGCCCCTGGGTGACCAGTGTTGCCTTAGAGGTCAGAATGTGAGAAACCTATATGGGTAAACGAATCTTCCTCACTTGGGGGAAATTCTTTTACTACTTTTTTAGTTTATGATTTTGGTAACAGTCTTAAAAATCAGAATCGGGTCCTTGCTCCCCTGGTGTTGAAGATTAAACCCCTAAGACATGCTGAGGCAAGAGCAAAAAGTAAATTTTATTTAAGAAACTGAACAGAGAGAGAAAGAGAGAGAGATTCCTCTGAAGAGGAGGGATCCAGAGCTGGTGTCTGAGGGACTGGCCGGGTCTTGACCCTTTATAGATTTCTTCGTTATGCCTTTCATCTCATGCCCCCTCCTCCTTTTATCTTGCCTATATGACAAGGTGGGAAGGAACAAAAGGTGGGAAAGGAGCCACCCAGGGCATGCCTCTCTCTATTTTCTACACCTGCCCTAAAGGTGAGAAAGGAGCCACCAAGGGGGTAATCATTAACAACTCCTTGCTTTGGGAAGAGCAATTCCCTGGAGGCAGAGGTAACCTTGGTAACAGGTTGGAGGAGGGGGAAGTGCTCTGGAGGTATTATCATTTTATTTCCTTTTGAATTAGCCCCCATCTTCCAGACCCTATAATTCATTATCTATACTGATTATCTGTCCTTTGGTTTCATTCCCCACATCTGATCAAGGGAACCCTTTATTGCTGTAAGGTGGAATGGGAAAAGATCTCTCTGGCTGCTGCAGGCTGAGAGGGAGTGATGTGGGGCAAGCAGATTGGGTTTCCCTTTCAGAAATGTTGTCCTAATCCCTTTAAGACTAGTTTCTCTAAAAAATAACACTTAACAGACATAAGAAAATAACTTGATAGATAAGAACAGATTAATGTTTACAGAAACCCTTTTTATTTTCAACACATCGAGGATTAAAGTTTGGTTTATATCAGTACATTAATATTTAACCTTAGTAAAATTTTGAATAGCTTTAATTGATTGTAACAATTATAGTCAACTTAGTTACACACAAGCTTCTTGTGACTTACCTTCCACAAACCTTCTGCAATTTTCTACAATTTTTTAGTTTAACACACAAAAGACTTTCTCATCCAGAAACATTTTTTCCTTTATTTTCATACTAAAATATTTTTCCACACTTAGACCTTTCTTCTATCTCTTTCCTAGCTGTTGACCACTTTTCAATTCACATTTTGAAACAGTGGTTAGGAAATTTCTGAATTAAGACAAATTACTTCACTTTAATATGATGACATACTGTTGGGGGCTGTGCCATGCGGACTACGCCAAGATGGTGCCTAGCAGCCAGCCAGAAGTTGTTTTGATCACATCGGTGGTGAGGAAGTCGGTTGGCATAAACACACTCAGGTGCTTTATCATTGACCGCGTTCAAGTGAGTCCACGCACACAATGCGTGCACATGTGTTCCCGAGTGCTCCTGCTCGGGCCTGCTTGTTTTGACCTTGCCGTGATTGGGCAGCTGGCTCTTCGCCTGATCTTCGCTTAACTGGCATGGCCCTGCCCTCCGCCTCCTGGAGGGAATATAAGCAGGCAGTAGGCGGAAGGCAAGGACAAGCAGCAGCAAGCAGAAAGCAGCAGCAGTAAGCAGCAAGCAGGAGGCAGCAGGCAGATGGCAGATGGCAGATTGCTGGGTGGAGAACTGAGAACACACCTCTAGGTTGCAGATCACAGATCACAGTATGCGGGACGCATCACTAAGAAGCACCTCAGATAGACAGCACTTCTAGCACGCACCTTTAGTTCGCAGGATGCAGGACGCACCTCTAAGAAGAAGCAGCAGAACTCTAAGAAGAAACATAAAAGCCTGATAAACATAGAAGCCTTTCTTTCTCTAAAACTTCCCCTATAAGCAAAACCTATCTTCCTCTCAAAGCCTTTCTTCCTCTAAAATCAAGCAAGCTTCTCTTCCTCTATAAGCTAGAGAATAAGCAAGCAAGCAAGGAAGCAGCTCAGGAATAGAAGTAGTTTATTTCCAGTCCACCTCCGATAAATACCTGCGCGATTGTTGTTGCAGGCGGTAACAAATATCTGCAGGATTGTTGCTGCAGGCGGCGACAACATACTTTGTTTTTTATAGTACTTTAATTGAAACCCAACTGAAAACTTTGTATTTTTTGTGTGTATAATTACATCTCATAGAATATTAACTCTTACTAACCTGATTTTTACTGAAGACACAGAAACAAAGCATTCTTAAGCCTTTTTCTATGTATCAATTTATGAAAACATATTTAATGTTTAAATATATTTCCTTCTGGAATTTAAGAAGTCAAGAGCATTTGATTTTATATTTAGCAGTTGATGGTTTAGCACTTTAACTTCTCTAATTAATCAGATGTCTTCTCTAACAAACACATTTATGATCAATCCCATTGATGTTAAATCTGATTTACTAATTTTTAGCTGTAAAAACCAAGATATCAGACTAGTGTAGTTAACAATATTAGCCATCTCTTTCCTTCTGAAGCAAAAATCCTAGAGGCAATAGATATTATATTCTAGATATTTTATAGAAACTAAAAATCTGTCTGACCACCTAGAAAAATTTGTGAGTAATTGTAAAGGCATCTTTACTCTCATCTGTTTATCCAATTTAAACTGAAGTGTGTTTTTTTTCTTTGAGTCACATGAACTAAAAGGTATTTGGATCATTTCTCATTTAAATTTTGATTTGTGAGCGCTCATTTATCTATATGCCAATTTTGATACCATGTACATGACATATGAACATAAGCACATATGTAGACACAACAATACAATACACAGGTGTACACATATACCAAAAGAGACAGGAAACAAAGCTCTTGTTACTTTTTGTAGGTAGATCTCCACAGGTTGGAGCCAGTACTAATGAGGTTTATTAAGTCCTCTATTAGTTTTAATGTGTTAGAAATTAAAACGGAGCCTCTCAGACTTTTGCATTATGACTTAAATATAGGGCAGGTCTGTACAGTTGGAAATGTTAGGTGTAAAGTCCAACAGCCCTGGTGGACACTGAAATCAAAGGATCAGGTGACCACTTGCCCTTGATTGCTATCAGATTTATTCTCAACTTCACCATGTCTATGTCCCTCTTATGATTTTGTGAAAGGAGATTTTCCAATATATTTGAGAACTAATCCTTGAAAAATTGACCTCAGAAAAAAGAGTGTAAAAACCTCTGTAGTTTGATAAAATAAGACTGATCAGAAAAATGTATTAATTTAAGCATGCAGCATCAAATGTTAATTCACCATAATATCACAAGCTTAAAATATAGAAATTCTAACAAAACAGGAGTTCTAAACAATGACATATCTGTAATTACTCTAGTAAAGGAGCTTGTAGAACCTCTTTATCAGATCAGAGTGTACTTTTGGGTCAGATTAGAATATGTCCAGATATTTAAAGAATGTTAGAATCCTGAAATCCTCAGGTAAAGATTCTCAAGATAAAGAAGACTTGTACATATGAGATCGTTCTGTTTTTCCTCCCTGTGTTGTATTGTGTAGGGAGAAACTTTTTAAGAATGCAGTTGGTAGAGTTCAAGAACAGATAAGATAGTCAGCCATTTAAGTTCCACAGTGGCTTGAATTTAAAAGTGACACCTTTTCTGTGTTTTTAGTCTTTGGTTTCTAAGTGGTTTTGGATAATTGCCTCTGTAGCTTACATTTCATATGCAAGTTACGGAGAGACTGGCACAATCTAAGAAGTAAGGAAAACAGATTTTCTGAACTTCAGAGGCAAAACCTCACTCATAGGGCATTTTAACCATCTTTTATGTTCTTAAATAAGTCTCTTAAGGTGTGAACAAAGGGAACCTAGATGTTTCCCTGTGAACTGTTCCATGCAAAGTGTCTCTCTCGACAGCTCGAGTCTGATGGGCAAGGTTCTGATTGGGGAGAGGAGTGGAGTGCTCAGGAAGATGGAGTGCAGGAGAGCGCAGTTCAGCTCATTTGGTGGTCTGTGTCACTGGGTATTTGCCAGCACTGCTTGATCAACCAGCCACACTAAGAAACCCTATTCAGGCTGTTGGGAGAGGAGATCAGGGGAGAAACCTTTGAGATTCACCAGGGAGTTGCCCTGACCAGAATCTCACAGTTGTTTTAACCCTTTGTTCATCTCTCTGGGCTTCTCTAGGCAAACTGGGATTAGGGACACTGACCACTGACACCAGACATGCTTTGAACCCAGATATGACAGGGAGAAATGGCATTGGCGGAGCCCAGTGTGCCTGACCTGAAGGAGAGGTGATTTTAGGTGACACCTAGGCCCTGAATCCTCTCACCTGAGTCTTGTAGAATGGAGGCTTGCATTAACTGTATTTAATTAGCCAATGGGTGCTCGTTATTGTCCTCCAGAAAGCAAGAGAGACACAAAGGCATATCTCAGGAAGACGTGGGGCACAAAGGAGCTTACCTCAGTGACAGTCAGAGCTGAGCCCCCAGCTGATATCTGTCTAGAGAGGGAGAGAGAGAGAGGAGCACAGAGACTCCTCCGGAGAGGATGGGCCTCAAGCTGGTGCCTGTGCAGAGGCGTGTCTTCCTCTTTATGGATTTTAAGACTCCTTTCTTCTTCTCATGTCTGTGTGACCAAAAGGCAGGAAAAGAGCCATGCTGGGGGTGATTGCTTGTGTTGGGAAGTGTGATCCTTCCCCTTCCTCAGAGGTGTTAGCAGCCAGTTGATGAGGAAGTGCTACTACTTATTTATTTCTTTTTCTTTGATAATCAGATATCTGTCTTTTATCCCTGTCTCTGTTGGTTAGCTGACTGGCTGGTTGGTTGAATGGAAGAATGTTAAGTGTGGAGAGAAGTATCTTATACATATAATAAATTGTAACTATATATTTCTCCTGTCTTACAGCATATAAATACCAAAACATTTGTATCTAAAAATTTCCACTCATTTAACCTATTTTAATACTGTACCTGAATTACTAGTTCTCAGTTTACAAAAAATATACACATTGTTTCCTGTGTGTTTTATGTGTGTGTGTGTGTGTGTATGTGTGTGTGTGTGTAGAGAACTAAAGTACAAATGCATTCTGCATAAATCTGCCCCTTTATGTCACAAAACTAAGCATAAATCCTTTAAAAAAAAAACGCAAACAGTTATTTGGCATCAGCTGGAATAAACAGATTACTTTATACTTAAGGATAGCTTTGGGCATGGAAGGGGCTTTCACTGTCATAAAAATCTGTTTTTGATACTATTGCTGAATAACAAACTGCCTAAAATCTTAGTAGTGAAAATTATTGATTGAATCATGGTTACAAGTTCTGTTGGGTCAGAAATTAGGACAGAGTACTGGAGGAATGGCTTGTCTCTGATTCATGTTCTCTGGTATCTTACCTAGGAAGACTCAAACACATGAGCAGAATTTGATGGTTGGGGACTAGGAATCATTTGTAGTCTTCATTCTCATATCTGGCACCTGGACTGAGATGTCCTCCACCCTGAGTTCAGTAGGGCTATCAGAGCACATATGAGTCAGGCAGCTGTGCTTCCCCCAAACATGGCAGCCTCAGGAAAGTTGAACATATAACTCGATGTCTGTGGCTCCAGTGCAAGGGCTCCAGTGGGCAAGGCAGAAGCCTTATTGCCTGTTAGTTGTAAGGTCTTGGTGGTCACATAGTATCACTCCCATCCTATTATATTGTTTGAAGTAGTTACCAGTCTATCCAGTTTTTCAGGCAGGAGACATTAACCTCACACTTTGAAGGGAGGCATGTAAGTTTTACAGTCATGTTTAAAATTCCTCCCTCCTACGTTTTAGAAACTGAAGCCTAGAATCCCTATGGAAGGCAGTCTGACCTTTGAAGCTCCTTATTCCTGGGAAATCCTTAGGATCTTACCCACTGGCCTTAATGCTTCTGCAGGAGTTTAGAAGTTTTCTGGAAAGACCTAGAGCCAGGTGAACAGTTTATGTGGATTCAGATTGTTTGAGACATGTCTGAGGCTGATGGACTCCTGTGAGAGAGTTTTCCTTAGCCTTATCAGGGTCTTTAGAAAATCAGGAGGGTGGCTGCCAGGACCTTGGATCAGAGCACAGAGATCATGGAACTTGAGACTCACTGGCAGCGGGCAGGGAGTTGAAGAGCTCACAACGTGGAATGATAGGATTTGGATGAGACCCTGCGTCCTGTCCAGCAGGACATCAAAGCAACTCAAGAGTGACCCATGAGATCCAGAGGTGTGTCCTGGTTAGGCTGGTGTACACTCCTGGGACTGGGTGCCAGAGGTGGTGCATCCTTCTGCCCTGCCAGAACCTGACATGCCTGAGTGTCCAGTAAGCTCTCCGCTGTGGCTGAGTTGTTTTATACAACTTCATATTCGTTTTACCAAATGCCTTTGGAGAACTTCTATTTGTGATCAAAATATTACATATCTTCTTAACTCTCTGGTGATTCTGATCAGATTGAAATTGACTATAGGTTTAGGACTTGTGACAGGTCAGGAAGGAAATTTCTTTTCCTATCACAAAATGTGAAGGTAGCCTTAGTTAAACTCAACACGTTCCTACAACCAGGTCTTCGCTTCGTTTGAAAAAATGGTGTAATCATGACAGTTAGTTTTTATGTATTAAATTATATATTCATGAACATGTGTGGGATGGTGGCAAGCATGCGTCTGAGCACTATCCATCATGTAGCTTAAGTTGACCCTTTAGTCCACTCTGAGGGACCTGCTGTTGCCCACATTTCACATTTGTGAAAATGAGGCCCAAGAACAACATAAAGCAGGAACTGTAGCTCAGACCACTTAGCTTGCAGAATCTTCAGTGTTAACAAGGAATTCTAAACAAAGAAAACCTTTTCTGAGTTTTAGAGTTGAATTGCTGATTCTGTGACCATGGACTTGATAGGCACCCAACTTTTGAACTAAAATGTCACTTGGCCCATGACAGGGCTGCCTTCTGTCAAGAAGAGATTTTTAGAAATATTTTGCTTTGAATAAAAATTTGTTAATGGAGCAAGTTATTTTAAGACTAAAGTTTTAAGATATTGAGCTATAAAACATGGAGTCATATAAAATGCTTCCATCCCAAAGCATCATCAAAATGCTACAAAAAGTAAAAGTCTTGCAGCTATATTTTACATATTGAGAGCAATTTTCTGGATAAATTTAAATGGAGAAAATCTATGTTATATGAACATGCTAATACTTATTCTTTTATCTCCTGACACTTACAAATAGTACACATTGTTAAAATGGCATGATAAAGTATTTTTACCTTAAAACTTTCTTCTTGGCTCAAGTTAGAAAAGGCAAACTATTAAAATGACACATGGCTTATCTCTTTTTAAAAGGTATCAATTTCTGAGCGCTAAAGGGAAGGGCAGGAAGAAGCTGCCAGAGCAGCTGTGGGAGTCCCAGAGCTGGAGGTGTAGGAAGCCTCCTGTCCTAACGTGAGCACTTCTTATTTTTGTGAATTCTTTGCTTTTCAAAATCCAGTGTCAACAGAAGCCATAGACCAGCAATTCACATGGTTGCACTAGGCTTTTATGTAAGTAGCATCCCTGAGATTTCACATCTCTGCTCCTAAATTCCAAGTGGTCTTTCTCCACAGTCTTCAGCTGTGACCAGGAGGAATTGTAGGGTGGCAGGCTGCATGGCACGTGGTGAGGCACCCAGCCACTGCTGCAGGCAGGCCCGCCCCTGCCCCTGGCCCAGCTCTCACTTCCCTGCATGTGGGATTATGGAGATGAAGCCACAGGACACTCTGGAGTCTCCAGTGCTACAATCCACCCTCCCCACACACTTCAGGAAAGGGCCTGAAGACCAGAGGAAGGATTCCTTCTGGCCAAAGCAACCAGCTGAAAATGATCAAATCTACACTGGCTTAAGGGGAGCATCTTGCCTATACAATGTCAAGGGGCGCAAGTCCCTGTCTGCATTGGTTTAAGGCAAGTGATTCCCCATCTACCCTGGCTCAAGGTGAGCAAGTATACTGTGAGCAGGGGAGGGAGGCATAGTGGTCCAGGCTTTGGAGAAGATGGCTGCTGGGCTACAGCTGGAGCCCTGAGGCTTCCCTGTGGAAAACAAAACTAACAAATAACAACAACAATAAACCAAAACAGCCTTTTTCTGATCTTTGAAACATCAGTTTTATTATGTAATTTATTAAGAAAAAAGCAATTAAGAATAAATTTCTCCCAAAGCATGGGAGGTAGGACAAAGAGCAGGGCAGGGGAAGTTTCCCAGGGAAGAGTCTCTGTGCTGTATCACAGGTGTGGCAGAGGAGTCCTCTGGTAGAGGCAGATGTGCTCTTGCCTGGAATCCTTGCAGAGTTGCCTGAGTCCCTCAGCACCCTTCACTCCCACACCATGGTGTCAGCATACACGGTGCTCAGGGTCTTCTGGCTGTCCATCAGTTCTGTCTGTCTTGGCTGGGCATTTCCACTGGGGCCATTCTCTTTCTGGACACTGGCCAGCGGAAACGTGGTATACAGCTTAGTTGCTGAATGCATTTGGCGATCTTCCCCCTCACCCTCTTCCAACCCAGCTGCTGTTGTGGGATTACCCTGTGGAGATACCTTGGGAAGATGAGCAGCTGGGCACAGGGTCATGCTGGGAGTCCCGGCTGGGAGGGGGTATGTCCGTGTTGAGAAGTGGAGATGGGTGGCCGGCATGCTGGTATCTCTTGCATGCTTCTGCCAGGACTGCTTGGCTTCTCAGGCTGCTGCTGCTCACAGGGCAAGGGAAGGGCAGACTCAGTGGAACACTTCTTGGAACAGACTGCTATGATACCTGGGGGTCCATGGCTGGTTGCAGATTTGACGATGCCGTAGTGACACACCTCATACTCAAGCCCCAGAGATCACAGTGGCAGGCCTGCGTCGTCCAGGGAAGCCCGAGCATCACCCAGGCCCTGGGATCCTCCCAGGGTCTGCCTGGCCTTTGTTGATCTTGTTTTCATGATTGTAGGGTCTGGGAGTTTGGAGAGTGCCTCACTGGAAGCAGCAGGTGAAGCTTCCTCACCCTGGCTCAGCCATGGCTGCCCATTTTGTTTGGGTTATTGGGGGAGGGGATTTTGGTGTTTATTGAGTTCTGTATATATCCTAGAGATTAATACATATGGTAAAGATTTTATCCCAGTCTGTAGGCTCTCTCTTCACATTATTGATTGTTTCTTTTGCTGAGAAGAAGCTTTTGAGTTTGAGTCCATCCCGTTTATTGATTTGTGATTTTACTTCTCATGCTTCAGGGGTCTTGTTAAGGAAGTCACATCCTAGGCTGACATTTTGAAGAGTTAGGTCTACTTTTCTTCTAGTAGGTACAGGGTCTTTGTTCCAATGTCTAGGTCTTTGATTCACTTTGAGTTGAGTTTTCTTCTGGGTGAAAGATAAAGATTTAATTTCATTTTGTTATGTTTGGCTTTCCATTTTTCCTAGCACCATTTGTTAAATATGCTATCTTTTCTCTAGTGAATGTCTTTAGTGCCTTTTTCTAGTATGAGATAACTGTATTTATTTGGGTTTGTCTTTCTATTCTGTACAATTGCTACAAGTCTCTTTTGGTGCCAGTACCATGCTGTTTTTATTACTGTAGCTCTGTAGTATAGTTCGAGGCCTGGTATTGTGAAGCCTCCTGCTTCACTTTTCTTACTAAGGATTGCTTTGGCTATTCTGGGTCTCTTATTTTTCCAAATGAATTTCATGATTGCTTTTTCTAGTTCCCTGAAGAATGTCATTGGGATTTTAATACGAATTGCATTGAATCTGTATAACACTTTTGGTAGTATGAACATTTTGACAATATTAATTCTGTCTATTCAGGAACATGGGAGGTCTTTCCATCTTCTAAGGTCTTCTTCAATTTCTTTCTTTAGTGTTCTTTAGTTTTCATTGTAGAGGTCTTTTACCCCTTTTGTTAGATTGATTCCCAAGTATTTATTTATTTATTTTTTTTGAAGCAACTGTGTGAATGGGGTAGTTTTCTTAACTTCTCTTTCAGTGGATTCATTACTGGTATAGAGGAACATGCTTGATTTATGGGTATTGATTTTATATCCTGCTATTTGCTGAATTCATTTATTAGTTCTAGAAGTTTTTTGGTGGAATTTTTTGGATCTTCTAAATATAGAATCATGTCATCAACAAATAGTGATAGTTTGAGTTCTTCTTTACTTATTTATATACCTTTAATTTCTTTCTTGTGTCTAATTGCTCTGGCTAGAGTTTCAAGGACAGTGTTGAGATGATTATATGATTCTTGTTTTTAAGTCTATTGATATGATGAATTATGTATATTGATTTCCATATGTTGAATCAACCTTGCATCCCTGTGATGAACCCCACTTGATCATGGTGCATTATCTTTTTAATGTTTTTGTATGTGATTTGTCAGAATTTTATTGAGAATTTTTATGTGTTCATCAGGGATACTGGTCTGAAGTTTTCTTTCCTTGATGTGTTTTTCTTTGGTTTTGGTATCAGGGTGATAATAGCCTCATAAATGAGGGTTCTATCCTTTTCTATTTAGTGGAAAAATTTGAGAAGTATTGGTGTTAATTTTTCTTTGAAGGTTCTTATAGAACTCAACTGAGAATCCGTGTGTTCTTGACCTTTTTTTTTTTTTTTTTTAATGTGGTACCGAGGATTGAACCCAGGGCCTCCACATGCTAGGTGAGCCCTGTACTACTGAGCCACAACCCCAGCCTCTGGGCTTTTCTTATCTGGTAAGCTTTTGATGGTGTTTTCTATTTCCTGACTTGAATTTGTTCTATTTAAATCATGTATGACCCCCTGATTCAGTTTAGGTAGGTCACATGTTTTTAGAAATTTGTCAGTGTCTTCAATATTTTCTATTGTATTGGAATATAAATTTTTAACATAGTTTCTAATTATCTTCTGTATTTCAGTTGTGTCCATTGTGATATTTCCTTTTCATCACATATTTTAGTAATTCGGGTTTGCTCTCTTTTTCTCTTTGTTAGCATGGCTAAGGGTTTATCAATTTTATTGATTATTTTCAAAGAACCAACTTTTTGTTTTCTCAATTTTTTCAACTGTTTCTTTTGTTTGAATTTCAGTGATTTCAGCTCTGATTTTAATTATTTCCTGTCCTCTACTGCTTTTGGTGTTGATTTGTTCTTCTTTTTCTAGGGCTTTGAGATTTATTGTCAGGCCATTTATTTGTTGACTTTTTATTCTTTTAACAAATGAGCTCAATGCAGTGAACTTTCCTCTTGGTACTGCCTTCAGGGTGTCCCAGAGATTTTGGTATGTTGTAGCAGTATTCTCATTTACTTCAAGTATTTTTTCATTTCATCCTTGATTTCTTGTACCATCCTTTTGATACCACCATTTATCAGTGCCAAGTTCTACTTTCTCAGATGTTGAAGTATAACGTCAGAGAAGCATTCTAAGGCAAACATATTATGCAGGTTTTATTTAAATACAGACTTCTTCCAGGAGGGAGAAGGGGGCCATGGCTGATGTTCTAGAGTCCCAAGAAATGAGAGCACCCTACATCTTTTATAGCTTAGGGTCTCCTTTGTTCTTCCTTCCCCCTTATATCTTTGCTTCCTGCCTACATAACTAGACCCAGGAGATGTGGGTGACATGGCAAAAAAGGTGAGAAGCAATGGGCAGGGGAAGGGCCAAAGTGATTCAGATAGGGTAGGGCCCAGGAGGCATTAAATAGCAATTCCCTGCCGCTGCTTTTTGGGAGGGGCAGTTAGGCAGGTAACCTTGGTGATCAAAAGGGCCCTGGAGACGCTGACATTCCATTCTCCCAGGGTGGTCTCCAACTTCTCAGACTCAGATGGCCTTCATTCCTTGACTGGGCCAGATTCCTTATTCTTCATTAACTGCCTGTCCTCAATTCTGGCTTCACTCTCACCATTCAGTAGTGTATTATTTAGTCTACGTGTGTTAGAGTAGCTTCCATTTTTTTTTATCATTGATTTCTAACTTCAGTCTATTATGATCTGACAGAATGCAGGGTATTATCTCTTTTTTTATTGTATTTACTAAGAGTTGCTTTGTGGCATAAGATATGGTTTATTTTAGTAAAATGCATTTTTAACAAGAATAAAAACATATTGAGTTTGTATAATAGCTATGAACCAAGAAATATAATTTTATAGTCCCAAATCTTTAATTGAAACTTTCATTTAAAGAACACCAGCTTGATATTATGCTTTTCTAAATCTTATATTTTAAAGACTTTTATACCTGGAAGATATGAATACATCTATTATACAAAGAAGCTAGTAACAGCCCCACAGTTACACTGATATTCTTATATTAGCCAAGTTTAGTTTTTAAAGAAAAGTTCAGAATTTGTGATATAGTTTAATACTCGAAAATAACAGTTGTCATTTAACCAGAGTTGTACAAACCCTAATTCCTTTAAGATTAGTTTCTCTAAATAAAACTTAACAGATGTAGAAATTATCTTGATAGATAAGAGCAGACTAATATTTTTAAAAATTTTTGTTACTTTAACATCTAGAGGATTAAAGTTTGGTTTATTTAAGTATATAAATATTTGACCTTAGTTAAAACATTGAATAGCTTTAACTGATTGTAACAATTATAGTAACTTAGTTACACACAAACTTTGAGATTTTCTCTTGACAAACCTCCAACTTACTTAGACATTCTACAACGTTTTACTTTACCACACAAGACTTTCTCATCCAGAAACATTTTTTTCCTTTTACTTTCATACTAAAAATAATTCCATACCTAGACTGTTCTTCCTATTCCTAACGATTGGCCCCTTTTTAAATTTCACATTTTGAAATAATCCTTATGAAATTTCTGAATTTAGATAAATTACTCCACTTTAATAAGATGAAATACTTTGTTTTTATAGTACTTTAGTTGAAACCCAACTGAAAATTTTTGTAATCTTTCTATGTAAAATTACATCTCATAAAATGTTAACTCTTTGTAACCCAGTTTTTAGTGAAGACACAGAAATAAAGCATTTTTAAACCTTTTTCCATTTACCAATTTATGAAACACACTTAATGCTTAAACATATTAAGCATTCTTCTGTAACTAAGCAAACTTCTGTAACTTAAGAAGTCAGGAGTACTTGATTTCATATTTAGCAGTTAATGTTTTAGCACTTTAACTTTGCTAATTAATCAGATGTCTCTTCTAACAAGTACATTCATGATTAATTGATGCTAAATCTGATTTACTAATTTTTAACTGTAGAAAACAAGGTTATCAGGCAAGTGTAGTTAACAGTTAGCCTTCTCTTGCCTGTTGAAGAAAACTCTGTAGTTAAATAAAATAAGATGGATCAGAACAATATGTTAATAAGTGAATTTACCATAAAACCATGAACTCAAATAGAGTTTGATAAAACAGGAGTTCTAGAACAAATCACTTGCCTGCGATTACTCTAGTAAAGAGCATGCAGAACATCTTCATTAGATCAGCGTGTACTTCTGGTTCATATCAGAGTCGATTCAGATATTTTAACAACGTGAGAGCCCTGAAATTCTCAGGTGAAAGTTTTCAAGGTAAAGACTTGTGTATATGAGATCATTCCATTTTCCCTCCTAGTGCTGTTCTTTTTAGGGAGGAACTTGTTAAGAAAGCAGCTTGGTAGAGCGCAAAAACAGATTAGGCAGCCATTTGGGTCCCACAGTCACTTGAATTTAAAAGTGACACTTTTTTCCCCCTTTGGTCTCATTTCAGATGCAAGTCTGAGAGAGACAGGGATTTGGCAAAGTCTAAGAAGTAAGGAAAGCTGATGTTCTGAGCTTGAGAGGCAAAACCTCATGCATAGGGCATTTTAACCATCCTTTGTGTTGTTAGATCAGTCTCTTATGGTGTGGTGCTACAGCATATACTTCCTCTGGAGACCAGCTTCTGTTTCCCCAGTTGGTAATCAGGCCTGGTTAGATGTAGAAAATTATCAGACATCTCCTTTTTTCCAACTGTGATTAGGTCATTTCCCCAGCCTGTGAGAAGAAAATGAGCCACTTTTTGAGCATCTATGGGTCAAACTTATCCCAGCTTTTCAGTATCCAGTCTGGTGGTGAACGTGGCCTAACTGTTGAGAATGAAGCTCCCATCTGAGTACGACAAACTGAACTCAGGCACCTGAACCTGAGAAAACTCCATTTACTTAGGGTTGTCTCCCTATGAGCTTCTCAAGGTCAACAAAACCCATCTCTCACCACCGGTTCTGCCCGGTTTATTGCTGCCTCATTGCCGAGAATGAGTGAGGCTCTACGGCTTGCGGCATGGCGAAGGCCCTGGAGGATCCAGAGTTAGCAGCAGACGTCTGATGTCCTCCTGCTGCTGTAGACTTCAAAGTGTGATGACCCATGGGGGAAAAGTGACTTACGACGGAGTGTGCTCCTCTTGTGTCAGGAGAGGAGTTCAGCGGAGAGACCTTTAAGATCCGCCAGCTAGGGGCGCTGGCCAGACTCTCACAGTCGTTTCAGTCCTTTGTTCCTTTCCATGCATCCAAAGGCAAATTGGGATCAGGGACACTGTCTCCTGACAGCAGACATGCTCTGAGCCTGGACAGCATAGTGAGAAATGGCTTTGGCAGAGCCAGCATGCCTAACGCACCTCGCGTTTGTGCCGAGCTTTGCATCCTCCAGGAGCTGTGCTCAAGGAGATCTCCCCGCTGCGGATGGAGCCTCTAGCCTCTAACCATAGAGTCAGCCTTTTATCTAACAGTCAGTGTTGCTTTAAAGCCTGTCAGAGACCGTTTGGTTTCTGTCGTGTTTATTGGACCAGTGATGATTTTGTAGGTCCTTTTGTAAAGAAGCCACAAGCACTAAGTAGATCGGGGGAGGCCTGGCTTTGGGGCTTTTCTGCCACTTCCTTGCGAGTTGACTTAGGTCAGATTGCCTCTCTGAGCCTCATTCCTCATAAAGTGAGGATAGTTACATATCTGTTGCCAGAGGGGTCCGAAGCGCCAATGAGGAGGTCGCACCCTGTGCTCCCTGGGCTTTCTCCTGCTTTCCTGGATGCCCCTGCCAGGCTCCTGTTCTGGTTCCTCCCGTCTGCCTCTCGGAAGACACAGGGCTCCATCCCTGGGTGCTGTGCTCGCACTCTCCGTGCTCTCCCTCTCTGGTGTCTGAGCGTTAGACGCCATTTATGTGGAGGGCTTCCAAACTTGAATTTCCAGCCAGCCCCCAGGCCCAGCTCTGCGGCTGTGACAGCCTCTGGACTTGCATACAGAGTCTGCAGGCCCCTCAGGCTTGGTCTACTCAGCTGGCTGCCGATCTTCCTTTCCAGACCCAGTCTCCTGTGGCCCAGGAGCTGCCAAAAAGATAGGAAATACTTTAGGCTTTGAGTGTCATATTCAGTTTCTGCAATATCTTTTTTTTTTTTTTTTCATTCTTGTCTATTCCATTTCATTCATTTCTTTATTACGTTTTTTTTATTAAAATAGTTTTTATTTTTACAGACACATTTTGATTCATTGTACACAAATGGGGTACAGCTTTTCATTTCTATTGTTGTACACAATATATGTATTCACGCCATTCATGTAATCATACATATATATAAGGTACTACTGTTTCATTCTACTGTTTTTCCATTCCCACCCCCTCCCACCCCTTTTTCCTCTACACTATCCAAAGTTCCTTCATTCTTCTCTTTCCCCACCACTCCCTGTCGTTATATATTGTCTTGCACTTATCAGAGAAAACATTTTGCCTTTGGTTTTTTTGGGCTTGGATTATTTAACTTAGCATGATATTTTCTAACTTCATTCATTTACCAGCAAATGCCATAATTTTATTCTTCTTTATGGCTGAGTAATATTCCATTGTGTATATATACCATAGTTTCTTTATCCATTCATCAACTGAAGGGCATCTAGTTTGGTTCCACAATCTAGCTATTGTGAATTGAGCTGCTATGAACATTGATGTGGCTGTATCTCTGTAGTATGCTGATTTTAAGTCCTTTGGGTATAGGCCAAGGAGTGGGATAGCTGGGTCATATAGTGGGTCCATTCCAAGCTTTCTGAGGAATCTCCATACTGCTTTCCAGAGTGACTGCACCAATTTGCAACTCAACCAGCAATGTATGAGTGTGCCTTTTTCCCTACATCCACGCCAACACTTATTATTGCTTGTGTTCTTGATAATAGCCATTCTAATTAGAGTTAGATGAAATCTTAGGGTGGTTTTAATTTGCATTTCTCTAATTACCAGGGATGATGAGCACTTTTTCATGTATTTGTTGATCACCTGTTTTCATATATTTGTTGATCCCTTCTTCTGTGAAGTGTCTGCCCATTTCCTTAACCCATTTATTGATTGGGTTATTTGTATTTTGGGTGTAAAGTGTTTTAAGTTCTTTATAAACTTTGGAGATGAGATTGTCTCCCACTCTGTAGGTTCTCTTTTCACATTATTGATTGTTTCCTGTGCTGAGAAAAAACTTTTTAGTTTGAATCTATCCCATTTATTGATTCTTGCTTTTATTTCTTGCGCTATGGGGGTCTTATTAAGGAAGTCTTGTCCTAAGCCAACATGACGGAAATTCGGGCCTACTTTTTCTTCTGTTTGGTGAAGGGTCTCGGGTCTAATTCCTAGATCCTTGATCCATTTTGAGTTGAGCTTTGTACAGGGTGAGAGAGAGGGTTTAGTTTCATTTTACTGCATATGGATTTCCAGTTTTCCCAGCACCATTTGTTGAAGAAGCTATCTTTCTACCTTGTAAGTTTTTGGCACTCTTGTCTAGTATGAGGTTACTGTACTTATGTGGGTATGTCTCCATGTCTTCTATCCTGTACCATTGATCTACCTGTCTATTTTGGTGCCAGCACCATGCTGTTTTTGTTACTATTGCTCTATAGTAGAGTTTAAGGTCTGATATAGTGATACCTCCTGCATCACTCTTCCTGCCCAGGATTGCTTTGGCTATTCTGGGTCTTTTGTTCTTCCAGATGAATTTCATGATTGCTTTTTCTGTTTCTATGAGAAATGTGATAGGGATTTTAATTAGAATTGCATTAAATCTGTATAGTGCCTTTGGAAGTATGACCATTTCGATAATATTAATTCTGCCTATTCAAGAACATGGGAGATATTTCCATCTTCTAAGGTCTTCCTCAATTTCTTTCTTCAATATTTTGTAATTTTCATTGTAGAGATCTTTTACCTCTTTGGTTAGATTGATTCCCAAGTATTTTATTTTTTTTGAGGCTATTGAGAATGGAGTTGTTTTCCTCATTTCCCTTTCAGATGTTTCATCACTTATGTATAAAAATGCTTTAGATTTATGCATATTGATTTTATAACTTGCCACTTTGCTGAATTCATTGATGAGGTCTAGAAATTTTCTGGAGGAGTTTTTTTGATCCTCTAAATAGAGAATCATGGTATCAGCAAACAATGACAGCTTAAATTCCTCTTTTCCTATTCGTATTCCTTTAATTTCTTTAGTGTGTCTAATTGCTCTGGCTAGAGTTTCGAGGACAATGTTGAATAGAAGTGGTGAAAGAGGGCATCCCTGTCTTGTTCCAGTTTTTAAAGGGAATGCTTTCAGTTTTTCTCCATTAAGAATGATGTTGACTGTGTGCTTAGCATAAATAGCCTTTACAATGTTCAGGTATGTCCCTACTATCCCTATTTTTCCTAGTGTTTTGAACATGAAGGGGTGTTATATTTTGTCAAACACTTTTTCTGTGTGAATTGAAATAACCATATGATTCTTATTCTTAATTCTATTGAAATGATGGATTACATTTATTGATTTATGGATGTTAAACCATCCTTGCATTCCAGGGATGAACCCCACTTGATCATGGTGCACAATTTTCTTAATATGTTTTTGGATACAGTTTGCCAGTATTTTGTTAAGGATCTTTGCATCTATATTCATCAAGGATATTGGTCTAAAATCTTCTTTCCTTGATGTGTCTTTTCCTGGTTTGGGTATGAGGTGATATTAGCTTCATACAATGAGTTTGGTAGGGTTCCTTCCTTTTCAATTTCTTGAAATACTTTGACAAGTATTGGAATGAGTTCTTCTTTGAAGTTCTTGTAGAACTCGGCTGTGAATCCGTCTGATCCTGGGCTTTTCTTGGATGGTAGGCTTTTGATGACTTCTTCTATTTCATTGCTTGATATTGATCTGTTTAAATTGTGTATGTCCTCCTGGTTTAGTTTGGGAGGAGCATATGTCTTTAGAAATTTGTTGATGTCTTCAGTATTTTCTATTTTGTTGGAATAAATTTTCAAAGTAGCTTCTCATTATGTTCTGTATTTCAGTGGTGTCCGTTGTGATATTTCCTTTTTCATCATGAATTTTAGTAATTTGAGTTTTCTCTCTCCTTCTCTTTGTTAGTGTGGCTAAGGGTTTGTCTATTTTGTTTACTTTTTCAAAGAAACAACTTTTTGTTTTGTCAATTTTTTGAATTGTTTCTTTTGTTTCAATTTCATTGATTTCAGCTCTGATTTTAATTATTTCCTGTCTTCTACTACTTTTGGTGGTGTTCTTTCTGTTCTTTTTCTAGGACTTTGAGCTGTAATGTTAGGTCATTTAGTTGTTAACTTTTTATTCTTTTTTGGAATGTGCTCCATGCAGTGAATTTTTCACCTAGTGCTGCTTTCATAGTGTCCCAGAGATTTTGATATGTTGTATCGTCATTCTCATTTACCTCTAAGAATTTTTTTTATCTCCTCCCTGATGTTTTCTGTTATCCATGTTTCATTCAATAGCATATTATTTAGTCTCCAGATGTTGGAGTAATTTCTGTTTTATATTTTGTCATTGATTTCTAATTTCATTCCATTATGATCTGATAGAACACAAGGCAATATCTCTTATTTTTTTGCATTTCCTAAGGGCTTCTTTGTGGCATAACATATGGTCTATTTTCAAGAAGATTCCTTGTGCTGTTGAGATGTATATCTCAAGTGTATTCGCTTGTTGGTGGATAGAATATTCTATATATGTCTGTTAACTCTAGGTTATTAATTGTGTTATGGAGTTCTGTGGTTTCTTTGTTCAGTTTTTGTTTGGAAGATCTATCCAGTGGTGACAGTGGTATGTTAAAGTCACCCAGAATTATTGTGTTGTGGTCAATATTTGAGTCCTGGAATTGAGAAGGATTTGTTGGATATACAGGGATACACCGTTGTTTGGGGCATAAATATTTATGATCATTATGTCTTCCTGATTTATGGTTCCCTTAAGCAGTATGAAATTCCTTCTTTATCCCTTCTGACTAACTTTGGCTTGAAGTCCACTTTATCTGATATAAGGATGGAAACCCCCGCTTTTTTACTGAGTCCGTGTGCATGGTAGGTTTTTCCCATCCATTCACCTTTAGTCTGTGGATGTCTTTTTCTATGAGATGAGTCTCTGGAAGGCAGCACATTGTTGGGTCTTTCTTTTTAATTCATTCTGCCAGTCTATGTCGTTTGATTGATGAGTTTAGGCCATTAATTTTCAGTGTTATTATTGAGATATGATTTGTATTCCCAGTCATTTGGGCTTATTTGTGGTATTTAACTTGACTTGGTTTCTCCTTTGAATGGATTTTTCTTTAAGGTAGTTCCTCCCTTTGCTGACCTACATTGTTGTTTTTCATTTCCTCCTTATGGAATATTTTGTTGAGAACATTCTATAGCACAGGCTTTCTATTTGTAAATTCTTTTAATTTTGTTTATCATGGAAGGATTTTGTTTCATCTTCCAATCTGAAGGTTACTTTTGCTGAGTATAGGATTCTCTGTTCTTTCAGAGCTTGAAATATGTGGTTCCAGGCCCTTCTAGCTTTTAGAGTCTGGGATGAGAAATCTTCTGATATCCTTATTGGTTTCCCCCTATATGTAATCTGATGCTTTTCTCTCACAGCCTTTAAAATCCTATCTTTATTTTGTATGTTAGGCATTTTCATTATAATGTGCCTTGGTGTGGATCTGTTGCAATTTTGTGCATTTGGTGTTCTGTAAGCCTCTTGTGTTTGGTTTTCCATTTCATTCTTCAGGCTTGGGAACTTTGTTGATATTATTTCATTGATTAGGTTGTTCATTCCTTTGGTTTGTATCTCTGTGCCTTCCTCAATCATGATAATTCTTAAATTTGGTCTTTTCATGGTGTCCTATAGTTCTTGGAGATTCTGTTCATAATTTATTACCATCTTCTTTGTTTGGGCAACTTTATTTTCAAGATTAAATATTTTGTCTTCATTGTCTGAGGTTCTGTCTTCCAAGTGGTCTAGTCTTTTGGTGATACTTTCCATTGATTTTTTAATTTGGTTTATTGTTCCTTCATTTCAAGGATTTCCATTTGTTTTTTTTTTTTTTTTTTTTGAGAATCTCTTTTTGTTGAAATGATCTTTTGCTTCCTGCAGTTGTCGCTTTTAACTGCTTATTAGTATGATCATTCATTGCCTGCATGTGCTCTCTTAACTCATCCTTTGCTTCATGAATCATCTTAATCATGTATAATCTGAAGTCCTTTTCTGACCTGTCTTCTACCGTACTGTCACTGGGTTCTATTAATATAGAATCTAGGTTTGTTTGGATCATTTTCTTTTCTTGTTTTTTCATGTTGTTCATGTATCTTCCCCTCTAGCAGTGCAGATCTGGGTATTGCAGTTTCCCCACTATAGGCTTATAGTTACCCTATAGGTTTCCAAACTTTTTTTTAAGGGGGAGATCAATATTAGCAATGCCCAGTTCAGACAGTATGCAGTCCTAGACCAAATAGCCCCTATGAGGACATTAACAATATTGTCAAAATAAACAGAATGAGTTCAATTATTATCTTCAGTATAACAAATAGATTTGCAACATGCTCTACAGTTTCTAATGGAGGGCAAAGATGATGTGGAGGGGTGTAGGATGTAGCTGTTAATGGGATAAGAAAAGAATATATAGAAGTTCTAGATAATAAAAAGAGTGAGAGTGTAATCAAAAGAAGTTGGTTGTTAGCATGCGAAAAGTGAGAAAGAGACTCTGAGGGAACAGTTAAACAAAAGGAAAAGAAAGCAAGAGAAGTAAAGAAATAAAAACTTAAAATTTTTCAATAAGGAGAAAAAAGAAATTCTACACTATAACAGTCATTTAGTATTCAAACCTCCTAGCTTTCAGTAGCCTGATATATGAGAGGTACCTGACAATGAGCTTCCAGTCTCCAGCAGGCTTCTCAGGATGGGATTTGCCCAACCTAAAGATGGAAGATACTGCTTCCAGGATTATCCAAAATGGCCGCTGTGGCTTAGAAATGTGTTGGCAAATGGGGAGCTGCAGCTCAGGGTGTGGGCGTGGTCGGCTGGAGGTCCTGGAGACAGGGTGCGGTTGGTCATGCAGGGGTCCTGGAGGTGGGGAGCATTCAGTCGATGTGAGGGCCCCAGAGGCAGGGAGTGATTTTTTGGGCTGAGAGATCCTGGAGATGGGCTCAGTCAGTCTGGCCAGGGGTCCTATGGGACCTGGCTGTTATCTCAAAATGGCAGCAGCCACATGTAACCAAACCTGCAGGTACTGTAACAGTGAACTTGCAGGTAGCAGCAGGCAGCTGGCGCTCCACTGGCTGGCTGTGGTCAGTTTTCTGACTGCTGTCGGAGGATCAGGAGGTGAACCTCAGCGGTGGGTGATGGATAGGCAGGCGATGGACAGGCAAGAGGCAGGCAAATGGCGAATGGTAGGCACTTGACAGTGAGCAATCCACACTCAAAATGGTGTCAATATGCTGGCAGACTGCAGGTGATCGCAGTAGACAAATGGGGTAAACAGCAGGGGATTGATAAGTAACGAAAACTGCCTCACCAAGAAACAGATATCCCTCTGCTTGAAACCTGAGTTATGGAACAACAAGGAACGCAGCCTCCATCTAGTCTGCCATTTTGGATCCTGCAATATCATTTTTTTGTCTTGTCTTTTGTCTTAATAAACCTTTTTTAAAACATGTAAAAGTCATTTTTAACTCACAACTTCACAAAACAGGAAGTAGGGTGGATTTGGCTGGTCTCTGCTTGCTTCTAAGTAAATGGTGACTCCTTTTTAGTTCCCTCAGCACAACCCAGAATTCTCCCACCTCTCAGCACCTCACAGCGCCCTTTTTAGTCCAAACAGATATTCACTCTTGCCTCATTCTTTTAAAAAAAATTAACCATAGTCTTATTTTATCATCTATTTTTCATGTACATAAAAAGAAAAACAGGGAAGTAATTTGGCAATTTTCCTAAATGTGTTCCCATGTGAGCCCAACTCTCTGAGTGATTCTGACCAAGTACTGAGTATCTGTAGTTGCTCACTCACATGGTCCTGGGTACTTTGGGCACACTGTGGTGCCCTCTCTTGTCTCCAACATGGTCTTTCAGGCTGCAGCACCCACTCTGGAAGTCTGTTGCTGGCGGTTCTCTGATCCTGTAGGAAACCATGAAATGGCTGTACTCCTTCTCACTGCTTCCTCATTCTATTACCTGTTCAAAGGGTTTTGGGAGTTTCTGCTACTTTCAGTTGAACCTTTTGGGGTGCAACACGCTGTCCTTTGCCACATAGACTAGGGACTCACCGTAACTCAGCTCTGCCTGCTTTTATGAGCTTCCTTTCATACATTACTGCTTTGCAGGAAAACGTGGAATAAGGGTCTTCCCTCAATTATCCATACCTGCTTCACTCATATCACAGTCATGCCGTGACTTCAGTCAACATGATGACCATTTATGTTGTGTGTGTGGTGGGGGGTGGCTGAGGATTGAACCCAGCACCTTCACAACACGGCAAGTCCTCTGCCACTGAGCTCGTCACCAGCTCATCATCAGCCCTTAAAGTCCCTGAAGACATTTCAAAGTGGCAGTCAGATTTCATGCAGGTACTGACAGTGTGTGTCACTTGATTGAGGTGACAATGTGCACAATCAGTCCCAAGTTTACACCTGCTTGCACAGCGTTGCTGGCTGGCCCTGACTTGGAGAAGCAGCTGCAAGTCATTCTGACCTTAAGACACCTTCCAGTTTCCAAAGTACTAAAATATGAAAAGTGTGCATTTCAGAAGTGATGAAATAGGTAGTTTGAGTGCCAGTGTGACCTTGTGGGGTGGTAACTACCATCCTCCTTGTCCACAGAGGGAGACGCCCTTGCCTCCACTCTAGCAGCAGCCTAGCAGCTTTCCCACTTCTGCCCTGGGCTCTGCTGTCAGCCTGGGGCCAGTGATCGTGCGGACACAGAGGTCAAGGTCTCACGCCTGGTCAGTGAGCTTCCCGTGTCTGCATTCATTCCTAGGCAAAGCCCAGGTCCTCTCCCAGGCCTAGCTGCCCCGCAGCCTGCCCATGTTCCCTGCCCTTCCCAGCTCTCATCTCACCTACACCTCAAGCCTCTTGGTCCCTCAAACTTGCTAGATATGCGCAGGGCATTGACCGGGGCCCTTCCTGCTCTGGGAGAGTTCTTCTCCCTTTTTTTGGTGGACTCCCCATTCCTGCCCTTTAGGTCTCCACTGAAGAGTCCCGTTCCAGGCAGGTGCCTCCTGAGCTCTGCCTGTGTGTCGAGTCTCAGCAGCCTGCAGTTGTCCACACTCCCTGCTGGTTTTCCTCCTTGGCTTTTCTTAGGTGCACTATCTTGTTTCCCTCTTTTTTTTTTGTCTCTACTACTGGAATTCGTCTGCCATTACTTCACACTCATCCGTGTTTCTTCTGGTTTCTCCTTAGGGTTTTCTCCAATGTACTGTTCAATTTGCTGAGTCACAGTCTTTTGGTCTCCCACTAGATCGTGAACTCTGCAAGCAGGGATTTCTGACTTAACTACATTTTTTTTTTATATCTTAGCACTTAAAACAGTACCTGTCTTATAGTACATGTTCTGTAGATTTTTATAGAGTTAATAAGTGAAAAAAATGTAAAGTACCCTGCATAAAGCAGTTGGAATATAATAGTATTCAAAAACTGCCAATTATTTCCTCCCATTTCATTTCTCAGATAATTATGTTATATCAAATTCTTGTGAATTAGATATTTTAAAATATGGAACCCACTATTAAATGAATCTTCTTGGGCATCTTTTAATGAAGTAAAAAGGAATTAAATAATTACCCTGTCTACCTACTTGCAAATCTTAATTTTTCACATTTATTGGCTTATTTAAAGTGATGTATCCCTGTTTATTGCATTTCTGTTTCCCAAAGGAGCTCATTACTGTACCTTAGGAAGGCCATTCTGGGTGAAGGTCTTACTTAAAAAGGTTTGCCCGGCAATATGTACAAAGAGAAATAGATCTGTAAAGGGTCTGATCAAACGCTTTGCATGTATGCTAACAGCGTGCAAGGATTTAAAGCAAAAACTCTGTTGTAACACATTTCCCCTTTTTGACTTTAAAAGGGCGTACACCTGACGTAGTCTGGAGGTTTGCACGTGACTCTGCCCGCCCTTGGCCCCGAGGGAGAGCTGAATCGTGCAGTGCTTGGTATTACATGATCAAATGAGAATCCTCTGATCATGCAGTGAAAAGCTTTTTGAAGTTGAGTGCTGATTCCATTGGGTCTCCACTTACCCCAGTCCAACCGTTCCTCATATACTCTAGTTAAAAAGTTTCCTGGCAAAACTTAAAAAGAAGAGTCACCCAGATTTTAAGCACTCTGTAGCATGTAATCATTAGACAAGTGAAGAGTCGAATATGGAAATCAGGTCTGAGTGGAGGAAGCATATTTCTTCCTTCATGTCTTCAATTCAAAATAAAAGATCCCATGACTACAAGTTGAAATAGTCTAGGAGGAACAAGTGTGGAGATTCTGCCCCCTCTTTCCTGTCCCTTACAAAGCCAAATTACTCTGGGGTAAAGTAGCCCCACTTATCCCATGGCCACTTACTTCTACAAAACCCAGTCTCAAGAAACAGGAAGCAAATGACCTGAGCAACCAGCCTGCTTTGGTGAGATGGTCTCCCTGCAGCATCCTCGGCCCCCATCCTTTCTCCCACTCACCTCAGCAGAAGGTTAAGGTGGGGGGTGCATAGTGCTGCTGGGTGAACACCCTGGGTTTCCGTGGCTTGTCTCCATGGACTTGTGTCTTTGTGCTGGGTGGGGCGGATTTCAAGGTCCATTTTGCAGGTGCATTCTGTTTGGGTCCATTTGAGCTCTTTGTCAGTTTTTCAGAACTACAAGATCTGTTGGGAATAATTGCACCCATACCACAAAACCCACTCTACGAGCTCACTGAGCAGATATCTCGGGCTGATTTACAAAGTTAACCTTTGAGTAAGACTTGGTTACCTCAGACCTCACAAGGGTGGAGGGGTCGTGGGTGCAGATGTGAGCTGAGTGTCTGTCACTTTAAACCAGACCTGGTGCCTCCTCCTCCCTGTGCTTTTATCTGTCTCTCTACTGAGTCTCCTGCTGATCCATTCCTCCTTATATCAAAACTGATGTACTAATTACAGAGAATTATCAGGCAAAGTCTGCAGTTGCTTGAGGTTCAGCTTCTAAAGCACGGAGACTTCTGAAACTGTATTTTTATTGCCACCTATTTCTGTTCTGATTTGCTATTACACAAATTACTGTAGATGCTGGGACAATGAAGTTACGTGTTCTGCAAGTCGCTCCTTGGACTGCCTCCAGGTCGCTTCCCTCCCCCTAGATGGTGAACCTCTGTGTGCTGGTAAACAGTGGGCTCAGGAGGGTGGGCCCAGTTGGAAGGCTTCCTGCTGGGACAGCCTGGAACAGGTGCTTCCTCAGCCCCATTCCAAATGCGGTTCTTTCCTGTGACTGCTGAACAAGTCACCACAATGTAATGGCTCAGAATGATATAGGTTGATTGTCCCACAGCTCTGGAGATCAGCTGTCCAACGTCCAGAGGTGTCAGGTTTTGGGCAGGGTTGGGGGCCATGTTCCTTCTGGAGACTCTAGGGCCAGCTCTTTCTTCATCCTTTGTAGCATCTTGAGCTGCCTGTATGCTTGGCCTAGAACCCCCCAATCCCTCATCTTGAGATCAGTTAGCATAGCATCTTCCTGGCTCTTCTTGCCCTGCTTCATTAGCACATCTTCTTGACCTGGAGCCTCCTGCCTCCCTTTGTGATTTCAGTGGGCCTGCCCAGCTAATCCAGGATCCTCTCCCAGCTTAAGATCCTCAACTTGATTCCCATGTGAAGTAGCGTGTCTAGGTTCCAGGGGACCAGGGCCTGGATGTCAGTGTGCTGGTGTGGGCGTTATCTGCCTGCCGCCCAGGGTGGGGCTTGCACTACTGGGAGCTGGGGCCCCACTGCCGGGTCCTGCAGGGTTCTGGAGGCACGGTCCTCAGATGGCCAGCAGCTGTAAGCTACACACGTCAGAGGAGATGTCAGCAGCAATGATCCACATCATCAAAGAAAGATGAAGGTCCTCCGCATTCAGATGTTCTGTCTTCAGGAAGACACAATACAATAGATAATACTCAAAGAGTACCACTGTTGAAAAGGGTAAATGTCAGCTTTGTAAAAAAAAAAGTGTAGTCAGTTTTCCCAAAACTGCTGAAAATTTGCCTATGCAAAATACTACCTTTTTCAGTAAGCCTGGATAAACAGTTGTAGGAGGCACTCTCACTTTTATGCCTCTAGCTATTATTGCTGATAATGGTTTGGATTTATGGTAATTCTTCCTCTGAGTACTTTAGCGCCCCTTCAAGTTCGAGGCATACATAAAGTTTGCTTTTGCAGTGTTGGTTGATTTAACATATTTCAAACAAGTTGCCTCAATCAGAAGGGATTTTCTACCACTGTTCTGAAGGAAATCTAATGCCACAAGCTGAAGGGGACGGGTGAAGATTTGTCTACCATTCCATTCCTCCTTAATTTTACATAGGACTCTATTTAAAGTAAGTGAACAGCTGAGATCAGTTTCATGGAAGCTCGTGGAGCAGGTGAGGTTGTGTAAGAAACGAAACAACAGGTTGCCTGCCGGATGTGTGGTTGCCACAAGGAGGGACCACCCCGATCCTGGAAGCAAGGAGCAATTGCCTTCATTTTCAGGAGCAGAAAACGGTGATTCGGCATGTCCATCCCTTGTGGGCACAACTCTGGAGGTCCAGGCCAGTGGAGGACTTTTGGGTCTCTGCATTTACTAGGGGATGGTCCAGCTGGAGCCTGGACATGAGCAAGACAGATGCTCTGCCAACCCCACCACAGTGCCTCCTTCTGGCCAGCCCACGACAGCTCATGCGTGGCAGGATGACCCTGGCTTCCTTGGGTTTGTGCGCCTCTATTTATCTAACCCAGGGGAGGATAACATGCATTTCCATTCTCTCTTCCTACCTCCAGATCCTCTCAGCCCTGTTCTCAGAGGGCAGCTGAATAACTGCCCCTGAGTAAGACCCAAGCAAGAGGCAGAGCTCAGGATGATGGGACTCAGGATCCTGGGCTTTCTTTTCTCTGTCTCTAGACACTTGAATTTGGCCAGCTTTCATTTGCCAACCAGGCAACGCCCAGGAGGTCTGAGGCTAGGCATGCTCCCCGCTGGCCACGACAGGACAAGGCCCAGGAGTTCACCTTAGTTGAGGGAAGGGGCTGCTTCTGAAGGAGAACCTGAAAACAGGCTTTGCACAGGTGGTGTCATGTCTCCTTGGAAGATGGACAGAGGTGGAGGAGACGGCAGCCCCACCTTGGAGAGAGATTGGAGCTGGTGGTGAAGGCCACATCTCAGCAGGAGCTACAGCCCGTGCAGTGGACACCTGAGCAAGCTGGGCACTCAGAGGGATGCCCAACCGAAAAGCACAGGCCATGTCACGCTGGGCGTGTTCTTCTTCTTTCCACCTGCGACAGCAGCCTGTGTGAGCTACACCCTATCAGGCAGTCCTCAGACTCTATCTTTGAACTACACAACAAATCTTTCCTTTCTTGGATGAATTTTGATGCCGGTTTCTGAGCACCTTCTGGGAAAGATGGCCTGTTTTGTTGTCATTATTTTTACCTTTTAAAAATGGAAGTATCATACACTACACAGAAGTGCTGCTTTGTAAGTGTACATCTCAATATGGTATGACCAGTGAGACCACAACCTAGGACAAAAAGCAGACAACATTGCCAGCCCTCTCCCGGGTGGATTCTGCTCTGAGTTCTAGCACCATCCCTGGGCCTTCCCTGTCTGTGAACTTTGTATAAACTGACCTTTTGTCATGTGTGTTCTTTGGGGCTTGGCGTCTTCCTCTTAACATTACGTTTGTGAGATTCGTCTAAGTTGTTGTGACTTGGACTTTAACATTCCCTGGGCCTCTGGGTCAAGTGAGATGGATTTCACAAACATCTGAGGGACCAATTCTGTGGTTAGTGATGGAGACAGCTTGTTCCCACATCCGCTTTCTCTTGCCAGGGTGCTGTTTCCTCAGTAGGCCTGACTGCTCTCTGTAGGAGTGCTTCTTGAGACAGGTGTGTCTCAGCTTGCATTCCTCCTGACTGGTAAGGCTTGGCTCAGGGTGACTTTGACCACTTGCTAAAGTTAGATCCTGCCTCAGCAAATAAGACTGACCATCCCTGAGATCATTCATGGTTAGGCCAAGAAGCCCAGGCAGACCAAGCCCTGGGAAACAGCCACAACTGGTCCAGGTCAGCAAACATGTGAACCTTTAAGTTCAGGAACCACTGGAACCACTGCATGGCTCTGCGTTGAGAGACCTGCCTTCCTTCCTGTGTTCAGTGTGGGTGCACACCCTGGCTTGCCCAAGATGGGTGCTCATGGTCTGGAATGCTTTTCCGTTAAAGAAGACAAACATCCATCCTACAGGCAAACCTCACATGTGAGTGAGGCCTTACAAACCTTTATTCACATTTAGAGGGAATGATTATACAACTGTGAGGCAGGGATAAATGTCATTCTTGTAGCCTTGAGGTTAATATTGTAGCTATTCTTTGTAGTTGCACAGTGCATAAATCACAAGTTCAGGAAGTGTACAGTGTTGCTTTAAGGTGGTAGTCCATGAGTAACAACCATTTCCTTATTTTTGGACAATGTTGTTTTCTCCCCCCACCCCATTATTATACCTTTGAGGGGACTTTTTTTTGTACATTACCTTTTCCTTCTTTTGACTGCCTTCCTTAGGACACACTCCCAGGAGCAGAGTGAATGTTCTGCTTTGGTGGTTGTAACTGTGGCCTTACAATTGGTGGTGTGTTGCACCCAATTTACTTTACAAAAATGTATCCCAGAGATATGGAAGTGTCCCATCTTAACTTTGATGAGAAGAATGGAGGAACTTTAGATTATGTAGAAGGAAATGAGGGGGGGCTATGAAAAATCGTGGAATGAGACAGTCATCAATACCCTATGTACAAGTATGATAGCACGAACGGTATGAATCTACGTCGTGCACAACCATAGAAACTGAATGATGTACCCCACTTGTGTACAATGAATCAAAATGCAGTCTGTAAAAAATAAAAAAATAATAATTGTTTTTTAAAAAAGAAGTGGAGAGATAAAACTTAAATGCAATATTGGGAACCCTGAAAAAAAAAACAAGACCTCATGTTACTAAAAATATTTAATTTTTTTTTTGTTTTTTTATTGTGTGTCCAGTCTTACCATCTTAGAATTTGTATTTATTCAGAAACTCTAAAGCCCCCAGGTAGTGTAAAGATGAAATGAACTCCTGTTCCTAAAGCACATATGGCAAGGATTCGTGTGCTTCATAGGTGTGTTCTGTCACTGGGGCTTCTCCTGGTTGGTTAAATCTGATTTTAGTGCCTCCTGAGGCAGCTGCTTGGTTTGCCCTTTTCTGTTTGCTCTCTGGAGTCGTGTGCTTTATGCTCATGCCTTCTCTGGCTCCTTCAGCCACTGTACCTGCTGGAACTCTTGACCGGTTAATAGGAGCTGTTTAAGGAGCTGGAGTGGCCAGGAGGCAGGCCCAGTGAAGGCCCTGGGGGCCTATGGACTCTCAGGTCTTCATGTTTGTGGTTTCTTCTTCCCAAACCTGCCTTTGCTTCCTGTCCCTCATTTCAGCCAAATATCCCTTCCTCTAGGGGCTGCCCTGACCAGCTTGTCCTGTGGCACACCCAGCCCCGCCCCCTGTCCTCCACCACCAGTTGGTGTCCTTGGTCATGGGTGGTGAGTCTTAGTTACTTGTTGGCACACTTGCTGCTGCCCCATTAGGTGATAAGCTCCATGAGGGCAAGGGCTTTGTGCTCCTGTCCCCTTTCATCTGCCTGGGGCAGTGGTCCTGACACACAGTGGCCACTCAGTGATGCTTGCTAGTGATGAGCACAGCCAGCCAGGCGGCCATCTGTACTGCCACCTCACCCGTCTGCTGCTGCTGCTTCCCCTGATGTTGTTACCTTCTCTCTGCCATCTCTCCCCACCCCTCCTGCAGACTTGCTTGTCCTCTTGTTTCATCCACAGAGTGAAAACATGAGGACCAGTGGCCCCTGACTAGGTGCTTCACATCCAAATGTTCCAGCACCTGGCTCAGCTTGGCTCACTCGTCTACTGCGGTCTGATCATCTGTGGCTGGAGCCGGGGACTATGGGCAGGGCCAGTGACACCCACCAAGGAGGCGTTGGTGGTGGGGAGGAGGAAGGAGACATAGGATGGAGCGCTCCCATACCTTCCACAGCCTGTCCTCCAGCATGCCTCGCCTCGCAGCCTCTGCTTCCTGGAGTGCCCACACCTTGGGAGGGGCCACGAGGCAGCCGCGGCACAGCGGTGGGCAGCACCAACAAGCAAGCAAACACACCTGTCAAGAGGCTGAGATTCGAGTGAGTGAGACAGATGATGAACATGATGTGGATCAATAAAAACGCTCTATTACAAGGGAAATATGAAAACATCGCAAATGCTGAGAAATTGAGATATGAAAGAAAAATGTGAAATGATTCAGTTTCAAAATAAAAATAAATAGGTTAAAAAATGCGAGCAGTGCCTCAGGAGGGGAGGACCTGAGAGGGGGTGTGGTGGGAAGGAAGGTGACATTCCAGGGAATGCTTGAGAGCTGCGCCCGCAGACCCTGGGGGATCCGGGAGGGCGCCCTGGGCCCTGGGAAGAGCCAGCACAGGCTGCCGTGGGCTGTGCGCTGTGCCCTGGAGTGGAGACAGGAGCCAGCCGGGCCCTTTCTCCGAGACAAGGCCCTCGTCGCTCTTTGACACCCTGACTTGTGTGTTCCTGGACTTTACAAGCACTTCCTCCTGCCGTCTCCATCTTTTAGCTTTAGGTGACTTACTTAGAACTGAATCCTCAGATCGTCTCCAAGAGTGTGGAAGGGAGTTAAAGACACAGGGCTCTCCCAAGTGGCCCTGGTGGCCACCATGGAGAGGGACTGCTGCTGGGTCCCCTATGCACACCTGGACGTCCTTCAGGGGCTACTTATCAGGTATCCAGGACCTGTGCCTGTGGTCCTCCTTGTAACAGGCAGGGTTGACGTCCTACTTTTCTCTGATGAGACCTCTGAATAGCAAAGAAGTTAAAGAGCCCAGGGTCACACAGGGTGAGCTGGACAAAGCCAGACAGAGCACACACTGCCCCTGCCACTGACCCCCCTTGGGTGGCCCTTTTGAATGGACAGCCTTATTGTGCCACCTTTGTGCATGAGTGGCACAGTGTGCCTGCCACTGGTTGTTTTAGTCAGCTTTGTGTTGTGTGACCAGGAACAACTTGAGGGGAAATTTAGTTTGGATGGATGGTTTTAGATCTCTCCATAGGCAGCGCCCCACTGGTCTGGGCCCCAGTGAGGCAGAGGAAGGCTGCTCCCCTCGAGGCAGCCAGGAAGCAGAGGGGTTGTGGAAGGGGCCCCAGGGAAGATGAGCCACCTGCTCCAGCCATACCCCACTTGCCTACATCTACCACCCAATTAGCTCATTCAGACTAGTATGAACTGATTAGAGTACAGCACTCATTACACAGTCATTTTACCTCAGAACATTCCTGCATTAACAGCAGTTTTGGGGGGAATACCTCACATTCAAACCATAATACTGGCGTAAATTCTTTCTTGCCTTCGGGAAGTCATGTCGCACCTGTATTAGCTGAAAAGATAAATAAATAAAAACAGGGTATTTGCAGTTGAACAGACCAGGGTCTAAATCCAGGCTCTGCCACCTACCACTTTGTAACCTGGCAAGTTATTCAGGTTTGTGATCCTAGTTCCTTATCCATTACGGAGTGGTGCCACCTGAGTCTCAGACTCAGGTGCACAGTTAGACAGTGTGTGTGAGGGGCTGGCACTGTTCACAGTGCCTAGCTGGTCAGTAGGTACAACTTACTGACCTAGCCAGGTACAACATGTGAGGAGTGAGTGATTTAAAAAAAATCAGTCTCTGTTTCTTCTTTATAATCATTTTCTTTTGGTGGGATGCTGTGTGACTTTTATCCACAGACATGCGACATTCATCTGCAGCCCTTTGAGGTCATCTAGCCTGAGTAAATGCTAGTTTTTCCAGTCCACTCTCCTGTAACTCTCAGGAGTCTCTTGATAAGAGAGCAGCCTGATAATCTCACAGCTCTCCTTTACGATTAGTCGTGAATGTGTATTCCATTATTTTAATTGGGCAGCAGAAGATTATGTCAAGTGCTCTCCCAGGCCTGTTTGATCAGGGCTGTCAAAGGTTGCTGGAAACAAGGGCAGTGTTGGTGGCACCTCCTCTTAGGAGCTCTCTTCTTTCCTGTCTCTTCAGAGCCTTGAGAATAGTATATGGGCACAAGGCTGACTCCTGATCTCAAACGGGAAACTCCCTTTACTCATTTCCAGTCTCCTTTTTAGCGCTTAATCTTTTACTCTTTGATCTGAGTGTTTGATTATGAGTGATAAAATATCTGTCGCATCTGAGACTGGTTCTTCAGCTTTCCTCCACTCACTCTGGTGGTGAAGAATCCAAACACCATTTTCCTCGGGCTGCCTGGAACAGGGATGGTGTCTTTACATGATTCATGCACTGGCAGAGAAGTGTGTGTGTGTATAAGATCATACTGATGATGTGTAGAGATGTGTGGCCTTACATGTGAGTGAAAGGTGACACTGTATTTAAGAGAGTTTTAGTTGCTGCCTGATGATAACGTGTATGCCTTACATGTGAAGAAGTTTTTCGTGTTTTGGACTTGAGGAATTAGTAAGGTCTTATTTGTACCTGAAATAATGGGTACAATGGTAGTATTGATATATGTACCATTTGGAATTCATGTTTTTTTTTTTTCTGGTTTTATCAAAGGTGTTAAAAAGTTTCCCTTTTGTTCCCTGCCCAGTTCAGCTTAGTAAAATGCATGGACATGTCCAGTATTGCATGCATACAAGCCCTGGAGTCACCAAGATGAGCAAGACATGGTTCCTGCCCGTGGGCAGCTGATGGCAGTCCCTGAATTGTGAGCATGTGTTTGTAGTGCTATACAAGAGAACCTAGACTGAGGTGTATGGCTGATGTGTCATGGGAGTATGTGGAGGGACTGGCTTTTTGCCAGACAACAGTTTTACGAGATGTTCAACTTGAGTTTTGAGTTAAAGTGAAGAATGGCCAGATGCTGAAAAACTGTATCACAGCCATGGAAAATGTTAGCAAAATCTCAGGGTCTGAGAGTACAAAGGTAGACACATAGTTAGGAGAAGTGAAGCAGCTGTTAACAAAGGCCAGATATAGAGGGGACAGGCACAAGAGGAGGTCACAGAAAGATGGGGTTAGTTCCGGTTCTGGAGGACCTTCTGTGTTCTGCCCTGGATCTTGAGCTGGTCTACAGTTGGGCCCATTCCTGGGTTATGTGGGAAGGAAGTATGTGTGGTGGATGATGGGCAGTGGATAGATGGATGGATGGTGGATCGATGGGAAGGTCTCACAAAGGCAAAGAAACCAGCTTAGGGGCTTTTGCAATTGTCTAGGAAAGGAATGAGGAGGATCTAAACCTGTGTGGAGGTGTAGAAATAGAAAGACAAGATGTGTTGAGTAGTTAGGAGATGAAATCAGATGCTGAAAAAATGCAGGGAGTGAAAGATAGGGCCATAATGATGCTGAAAAATGCCACCAGGTGTCTGACTTGGGGGTCATGTGGGTGCTGAACTGGGAGGACTGAAGTGGAGCCCATTTGATGAGGAAGATAACAAATCTAGCTCAGGACGTTTGGGACAGCTACATGGTCAGGGTAGTAGAGTTGGATACTTAAGTCAGGTTTAGGGATGAGATCAGAGAAGTGCAGACTTTGGCATCAAGGGATTACACAATCCTGTAGGGGACAGTCATGTGCAAGGATGCTCGCAGCATGAAGAGAATAGGGGTGCAACTGGAACACTGTGGAACATCATTGTGTAAGAAGGTGGGCAGGAGGAGCTGCCTCAAGGTCACTCAGAATGAATAGTCGGAGCCCCAGAGAGGCAGTGTCCTGGGTCCTAAGACATTTCCAGAGCATCAACTGTTAGCAGTCACACTCCAGAGAACTGTCCTGCACAGTCAGGATTGAAGTCCACCATAGGCTTGGCCCCCTGGAGTTCACTGGTTACCTTGGTGAGAATGGGATTTGCAGCCTGCTGGTGCCAGCAGGCAGATTTTGTTGGATTCAGGGGTGCAACAGCTGGAGAACATAGAGGCTGCAGCTGTAGACAGGTCTCACAGCCACCTGAGAGGGCAAGGAGGAGAATGCTCCAGAAGAGCCAGTGTTGCTGGGTGCATGCTACAGGGGTATGGTTGTGTTTCCCAGGAGCAAGCTGATGTTGAACCGTTTACTGCTGTGGGAAGTAGGACATACTTCTCTTTGGTTGTGTGCGTTTGTATTGTTGCAAATGGAGATTTTATTTACACTAATCAGGAACAAATAATTTAGTATGCCCTGTATATCCATTAATTTGTTTTACATGTTGGCTTGATCATCCCATTATTGGATATTTAAATATTGCTAAAACATTAATCTTCCCAAGAGAGCCGTGTTTTATATCCTCTGTAGTTTTCTTCCTAGTATTCCCTCAAAAATGCTGTTTATATTCCTGGCAGCATTAGCAGCTCTACGACACCTTGCTGCCTAAAGAATATCATTCCGCAGATTCGTCTGAGGAATCTGAGGATCCCATCTGAGTTCCTTAGTGAGATGCCCAGGTCCTTGATATTTTGGCCCCCAACCCCAGGCTGAGCTTTTGACTTCCTGCAGCCCTCACCCTCCAGGTTCCAGAAGAAGATCCAGCTACTCCGTTTTCCTGACCACCAGCTCCCACCCGTGTGTACCCCTTTTCCTCTTTGCCCTCTCTCCAGGCAGCAGGGCACACCCTGCTCTTTCTCTAGGAGCCTGCTGAGTGACCATGCTGGGGCCTTTCCCAGTGGGGCTGGCTGTTTCTTCTGCAGTGGCGAGCTCCTTTCCAGTCCCACCTGTCGAAGACTGAGTGTGCTGCATCGCATCAGTGTGCTTCCTTCTTGTCTCCCACCTGAGGTCCTGGTCTCCACCTGGCAAGGGACTCCTGTGTGGACTACTCCATGCCTGGCCTCATTCACACACAGGGTCTCCCAGCCTGCAAAGCTCACCTTGTCCTCCGCTTCTTTCCAGGGAAGCAGTTCAAGTGCACAGTGTGTGACTACACAGCAGCCCAGAAGCCACAGCTGCTGCGGCACATGGAGCAGCACGCCTCCTTCAAGGTAAGAGATGTGGGAAGATAGAGATGGAGCTGCTGGCTGGAAACGACTGCTTTGGGGCTTCACCTTCACTTTCAGGCCCCTAAGCTGTCCACACCTGGAGTCCGAGGAATACCTCAGTTTCCTCTGTGCTTTCTCTCTGCCAGTGTGGCATTTCTCTCTTCCAAGACAAGAAACAGTGTGTGAAAGGATGCAGACAGAAGACAAGGCTCGATTTTGCCATAAAAACAAAAACCAGTGATGGTGAGAGAGTGCAGCTTTAGGGATGCTCATGTCTTCAGCTCTGGCTCAGTGTGAGTTCATCACCTGGGGAGTAGCTCTGATGAGGCCTGGCCAGCAGGGCCTTGAGAGCAGAGGCATATCCATTGACCAGCATACGGCAGGGCTCCAGAGAGAGTCCCCTCTATGTTCTTTTATTACCTCCAAGTGACGTTTCCTTAATGTAGGTCACAGTATCCACTTGGTCACTGCTCTTGGTGCAGCTATTGAGCATAAGAACTGTGGTCCAGTTATTTGTTCAGTAAAAATATCTACTTTCCCTAATATCACTTAGGGAAACTTGACCCTTAAAACCACTCCTACTGCTGCTGCTCCTGGTGGTCTGCACACGTGGAAGTGGCGTCATCAGAATCTGCAAATGTGTGGCCCTAACATGATTTTTGAAATGGTGTCTACAGTGAAACCCCAGAGCATCTGGAGTCGGGAAGGGACTGGAGTCACCACACTCACAGCTTACATTTATCAAGCAGCTCGTCCATGTAGCTCTGTGCCAGGAGCTACATGCCTGTCCACCCAGATCTTCCCCATGTAGGCACCCTCACCCTGTTGGAGAAATGAAGAACCTGAATAGCAGAAATCGACTGGTGACCCTTATTCTTTTCTGTCATACCCATGTTCTCAACTGAAGTCACCCTTGTCGTGTTGACTCACTTTGCTCACCACTTATGAGGTGACAAGGACCTTTCCCAGCCGCAAGCCCATCCCATGCTCAGAACTACCTGTGAGACATGGATTCTCTTGCTTTCTCCTCTTAGAGCTAAAGAAGCTAAGTGGCTTGGGGTGAAGGGATGATATGCTGTCAAAGCCCAGCACGTGAAGGAACTGGAATTGGACTTCATCTTCTCGCTGGTGGTCCTGTGCTTTTCTCCTCACATCTTCTCAGTTACTTGTGGCCAGAAAGCGGGCAGGGGCTGGAAATGCCAAAACCATTGCAGCCTGTTGCTTATGTAGCTGCTTTTGACCTCTATACTGAACACTTGGTGGGAGTGTCATGGTGTCTGAATTGGGGAAGGTCTTCAGTGTTATGCATATTTTGTATAAAATCAAAATTAAGAGCTTTATTTCATATTTCTCAGCTCCAAGGCATGCTTCTCTGGCAGACTTCAACTTTTCTGTATTAGTGCATCTATCAGCTGCAAAGTAGAGAGCCAAGACAGCCATTGCCACACGGATGAGGATTGTGGACCCTGCAGAGTCAGTTATCTTCCCAGCTACTCAACATCAGCAGGCTTGGCTTCCAGGCGGTGGTTTTCAGTGTGGATGCTTTCCTTTCCTGACCACACACAGCTGAAGCCGTCTTTCTGCCATGAAATCCTTACTGTTTTCTTTCCAAGATTGTGGCTTCTTTGGTCCAAGTGCAGAGCAGGAGGATTTGGGGATGGTTTTAGTTGAGTTTATGATGTGTGGTTATTACCTTTTTTTCTGCTGTCACACAGTTGGTATCCAGTGCTGGGCCTGTAACTCCTGTGCTGAGCTGGTCCTGGGGACGTGGGCTCCCTCCCTTCCAAGTCATACCATGGCTGGAAGGAGACTCAGGCCTGAGTGAGGATTACTGAAGTCATCCTTGGTCTCTCTTATCCTATAAATCAGGGAACTTTCCTGTGCCAGTTAGTTTAGGGGGTGTTTCTAAGCTAATTGAGTCTAACATGACAAAATGAAATTGCTCCATGTGGACCACCTTCATCCAGACAGTGGCCATTACTCTTTCTCTGTCTTCTCTCCTTCCTACCCTGTATTAGCTTCCTTTGGCTGCCATAATAAATTACCACCAATTTAGTGGCTTAAGACAATACACACTTATTATCTCACAGTTCTGTAATTGAGAAATCTAGCACGTGTCTCACTAACATAGAATTGAGGTATTGGCAGGCTGTTTCCCTCTGGCTGCTCCAGGAGAAAATTCACTCCCTTGCCTCTCCTTGCTCCCCAAGGCCACTTGTGTTCCTCAGCATGTGGCCCCTTCCTCTGTCTTCAGAGCCAGCAGTATGGTATGTTTCATCATGTCTTCTCTGACCCTCCTCTGCTCCTGCAAGGACCCTGTGATGACACTGGGCCTACTCACATGGCCCAGGGTAGTGTCCCCATCTTAAGGTAGATGATTAGCAACCTTGTTCCACCCGCAGTCTTACTTGATTCCTCTTTGCCACATAAGGTGTCCTATTTACAGGTTCCAGGGATTAAGACATAGACTTCTTTGAAGGGGCAATATTCTGCCAATGACATTCCTCCACGTTTTTTTCCTTTCATATCTCTTTATCATAGAACGTTTTCATCATGACCAGGAAGTACATGGTATGCATGTTACCTCTTCATAGTTGTAATGAAATACCTGAGGAAGTCACCTTAAAGGAGCATAGATGTACTTTGGCTCAGTTTCAGAAATTTTGCTCCAAGGTCATTCAAGTCCATTGCTCTGAACTGGTGATGCGACAGAACGTGGCAAGACAGGTGTGATGGAGCAGAACTGCTGATGTCATGGTGAAGCAGAGAGGGAGGGTGGGAGGAGGGGCTGGGGACAAGACACTGTCCTCAAGGGCATGCCCAGGGACCCACTGCCTTCAGCTAGGTTCCTACAGTTCCCACCGCCTCACACTGGTTAGTCCATTCAAATTATGAAGCCCTCAGTGGATTAATCCACTGCTGAAGGTGGAGCCCCGTGATCCAGTGACCTCCCTAAAGCCCCACCTCTGAATATTGCTACACTGGGGACCAAGCCTTCAACACGTGAAGCTTTCAGGTTCATTCCAGATTCAGATCCCAGCCGTATGCATACATAGTTCATACCAGTAGTAAACATTGCTAACAAATCAAGTCTCTGTCCTCAGAAATTCTTAGATACTAATCTATTATACTTGGTTTACAAGATGAAACCATTTTGCTTTTCTAGATGTAGATATTTAATTTGCAATATATAGTTTGTTACATGTTTTCTATTTTTATATCTATACATATATATTTGATTTGTTCTTTTCAGGTATACATGACAGTAGAGTGTGTTTTGACATATTATACACACATGGAATATGACATTCTAATTAGGATCCAGTTCTTTATGTTCATTAATTATGATTTTGAAAATGTTGATTCCTTTCCTCATAGACTTCTTAAATGTATGTTTTGGATGTGGCTGAGGTTATACAGTACGTGCATATTCTTTCTGCTGGAGATTACAGCATCAGATTTATCCTGATAAAGCTCTGCTGGAGCTGTGACCAGCGGGTTTGCTAAGAATTCTTTACCTCAGAGTCGGACAAAGTAATCTCCCAGTCAAAGACAGGCTGGACTATTAATTGTAAATGTTGTCTTTTTATTGTCATTTTATAGGCATTTCTAAAAACATTTAGAAACTACTTTTTTATGATGTAAAATAATTTTTTATCTTACATTATTATAAAAAAAAATCAGCAGTTTTAATGCCTGCTTCAGATTAAGTCTCACGGTTAACCATGCTCCTCATTTGGGTACTTTGGTTGTTCCTGGTTTTTGCTATTAAAAGTAACCCTACATTGGATATGTTCAAACTGAGTATTTGTGTGTCATACTAAAATCTAAAGGGCTATAAACACAGAATGAAGTCCCTCAAATCACTGGGAATTTACTAATGGTAGAGGTGTTACAGGCGTTTCTTGGAGCTGCAGTTAAAACACATTCCCTAGGGTGGAACTGATGCTTTCAACCTCAGAGAAGGGCCAGGGAAGATACTGGGCAAAGTGGGCTGCTGCGGAGCCGGGAGCTTTAACAGAAACGGGCATTTTCCTTCCTTGTCGCTGTTAGACTCCTTGCTTTCTTGCTGGAAAATGAGTCGGCCTGCTGCCCTCTAAGGCGTGTGGGCGACGGATGGGGATCGCCTGTGCAGCTCTGACCCTCTCCACTGGTCTCTCTCAGCCCTGGACTCTGTTGAGAGAAATGTTCTTGGCGACAGGGCTAGTCGATGCAGTGACCGTTGCCTTGCACACACGTACAAGGTGCCTGCTTTAAGTAAAGTTTCATCCTTTCAGTTAAGCAGGATGCTCTGTCTGTATATGTCATTACACACTAAGTTTCTGTTTGCCTGTGAGCCTGGATTGTAATGATTGACTCTGAAAAAAGTAGTTGTGTTGTTTTCTTTCCAGTCATGAGAGACGTTGAGGCTGGGGGTCAGGTGCCAAGGGCGGCAGCGCGGGAGGCAGGGAGGAGAGAAGCAGATGCGGGTCAGGTTGGCTTGTATCACAGCCTGTACAGAATGCTTCTTCACAGTGCCATTTTAGCTGGTTTCGGTCACTCTGCCTCCCTCATGGGGTTGCTGGTAGCTCGATTGATTAACTGATTCATTCCGGGAAATGGCTAGATTTCTCTTAGCATACTTGTTAGCTACCAGAGTCTGAGAATGGTATTTTAAGATAGTATTTTTCAAAAACCAAGAAAAAGTATTGAACAGCTGGAATTATTCTTATTTTCATATGGTGTTGGCTTTTTATGTGTCTTACTTTTGGCTTTTTATGTGTCTTACTTTTTTGAATGGTTGTCTTGTATAAGCAGAGGATAGAAAAAGCATAGGTCACCCAGAAGGAAGTAGCTCTTGGCTACATGATAAAATGCCCAGCCTCACTGATAATAAAAAAGAAAAGGAAAACCACGATAAGATATTACTTTTTACTTGATTTGGCAGACATTCAGAACTTGAAGAGCACCCTCTGCTGATGAGACTCTTGAGGAATCAGCTCTTGTCTCACTACCTGATAGGACTGCAAGTGGCTGTGATGCCTGTGGAGGTCAGGGTGGCAGAATCTGTTGAATCGCAAATGCATATACCCTGACTTCGCTTGGCCACTCGTGAGAATTCATCTCCTACAGATACAAGTGCAGATACGAGAAATATGTCTGCACCGATATGATAACTGTGCAGGGCTAGTCAGTGAAGAGAACAGAAACGCCCAGGAGTAGGGTAGGGGCTTGGTGGAAACAGGGCATCCACACAACAGCATGCTGCACAGCTGCAAAAAAGAGTCCCAAAGCACTCCGCTTATTTTATAAAAAGATGTTTGTCATATATGATGAAGTGCAAAAAGGAAGGTTAAAATGTGTAGAACTCAATTGTATTACTCATGTTGCCTTAAAACCTCCCCGAGAATTCATGGAAAATAAACAAACACCCGTTGGTGTTCCATCCCCAGCACAAGAGGGGTGAGGGGGTCAGAGAAAAGAAGGAACCTGGGTGAAGGGAAACAGGGTAGATGAAGTACAGGTCTGGTGTGAGACCTTCCATGTTTATAATTTTGAACCATGCGAATCGCACGTTTTACCTATTCAAAAACTTAAAATAAAAAGCAGCAACATTTAGGTAAAAATGATATCCTAGAAACTCCCCCAAATCAAAGCAGAGTATAAATACGTTCTCATTCATCTCATCCTGTGGAGATAGTGGTAAAATGCCTTTGAGAATTTTGGTGAGATTCTGTTTGGCATTTGAAAATCTCAAAGCAATGAGATCTTAGAAAAGCACAGGATTTAGAACCAGATGAGGTTCAGTTCCTGGCTGTGCTGCTTGCAGGCTGTGTTATTTAACTTCTTTCTGTATGTTTTATTACCTGTAAAGTGCTGATGGTGATATCTATCTCCTAGTGTTGGAGATATTAAAAGCAATACAATTTTTATGAGGAGTTGATATGGTACATGGTACCTGGTGGGTGATCAAAGAAAGTTAGCTCTTTTTTTCCTTCCCCTATCTCTTGAAAATTACTCCAATTTCCCAAAAGAAGTGAAGCAAGAAGTATAAACCAGACTGATCATGTTCATATTCTTTTTGGTGAGACTAAATTGTGCTTAAAATACACCAAATATTTTTCAGGTGTTCAGTTTTCCTCTTTATTTGCTTTAGACACACTGATGCTATTTTACTTTGTAGAGCTGTTTGGGGTTGTTGGCTTTGGAGTTGGGCTGTTTGGGGCTAAAATATTGATGCTGCTATCTACAAACTAACTAGTTGACCTCTGGGGGTCCCCTTGCCCTTCAAGCTGCGGATGCCTTTGGAAAATGTGAATGATGACTCTGGTATTTCTAGGACTCTTTCAGAAGGAGTTGCCCAGAGGAAGCTGCCAGAAGGAATGTCTCCCTTTGGCGCAGGTACACTTGGCCTCCACCCTGCCCAGGCCACTCTCCAGGAGGAGATACTGGGGATGGCCCCAGCTTGCCCTCTCTGTGGAGTGCTGGGGGCTTGCTTCTTAAAGACCTCTGACCCCTTTCCCACCAGTTTGGCTCTCCTCCAGCTTTAATCAGCATCGAGATCACCACGGGCTTTTGGCAAATGTGCGCATGGAGGGTTCTAACCCAGGGGGCCCTGCCAGCTTCCTCCACCCAGGAAGGGCTCCTTGGGCCACAGTCTGTAGCCACTGCCCTGGATTTGGAACTCTGTGAAGAAATGCCCTGTTAGATATTTACATTTAAAATGCGTTCTCGTCAACAGTGTAGAACTGCACCTTGCGTGTGTCTGCACGTGCCCATGTATTTATCTCTTATACACATCTGTGTGTGACTGGTCTGATAATTACTACCTTTTACTTAGAGTGCTTCGTCCTTTTATCTTTAATGTAATACAAACATTTTCATGTTTGAATTTAAGAGTATCATCTTGGTATTTATTTTCTCTGTCCTGTTTTTTTCCTCTTCCTTTCTGGCATCTTTTGGGTGAATCAGTATGTTTTAGCATCTCATTTTATCTCCTCTATTGACTTTTTATTTTAGAATATTTCTAGATTTACAGAAAAGTTTTGAAGGCTATACAGAGAGTTTTTATATATCCCACAACTCATTTCCCCTCTCATTGCCATTTAATATAAATATGGTACATTTGTTACAACTGATGAACCAATATTAATACATTATTATTAACTAAAGTCCACTTTTTGTTCAGGTTTCTTTGGTTTTCACCTAATCTTCTTTTCTGCTTTTGGATATCAGTAGGATCCCACATCACATTCGTTGTCATATCATTTTAGGCCCTGTTTGCATTTGAAAGTTTCTGACTTTTCGTTTTTGATGACCTTGGAAGTTTTGAGGAGCTCTGGTCAATAGAGTGTTTTATCGAATGTCCTGCATCTGGGATTTTTGACTTTAAACTGTGTGTGAGCGTGCGCACGCGTGCTTCTGTGCTTGCTGCGAAGAGCACGTTATTTCAGCGCAGTCCAGTTTCAGGTAGCGTGCTGTTTCATGAGCAATGTCGGGGCCTTCAAACACTCTAGTACGTAGTACTTTCTCTGCTCTGTGCTTTTTTTCTTACCATATATGAAACTTCTACTTATATTGTAAACTCCTTAATACAGTGTTGTTTTTTGCTTTAATCAGTAAATATTTTAGAGATATGTCAAACATACACATGAAAATACAATTTTTAAAAGCCATCAAATAAAAAATTAATAAATTTTTAGAACTTAATTAAAAAAATTAGTAAGTTCAGATGTAAATTTACCTGCACTTTTAACCTTTCCGGTGTTCCGCATTTTCCTTGCAGCCTGGCTCCTCTGATGCATGGTCCTTTGCTTGGAGAACTTCCTCTAGCATTTCTTAACGTGCCAGTGTCAACTCTAGTTCACCTTCCTCAGTTTTTGGTTAGACCTGTCTTTACTTTTTCCTATTTGAAAATGGCTTCACTTTTAAAGAGTATTTTGATGGTTGCAGATTTCTAGGGAACTTCACCCTGAAGATGTTTTCCATTACTTTTTGACCTTCATTTTCTCTAACCTTTATTATGATACCCCTGTATGTAATGGGTCTTTTTCCCTCTGGATGTTTTAAGATTTTCCTGTCTTTGTTTTGTTTTCATTATATTAATGTCAAGTGAGTCCAAGTGTGGTTTTCCTTACTTGGGGTTTGGTGAGCTCTTGGATCTGTGGTTTGATATCTTTTATGGTTGAACCATTCTCAGCCATTTTCTCTTTAAATCCTTCTTCGTTTGCTCTCTTTCCCTCTTGGGACAATAATATCACATACTTTTAACTGATATCATCTCACATCATTCAGATCATTACTCTCATTCTTCTTTGTCTTTGTGCTTCAGTGATTTCTGTTGACCTTTCTTCAAGGTTATTTATCCTTTCTTTGATGTGTTTGCTCTGCTTTGAAGACTTCCAGATGAATCATTCGTTTTTAGTGTTTGAAATATCCTAGTATTTTCATTTTGTTTTTTAATAGTTTTTATTTTTTTGCTAAATTTAATCACCTGTTCATACGTGTTTTCCCTTTTCTCCTAGAACCTTTATCACAGTTATTTTAATGTTTGGATGTAGTCATTTCAACATCTGGGTCATCTGTGCATCAGTTCATATAGACCTTTTTCCTTGATTTGTGGTTACATTTTCTTAATTCTTTCCATGTCTTACAATGTTTAATTGAATGCCAGATAGTATGTGTGAAAAAAATAGTAGAGACTGAGGTAAACATTTAGCTTGGAAGAGTGAATGTTCTTATCGTGGGGATTTTGCAGAAGAGTCATGGTGCAGACCAGCCTGCCCGCTGCCCTTTGAGAGGCCTGCTTACAAGCTTGGCCCTTGACTGGTGTCTGGGAACTTGTACTTCACAAAAGTTTCTGGCACTCTGATGGATGAGAGGAGCTTACTCTGTCCTCATGGTACTTGAGGGTGGTTCATGCTGAAGACTTACTTGCCTTCTGGGGAGTCTAGAATTTTTTGCATGTTAGGCAGAGGGTGCCCACACGATCAGCCCCCAATAAAATCCTGGACGCTGAACCTCTAGTGAGCCCCTCTGGTTGCACCAGTCCCTGTGTGTTGTCGTAGCCCCCTGCTGGGGAAATCAGTGTGTCCCATATGACTGTGCTGGGAGAGGACTCTCAGGAACTTGCACCTGGTTCCCTTGGGCTGTGCCCCAGGGTCTCCTCCCTTAACTGTATGATCGCCCACCGCCCGCGGGGACAATCACAACGCGAACGCTCTTCTTGATCACAGGAACCAAAAGGATTTTATTCCACAAGTCTCAGACTTATATTGAGAACATCAGTCTATCAGAGAGTAGACTACCAGGAAAGTCAGCCTATCAAGGAACAGTCTCCAGGCAGATACCAGGATCGCCTCGTGTACAACAGCCAACCAGAGTTACTTCCTAAAACTTGAATATGAGTGCAGCTATGTCTGGCAAGCTGCCAGGCGCCATCTTAGAGATCAGGCCACTGTGCGGCTCTGGGGCCCTCAGAGCCCGCCCCTGACATCTCCCCCTTATTCTTTAAATAAAGAAAAGATGACTTGGGACCATGCCTGTCTTAGGTTGTCCATGGCAAATTACATCCTTACCCATCATTGGAATTCTGACCTCCAGGCGTCAGAACCCTGTCTTAGGTTGGTATGTATTTCCACAGATCTTACCCGACTTTGACTACTGGTCCAGCATGCTTAACCGTACTTGGGGGGATGTGCCTGTCTCAATGGCTGTCAAAGTCTGTACTATAGCCCGTTGATGACATCGGGCATCTTGGCGAGCTCTGATTTGGCTGCGTATAACATAGGCTGTCCCTAAGCAGATAATAATCAGAACAGCTACTGTTCCAGCCCACTGTTTTGTCAATCCCAGGGCTTTAGATAACAAAGAGAACATCTCGGATACCGATGCAACTTGAACCCTGGTGGAATTGACTCTGAGTATTTCAGCTCATAGCTGACTGGTTAAATTATCAAAGGTAGATGACCAATTACCAGTAAGGTAGACAGAGAGATTTTTAGATAACATAACCACAGAGCTAAGGTTATTATAAGCAATAGGGGTGACACACACTGCTCTTAAAGGATAAACACATCCCAGTCCCAAAAGTTCTTGCAAGATATCCACTTGTTCTTGTAGTAAGTCCACTCTTTCATTTACAAGGAGTATGCCTGCTCTTAGATGTTGGTTTAGGGTCTCTTTAGTCCAAGTGATTGTTGTTGCTGTCTGTATGGTTGTGTCAATGCTGCTGCTGTGGTTGTGGCTGCCGCTGCAGAGACTGCTACCGTGGCAACCACGGCCGCTGTGATGCCAAAATCTCTCCTGTTTCTTGATAGTAACACTGGCAATTCCGCATCTGTAACAGAGACTGGGACTGGTAGGAAGGTAGGAACACACAGTAAGACTGCCAGCGGGAACCTAGAAGCATTCCAACATTGAGAGAGAGAGCACCCTAAGAGACTAAAAAGAGGTTGTAAGTTAGTTCAAGGGGGGCTACGAGCATATGGTCATCAGGAGTATGTTGGTCTGAGTTACTTGTATCGTTGGCACTGGTCGAGTTAGTCGCTCAGGAACCCAGATAGGCGATGTTTTATCCTGTGGAAACACACAAACCGAGCCGCGGCTCCAGTAAAGCACTGGGTCTGGGCCGTTCCATTGTCCTGTAAGAACATCCTTCCATTTTACCGTCGCTCTATCATGTTGTTTATGATTGCCATGTCTCTCAGCAGCAGAGCGACCTTCATTATCGAGAGTTAAAAAATTTAAAATAAAGAGGCAAAGAGAAAGCTTATCTTTAGGGGACCTGAAGGTCTCCCCTATTCCCCCTTTTTGTTTATAAAGAGTATTTTTGAGGGTGAGATGTGCATGTTCAACAATACCTTGTCCTTGTGGGTTATAAGGTATACCTGTGGTTAGAGTTATTTCAAATTTAGTGAGAAATTGGTTCTTACCAAATTTAGTTTTTAAAGAAAAATTTAGACTCTATAACATCGTACAATACTCTAACAGTTGCTTAACCATAATTGTATAAACTCCTATTTTTAAGACTAATTGTTCTAAAGAATAAAACTTAATAGACACAAAGTTAAGAGTAAATTAGTGTTTCTAAGAAATCCTTGTTATTTTACCATGTCATTTTACCATATAGATTAAACTTTGGTTTATATTAGAACATTAGTATTTCACCTTAGAAAAAACCTTAAATAGCTTTAAATGTTTCACATACATACAACCAACTTAGTTACATGCAAACTTGTTGAAACTTGCCCTTTACTTACATAGACTTTCTTAGCACTTACTTAGACCCTCATTTATTTCATCACACAAGCACTTTCTTACCCAGAAACCTTTCCTTTTCCCTTTTACTAAATATATTTCCATACCCAGAACCTTTATTTTCTCTTTCCTGTTGACCCCTTTTTGTTCACATTCTGAAACAACTCTTATGAAATTTCTAAATTTAAAAAAATTACTCTATTTTAATAAGATTAAATATTTTGTTATTTATAGTACTCTACATCAACATTTTATTAGTTTGACCACCTAGAGACTCGTGAGTTATTTTTAAGACATTTTACTTCTATTAGTTTACCCACTTTAAATTGAACCTCTTTAAATCACGTGAATTAAAAATATTTGGATCCATTTTTAAATTTTAATTTTAGGAGCGCTCAATTTTGATACAGACAAAACATGACATTAGACAGCACGACATACACATAACACAAAATTAAAGGCCTTGAAACTTTATAGGTGAATCTCCATTGCAATGTAACAGATGTTCAAAACTCTAGTTGAATTAAAAAAAAATAGAACTGATCAAAAAGTCATGAGCTCAAAAAATATGTAGAATTAAAAAAAAAACAAGAGTCCTGGAAAAATGATACGGCTGTTAATTACTTTAGTAAAGCACCATAAAATTTACTTTTGCTGGAGTTCAGGTAAGACTCTTTTTGCTCTTTTTTTTTTTTTTTTTTGGTTTGAGACCCGGTCTCCTACTGAGCCTTCAGGCTTTCTCTATTTACATTTCAATGTAAGCCTTGACTGAGATTTGGATCTGAAAGGGTATAAATGTTCCAGCAGAAACTTGATGCCTAGGGCATTTTAACCCTTAATCCTGGTTAGTAATCAATTCAGGTTTGGATGCAGAAAATTGTGAAACAATTATCTCCCAATATTTGTGGGGACTGGGGCTACTATATCATACTCCTTACTAGGACATACCACTGATGGTTGAGCTGGTTACTCCCTCCACACCGGCATATGTGGGGCCTCATGGCAAGAGGACTAGGTGGGCCGGGTGGGGCGAAGTTGGAGGAGGAGAAGGAATTAGCATAGAAGCGCAAGAAAGAAGAGACTTGAAGATAAGGAATCCCTTTCCATCTGCCCACTTGCTTGCAGAAGCTGTGTGCCAATATCTTTGGTAGCCACAATTCACCTTCCCATGGAGCTGTCTTTCATCCCTGCACAGGCCAATTTGTGATCGGTAGTCATTCCTTCCAAAACTAACATTTTAACATTTATCAGGAGGGCCATAAATGGAGGGTGGAGGTTAGAGTCTGTGAGTTCTTGCCCAGTATCATAAAATGGCCACCGGGAAGATTTCCCGCCATCTGGAAGGAGGAGGGTGAGGGCTTTCATTGGAGTCTGATGTGGCCCCAGAATACAAGATGGCAGCAATGAGCCTCCCTGGGGCGGTAGTGGGCCCTCCTTATGTGTAGAGGCTGGCTGCCCTTGTGGTTCCTCAACCTTGGGAGGAGCGGATTGAGATGGATTGGGCTCCTCATTAAAGGTCCTCCAACGTTGTTTACTATGTGGCAAGCTTCTGGAAGGAGATGCAACGGGAGCAGCCGGCGGTTCTTTAGGCGGCGGCTTTTTGGGGAGAAACTTGGAGCCCCTTTGGGAGGTCCTGGAGAGAAGCAGGCCTTAAGGGCGGATAACGTAGGGCAGACTCCTAATGGGGGACCCTCACCTAAACTGATTTCCCTCTTAAAGGTGTCCCAGGCTTTTTCCGCCTGTGTATCAGACCACTCAAGGCTGCTACTCTTTAGCATGAGTCTAAGAGCTGAGAGCGCAGGGTCACCATGTGTGGTGTGTGTTTGCCCAATCTTTTCTTTAGTAGATCCTGTAATAGCAAGATTTTTTGTTTTACATAGTAAATCCTCCTCTTCATCTGAACTATCCTCACACCCAGTTTCATTTTCCTTGTCTGTCTCTGATCTTACTGACGCCCTTTCTGATGCTTAAGACCTTTCCTCTTTTATTTCCTCCAAAACCTCTTCCCCTTGTTTTATGGCCTCTCTGCATTTGGTTTTAGGAGTATCTAAACACCCTCTAACTAACATCCATATGGCCATGGTTCCCAGGGGTAATGGTTTTACTCTCTCTGTCGCTCTCAAATCCTCCCCTAGAAGCTCCCATTGAGGGATATTCAGTAATCCCTCGTCCAAGAACCATGGCGCAATATCTTCCACTGTGCGTAAAAAGTTTCGGGCTGTTTTAGTTTCAAGAGGAAGTCCATTGGCCTGGAGCAAATCCTTTAAGGGACCTTCCATGCGCATTCATGACATTTCAGTGCCCATATTTCTCTATTAAACTAACAATGCAAAGCACTTTAACTGGCAAAACAAAATCGAAAGCACTTACAAACACTCAATCTCCGTTGCTTATCCCGCGAACTTTAACTCGTCGCTTATCCCGCGAACTTTAACTCGTCGCTTACCCCGCGAACTTTAACTCGTCGCTTACCCTGCGAACTTTAACTCCGTTGCTTACCCCGCAAACTTTAACTCCGTTGCTTACCCCGCGAACTTTAACTCCGTCGCTTACCCCGCGAACTTTAACTCCGTCGCTTTTCCCGCGAACTTTAACTCGTCGCTTTTCCCGCGAACTTTAACCTGGCCAGACTGTACTTTACTTTCCCTGTATTTACCTGATCAGTTTCTTCTTTATAACTCGAGGTCCCGGGTTTCGGCACCACTTATGATCGCCCACCGCCCGTGGGGACAATCACAACGTGTACGCTCTTCTTGATCACAGGAACCAAAAAGGGTTTTATTCCACAAGTCTCAGACTTATATTGAGAACATCAGCCTATCAGAGAATAGACTACCAGGAAAGTCAGCCTATCAAGGAACAGTCTCCAGGCAGATACCAGGATTGCCTCATGTACAACAGCCAACCAGAGTTACTTCCTAAAACTTGTATATGAGTGCAGCTATGTCTGGCAAGCTGCCAGGCGCCATCTTAGAGATCAGGCCACTGTGCGGCTCTGGGGCCCTCAGAGCCCGCCCCTGACATAACTGATCTAGCTTTGTGTTCTTTTTCTCTAACAAATTGTCCGTTGAATCCTGTGAGTCCTCTCAGTGAGTTATTGAACCTCACTGGTAGTTCTGGGGACCCTCAGCAGAAGAGTGAATAAATCTAATGTGCAGTTGAGTTGGATCTGGGCTCTGCAGTTGTAGACTGGTCCCTGCATCTGCAGCGGTTTTAATACTTTATCAGGACTTCCTTCCAGCAAGGCTGAGCATCTGATCACTAGTGAGACTCAGCAGTCCCTCTGTTTCCTGGCTCTGCTGCTGGGTTTCTAACCATGGGGATTTTCAGGCCAGCCACCAGCTTTCCTGTTGCTGGAGTTCCTGTTTTTCCAGCCCTGCTCTTTCCATCCCTTGGGAGATCTCTCCTGTCTCCTTCCCAGCCCAGCCTGGAGAGGCTGTGGTGCACTTGGTGAGGCAGTGGACTGTGTGAGGACAATGGGCTTTCTGCCCCAAGCCACGTCTGGTGAAGTTCTACACTTCACAGGGAAGGGGTGGATAGGCCACTGTGCCAGGCATGAAAGAAGCCACAGATTTCATTTCTTCTAGGCATTTTATTCCCTTTTGGAATGAGCTCACTTAAGTTTCTTCATGTTCTCAGCAGTTTGATGGATTTTAAAAAAAGGTCTTTCATGTTGTTAGTGTGGGAGTGATGTCCTTTATGGTTCTTTGCAACCTAACTGCAAGCAGAAACGTGCCCCTCCGCGTGATTCTGACGGTGCCTACCATGGTGCCTTAGCAGTGTGGGTGCCTGCAGTGTTCATGTTGCCTGTGCTTACCTGCCCTGACACGTAGATCCTCAGCTGCAAGTCAGGAGCGAGGAGAGCAACTGAGCAGCCGCCTGACACGGGTGAGAGATCCAAGTGGACGTGAGGTCACCAGGGCAGTGTCCACATGGCGCTACCCTTGTGCAGGGCAGGGAGGACCTGGAGATGCAGGGCCCCTGGGGAGTGTGTGCAGGAGGGAGGAAGCCTCCGTCTTACATTAGACACCCTGTCCTGACATGAGACACCATGGCACTTCAGCCAGGCGGCCTTAGAATCCAACCCTGCCATCTTCTCCCTGTGTGGCCTTGGACAAGAACCCTAACCTTTGTAACTTACCTGTCATGTGGGGATAGGGCCAGCACTCTGGCCGCTTCTGAGTATATTGAGACTAGTGAGGACTGGGCACGTGGCTCTCAGGCACTAGCCTCCGGCAGGCCCATCCCGACTGCCCGGCTTCCTCCTCTGTGCGTAGTTGTCCTGACTGCGCTTCTCTCTCCCTCTATCCTGCCTTTGTTTCATATTCTTGGTTGCGGCAGCCTCTGCCGCTCATGGACTTAGAGTAACCCGATTCCACAGGCTTGACACCCTCCTTCATGACGTGCCTGACCACATAGGTCTGTCCCTGGACAGAGAACCTCTTGCCAAGCGTGCCTCTCACACGGAGTTCTTAGTCGCTGGCCTTCCAACAGCAGGTGTCTTCCCAGCGGTTGTGTTCCCCTTCTGCTCTTCCTGCTGCTGTGCTTTCCAGGTCTGACCTTGAAGAGGGTCGCCCTGCACGTGCCCCCTTCTCTCCTGTCACTGCCCTCCCTGTTTCCTTAGTTGCACCCAGGGACATCACAGGACCCGACACTGGAGGGAGCTTGTGCCTTGGCTCTTTCCTCTTTTGAGGTTTCAAGGGCACCAAGACATTCCTGAGGAGCAACTGAAAAGTGGGGGGTGTGAATGTACAAGTCTGCAAAAGAAGGAAACTTCAGTCTGAAATCAGCAGCTTCGAAACCTGCACCTTTAGGAACTGCTGTGTGACTTAGTGCTTACCCTCCCCGCTGTGCCTGACAGTCATGTCCTTGGCCAGTGAATGGAGAGCTGTGGTCCTTCTGAAGGACAGGTCCACCTCTGTCATGCAGCCAGAAACCTTGTAGGTGCAGGTGAGTTTGGAAAAACAGACAGGGCCATTATATGGACAACCCACATTTAAATTTATGTTTGATATATATCTAAATGCAATTAAATCCTCAGAAATTCATGCTGTGAAATCTAAAGACTCTATTGCCTGTTGCAATTTCAAATATACATGACTATGGTATTTTTCCAAAACTGGTGACCAGTGAGGGAGATTTCTTTCTCTGATTTCATCATGGATGAACTTTCCTGAGTATTCCATATGGAGTATGTCATACTTCAGTCCAGCATTCAGGATTTTAGAGACAACAGAAGGACAAATAATGTGCTATATTTTCTTTTGATTTTTTTTGGCGAAAAGCATGTGAGGTATTTACTCCTTGGTTCAGCATGTCTTTTTCAGGTCCCAGGCACTTCTGGGTCAGGCAGTGTACCAGGCATGGGGATCTGTGGGGAAGCTGGGTCTGCCTGCCAGGCTCAGATCTCAGCAGAGCCACATGTGCATCACAGTAATAGCAAATACGTTGAGTGCTGCAAGAGCTACATACCAATGGCAGTGGGAACCCAGAAGAGCAACAGGTTAACTCTTCCAGCTTCACCAGTTTTTAAGTCATGATTTAACTGGGTTAATATAATATTATTCCATTGTGTAAAACCTATGTCTTTAAAAACCTGCAGAGTTCTGTGGTTGTCTGACATCCACCTCTTGCTGCCTTCCTGATAATGGAATGGGCCCCTAATGTGCTCATGTGAAGCCAAAATGAGTTCCACATACAAAAGATGTGGGCATCTGAGCACACAGAGTGTGTGAGGGGCTTCGATGCCAAATGGCACAGAGGTGGTGTTTGGATGAGGTCCGTCACGGCTGTGGATGCTTGAGCAATTCACTCCTGGTTTTCAATCTAAACTTTGCGAGCAAGGGGGTGACAGATGATCTCAAATAAGCAGAATATTTCAAAGGCACACACTGATAAACAGTTCAGATTCACAACCTGAAAGTCTCAGTTCTCAGAGTGCTGTGTCATCTGCTTTGCTTATAGCACTGTGATTTTATTTATACTACAACTTCTGTTACCCAGGAGATGGTTTCATCTTTCCATGCAAAAGTTCTAGCACAAGGTAGACTGTTTCAATATCTAGTGTCAGAATAAGGAAGACGGAGGGCCTTTTCACAGCAGGCACATGCCTGATAACACAGCAGGTGTTTTGTGTGCATTATTTTATCCTGAAAACCCCTCCACAGTGGGCATTAATGTCACATTTTATAAATGAGAATACAGAGGCCCAGAATCTAAGTTAAGTAATATGCTCAAGAGTAACACAGTTGTCAAATGCTTGCACTGGGATTTTGACCTTCTGTCTTTATCAACAGTTACTCTCTACCCATTAGTCTATGGTTTCTCATTTTCGAGCAGAGCAGAAGAACATTTTTACTCCTTTGTCCTTTTTCCCCCCTCACTGCCTTGATTACATAAGACTGCAGTTATGTGTTTAGCTATCAAAGCTCAAGCAAAATCTTTAAGCAGAATGCTGACTGAGTGTGAAGTTAGCAGCCAGAGCATTTTCCAAGTTCAGGAGAAATGACTGAACCCAGGGGCAGAGGCTAAGAAATAAAGTGTGGGGTTTTATTAGTGGTGTTTGTTTTGCTTTTCAGTTCTGAATTTTCAGGACAGTGAAGAATCCAAGATTGCACGTTTCTCTCATTTCTTTTGAGTGTGGCATGTGTGTAGGAGGAAGAAGGATGGTGGGAGGTGGGGGTGGCTAGGAGGGGCCATTTGTTAAATTGCTTTCAACTAAGAAGTCTCTGCTAAAAACCTTGGTTTCATCTTCAGCTCCATTGTGCTTTAGACTTTCAAAGCATCTTTGGAAAAAATGAAAATCGGATACTTTTATATTAAATTAAAATTTTGTCCATCTAAGAATGTGCAGTCTATTCTCGGGAAATATTACATTTTTGACAGCAGAAGTGATTACAAAAAAAATCAATAATCAGAGAATGCTAAAGAGTCTTCTAAGCGCTGGCATGAAAAGTAATTAGTGTGGATTGATTTACTGTTACTTATTGTGAAGAGATAATTGCCTCAACGCAAGCCATCTTTGAACTTGTGGTACCCCACGGTTTAAAACATTTATTCTTTTAAATTGTTTAATTCGTTTCTGACCTTATTTTAAAACCTGGCTTTTTCTTTCTGGATCTTACCCCAGTTTTGGGTTTGTTCCTGTAGTTGTTGACCCCAGATGGAGCTAAGTTTCAGCTTCATTCTCTTAAGTGTGAAGATCCTAAAGAGATAGAGGGAAAAAGAAAGGGGAAAAAATTATGGGATTTTTACCCCCTGGCCAAGGGAACTTGGCTTTTAGGAGGGCTCAGGTTGCAGACAAGTGTGGCATACAAAATCTGTCTGAACTGTACTTGGCCATTGGACAAGGAGAAGGGAATGATCTTCTCATTCACATCGAGACCTGTAAGCATCACCACTACTTTGTCATCTTGGTGCGGTCGTCTGTAGAGGCTTACTGTCAGCAGCCTGGGCTCCCTGGGACCATCCTTCCTCCTGGTGCTCTCCGTGCCATGGTCTTTTCACATCTCTGCTTGTGTCTCTTTGTCTTCTTTCTCCTGTGACTGTCAGTGCATCATGAGGCTCTCTGTGTTCATGTCAGGTTGGGTGGGCAATGTCCCCCTTGCTCTGTGCCTCTGTGTGCTTGCAGGTCTGATTTCCTACTGAGCCGAGGCAGAGGAGGAGGTGCGGAAGGATTCCAGATACACATGTGTTTGGGGAACGTCCTTTAAGAGTATATCACCGTGCACCTTATCATTTGCCATCTTGGTCCTTGTTCTTGTGAGTGTGCATATTTTTATGTTTTGAGTGACTCGCTTCCTAGTTCAGGGGAGCAGAAACAGTCTTTGGGGACGGGCCTGGTGGCCAGTGTCTCTTGCTGTATGAGCCTGCACACGGCTCTGCTGAAATGCCTCTCAGGAGGATGAGAGCAGACACTGAGGATGTCCACTGCATGTCTGTAAAGCATTTCAGTCTTGGCCCACATCATCATCTAGAACATTCTGAGAGGATCACGAACTTTATTGGGTGAACCTGGGTGGGTAGTGGAACCTGAAGGTTCTAAGATTCAGTGTAATAAAATTTCTTTGAGTCGAAAAGGAGATTCTCCTAGACACATTACCATTGAGTAGCGAGGTTATCCCACAGTCAACCAATCAGGGGTTTTGTTTTTGCATGTTGTACTTTGCAAGCCCTCCATTGGCCACAGTGGGCCACCCAGCAGAAGTGAGAAGATACGGCACCTGTCCTCAGGAAGCACCGTCAGCGTGGGAGAGACTCAGGCTCCCACTGGAAGACGTTTGAGGCAGAGTTCTCCAGAGTGTGTTCCCTAGAACACAGATTCCATGGGTTGGCAGGTGGGCTGGGGAGGACGTGACAGAACCTACCCTCCTTTTTAACCCAAGTGCCTCCAGCGTTTGGGTCTATGAAACAGGAAAGTATTGGTTAGCAGAGAATCCCCAAACAGAAAATATTAAAATGAACCTGGTGGCTTCTGGTCACACTCCAAGGTAAAGCACACATCTACAGATGGCTACCAGCACCTGCCAGCTTGCCTCCTGTCTGTTGCTCCCTCGGCCTCCGTCTCCACACACGCAGTATAGACCCAGTGGACTGCACCGCATCTTACCAGCTTGGTTTGCATCTGCTCTTCTCTGTGTGCTCTGTTTCCAGATGGTACCCGGGACCACTTTGAGGTCTTACCACATAGCTTTATTTTTGTATGCTTAAGGATATCTCCTTACTTGTTCATGATGCAAGAAGGGAGGTTCTGTGTTTTAGTTTTTGTTCTTCTTTCAGCACCTAGTCAGCACTTAATAAATATTAATTGAGGGAAGGAATGAGTAAACAAATAGATTCTACAGAATGTTAGTGCTGCAGATTCATCTGAGCTCCTTCAAGGATACAGAGCCCAAGAACTCGACTCAGGGTTCAAAGATTGTCCATTGTGGGGCTGTGTTGGGATCTTCACACCATTCTCAGTGCACTGTGGCCTGGAACTCTGTCCCTCCTCGCCCCAGCAGCGAGGGGTGTAGTGATTAAACTGAGATGGAGCATGTGTGAGTGCTGTAGAAGTGAGAGGCTCTCTTCCAGGGTAACCAGCAGGGTCCCAGGTTCATAGGATTCTTCACATTCACCAAACACTACGTCATCCCCTCACTGGTGCCAACAGATGACAGGAGACGCTCAGCTCATCCTGTCAGGAGCTCTTAGCAAAGAACAGGTTTAATATCTATAGGAATATCATTTTCTTGTGTTGGGCACAGTAAGCCTTGTTTCATTATTGTATTATGTTCAAGGAATCTCAGTGGAAATTCCTGTCAAAGGCCATGTGTGTAATCCATTTCTGGTGTGTTCTTTGGAGATCTATGGAAATGAAGTCATGATCGATCTTCAGTTTTGCAGCAGTGTTAACCCTGTCTGACCTGCAGGTTTGCAGGTGGTGATAGACAGCAGGTTGTTCACAGGCAGGCCAGACCAAGGCTATAGAGAGCAAGTCCCCAAGGTGGGAGCAGCAGGGCAGGGGAAGAGATGGTGAATAGGTGGTGCTGCCAGAACCTTAGGTGCTGGAAAGACTACTGTGAAATGGTTCCGTCTTGGTGATGCCCTGATTTGAAGCCTGAAGTCCTTTGCAGAGCTTCAAATGCATTATAACAGGGAGAGTGGCAGAAGCCACCCAGGCAGTCACCAGCAGGAGTGACAGATGCTAAGCAATGCTTGTCTGCAGTGGCCTTGACAATGGGGGCACTAGTGGCCCAGCAGAGTGGTGTGAGCTTTGGGCTCAGACAGACCTTAGCCCAAACCAGTTTGGCTGGTGATTGACTGTAGGGCCTTCAGCTCCACCTCCCAGGGTCTCATCTGCAAAAGGCAGATATTGACTCTTTCCTTTTCCACTGAGACATGCAGGAGAGACTGTAACCACTCTTGTTGTCAGCAGTGGATTCACATTGCCCCTTGATCTCTTTTCCCTCGGCAGTAGCAGGAATAAACGTGGGAATTCTTAAACTCCAAATGCAGATTTTCAGGTGAAAAGTATCGTTACTTCTATTCCTTTAAATGTTGGCACTGAACTTCTGTGTCTAAGCTGCCAGTGTTTGATAATTTTATGGGCCTCTTTGTGCAGGCTGCTCTGTTGACACTATTATTCATTTATGCAATTGGTGATACCCCTACCAATCAATGAGAAATGTCCCCGACGGTGGTTCTTTCCATGGCAAGTGTTGGGGAACACATTGCAGAAGCATCTGTTCTGATTGCCCTGTTCCAGAAATAAAATCCAGGTAAGACCTCCATTTGAGGAAGTTGTCACTTCATCCTTTTCTTTCCAGACTCTGATTAGTTGAAATTGCCTCCCAAATCTCAGTAGTAACTAATTAAGTCTGGGAGAGAAACGAGCCCTGAATTCAAAATTCTCAAGAATTTGGCATCCCTCCCCACCCTCCCCTTAGCCCAGCTGCATCTCTCAGGGTGACTTGGTGCTAGCTTGCATTTTACCGGATTGATAGTTACCTCAGACATTAATGAAAAACCTCTATCTTCCTGTCGAGTTTTCTCAGCTGCAGAAGCACTGCTGTAAATCTTTTAGGTGTCCTATCACTGAAGCCCCAGGGAAATGCTTGCATAATCCAAGACCGTCCCTCCACCCGCGGAACTTGATTTAGGCTTGGCAGCACTAGAGTTATAGTTAATATTTTCTGCAGGCCTGTCACTCCTGCTGCAGTCTCCTCTTTAGACACTTGGGGTTATGTTAGAGCACATTTATAGTACCAGTGCAATTTTTATTGTACAGGTGAAAGAAAATGAACCTAAAAATCACTTTGCGTGGCTGACTGTGTCGCCGTCGGTACTTGATGGTGACTACCACTGGGTTCTGTGTTGTTTTAGGCCTTTCACCTGGGTTACCTGCAGGCCTCATAAAAACCTTGTGCAGGGCTGGGTTGTGTCTTGTTTCCCCACTTTGTCATCTGCTTTTTCTGTTTCTTTCTTTGCTTTTATTCTTATCGTGAATAGAAGGTGTATCTGGAATAGTGTATATAACATTGAATGCATGGAAAGAAGAATAAGTCTTAAACAAACAGTCGTGTGGCCACTGACCAGAACGGGTCACTGCCAATCATGAGATGTTCTTCTGTGGGGCCTTCCTGAGCCCACCCCTTTTCTGTTCCAGAATTGACCACTATCCTGACTTCACTGAGAATTGCTTTTTTAATTTCCTTTAGGGTTTACCATCCTGGTATGCATCTCTACACAGAGTAATCTAGTGTGTGCTTTCGAACATCTTAATTACTGTAAGGATTTATATATGCATTATATTTTTGTCACATGTGTGTGTTTTGAGTATGCTTCTTTACTCAGCCTTCATTGGTAAGACTGAATGGTGTCCTTGAACATGGTTCTCATCTTTTGTTTCTTTGCAGCACAGCTTTCCGTTATGTGAAGTAGTCCTCTGCTGCGTGAACCAGCATGACATTCTAGTCCATTCTGTTGCAGATGGATGATGGCGTCTTTGTCTGGCTGCTGCTGTGAGCTCTGCTGCTGTGGGCTGTCTGCACACACGCCCTGTAGCCCTTGTTCTCAGTTTCTACGGGGTAAATACGCCCACAGAGGATTTGCAGCCCGTGGGACATGCGTGCCCTAGGCGTCCCTCGGTGGTCACCAGCTCTCCCTGGAGCGTTTGCCCCAGCTGGCAGCAGCACTCGGGAGTCCCTTGGTCCTTGCCTGGGTCCCCAGCCTGGCGGGCTTGCCAGCCTCTCTGCGTGGTTTTCTTTTTACGATTGCTAGTGACATCGAGCCCTTTCTCCTATTTCTTGGCCTTTAAATTCCCTTCCTTCCTCCTTCTCTTCTTTGTGTGCTTGGGAGTAAAATGTCTGTTTCATTATTTCCCCATTTTTCTATTGGGTGATTTTGTTGTTTTTTCATTTGTTTTTAGGAATTCTTTATATATTTTGGGTGTGGGTTGATTTTTGATTGTATGTTGTAAATATAATCTCTCATTCTGTCACTTTTGGTCTCTTTATAATGTCTTAAAGTTCTTATTTTTTAAAAAGCATCTGATCTAGTTTCTTAGGGGGGTTTGTTATTGTTGTCAGGAGGATTTTCTAGACTAACCTCACATGAATTGTTAACAGAAAGAGGCAGGTGTTTTCCATTTTCTGTTCAGCACATGACTCTCTCTACTGTATGTCCACCTGCACAAAGCTCTGCCCTGCTTCCTGGGAAGCGTAGGTGAGTTCTGAGTGGATTCCTCCCTCAAAGGACTGGAAGGCTGGGGCACTGGGCATGCAGATAACAGCTGCTTGGCAGCAGACTTGGTGCCAGGTTCCCTGGCTCCTGGGGCCAGATGGGGAGTTGGGAGCTTCAGAGGTGAAGGGGAAGGCATGTGATCCAAGACCCTTGAGGAGTGAATGGGAGCGTGTCTGGTGAACTTGTCCACTCTAGGACTACCAGACAGTATTTACACAGTTTTTGGGACTTGGGGATAAAGAAAATGTTGAACTCATAAACTTCAGCTCAGATCTGTGAAGCAGAATGATGTCTCCTTTCAGAACACAAGGGGAGGCCTAGACGGGCAGGCAGTCGGACGCATCCTGGGGATCTCAGGCTTGATCTCTGCTTGGAATGAGCAGGTCAGCGTGGAATCCTTGTTCTTTCAGAAACATTTGCTGGTTTTTCACTAAGATAACCATATGTCGTTCTTGTTTTAATGTCCTGTAGTGTTAGACTTATCCTTTTTCTTTTTTCTTTTTAGTACTGCAGGTGAAACCCAGGCCCTCATGCATGCTAGGCAAGTGCTCCACCACTGAGCTATACCTCTGGCCCTGTTTATTTATTATTTTTAGATAGAGCCTCACTAAGTTACTGGAACTGACTTTGAACTTGCCGTTCTCTTGCTTCAACCTCCCAAGTAGCTGGGGTTATAGGCATGCACTACTGTGCCTGGCTAATGTGTTCTTTCCTTAAGACTATTTAAAGAAAGAGACACAGAACCTAATGCAAGGAAATCAGGTAGAAAGGAGCAAGGTCAGAAGTGGATTCCTGCATGCTACCTTAAGGGGGACAGAAATCACCCCCTGAGCCTCTAGAGCTTAGCCACGTAGAGAAGGGTAAGGTAGGGAATGTTCAGAAAGGGACTACTTAGAAACTTGAGTCAACCAAGAGGAGTAAAGTGGAGTGGGTGGGCTCCCGCGAGGCACCTAGCGTGCTCCTGGCTGACTGCTAGGGAGGGTGATGGGGGTTTGTGTGGGCTCCTACGTGCCTCCTCTCTGAGTGCACAGCACCCGGAGTGCACCTAGGGAGGTCTGGGCTCCTACCTGCCTCCTCTCTGAGTGCACAGCACCCAGAGTGCACCTAGGGAGGCCTGGGCTCCTACCTGCCTCCTCTCTGAGTGCACAGCACCCGGAGTGCACCTAGGGAGGCCTGGGCTCCTACCTGCCTCCTCTCTGAGTGCCCAGCACCCAGAGTGCACCTAGGGAGGCCTGGGCTCCTACCTGCCTCCTCTCTGAGTGCCCAGCACCCAGAGTGCACCTAGGGAGGCCTGGGCTCCTACCTGCCTCCTCTCTGAGTGCCCAGCACCCAGAGTGCACCTAGGGAGGCCTGGGCTCCTACCTGCCTCCTCTCTGAGTGCACAGCACCCGGAGTGCACCTAGGGAGGCCTGGGCTCCTACCTGCCTCCTCTCTGAGTGCACAGCACCTGGAGTGCACCTAGGGAGGCCTGGGCTCCTACCTGCCTCCTCTCTGAGTGCACAGCACCCAGAGTGCACCTAGGGAGGCCTGGGCTCCTACCTGCCTCCTCTCTGAGTGCACAGCACCTGGAGTGCACCTAGGGAGGCCTGGGCTCTGACATGCCCCTTGTCTCCATGGGCTGTGGACAGACTGTGGAGGTTCTGAACAGGGGACCAGCCCAGATACTTGTAGAAAGGGAATAACAGGGATCTGGTGCGAGAGGGGCAGTGGGAGACCTGACTTTGACCCAGGACACAGTCACACTTGGGAATCTGCTGGTGGCCTGTTCTGGGCCAAGTAGTGAGAAAGGATTCAGTGTGGCTGGAGCCACAGGAATGAGTGACTGTGGAGAGGGACATGGTCAGAGGGGTGGGCAGGCACCAAGCAGGCAGGCCCTCTAGGCCCTGGCAGAGCAGGTGGGCTTTCTCCTTAAGTGCCATCAGAGGCCACTGGGTGGCTTGAGCTGGACGTGACATGGTCTGGTTAACACTGGTAAGAGATGGTTCTCTGGAGGCTGCTGTAGAGGGCCAGTGAGGTGACTGGAGACCAGGCTGAGCTGTTGTTGCCCCTAGGTAGGGGTCAGGCTCAGCGGGCCAAGGCCCCTGGTCAGGCCCTGTGCCATAGAGTCTCGCCAGGGCCTCCCTGCTCTCAGGCGGAAGTTCAGCTCACAGCCTGGGTCTAATTTTTTAAAACTTATTTAACTTAATATTTACATGATTCTGATTACTTAAAAGTGCTTCAGTTGTAGAAAGCCTTGAACACATGGCAGTTTGTGAAGAAGAAAATAATAAGCATAGCCATAGTCATGCCCACTGCTCACCTTTTGGTGCATTTTCTGTTTCCCCCCTTCACCACCCAATGATGCCTAGGGAAACCCCGGCAGCTCCTGGTCTTCATAGAGCAGACCTGGTCCCAAGGCATGTTCAGAGTGTTCAGAGTCACGCACTCCATCAATCCCCAGTCCCCCACCTGCAGGCACTGTCCAAGGTGCTACAGAGCCCAGTGATCAGAGCAGACCAGAGACAACCAGCAGAAACAGCCTTCCTTGAACTCCACTCTCATAAGGAGTGGATACAACACCAGCCAGGTGTTGTATCAGGGTAGTAAATGCCACCGAAATAAGCCAGTTCAAAGACACAGGAGCACAGTGGGGTGGCTCCCTGGAAAAGTGGGGCCAGGCTACATGGTCTCTGATCTCACAGAGCAGGAGTCCCGCAAAGGAGGGCGTGCCTGGGGGAGCCTGGGCACAGGGAGGTCACCTGACCTCATGGAGCAGGAGTCCTGCAAGGGAGGGCATGCCTGGGGGAGCCTGGGCACAGGTAGGCCACCCTGGTGCTGTGAGTCTTTTACAAGAGGTATACAGCAGGGGAAAAGATGTCAGGAAGTCATGAATCCATCCCAGGTGAGGGGGAGGGGAAGATGGGGGACAGGCGGGGAGCAGGAGACTGCTGCCTACCGCTCTCTTGCCCCATACGATAACTGTGTGCCATCAGTTCTCTCTGACTCCAGATCTCAGAGGAGGAAACGGACACACCAGGGTATCTGGGATAAAAGGACCCGAAGTTACGTGGCTCATAGGTGGTGGTGCCTAGGGAGCCTTGGCCGCCTCACGTGCAGGGAGGCTTGCTGCTGTGCTGGTCCCCGCTCACCCGTGCCGTGGTACTTACTCAGCCTCAGCATTTGGAGACTGGTTGCTTCAGCTATGGGCCAAGGGCCTTTAGAAGTTTCTAGCAAGGAGTTTTGGGGTCACTCCTCAGCCCTTCCTGCCATCCTCCTCCCTCCCTTCAAGAGAACGTTCTGAAGCTGATGCCTTTTCCTCCTCCTGCCCTTTGTTGCATTTTACGGTCCCAACTTACTTAGCAGGGTCTCCCTTGCCAGCTCTGGGCCAGCAGCTGTGACCGTGCACAGCTGAGGGAGGCAAGAGGATCCTGCGTTTCACACACCCTCACCCTCACAGGCGAAGCACGGCCCCCCTTGGCATTTCGCTTTTGCCAGCATGACTGAGACTTTCTCTGTAGATCCTGTGGAGGTTGTTCTTTCCTATTGGTGTTGTTCACTTATTATGGTTAATTTGCTTTCTTTCCTGACATTTTCTGCCATAATATGTTGACTGACCACAGTGGGGGGATTGATGAGAGCTGATACTCACTATGCTGTGTGCAGGTACTTCACGTGGAGCATCCAGTTCAGTCCTTAGTGCAACCTTCTGAGGTTTTTAGATCTATTTTGAGATGAGAAGACTGAGGTGTGAGAAGGGCTAAGAGGTTTCCCCATGGGCACCTCGGGGAGAAATGGTGCCTCGGGCCTTCTTGGCCTTCACCCAGAACCCCACTCCAGACTCCTCCCTACGGCCTTCTCCACTCCCTGCCACCTTGCCTCGGTGTCACTGGGGCGTGTAGAGTGATGCATGCTTTGAATGCCTGGAGTCGGTTATTCACTGCTGCTGGCGAACGGGTCTCGGACTCTGGAGACACTCAGCATGTGTCCAGATGCCAACATTTGCCCTTGTAACACTGCCAGTGTGCCATCTTTCGATTTGGTTGCCTTTTCTGGAATGAGGAAACCATTTCTAGTCTTACAGGCCTGTTGTGAGGCCAAGGGGTCATGCAGGCGAAGTGTGTCTTACAGAGACTGCACATGAACGGGTCCCCAGGACAAAGGCTTCTGGAGCCTGCGTCTTACTCAGTGACTCAGCTCACAGCTGGGCCCGTGCTGCTTGGTACAGGAGCAGGGAGGACACTTTTTAGGGACCACATTGACCAACCCAGGCCCTGGAACTGTGGGAGATTCTCGCTCAGTCCTGAGGGGTCAGAGAAGCTTCCCAGAGGGAGACAGATGTGTAAGGACATAGGACAGAGGAGAGAGCCAGTTATGATTGCAGGAGCTTCCCCACAGAGACCTGACTGATGTTTGGGGGAGCTGCAAAAGCTCAGGATGACCGGCCAGTGTAGTGGCTGGAGAGGGAGCAGGGCCGAGGAGTGTGCACTTGCTCCAAGGAAGGTTGTAGCGAATTTGCGTTGGTGCATCGTGGAAAATAGAGGGGTGGGGGCAGGTGGCAAGAGTTCAAGCAGAGAGGTTTACTGCTGTTTATTCATTAAAAAATAATGGCGGTTTCCAGGTTGAGGCTGGGGAAAAGTGCTGGATAAGGGAGCTTTTCAGGAGCTGGAATTGATAGGAAATTTGATGATCAGTATAGGAAAGGGAAGAAAGAAGGGACAAGCCCAATTTGTCTTGGGTGCCTAGTGGGCAGTTTGTTGATGGGAACCTGAAGCAATGGAGTTTTAGTGGCTTAGCCAGAGTGACCCAGCTAGTTGTGGTGGGCCTGACCTCTGACCCCGGTCTCCTGGCCCCTGGTTCACTCTTGCTTCCTTACGCCTCCCTCTCCCCCTTGCCTGATATAGTAATGCCGTGATGTCCTTGTGAAGGTCCCTCTGCACTGAAAGCATTCCCAGTCTAACGATGCTACTTCTAATGATGCCGTGCTTGTACCAACCAGTGCACTTCTTGCAGGTTGTAACAAGGGCATGACCTGTTCCTGCATTTGCCAGGATGCTAATCAGATGCTCCGTTTGTCATCTTCTGTATCAGTTTCTCTGTCCCTGTGTCCCCATCTCTCTGTGTCATCCAACTGAAATCATGAAGTCATGATTTGTGGCCCAGGTGCCTGCTGGTGTCATCGATACCTTCTTTGCAATAATCCTCCTCCATCCTCAGCATGGGGTGGGGGACCCATCTCTGAGAAACAGGTTCGCGATTTGACTTCTGAGCCTTTCGGAGCTGCCCAGAGCCGTGACACCAGGCCAGGTTGCAGAACAGGCTGCGAGGTCTTGCCTGGTGAGAGCCCCTGCTTGCCGAGAAGCCAGAAGCAGCCTCTCCTTTTACCCAGCGTAACCCTTGTGCTTTGGCTTGTAGTTTCTTGTCAGTGTCACAGCCTCAAACATGACCTTGTCACCAACCTCTTACCTCCTTTAGAACATTTGCGAGTCCCTCCCTTGATGTTACAGAAAGTGGGAGCAGCCTCCCTTTTGTGTAGTTAGATGTCTTCCCATCACATCTGGTTTTCTAGAACCCACTTGTTTCTGAGACAGGGCCTCCATTCCTCTTCCATTTTTCTTTCTGTTTGAAGAACTAGAATAATAACTTCCTAAATTGTGAATAAGTGCATTTTACCTTCTTTTTAAATTATGCTAATTGATTATCATTATCTAAATCGTACATATTTATCTGCTTTCTTGACAGAAGTCCAAGAACTTTAAGAGTGTCAGCCTCACAAATTTAACTGCAGTTTTTCTTTGGACTCACACTGTGGTCTTTTTGTGCTGCCTTTTGAAAACAGGCCCACTTCTGTCCTGTCCTCTCTCTGTGACTTGCTGAATTCAGCTTTTCTTTCTATGTGCTACTGACCCCCAATGACCCCTCACCACCAGGACCAGTGACACTGGTGAGGCCTTTTCTGATTGGGTTTCTTCGTGCACTTAACTCTGTTGTCTCTGCCTCCCTGAAGGCCAGCACTGCGTAGACCCCATGACTCTTAGACCTGATTTTCCACTTGCCTTTGTTCTCTCTTGTCCCCCTTCTTGTCCCTCTTCATTGGTCCTCCCCTATATTCCGGGGTGCCATTCCACTACCATCTCTTCTCACTCTGAATTGTCCTGCTGTGGAGCCTTCAGTTGGAGGGCATCTGCCAGTAGCCTGTACTCAGATCTGCATCTGTGGCCTGGAGCTTTCCTTTGAGTTTCAGACTCCTGCCTCCAGCCTCTCTCTCTGGCTTGGTCTTCATGGGTATCCGGCGCTCGAGGAAGCCCTCCCTCCCTCATCTGCAGAACTTCTTCTAGTCTGGCATTTCTCCCACTCTGTCAACCAAGAGTGGAAAATGGATTCAGCCTTGAGTCTCTGAGTCTCCCTTCTCCACACATCCCAGCCCCTGGGTCTGGCTGATCGTCCTTCCTCAATCTGCCTTAAATGCTGTCCTCTTAATATATCTTGTCTCAGCCCCTTAAACAACTGCACAATTGGTCCCCTTCCTTCAGTCTTGCTCCTTTCAAGTCTTTCCAGAGTGACATTTCTAAATGGGAAGTTGGCCATATCGTTCTCCTACCCAAAGCCTGCAGGTGGCTCCCATGGCCTGACATCACTTCCCACCCCAGCACCCAGCACACATGACCTGGCTGGGGCTGCCTTCATTCCTCCACTTCCCCGTCCCTGCTTTCCCCAGTTCACCACAGTGCTCCTTATTTCTAGAAGCCGATGGTTAGAGCTGAGTGGCCTTATGTCAGGGAGATCCAAGAATACCAATCCAGGTCCCTCCCTGTGGGGTTTGGGAAAATATGTGCTCAGGAAATCATAGCCAATGGGAAATAAAAGCAATCCTGGAGTCCAAAATCCTGTACAAACCACTGGTCTGGCTAGGGATTGGGAAACTTAGGGCAAGTCCCTTAATCATTCTGTGCCTCAGTTTCCTTATCTGTAAAATGGGAATCATAATTTTATGTACAATGTAAGGTTGTTGTGTTATTCGTTAATGAACCCATGAAAACACTCAGCACTACCTGGTATATGGTAGTTCTCAGCAAGTATTCCATAGTAATAACTGGGATGTTAGGTCTCATTACTCCGGCTCATAACTCCGGCGGAGCACTGAATCACTAATCACAACAGTGGACCCTGTCTTGTTCGATTCACTCTCTCTTTGGACCAGAATAAGTTATTCCAGGTGAACTATGCTGGTGCAACCTGGATTGCCTGGATTCTGGCCTGAGAACTCTGAATAAATAACTTCCCTTTTGAGACCTAGTGTCATTTGATATTCGCAAATGTCTGACTTAGAAACCAAGTTTTATGATTTAGCTTGCCTAGATAGCATTTAATCTTTGGTGTTGACGTTAAAGTCCCAAAATTTGAATACATTCCGAGAGTCACAAATCCGCCTCACTCATCGCAGGCCCCCGGTAGGGGCCAGCAGATAGATGCCTTGGAGGTGGGATCTCGGGGCTCGCGGCATCGGTAGGCAGTCGGGCTTTCTGCCCCTGCGGTCTCTGGCACTGCCCCTCCCCTGCAGCAGCCTGGTGGACTCCATGCTGGCCTCTGGCCTGCTGCTTGGGACGGAACTTGCTTTGCTATGAAAACCTGGATGCAGGTGAGGAGAGAGGACCTGCAGTGGCAGTCAGCAGCGGTTGACTTCACGGGAGGATGGTGAGGGTGGTGAGGGGCGCGAGGGAGCAGGAGCAGCCCCGGGGCGGGGAGGGCAAGCCGTCTTTCCAACCCCAGCACTGCGGGGCAGTGAAAGGCTGCGGCTGCTGAGACCTCTCGTCAAAGCAAAGCTGAACAGACACAGACCCCAGGGATGCTAGAAGGGCTTCTGGGGAGGGAGGACTGTCCACACGGAGGTTCCCTGCCAACATCAAGGTAGCATCAGCTGCTCAGAGAGTGGTCTCTCAGGTCCCATTTGACTCTTCCCCTCATTTGTGATTCTGCCAGGGAGCTGAGGAAAGCGGGTGAGACCCTTGAGTTTGCTCTGCCACGGGAAGGGGGAGATGGGCTCCGGGTCTGAAGTTAGGTTCACGGGATGCCCCCCTCCTGCTGCCCCTGGTGCCCACTGACTGCCATGCTGGCAGTGTGACATTTTCAGTTTTTTCTTTTTGATTTCTGTGTAAATGCTAATGTTCCAAAAATAACAACTTCATGATACTTGCTTATTTAGAAATGAAAACACTTGAAAATGGTTTAGCTTTTATTTTAACTTTACCATAATCATATATTGGAATTTTAGACCTTTTGTTCTCTACTCAGTTGATGGATGAGAAATCCTGACTAATTTTGCCTTTGCGCCGGGTCCTTTTGTTTAACAAATCCTTGCAAACCAAACCAACAGCATTCTCTTAGGTGAAGGACTGGAAATAAGCATTTAGCCTGTGCACAACAGCACAAAGCAACTGTCCCAAGTGTGGCCTTGATGTCTCACACTCCCTGGCGAACCTCAAACCTGGGTGGGCCATGGGATTAGCCTCCCTGTGTGTTTCTCTTGGAGAAGGACCCTCTTTGGGGTGACATGTTATCTTCAAAAGTCAGGATGACCATTTTCCCTGTGCTGCAGCGATAGAGGGGCAGGGCAGAGTCTGGAGAAGGTCCCAGCAGACTGAACGTTTCAAAACGGCTGAGTACAGAAAGAAGGAAAGACCTAGGGCGACCGTCAGGCTTTTGTCTTTGAATGATCAGCGGATATTGGAGAAAGGGTCCAAAAATGTGTTTACTTGAGGGGCCTGCAAAACATCCCTATGGAGAGGCCTGGAAAGCAGTGAAAATTCCGTCTGTGGTTCTAGATAGTCACACTGGCTATGCAAGTTCAGGAGAGTCGCACCAGGCATGTGGGTTCAACACTCAGGAGCACAAAAATGATCCTGGGACCCGGGGCAGAGGACAGGAGTGGCCCGAGGACAGCACCTTGGAGAGGGTCGGCCTTCACCATCAGGCCTGGGAAGCAAATCTCATCAGTAAACCCAGAACATCCAGAGTGCCAGGGGAACCTGACCAGAGGGGTGCCTCTGTGTTGGCACTGGGAGTGGCGGGCAGCTGTGGTGACAAGGGGCCGTGAGGTCCCAGAAGAGAGCACTGACTGGAACTTTAGGAGCTGCTTGCCCAGGAGACCCTGTGCCTGGGTCAGGGAGGCAGGGTGTGAAGCCATGGTGGAAGCAGCTCTTCAGGAGGGCGGAGGTTGCAGACCTGGGGAGGCTTTCCTTCCATGTTCTTCCACCCCTCCTCCTTCCCTGCTGTCTCTCTCAGTGAGGACACTTGGGCACGTTTGTAGACCTGAGCGTAGGAGACCACTGTGAGAGCCGCTGAGAGCCCTAGAAGAGAGAGGACATCCCCGCTCCATGCGCTTGCCATCCAGCGTAGGAGTGGCAAAATGTTGATGAATTGGACAGCCAGGGACTTAACGTGGTCTTGGTAGACTCAGTGGTATGCTAGCTCCCAGATCTCAAGAGTTCCAATAAAATAGTAAAAAAAGTGGCATGTTAATATGGCTTCTTAAATGGCCATTCAGTTTACACATTTAGTTCTCACCCCAGCCTCACAAGGAGCTGAAACCATCCACATTTTTCTGATGAGAAGACTAGTGCTCACAGAGGCTCATGACTTGGCCGGTGGTTAAACTTGCTCTGTCTGAACCTCTGAACCACCCAGTGTTGGGGCCATGGTTGGCTACCCTGTGCTCTTCCTTTCCTGCTGGGCAGGGTGGCTGCCAGAACAAAACTGAGCATTCCTGTACACTCATCAGAACAGCACAGCACATGGCTTAGGAGGACACTTTGGTATCCTTCTGACCAGGGGTAAGAGCACGGGATGCCATAGTGGTTGGATGCATACCCATCACTGAGTTCATGGCCCAGTCCATTGGCTCCCAGGAGGGCTGTGTGGGCACCCCTTCACCTCTTCTCTTCATGAGTCCCCTGAAGCAGTGAGCAGGAGGGCAGACAAGGCTGTGGACCCATATGTGTCCTCATCCTGAAAGTACCTCATCTTACCCAGGTAAGGAAGTAGATTTTGCCAGATGGAATTTCCCAGTGGCTAACAGGTTCTTACAGGTACATACCATGGACAGAGGAAGTCATTTAGCCAAAGAAGCACAAATATCAGGAAATTAATTGTAATGAAAGCTACTTTTCATGACATTCTCTTAAAAGAGTGATCGATGACTGTCTTGCTTTTTTGCGTATGTGTGTGTTATCTTCTTAAACAAGAACTATAGATTCTGGGTAGACCAAAAAGGGAAAGAAATGAAACAATGAAAGCAGACTTCTTTAGGAAAAACAACTCCAGCACGGGAACACTTCGTCCTGGCCGCATGGTGGGTCCCACGGGGCAGGACTTGGCATTCCTGAGCTCAGCACTTTCCCTAGGACATCTGACCATTGACTGGGCCTGCTTGTCACAGGGTTTTGGGTGCCAGATACTCGCCAGGTGGGCAGAGGGAGACAGCACCGGGGAAGGCGTGCTTCTCTGCTTCCGTCGGGGCTCACTTTCTGCACCCACTTTCCCCACAGCCTTTCCGGTGTGCTCACTGCCATTACTCCTGCAACATCTCTGGCTCACTGAAGCGGCACTACAACCGGAAGCACCCCAACGAGGAGTACGCCAACGCGGGCAGTGGGGAGCTGGCCGCAGAAGCTCTCATCCAGCAAGGTAGGCGGGGGGCAGCCCCAGGGCTCCTCCTCTCAGGCCCAGCCCCTGAGGAGAGCTGCTGGCACCTGCTGTTGAGCCTGGTCCGTGAATGTGCGCCTGGCCTCTTCTTCGTCATTCTTGTCTGTTGTCTTCCTCTTGTTATTGACCTATATGGACTGTTGCCTGCGTAGAGGTAGAACAGCCTTAATGAGGATCTAAAATGACAGCAGCAAAAACTTACCCACAAATTCTACCAGCTCCTGGCTGTGTTGGTTCCTCAGGGTTTTTCTCTACTCCGTCCACACATGAAGTTTGCAGAGCGTAAAGTTCCTGGTTGATTTTCTTTACTTAACATTGATTGACAGTAACATTTTTACCCTTTGATTTACTGTCTTCCTAACTGTATTTTTTAAGGGCTTTTGGTAATACAACATTGAATGCAAGTATTTTATTTTAACAGTTCTTCTGTTACTGAAAATTGTGAGGTTTCTAGATTTATTTTTCTTTATCTTTTCTTTTTCCTTTTTGCAGTTATAACTCATGCTATTGTAATATTATTTATAGACAAACTTTTTTGCATTATCCAAAAATATTATTGGATATACAGATTACTTATTCAGCCTGAAAAGGAAAAACATTAGAGCATTAGAACTAATGAGAATTGATGAAAATCTGTGGTATTATTGAAAAGTCTAACTATTTTTTGGTGTTTTGTTGTTTTTTTTAAATAAATCATCTTGCATTCCTTCTTAGGAGGTGTTAGCTCATGTGCTGTTACTCTGTAGAGAAATGCTGTCACATTTGTAGCCGCCCTTCAGTAATACAGCTAAAGTGATTGCAGCATGCGTTTCACCAGTTGCTGCTCTTCCCCAGGTCTTGTTACTCGCTGAAGCTGAGGATAGTTTTAGAAATTCATCCCTGGTCAATAGCAATGTGGGACTATGGGCCCTACTGCAGCTGGGCATGCACAGCGTTTTCCGAGACTGTGTGCAGCTCTGCCTGCTAAAACAGCCATGAGACGCATCTTAATGTAAAACAAACCAACAGCCCATATCCTTCAGCACTTGCAGTGACAGAACTGGTATGCAGAAATGGAGGAGCGGCTTAGAGACCTCAGGATGGTTGCAAAACCATTCATCTGGGCGACAAAGCACGTGTGCCTTTGTTTTCTGGGGTGGCAGGTTTATGGAGCTGTGGAGCAGGATGGAGAAGTAGGGAAGCCCTGGCTCAAGTCTGATTCTTTTTCTTTGACTGAGTGGCTTTGGTCAGTGACTGAGTGGCTTTGGTCAGTTACCTAACCGCTCTTCTCAGGCCTCTCCTCTGTAGAGAGGAGCTCAGAGCAGCCATCTGTGGCAAAGTGGAGGAGTTTCAGTGGGCGAACACTCAAGCATTGGTGTGCAACAGTTTCATTCTTAGCTTTGTATTTTTTTTCCCTAAAGGTACGTGAGACTATGGAGCCTTTGCTACTTTTCAGGGCTAGGGTTCTGGGCAAGTGCCCTCTGCCGAGCTTCACCTCACCCCATTACATTATTTTTGACGATTCTCAGGCCCAAGAATCATGGAGCGGGGGATGGATTGGTTTAGAGTCACTGTAAATAGCTGGAATGGAAGGCTGGAGCTTCGTTTTCACATCCTTCACACTCGTGGATAGGATTGACAGGAAATAGACGTTTACTGTGGCTGGTGGGACAGCGTGTAGATCTGATTGATGAAACTGTCATTGCTCTGTGCTTCCAAACTTTCATCACTGCCTTGTAAAAAATGTGCTGAGGCTGAACTCCTTCATGCCCAAAGTTTTCTGTTACTAAGATTCTCTGTAATCGATTGGCATTTCCAGGCAGGTCTGGGTTTTATATTTAATCTTTGCAAGGTGTGTTTGGTCTTTTTCTTTTATGAACATCTCCTCCTTCCCCACCTCTTCCTGGGACATGTTGGAGGAGACCCCAGGTTTCTCCTGGCTCCACCATCAAGCTTTAGCTGGAGAGCAGTCTCTGAAATCAGCTGGCCGAGTGTGAACACGCATTAGCCATCTAAGGAGCACAAAGCTCACACTGTTCTTTTGTCAGGGAGAGGGAAGAAGAATGGAGGGAGAATGTGAAACTGGATTAAATTGTTTGGAAATACAGAATTGTTTGGTACCTTCTGAATTTTTTATCCTTTTTTGATTAATTTCAAGTAATTCTCCCCATCTCCACTTGGTTTTGTTTTCTTCTACTTGCTCCCCACAAAACATCTTTATGTGCCTTTGTAATTTCTTTAAAATAGATAGATATAGAGGAAGATATGTTAGAATAACATAATAAAAAAAGCCATGAATAAAATGTAGTTTTCACAAAACGAAGTTAGGGACTCCTTGAACCAAGTGCATGGATTCCTTGTCTGCCATCCATGTTTAAATGGTGTCACACTGTGACGAGTGCAGAGCCATCAATTGCTAGAGAAGGCTATCCTGCCCTCCATGCCACAGGGGGTCTGGGAAGGGTGTCAGCACACCATGTTTTGATGGAAGTAGGAAAAAGGCAAGAAAGAGCTGAACTCTTTCCAGAAAAGACATTTCTGTTCTCAGGCTTCTGGGGAGCGGCCCCAGTCTTCGCCACAGAGCTCGGGCTGTTTTCAGTGTGCTCTTGAAGCTCGTGGGGGCAGGTGGCAGCTGCTTGGGCGCCCACCAGGGGTGTGCGGCAGACATCTCACAGCCGCCTCTCCCAGGGAGGGCAGGGAAGACCTGTGTAGCGTCCGTCAGTCACCGTGATGTGGATGCTCCTAGTGGCCAGTGCCAAGCTCCAGCTTGGAAGTTGGGAAGGTGTGTGTACATTGGGCTGTGAGCTGGTACAGGCCACTCCAGGAGCCTGGATCCTGAGGGCACAGGGTGACATTGCCAGGTCCCTGTCAGCTGGGCTCCTCCACAATGTACCAGTTCCCTCAGAGCACTGGTACCTTTTAGACTTTCCCTGAGCACTAAGTCAGTGTGTTACTCAGCTTCTATTTTATGCACATCTGGTATTTTGAAAGCAGATTACTCTCAGCCCTCACTCATTCTTTAACATGGACTTGAGGCTTTCTCCCTCAGAAATGCACTCTTGGTTCTGTGTAAAGAAGATACACTTGTGTTGCTTCAGTAGTCTGCCCCTTTCCTCTCCTTGAAACATGACTCATTGATCTAGCTCAGGAACTGGTCCGTAAATCACAGGCAGCAAGAAGCATAAGGTGCTTTGGAGCCAAGCCTTAGGAGGCCTTGGCTCCCTCATCGAGCACATGACCCGATGAAGATGGAGCTCAGTGGACTGGCCAGCTGCCACAGGTCCAAGAACACCCTCAAGTGCCTCTAGGTCATGGAATGAACAGGGGAGGGAGTCAGACCTGGAGGGGTCTCGGCTCACGTGGCACTTGGACAGGTGCTCACCTTCTCTGACCTCTTTTTGCATCTGCAGAGTAGAGCTAATACTTGCCTCAACAGTAGTTCCAAGGATTAGATCTCATTCGCTAAGATTTCTAGGCAGTGTCCAACATGTAGTAAATAATTGATAATGGCTCACGTTTGCTGTTATGTTTATCTCCATATTTCTTCTTTTGGCCTACATCCCCGGAACTCCTAAAATATGCCCAGCACTATGCTAGCCGCTGGAATTCGTGTCAAGTGAGGCCATCCTATGGTAGCGTTTGTGTTATTGCTGTCTAGGTTGGGGATGTGCTGTCTGCTTTTGACAGTACGGCAGAACGCAGACCCTGCTTCCACCTGTGCCCGGATGTATACAGGAGGAAAGTCAGCTGCTTCTTTCAAGTGACTAAGCCTTCTCTGAGTCCCCAGCTGCAGAGGCACTGAGGTGAGAGTACACACTTGCGATAAAGAAGCAAAGAGAGGAGGTATGTCAAGGAGGAGGCTTAGTTTTGGGCATCTGCCAAAAATTTTTTATTATGTTATGTTATATGAGAAGAATACAAATACGTATACACATGAACCTTGAATGTATCTGCATGTCTTGTTTTTCACTTTAGGAAAACAGCACAGCTCAAAACCTAAAAACTCATGAATTTGGCTTTGAGACCCTATTATTTTAAAATTGTACTTGTGAGGGCCCAGATTCAATAAATTATTGGTAGATGCTTCTAGTGATGTGATGTTATGCCTTGCTGTTGGCTCTAGGAACCTGCTAATTGCTCCTGTGCAATTAGTGGCCCTGTGAGGTTGGCATTCGGTTTTAAATGAGGAAATGGAGAAAGGGCAAATGCTGACCACAGGCTACACAGTGAGCAGGTAGCCAAGCCAAACCCTGTGTCCTCTCTGGGCATTGTGTTTTCCCTGCACACGTCCATGAGAAACTTGCAAGTGTGTGCTTGTTGAAGAGGTCTAGCGGAAAGTGAGGAGGCAGAGGCCGTCTCCATCCTGTTCTGGGGTGGGCTGGGTCACACCTGCTGCTGGGCCACGTGGTTGCCCAGAGCTGCTGCTTACTTTCTCTGTCTTCATTCCTAGGCTGGGTGCTAGTTTGACCCAAGGATGACCGTGGGTCCTGCCTCTCTTTGTAGTCCTTCCCCTGGTTCCTCAGAGAGTCTGAGATCCCAAGATTTGAGGAAGAGTGCATAGGGAGGACTACTGGGAAGACCTTATATGAACTTTACCAGGTTTTCCTCATTGGGGTTGGTGACATCTTACTGACCTTGGACAAGATGTGCTGCTTTTTCTCTCCTGTACTTTCTTTCCCTGGGAAGATGGGGCTGGGGTCTCATGCAGTATTCAGATGTCTACAATTCCCATGACAGATGTGGTCTATCCATATGCCACACCACTAGGAACCCCCGCAAGGTGCTCACACGTGACTTCCACTTGATTCCTACCCCTACCACATTTTCTCCTTCTAAACTGGGATTCCGGCTAGGCTCTAGGGCAAGTACCCAATTCAGAGATGATAGGAGGGAAGAATGTCAACAAAGACCACATCCCTGAATGAGTTATTCTCTGTCCAGTTCTTTTGATAATTCATCTGCTTCTGATCCAGTGATTCCCATAGAGCCTGTATCAGTTTCCAATGGCTGCTGTAACAAATGTCTTAAAACAGCACAAATATTTTATTTTACAGTTCTGAAAGCCAGACATCCACAGTGAGTCTTCCAAACTAATGTCGAGGGGCTAGCCAGCCTGTGTCACTTCCCCAGACTCTACCGAACCTGTTTCTTGCCTTGTCCAGCTTGTAGAGGGGGCCACATTCCTTGGCTTGGGGCCCCTGCCTCCGTCTTCACAGCCAGGAATGGCACCATGTGGCACCACCTGGCCGCCTCTTCTGCCTTCTGTGGGAAGGATCCTTGTGCTTTCTGTTGGCCCATTTGATGGTCCTCAGAGCGCTTTATTGCTCCCATTGCGTGGCCCCTTGCCCACGTGTGGCAGCCTGTTCATGGGCTCCGAGGAGGAACACACCCACCTCTCTGGGTCCCAGCATTCTACCTGCTGTCTGCTGTGCCTTCTTTAAGGGTCTGAACTTGAGTTCTCACCCTCGTGGAGGAGAGTGCTCAAACCTGAGGGTTGAAGGATGTCACTTTGGGTCACTTGAGCTTATGCCAGATGCAGGACTTCTGACCACCTGCCCGTTGTGCCATGCCATTCTTAGACTTACATTATTGAACATGAAATTGAATTTTCCATAATGTTAAGCTCCACAAAGGAGTGCAAATATTTTAATGCGTGAAACTCCTCTGAAATATATTGCATTTCGCAAAGAGCCAAGGATGTCAGGATTGGACTTTAAATTGCTCTTGAAATTCTGTGCCTTTGCCTGGTTGATCATCCATGTGAGGAAATTGTGATTGGGGGTTGCAGTTTTTATGGTGTGCACTTATATCAATGCTGTGAGTCAATCCACCAAGTCTTCTGCTGACCTTTACTGTGCATTGCTAAGGATTTAATGAATTGAAATAGAAATTAATTTCTTCTAGCTTTGGTGTCAATTAGCTAGCATAGTTATATGCAGTCTAGATTACACATTTTCATTTGTTGTTCTTTAATTAAAGTCACTATGGCAAAGGTTGAAGTTTTAATTAGTGTGGGGGCATTATCGTATTAAGTTTAATTTAAACATAATATAAGAATGTTTTTCTCCCTAAATTAGTTTCCATTAAAGAGTACCCTAGAAGGAACCTTTAATTTCATTTTGAAGCCCCCAGTTAACCCTTGGTGTTTGCTCTTGGTCATGGCCACACATTAGGTCTTCCAAGGAGAAGCAGGGCCAGTCCTACCAAAGGCAAGGATGGAGGTCCTCACACCTTGGAGGGTCTTCAAAGATGAATATAGGAAAAGACATCATTTTAGGTGATTAATAAGTGATAACAATCGAGATTAAAAACCAAGTTTAATTATCCTCTGGTCAAGACAAAAACCCATTGGACAAAAGTGCAGTGTGTTTGCAGTTCAGAAAATAAGCATCAATTTGAGCTGTCTTTCTGTAGAATGTTCCAGAAGTTAAGAATTCACTGTCCTTTGTGGTCTTTCTGTGATGGCGGGAGCCACCCCGCTTTACCCTCTGGTCTCTGTGCACCTGCTGTGAAGCAGTGAGTGTGGAAGGGGACCTCCTGACCTCCGGGTTCACTTCCAGGTCTGCCAACGATTGTGGGATCACCCACCACCTAGATGAGGAACCTGTTGAACAGACAGTGCCTGCATCAATTCCAGTGACAGGGAGCTGGTAAAGGATACGTGACAAGTGCCTCTGGAAGATGATTATATTGGGACTTTCATGGTCCCAGTGACTTGGGGAGCAGAGGCAAGAGAATTGCAAGTTCAAGGCCCACTTAATGAAACCCTATCTCAGAATTAAAAATATAAAAATAAAAAAAACTGGGACTGTAGCTCAGTGGTAGGCACTGGGTTCAGTCCCCAGTGCCAAAAATGGGGCAGGGGGAGTGTTCTACATCCCCACGAGCTTATCTGGTTCTTACATAATTTGTCCAGACAGCCTTACTATGAGGACACACTCAGTGCTCAACTCGGCTCTTTTGCATCTTGGTGATTTGTTCAGGTCATAAGGTGTTGGGGAAAGGGGACAGTTTCTGACACCCTGATGTGCCCACCAGGGGTCAAGGCTTTAGGACTGCCAACAGGCTGAAGAAGTAGTACAGAAGTTGGCATCAGAAAGATGCTTGGAGCAGAACCAGGGTTCACAGAAGCCCAGGAAGAAGTTGCTTTGGCTGGTGAATGTGGTCAGCTTTGTTGTGTAATGTACAGCACTCGTACTGGCCCTATGCAGCCTGGGGTTCAGGATGCGAGCCCTGGAGACTGGCAGACATAGATCCAGTTCTTGGGTTTTGCAGTGTAACCTCAGCAATGTCACCTTGCCACCCCAAGTCTCTGTATGGAACAGGAAGACTTGTCTGTTGGTGGGCTTTTGGGAAGTAAGCCCACCTGTGAGGTGTCTGAGAGGCGGGTGGTGTGTCACTGCCTTGGTGGTGGAGCCAGTGGTGCGGGGAGTAAAATGGTGCTCCCTGAGGAACCAGAGAGGGAGCTGGGCTCTGGCTGTGCAGCAGCAGGAGGAACTGGGTGCAGCGCCTGCTCGCTGTGGTAGGAGTGCGGTCCTCAGCCTCAGCAGCCAGAGGTTTGGAGGAGATTGTTCTTGGTTGTAGGGCTGCCCTGCGTATTGTAGGATGTTGAGCCTACTGGATACCAGCAGCACCCCCAGTTGTGTGACAGTGGGCATTTCTCCAGAAATTACCAGAAGTCCCTGTCTAGGAGGAAATCACTCCAGGCCAGAACCTCTGACCTGGGCCCGGGGATACAGCTCAGTTGGTAGAGTGCTTGCCTTGAAAGCACAAGGCTCTGGGTTCAATCCCCAGCAACCCCCCCCACAAAAAAAAAAAAAAGAACCACTGTCCTTAGTAATAGAGAGGAAGGGAAGTGATGACTTCATAATACTTTCTGGTTTAGATTTAAACTCAGTACTTTTTTTGGATAGGGTTATTATTCTCTCATGGAATACAACTTAGAGGATGCAGAAGAATATGTAGTGAAAAGTAGCCCTCCTCCCTCAACCTCCTGTCCCTCCTTACTATCTCAAGAAAAGTCATTGGGATCCTTGGAGATGGAAACTCTTCACGGCATCCTGGCTATGATGGTTTAGATCTGAGCTATTCCCCAAAAGCTCATGTGTCAAACAGTGCAAAGAAGTTCAGTGTGAAACGATCGGGTTGTGAGAGTCTTAACCGAATTAGAGCATTGATTCCCTGGTCGGGATTAACTGGGTGGGAGCGTAGGCAGATGCAGTGTGACTGGATGAGGTGGGTCACTGAGGTCGTGCCTTTGGGGTCTATATTTTGTACTTCATGAGAGGAGCAGTCTCTTTTTCTGCTTCCTGGTACCATGCCCTGAACTGGTTTCCTCCACCACCCATTTGCTATGATGTTCTGTCTCACTCAGGCCCAGAGCAAGGGAGTCGGCCATCTATGGACTGACACCTCCAAAATCGTGAGCCCTGAAATAAACTTTTCCTCCTCTAAAATTGGTCTTGAGAGGTCTTTTAGTCACAGCAGCAAAAAAGCTCACTGAAACACCGACTCTGAGGAGGGCTGCACCTTGGTGGCAGGATGGGCTTTTTGATTGGCCCCTCTTCCCCTTAAGCCTGAGCATACTTATATGCTGAGGAGAAAGATGAGGTCAGAGAGAAGGGACAATTGGAAAAAGAGGATTTGAGGAGACCCAGAGGCAGTTAGTCAGGAACCATTCATTGAGGATGTAGGGTTGCTAGGTGCTGGGGCTCAGGTAGTGAGTTTGGTGGACCTGTCCTCTCAGGTGTCATCAAGAAGGGAAGGTAGGCAACGAAAATGTGCAGGGAAGATAAGGAATACAGCTTATCACTGATCAGTGTGATGACTATGAGGGGCTTGGATGGCTCTGTGGGTGGGGGTCCCTCAGCCAGGAGAGTCCGAGAAAGCCTTTCTAAAGAGGCGAGTCTTGAGACTCTAGTGGGGAGTGAGTTTGAATGCAGATCTTACAGAATGAACTTCCAGGACAAGCTCAGAAGGGAATGAACTGGGCAGTGCAAAAGACCAAAGAAGGAGAGGGCAGACATGAGGTCAGAGGAGGCAGGGATGAGATTGTGGGTGCTCAGGCCAAGAGAAGCCAGGATCATGCTCTAGGTGTGACAGGAAACCATGGGAGGGCTTCCCACCTGCGAACATGTGATTTAGTTTGCGTTTGCAAAAGACCATTCAGCATGCGAGGTAGTGAGCAGACCCAAAGGAGAGGACAGAGTGGCTACCAGGAGATCAGTTAGGAGCCAGTTGCCCCATCTGTGCAAAAGACCACGGTGGCCTGGACCAGGAGGCACTGGAATGCACCACTCCCCTTGGGCCTGCATGGGACGGGTACCTGGAAGCCCTTGAGGCTCAGCTCAGTGCGGAAGCCTGGGCTGGTGCTAAAGCAGGGCCATCATCAGCTTACGAATAACACACAGAGTGAGGACTCCCGGAGGGTCAGTAGGCCCTCGGTGCACCCTTGTTTAGAGGGGGTGGGAGGAGGACCCTGGCCAAGGAGCCAGCAGGATGCCCAGCCCCTGAGACAGGGAAACTTGGCAGGTGTGGTCACAGAGCCTGAGGAGCACTCCACCGAGAGATGCCAGTGGAGCAGGCCCACGTGCAGGCAGGTCACAAACCTGAGGAAATTTTAAACAGTCTCTGTACCTTGTAGAGTCACAGTTCAGACCATCTGCAGCTGAACTAGTCTGACATACATCGTTGCTTTGGTTTCCTTTATAGTAGTACCTCCTATTGATAATGTCGTAGTAGTTACGTTTTCCAGTGTTCAGAACGGTAAGGGAGAATGCAGCCATTGGTTATGGAAAGGGCACTGAGTCCAGCGGGACTGTACCAGGGCTGTGCTGGGGCCACGGGCTGGAGGCCCAGCTGCTCTCTGATGGGAGAAGAACTTGATCACACCTGGCACCTGCCCAGGCTAATGTGCAGTGAACATCATTTTTAGTACAAGAAGGCTGAGAAGCTCCTCACCTGATGTTCTCGTTGTGAGGTGGAAGGCAAGAACTTACAACAAAGAGATGGTTGAGATTTGGTCACTCTCCTGGGTAACTGGAGAGTAGACTAGGGAAATCCTGAAGTTGGAGACATGACAGTCAAAATGAATATGTTTTTGTGATTCACCTGTGTCCTGGGATCCCCCAAGGAAGGCCATGGACTTGCCATGCAGCTTCAGTAGGAAGAAAAGCTGCTGGAAAGTCCAGGGCCCTGGCGGGGGAGGCTGTGTGGAGAGGAAGCAGAGGGAACAGGGACAGACTAGGGGGACGTGGGAGACAATGCAGACTGCAGATCCTTTGTAAAGGGTGAGGAAGTGGGTAAGTGAGACAGCAGCATCCGAACAATGGACAGAATTTGAACTAGACAATAATGTATCAAGATTAAATGTCCTGACTTCTGCTTGCTAAACTAGTTCATCCACAAGAAGGTGTTGTTCTGAAGAAATACTATTGAATTATTTAGAGGAAAAATAATAGCAACTGTGTCCTAATGGTGGGACACTTTATTTAGGCTACTCCTCACAATGCAAAAACAATTAAAAATAAAAGAAAACATTTTTAAAAATCTTAAGAGATCTAAAAAGCAACAAGATACTATGGAATTAATGGACCAAACTTATCAGGAAAACAGAACCCAGAGTAGGGAACCTGGGGCCTTTTCCCTGTGGGCATCTGATAGTCTGGCCTCTAGTGTAGCTGGTTCTGAGTGCCTCACTGGGGAAAGGGCTGAAAAGGAAAACTCCCAGTGCACACCAGGTGGAGACCTCCAGGGGTGACCCAGAAGTAACTCCCCCCACGCAGAACTAAAGCCTGGACTCCTGTTCCTGGAGAGCACAGGAACTTCAGGCGATGAACTGGACTTATTTCAAGAATGTTCCAAAGTGATAGTGCTCCAAAGAGCCCAGGAGAAGCAGATGGATATCATCTCTGGACAAATGCATTCCTAAGGGGTTTTCAAGAATAATAATCAATACATAGTAAAAGATAAATCAGCTTAAAATGAAAGAGATCATCCTGAGTGAGAGTAGGAGCAACCCAAGGCACAGAACCAGCTTCAGATGGAAGTGTAAGCGTGTGCAGCTGTGTCCAGGGGAGGAGGAGGAAAAGCGGTCATCCAGAATGTAGCCCAGAGATGACAGAGATGACCACAAAGAGACACAGAGGATGGTGAGAAGACTCAGCAAGTTTAACTGGAGCTTGCCAAAGAGAAGAGACAAATCCCAAGGTCAGGGTGATACCCGTAAGGAAAGTGACCAAGTGAGACAGCATGGCCCTGGCCTGGCCTCTTTCTCACCTGGGGCCCCTGAGCACGAACAGCCCCACTGGAGAGGATCTATCCGAGAGCCCGTAGACGGAGGGGGAAGAGGCAGGTCCTCCCTGCTGGGGTTCATGACCCCAGAACTCTGAGGTCCCAGGACACAGGGAAGGGTGATGATGGCGAGGAGAAGCTGCTTGGTCTCAGTGGAGAAGACAGGTCCGAAGAGGATGAGGGGCCCGGAGCTGGCCACGGGGAGGGCAAGCAGCTGGAACCCAGAGGCACGTGGCCAGGCAGGCAGCCAGGCCCAGCCAGGCCCAGGTAAAGGCCTGTGGTGGCAGCAGGTCTGCCTGGCCGTAGAGGTAGGGCTGACCTCAGGACTGCTGTTTACCTTGGAAAGCGCAACTCTTCAAGGGGATTTTTGTCCAGTCCCCAATTTGTAATATACATTTAGAAAGACAAGTCTTTTGTGTGACTCTAATTTTTTTTTTTAACCTCGAGTTTTATGTTCTCCTAATTAAAGCATCCAGACACTTCCTGGAATATGTGCAGAATTCAGTCAGTTCAATAAATAGTGACATTTTCAGAATGTGACCAGCTTTTTAATTTGTTCCTTGCTGGGAGATTCTTGTGGGAATTTATACCATTGACGTAGCTTCTGGTGTGAAGGAGACTGAGGATCTGGCTCCCGGTCTTAAGTGTTTGGTTCAGAGGAGATGGACTGCAGCAGCCATTGCCCTTCACATTATTTGTCATTTGCAAAAGAAAACATGAAAGAATGATTTTAACCATTTATCCATTCAGCCAAGAAAATTATGTTACTCATTTTATTTCTTAATAGAAGGCAGGCATCTAAAATATCAAGCACATATTAGGGTCTCTGCAAATATTTATTCAGTAAATGAGAAAAGTATATTTCTTCTTTTAAATTTTCTTTGCTGAGCATATACACTGTTGCTGTTTAATCCAACAACTCAGGTGAACTTGGATGGAATGTAAGTGCATGTAGATTGAGGTGGGTGGGTAGGAGAGGAACTTGGCATTTCTGGGTGTGTTGAACACCTTCTACCCGTCTGTGCTTGCAGGTGGTTTGAAGTGCCCAGTTTGCAGCTTCGTGTATGGCACCAAATGGGAGTTCAACAGGCACTTGAAGAACAAACACGGCTTGAAGGTGGTGGAAATTGACGGAGACCCCAAGTGGGAGGTAAATTTTAAAGTATGATACTGATCCCGACATTTCTAAACCAAACGACAAGCCAGGCAATAACTGGGCACAGATGCCAATCCGCAGGGCATTGGTTTTGCTGGCTGGGAAATTTCTGAAACCTTTTATAATCATGTCTTGGGGCACAGAATGGGTAAGATCTGGGTCCTGTGTACGAATTCTTCTTTTGGAATAAAATTAGACTCTGCTGTGAGTTTTCGCATTGACATTTCTGTTTCTCATATTCACAAATTCAGAGTTTCAGATGTTGCCTCTGAAAGAAGGGAAGGCAGGGAGCATGTAGCCATTCTCACTGAAAGAGTTGCAAGAGCCCATTTCCTGATCAGACTTTCTCTCCCTCCCCTGGGTGCTGGTGCTCCTTCCTGCTACCTTCTTTTTACCCCTTAGAAGTTGGAGCAGTCACCTGGCCCTCTTTTCAAATACCAGCTATCACCTCCATGGACAAAGTTAGGGTTTCTCAGACTTGGCACTGTTGACCTTTGAGCTGAGTGATTCTTCCTTGTGGAAGGCTGTCACCTGACTTACAGGATGTTTGGCTGCATTCTGGGCCTCTTCCCACGATTTACCAGTGGCATCGTCCCCTCCCCAGGGGATCCATTGAGGAAACCAAGAATGTCCAAAGCATAGCAATGTTCATTGTTCCCTGGCTTTCAAGTTCACCCCAGTTACAAGAGAGACATTGCAGTGCATCCAGTGCTCACTTGAGGGGTCACAGTCCAAATGCAATTTCAGTAAAAATACTGTACAAAACCACCTTCAGCCTCGGGGTATAGTGTACATAAAACATGAATGACTTTCATGTTTAGACTTGGCTCTCATCCCCGAGATGTCTCATTTTATATAGAGAGATGTAGATGTGCAGGTGTTCCAAAATCCCAAAAGTCTGAACTCTGAAACACTTTTGTTCCCAAGCATTTCAGATAGGGAATGATCAACCTGTGTGTACTGTGGTTAGTGTGCAGGCATACATTTCTCAGCCTTTTGTTCTGAGAGGTTCTAGAAGCAGTGAGCACACCAGGGACCAGGTTTTGGTTTCTTTCTCTTTTCTTGATTCTAGGGATTGAACCCAGGACAGCTTTAACCTGACCTATATCCCCAGCCCTTTTTAATTTTTATTTTGAGACAGGGTGTCACTGATTTGCTGAGGGCCTCACTAAGTTGCTGAGGCTGACCTAAAATTTGTTATTCACCTGCCTCAGCTTCCCAAGTTGCTGGGATTACAGGCGTGCACCATCACACTCAGCCCAGGCCTTAGTTTCTAATAGCATTCTCTGATAAAAGTGGTTGATCATTGGGCTGAGGCATCGTGTGTGTGTGTGTGTGTGTATGTGTAATTATTTATTAAAGAATACTGGAGAGTGTGTGGTACTAAAAATGTGCTCCAGACAGACAGAAAACAAAACAAAAAAGGAAGGGATAAAAAGTAGATGTATGTCAAAAGGACACAGGAGACAACCTGAAAGAGCTTTGACTCAGTGGCCAAAGCTGAAATAAATCCAGTAACAAAATTAATAATGACTGTATTAGATTATAACCCAAAGAATAAAATATTCCTGAGTTTGTACTTGATATAAATAAAGTGATTTGACAAATAAATGAGGGAGAAGGGACTATGCATCCTCATAGAAGGATTCTGATCAATAAGTGTAGAAGAATGGGGGAAATAGAGAAAGCTCAGGAATGACTGCCGCAGACAAGTTCCATGCGAGATTGCTGAAACAGTGGCCATCCCATCCTGAACATGCCCGAGCTTGAGATCGCTAAAACCGGTGGGCAGACGTTTAAGGAGAAACAGGATATTTGCGTAACCTCAAGAATTCTTCATCCAAATATTTATTAATTGCAAAGGGAGCCTGTGGATAGCAACCCACCCAAGTGAGGATGGAGGTCAGTGTCATCAGTAGTAAAATGTACTGACACTGGTACCAACTGATCGATGTCACCAGAAGGGAGCTTTACAGAATTCTTCAACCTCAGTCAGACTGTGAGAAACCATCAGACCTGCCCACATCCTGTGAGTGGTCACATGCCTAGCCTGGACTTCTAAGAAGTGTCAAGATCGCGAATGACAAGGGAAGCTGTCACCTCCTGGAGGAGACTAGGGAGACATGGCGATTGAATACCCTGTGGGGATGGACTGCCAGTGTGGCTCCACAGTGGAGCATTGGGCTAGCATGTGCACAGCCCGGGGTTCCATCCCCAGCACCCCGGGTGGAGGTGGGCGATGTGCCGTGGGACCCAGGGTTGGATCCTGGCTCAGAGAGAACACTGAGGAAAAACCTGCTGGAGTCAGGATAAAGCCTGCCTGGCGGTATGGCGCCAGCATGGGTTCTCAGTTTTGACAATGGCGCTGTGACCAGGAAGGACGTTAGCCTTAGGAGAGGCTGGCAAAGGGCATGCAGGGGCCCTCTTGTTGAAGTCTACAGTTATTTCAAACTAAAGTGGTTACAAAAAATAAAAAGGTGGGTGTTGTGTGTCGGGAAGGGGGAGGAGATGGAAAGGACGGGGAGGGGCTGGTTCCTTTCACGTTCCCTGGGGTGTCAATCTCACTCTGATACCATGGACATATGTTACATAGTAACAAAAATTAAACTACAAAAAAGAAAGTTCTAAACATTGAGAGTAAAATGAAATAACTGACTCTACCTGTTCATCAAGTTGGTGGCATAACTGCACATAGAGGAACTGTTTTGAGAGCCTTTAAAACAGTAATTGGATTGTACCTTCCTTGAGAGATATAACCTGAAGGCAAAAAGAATTGCAAAAATTGCACTATTTTCAATTATTCTGTCAGTGGTGGTAGGGATGATACTGTTATTCTGAGGCTGTTAGTGCTTAGTAACCACAAAGGAATACATAAAATATGTTTAATTTTATAAGTTTATAATGCTATTTGGAAAAAATAACTCAGTCACCTTTGTAGGATGCTAGAGAATCAGCTATTTATTTTGAAAGTTGGTAATAAAAGCCATGAATAAGCAATTAGCCTACCTTTAAAAAAAAAAAACACCAATGTTATTGTAACCAAAGATTTAGTGAGGGGAAGTTTTTCCTGTAGAAGATTACAGTTTTGCAACCTTGCAATGATGCCATGGATCTAGCAGGGAGAGTCAGTTACTGGCAACACCGCATACAAGCGCCATGCAATACACGTGTCCCGCAGAGGGCAGAGGGCATGGGGCCGCCCAGAGGCACTCGTGCCAGGAAGGGACTCCACTCTGATCATGCCTCCGTGTCACCTCGTACTCCCAGCTGATGGAAACTCGGGGCCGGGGAGCAGGTCGGCGGTGCCAGGCTGTTGGACCTGTGAGGCGCTGCCTGCTTTCCTCCGCAAACCGTCTTCAAGGGGGAGCAAGGAGGAGCACATGTGGGGTTTAAAAGTCCTGAGACCGACAGTCAGTTCTCAGGAGTGACTCTCACTGAGGTTTGGTTTGAACAAGTGGTAAAGCAGTGAGATAATTGGGGAAAATTCGAACATTACCTGGACACCCATAATATTCAGGGCTTCTTGCTGAGTTTCTGAGGGTGACAGTGGTATTATAGTTATGTTTTGAAAGAGTTCTAGCTTTTAGAGATACATTCTGAAATATTGTAGAGGAAAAGATGATTCCTGGTTTCGCTTCAAAATCATCCAAGGGCAGGGCTTGAAGTGCTTGTGGGAAACCCCACCTGTATGAGCTCATGACTGTTGACTGGGTGACGGGTACACGGAGGTTGATTGGACTCAGCTCTCAGCTTTTGACAGTGTTTGGCATTTTAAATAATTTTAAAATTAAGTATGAGCTTTGGAGTGACAGACTTTGAATCCTGCCTTTATCTTCTACAATGGCTTGACCTGAGCCATTGTTGAACCGTGGCCTTGGTTCTCTTCTGAACAGCAGGCTAACAATCCTGAGAGGCTGAGTGGATTGGAGACGGCTGTGTGAAGCGCTGGGTTCTGCCTGTGGCCCCAGGGAGCCCTGAGTGCTGGTGGCGAGGCTGGTGCCCTTGGCCTCAGGCTCCTGTCTAGGGGGACGTGGTCAATCCCCTGGTGCCGCAGAGCTCCATGCCCTAAATAGACACTGGGATGCCAGTTCATGATGCGGAGCTCGGTCCACCCTGGTCAGCTGGGTGTTCATAAATGCTTGCAGCAATGCCCTTGTCCTCTGCAGGCCTCCCTTCTAGTACTTTCCACCCTAAGGAGAGCAAGAGTAGTTGACGTGAAGCCTCGTCCTTGACCCCACAAGTGAGGCCATCAAGCACCCACCCACCTGGGCCCTGTGGTCACCAGGGGACCAACATGCTGCGCTGCCTGTTTTGGGAGTTCGCACTCTTTCCTGGCCTCAGGAATGCCTTACAGAGGCAGGCCCAGGATGTCTTGAAATTATTCAAGTGAACTGTATTTGGAAAAATCCCAATTGTCTAGAAAACCAAATTTGTATAGACAAATTTCTAAAATATCTCTTCTTTTTTTAAATTTTTTTTTCTCTTGGGAAAAATCCTAAAACAAGCAGACAAAAAAAAAAAAAAACCCAAAAAGCAAAAAAAAACAAAAACAAACACAAAGAATGCTGTACTAATACAGAAAGTGCCCAGAGTAAGAGCAGCATTCCATGTGCATCCTGTTCTTCCACAGGCTCAGGCATGCTTGGGTCCAGTGCTAGCTGAGACATCACTTGAGGGCACTTAAGGGAAATGCCCTTCTTTTTGTTAATCTTCGCATTCATCAAGTATTTATTGGGAATCTCCTACGTGTCAGACTGGAAAAACCTAAATGAAGCTGGCCAGCTGGCTGTGAAAGGATAGGTACCTGCTGCTGTCAGCCTGTCTGCTCCTGACAGGTGCTTCAGAGCATGACTGGTGCCCCTCTAAGCTTCATCTGAAATCCTTTTTGTCCTTCATGATGACAGTCATGCCTCAGTTTTGCTCTCATTCCCAGCCCGACCAGAAGGAGACCACTGCTGCTATCCAGCTCTGTGAAAATTCTCCTCTCCCCTCCAGTTCTCTCCCTTCACTTCCCTTCCCTCTCTGTACCTGTGAACATCCTTTCCATCCCCTCCCCTCACAAGTGCTAATCTTGCACAGATGGATTTTCGGTAGTGAGTTTTATTTATCATATCCCTCACGTAACAAACAGAGTGGCGTGAACAGCTGTGATTCACTGGATCTCACCATGTGCCGGGACCCGGGCTCTGCACGTTGTGTACTTACCCATCCTCTTTCCTTCCTCTTCTCTTTCCTGCCATCAGCTGCTTGCTTGCCTCTCTCAGCCCCATGGCCTGAGGCCCCGTGTAAGGGGCAGATTAGACGCAGCATTGGTAGCAGCAGGAGGAGCCGGGGAAGGCACTCTTGGTGTGTATGCAAGAATAAATAAGCTTTCAAATCTCTGACTAGGAGCAGCATACCCTGCTCTTCCTGTTGCAAGAACCAGGAACAAGAAGCTTCCACCAGAGCTGGTTTTAAAGTCTTGGTACTTACAAAGAGAAGGTTTCTCTTTGTTCTCTTTGGGGATTATTCATTGGAGCAACTGATTTCTTGGGGATGCTTGGTAAATTAGATGTTGTCAAAGTGCTGCTTTGTGTGCTTTTTTTTTTTTTTTTTTTTTTTTCTCAGTGCATTATCCTAAAGCCTCTAGGGGTTGATCAGCCTGTTAGAAGGCCGCTTAGGTTTTGTTTTTATTTTAGCCAGCAACAGAGACATCTGAGGAGCCCTCCACCCAGTATCTTCACATCACAGAGGCTGAAGAAGATGTTCAAGGCACGCAGGCAGCCGTGGCCGCGCTCCAGGACTTGAGATATACCTCTGAGAATGGTGAGGGCGTGTCTGTCTACCTGTGATACCCAGAGCAGGTTTTGCCTGCTGATGAATTAGTTGTGAATGAATGGGGTCCACCCACTGACCACCTCGAAAACCCTGGCCCAGCATGCAGAGTGCAGGAGTCAGGCACCAAACTCTGTCCCTGGAAAGGTTGCAGAATAGAACCCCGTGGCTGAGGCAAGTCTCTCAGGGCTGTTTTTTCTTTTTTGGTGTCACTTAAAGTGACAGTTCTGTGAAATGGGCATAGGAGCACAATGCCGTCTCTTCATTAGATGCTCGAGGTTTTGAGAGGTTTCTAGAGAAAATGCATGGTAAGTTATAAAGTACCATACAAATTATTTTTTTGTCAGAATGAGTGATTACTGAGAACCTGTTGAATCTCTGGAAGAGGCCCAGTGAGGCACCCAGAGGAGGAGGGTCCTGTTTTGCCGGGGTCACCCTTCACAGGCCCTAATGGTCTCCTGTTTGCTTCCTCCTCCTAAGGCGACCGGCTCGACCCCACAGCTGTGAACATCCTGCAGCAGATCATCGAGCTGGGCAGTGAGACCCACGACGCCACCGCCGTTGCCTCAGTGGTTGCCATGGCACCCGGGACAGTGACGGTGGTGAAGCAGGTGAGGGCCCCCTCCTGGGAAATACCCATCTGCCTGTGTCACTGACCCTCCTTGCTGTCCTCCCCACATTGCCAGGGCATTAACTTGCCTAAGGGGGAGTTTGGAATGGAACTGGTCTGATCTGGTGCATTTTCTTCTACCTTTGAGTATTATGGGATTGCATCCTCAGTAGCTCTGTATGGGGCAAGTGTTTGGGGGAGAGGTATAGTATATTTCAAAAACACTCTGGAGACTCTTCATTTATTCCCTTTCAAAGAATTCCAGAATGAAAACGAGCATGATATGGACATGTGGGTACATCGGGGTGAAAAGCAAAGGCCCTCTGTGCTTGAGGCCTCACCAGACAGTGGCCAGTGGGAAGTGTGGGTTCAGCCACAATGTCAGGCCCCTTTCCCCCTCAGACTGCCCTTCTTAAATAGTAAGTATCAGTCATCCAGGTCCACACAGAACATCGGGAAGAACATCAGCTCCAGAAGAGAGCTGGCACTGTTGGCTCAGCAACTCTCCTGTCCTCAGTCAGAGCTTCCCCGTCTGCTCGAGTACGGTGTTTGGGAGGGGAGCATCCTTTCTACCTCTTTACACCTGTCTCTCCATCTACTGTCTCCTGCTTCATTTCATGAAAGATTTAAGCTGACTTACTTGAGAGCTTTAAGGACAGAAAACACAAATGGCAAACATCAGAACCAGGGAAACATAATGTAGAATCAAAATTCAAGTTCACAGTTGAGGTCGAAGTGTACAGCATGGAGTTCTGTACAGCTGTCTATGCTTCCCTTGAGTAACTGGGGAAGTGTTTACTAGGTGCCTGTTGTTGTCAGTAGTGTTCTGGTTGCTGGGGCTCCAGGAGGGAAGCAGGGCCACATCAGTGGTCACTCACTGGTGGGGAAAAGGACAAAACCATGAATAAACCAGCACACCATGAAGGGTGGCTGAGGCGAACCAGCCCCCTGAGAAAGGCTGGAAGGGGAGGTGGAGTGGAGGCAGCAGGGCTTCCCCGTGAAGGGTTGTTGGGGCAATGGAAGAGGGTGTGCCTCCTGAGTTATCCAAACTTGACTGTCATTTTGACTCTGAATTTTACAACTGAAAACAAGGAAACCTGAAGCAGTTAACGCAGAGAATGGATGAGCTGGGCCTTGATAAGTCGGGATGCGTGTTATTGTGGCTCTCACAAGTGAACCCAGGCGCGATGTCCCGGTGACCTGCCTTTGGTGAGTCAGGAGTGGGCATCCCAGTGTGCTCTTCTTGACTCCCCTAGGTATGCCCACGGCACCGCTCAAAGCTTGGGGTTCATGCCAAGTAACTGTCCAGTTAGAGCATCCTGCTCAACTGCGGACTTGTTGGTTCAGAGAGAAGACTCAGTTCTCCAGAGCAGTGTTTAGATTAAGTCCTGCAAACCTCTGCCGTGATAGGGTTTCCCTGAAGAAGGTCCTGTAGGGAAGTCGGGCAGTGGGCAGCTGGGCGTTTCAGCCTGCAGTAACCTGGTGTTCTGCACTAGTTGAAAGCAGACTGTACGCTTCCAGGCTAAATGGCTTTTCAGCTTTCATTGGCATTTACTAGGTTGCAGTCTCAGATTGTCTTGTAAGTCGGTCCTGGAACTTGTCATTTGCATCTTGGCATGTAGAGTCCTGAGCTAGACCTGGTGTTTCAGGAAGGGTCTGGTTGGGTCCTCCCATCCAAAGTGTTGGGAGGACTTTGGATGTTGCTGACAGGCCAGATGCTTGTGAGAATGTGGGAAGGTGCTACTGATAGTGATTTGTGTCTTCTTTCTAAGAACAGGATTGATTTGCTGCCACTCAGGGACATGATTTATTGAGCACTGGCAGCAGTGCAGTGATACATGAGGTCGCCGTGTAGGATACAGCTTAGATGTGCTTCCCGGTGTTAGACAGCTAGCTGGACAAGGGACGAGGCAGACGAGCATCCGGCATAACCAGTGTGAACAAGGAAAAGGTGTTCACAGGAGGAGGAGGCAGCCACCTGGAGAGGGTCCTCTCTCCTGTGAGCACGGGGTCGAGCATGGCACTGGGAATGGAGGTGAGGAGCTGCATGTGGACGTGCGTTTCCAAGAGGCGTGTGTCTGCCTGGCCCAGCCCGGCTCACAGTGGCAATTGGCACACAGTGGATGGGAAGTGGACAGATGGACTGATGGGCAGGTGACATTGAACACCCACTTCTTTAGCAGAGGTGTTTGAAAGGCTGCAGCCTCTCCCAGGTGAAAGAATGCCCTTGAATTCAGTTGTTCCTTCTTTTAAATTGAAGTATAGCTGTTATATCAGGTGAGTTGGTTTCAGTTTTTTTCTTCAGTCAAACTCTGGTTTAGGACATTTTTACTTGGGAAGTTGGATCTGCCTAATGAGTGTGCTGAGCCACTGTCCTCCTTTCTGCCCTGTGGGGAGCACACAGCCTTGTGATGGGGACATCCTTTGGCTCCCAACCCCCAAGACCTCACAGAGCAGAAGATGAGTGTTTGTTAAGTGGACTTGACCACACTGCGGGTTTCACGTTTTGATTCTCCAGTTGTATCCTGTAAATCAGCACTGGAGAGGAAAAAGCAAGTCTCTTCATCATAAGGCACATGGTGTTCAGTATTGCTGAACAGAGGTTTAAAATTGCTGTTGCATAGCAGATTGAAAGATCTTTTTGAATTTTCCTGTTTTATATGTGTCTTCTGTTGTGTCCAAATGAACTCTTGATATTCAGAAATGTCCAGATTTCCTTCTCATGTGAGTAAATGAGAGTACTGTATGTTCTATTTATAATTTTATTTTTCTCATGATCCATTAATATTAATTGAAAGAATCTTACATATCATGATTCTTCATTTGTAATTCAAAGTGCTGAACCTCACGCCTTTGAGTTTGGTTTCTGGGAAGAGTATAATGGCAGGCCTGTGGGGTGGCAGAGCCTGTGGGGAGGCGGAGCCTGTGGGCGACAGGCTGAGGAGAAGCTGCTTGTCTCTGCTTCCTCTTGCTTCTCGAAGAGACAGAGATGAGATGGTGCCCATGGTTGGACCATCTGAGTCCTTACTGGACACGGAGGCACGTCCTAGTTGTCCCCACTTCCCTTTCCTCGCCTCTCCGCATCGTGGACATGTCCTGGGCTCACATACTGGGCAGTGCTCAGAAGGAAGAACCTGGCCCCTGCCAGCCACAGCAGGACACAGTTCTCCAGTGCCACCGAGCACGTCTTTAAGACCAGTTTTCATTAAATGCATTTCTTTCTTTTTTGTTTCCTTGGGGTTTTATGAGAAGTTTTATTTGATTAATAAAACTGCCTGAGTAGGTTAGATATAAGATCTGTCAGCCCAAGAAGTACTATCACGAGCATCTCTGAGTCACAGCTGGTCATATAAAGAAAAGAAGATGCAGGAATGCAATCTCCCCATGGGCTTATGGCCGACATCACGCTTGGCTCTTTTTATGGATTAAATTTTACTTTAGAGGCTAAAAGTAACATTTTCGTGTTGACCTGCAGACATTTAGCAGTTGTTGGCTGAGCAGCTGCAGGTGGCACGTTAAGACTCTGGGTGCATTTCCTGTTGCCTCTGTCACAAATGACCACCAGCCCAGTGACTTAGGCAACAGAGACTTATTATCTTGCAGCTCTGAGGTCAGGAGTCTGAAGCAGTTTCCTTGAGCTGCAGTCGAGGCACCCACGGAGCTGCGTTCCCCTGGGAAAGGTTCCTTCCTGGACTTCCCCGGTCTCACGGCCGCCCACATTCCTGTGTCCTGGTTCTTCCTGCCCCTGCACAGCTGCCAGGGCAGACTGAGTTCTTAACGTCCAGTTACTCTACCTCTCTACCTCCCCTTCTCACCCCTGTGTTTACCCCGACCCAGATCCTCCCAATGTCTCGCCCAGTATAATCTCCCTGTCACAGATGCCTGGTGCAGTCAGAGCCACAGAGTCCCCTGTGCTGTGTGCGGTGACATGTTCACAGGCCCGGGGGCCAGGACAGGGCATCCTGTGGGAGGCCTCTGCTCACACTGGGCTGCTGTGAAGACTCAAAAGCTCTTTCACTCGGCGCACACCGCCCAAGCTGCTCCCTCCAGCCGGTGCTGTCCTCAGCACTCGGGGTACTTCAGTGAGTGACAGACGAATGAGGTGGTGAACGTGAAATGTACCTTCACTGTGTGCGTGAATGATCCTCGTGCCTTGGGGGCGAGCGGTGCAGTGGGAGGGAGGACAGTGCAGGCCCTCATGAGCCTGGCACCCCAGAGGGCGAGGGATCCTCCAGGGGAGGTGGCCCAGTGCAGCCGTGCCTCTCTGGGACTGCGCTGCTGTCATTGTCATCAGCAGGGCCAGCCCGCCCTGCCCTCCTCCTCAGGGTGTTCTCAGTGAGGAACCTGCCCTCTCACAGTGTAGCTGCTTCTTGCCAAGGTCAAGAGGATTTGATAATCCAGGAGCTTTTTATTCTTAAAAACCTTCGTCGTTGTTTCTTACTATGGAAGGTTCAGGGGACACTGGGAGCTTTGTGGGTGTTGACCCCTCGGGTGAGGGATGGTCTCTCTGGTAGGTCTCTGAACTGCAAGTGAAACGGTGTGGATCATCTGTTGTTCTTCGTGTACCTTTTAAAAAACCAAATAACTTCAGTGAGACACCCTTTCAGTTCAGATGCCATGTGTGACGTAACTTGTGACCTTCCCCTGTGCAGGGCCCCGCCTCCTGGAGCTCAGCCCAGCTGCAGCCGTCCAGTGGCGTGCACTTTGCCAAACTCCCTCCAGCAAGCGGTGACCGCCACCCTCTGCTGAGACTGGTGAGAAAGCGTGCTGTGTTTGCGAGAGCGATTCAGAGACACAGCACCATTGGCTCATGTGATGGTGGAGGCTGACACGTCCCAAGACCTGCCATCAACGAGCTGAGGTCCCGGAGAGCCAACGGTGTAGTACAGGTTTGGAGGCTGACGTGTCAGCTGAGACTGAAGGAGGGAAAACAACACCCAGTTCCAAGTTGGCTCAGCAGAAGGACTTCCTTCTTACTTGGAGAAGAGTCAGTCAGCTCTCCACCACCATGACGAGATACCTTCACAGTGAATCCTACTTACCATGAAGCAGAGAGGGCTCTTTTGCTTCACAATTTCAGAGGTTCGGTCTAAGATCAGATGGACCCACTGCGGCCTCTGGTAAGGGTGGCAGAAGGTGACACATGGCAGGAGCTTGTATAGGAGCAAACAGTGCTCCCCCAGGCCCCTGTGAGGACACACCCCCAGTGACCCCAGGACCTCCTGTGAGTGCCACCACTTCTCTGTAGTGCCAACCTGATGACCAGGCCTTCAGTTATAGGCCTTTGGGGGACACCCAGGCCAGTATCACCACCATGGCAGTGTCAGCCTTCCTAAACTGAGTCTCCAACCCATGAGACCCACCCATCTGCTTCAGCTCAGTCTGCCAGTTCAAATGTCAGTCTCACCCACAACCACTCTCATGGTAGAGTGCACATCTAGAGTAGCATGCGGTCAAATCCTTGGGCACCTTGTGGCCAGTCTAGTTGGCACTCAAATTAACCTTCACACGCACAAGTGAGTTCAGAGTGCAGGGGTCTGTCTGTTGGGGAAAGGCTGTCATTCATTCCAGGGTTATGACACCCTCAGGTGAATTCTCAGGTGTCATGGAGGTGATGCTGGCCACAGATTTCGTGCACACGTGTGGGTAGGTCTGTACTGCTGCCACAGCTGACACCTCGGTTCAGGGCTCAGGAACCTTCTCTGGCACAGATCTTGGGTATCAGGTCAGGAGGTGCCATCACAACCACAGCACCCCAGGGCCCTCTGTGGAGCACCTGACCCTGTTCTGCACATCTGATGCTTGGTGTCATACTTGCCTTCCAAGGGAGTAAATATTTCGTACTAATGACCACAGGCCTGCATCTCTGTCCACACAGGGACGTCTGATCTTCAGCCCTAGAGTTGCCTGCCCCTGGCTCATGTGTGGAGAGGTGTCACGCCTACTGCCTGTCCATTCCCAGCTCTCCAGTGCCCCCGGCATTGCCACTCTTCTGTTTATTGCTTTCTCTCCTGTGCTAAATGTTTCCAACGAGTCTGCTGGTGCCTTGTGGTGGAGAGCGGCAGGAAGGAGTGATCAAGTCTGCCTCTGACCCGCAGGCACCCTCTGCCTAGCCCCGGGCTCCTTCACAATCCCGGCCTGCTTCCCACATACCAAGCTGTTGATTTAAAAATAAATGAACAAACAAATCAAGGCAAATGCTATAGCTTGAGTTTCCCCCCCCAAAAGTCATGTTGGAGTCTAATTGCCATTATAACAATATTGTGGGATGGGGCCTTTAAGAGGGGATTCAGTTCTGGGGTCACCACCCTCCTAAAGAGAGTGAGGCTCTTAAGAGTAGGTTGGTTATCTCAGAATCTCCCTCCCTCTGTCCTCTAATGTGGCTCACATGCCGTCTGCCTAGTCTCGATGCAGTAAGGAGGCCTTACCAGTTGGACCCTGACAGTGGACGTCCAGTCTCTTGAGCTGCGAGCCACACGGAGCTTTCTCTGTAACTTAGGCAGGCAGTGGTATCTGTTATAGGAGCAGAAAATGGGCAAAATGTCAGGAATCCCAGGTCTGCCCACACCAACCCACCTTCTCCCAGCTGCTGCCACCCACCCTTGTCATCCCCAGGTGGGTGGCTGTGGGTTGGCGCTGGAGACTGAGGTTGGCACTCCCTGGCCCAGTGTGCAGAGCTTAGTTCTGGTGCTTACTAGGAAACCCTGATCACTGTTATTTGCTGTTTGTTATATTTGCAAGGAAATGTAATCTACTTTTCTCCTAAACCCGTCGCCTGTTGGCAAAGACGTGTACATCCAGTCTGCCCTGTTAGAGTTCCGGGCCTGAGGCTTCAGGTCCCTGAGCCCCTTTCTCACTGTGCATCTGGACCAGGGCATCTGCTGGGGAGAAACTATCCTCGGGGGCACTTCCCAAGTGCAGCCAGGGGGCTGAGAGAAGCCTGGTTCTGCAAAGGCTGCCTGCAAGGGGAGCCCAGACCCAGGCCCTCCCTTGGGCAGTGTTAAGCATTTCGTGATCGTAGCAAAATAATAGAGAGAGGAATATGGAAAGCAGAGAGGCTTCAAAGTCTACTTCATTATCATTTTTTAAAACAACCACTCTGTTGTATTAATTTGATTTTAAATGTGTAGCAAAAGGCCTGGCTGAAGAACCCTTGAAAGATCCTGGTCTAGGAGATAGTGCCCTCTCAGTTGCCTTGAAGTGGGCTGAGCCATAGTCTCTCCTCTGCCAGTAGAAGGACTGAGTGAAGTCCTTCCTTTTCCATTATCTGTTTAAACTCAGTTATCTAATGAGGAAGTGGGATTTCACCTTTCTGTTCCCTCACAGAGGCATACCCTAGACAGTCTCTCCAGGGATTCCAGGGATTCCACGTGGTGGAGAAAAGGGGAGGTATCCCTAGCTTGTCTCCTCCTCCTGTTTCCTTTCCCTTCAGCACCTCCTCCACCTGTGTGCCCTGCTGCCTGTGTGTGTGACACATTGTAACAGCAGGACGCCCAGCACCCTCAAGTTGTACCATTGACTCTACTTTCCTCTTGTGGCTTTTGGTCTTTGTTGTGGCTCATCTAAGGATTCTTCCTGAAAGATGAAGAAAAAAGTGTACTCACACACACACACATGCACACACCTGCATACACACATACACACATGCACACACAAACATGCAATGCATGCACACACGAATATACACATGCATACACATACACAGCACACATGTACACATGCACAAACACATTCATATACACATGAATACATACATACATACACATGAATGCACATGCACACACACATACTGCAGTTTCTGCCTCCTGTCACTCCTCACAGTCATGGTGGATTAAGCACCTTTGGAAGACCCGTGCAAATGGACCCCAGATGCCCTTTGTGGCAATCCGAGCCGTTGCCTGTCACAGGGACTGGAGGCACAGGCTGCCTAAGCCCAGGTGATCTAATGCTGGATGCACACAACCTGGACTCTGAGCAGGTGTCTGTGATCCAGGTTTAACTTTTGTTGTCTGATTCCCACCCAGCTCTTTGGATCTATGTGAAATGCCAAAGTCTCACTGAGGATGCTTCCCCCAGTGCGGCCTTACTACCATAACCACTTTTCAACTGCAGGTTTTGGTTGGTTGATGAGCTTTGGCTTCTGCCTGAAGAACTTCACAGTACAATTTATTTGCTCCTGGGGCTCTGCCAGCTTTAATTATATCCAGCTCCTAATTATACATACAGGTAGCCTCTTAAAGTCTGATCATCCTTCCCAATCCCTACAGAATGTGTTCTCTGCAGCCTGTGGGTGGTGACCTTCAGCTTGTAGACACAGGGACAGAAAACGCGTTCGGCCTCTTGGTGTGATGGCTTACTCTCATCACTTAACACCACCCCTTGTCCTTTGTAGGCCTTCCTTGGTCCTCCCTTAGCTGTTTGAAGCTTTTCTTTTTCATTGTCTTAAATAAAACTCTTTCAGAGATTTCTGTTTCTGGCATAATTTCTGATGACTTGACATGCCACATTCTATCTGTTTTCAAAATTCTTTTGTCAGACAATTTACTGAACCCTCTTATGCCATGGTAGTTACTGAAATTCCATTATTTTGTGAAATCATTAAAGTAATTAGTCCCTTGATGTGTCTGTGGCCATATGGGAAATGTCGAGAAAACTGAGCCATGAAGGCCTGTCTCTATCCCATTCAGGTCCCTTTCCCACGTCATCCGCCTTCAGCAGGCCGAGGATGCTAGCCTGTTGAACTGCGCTTCTCCCTTCTCTTCCTTTTCCCAAGCCCCACTTTCCCATGATTAGTCCCCGGTAGGCTGCAACTGTGGCTGGTGCTCTCTGCAGAATCCCACTTCATTTGAATTCTAATACTGCTAAGTTTATTGCTGTTTGTGTGGTGCCTGGTCCCGGTCAGCATCCTAACCTCCTCTGTGATTCCTCTCCTCCTCCCTGACGGTGCTCCCTGGAAGTTCACCTAGCTGGCTGAGATCACTTGGTCTGTCCCAGCTTTGGGCCCAGAGCTGTATGCCCTGGCAGAAGGGGGCCAGAGCTGTCAGCCCATCAGCATGAGAGGTGAAACTGGCCTTCCTTGGCTTTGCCCCTGGACAGTGCAGCTCCAAGCTGGCCCTTGCTGCTTCACATTCCCAGGGGGTAGTAGTCTCCACCCTGGCCAGAGGAAGTCCCCTGAGTTAGATGCTCCACTTTCTGCCCTTCCCCTCCTCTCCACGTTACCCACGAGTAGCTACTGGGGTGCTCAATCCTGATTTCCTTGCTTCTCCACCCCGACATCTGACCTTCAGCATGTTTTCTGGCCTTCATCTCCATCATGTCTCCATGGCTGCTGCCTTTATCCAAGCCAAAATGTGGTTCCTGGGCCAGCAGCATCAGCGCTGGGGGCCTCTTAGAATGCAGAGTCACTGGCTCCACCCAGGCCTGCCGTGCCGGACTGCACCTTCCCAGCATCCCGTGTGCCTCAAGCATAAGTCAGAGCTTAAGACGCACCATTTCCATCGTCAGTCTCTTCCCCTGGCTGGAGTACTCTTCTCTGGCCACACCATGTTGTCGCTGCTCCTCTGAGGTCTCCCTTACCCAAGGAGGACAGCTGAGTCTTTTCAGTGTAATCCATCACGACATCCTTCACCCAGAGCCCTCCAGTGACCTGGGAAGGGTCTGTAAAGTCAGATTAGAACCTCTGGGCCTGCCAGGCCCCATGGACACCTGCCTCCCATCTCCCCTTCCTCTCCGTGCTCATCACACCAGCCCTGGGATGCCTTCCCTCCCGCTGTCCTACGGAGCTAATCCCAAACGCCTTCGAGTGTGTGCGCAGCTATGGCCTCTGCCCCAGCTGCCCGTGGCCAGTCTCACAAGATCCTCCATAAGCCTCTTCAGCCTCTCAGGTCTGTAGGAGTATTGTTCTCTAGGACCTGTGAATATGATGAGCTGTCACCACCATTGGTTGTAGACCACACAGTGGGTCCTAACTGGGAGGCTTAGCCACCTGGGCCTAATCAAATCCCTGAGTCACAGGTGGAGAACTTTCCCACCTGGTGGCAGACTTTAGCACAGAAAACGGGAAGGATGTGAACTGTTCCATGCCACTCCCGTTGTGTTGACTTTGTTAAGCAGCCTTAGAAAATGAACCCAGGCACTAAATAGGCAAATGGGGGAAAAGCGCCCCTGTGATTCGACATCAGGCCCTTCCACAATACCCGCAGCGCCTCACAGCATGGGTTCTGCTCAAAGGAAAGGCTGCAGCTATTTGTGGGCTTCCTGCTTCCTCAGGAGCGGAGATTCAGGACTGAGGGGCCCTAAGGTCACTCCCTGACCTCACCCAACCTGTGGGAGAATAGTGGAGTGGCCGTCCTCTGGGGGGAGACCCACCCACCTGTGCTGACCACAGGAAATGGAAGATCTGGGAGAAGCTGCTTCCACATGGAAGTAGTTACCCCAGAAAGAAGTGCACCTGTGGTCAGTGTGGACTGTCAGAATGGGATCCTCCCCGCCTGAGGGGCCAAAGCTCTTCTCCCGCTCTGGGCAGTGGTGGAAGTGGGGGAGGGCAGGCCACCCGCCCTGCCAGTTCTTGGTCATCTTAGTATGGTCATCTGGCTTCTCTCCCCTCCAGCTGAAACTCTTGCAAGTGGGTGGAGATCTGGTCCCGCCCACCTCCAGGCTCTCCAGCACTTGGATCATTGCTGGCATAGTGTGGAGGGCTGCTGAGTGTTCTGAGCCACGGACTAGAGGGCAGGTGGGAGGAAGGCAGCTGGTGCTGCTGGGAAGGCTCGTGAGCTCCAGGCTGACTGGGGGTGCCTTGCCAGGTGGCAGAGCAAGGAGCGTCTCCCAAGGCTGTGGCACAGGGTGGAGCAGCCCCTGGTAGAGCCAGCAGCACAGTGAGACAGCCTGGGTTGAGCCCAGATCTCACTTGACAGCACTTGACCTTGGACAAAGTGCTGCTCTTTGAACTTGTTTCCTTCTCTGTAAAATGTTAAAATAATAGAGCCTGCCCCAAGGGTTTCTTGTGTGGATGATGCAAATGAAGCAGTTGCCCCTGAGCCTGCTGCGTGCTAAGCTTCTGGTAAAATCTTAGCTTGTGTCATTACAGACACAGCGCAGTTCCCTAAGCCCTGACTGCATGTGGAATTCAGCCCCACTCTCTCCCGTTGGGTGGCACCCATCCAGCAAGCATCGGGCACCATGTGGGCTCTCTGCTGGGCACCTGGGGCCCAGGTGGGAAGGACACCGCCTCTCTCCAGGGGAACTTGTTGCTCCAGGCAGGCAGTTACACTAAATTAACAAGGTTGTGGCTCAAATCACCTGATCCCTTACAACATCTAGTAGTGGAGGCAGTCTGACCTCAGGGCAGGTCCTAGGGAGGCCATTGTGGACTGGATGTTTGTGTCCCCACAGAATTCATGTGTTGAAATCTAGCTCCCAATGTAGTGGGCGGAGTTTGGAGGTGGGGCCTTTGGAAGGTGATTAGGCCATACAGATGGAGCCCTCATGGATAGGATTAGTGTCCTTAGAAGAGGAGGCCAGAGGGCTGGCTCACACTCCTCCCTCCAGGTGAGGATACAAAGGCAGTCAGCTGTCCACCACCTGGAAGAGGGCTCTTACCAAGCCCAACCATGTTGGCACCCTGATCTCAGACTTCCAGCCTCCAGAACTGAGAGATGAACCTGTGTTGTATATAAGCCACCCTGTTTAAGGTGCTTTGTCACAGCAGCCTCAGCTAGGTAAGGCAGAGGCTGACTTGGAAAGGCTGGTGCTGAGGCACGTTGCACGCAGTGCAGGAGAGCTAGGCCTGGGAGCTTAACCAGAAGCACACAGATCTGGGAGCAGGCCCAGAGGGAGTCTGGTTTGGGTGGATCCTCCTACCTGAGAGAGCCGCAGTAGCGAGGGCAGGTGGGCCGGTGTTCAGTGAGTGGGGTGGCACCCGTGGGCTTTAACATCGGATCTTAGATTCCTCGCCAGCTCCTGCAGGGCGACTTCAGAGCTGCGTGGGGCTCAAAGTAAGAAGGGGTTGACGGTCTCTTTTTCTGTTCACGGCTCGGCTTGCTACTAACATCTTGCGTTTGTTAACTGTGCTGAGTGATTTAGGTGGATGGTGTTGCCTTATGATAAACAGATTTGAGACAAAGCTGTGACCCCCGTAGCGCTGGGCTTGGATTTCTGCCTTGGGCAGGGCGGGGCCCAGCCTGGCTCTCAGCTGCCGCACTCTCCTCCTCCACTCTGCTGTCCAGCAGGGCTCCTCTGGGGTCTTGCCGCAGCTTCTTTCACTCACGTCTGAGGACAGGGAGAGAACTGCTGAAGGAAACAGACCGCCGGACCGGGGGAGGTAAGCCCAGGAAAGATGCCATGGCTTCCCCCGCTGGCCCAGAAAGGGCACCTCGGGGGCGGGACAGTCACACCCTGCCTTGTGACCGCCAGCTGCGCCAGCCTGACAGGACCCGGGCAGAGAGGGAGGCTGGGCCTGCAGGGATGGGTACTTGGGTGGCTCTGTGAAGACGGGGCGTGTGGGTGCTTCCTGCTGAGGGGGCGCAGCAGAGTGACCCACACTGAGGAGAGGAGGGAGGCGGGCTGGCCCTGGGGGCCTCCAGGCCGGATGGAGAGGTAGGGAGGAGACACCCGTGCGCGCACCTGGCGATGAAGGGGCCCTGGAAGTCCACGGTGTGCTTAAAGGTCAGCAAAGGGAAGGCCGTGCGCAGAAAGCCTGTCTAAATAGCAGCAGGCGCTCCGGCCGTCAGCTGCCGCCTGCCGCCTTCCCCACTGTGGCTGCACTGCCATCTGTTCCAGTGGGGTTTAAAATAGTCCCGAGGGACACGCTAGGATACTAGAGTGACACAGCGCGGTGTCTGTGGCGCGCCTACCCTGAGGGGCGCGTGCTAAGCACAGGGTAGAACAGGCGCACGGGGAGCTCGGCTTAGTGCAGCTACCTCCCGGAAGGGCCGCCATCCAGCAGCCATGGGGAGTCCTGTGCCAGGACCGCCCCCTCTGCTTCTCTTTGTTTGCACAGCACACTCTCAGAGAACTAGAGTCCTGTTGCAGGAGAAGGGTGGTCTTTCTTAGACCCATTTCCTGAACCAGAGGAGTACGAGGTGTCCCGGCGGTGAGTCCTGTTTGCTCTGCAGCGCGTGGAGACCTTTCTGTCCTCTTTCGCAGTGCAGAGGCCGGTGGCGCCTCTCCCCCTTTGCAGGTCCCTCTCACAACAAAGGGAGCTGGCCCTTCTCGTGTGGCTTGGGCCAGCCGCTGGTGGACATGTTGCGTTGCAGCGGTGCCCCTCTGTGTAGGGCTCTGCTGCTCAGCAGACAGGGTTGCAGCTGCCCGTCCCCCGGGAGGCTCAGCACCTCAGACCTAGGACACACTCGCAGGGAAATGAGTGTCAGCAGGCAGCCATTACAGCGCAGGCTTAGGACCATGTGTGGCATGTATTTCCAGAAAAGGCTGCTGTCTACGTACAATCAAGAAAAAACCGGTGGCAGGGCAGGCAGTGTGCCGGCCCCTCTGTGAGCCATCTCGCGCGGCCAGGAGTCACGGCCTCCTCACTCCCCGCCGTCCTCTCCCTTTTAGGCTTTCAGTCTTCCTTGACATCTGTAACGGTTCTTCCTGCCTGTGAATATCTTGATATTCCCACAGGTTTCTTGCAGATAACACCCCTGTTTTTGTTTTGTCTGTACATACACATTTCTACAGCTAGGAATTTATGGGTTTTTTTTACAAACCACATTCACTTATGCCATCTCTTTCCACATAAATTTGGAATCGTATTTGCCATTTCCTTCTTTCTGACATGTGTGACTCTGCTCTGAGCGCAGGGCTGTGAAAGCCAACGTGTGCTTATGACCCTCAGGAAGCGGCTCTGCCTCCCACCCTCAATGCAGGGGGCTGTGGTGTGGCTGCAGTCTAAGCAGTGGGAGAAGCCCTAATTGCTTTGGAGGGTAAGCTCCTGCCTGGAGCCTGAACGTCCCCCGTGGTGTCACCTGGAAGACTCGGCTTTGGGGTTCTGTGCTTGTTCTTGTGCTTGGCTCTAGTGGGCTTTTTGTCTACAGCCCTCTGACTGTTACCATGTCTTGGAGTCAGGGAGTGCCTGGGATGACAGGGAACTCAGAAGACGTAGGCACCCTCTCGTAAGAAGCACTTCACTGTAGCCCTTCCTCTGACCTTGGGGTATGGGAACACTGAGCAACGAGGCCCAGCTCAGTCAGCAACAAGAGCACAGCTCTGTGGAGAGGAGGATGGGCTGGAGCCCAGCCTGGCTTTCTAGTCCCGGCAGAGCTGGACACAGCAGGGCAGGTCATCTCAGGAGGCGGGCAACTTGACCTGGCTCACAGGGTCTCCACCCCACAGACGTGTGCTCCCACTGAATGGCGAATGTTTTATAACATCTCTGTTACCATCCCAGATGAAATTCATAGATGCTACACATGCATGCCGAAAAGAAATCACACCAGTGTCCTAACTGTAATGGCAAGGAGAAGCAGTTGCAGTTACTTACAGCACAGCAGTAAGACTTCCAGTATGTCACTACTCAGCCATGACTGCCTAAGAGACAGAGAGCAGTGGTCCCCAGAGATGCTCAGGGCCCCATCCCCAGAACCTGTGCATGGTGGGTTCTTCATGGCAAGAAGGAATAAAAGTTGCTGACTGGCTGAATTTAAGGTGGGGAGGTCGACCTGCATTCTACAGGTGGGCTCAAGCTTATTGCTGCCTTTATATGGGGCAGAAGAGTCGAAATCAGAGGGGCGGCATCATGGGATTACCCAGCCGCTGCTGGCTTTGGAGGTAGAAGGAATCACAAGCCAAGGGGACCAGGTGGCCCTTAGAAGCTGGAGAAACCAAGGAGGAACACGGCCCTGCTGATGTGTTGATTTCAGGCTTCGGAACCCCAGAACTGTAGATAAAGCTGTGTTGTTTTAAGCTGCTAAGTTCATCATCACCTGAGCATAGTCTGCCATGGGTGCACCAGCTTCCAGCCAGGCTGAGCGAAGGTGGTGTCTGGGGGTGATCCAACGTGGCGAGCAGCCTGCGAACACTGGGAGCTTTCCTACGCAGGCCTCCCTCAGTGTGCACACGGGCGTACTTCTGTGAAACTGCACACAAAGCATTCTGTGCTTCTGTGCAACTCAGAGTGAGGTTCCAGGTTCAGACCGTCATAAACAGCATTGTTGTTGCTATTCGTTTAGTCCTTATGACTGTGCCTTGCCACCACCCGCACGTCTTCCTGAACATCCCGCAGAGGGTGGAGGGCCGTGCCTCTGGGATCACAGGTTTCCCGCACAGTGCAGGGAGAGGAGTCCGACAGAGGACAGCAGGATGGAGAGGGAGGCCAGCGGCAAGTGTGATGTCCTTCCAGGCCTGCAGGTGGAGTAGCCCTGAGGGGGCGGGCAGCGAGGAAGCTGGGAAGGCGGGGCGTTTTCCCCAGACTCCTGAAGGGGAGACGTTCCTGCTATCTGAATGTAGGAGCGCAGGGGGGTCAAGAGGGAGCCCCAGCAGAGATGGGAACCCCAATATGGTGCTCCTGGAACAACAGGATAGCATTAGCAACAGGGAGCTGTCCTCAGTTCTGGAAAGCAAGGAACTGTGTTCTGTATCCTCTGTTGTCAGTCCCAGCCCCCCAGGACTGACAGCATGTCGAGCTGTCCCCTCAAATGACATCATGCTATGTATCAGAAGACACAGGCAGCTTTTTGGCCCTACATTTTCTCTAGCCCAGATGGCTTGTGTATCCCAACCACTGTTCCTAAAACTAGGCAGCTGTCTTTGAGTGATGTCTGATGGGTCTTGAGGCCTCTTTAAGGTTGTCCTCAGGTGAGACGTTGTGACTTGAAGGTGTTATGGTTTAGATGTGAAGTGTTCCCCAAGAGCTCATGTGTGAGACGATTCAAGAAAGTTTAGAGGTGAAATGGCTACATTACGAGAGCCTTAACCTAGTCTGTGCATTAATCCTCGAATGGGGATTACCTGGATGGTAAGTCTGGACAGGTAGGGTATGGCTGGAGGAGCTGGGCTGATGGGGGCATGCCCTTGGGTTTATATTTTGTCCGTGGTGAAGGAGCTCTCTGACTGCTTCTTGGTGGTCATGTCCCAACCTGTTTTCCTGCACCACACTCTTCTGCCATGATGTCCTGCCTCACCTGGGGCCCAGGGCAATGGAGCTACCATCTTCAGATTGGGACCTCTGAAACCGTGTGTCCCAAAATAGACTTTTCTTCCTCTAAAATTGTTCTTGTTAGGTCTTTTGGTCACAGCTGCAAAATAACTGACTAAAACATGAGGGTGATTGAGAAGAGGTTGGAATGGCAGCTGGTCCCTCTCTTGGGGAAGTCCAAGCTGACTCTACAGCAGCTGCACTCACCGTTTGCTCACCTTGCTCTTGGTGCCTTCTCAGACCGCAGTACCTTCTACATGTGCGCCCCAGTCCGACTGAATGCCACCCTGTATTGGTGGCTCTAGGAGGTGAGCTGAGGTGCCCACTCGAGTGCTGATCCTTGGTTGTGAGCGGTTGCCTGAGAACCCTGTGATCAGACCCGTGCCTGCGGAGGAGCGGGCTGGGAGGCCGACTGCGGCTTCATGGAGAAGCCAGCCGCTCCTGCTGGTGCTGTGGACATGGAGTTCATGGGAGAGGAGGCCGCGGGTGTTTTGGAGCTTTTGGCCTCTTGGGCAGGTGGTGGTGCCTCTTGCCCAGAGGAGCTAAGGGAGGGAGGAGCCTTGGGATGGGTGGAAGTGAGTAGTTGGATTTCAGCTGTAAACTTGGAAGTCGCCTTTGACGTCCAGGAGGATGCGTCCAGCAGGGAGTGAGCTCTGCGTGTTTGGATGTCAGGGAGGAGGTCTGGCAGTCATGAGCCTGAAGCCCACTTTTGAAGTGAGTGTGGATGAGAAGCTCTAAGGAGGGGATGTAGACAGAGAAGTGGTTCCTGCTGGACGCAGGGGCTCTGTTCTAGGTCCAGAAGAGGAGGGGGAATGTAGCAAGGACCAGAGGACACGCTGGGTGCTGGGCAGTAGTAGGAGGGAGGAGAGAACTGTGCAGAGGGAGTGGAGGAGGGAAAGAGTCAGAGGCAGCTGCTGCCAGAGGCTGAGCAGAGGCAGGGGGATGAGTGACAGATGGGATGGCAGCCAGGCTCCAGGGACAGGACAGGTCCAGGGAGGACCAGGCGTAAGCCTGCCTGGAGCAGGGTGAGGAGGGAGTGGTGTGTGACTGTGAGGGACACCATTCTGTGGCCTCCTGTACCTTGTGCCCACTGTGCACACCTGTAATCCCAGCAGCTCAGGAGGCTGAGACAGGAGGATTGCAAGTTCAAAGCCAGCCTCAGCAGCTTAACAAGGTTCTAAACAACTCATGGAGACCCTGTCTCTAAATAAAATATAAAAAGGCTGGGGGTGTGGCTCAGGGGCTAAAAGCCCCTGGGTTCAATCCCTAGTACCAAAAAAAAAAAAAAAAAAAAACACCCCAAAACAAAAACACAACCATGGTTTTGACCCCCGGGGGGGCGGGGTGAACATATGGCAGGTATCAACACAGGCTCTACGGGAACAGTGGCTCAGGGAGCCTGAGAGCTTCCTGGAGTGGGGTCGTATACCTGAGTTCCCAAGGGCAAGATAGGCTCTTCAGGGAAAGGGTGTGGTTGGGGCTTCAGGCTGGTGGAGGAGCAAAAGTGGAAGGGAAGTGCAGAGGCAGGAAAGAGAGTGTTTTGGAATCAAAGTTGAATGTGTGGGGGTGCAGGCAGGGATCAGGCAGGATCCTGTGCAGTGGGGGAGCTGGGACCTCATCCCAAGGGTTGCAGGGAGCTAGTGTACAGTACAAAGAACCCCCTAGCAAAACTGTGGACCTTCATGCTCTGTGCACAGCTTCAAATTCTGGAATCATCCATTACCAGCTGAGAGATCCTGTAAACTCTCTCAGCTCCCCCGCTTCAAAGGATGTGGTGGGAATCCGCCCTGCCCTGCCTTCCTCACAGAGCTTTGTGAAATTGAGATAAAGGATCCAAATCCTCTGGAACTGCGGTGGGCCTGCCTGTTTAGGTCATCTTGAGAAGAACTAAACACAAAGAGTAGGTAGTTTAATAAGATGGGACGGACTTTGGTCAGGTTTTTCACTGCTGTGCTAGAAGACCTGACCAGAACAATTACAGAGGGGGAAAGTTTATTTGGGGACTCATTGTTTTAGAGGTCTCAATCCACAGATTGCCGGTCCATTTCTCAGGACTCGAGGTGAGGCCGAACATCATGGTGGAAGATTTGGTGGAGGGTAGCAGCTCATGTGATGGTCATGAAGCAGCAGAGAGACTCCACTCCCCAGATACAAAATATGTATCCCAAGGACCAGTCCCTGCTCTTCCAGCCACACCCCACCTGCCTTCAGTTACCATTCAGTTAATGCCGTAAAGGATTAACTCACTGATTGGGTTAAGGCTCTCATAGCCCATACATTTCTCTAAACCTTCCTGCATTGTCCACACCTGAGCCTTTGGGAGACACCTTACATCCAAACCATAACAGATGGGGAGAGTGGAAAAGAACATTTAAGCTAGGAGCAGTTTCCTCTGCTGCAGGCTCCTGTTGAGATCTAGAGTTGCACACGGTATGGGATGTGCACAAAGCCACGCCCAGACTCCACCCACACGTGTGCACAGACATGCACACACACACACACACACACACACCTGTGTGCATGCATATATTCACCTTTACACATGAACACAGAATGCACACACTTCCCCATAGCTGCAACCTACATGCACATGGACATGCACAAGTGTGCAAGTGCAGACACATACTCGTGCAAATACCCACGTGCTCACACGCTAGCTGCCCGCATCCAGCTGTCCTCTTCCTGGGAGGTTATGTCATTGAGCCCTGCCCATGAGGGTGGCTTATTCTCCGTGTTGATGATCTTGACAATGACTGTCCTCCTGCTGGCATTGAGTCCTGTCAGCCTCCCCCAAATCACAGAGGGCCACCTCTGGGACCAACTCCCACAAGTCCTGAGAACTAATCCTGAGCAGCAGGAGTGCCAGTGAGCGGAGGATAAACAGTGGCTTCTCTGTTCATTTCCTGGGCGTGGCCCCAGGAGCCTTCCCTTCCATGGATGTTAATGACATCCGAGAAAGGGTCATTCCCCAAGACACAGTTTAATGAATGGGAACCTGGTCAACTGATTTAAAATGGATTTGAAATGAAGCGCCTGAAGTGAATCAGCCTCTGTGCTGGCCGTGGAGGTGGCAGAGACGATGATGAACCTTCTTCTGAAAACACAAAGGACAATCGCTGTCCTAAGCAGACCCTCCACCTGGGGTCCCTGAGGCGAAGGCATTCGCCTTCTTCCAGTGCCTGGTAGGGCGTGGGCTTGTGGGAGGGCCCTGGGAGCGTGGGCAGCCTCTAAGTGGAGGTACCCTGGTGGCAGTTTCATTCAAAGGGTCACAAGCCGAATATGGGTCAAACCGATGCCATCCACTGTGCGTCTTTCTGGTTTCTTTTCATTTTAGGGCCAAGAGAGGGCTTTCTCCACTTCTTTCTTTAGACATCATGTATTATGTATGCAGAGCCAAGTTTAAATAATGTGCAGAGTTGGATGTGATGGCACACGTCTCTGCTCCCAGCTCTTGGGAGGGTGAGGCAGCAGGATCCCGAGGTCAAGAGCAGTCTGGGCGGCTTTGCAAGGCCCTGTCTCAAAATAAAATGAACAAAGACTGGGAATGTGACTCAGTGGCAGAGCGCCTGCCTAGCATGCTTGCCTGGGTTTCATCCCCAGTGCCACAAAGTAGCAATGCCAACAGCAGCGTGTTGGTTTGACTCGGCCTGCCTGGAGCCTGGCAACTCTGGTGACTCACGAGCACTGAGTCATGAGCACCGTTCAGTGATCACTGATGAGAGCCTCGCCAGGCAAGGGCACTGGGTCCAGAAGGGCACTGCACAGTGCTCTGAGAGCCGCGGGTGAAAGGTGTGCTGCAGATGTGTTTACCCCGTATTGCGCTCAGAGTCTCCGTACTGAACAGAAGGCTAGTGGAGAATCAGGAAGAAGGTGTGTGTCCCCTAACATGCCACCTCCACTTGCCTCACTCCTGTGCTGTGGGCAGGGAGCTGGAGTCCTGTGTCCATCAGAGGCACAGAGACCTGGGGGGACAGCACGCAGCCTGCACCTGGGGCGGGGGAGGGTGGGCATGCCAGAGTGGCAGCTGTTGAGGCCCCTTCTCTTCCTGCCTGAGCCCCACTGACTCCAAGGCAGGGGCACTAGGACCTCGGGTGCCGTGAAGACCTGATGCTGCAAGGCGTGCTGCTTGGCCCAGCCTCTGGTGCACCCTTCTTATCATCGCAGCAGACTGTTCGGACCACTCTTAGCAGCAAGGAAGCTGTAGTCCCTGAGGCTCAGAGCTGCCCTCTCACTGTCCTGAGTCAGCTGCTTTCCTTGTTTGATAATTCCAGGGAAATCCCGCTTAGCACCCGCCAAAGTGCCAGGCACCACGCTGTGTTCTGGCTGTTTTCCTGGCTGCTTTGTGGCCTGCTGCAAAATCATCTGGTGCAGGGGGTTTCTGCAGATCAAGTCACATCGGGACTCAGTTTTCAGTCATGTGGCCCTGGGCAGATTGTTCCCTCTGCCTGGGCTCCCCTATGTGGAATCAGGAGTGACCCTGGGACTCTGGAGCTGATGGGCGTTTTCCTCCATGGAGGGCCTGCTGCTTTCCCCACGGTCACATCAGTGGGGACCCTGGCGCTGCTGGGCCTGGAATATGTAGCTGCTCAGGGCGCTGACTCTCTCCTTACCTCAGGTTCTGCCATTGGTACTTCTGGGGCTGTCCCAAGCCCTGCATGTGTGTCCCTGCTCCCAGGAAGCTGCAGGTCTTCGGAGCAATGGCACAGAGATGGGGTGTGACGCAGCCCATGCAAGTCCCCATGTAGCACCGCAGTGGTGATAGAGGGACATGTCTTCCTTAAGGCTCCTGAGCAAAGACTTCTGGGACTTGCTTGAATGTTAGGAGGGAAACAGTGAGACACTTAACCTGCTAGGAGTAGCTTTTCCAAAAATTGCAGAGGGGAGCTGGAGGAGGAGGAGGGGGCAGAATAGGCAGAGTAGGAAGGAACAGGGTAAGGTGGTCAGAGCCACCCTGGAGGCCTCACACCCCTTGGGGACTCCATCAACACTGCCGGGTGAGTGGATATGCCGGTTGAAGCCAGAGACAGGGTCTGCAGGGGAAGCTATTTAGGTCTGGGGAGCCCTCTCCCCCAAGTGCTGAGGGGTCTATCCTAGATTCTAGATGGGCCCCTGATACAGGCAGAGCAGCAGCACTCAGACCTGATGGAATGATGGTCTGTTCGGTCCCACAGGTTTTCTGCTAAGCTATCTATGCTGCTAATGATTTAGCTGAAGGACACATTAGATACGACACTGGGGATATGGAGGATGCATCTCAGGGGGAATGACATTGTGAACGCAGATTACTTCTGCCGCAGAGAACAATGTTAAGACTGTGCTAATAGATGAAGCTACCCGGGTGAGCATTTTGAACAGAGAATGGTAGAGAGCTACATGGACAGACTTGGCCTGCTTGGGATGGGCAGGCACGATAATTTAATTCTGTCAGTCTGCAGTGTGCGGTGCCTTTAGTCACTGTTGCCCTGTACCAGCTGAGGGAGCTCTCTGGACTCAGGTCATGCAGGCCAAGGTCCAGCTCTTGCTACTTGGCAATCACTTGACTGTGAGTCACTAGACCCCAAGGACCTTCAGTGTTGACATTTGTAAAAAGAACAGACATGCCCAAGCCACAGATGTGTGTAAGTAGTTGGGATGAAGATAGGAGAATGTCCAGGAGACTGCAGGGGACCCTGGGCCCCCTGGGAGCAGGGCAGGGGGCACCTCGTTAGTAGAGACTGCATAGAGGCAGAGGTGATCGTGTGACACTTGAAATGCAGAGGCGCGCACTCCTCGGAAGGCCTCATGACCCTCCCGAGCCTTCACTGTCCCTGGCTCATCCTCTGTGCGGGGTGCTCAGTGGTGGCTTGACCAGAGTGGGCACCGGTACAGGCAGCTTCTACAGGGATGGCAGAGCCACACAGAAGGTTCAGGTGTGAAGCAGGCCTGACAGCAGGCAGCAGGCAGACCCTGGGAACCCGACTGGTGTCAGGATGTTTGGCACGCACAGTGAAAGTGAGAGAACTAGAGTGTGCCGTCACACTGCTGGCTGAGAGATGCTCCTAGCAGGACCTCTGTGGGACACACGTTTACAATTGCCTCCATTCCTTTTTCTGAAATAAGCTCAACCCATTGTGTTTGGAAATTCTATTGCACCCTGGGAATTAGCAGTGGATAGATTTAGTGGTGATTTTGTTGGACACACCCTGGAGCTAGAAATTGAAAAACCAAAGCAAATGGAGAAAGGGTTCTCTGTAAGTAGACTTACTACTTAGAAAAGGTAATATGGACAAACAGACATAATTAGAGGGACTGTGAAAGAAGTGCAGTCCTCAGGAAGTCTCACCTGGGCCAGGTGTTGATCCATCAGATGCCACAGACTAGATAAGACAGGGTCCTTCTGTGAAAACTTGACTGTCTGCAAAATGCAGCTCCAGCTTTCAGCTAGTGACTCAAGATCTGCTCGTAATCGTCCTTTCACGCCACTCTGTCCACTGTGACTTACACAGCCCTGTTCAAGCATGATGTGACAACCATCCCTGTCACTCTTGCATGTACTCCAGGGTCAGTCTGGAGCCCAGGGTTGGGACTGGAGTCTGGCTCAGCCAGAAGCAAAAGTCTGCAGAGATGTTGAGGACTGAGACCCGGAACCTTCCAGCTTTTGCGGCAGCCTGAGGAAGAGCAGTGTAGCATCCTGGAATCTGAGAGAGGTCAGACCAGCCCCGGGGCCATTGTGAAAGCAGCAGAGACTAAGCTGGGTCAGGGCAGCGTGTCCGATGGTGTGGAGCATTCTGGAAGGGGGAGATAGACTCTGGGGGCTCAGTGACTGGAGTTGGTGGTGGCCATGGCGGGGCTGTGGTATGTGCCTGCCCTTTGCTCACTGTGCAGTGCCCTTTAGCACTGTGGCCCCTTGAGTGCTGCCTCTGTGAAGCCCACCTGAGGGGACAGAGTTAATGGCGGGCATGTGGCATACTTGTCCATCAAGCAGGAGGCATCATCCTTTGCCCCTTACCTCCTTCCCCGCATGTGGGCAGTGGCCACATGCTGGCCATGCCAGGCCCTCCCTTCCTCCTGGGCCAGCCCTGAGGACTCAGTGTGCACCCACTGCATCCCCTTGGGAGCAGGGATGGGAGCGGCCCCTGCCCCTGGAGGACCCATGGGGCAGGTCCCCCTCATCCTTGCCAGGGTTTCAGCCCCGTCCACACTCAGACAGCAGGGAGTCAGGATGTTACAAAAACAAGAATGCACAGCCAGTGGAATATTTCTGTGGGCGAATGCTTCCTCTCAGGCTTCAGCCTCGAAAGCAGTCGCAATGCCCAGTGAAGGTGCCAGGCCCCAGAGTGTGCCTTAAACGGGCGGCTCGTTGATCTGGCTGTGTCCGTCACAGTCTGCTTGAGGACCTTCATCACACTTACCTGGGTGTGCTGGGCTTGTTGGCACATGAAGCCCTGAGGACCTCGGCATAGCCCACCCCACGTCCTCACCCTTGCTCTGCACAGAGTAGATTAACATGGAAGGAGAAGAAGTTTCTTGCATGTTCCTCCCATTGCATCTTCTGTCGTACACTTTATTTTTAAGTGACATACCACTGTTTACTTCTCCAGTCCTAGTTCATGGTACATTTTCCCAGTTAAATGAAATTGAAATAAACAGTAAAAGAAGAAAAAAGAAAAGGTCTTCACTCGCTCTAAAACAGCAAGCCAGGCTAAATCCATCCCCAGTGTCCACCCAGAACAGCTCTTCAGCTTCCGGTGGATTCTGTCAGTCCAGATATTCTGCAGTCCCTGGTAACAGAACTGCTGGGGCCCTAACCTGCCTTTTTCAATTTCTTCTCTGGGTCGAACCCAGACCACCTGTTGATCCAGCAACTGGAATAACACAGGGGTTAACGGACCCTTCCTGGGGGGGGTGTGGCCATGACCTATCACAGAGAGGCAGGGCAGGGAGACAAAGAGCCATCTAGTATCTATCATGAGCTAGGAGAGGAGATAGAAGCATCACTTGGCTGCCCACGCAAGCTCATCCTGCCTGCGCCTCCTGGAGGCCACACGCCCTCCCTATGGCCCAGGCCACACCTCCCCAGGAACCAGTGTCCCCTGGCAGTCTGCCGCATGCCTGCTCCCAGCCTGGGCTCTCATGGGGACACTGGTTCTCTGGTATCACCACCTCAGTGCTTATCATAGTGTCTGACACTCAGCAAATATTGAGTGCTTACTGTGTGACAAGGCAGACATACTCCTGTCCTTGTGGAGTGTACAGGTTGCTCTAAAGATGGCAGACATCTTGATGAAGGAGTAAGGGAGTAACTGATGGCCACAGTCCCTTGGGCAGAGGTGTATAAGGAAGTGCTGTCGCATGAGCGGGTGGAGACATGACCTTGCAGCCAGGAATGGGAGGGATGCTCACACTGGCCAGTGCAGGCTGGGCACGTGCTCCTTCCGCTTACCTCTCAGCCATGGGAAGCTGCCTGAGGGTCATCCTACACCAAACAGTCCCAGGCCCTCTGACCTTCCTCCCAGCCTTGTTTTCTAATCCTTTGCTCATTTTTGCAGTTCTAGAGTCTCAACTCTTTTTCTAAATCATCCCATGTTTTTTAATCCTCTTCTCAAGATCAAAGGCAGCCGTTATTAAAAACATCCCAGAGCGGCAGAGTCAGGGACATGGGCCTTAGCACAGCTGGAATTCAGCCACACTCAGACTCTTCCAGCTTGGAGCTATGAGAAAGACTTGGCTGTAGAAATCAGCAGGACCCTCCACTGCCAGATGTTCCCTAGGGCTGTTCTGCCCACACTGTGGCAGCCAGTGTCCATCCACAAACCTCCTCCTGAATGCTTAGGGCACATATGTCAATTAATGGCCTTGGGGGAGAGTCCTACAAGGGCATCTGCTTCTGCTTGGGATGGAATGGTGTTCATGCAGATGTCAGCTCTTGGAGTGTGTGGAAAGACAGAACCCAGGAAAACCTTGTCCCCACATCACCCAGCCCCACATCTCCAGGAGGCCCTTAGCCCAGGCCTGCGTGACACCCAACCCTCCTCCTTTTGTGACCCCCACACCTCCTGGGAGCCCCAGGAGGCAGCTTGGCACCAGGAAAGGAGCCTGGACTTTGAGGTTGAACTTGGGTCCACCATCTGCCACAGTGGAGGGACCCTACCCATGTTGCTTGGTGTCAGGGAACCTTGCTGTCTTCAGAATGTGGGGCGAAAGCACACACAGCGTGGCTGAGGCTGTGTGCAGCCTGGTCGGGCGCCTGGGCTGTGTGAACTGCGCATCCACCAGGGCTCTTTCGTCACTATGTGTGGACCTGTGTGACTGCCTTCTCGCCTTCCCCAGGTCACTGACGAGGAGCCCAGCTCCAACCACACGGTCATGATCCAGGAGACCCTCCAGCAAGCCTCTGTGGAACTGGCCGAGCAGCACCACCTGGTGGTGTCCTCCGATGACGTGGAGGGCATCGAGACGGTGACCGTCTACACCCAGGGCGGGGAGGCCTCGGAGTTCATCGTCTACGTGCAGGAGGCCGTGCAGCCCGTGGAGGAGCAGGCCGAGGCGCAGCCGGCCCCGGAGCTCTAGAGGACACCAGCATCCCACGCCAGTCTGGTCCTCTGCTCTCCTGCCGGTGGCCAAACAGGACTCTCCTGACCCTCCTTCGGGTGGTCAGGGCGACTGCATCACCAGCAGCGCAGGACCCGGTTCCTCAGCACAGGCACCCCTGACCCTGCATCGACTGCTTCTGGAAGGACGTGCACCAGTTCTCCTGCCCACCTTGCCCTTGTTCAAGTTCCAGAGACTCTGTCCCCATCAGCATCTTTCCAGTCACTTCCCCAGTCCCCAGTCCCTGTCTAGGTGCCCGTCCTCATCTGGCCCATTGTATGGTCTGGGGGAAGGGAGAGAGCCACCACACAGCAAGTGACCTTATGGTCTTGGGTCGCCCCTGGTGGGTGGGTGGGATTGTCCTGGTGCTGTCCGAGCCCTACCGTCCTCAGGTGCGGGTGCTCATGGTCACGTGGAGTAGCCTCCACCCCTCACAGGGCCCAGCTTACCATCTTGGCATTCTTTTGCTTTTAGGAAAAATGCACTTTTACTCTTCACCTGCCATTCTGAGGTGGCGAGATGGATGGAATAAAAGCATTCCTTGCCTATGTGTCTCTGGCTCCTTGCTGGGAAGTGGCGGGTGAACTCATAGTCCCCTGCCCAGGTGCAAATCTTAGGCTTGGCCCCACCTAGAATCTCCCACCTGAGACCCAGGCCCTTACATTGCAGCTGGTGGTGCTCTTTTTCCCTTAAGGACTTAGGTGGGATTCCGGGCTCTCTTTCTGGAGTCAGTGATTTTCTCTTCTGTGTCCAGGTGGCCAGTGTCTGATTCACTGCCAGCCAAGAGGTGGCATTGCCCCTGCTCCACTCTGTCTGCGAGGAGCCGCAAACAGACCATCAGAAACCTGTGGGATGCAGCCTTGTGTGACTTAAGATCTCTGGTCTGTGCTCCTGGTATATCTGCTAGCTTTGAGGTGGGCCACCCAGGCGAGTGCTGCCCACCCTGGAGTCTGTTGACATCTCCACCACCACCTCAGGCTTACTGAGGTCAAGATTGAGTGCTCTCAGATCCCTTCCTCTAGGTGGGATGGTGGACAGGTGCACAAGCACTCGGCTATAGATACAGCAGCCCAGGGCAGGGGCTCAGCTTCACCTGACTTCCAGTGACCACCCTCACCTCCCCTTGCAGGGTCCCATAGGGGCCCCAGGGCATCTGGGGAAGTTTCAGGGCTGCTGTTCTATCATAGGAGGAAATGGCCTCTGCCCCAAGGGAGTAAGGATATGCCTCTGACCTTCAAAGGAAGGAAGGAAGGGCCCTCCCCAGAATGGCTAGGGTAGGCATCCTGTGGGCAGATATGGGGCCTGTAAGCCACCTGCTATGGCTTCAAGCAGGTTTCTGGGGGCGGTGCCTCCAGGAGATATGGACACATCAACCAGCCAGTCCCTAGAAGGGCACGTGTGTGAGATCCAAGGTGACAGTGTTGATTTTATTACCTGAACCCTAGGGAGGTCACGGTCCTTGTTAGACCCAGGATGAGACAGTCAGAGCGATTCCCCTGGAGAGTCCTGTCCAGACAGCACGGTTGATACCAGTGTTGGGAATCAGGTTCAAGTCCCATTCCCTCAGTGTTGAAGATGGAACACCCAAGAAACGCTGAGGCAAGAGCAAAAATTTTTATTTAAAAGATAGAGAAAGAGAGACTCCTCTGTAGAAGAATGAGTTCAAGTTGGTACCTGAGGGAGTGGGGTGTCCTGCCTCTTTTCTACGTTTTAGCTTTCCTTTCTTCTCGTGTCCCCTCCTCCTCTTATCTTGCCAACCTGACCAGTGACCAAAAGGTGGAATGACCAGGGGCAGGAAGGGAGTCACCTAGGGGCTACTCATTCACGACTCCTTGCAGGGAAGAACAGTTCCCTGGAGTCAGGTTACCCTGGCAAGAGGTTGGCCAAGGGGGACGTGCCCTGGAGGTGTGAGCATTGTAGGTCTTTTGCCTCGGCCCATCTTCCTGACCCAGTCATTCATCATCTACGCAGACTGTCCTTTTGCTCCCCGACCTCAACCCCACTCTGATAATGAAACCCTTACTACTATAAGGGGAAATGGACCATGACTGCTCTGAGAGAGGGAGCAATGTGGGGAAAGCAGTTTGGATTTCCCTTTTAGGAATGTTTTGGGTCAGTTGAGGGGCCCATGGAAAAAGTCTGGTTTGGAAGCAACAGGTCGAAAAGTCATCTGGGAGGTGGGTGCTTCTATGAGAGAAACAAGAAGATATGAACACTGGAATGAGGTTAATGCAAAATGTCATAGCATCTGGAACATATCAGTGAATATCATGATGATGATAGGAAACAGTAATCTCTCACCAGGAGAAGCAAGAGCTAAGAAGTTGTTCCCATGACAGGGGACACAAGGACATGGCCTATATTTGGGAATGTGAATCTTTAACATTGTCAGAGTTGTCAGGAATATAAATATAACACTTAGTTTTTATAATGTCGAAGATACCCTTATAGCATGTAGTTTAGATATACGATGCCATCTGATTTTTGTAAAATATCTCTTTATTGGCATAACCTAAACTCTGTGTGTTTAATAGAGGGCCCTTTATTTCTGTCCCTTAGGGCTAGATAATCATACTAGCAAACACAGATTAAATCTTCCTATATAGGAAGTTAGAAAGATATGTAGGCCTTCAATTGACTAAAAAATTTCTGACTCTGAGAGTGTCTTTTGATAGTTATCAGGCACTCCTGTCTAAGAATCCCTCTTTGGTAGCCTCCAGTCTTACTTACTCTTGGTGGGCTAACTTGTGTTAGTTAGCCCCTTCTTAAGTTACATTAAAAGAACTATTGTTTTTCCTTTTAAATGCCAGGGAATGACTGTACTTTGCTTATAACTATTTTTACTAGGTGTTTAAGACCAAGCTGGTCAAATTAACTTTGTTCCTATCTATTGTTAAGAGTCAGCTGAGTTTCCTTAGGGGGTCATATTTGGGAACTTGAGAGCAGCCTATTATCTCCTTTAGTGTCATCTGCTAATCAGGATCTCCTTGACCATGTGGCTTCCCTTGGAAGCATCAGGAACATCTCCCTCTCCAATGACCCTCCTCTTTGCAGCATGTACACTGGTTGGCTTGCTGTTCTCCAGGGTCTAATTAATCGCCCTGATCAGGAGGTCATGTGGCATAGAATCTCAAAGCCCTTAGAGAGTTCACCTTGTTCTCTGAGTATGAGCTGACTCCAAGGGCAGGAGCCACATATCAGCTATTTTCTCTGACCCTTTTACTTCTTTAACTTTAGTCTTTAAGTTTGGTCTTAAGCCTTCAGCAAATCAGTTTCACCAGTCATAAAGTAAGATTTCTGGGTTTTACCTTTAATGTCTATAACTTTACAGTTATTTACCACTTCCATTTAATTGGGGTCAGTATTACTACTGGAAGTTAGCCTTACATCCTGTCTGCCCTATAGGCGATGGCCTGTTATCTCAAATCCACTCAGGTTGTTTTATTAGAAGTCATACTTCTGTAAGGCATTGATGGACAATAGTTACAAAGTTTACAAGCAAAATATAAAATGAAATGAACAAGAGTAAAAACATTTAGTTTATATAATAGCTATTTAGTTTATATAATAGCTATGAACCAAGAAGCATAATTTTTATAATCCCAATCCTTTACTTTAAACTTTTAATTTGAAAAACACCAGCTTGGTAAAATATTCTTCCAAACCTTATACTTTAAAGACTTGTATACTTGGAAGATATGAATACATTTAGTATACAAAGAGGTCAGTAACAGCACCACAATTGCACTGATGTTCTTGTATTAACCAAGTTTAGCTTTTAAAGAAAAATTCAGAATCTGCTGTAGTGTAATACTCTAAAATAACAGTTTTTGTTTAACCAGAGTTATACAAACCCTAATTCTAGTTCCTCTAAAGAATAAAACTTAACAGACACAAGAAATTATTTTGATAGATAAGAGTAATGTTTTAGGAAATCTTTGTTACTTCAACACATAGAGGATTAAACTTTCATTTATATCAGTAGATGAATATTTGATCTTAGGAAAAAACCTTGAATATCTTTAATTTATTGTTCTACTTATATATAGACAATTTAGTTACACACAAACTTTTTGAAGTTGACCCTTCACAAACCTTCTATAACTTAGACATTCTACAATGTTTTGCTTTACCACACAAAAGACTTTCTCATCCAGAAACATTTCCTTTTCTTTCTACTTTCCATATTAAGATGTATTTTTATACCTGGAACCTTCTTATATCTCTTTCCTAGTTGTTGACTCCTTTTTAAATTCATATTTCCTTATAAAATTTCTGAATTTACACAAATTACTCCATTTTAATAAGATGAAGTACTTTGTTTTTATGGTAGTTGATATGAAATCCAATTGAAATATTTTGTACCCTTTGTATGTAGAAATGCATCTATAGAATCTTAACTTAGTAAACTTGTTTTTAGTGAAGACATAGAAACAAAGCATTTTCAAACCTTTTTATTTCATTTATCAATTTATGAAAACACACGTTTAGATATGTTACCTTACAGATTTTAAGATGTTAAGAGTACTTGATTTTATATTAAGCAGTTGATGTTTTAGCACTTTAACTTTGTAAATTAATTAGATGTCTCCTTAACACATTTATGAAGATTAAAATTACTCATTTTTAACTGTAAAAAAACAAGATATCAGACAAGTGTAGTTAACGGTATTAGCCTTCTCTTCCTGATTGAAGAAAAATTCTATAAATGATGGATATTACATTCTAGACATTTTATAGAAACCAACACTGTTTATTTATCACCACCTAGGAAAACTTGTGAGTTGTAATCTTAAAGACATCTTTACTCTCATCTGTGTACCTAATTTGACTCTTTTTAAGTCACATAAACTAAAAGGCATTTGGATGCATTTCTCATTTAAATTTTGCTTCATGAGAGCTCACTTACCTACACGCCGTGTACATGATATATGGTGTCAACACAACACAATGCACAGGTGTGCACACATACATAAACAGGGAAGAAAGATCTTGCAGCTTTGGGTAGGTAGATCTCCACAATAGGAGGTAATTCTTCAGATGTTTATTAAAGTCTCAATTAGATTTAACTTGGTAGAAATTAAAATAGAGCCTGTCAGTCTTTTATATCATGACTTAAATATAGGGAAGACCTGTACAGATGGAAATGCTAGGTGTAAAGTCCAACAACAACAGAGTGGACACTGAAATCAAAGGTTGAGGCGGCCACTTGTCTTCAATGGCTATCCGATTTATCCCCAACAGCACCATGTCTATAGCCTTCTTAGGATTTTGTGAGAGATTTCCCCAATGTATTTGAGAGCTAATCTTTGAAAAATTGGCTTCTGAACAAAGAGTGTAAAAATCTCTATAGTTAGATAAAATAAGACCGATCAGTAAAGTATGCTAATTTAGGTGTGCAGGTTCAGAGGTGAATTCACCATAAAACCCTGAGCTCAAAAACATAGAATCTAAAAAAATGAGAGTTCTAAAAAAAAAAAAAATAACAATAATGGCACAGCCATAATTACTCTAGTAAAGGAGCATGCAGAACGTCTTTATCAGATCAGATTAGAGTCAGTTCAGATAACTAAAGAATGTGTGAGCCCTGAAGTCCTCAAAGTCTCTCAAGGTAAAGAAAACTTGTATATGTGAGATCATTTCATTTTTCCTCCCCGTGCTGTTTGGGGAGGAGCTTGTTAAGAAATGTGGTAGAGTGGGAGAAAGGATAAGATAGCCAGCCACTTAGGTCTCACAAGTGGCTTGAATTTAAAAGTATACTTCTTTTTCTTTGGTCTCAACCGGTTCTCTCCAAGTCTTGTAAGTCTTGCAAGTTCTGTAAGCCTCTGCAATTTACATTTTAACTGCAAGCCTGGGAGAGAGAGAGATCTGGCAGAAGCTAAGAGAAAGTAGTGTTTTGAACTTGAGAGGCAACCTCATGTGTGGGGTGTTTTAACCATTTTTTTCCCTTTGGTACAATCAGTCTCTTAAGGTGTGGTCCTATAATTTATGTTTCCTTTGGAGACCAGTTTTTATTTCCCCAGTTTGTAATCAGGCCTGGTTGGATGCAGAAAATTATGAGACATCTCCTTTTTCCAACTGTGATTAGGTCATTTCCCAGGACTGGCAGCGGAAAATGAGACACTTTTTATTGAGTGTCTGTGGGTGAAACTTCTCCCAATTTTTTGGTATGCAGGCTAGTGGTGAACCTGGCATAACTGTTGAGAATGAAGCTCCCATCTAGGTAAGGAAAGACAGAATTCCAGCTCCTGCGTGGGAGAGAACTGTCCATTTCACTTGGGATGTCTCCCTATGAGCTTCTAACGGTCCAGAAAACCCGTCTGTCACCTCACAGTTCTGGTAACGCTATCGCCGCTGGCTTTATCGGCAGAATCTGAGGGTCTTTGCTTTTCCCATGCCAAATGCCTGGGAGAATTCCGACTTAGCATGACTACCTCCTGCCATCATAATCCTCTAAATATGATAACTCATGGGGAAAAAAGGCCCATGGCGGGGTACATTTTTCTGCTCTGTGGGCTAAAGGAATCTCCGGAGGGTAAAGAGGACATCTCGTCACATTAAACGCTTAATGCTCTTTTCCTGGAGGAGTTTACAGAAGGGGTAAATTGAAAATGTCTCCCTTTGCAGACAGAGAAGCTGGAGGAGCACACAGGAGCGGAGGAACAATAGGGAGAATCCCCACGGGCTTGCAAAGGCTGCGCATGTGAACCAAGGGACCCGGCATTTCCTTATGAACCTCTCCATGTGAAGTGTCCCTCTCTCAATGGCGGGAGTCTGATGGGGAGGGCAGGGTGCTCTGTGGCTCCTCCGGAGGTGCTTGTGTTAACTGGGGCTTTTGCTCAGTGCCGCATGATTGACTGGTCACCACAGGACACCTTATAGGGACAGTTGGAGAGGACAGTTGGAGAGGACAGGGGGAGAAGCCTGTGAGGTTCTCCAGGAAGTGGCTGACCAGAGCCTCGCACTTGTTCCAACCCTGTGTCTGTCTCCACGCGTGGAAAGGCAGCCAGGAGTAGAGACACCGCGTGCTCCTGCCAAGTGCACTCCGAGCCTGGATGGGATGGTAACTGCGTGCCTGACCAGCAGGACAGGCGATTAAGAGCCATCTAGGCCCTGAATCCTGTCACCTGAGTCTTGCAAAATGGTGGCTTGCACCAACTGCATTTAATTAGCCATAGGTGCCCATTTTTGTCCTCCAGAGAGAGAAAAATGTGCACCTCAGAAAGATGTGGGGTTCGCCTCGGCGATGGTCTCAGCGGGAACTCCAGAGATGACACTGGGGTTGAGGATCAGGTTCAAGTCCTGTTCTCTCAGTGTTGAAGGCTGAACACCCAAGAAAAGCCAAGGCAAGAGCAAAAAGTCTTATTTAAAGGATAGAACAGAGAGGGAGAGAGAGACAGAGACAGAGAGACATTCAGAGACAGAGAGACGCAGAGACTCCTCCGCAGAGGAGGTGGTCCTAAGCTGGTGCCCGAGGGAGGGGGTGTCTGCCCCTTTATACGTTTTAGGTTTCCTTTCTTCTCATGCCCCCTCCTTCCCTTATCTTGCCTACTTGACCAAAAGGTGGAGTGACCAGGGCGGAAGGGAGTCACCCAGGGGCTACCCGTTCACAACTCCTGGCAGGGAAGAACAGTCCCCTGGAGGTGGTGACCTTGTGCTCTGGAGGTGTTACACTGTAGTCCCTTTGCCGCAGTCGTCCTCCTGACCAGTTGTCCATCACCTACCTGACTGTCCTTGGCCCCACAGCCTCACTGTCCTCTCGGTGCAGGTGGCCAGGCCACTGTTGGGGTGGGAGGTGGAGGACCTGCTCCAGCCCAGATCTCTCCTCTCACTCCAGGGCTGTGACAAGTTACTAGACTGCTCCAAGCTTCCATGTACTCATCTCTGAAATGGGTCTGAAGACAATTTGAACTCCTCAGGTTATTGACAGAATGAACTGAGCAAAGCTGAGACACCCTTAGCAGACTACCTGCCCACACTCTGTATATATCAGTTATTGTTTGTCCTCTTAAGAGTGGAGGACAGAAATGGGCATATCCCCCAATGCCTCCCTCAAAGGGGTCAGGATTAGTAGGGGAGAGGTGGGACTGGAAGGCTGCAGGGGACCAGCTCTTCCCCAGGACACAGACTCCATTTTCACACCCACCCCCAAATTACCAGAAGGACAGACACTGGAGACAGGAACTAAGGAATGGCTGACTGCCCTCCTGGGGGCGGTGCGGGGCAGGAGGGTCATTCCTCAGGCTTCCTTCCCCTGCCACTTTGCTGAGCCCTGTGGCACATTCCAGGGCCTACAAGAGGCCGCTTCTTTCCTCCCTTCCCAGGGTCTCTCTCCTCCTCTGTTCTCAGGTACTTTTAGACAAAGCAGTGTTCTTTCTAGAACGTTGTTTGAAGCTTCTGTATCACACACGCATCTGTACACAAGACCTAGCTTGTACGTTGTGCCAGGCCAGGAGAAAGCCCGAGCTTACAGGCCGAGCGCCCCCCGCCTGCCTCCCTGACCGTGTGCTCCGTGCTTGCCTGGCCAGATCCCAGGCTCCTGTCGGGCATCACTGGATCCAGGTTCCCACCACCTGAGTCTTCGTGAGACTGGACTCCGTGAGCCTTCGTCTGCACTGCTGCCTCGCCAGTGCTGACCTGTGCCAGGGCTACAGCGCTCACCGTCACAGCTACCCAGCGAGGCGGGTGCTGTCCTTAGACTCTAACTGACAGGGAATGTTAGCACAAAGAGCTTGAGTCAACTTGCTTCAGGTCACAGAGGAAAAGACAGAGCCAGGAACTAAGCCCAAGCAAGTCTGCCGTGGAACCAGCATGCCTCTCTGCCAACTCTTCCCTCCCTCTTAGAGCTGAGGGGATGGGTAAGTGACCTGTCTTGGGTGACGCTGAAGGCTAGAGAGCAAGGCACCCGGCACTGAGTGCAGACGTGAAGTTCCCGTGTCATGTCCTCAGGCGCCATGCTCCTTGGGCCATGCGGCTTCCTGTAAATACCTTCCTGACACTAGGAGGGCAGAGTGAGGACAGGGGCTGGGGACAAGGGTCAGAGGCAAGGTCTACATGAAGCTAAGATGAGACCAAGTGTGAGCCAGACCCAGCGAAGGAACAGGAGCCCCAGGGCCGGCCTGAGCGAGAGACAGTTGCCACCAGGAGTGCCTGTGACACTCGGGACTGGGGAGGAAGCCGAGGGCAGTGTCCAGCTGGCCTGGCCCCCAGAAGCCCCTGTCTCTTTGCATAGGCCTGAGCGCCCTCTGGACCGGCTGTCCCTCTGCAGCCTGGACTCCCCTCACAGGCTCCCATCAATTAACCAAGGAGAAAGGCCAGGTTTTGAGTAAGGAGCAGGCACCCTGGCCAGAGGCGACTGAGCGACCCCCTGTGCACCAGGGCTCTGCAGGGAGCACCCTGTCCCTCCTGCGTTCAGCTCATGCCAGTCCTGGGAGGGGAGAGTGTTCTCAGGCAATGTGCAGAGACATTCGTGAAATAGCCCCAGAGCTGGCGACGGTGGAGGTGATGTGCTGTGCCCTGCAGTGCTGGGGTAGGGCGACTCCAGCGGAGGGTCCCAGCATGTGGATGTGGCCTTCCACCTGGCCAGCATCCGTGAGTCTGCCTGCATTGGTGGCCCTGAGTTTTGCATTTTTGAGGAGACAGTGATTCATTTTTCAACTTGTATCTACAGGACTAATTTAGCAAATTAACTTTTCTTGTAATAAGTATTTAAAATTCATTAGCTGTCGTCACCGACGCTTTCCCCTGCTTCTTCAACTCCATCTTTCAAGGCTGGAGAAGAAAGACCATTTGGTTCCAGATCCCTCTCCCCACTCCGCCCCTTTTAAAATTTCAGAATGCACTGTCCGTCCAGCCCTTGGAAGAAGTCCAGGTTCACGACAGTCCCTCCCGCTGCCAATAGTTTTTAGTCATAGCAGGAAGTCTTTGGGAATCAATTAAATAGACTAGTACTTTGCTGGAGAAAAAAGTGGGCTGAGGGGGACTTAATTTACCATGCATGGCAAAGTCCTCTAAGTCAATTATTTTCAAGTCAACTCGCCCCCCTCTTAGCGAGACGGGACCCGTTCGGGTTTGATTTTAAAAATCCTAATCTATCACTGTCACCATTCCTGCTGTAATTTAAGGCTTCGGCGGCTCATGGTAGATAACAGTCGTCACACCTCCTGCAGGCTAAGAAGGCAGGGACGGCTCAGCGCATGAACTACAGCAGGCAGACAAGAGGGAGGAGAAAGGACGGGAGGGACAGAGGCAGTGGCAGGCCCGAGGCCCCCGGGGGGACCCGAGTGGGGACTTGCCGCCTCCCCCGCCTCGGTCCTGGCTCTTCCACCCTGCATCTCTCCCAAGACCCCCACACCAGACCTGTGGGTCAGAGACACCCCAGACAGCAGCCCTGCCCTGGGCATGTGACAGGGACAGGAGAAACCGGAAAGGGGCCAACTGATGGCAGAACCACCCAGGTGCTAGGTGGCGGTGTCCCTCAGAGACAGATGCCACAAGGCCTGGGGGCTCCCTGGCTCCTGTGCCCACAGAGACCAGCATGGCCGCTGATCTTCCGTGGAGTCCACCCGGCTGGGGTGCTGTAAACCCAGCTGCCGGCTCTCTGCAGAGAAGTGTGGGCAGCAGCTGAGCCTGTGCGGGTCCCAGGCCAGAGCCGCAGGCCGCAGTCCCCGAGCCACAGTGTAGGCGTCAATGAGAGAAGGCGTCTCAGGTTCCTGGACTGTGGCTCAGGCACCACCAGGCCCCTCCTCCTAAAGATCCCACCACCTCCACCAGCAAGGGTCGTCGGGACCCTCAAGGTCACCACCATGGCTGATGCCGTGGCCTAGGTACCCTATTAGGGGCAGCAGACACGCACTCTTCACAGTGCCCGAGGTTGGCAAGTCCAAGGCCACAGTGCTGGCAGATTCGGCACTACGCTCTGGATCTGGAAGGTCCTCCAGATGCCCACCTGTTCAGAGCTCGGTCCCCAGGACGATGTTGTTGAGAACTGGGGGGAACCATCGAAAGGTGGAAGCTACCAGGAGGCTTTGAGGTCACTGGGGGCATGTGAAGGGGATCGCGGGACCCAGCCCCTTCCTCTCTCTCCTTTTTACTTCCGGCCATGAGAGGAGCAGTTTCCCTTCACCACATGCTCCCCACAGGATGTGCTGTCTTGCCCCAGGCCCAAAGCAACAGGACGGGAACCTTCAAAACTGTGAGCCAAAATAAATCCTTTCTCTTGTTAAGTTGATTATCACGGACATTCCATTGTAGTGCTGGAAAGCAAACACATTCTGTGCCTGTGGGGCCCCTTTCCTCTTGGTACCTTCGAGCTGCAGCTCGCGTGGTGTGGTAAGGGAGGGCCAGATCACTCAAGGTTCTTCTCTTGTGCTGGGGTTGAACTCAGGGGTGCTCTACCACTGAGCTACATCCCCGGCGCCCCACCCCTCACTCTGTTTTTCTTTTAATTTTTAATTTTTAAATTATATTTGTTCTAATTGGTTGTACGTGACAGTAGAATGCACTTACACATTTTGATAGACCATACATAAATGGAGTGTAATCTCTCATTTCTCTGATCACACCTCACTCTTTTTTTTTTTTTTTTTATCTTTGCCATCTGTATATCTTCTTGGATATTACTCCTTTTTTTTTTTTTTTTTTTGAAGACAAGGTCTAAGTTGCTGAGGCTGGTCTCAAACTTGTGATCCCCCTGCCTTGGCCTGCTGAGTTACTGGGACTATAGGTGAGCACCACTATTTCCAGGCAACTCTGGCCTCCTCTTTAGGACACTGACCCATCTGTGAGGATGGAGCCTTCATGACCTCATCGCCTTCTAATATCTTCATCGCTTTGGGGGTTAGGGCTTTAACATGTGAATTTGGGAACATAAACATTTAGACTACAGCAGTGACTTTCTACCAAAGAAGCTCCAGAGATAGGAAGTGCTGAGAAGGTATCCCCCCATTTGGTATCCCAGGGGTGCCCTGAATGCAGAGCAGAGTCTGCGAATTAAGGTGCAGGGTGTTATGGCCGGGCCCCAGGGACCACCATGCTGCCTTGTGCTGTAGACTGGCAAACAGGAGGGAAAGGGATCCACCCTGTGCCCTGTGGCACAGAGTCAGTGAGGGTGGAAGACACCCTACTTGGCGAGGCATGTGTCCCAAAGAGGCTGAGGCTCCAGCATGGTTCTGAGAAGGCTTGGCCCTCCCTCTCCCCCCTCACAACAGCCTGTGTCCCTTGCTGCAGCAGACTCCATACCCAGACCTTCACCTGAAGGAGGCGGAAGGGACACCTGGGAAGGGGAAATTGCACAGCCCCCTCCCCCCACACGGCAAGGACAAGTCCCTCCCACAGTGGGGGCTCCAGCCGTCCTCTCCCCAGTGTGACTGGAATGTTGGGCGCCCCCCAGGCAGAAGGAGGGCACCCTTATTCTTGGACTCTGTGAACTGGAAGTCTGTTCCTAGCCCTGCAAGACTTGAGACCCAGCTGAAGTACCTTGTCCCTTTGCAATAAGCAAAGACTTTGTTGGAATATCTGCACACCTAAAGCCATTTGTTCCCTGTGCTCTTCCCTGTCCTTGTCCTTCCTCTGTGCATCTCTAAAGCCGGGAGGTCCCTGCCAACCTGGCCTCAGGACCAAGTGAGAAATACGCAACGGGCACAAAATAAGCAGGACACTGGCCGCCACCAGCATCTTCATCCTGGTGCATGAGTCTCCTCAACAGGGGCTGGTGGTCCGAGGGCCAGAGCCCCTGCTGCCCCCCAGAGGGGACCCTCCAAGGCCCACTGGAGCGTCTAGTGTCCCTGCGCTTCTGGAAGCTAGTGTCTTCTGGAGCCACTCCCGTGGTGGCAGGCGTGAGGAGGGAGAGCAGTGATGGGCAGAGGCTGCTGCGCGGCGGGCCCTGCACACCGCCAGGCGCGAGCGTGGGAGGGCTGGACAGCAGGAGCCCAGGGGCTGTGCGCACTCTGTTTTTCCATTCAGTCCAGCTGGACAGTGTCTGACCTGCTGTCCTGAGGCCAGAATTCTGGATGAGCAGAAGGTAAAGCTTATGCCAGTCCCAGGCCTGCCACCCGGGCCCAGGTGTCAGAGGGAAAGGACTCCAGGATGCCGTGCCTGCCACGTGGATCCCAGCTCGTCCCTGAGTGGGGTGTCCTCACCAATTGTAGGGTCGTTGCATGGGTCCACATGGCAGTATTCCAGGCCTCGCACCTAGTGAACCTGGTGCCCGAGCACGAAAGGGCGTACTCAGAGTTGACAGCCGTTACTACTCTGTGGCTCAAAGGTTGTGTGCCGAGTCTTCCAGTCCTTGGCGGGTTCTCAGTGGGCTTTTGAACCCTGCGAGGAGGGGCAAATGTTCTCTTTAAGAGCCACGCAGATATTTTAGGTTTTGTGTGCCGTTCAACTCTGTCATCCTATCAGGAAAGCCGCAGAAACGGTGCACACAGGAGGCATCGTGGTGGTGTTCCAATAAAGCTTTATGTAGGTGATGGGCCAGAGTCAGCCCAGAGACCATAGTTCTCCAACTCTCTCCTAGAATCTTGGGTCTACAGGACCGGATTCCTGAAACTATAAAGATATTTGTGTTTTACTTCCATTGAACAAGCCATTTTACACTCTATCTATTCCAGTTTTCACCACTATGCCATTTTCAAAGGGAATAAACTGGGGTCACTGGTTACAACAGACCTTTCTGCCCTGAGGGAGGTGAGGTGGAAAGGGTGTAAGGTGGCCATGATCTGATTCTGGCCCCTGGCCCTCGTGTGACCCCAAGGCTTTCCCTTCTCTCTGGGCCTTGATTTCCTGGTCTGGGTACAGTCAGTCATCCTGGTGGCTCCTTTCTGTTCTGACAGTCTAGATCAGGAAAAAATCTACAATCAGATCAACTTTATTGGCTTCTAATTCTTCTGATGATGCTCTGAAGGAAATAAGACATCATTGTAAGGAGGAAGATCCTTTAATTAAATTGCTGGGAAATTAGAAGGATTGGGTGATTGAAACGTTGGCGGGGTGCAGGGCTCTCTGTCTGAATTAATTATGACACTATTCTGCTCTCTAATCCCCATGATACCAGGGCGTCTTCCTGCGCACAGAGGCTGCTCCTTCTGGGTTTCGTTTCTTCTCTGCCCAGTCCCTGTCTTCTCTGCTGTGCTACAGCTCATGGATGGTCCATGATGGGCCAATCTTAATTGAGCTGCACGGTCTTTCTTAAACTTGCAAAATAATAAATGCTACTGGGGTGGGGGTTCTCTCTGGTTCTGCTGCCCCTTCCAGAGAGGCTGGAGCAGCCTCTGTGCTGTAACCCTGAGCTGGTCAGTCTGACCCCTGCACACTGAAGGTCCCCTTAACCTCCAGCTCCCAGCAGAGTGGAGTGTGTATTGTGAGCCAGGCTTCACTTTCAGTTGAGAGCAGGAATGTGCTCCTTGTGGTCACCCTAAGGCTGTCTTAGCCTTGTCTCTGGACATCAAAGCTCAACACGTAGGACCTTGACTTTGCCCTCTCCTTGATGGGTGGTGATTGCTTCCTGCAGGTAAGACACACTGCCAGTGTCCCCAGAGTATGGATGGAATACTCTGTGTCCTGTTCCTTACTGAGTCTAGCCCATTCAGTCCTGCAGCCAGGATTTCCTGAGGACTCCTTCTATCCTGAGAGTTGGGCATACAGAGGTGCCTGTGATCCCATCCTGTGATCCCATCCAAGCCCTCGCCAAGCCTCCTGGTCTGGCAGAACAGAGAGATCACTGAGAAATGACAAAACCAAGTGATAGATGAAGGTTTCCAAGGACTGTGGGGACACAGAGCAGGGAGTCCTTTCCTGCTCTGCAGGGCCAGGTAAGGCTTCCTTGGGTTGCCGGGCAATCCAAAGCCCAGTCCTTGGCATTGTCCAGGAATGAACCAGATGAAGGATGTGACATGTGCAAAGACCTGAGGCCAGCGAGCACAGGGCCCTGGGAACCAGTCAGAAGGAAGGGACTGGCATGTGCCTGCAGAGGTGGGAAGTCCTCCAGGGAAGGGCAGGTAGAGAAAGAAGGGAAGGGTGGGGGAGAGGGAGAGTACTCTTGGGCTTGGATGTGCTGTGTCCCCAGAAGCTCACACGTGAGGTTCAGAGGGGAAACCATGGGGCTGAGAGTCGTAACCTGTTCAGTGGATTAATCCCTGATGGGATTAACTGAGTGGTAACTGGAGGAGGAGGGGTGTGGCTGGAGGAGGTGGTTAATTGGGGCATGGCTTTGGCTATATATTTGTATCTGGCAAGTGGAGACTCTCTCTCTGCTTCCTGATCACCATCTGTTCTCCTGCCATGATGTTCAGCCTCACCTCCAGCCCGGAGGAATGGAGCCCACGTTCTGTGAACTGAGACCTCTGAAACCGTGAGCCCTCAAATAAACTCTTCCTCCTCCACAGTTGTGCTGGTCAGGTCCTTTAGTCACAATAGAGAAAAAGCTGACTACAACAACCATGGACATGCAGAGCGATGGGCTCAGTGTCACCCAGGTTTGGAGAAGCAGCTGGGGTGGCCTTGAAGAGGGACACCTGAGTCCCTGACCTTCACCACCTGTAGTTCCTGAGCCGCCAAACCACACTGCCTTTGTCCCTCCCCATCCCTTCACTCAAGGTGGACCCTTTGAGGGGAGCAAGAGGACAGCCTGCTCCATGTGGGCTTGGGAACAAGTCCCAGTTTACTAAGCCCCGCTACCATCCTCGGTGAGGGGAGTGCACACTCCAGGCCAGCGCGTGACCCCCTTCACTCGGACGCTGCTTCCCGTCAGAGCGCCTCCGTGGGTCATTCCCATCAAGATTTTTTGGATGAAGGAAGCAGATGGCAGCACATCCACTTGTGCTGTGTGTGTTTGTATTTTGTCATCAGCTCCATTGTCTTCACGGACCCGTGGTTTGGGTGATGTTGTTGTGCCAACACATCAGCGCCCTCTCAGCCTGACTTTCAGCCCTGTGGGAGCTGGGTCCTCATAGGAACGGTTCTTAGACACTCTCTCCTCGCCCTGGGTGGTCCCTCACCCTGTCCCTCTGCCTGTCTCTCCTACTCCTCTCCCCTATTTGTCCTCAGTTCTCAGTCATCCCACTTGGACTCGTGGGAGTTCCAGAAGCAGCGCCCCCTTCAGCTCATCGCCATGAACTGCAATAGCTTTTCTCTAAACCTCCATCAATGGTTAATTTCACAAACAATCCATGAAAACCTTCTCACTGTAAGCAGTTTAGACATTGCAGGGGGCGCTGAGGGTCTTGTTCATTGTGTCCACTGCAGCAGAACCCTGGTGGTCCCAGTGGTGATTTCCAAGTGCAGATGCAGAGAACCCAGGCGACTGTAAGCTCAGTTCTTCACTGAAAGGAACAGTGATCTTAAACCCAATCCAAGGTGGCTGCTCTAGGTCGATGGATTGGAGACCATCGCAATGCATGGGAAGAACTATAAAAGTGAAGTCTCCCAGTCCAGGTCCACATTTCCCACCGGAGGTGGCAGAGGTCAGGGAGGTGGTGCCTTGCCCATGGCCACCAAGCAGTGAGTGACAAGACCAGGTTAGGAAACCAGTCTCTGCTTCCTCCTGGCCGTGGCTGTGTCTGCCTCCACCTAGGCAGTGTGTGAGGCAGGGTCCTCTGCCATCAGGGGCACTGTTCCCTTCCCTCCCTCCAGGTGGTTCTTCCCACCCTTCATGCTAGTGCTCATCAACTCCCTGCAAAATTGCCAGCGGGAGTTGTGCTTACTCCTTTGTGACCATGACAAATCACCACAAACTTGGTGACTTACAGGACACAGATTTATTACTTGGAGTTCTGTAGGCCGGCAGCCTGGCATGGGCCTGGCTGGGCTAGGAGCCAGCTGGCACGGGCTCTGTTGCTTCTGGAGGCTTTGAGGAGAGCCTTTTCCTGCTTCCTCGGGCTCCACAGACACATACCTGGGTCCCTTTCCTGGATGACTGTAAACTGCTAACCACTCCAGGTTTCTATAAGTTGCCCCCATTCCTTCTCGTGGCCTGTCATAAAATTTCCTCATAGGCAGGGAAGCTGAGGCCTGGAGATATTGTGCCCATCTTACAGCTGTTCTGATGTGTCTTGGGGCAGCCAGGGCCCTGCTTCTGCTCTTCCCCAGCACTTTCCAGGTGCCAGGCACTGGGGACCAGTCTTCTGGCCCTGTCCAGCTGTGTGGGGATGCAGGAGGATGCTGGTTAGCTGGCCTCCACCAGCCAGTGATGTAGCTGTACGTGGGGTGCTGGAGGCTCGGCAGACGAGCAACAGAGTGGGAAGCCCCCATGGGCGATGGCACAGCAGGAAATGCAAAGCAACATGCCTTGGATATCTACCCAGAGACAAGAACCGGAACCGAGGCAGCCCCTTCCGGCAGCCAGCTCAGTCCAGCCTCTTAAGTGACCAGTATGGTCCTCTAGCCTGCCACCATCTCCCCAGAGCCATACCGGGGGTAGCCATGCTAGACATGCGTAGGTCGTCAGTGGACATGTGGCTTTGACCTGGTCTCTACACCCTCTGTACACCTGGCTTTCCAAGGCCCAGCTCACCTGTGTAGCACAGGGTACAGGCTAATGATAAAGATGAACCTGAAGAGTTACACATCTGCCATTTCAGCTTGTGCCAGCACTGGACGCCATGTCTGAAACTACACCCCACACATGTACACACTCCAAACACCACACACACACACTCACACACACACTCATACACACACATACATACACACTCACAGCACATATAAGAAAACATATACACCTCACACAAAACACACACACACACACACACACACACGCGCGCGCGCACACACACACCCCACACAGGAACCTGTTCTCTGAGGGAGCCTCCCACGCCCGACGGCTGCTAGTTGACTCCCGCGGCAGGCCTGTTTATCATCTTTCCCCAGCGCTTGGGCACCGAATGAAGACAGAGTCCGGGAAGCTTTGAAAGGTTCCAAACATGGGCGCCTCAGATTCGCACATTTTGAAGATTAGAACAGGTTTTCATTCTCCTCCTCCCAAGCCTGGCTTCTGGCTTATGTTTTAATTATTCCTGCAGAATGCTCTGTTCCCCGCGACGTCTCGGAGCTGTGCAGGCTCTCACCGTGCAGCGGCATGTGATCAGGGCCTCCCTGAGCGGCTCCTGGTGCCAACAGCCACAGAGGGAGAGGTTTCATAGCTCTCTTACCAAGAGGGAGAAAGGCCCCGAGAGGCCCGAAGGGAGCAGATCAGATCAGCGTGAACCAGGCTGTCTGATCCCAAGGCCACGTGCGTGACCTTCAGGCAACGATGCCTCCTGTGAGCTATAGGTGATTTGGCAAATATAGGAAAGAGCAAAGAAGTAAACACAAACTTCCAGAGAATCCCATGGTTCACATGTTTGGTGGGTTATTTTCAATTTGTTCTTGTAAGCATATATTTTATTTTTTAAAATGGGGTTTTATTTCCCTCCATGATTTTTCTATGCAGCTCCTTTTTCATTAAATTGCTCCTATTCAGACTTGAGCTGAGGCAGGAGGAAAGAGGAAACAGAGGAGGAACAGCAGAAGAGTCTGTCAGGTAGGAGCTGAGCTGACAGAGGCCGTGGAGGGGCAACCTTCCCACACCAGGACCAAGACAGAGAAAGCCAGGAATTCCTTAGGGGAAAAAGGGAGAAGTGGCTTGGAGTGGGTGGTTCTGGTGGACCGTGCCTCCCCGACCCCTGCAGTCCAGGCCGGGCCCACCAGCGTTGTCCAATGTGTCGAGCTCCCATCTGCAAAATGGGCCAGCAGCTCTGCCTCACAGGCCTGTGGTGGGGACTTTCTGGGGGTGGCATGCCCAGGTCCAGCCCACTGCCTGGCTACAGCAGGGCTCAGAAGAGGAGGCTGTCCCTGTCTTCTTCGAACACCCCTTGGGGAGAGGAGAACTAACTACCGCTACTAACTAATGTCAACCACGGCCAGGTGTGCCGGCAACAGGGCTCACTTCCCCAGCCAGGGCGAGCTGTGGGGTGCTGTCTGCAGGGTGTGTTCTTCTAGACGTGGGGGGAACTCGTGGACTCTGAGAGGAGGCAGCCCTCACTCACCCACACCCACGCCGAGGCCTCAGGAAGCTGTGCTGGTAACGTCACAGCTGCCAGCCACCCACGCCATCATCACCTGCAGTCCCCCTTAGCCACAGCTGGCTTTGTCCCTTAGGGCCCTCTTCCACACAGCAGCCAGCCAGATCCTGTGGAAGCCTGACCCGGTCAGGTGGTTCCTCCACTGAAGACTGCCCAAGGCTGCCCCTGTCCCTCAGGGCACAAAGTCCTTATGGTGTCCAGCAGCCCCTGCCCTCAGGCCCAGAACCCCTCTGACCTCGCCTCTGCTCCCTCCTCCCTGGGGCCACCCTGGAGCTCCCCTGGCATGTTCAGCTTCAGGCGCTGCACCCTGGGCCTTTTCCTCTTCCCTCTGCAGGCCCCGGATCACCCTCCAGCAAGACGGCAGCCCCTCTTCCATCGCTCCACCTCCGCTCCTGCCTTATTTTCCCAGCATGTACTGCCTACAGCCACCTCCCCGCCCCTCTGCTGGTATCCTCTGTCTCCAGAGCACAGCTCCCCGCTGGGACAGCGTCTCCGAGACGGTTCTGCCTGCTCAGGGCTGTCTCTGCAGCAGCTAGCACAGCACCGGGCGCGTTGCTCCCGGACACCTGCAGAATACAGAGCACAGCCAGGGGAGGGAAAGGGAGGGAGAGCACCGAGCTGCAGCATGCCCGGAGGGGCCGTGCTCTAGCGTCTGGGGACCTTCTTCCCTCATCTCCTAGATCTTCGGTCACGCCGCTTCCCGCCACAGCCCCGCGTCCTTGGCCTCCTATGTCCTGAGTTGCTCTGAGGCTCTGAGTCCCACTGCGGAGTGGTGTGGGGTGAGAGGAGGCAGCACGGGCTGAGCCATCGCACCTGCCAGAAGGAGAGGCCAGGGCTCAGACCTCAGCCCTCTGCCCCGTGGGGACTGCCTGGCCACCGCAAGGGAGCGTGCCCCTGCCGATGTGCGGACGGAGGAGCAGGACATCCCTGTCCTGGAACTCTTGTCTGCGGAGGAACGGACTTGGCAGGAGATTTGCTGGGACAGACTGAGCCAAGACTCTGGAAGGAGTAACACGCACTGCACCCTGCCCCGCGGCTTCAGGTGGCACCTGGGACGTCAGTGACAGCTGGTCCCAGGGGTCACACCTGATATGCTGCCGCGGGCACTGCCTGACGTCTGTGTCCCGGGGATGCTCCAGCTGACCCCCTCCCCTGAGGGCAGGGCAAGGCTGAGCAGGACAATGGGAGGGAAGATAAAATGCCACATTGTCACCCATTTGATTTTGGGGGGGTGGAAGGACAGGCCTGACGCAGGGTGCCAGCATTGGTCACGGGCATGTCAGGCGCTGTATGATGTGACAGGCAGGCGCTTCTGGTCCCAGGCAGAGAGAGGGACGAGTGGGCAGTCCCCTAAAGGGGTCTGTGGCAGGGAGTAGGTGCCGCAGGCTGGGGGAGGGTGCCGAAGACGGCTCTGACTCTCGCCACAACATGAATTATTAATGGCTGGCCGTAGACCACGCGTGTGTGTACACACACACACACACACACACACACACACAGCATCGATTTCCGTCATTCAGCTCTCTACTCTTTTCTGTACTGTGTTGATAAAAGTTCCATTTGATTGAGGGCAGAGTGGCACCAAGGTGCCTGCCATTTCCCTTAGCAGTCTCCGAGGATGAAGGCACACAGTCTGGTTGGGTTCCCAGAGGTCCTCGGCGCTCTGATGGAAGAGAGCCACCCCCTCATTCCTTCTGCTGATGTTCCCCTGGGTATTTACTCAGCCTCCTCCAAGTAACTTCTCTGAGCTGTGGGTCTCTCCCCTCCCACCGTTCTCCAGGCCAGCTTCCAGGGCTTTGTGACCATGGTGACAAGGTGAGTGGGGACCTGCATGTAGTGCTGATGGCACATTACAGCTGGCAGAGAGGTTTGTGGCCCCTGGGTTTTGCTGGAGATGCAGCCACTAGCCTCAGTTCTCTGGGAGCCTCCTACATCTCCGAGTAGTCACAACCCTTCCTTTGTGAGCCATGGTCCCTGAGGGCTGGGAGAGAGGAGGACTGTTCTCTGACCTCGGTCCATCCCTGACCCTGTTCCTGACCTGCTCCCCTATCCACCCTTTGACCTCAGGCTCCCTCCGCTTCTCCCTCTCACGAGGAGATTCTCCGTCCAGAGTGCAGGATAAGAAGCCAGTTTTCCCCGGGATCTGTGAGCGCACGTGTGATCCCCTGCCACCAGCTCCAGCCCTGCCGGGACCCTGTAGCCTGGCCATGAGAACGTGAGTCCTGCAGCTGGCCTCCTGGGCTCACGTGGCAGCCTCCTCATTGATCTTCCCATCAGACGGTTCCTGGTACCTTCTCCCTGCCCGGCCCGTGGATGGCCCCTGCTGTTGGATGTGCTGGGCTTTCAGGGCTCCTGTGAAGATGAAATGCTGCATGTGTGCCAGGAGCCTGGCTCAGAGTAAGATCTCCATTACCTGCCATCGCTGGCTTTGAACTGCGTCTCCTGTCTGAAAGTGGATGAAGAGATCTATCCTGAAAGATTACCATGACGTGTGATTGCGAGGATGTATTTATAAATTCTCAAGAAGCATATGAAATTGTAGGAAACAGCTCTGATCATCCTAGCTCAGGCTCAGGGACTGCACAGGCAGGTGACATTGTCCACTGGTGGAGGCTCAGCTTCTCCACAGTGAAAGGGAGTTTGGTTCCAGGAAACTGTGGCATCCAGAGTGCTTCCTGCAGGGTGTCTCCTAATATCTCATGGCATCTGGTGGCATCGATGGCCGGAAGGCCGTCAGGACCATCTACCTGATCTCCTTGTACCCGGTTGAACTTCAGGATATAACTGTGCCCCCACCTATCACACCTACCACCCCTTTTGATGATAATCCGTTTATTAAACCCAGTGGAGTCTGCCATCTGTGTCCTGCTGTGATCCTTACATCCATGGCCATTCCTTTCCTACCCACACATGTGGGCATGACCCCGAGTGGGGTCCTCACCCTACTCTCGAGGTCGTCTTTCCTGGGGCCTCAGTGCTCCAGCCTGGTTTCCTTCTGTCCACGGTGCATAGCCAGCTTCTTTCCCTTCTTGTCGAAGACTCACCATGTTGACCCAGCAGTGTCTCCTTTGAATGGGGAGCAGCTCTGATTTCACCTGCCTGATCTCTCCTGGCAGGAAGGCCCTGTTTGGGAAGGTCTAATGGAGACTGCCCAGGTTTGAATTGACTTGAGGAATGGACTGTCTACTGGTGGGGGCACCTCTGAGAGCATCCGTCTGGAGGCTTGAGGCTGCAAAGACATAGATTCAAACTCATTATAAGAGAAAAGGGCATGAGAAGGCTGGAGACAGGGTGGTCCAGGGTCAGTTAATTTGGTCTTTGACATTTCAATGTATTCTTTCTTTCTTTTTTTTTTTTTTTTTTTTTTTTTTTTTTTTTGCGGTGCTGGGGATTGAACCCAGGGCCTTGTGCTTGGAAGGCAAGCACTCTACCTACTGAGCTATCTCCCCAGCCCTCAATGTATTCTTTTGATTGATCAGCTAGTAATGGCCCTGGTAGGGTGCCCTGATCCAGGTGTCACATGCTTCTGACAGACAGAAAGGGGAGTGTTTCTCTCTTCACATCTCTTTTTATCAACAACAACAATCTTTCTGGAAGACTTTTGACTGACTTCTCCTCCTGTCTTGTAGGCTCTTCCTAAACCACCCACTATGGGGGATGTGCTGACCATCCAGGCAGATGCCCACCATCCAGGCAGATGCCCATCAGAGCCCAGCCCATGCTGCTGGGAGAGGGCAGCCTCCCAGTGCTTGAGCTCAGCCAGGCACTGTGGGCACAGCCAGCAGGTTCAGCACTCGGGATGGAAGATCTTAGGAGGTGTGTCATGGTGAGTCCTCAGTGGGAAGAGGACCAGCTGGAGAGGCCAGGGTGGTGGCCTTGGGGAGAGGGGTGGGAGGTGGGAGGTTGGCGATTATAGACCACCTGTGCTGGTCTATTTCCAGCCCAACTGCATCTCTGAACAACAGCGTTCAGAGCAGTTCACCTCAAACCAATTCACTTGGGACCAATCTAAAGCCATTTTGCCAAATAATCAGCATAATAACCAACCCACATAGACATAAACCAAACTATTATCTTTTAAATAAGAACATATTAGAGAAAATTGAAAATTAACAAGATACCCAAGCAAAAGGAAAAAGAGTCCCAAAGGACATGATTTTGGTGACATGGCCATTTGGTAATGGGACTACGAGTCCTTCTCTATGGAGCAATGTCAATCCATTCCTGGCTCCATGGAAAGATAAACCCAATTCCTGGTGCCAACGGTGCCTGGGTGTTACTTCCTACGCTTCAGAAAACCCAGCCCCTTGGCAGGGGGATGTGGACATCTGATCATGGTGTCCATGGGCATGGGGTGGCCTGCTTGGTCTCCTCCCAGATGCCTGTCACTGGTTGGAGCTGCTGTAGTCTGGGGATCATGGCTGCTCAGGTTTCTCTTGGTACTTAGGGTTGACCACATCCTCCCTGTCACCTCCCCTGCCTCTAGCAAGCCTTCCTTACCCCTTCTCGGATGACTGCAACCTCAGCAGCCCTTCCTTCTGCCAGCTTGACCTTCCAATCCAACGTCCACTGGCACCATTGGTCATCTTGAAGCACACAATGTCACTTCCCTGTTAAAACCTCTTGAGGGCTTCTGGTGAGGCTTGTGGTATAAACTAAACTTCTCCACTGGCTTGGGGATCCAGACCCTTTCTTCTTTTCTCACTTCATTTCTTACGTCTTTCTGATTTGCTCATAATCCTCCAGATACTCTGGCCTCATTTCTGTTTCTGAAACATTCCAAACTCTTCTCTCCTTCTGCAGTTACATCTGCCTGGAATGCCCTCCTTCCTCCTTGCAAGACTTATCATTTCCATGCTCTGGTCCCCTCTGCTCAAATGCCACCCTCAGAGAGGTCTTCCCTGACCACCCCATCTGAGTAGCCTCTGCCCCAGCCTGGACAATAGTCTTCACATCAGTCAGTTTACTGTCTTCATAGCATGGGTCTCATTAATGCCATCTCATTCAGTTATGCTGTGTCCTCTACCCGTGTGTGAGCCCACGATTCACCTCTGCACCCAGCCACCGTCCCTGCACCTGAGACCCGCATCACAGACCTGAAGCTCATACTCAATTAGCTGAGTGAGCAAGGGAGTGATTTTTCTGGAACCAATGAAGGTGCACAGGACTGATGGACACACCCCTCCTCAGATGAGGGGAGAAGAGGGTCAGGGGATGACAGGGCAGTTCCAAGTGCTCTAAGCCCCAGTGCCAGGCACCTTGAGCGCGTCCCACATTCTGCCCAGGGCTGATCCCAAGGAGGGGTCCCTAAAGTCTCTCCTGTGGATTGTCCTCAGCACATTAGCACCCTTCATTTTAAAAAAGAAAGGAAAGGTATTTATGTGCAAAGCCACTTATCTCTGTAGCACCTGCAGATAAATCTTCTAATTTACGGGCAAGCTGACACCCTCCAAGAGCCAAAATCAATGTGTGTCACTGTAAATCCAAGCCGGGCCTCAGCATTGACTTATACTGGGCCTGGCTGGTGGACAGCTGGCAGATCCTGGTGGGAGTCCTCATGGAAGGTGGTTTCTGGGCCCAGACCCTGGCTGTCCACCTCAGCTCCTCTTACTTCTCAGATGCCTGCTGGCTGGGAGGTCGAGGGCAGGGCCCTCCTGTCTGCCTCTCAGTGTTCCACTCAGGGTTGGAAGCCCAGGTCAGATCCTACCTGCTCTCCCCAGCCTTCTGGAGTTGTCCACTCGGCGACCACCTCTCCTTTCTGCTGCCCCAGGGGCGTGTCTGGGAAGTGCCACTGACAATGGTAACCGGCGAGCATCTGCCATTTCCAAAAGGCAGGGCCGCTGCGAGAGGGGCGGCCACCTCCAGCACTTGGTAGCACTTCTTCACTGAGCACCTACTGTGCGCCTCTCACTGTACTTTGGGTGCAGAAGTGGGTAGGTCACAGCAGTCCTGGGGGAGCTCAGTGTCCGATCGGGAAGACTTGCATCACAGGTGCTCCCGGGGTGGGGTGGGGGTGGTCACACAGGGGCCACACAGCTGGAAGAGGCTAGGCGGCAGGTAGGCTTCCCCGAGGAGGCCGTGGTTGTGCTGAGGTGCAGAGGTGACCAGGGTTGGCCAAGTGAGCAGTGGAGAGGGAGCATGGCCCCAGCTGTGCTGGTTGTTGAAAGGTGCGGAGGCATGGAGGCCACCTTAGGAAAGGAGGGCGAGGGAGGGCAGGGTGAGGCCGGCGAGGCGGGCAGCGGCGGCCCTCTCCCTCTCCCCCAGGCCCTCTCTGCTTGGCAGCAGCAAGTCTGCTTCCCTCGTCTTCTGACTGCAAGCGCTGACTGGACTGGCCTCTACTCAGCCCCCCTCTTCCGGAACTCAAGGCTTTTGCTTTATAAAATGTCCTGCCGCCTCTTAACCTCTGTGTGCAGGGCTCAAGGGGGCGTCTCCCATCCTCAACTTTCAGCTGGGCCTTGTCAGAAGCCAATGCCTCTGGTTCCCAAAGCAAATCAGCGGCCACTGGACTCCAGCTTCCAGCTCAGAAGAGGGCAGCTCGAGCTGAGCACCACGACCGAGGAGGCTCCTTTGGCTCCTGAAGCCCCTTTTCTTTCCAACCACGGCTGCTTCTGAGGTGTGCAGAACTGGATTGTCCCCATTGCCTCCTACCAGAAGACAGGACATGGTGAGGAGCAGAGGGACCAGCAGCCCTGGGGAGTACCAGCTTTAGCCCTGGGCCGGGCCAGGACCTCAAGCAGAGCCTGAGGCCGGGGTCAGGTGCCTGGCATTTAACGAGGTGTGCTCTGCAGGAAAACCCAGGAGGGAGCAGAGGCGGAGAGGGGTGCTGTGCTTAGCTTAGGTGGCTCTGGTGGGCTCTGGTGCCACCGTGCGTCACCCACCGGGTCCTGCTCTGAGGTGTGAGGCGGATGTGCTAGACGCTGGCAGTCAGCTGGCTTTGAATCATCTAGATGATCTGAATGGACGTCACCAGATCGATGGAAGATCTTGGGAACAAAACAGGTTCCCTGAGGAGGAAGAAGTGCCACTGCTGGGTGGCAGCCCCCTCTGCTTCCCAAGAGTGTCCATGTATCTGCCCTGGCCAGCACGGGTCGGGTAGGGGACAGAGGGGACAGTTGAAAGTCTAGTTGCAGTCTGACCCCTAGTGGGGCTCTGGAGTGTAGACTCCCCCACGTCACCTTCTCCTGTGAGACGGGGCCATGCTTCTGTGCCCAGCTTGGCTGGTCAATGGCCACTGGTCAGTGGGGAGGCTGTGGAAGCTCCCGGCAGCCCGGGCTAGACTGCTCTTGTGGGCTGGAATTCTCCACAGCCCTGAGCTGCGGCGGGTGGTGCTCCTTGGTGAAAGGACTGGCCAGGCCAAGCAGCATCTCCTGCCCGTCACCCCCAGAGGCCCCGGAATGATCTCCTGTCATTGGACAAGCCTGAAGCTACAAGGTGACTTGGCTCTGAAGCCAGAACCAGGTGTCTCCAGGAGCTGGAATGGGATGAGGCCCAGGTGGCCCCGTGTGCCTGGCCCGGTCCGCCCTCCTGTGCTGCCTGGTGATGGAGCCCAGACACGTCCACCCTCGAGGGCGTCTGGGTGGTGGCTGGATCTCTGCCCACGGCAGTTGTCATTCGCGTTGAAGGGCTTTGTGCAGGTGAAACGTGGCTGTGCACCTTGCCAGGTTTCACAGAGGTGTTGGTGAGGGGCAGATACGGCCTGGGTCCCCTCAGTCTCTGAGGCCTGTCCTCCTCCACGGCCTCTCTCGGGCACGCAGGGGTGACCTTGTTTTCTCATGGTCCTTGAATGCCCAGCTCTGTGCTGCCTTTCGCTGTACCTTGAGGAGTGGAGACCCGGCAGAGAGGCAGCTCGGGAGGGGTGGGCTCACTTTGATCCCGGCCTCCTTCAGCCTGGCTCAGTAGCATAGCACCAGGTCCACCTTCTCTCTGCCATCGGAATGGTGCCACCACCGTGTGGTGCATTAGTCAGTGCTTCACCACTGGGACCAAAATACCTGACAAGAACAATCTAGAGGAGGAGAAGTTTATTTTGGGGTCACGGTTTCGGAGGTTCAGTCCACAGTGGGCTGGCTCCCTCACTTTGGGCCTGAGCTAAGCAGAGTGCATCATGGTGGAAGGGGCTGTGGAAGAAAGCTGCTCACTCATGGTGGCCGGGAAGCAGAGAGAGAGAATGGACCAGAGGACGAGATATAATCCCTAAGGACACACCCCAGTGACATACTTCTTCCAGCCAAGTTCCACCTGCCTGCGATTACTACCCAGTACCAAAGTCCTTCCAAATTATGAATCCATTCAATGGATCCATCCACTGGTTAGGTTACAGCTCTCAGTCTTTTAATTTCACTTCTGGACATTGTCTCATGGACTGTTGGGGAACACCTCATATCCAGACCATACACACCATACTGAGACAGGAAAACAAGGTCACCTCTGTGTGCCCTGGAGGGGCCCATGGGGTAGGAGGATGGGCCACACACTCCCGATGGAAAGGTGGACCAGAGGACTGAGCAAGGGCTCAGGTGGACTTCAGGGTTGGTGGGTGGCTTCCCTGAAGTACAGGGTGGCAGGACGGCTTTATAACAAAGTGCTCCCCTATCGATGGCCAAAGACAGCTCTTCAACGCAAGCAGTTTTACAAACATAAAGATGCAGCTCTCTGCTGGGTCCATTCCTAGCTCTGGAGACTCAATCCCTGTGCTCAGCAGCTCATACGGTGGTGGAGACAGATTTTACAATCCAAGGGGGCAAGTGCTGTGATAATTGGAGGTTCGCAGAGGGCACCAGCCAAGGTTGCGACGTGGAGGATCCATGACCCGGGCCTATCCTGAATGAGGCTAGACCTCAGAACAAATGAAAGGCTTCCGGAGTTGGCACATCATGGAGTAACGCTTGCCCTGTTTAACTCTCCTGGAATAGCAGCATCTATTTGACTCAATCCTGTGTTTCCCCAGCTCCTTGGACACTAAAAGTTGCCTGTATGGCTACTTTGAAAGCCAGCTTTAAACTGGGGCCAGTGCATTCATTCCCAGCCTCCTGCTTTCCGCAGGTGCTCGGTGCTAAGGTCCAGCCTGCCTCTGGCCAGCGGGTGGCACCACACTGTGGATGCACTGGAGTGCTGGGGACTCCTGTGTCACCCATGATTTTATTGCTTGTAGGGCACAGGAAACATGATCCTCCAGAATGTCGGAGAGCAGCTGTACATCCTTGAGGTCTTAAATATGCCAATTTATCTGTGGCAATATCATTTCCGTCCTGTTTCCCCGGCATGATTGTTACTAGAAACCCCCTCCTATCTCATAAATGCCCTGTTTGGGATGATAAATTATGTAGTCGGATATTTATGTCCCAATCTGCTGGGACATTTTTCTTACTAGAGCACTTTCTCTGGTTCTCAGAGGCTCCAGGCTCCAGGCTGCAGGGCTCCTTCATCGCTTCTTCCAGCCTCACGCCAGTCTGCACACTCGAGTCCACAAAGGCATTAGAATCCTGGCAGCTTCTTGTTGGTGGGGAGGTGATTTCCCAGGCTGGTTCTAAATGAAGGCATATAATTCTTCCAGAACTTTTGGTCTCTGGCTCTGCAGACATTTCCTGCAGTACCAGGTGGACATTAGTCAATAAGCCATTGATTAGAGTCATGTTACACTGTACCAATCATTTCCTGAGACCCCAACATTTGTCATTCAGTGTAATTCAGCAAACATTGACCGGACCTGATTTAAGCAAACACTAGGTGACTCCAGAGGACCTTGCCTAACTTTGAGGGGTTTTACTTAGATGAATTGAAGCTGCCATGAGAGAAATGAGTTTTGCTTCTCTTCACCCATTTTATCAGCTACCTGTTTTTGAGAGTTTACTTCTAGTAATTATGGAGTCACTTCTACTGGACCAAGCTCTTGCCAATAACAATTGCAAACTCCAAGAAAATATCAAAGAAAAAAAAAAAAAACCTGCGTGAAGGCCCCATAAACTAACAAAGACAGGTAGAAATGAGAGAGGATCTCAGAAACCTGGAAGAAGAAATCAGCCCTGACTGAGTTTCCCATTTCTATAGCTTTGTGCTTGAGATTATGGTCTGGTTATTGCTCCTCAGTATAGCAAAAATTCAGATAGAAACCTGAAGTATTGCTGGTGGAGAGAGTGTGAGTACCGAGTCTGGGACAACCCCACAACTCTGAAGTGGTAGAAGAAACCCTGCAACGGAGAGAAATAGGAAGGTGGAGGCCCGAATTTTAGCATGTAAATTCTGCCCAAATTTCTGCCCACAGTTCTGGCTTGAACTATGCAAGCTTAGGAAAAATTACAAAGCAGAACAGCTAACATGAAAAGAAAGGGGTAGAAATTTTACCACTGGATACTTAAGAGGAGGCAGAGTTTGAAATTTGTGTTTAGCCAACCAACTTCCTGTTAAAATGAGGGTTATAATCTTAAGAGAAACATAAAAGAATCTGGAGTGTCTAGAATGTGTCTTTTACATTGTATGGGACACAATTCCAAATTGCCAGACATAGGAAGAAGCAGGAAAATATGACCCATATCAAGTTATCTTTTGCTCGAGTGTCATGTATAATAAGCATACGTTTTGGTAGCATATATAACAGTGAACATTTACTTTTGTTTACATGTCTACGGATCAGCTCACTGGTTCTGCTGAACTGAACTGGGCTTGGCTGGGCTCATTCAGATCTGTGGTCAGTTGGTACTAGGCTAGGTGGCTTTTCCCATCTTGGCTGGACAATGTCACATGTCTGGGGCTTCAACTTGGGCAACAGCACTGGTTGGGCTTTCCTCCTCCATCAAAATAACCAAGCTAAGGATTGAGAGAGGGAGAGTGGACCTGCACAGGTGTGGTGGTCAGCTTGGAATCACTGACCAAAAGACCCAATGAGAACAACCTAGAGGAGGAAAAGCTTATTTTGAGCTCATGGTTTCAGGGGTTCAGTTCATGGCCGGTCAATTCCATAGCTCTGGACCCGAGATGATGGAGAACATCATGGCAGAAAGGGTGTGGTGGAAAAAATATGCTCAGCCTGACAGCCGGGAAGCAGAGAGAGCTGAGCTGTGCTTGCTAGGGACAAAACATACACCCCACAGATTTGATAATCCATCACATGGATTAATTCACTGATTTGGATAGAGCTACCATAATCTGATCCTATCACCTCTGAAAATTCCTGCATTGTCTCACACTTGGGCTTTCAGGGGATACTTCATATTCAAACCTTAACAACATTTCTTGAAGCCCAGGTTCAGAACTGGCACTCTGACCTTTCTCTGTATTCCATTGATCAAAGGAAGTCATGCGGCTGATGGGAGGAGCTGGGAAGTCACATTGCCAAGGACTTGGATATGGGAAGTGGTGAAGAATTGGGACTATTTTTCCAATCTGTATACAATAGTCATCAAACTATGATTCTGCCCTGTGCTTAGTGGCAGATGATCCCAGGAAATACCTGAAAAATGGGAAAAGTGAATCAGGAAAGAGAAGGGGGCTCGTCACGACGTGTTGAGCAAATTACCTCCGGAGGCAAGTGGCCTGTGACTCCTCGGGGAGATTCTAAGTACCATGCCTTAACCGAGGGGCAAGGGGCCTGAGTATTTTTCTACATCCCCATAACTAATTTTGAGTGTTGCTTTGTGGGGTACCAATTTCTTGGCACCTTTTTTGTTTGTTTGTTTTGTTTAACTCTAGACATTTAGCTTGGTGGACTGATTTTTAGAAAGAAGTGGAAGGTATGTTTTCTGCCCAGATAAGACCAAAGCTTGGCCTAGACGATAGCCATGGGTGAGGCAGGTAACAAGTGAACTGATTCTACCAAGATGAGGCAAGACAGGAACCTGTCAAAGCTCTGGGGAGGCCCCTGGGCCTGCATCGTCCACACAGAGGGGTGTTTAAGTCAACTTCGCTTCCCTATATGAGGAAAGCCCTGAGTGACATTTGGGTTTAAATTAAGACAGGGTTCTAGGTTTTGGGAGAAGAGTTTTCTCAAATATACATGTCTGCCCATAACCCCTAGGAATTAGATCGAATTCATCCTTTCTCAGTTGTATGCTGGTAAAAATTTAACAAGTGTCTCTGTGGGAAAAATTAATGTTTACACGTGTACATACCATGTTAGTCAGCTTTATATCACTGTGACATAATACTTGAGGAAAACAAGTTAGAGGGCAAAGGATTTATTTTGACTCATGGTTCCAGAGGTTTCAGCCTACAGTCACACAGCTCCAATGCTTTGGGGCCAAGGTAAAGCGGAACATCATGGCAGAAGGACATAGCAGAGCAAAACTGCTCAGCTCATGGCAGACAGGAAGCAGAAAGAGCCAAAGAAGAAGGGACCAGGGACAAGATATAGTTCCAAAGGGCACACTCCCTTCAACTATGTCCATCTCCTACAGTTGCCACCACCTCTGAATTGTCCATTCAAATTATGAACCCACCAATCAATTGGTCCTTTGAGCAGAGCCTTCACGATCCAGTTATTTCCCGCGAGCCGCGCCTCTGAGCACTGCTGCACTGGGGACCAGGCCTTCCACACACGAGCCTTCGGAGATTTTTCAGGTCCAAACCATGGCACATGCATAGGCTTATTTAATTTTGCTTGTAAAAAGGATGTGTGGTACATAATTTGTTATAAATAATAAAATATGTAAGAGTAATAAAATATGCAATATTCTTTATTTTGAATTCCATATAGCCAAGAGCCTCACAGAGTGCTTTAGCTGATTTTTGGTAATTGCATTGACTTTTTCTGCTAGACAATTATTGATGAATGTGTGGCTTCAATGTAAAGACCAGGTGATAGTTTGTTCACATTCATGAGTAAGAGTACTGTGAAACGGAGAAATTGCACATCAGAGCTTTGCTTATTTTTCCAGAGTGGCCCAACGCTTGGCACAGAGAGTGCCCTCAGGAAGGGTGTGTTGAACAAGCCAAGTCCTAGGCTCCGACTTCCCCTAAGAGCCTGTGGTTCTAGCAAGTGACTCTTCCCTTACCACCACTCCCTACTGCTTGCCAGCAGGGATCTCGCTGTGCCACTCAAGAGCTATGTGACTGTCAATAAGCTGCCAACCTCCTTCTGCTTCACCTTTTTGTAAAACGGGCATAATAATATTGTCCTCCCATGTCATCATGAGGCACGTATGAGTGAATGTCTCAAGTGCCCAGAATAGAACCTGGTAGCTACAGCACCTATACTGGTATTTGTTTTATTGTCATTATTAGCTCCGTCTTGTCCTAGATATCTTTTACATGCCAGACACTCTGGAAGAAGAGTTCTATGCTTTCTCTGTCACATTTTAAATGCCATTTCAAAGATGAGATCATTGGGGTCCAGAGAGATTTTGTGAAATAGCTCATTGGGAGTGGAACTGAAAATGTCACCAGGGCCCTGGGACCCAGAGCCCAGACTCGTTGCATAAGGTTGCGAGTCCATGAAACTAGAATACCACATTTTCCCTGTGCATTGTTCACAGTCAGCCATCGTGTGGCCCTTGTTTGACTCCTGATGCAGGGGCAGGTGGAGTGAGTTCTAGGCCCTGCCAGCCGCCGAGCCATCAGTTGTATCCCCACCTCTGCAGGGGCTGGTGTCAGGGAGGAGGCTCTGACTGCATTTGTCAATGCTGATTCTTTCCCTAGTTTATCAGCCTATGTTGAGTCCTCTGTTGCATTCTCTTTAGGGGTGTGTTGTGTGTGTGTGTGTTTATGTTGTGACATTTGTGTTCTCCTGGACTTAACAAACCTTAACCATTGTCCTATGTTCCTTGGGTTTTCTACATAGCGAAACATCACAGAGAACGTTACCATCTCATTACTCCATTTTCCTTCCCAGGTGAGCTCCCCGCTTTCTCGCAAGGGCTAACCATTGATCTCAGACTTTGCAAACAGACACTGCTGTTCACAGAGGAGAAAGGGAAGTGACTCCCCCTCAGTCAGAAGGTCAGGAGGTGGGATGGGTCCAGCTCTGGGCATCCTGTGGACAGAGCACCCACCTCGTGAGGTGCAGAGTGGGGCTGGGTGTGGGGCAACAGCACCTGAGACCCAGCCTGCCTTCTCCGAAGGTTCTCTGCCCTGTGGAGACGTGAAGCGTCCATAAGAGGCCAGCTCCCTCGTGGATCCATCTCAGCACACTGTTGAAGTTTCAAGAGAAAGAAAACTCAATCTAGTCCCTTAATATTGGAAAAGAAGCTTAGATCTCTATAGTGCTGTGTCCCCCTAATTACTAAGAGATAATCCTCTCCTAAGACACAGCAAACTGGTTCCGGAATGTTTCTCCCTCTCTCCTGCAGCCTCCGGTGTGTCCCTGCTGCCCTGGTCCTCCCTGAGGTCCTTCCAGGCATGAAGTCACTTCTGCCCCCGCCTCCTGGCTGGGCTCAGCTCTGTTCCTTGTCCACAGTCTCATCAAATGACAGTTCATGCAGGGCACAGTTAAGTGTGCAAGATGGCTTGGGTATAGAGATCAGAATGGCTGCCACCCTCGTCGATTCTAGAACATTTTCATCATCTCAGAAACTCCGTCCCTTTGGGCATGACTCTCCTACCTCCCCTGAGCACCCCACAGCCCTGTCCCTTCACATCTCTATGAATGTCCCTGTCTGGGACTCAGCTCTTTTTCATGCCATCAACCAATACAGCCACTGCATTTTCTTGTCACCCATCACCCAAAACAGCATGACCTGGGGGCTCAGGAACTACCACAGGGGATCCCTTCCTCCCCAACAGAGATGGCGCCTGCGTGGGAAAGGGATGGCAGGGAGCTCTCTACTGGTTCATTGTCCTGCTGGTGAGCAGCTCACTCCTCCAGTCAGGACATTAGTTGAATCACTGCTCCTTGAAGCATGGCCAGCAGGCCACAGATGGAAGGGTCCTTCCTCCTGGGTAGATGCAGCAGGGCTTCGCAGGTGTGGGGTTGGAGCTGAGCTGTGAAAGACAGGAGCTGATGGGGGTCAAAAGAGGCCAGCAGTCTTCTGAATAAGGAGCACCAGGGACCAAGGGGGCAGGAATCCTCGGGCTGAGCCAGATGCTGATTCTGCAGAACCGAGGTTCGTGGGGGTCCTGAGACATGGGGTTGGAAAACTGACAGCCCAGGCTTATTGTGATATTTTTCAGCCTTTATTTTGTTATTGTACCCTTAAGGAGAAAAATTAAATTTAAATTTAATTTCTTCCTAATGAAAGAAATTAAATTGTAAGCGATTCAGTTTTGTTGAGTAGGCCTGAGCTTTGCTGGGTCATGAACTATTATAACATCTAATATATTTTACCTCTCAAGAACCAGTCTTTACCCCTTTGGAGGTGATACACCATTGAGAATGCATGATTAAAAAATAATGAATGAGCAGTTTCAAAGTGGTCAAACTTACCTTGAGTTTCAGGTAAGCTGTGTGATATGGGCACTAATATCACAATCCCCCTAGCATAGAGGTGGAAAAAAATAATTTGAATGATTTGTCCAATATTGCCTCCAGGTATAGAGTAGTCGAGCCAGGATTTGACCACATGCAGCCCTGCAGTCCAGGCTCCACACCATGTGAGGCTCCCTCATGGGCCTGGGCTGGACCATGAGGGACTTGACCACAGAGGGAGTCCTCTGTCCTGTGCCCCAGGCAGACACTGCCTCTGCTTGCTGGGCTTGAGGTCTCAGCAGGAACTCTTGGACCTGGCCTTTCTGAATTGTTGAGCAATCCCCTGGAAAATGTTTAGAAGGAGGACATCTGTTGGCAGAATGTTCTGGAAAGAGCATGGGCTTTAAAGTCTGGCCGATCTCCATTCAATTCTGGTCCTGCCATTTCCTAGCGGTGTGAATTCAGAACCTTAACGTGATGGAGCCTCAGTTTTCCGGTCCTGGTGGTTATTGTGAGTATGGAGTGACTCATGGAATTGCTTTCTGCACTGATGAATTCTGAGCTGTCCAGAGTTATTCTCGGAGTGGTGCATCTGATTCTCTCCTCCTCCTCCTGCTGGGTGTGCAAACAGTGAACCCAAGTGTGTAGGCGGTAGGGTGTGCGGCTGAAGATGAGTCCTTGTTCATGATGGGGGACAGCAGGCAGTGGCCTCTGCTTCCTGAGGGGTTGTGGATGAGAGCACAGGCCTGGCTCACACTGCCTGCACACAGGTGGCCAGGGACAAGGGCACCTGAGCCCGGTTGGGCAGAGAGTAGCCCATTCTCTCCATTCTTGTAAATCTCAGGTGGCCCTCAGCTCCCTTCGACAGATGGGAGAGGTTTAAAAACTTCCTGGGCCTCTGTGATCCAAGCCCGACCTTTGTCCTGACGGCCAACAGGGAGCCAGACTGGAGTCTGCAGGCAGTGGCTTGTGAGCTCTCCCTAGCTCCGCTCCACACTGCACCACTCCCACCAGCTTCATTTCAAAGCAGAACAATAAAAACATACAGACAAGAGGTGAAGAGATCTGTGCTCCAGCCAGAGAGACGGAGGGGAGCCGGGTCCCTGCTGAGAGCTGGGTCACAGCCGTCAAGAGAGCTCAGCATGTCTCCCCAACCCTTCCTCCTCCTGATGCCGTGGCTTTGCTCTGGGCGATCTTCCCGTCCCCTTGAGATGGAGAACTCTTGGCCATCGCGGCCCTGCAGGGGCTGTCTGTGTTGGCAGCACTGAGAAGGGCTAGGAGCACAGCTTGGGAGGAGGCCACTGAACTGGTATCCCCACCTGTGAGGAGGAGCGATGAACAGAGTTTTTAAAGCTGTTCTAGCTTCAGTCTTGCCCCTGCAAGGGGCGGGGGGAAGCAAGATGCTGATGGATGTTCGTGAGAACACACCATTCCACATCTGGAACAGCGGGGAGCACAAGCCCACACAGGTCGCAGAGAACCCAAGAGCGCAGGGAAGCAGTGTCACCCCTTCCCAGGGAGAGCTTGGGAATGTGGGGGCACCTACAGCTTCCACCTCATCAGGGTCTGGGAGCAGAGTGGGAATGGCTGAGGGGAGTGTCCAGACAAATGGCCCCCACAGCCCCCAGTGTCCATGTGCCTGAAAAAGCCTGGGGACATACAGAGTTCCCATCTCTCTAAAGCAAGGAGCTGAACTGGCTCAGGACAGGATGCTTAGCTTGTTGGGACCAGGAATGTAAAAATAGCTCTTGGGGAGGAGCAGGCCTGGACTGACTTTCCTCCATGCTGGAAAGAGGAAACTCATGATGTCGCGGGGTTCCTTGAGACGGGCCCTTCTTTGCTTGCCCTTCCCTCTTGTCTTTCCACCCCTCCCAATCCTCAGGCTGAAGAGAAGCCCCACCTAGATGTTATCTGCTCAGACTTTCTTCAGATTCTCAGAACCAGATGGTCCTTGTAACCCTCTTTCTAGTAACCAGTCCCAGGAGGTGGGAAGCCACCCCCACTGTGATATTCCAGAGAAGACAGGCACCCTCACGATGAAGATGCACTTAGTCCCCAGCCTCACTGCTCCTCTGTCCCCCCAAACACCCTTTGCATCCACAAATCTGGGGACATAGAGTTTTGAGGAGCTAACTCCTCTATCTTCCTCAGGGCTGGCCTTAAATAAACATGATTTCTTTCCACCAACATTCCTCCCCTGGATATTTGTACTTCAAAGGTGGGCGGACTACACATTTGAGTCTGTTAATAGTTTTGGTGAAACCACCTAGAAGAAAGGTACCTGTTATGGTTTGGATCTAGAAATGTCCCCCCGAAAGCTCATCTTGGGAAACAAGTCTCCCTAACATAGCAATGTTCAGAAGCGGTGATCGCTAGACGAGCAGGACCTCATCAGAGCTGTAACAGTCAACAATCGGAATGCATTACTGGGTGGTAATGGTGGGCAGATGGGGCCTGACTGGAAGAAGTAAGCCACTGGGAGTGTACCCTTGGGGACGGTCATATCCCTGGCTCCCAGCTTTCCCTCTCTGCTTCCTGGCCACCCTGAGCTGAGGGACTTTATATCCCCATGTCACACCTTGCTCCAAGATGCTCTCTGCCTTACCTCAGGCTCAGACGGTGGAGCCAGCCAGTTATGGACTGAATTTCTGATAATGTGACCCCAAATAAACTTTTCCTCCTCTGAGCTGATGTTATTAGGTATTTCTGTCACAGCAATGAAAAGTTAACATAGTACCCTCCAGGTGGGCTTCCTCAGTTCCTGCCGTGAAGAGGATCACTGTGAAAAGGTGAATTGGTGGCTGTTTGTGGAGACCAGATCTGTGGTCAGGACTTTTAGGACTTCCCAGCCGCTGCCGAGAAGTCTCCATCTTGGGGATTTCTCCTTCTTTTCTGCTTGTGGCACTAATTGCCTATAAGTGCTTTGTTGGTAGGAGGAAATGGTCTTTGATCTTTGGGGAACCAATAGGCTCCAGCTTGGTTATGTCATGTGGGGTGCTCATTAGGATCTTCTGTCTACAGTGTTTGGAGCTTAAACAGTTGTTTGAACCTTTTTGGGTCATTTCATAACACCAACTGGCGTGAGGTAAGCTATCGCCACCTCCACTGTTTGGGGTCTTGGATAGCTCTTTAAACCTTTCCTGAATGGTTTAGGGATACCAGTTAGTATGGAATAAGATTCAGAGGGCTAAAATTCCCAGGAAATTTATTTGTTTGAATAGTACTCATTTGTTTGTTTTGGTTTCATTTGGCCTTTTCTTTTTCTTCTTCTTTTTTTTTCATTTTAAACAAGAAGTTTATTTAAACAAGACACTTGACTTGAAGGCAAAATTATTTAGAAATCTTTTTTTTTTTTTTTTAAGAGTAATTTACCCCTACTTAAAGACAGATTGCCCTACAGGTAACAGATATGTACAAAAAAGTTATAAAAATCTTTCTTGGTTTTACAATGATAAATGAAAAACATTAAAATTCTCCAATTGAACAAGGCATGCAATGATTTTTATGTTGTTCAGGGTTTTTTTGTTTGTTTGCTTTTTGTTTTTTGTTAAAACAGTGAGAGAAAAATAACTTAATGGAATATAAAGATCAGAGCTGAATGAGCAAGCCACTAATGGAGAAAAGGGATAATTTCACAGAACCAGTAGTTTCCCCATCCCATCTCCTTTTGACGTCTGTCAAAACATATCATTGGTCAGTTAGTTTAAAAAATGCAATATGCTTGTGCACATACACCAGTGACTTTATGTACAATAAAGGAATGGGGAAGGGGAAATAAAGAAGAGAGAACTCTACTGTAGTAGTCAGGATGTGGTGGAACCAAATTGCAGTTTTCTAACAGAGAATCTATTCTTGGTCCGTAAGAACAGAGTACTGGAGTAAAGTAGCAGCCTCCCTTTTGAGTAGACAGAAGAAGGAGGCGGCAGCAGTGGATGAGGGAGAGCTCTTTCTCTTCTTATAACCATATTTTCTTTCTAAAATGAGTGACTCAGTTTCAACATCATCTAAGTCCTCTGAGCCACACACTAGCTGACTGGACGGTTTTCAGTTATGGTCCTTTGACTAAAAAGGAATTGATATTCTGTTGTGGCAAAATGTGGCCCATGTGTGTGTTAGATTTTGATGAAAAATGCTACATAACAGATTTTTACGATTGAACTCTTTTGTCAAATATCAGGTAAATTGGATAAAAATCCCTATGCACAGGTGTTCATACTCTTACAAAATGAAGATTTGAACAAAAGGAACTAGGTTTATGGTTAAGAGAGGAGAAAAAGGTGTCATTCCCCTTCCGAAGAGTAAAACTCTAAAGGGAAAAAGTAAAGAAATTGGCTTTTCAAGTAAATGATCTAAATCCACTCCTAGTTGGTGTCAGGACCACCAGGTCCCAGAATTGGGATCTCCTCATTTATCTAAATTCTCCTTTTTGAAAATGACAAACAGCTGGATGTAGTGGTGCTCACCTGTAATCCCAGCAACTCGGGAGACTGAGGCAGGAGGATAGCAACTTAGCAAGGCCCTAAGCAATGTAGTGAGACCCTGTCTCTAAATTTAAAAAAAAAATGTAAAGAACTGGGGATGTGGCTTAATGGTTAAGCACCCCTAGATTCAATCCCCAGTATAAAAAAAAGAATCTGAAAATGGGAACAAATTCAAAAAAAGGAGGAGTGTTTGGGGAGAAATCAACATTTGGTCCTCCAGCTGGATTTGTGTTCTGTAACGATGGCACGTCAACTTGTAAGTACTTGGAAAAATAAGAAAATTTAACTAAGGATCACCTGGTTTCATGTTTCCCTCAATGGGGAACATTTTTAATGAAACCCCTAAATTGGTTTTCTTACCAGATGATCTAAAGGCCATGGGTAGTAAAACAAGGTGATGGTGGTAATGATGATGGTGATGGTGATTGTTATGGTTTGGATGTGAAGTGTCCCCCAAAAGCTCACGTGTGAGACAATGCAAGAAGGGTCAGAGAAGAAATGATTGGGTCATGACCTTCACCTAATCAGTGAATTGATCCCTGATGGGATTAACTGAGTGGTAACTGGAGGCAGGTGGGGTGTGGCTGGAGGAGGCAGTTCACTGGGGGCGTGGCTTTGGGGTATATATTTGTATCAGAGCAGGGATCTGCTTCCTGATCATCATGTGAGCTACTCCCCTCTACCACACTCTTCTGCCATGATGTTCAGTCTCACCTTGAGCCCTGAGAAATGGAGTCTACTGCCTGTGGATTGAGACCTCTGAAACCGTGAGCATTCAAATAAACTTTTACTCCTAAAATTGTTCTGGTCAGCTCTTTTAGTCGCAGCAGGGAAAAAGCTGACTAAAACATTTAATCTATCTATCTATCTATCTACATATGCAGGATTTATTGTGGCATATTCATAAGGTACTTTTAAAATGTATAGCAGACTCATTCTAAAATGAAACCTATGCTCTGCAGGTTGGATGGATATAAAAAACAAAGTTCTTTGCTATCCTTATGAAAGGACTGATTAAAAACCAAATTAAACTGAACAGATTTATCAAGCTAAATAGGTCTCCAAAGTACCACTTTCTGACCCTATAGTGGGCCACGTAGGTCAGCTCCCTCTGTTGACTGAAGGAGGAGGGGACATCAGCTTAACTCCGCAGCCTGCCTCCCTACAGAGCCTTCCCCTTCACCCAGGCCCTCCCTGCAGTGGTGCTGAGCTTACCCTTGTATCTTTTTTTTTTTTTATTTTTTTTATTTATTTATTTTTAATTGTATACAAATGGGATACATGTTGTTTCTCTATTTGTACATAGAGTCAAGGCATACCATTTGTGTAATCATACGTTTACATAGGGCAATGATGTTTATTTTTTTTCCCTTCCCCCCCACCCCTCCCACCCCTCTTTTCCCTCTACACAGTCCTTCTTTCCTTCATTCTTACCGCTCTCCTTATCCCTAACCCTAAACCTAACCCTAAACCTAATGCTAACCCCTCCCACCCCCCATTATATGTCCTCATCCGCTTATCAGTGAGATCATTCGTCCTTTAGTTTTTTGAGATTGACTTATCTCACTTAGCATGATATTCTCCAATTTCATCCATTTGCCTACAAATGCCATAATTTTATCATTCTTCATTGCGGAGTAATATTCCATTATATAAATATGCCACAGTTTCTTTATCCATTCATCAACTGAAGGGCATCTAGGTTGGTTCCACAATCTGGCTATGGTGAATTGAGCAGCAATGAACATTGATGTGGCTGTATCTCTGTAGTATGCTGATTTTAAGTCCTTTGGGTATAGGCCAAGGAGTGGGATAGCTGGGTCAAATGGTGTTTCCATTCCAAGCTTTCTGAGGAATCTCCACACTGCTTTCCAGAGTGGCTGCACTAATTTGCAGCCCCACCAGCAATGTATGAGTGTTCCTTTTTCACCACATCCTCGCCAACACCTATTGTTGCTTGTATTCTTGATAATCGCCATTCTAATTGGGGTGAGATGAAATCTTAGGGTAGTTTTGATTTGCATTTCCCTTATTACTAGGGATGTTGAACATTTCTTCATATATCTGTTGATTACTTGTACATCTTCTTCTGTGAAGTGTCTGTTCATTTCCTTAGACCATTTGTTGATTGGATTATTTGTATTCTTCATGTAGAGTTTGAGTTCTTTATAGATTCTGGAAATTAGTGCTCTATCTGAAGTATGAGTGGCAAAGATATTCTCCCACTCTGTAGGCTCTCTCTTCACATTACTGAGAGTTTCCTTTGCTGAGAGAAAGCTTTTTAGTTTGAATCTATCCCAGTTGTTGATTCTTGCTTTTATTTCTTGTGCTATGGGAGTCCTGTTAAGGAAGTCTGATCCTAAGCCAACAAGTTGAAAATTTGGACCTACTTTTTCTTCTATAAGATGCAGGGTCTCTGGTCTGATTCCGAGGTCCTTGATCCATTTTGAGTTGAGTTTTATGTAGGGTGAGAGATAGGGGTTTAATTTCATTCTATTGCATATGGTTTTCCAGTTTTCCCAGCACCATTTGTTGAAGAGGCTATCTTTCCTCCATTGCATATTTTTGGAACCTTTGTCCAGTATGAGAAAATTGTATTTATTTGGGTTTGTGTCCATGTCCTCTATTCTGTACCATTGATCTACCTGTCTATTTTGGTACCAATACCATGCCGTTTTTGTTACTATTGCTTTGTAGTAGAGTTGAAGATCTGGTATTGCAATACCCCCTGCTTCGCTCTTGCTACTGAGGATTGCTTTAGCTATTCTAGGTTTTTTATTCTTCCAGATGAATTTCATAATTGCTTGCTCTATTTCTGCAAGGTACATCATTGGGATTTTAATTGGAATTGCATTGAATCTGTATAGCACTTTAGGTAGTATAGCCATTTTGACAATATTAATTCTGCCTATCCAGGAACATGGGAGATCTTTCCATTTTCTAAGGTTTTCTTGAATTTCTTTCTTTAGTGTTCTGTAGTTCTCATTGTAGAGGTCTTTCACCTCTTTTGTGAGATTGATTCCCAAGTATTTTATTTTTTTTGAGGCTATTGTGAATGGGGTAGTTTTCCTAATTTCTCTTTCTGAAGATTCATCACTTATGTATAAAAATGCATTGGATTTATGAGCATTGATCTTGTAACCTGCTACTTTACTGAATTCATTTATGAGTTCTAAAAGTTTTCTGGTGGAATTTCCAGGTTCCTCTAAATATATAATCATGTCATCAGCGAACAGGGATAGTTTGAGTTCTTCTTTTCCTATTCGTATCCCTTTAATGAAATAGAAGAGGTCATCAAAAGCCTACCAACAAAGAAAAGTCCAGGACCAGATGGGTTCTCAGCCGAGTTCTACAAAACCTTTAAAGAAGAGCTCATTCCAATACTCCTCAAACTATTCCATGAAATAGAAGAGGAGGGGACCCTCCCAAACTCGTTCTATGAAGCCAATATCACCCTGATACCTAAACCAGACAGAGACACATCGAGAAAAGAAAATTTCAGACCAATATCCTTAATGAACATCGACGCAAAAATTCTCAACAAAATTTTAGCAAATCGCATACAAATATATATTAAAAAGATAGTGCACCACGATCAAGTGAGTTTTATCCCAGGGATGCAAGGTTGGTTCAACATTCGGAAATCAATAAATGTCATTCACCATATCAACAGACTTAAAGTTAAGAATCACATAATTATTTCAATAGATGCAGAAAAAGCATTCGATAAAATACAGCATCCCTTCATGCTCAAAACACTAGAAAAAATTGGGGTAGTGGGAACATTCCTTAACATTATAAAGGCAATCTACGCTAAGCCCATGGCTAATATCATTCTAAATGGTGAAAAACTGAAAGCGTTCCCCCTAAAAACTGGAACAAGGCAGGGATGCCCTCTTTCACCGCTTCTATTCAACATCGTCCTTGAGACTCTAGCCAGAGCAATCAGACAAACCCTTGTATCTTTGAGGTGTGAGTTTTCTACCTTCTTTCAATTGAAGTCGAGCCTGGGGAGTGTGACCTTAGGATTACAAATTGCTTTGGAGGTGATCAAGTTAATGGTCTAAAGGAAAACAAAACTTTTAAAAAAACTGACAGATGATAAGTCTAAATGAATGCTATAGAATTTTTATATTCAACTTGTAAATCACATGCTATGTCTAAGTGTATGCACAGTAACTAATTGACATGAAAATAAATGACTTCTTATAAAGTACAAATGTAAACCCACACACTTTGAAAGTGAACATAACTTGGAAAATATTAAGACTACTTAATATCATTGGTTCAATAAAATATTATTGGCTTCTGTCCTCTGATCAACAAGATATCTACTTCTGTAGCTGTAAAGCTCTGCTTAGATAAAGATGTGGCCTTAAAAATGACCAGATGACAGTGAGCTAGCTTTGCTTAAGCCCTCAATTTTCATGAGCAGTCAGGCGATTGTTGAGAATGGGGAAATTAGGTAGATATAAATGGATAAACATTTATAAATGAATTCCTAATAGCTTAAAAATTTTTTCAGTAGCTTGAAATCTTAGGATTATGCTATACTAAATTAAGCAGCATTCATCAGCCATTTAAGTTATTTCTAAGTAAATTAAAATGCTAAAGCATCAGTGATTGAGCAAAAATGTAAGGCCCATAAACTCTGGCATGCCTAATTAAAAGTTCTCTTGCAAACACCTTGAAAATAAATCTTGAAGCTGCAGTTAGAGTTAACATGTAGAAGCTCATAGCCCTCTGCCTATCCTAATATCATTTTGTTATTCAAGAATTTTTAGTACTCATTTTGTTATACCAAATTTTAATTTCCTTATGTGGAGGTTGCTATAGTACATTAGACACCCCATGCATCTGTGATTAGGAATATGCATACATCGAAGTCTAGAGATACTGTGTGTTTCTGAGCTTTGTCTAAATACTATGCAGAAATTTGTAGAATTGAAGGTATGCAGGTTCGATTCATATTGGGTAACCAGTCAGTGCTCTCTTCTACACAATATTTAGATCATAATCATATTAAAATGGTCAGTGAAACTTTTGGCATTTCTGCTGTCTGTATTAAGTACCATTTGGATGAAAAGAAAAAAAATCAAACCCCCAAACCTGCCATTTGAGAAATCCTGCTGTTGAATCTTGGTCTGCTTCTGTCTTCTCTGCCTGAGAAGGTGATTTGTTATTGTGTATGTGATTTACTTGTACATCAGATAGGTTGGTGTGTGGTCCACGGATTCTAAATCTTATTTCAAAAGTAAAAGCTAAGTTGATGCGTGTGAAGTATTTCTAGCAGCTGTGGTGCTAATTCTTACTGACTGCTTTTTGTATCTAGTGTATTTGTTGTCCTCAGGTGGACCTGTTTTCTAATTTGCAGAGTGTAGGAGAGCACTTTAGCAAGCTGATGTCCCTGAACTAAACTTGTTTGTCATGAGAGCTTTTTATAAATTTATGTTCATGTGCTCCTGATTGTATGGTGACTATCATTTTTGAGCAAAGGTAATTAGACCTGCCCAAACATTTTGCACTGCAAGCAATGCCACTTTGATACTTTAAAAGACTGGGCACTAGTCACCTAGGGAGTGCATCTATGCACTCTACTTAGAAAACCACATTTGTTTTATTTTTAAAATACTTTGATTATTTTCAAAGGACAAGAAAGTGTCACCATACGGGGGTCTGAGGAAGGTCTCCATGAGCAGAGGAGACCTGTCCTCAACCTTCCAGGCTCTTGATCATTCAACAGAGAAGAATTTAAGGACACATCAGGCATGAGGAGCAGAGTAAGGGATTTATTAAAAAGGGAAATGACACAATTGAGGATGGGAATGTGGGTCATCATGGGGAGTGAGTGGCACCATCTTGGTCTGGGGTTCTAACATGTACACTGGGACAGTGTCTAGGGGCCTGAACCAGAGATGGAGTCCAGACAGGTTACACAACTTCATGCCAGTTTTCCTTGCACTTGTGTGAGGGCCTTACATATTTCAATTCTGCTACTTGGTTCCTCCAAAAGCCTTGTGCTTATTTTGCAGTTTGGTTGCTTTTCCATCAGCTAGTCGGCAAGCTGTGGGCAAGGGTGTGGGTGCAGGGCAGACTGGGTTGCTCAGGGGTTGTTGGTTCTGTGTTCCAGTGGAGTATGGGCCTCTCTCTTTAGAGACTCTGTGTTCTTCCTGTAACCCAAGTCCTATCTCAAAATGAAAACATACAAATAGCAAAACTAGACAAGGGTAATTCCTGCCATTTGATGTTTTTAATTGGATACTAAATAGGTATTATTGACAAGTTACATGTGGAGCATCATGCTATTCTTCCTTCTGGCACGGGACGTAAGTGCATTTTTGGAGAGGTAACAAGGAGAATCTGATTGATTTAAAAGTTGGCAGATTTTGCCACTTTTTCCACAAAGAAAGGAAATTAAGACCTCTCCCACCCTTTCCATTTGAATTGTGTTTCAAATGTGAAGTTATTTTGTTAACTGATCTTCAAATAGACTCAGGAAACAGGCATGAGAACTTTGTTTTCTTATACTCCTAAATTGAATGGTGGTGGTGGGGCAAGGATTAGCTTCAAATATCAAACCTTTGCTAAGGTTTAAGATCCCAGCTTGCCTGAGATAAGACTCTGCTCTCTCCCTGCTCCCTGTTGGAATGACTTCCCCCAAAGTGAGATAAAAGTAAGCCCATTTATAATTCTGCTCAAAAAGGTCATTTTTTTTTTTTTTTTGTCCTAAGATGACTGATTCCAAAACAGAAGCGATATACTACAGAACCAAGTCAGGGTTCCACAAGTTGTAAAAGATATTTAAAAACTTGTAAAAGAGGTTTGGAAAGAGATAGAGGTTGGAAAAGATTTTATGTGTGATCAAGTTGATGAGAATTGTTTGAGTTCCTGTAGAGCCTGAACAGATATCTTATAAAGAATTGTTTCTGTTCAAATCTCTACAAACTAAATTGGTTTTGCTCTTGTTGGTTTTGCTTTCCTTGTAAAACTTTGTAAATACTGCCCATCAACAGTATGCAAAAATACAACTTCTAACAAGATAATCTGGCCCGATGTTTTGAGATGCTAGTCTTGTACAGAGCAGGTGAACATGTACAGAACATGAAGTGTAACACAGTGGATGTCAGGTGGGTTTGCTATCTTGTGAACTCAAAGAATGAGATCCATGGACAAGTGGAGCATAGAGTAATGAAATTTATTTAAAGCTGAGAAAGGTTCCTGTAACCTGGGAGGAGTCCCAGGGGAGGGCACAACTGGCTATTCTTTGCCTGGGGGTTTTTAAAATCATAGCTAATGACCCAGCAATGGTGATTTGTGGGGACTCTCTTCATGAGGGATGCTGGCATGAACCAATCAACCTCTTTAAGTTCTGGGTTTAATAAGCCAATCAGAAGTACATAATTTCAATCCCTCATTTATATAATTTAGAGGATGGGCCCAACCTTGTGATTTGACACCTCTGCTGGGGAGAGGAAGTGCTTCAGGTAGGGGTCTGCTTTGTGGTTGGTTGTTGCTAGGGCTCAGGTAGGGGGGGCTAAGGGAGGGTTGCTGTGGTTGAGGCTGTCAGGGGCAGCAAGTAACAGAATGTTCTCCAGACCCCACGCCTCCTCCCTCCCTTCTTTGAGGACCCTATCCTGTCTGCCTATGGGAAATCTACCTTCCTGCCTCATTCCTCTATAGGATTAAACTTAACAGTGGACTGCAGGTGAGCTTAGCCTGGGGATCACTCCTTCCAACCTTTGTTGCTCAGATCTGCTGAAAGGGCGTGATCCAGACTCCTAACTATTATTCCTCCCCAATGTGGGACCAGATCAGACCAACAACTGGGACAGGTCCATCCTGGCAGTGAGGGACAATCAAAAACCAATCTAGTGTGGCTCATCAGCAATGTCTTCAGAGAAAACTATTCAGAAACAAGGGGGAAAGTTTCCAGAATTCAAATGGAGTCACTGTGTCCGCCCTTCCATAGGAGGCTATGGAGGAGGAGCCTCCTGGTATCAAAGCAAACGCTTTTCCACCAGCTACATTGGCATGAAAGTGAAGTTCATAGCTTTGACAAGTGCCCTCCGTTTAGAGACAAAACCCCCAAAACAAGAAACACTGATTCCATTTAGAGTGGTCATTCTACTTTTAGTCTTAAGCGACTGACTGCTAGTTTAGCTCTGGGCCAGGCTGACGATGCTCAACGGCTTCATTCCTCTAACCCTGATCTGTGCCCTATTCAGCACTATGTGACCACAATGGCCATCACCCCAAATTCCTCAGGATTGACACCCTGTAACAGAAGTCCCTTGAGTTTGTCCCTGGCTCCCCTTCCCTGTGGTGGAAGAGAAGCCCCACCTGGATGGTAACTGCCCAGCCCTTCCTGAGAGGCTCGGTCGGCCCTGTGAACTCTCTTCCACAGTAACCAGCCTCAGGAGGCTGGAAGCCTCTGTGGTGGTCTCGGGAAGACACGCCCTTGCTGTGAAGACCTCGCCCAGCCCACAGCCTCACTGAGGCGCCTCCCTCCCTAGGAAACCCTTCAAACCCAGATCCAGAAGGATACGAGGAGCTAGCCCCTTCCGTCTTCAGGGGTGACCTTGAGTCAACTGATTCCTTCCCACCCTCCAGCCATGTGAGTGATGGTCCAGTGACGGGCAGCCCTGACGCTTGATTCTGTAACCACGTCAGGAAGCCAGCGGGTCCACAGAAAGACAACGGAGGCTGTGTCTCAGGGGTGGCCACATGTCAAGCTGTGCCCCTTCCTGAGCATCAGACACTTCCAGGCAACCCTGTCACGGACATCTCTTCTTGGATGTGCCCCAGCACAGCACGGCTGGTCTGGCCACAGGGAGTTCAGCAGACTTTTGTGGAACCTGCTCCTCCTCCTGCCCTCCCAGTGTCAGGAAGGGGGTTCCCGCCAGCCTGTCCCGCAGGGGCTCCCCACTCACCTCCTTAGTGCTTCTGTCTCTGTCTCATGGCTTCTTTTTGCCCTGACCTCTGTGCAGGTTGGCTGTGGTTTAGACTTGAGGTGCCCACAAAGGCCCACGTGTGAGATGCTGGAAGAATTGTCAGAGGTGAACTGATCAGATTGTGAGAAGAGTCACCTCACGATACGGATTAACTGGGCTGCATCTGGGCAGGTGGGGTGTGGCTGGAGGAAATGGTCACTGGGTTCGTGCCTTTGGTATTTGTTTTGTCCTTGGGGAACAGAGCCTGCCTCTCTCTGCTTCCTGCCATCATGTCCCGAGCTGCTTTTCTCTGCCACGGTCTCTCCCCTGACCTTCTGCTCATCTTGGGCTCAGTGGTATGGAGTCGACCAGCCTGGACTGAACCTCTGTAGCTGTGAACCCAGAGAAATTCTTCCTCTTCGTTGTTCTTGTCGGGTCTTTGATCACAGTGATGAAGGAGCTAACCAAGGCAAGGATCTCATCCAGCTTCCCTGCAACCCCGCCACCTTCCAAACCGTCCCTGTGTCTCCTGCAGTGCCTTCTGTGTGCTTGCATAGGGAGCAGCTCTTGTTTCTAAAACAAAACAAAGCCCGGGCTGCGAGGGGCTCCAGCTGCTGAGAGCACCCGGTCCTGCCTTGCTGGCCTGGGCTTTCTGACGTGGCCCCCGTCCGCCTGTCCTGCTGCAGCGTTCCCAGTTCCCCACATGAACGTACCACCTTTGCTCAGCCGCCGACCCCACATCGTCCCCACGGTCTGAGAGCTCACTCTTCTAAGTTTGCCCCTTGGATGGATTTCCTGCCTTCCTTTCCAGTTTCATGTCCCATGTTACTTGCATCTTCTCCTCTTGTCTCCTTTCTCCTTCATCCTCTTCTTGCCTCACCCACCTGTCCTGGTGGCTGTCCATCACATTCTGTGTCAATCGCTTGCCCTGGAATTCCTTGGTCTGTGCTGTTCTGCTTTTCAGATTTGTTTGACGTACATGGATGAGCCACTGTTTGGGGCATAGATGTTTATGATTGTTATGTCTTCCTGATTTATGGTTCCCTTAAGCATTATGAAATGTCCTTCTTTATCCCTTCTGACTAACTTTGGCTTAAAGTCCACATTATCTGAAATGAGGATGGATACTCCAGCTTTTTTGCTGAGTCCATGTGCATGGTATGTTTTTCCCCATCCTTTCACCTTTAGTCTATGGGTATCTCTTTCTATGAGTTGAGTCTCTTGCAGGCAACATTTTTGGATCTTTCTTTTTAATCCAATCTGCCAGTCTATGTCTTTTGATTGATGAATTCAGGCCATTAACATTCAGGGTTATTATTGAGATATGATTTGTATTCCTGGTCATTTGGTTCATTTTTAAAATTTTGTTTATTTATTTATTTTTTTGACACAACTTCGTTCCTCCTTTATTTAACAGTTCCTTTAGGATAATTCCTCCCTTTGCTGATTTGCTTCTTTGTGTTTTATCTCTTCCTCATGGAATATTTTGCTGAGAATGTTCTGTAATGCTGGCTTTCTTTTTGTAAATTCTTTTAGCTTTTGTTTATCATGGAATGATTTTATTTCATTGTCAAATTTGAAGGTAAGTTTTGCTGGGTATAAGGTTCTTGGTTGGCATCCATTTTCTTTCAGAGCTTGAAAAATGTTTCTCCAGGCCCTTCTAGCTTTTAGGGTCTGGATTGAAAAATCTGCTGATATCCGTATTGGTTTCCCCCTGTATGTAATTTAAAATTAAATTAAAATTCTGTCTTTATTTTGTATGTTAGGTATTTTCATTATAATGTGACTTGGTGTGGGTCTGTTGTAATTTTGTGTATTTGGAGTCCTATAAGCCTCTTGAACTTGATTTTCCATTTCATTCTTCAGATTTGGGAAATTTTCTGATATTATTTCATTGAATAGATTGTTCATTTCTTTGGTTTGTTTCTCTGAGCCTTCCTCAATCCCAATAATTCTCAAATTTGGCCTTTTCATGATATCTCATAGTTCTTGGAGATTCTGTTCATGATTTCTTACCATCTTCTCTGTTTGTTCAACTTTGTTTTCAAGGTTAAATATTTTGTCTTCAATATCTGAGGTTCTGTCTTCCAGGTGTTCTATCCTATTGGTTGTGCTTTCTATGGAGTTCTTAATTTGGTTTATTGTTTCCTTCATTTCAAGGATTTCTGTTTGTTTTTTTTTTCAATATCTCTAACTCTTTATTGAAATGATCTTTTGCTTCCTGTATTTGCTCTTTTAACTGTCGATTGGTGCGATCATTCAATGCCTGCATTTGCTCTTTCATCTCATCATTCAATGCCTGCATTTGCTCTTTCATCTCATCGTTTGCTTCTCTGATCATTTTAATTATGTACATTCTGAACTCCCTTTCTGTCATTTCTTCTGCCATGCTGTCGTTGGATTTTATTGATGTAACATCTAGATTTGTTTGGGGCATTTTCTTCCCTTGTTTTCTCATATTGTTCAGGAATCAGTGGGTCCTTAAGATATTGCAGATTTCCTCTATTGACTTATAATGTCCCTGAAGATTTCTAGTATATCCCCTCTTATCCTTCAGTAGCCTGCAATCTTGGAGGAAGTTGATAATGTTGTGCTCCCCAAGGTAACTGCCTCTCTAGTGGTGGTGGCCTTCAGGTGGGGTATATTCCCTGCTAGTGGGCAGAGGTGCCTCCACTTGTTGACCAATGGTCATCCAAAGAGGAACTAGGCTGCCAGCTGAGGCAAGGCCTGTTTGTGCCTGTGTCTCTGGTTTTACCATCCTTGTGGGAAAACCTCCCCCGGCAGGGAAGACTCACCCGGTGGGGAGGTCTCGCTGGTCAGTTCCCCTCCTAGAGGTTCCCCTCAATCTACAACTACCGCCTGGGCTGGGCTGTCTTCCTCTGCAACGTTCCCAGGGGCCTGGACCTACCTCCTGGGCCTGGGAGCCTCACCCTTCGCAGACGAATCTCCTTAGGCTGCCTCTCCCAGAGAATCTGCCCGCAGTCCTGGAAACTTCGCTCTGCCCCTAGGCGTGTCTCTGTGCGGCTCTTCCACCAAGAAGCCGCCTAGCTCCTGGGACCCTGCTCTGCACCTAATCGCCTGGCTATGCGGCCCCTCCTCTGAGCCGCCACCTGGAGCCCCGTACAATAGCTCTGAGACCCAGAGACCCGCCACACACCTCTTCCTCCGGACAGCCGCCCGGTTTCCGATGCAGTCACTAGGAGTCCAAGCAACTCACTTTGCGTCTCCTCCTCCCGCCAACCTCCCGTAGCCCTAGGCAGTCACTCCGAGTCCAAGTGACCCACCCTGTTCCTCCTCCTCGGGGTAGCCCCCCAGGTGTTCAGGAGCGATCACTTTGAGTCCAAACAACTCACCACTCGCCTCCTCCTCTGGCAACCACCCGTGGCTCTGATGCACTCACTCCTAGACCAAGCGACCCGCCACGTTCCTCCTCTTCCTCCAGGCAGTCCCCCCGGTGTTCAGAAGTGGTCGCTGTGAGTCTAAACAGCTCGCCACACTGCTCCTCCTCAGGCAGCCGCCCGGAGCCCCAGTGGTTGCTCCACGTCCCCCGTGTGCCCTCTTGACTACCGTATCCATCCTGCATCTTACCGCACGGCCATCCTGTCCATGGGCCCTTGCCGTCCTCCCACACTGCCTTTCCTCAGGCACGGGTATCCTGAGGACGATCACCTCCAGTCGACCTTCATGACAGTTGAACTGTCATGTCTGATGTTGAAATAGCCCTTGTCATTTCGTGGGGAGAATTTTCAAATGGAAATGATTAAGAGAACAGTTTTCCAAGGCACTGCTTTACACTAAAGGTCGTGTTTAATGTGCCAGTAGGGATGCTGTGGGTGGCGGGTACTGAGACCCCAACAAACCACAGTCACAGCATTGACTGGCTCTCATCAGTGGCAGCCCCAAGGCAGGGGAGCCTCGGGTCAGCCGGTGGAACAGTTCACCAAAGATAAAGTTTGAGGACTCCTTCGTTCCTTTGTCTCTATCATGCGCAAAGGGAAGCTGGTGCCGGTGGCTCTCCTGAGTGGTCACGTAACTGCTTGTCGCTACAGGGATGGTTCTTCCTCTGTGACAGTAAAAGATGCTGGTAACTCAGCGTGAATGAAAGGCTAACTCTTTAGTCTCACTGGGCCACATGGGCTCAAGCACAGAGGCAATAATTGGGGACAGTCACATACTGAGCAACTTAAGGGTAGTTTCATGAACCGACTATAAACACTGAGTCTTCTTATATGTAACAATTGCATATATAGTTGTCCATACTTTTTAGATGATTCTAATAGTGATATACTATTATGGGGACACTTTCATTTTTATCTCATTGTATAGATAAGGAAACTGAGCCCAGCCAGTGACCTGTTCAAGTTACTTAAGAGTAAATAGGACAGTTTTTTTGAACTCACCTCTGTCTGACACCAAGCACACCCCAGAATCTTCACTTCTGTGCAGACACAATTTTCTGCCCTGAAGCAAATGTGTAAGATGCTGCTTATTTCACACGGGGGGACAGAGAGAAGGGTGATATCATGTAAGTTTCCCAAATGAAAAGAAGACACATCTCACTTGTCAATCTCTAGCTGATTGTGGGTCTGACTAGTTCCCCTCCCCCTAGTTCCTCCTCTCGCTTCTCCAAGTTTCTAGGATCGTGAGGCTGTGGGTACACATTACACAAGCAGACTCGTTTCCATGGAACAGGATTTCATATGGGTTTGTAAGGCTGACTTGAACACTTTGGGCACTGGCAGATGGGCAGAGGAGTGAGGTTTCTGTGTCCCTGTGACATGCAGGCCCTTGGCGTGTGGAGTCGGCTGTCACAGTCTTCCTGTGTAGGCAAACCTGGCTGGAACCTCCTGCCAGATCTAAGAACTGTGTACCTCTAGGGAGGTAAACGGGAACGTCTGCTCAGCCCCAGGGTCCTGAGTGCTGAGCCCATCCCTCACTGCTTCCACTGTACGTGAACTGTCCTCTTTTGGCTTATAAGGCCAGGCATCCACAGGGGACCCATGAGCCTGGGAGAAGTGAGTCAGGTGTGGCTTATGGTAAGGCAGCGGTTCTGACCCTGGGCGTGAATCACATGCTCTGGAGAAGCAGCAAAGAGCACAGACCTGAGCTGAGAGAGAGAGAGAGTCCTGGCTCTGTGAACTAAAACTGAATTCCCAGGTGATTCTGATATTGAGCAAAGCTGGAGAATCTCTGTTATAGGAACATGAATCTCCCTGCTCAGTGACTAAAATTTTCTGCTAGGTATACTCCACTCGTGCTTGTTTTTTTGACCCTTTCTTCTTTCACTCTCTCTCTACACACACACACACACGAGAGAAATATATATCTCCACATGTATCATATGTATATTTATATACATATGAATTATGTGGTCTACCTTCCAATACACATCGGTGGGTAGTCAAAGGCTTAGATTTGTTTTTTCTAGACTGTCAGCAGGGCATTCATGCAGGGAAAGAGCTAGCGTTGTGCTCCAGGCTGTGTAGAATTTTTTGTGTGGCCTGGGGTATGTGTGTGGGCATTTCGTCTTCTCCTGCTAATGAGGTCAGATAGGCAGCTGCTATTTGCTCTCTGGTTGCAAGGCAAAACCTCTTTCTTCTTGGGGGACTGCTACATAGGCAGAGTGCTTCCTACAAATATGTCTTCCATGTTCCTCTTATTGGGCTCTGTGTCCTCTGCTTTCAAATTTCATCCTGATGCATTTTAGACAAGAAGAGATTTTGATCTCACACTCTAGTCTATGGCCCTCAACCTCAGGAGTGTATATTGCTGACTTTCTTGAAGGCCCAAGCTGTGGTGTCTTTTCTGTCTGTCTTCTGTATATCTGCCAGCTTTCTCAGACCTTCTATTTGTTTTGGATCCTGGAGTTTGAGCTGTAGCCTAGTTTTAAGATAAAAAGCTCACATTGCTAACACAGCACCCTGTTGCACCTACCCCTGCCTTCCTCCTCCACCCTCCCATTTACATTGTATGGGTTGGTCGTATTCCTTTAATATGCCAAAGAAGCATCATGCTCCCTCCTGACACAGGGCCTTTGCACACACTATTGCCTCTGCCTGGAGTGGTCTTTCTTTCTCTCTTGCTCAGTTATCTCCTGTGGCTTCTCATGTCTCAGCTCAGTTGTGCTTTTATGCAGGAACGTTGTTACATTGCTGCCTTGACCAGCTGCTCCAGTGATGTGCTTCCATGGTGACTTCTTCCTGCATTGAACTCATCAGAGATGTAGTTTTTGTATTAATTTGTATGTGCTCCTCCCCATTTTGGTTTAGATTGTGGTTCACTGCTCTGATCAAATTTTTATAAGTAACTGGGACATGTTAAGTATTCAGTAAATATTTGCTAAAATAAAGTGGAAAAATAAAAGAAGAAAGAGAAAAAGTGAGAAAGGAGAGAAAGAAGGAAGGAAGGAAGGAAAGGAGACCAAGAGGAAAGGAGGGAGGGAAGGAGGAAGGAAGAGTGGCTTCACGTGCCAGTTAGCAGTGGGTGGGACTGGACTTCGCACCTGGGTCTTCAGCTTCCAGAACTCATGTTCTTCCCCCAGTAACGGCTGCTTCCTGGGCCCCAGTTCCGTGGCCTCTGGCCCAGGCCATCTGGCGTTTCTTTAGTAACTGCTTCCTCCAGTGCCATTTCCTCCATGGCGTGTGAGGGCATCGCGGGTCCAATCTATGCTGAGCATTTTCCTTTTTATCATGTTTTTAACTGCAGATGGAACTTGATTTAATATTTTTAATCAAGAAATTAATTTATTTAATCCTCCAGGCAGTTTTTAAGAAAGAGTGCAATTTTCTGGGCCTGGAGTAAATGAAGAAAGGACTAAATTCAACCTTGTGCCTGGGAAGATGGTCTGCCGGCTCCGTGTCCATGCAGGAGGTGCTCCTGTTTCTCTTCATCCCCGACTCCCTGGGCTTCGAGAGCTCAGGTTCCTTGGTTCCTTGAATCATGGTTGAACCTGTTAACGATGGTTTGACAGCCCCATTCTCTGCCGAAGCATAGCCAGGTCTTCTCTGGCTGCTCCATTCAGCTGCAGGCACAGGGCTGTGCTCCCCGCTCCCGCCCTTCGGCCTTAGAGGGGTGCCCACGAAGACGTGTCTATTGCTCTCGCTGTGGTCTCTGCCTGCCAGGCTCCTTAGTCTTTAGGCCTCTGTTTCTCATCTGTAAGGTGGATTAACAGTGTCTGCCTCTGGGAATAGTTGAGGGTACATGGCAGAAGAGGCTCCCCAGGGCCTAGGAACAGTTGATTGCATTCCTCTCTCATCCTCAGACGGAGCAATGACATGCAGCTGGGTTTTGTCACTCATCAGCTGGGTGACCCTGAGGGTTCATCCTATACATGCTTCAACTTCCACATCTGTATAATCTGCTTAAAATTCCTGTTTTACCCAATCCTGCAAGTGAACATGAAATGCTCAAATGAGTACTAGCTGTGAAATTGTTTTGAAATGGGCATTCAGGAAGGGACTTCCTATTTTTCAGTACCATGCTGTTGTTTCTACAGACTCCTGATCATTTTTGCTAATCACACAAAAGTGGTCTTCAAAGTCCTTCTGAACGACACCCTTGCGGTAATAAAAGTCCACCTTCCATTGTCGTTCAGCTCACAGGATCTGAGCTAATTGCATGGTCTGTCCCGGCCCCGTTTGTTTGCTTCACATTTCTTAAAAAACAACAATGGCCTGTGGGCAGCCAGTAGGGCTGGGATGTGGGGAAACCATTCCTGTCTCATCAGGACTGCTTAGAGCCCCTTGTCTCCAGCACGCTGTGGAGGCGTGATCCCCTGGAATCTAGAGGGCTCAGGGCTGCCTGCCTCAGCGAGACCATTTGCTGGGGAACGTGAGCTTCACTTGGCCGGCTTCACATCAGGGGGAAGCCCTCACGCTCAGTGGGCTCACTGCTCCCTCCCTCCATTCTGGAGCCTTCCAGATGCCAAAGTGGTAGCACAGCTCTCCCTGAGCCAGGGAGAGGCTGGGTTGGGCTGGCTCTTCCACGCAGGGTACCTGGGGTGAGGAAAACACTGCTTTGCAAGTATCGTCTCATTTAATCCTCACGTTTCACAAAATCCTAAGAGGTGGGTATTGTTATTTTACAAATAAGGAAACTAAGGTTCCAGAGAGGTTCAGGAACTTGTCAATGTCCCTTGCTCAGCCATTAGCCATGCTGGGATTCCAGCCCAGCTCTCTTCACCTCCTGGGCTGCTGGGCTCAATTTGTATCAAACCTACCAGTTTAGCCAAATGAATTCATCTTCGCGCGATAGTGCATGGAGATTCTAGAGTGAGTGACTGATGGTCAAGTGGGGGCTTCTCACAGCGGTCCTGGGATGGACCTTCAGACCCTGGATGGACGAGTGGCTGGGCAGGCTCAGCCAGGGTGGAAGGACAGATCCTGCTTTGTTAAAACGCCAACCCCAGGGCTGGTAGCTGACAGTCGCAGCCTGCCATCTGAGGTGCAGGCAGTGGGATCCGCAGTTGGCTCTGCGTTGGCAACAGTGGTGTTGGAGCAGAAGCCGGGCTCTTTCTGAGAATGGTGTCTTTCGGCTCCTCTTGGTTTTGCTGTTCTGGGGGAAGATTAAGTTGATAGACTCTGAGCCCTGCAGCTCTTGCTCTCTCCACACGACCAAGGGAACATCTAAATCAGATTTTTGAGTCTCCTCTAGGCTCGGAGGAGTCCAGTTGTGTTCACCTGTCTTTAATTTATTCATTAAATCATTCGACACGTGCGTATGGCGCCCTGCACTTGCTGTGATGGGGAGACAAAGCTGACCCAGGCATTAAAGTTGTCCTTTTTCTGCTGTATTTCAGGACCATTTTGTTTTTAATATTAGCCGGGAAGTGCTTCAGCCTAGTTATATCTGTCCCGCGAGGCTTGTTAATGAGACCATGGCACATTGAAGCCTCGGGTGCTCCAGGACTGGAATCCAGGTCTCTTCCATCACAATTCCAAGATGCTGCTGTCCCAGGTCAGAGTGTTTCCTCCTACGTGAGATGCCTTCTCGTTTTTAGATGAGCAAGGGAGAGAACTCATGACCCTTCCATTTGGAGAAAGCCAATGCATATTTATCAATCATTTCTTATTGTCCATGAATCCATGACTGGCTACTGAGTGCTCACAATGACCAGACAAGTGTCAGGTGCCTGGGCCGAGAGGATACACGGGATGAAGTCTGGTGCCCTTGAGCTCTTACCGTCCTGAGGACAGAGGTGCAAAGGAGTGTCTTTAGAGGACCCAAGTTGGGGCCACACGCATCATGCTGGGAGGACAGAGGAGTGTCTCCTCGGTCAGCAGCAGAGGGCAGGTGTCTGCTGAGCTTTGAAGGGACAGTCTGGGTCATGCTGCTTGGGAAAGTCTGAGAGAAGAGACCAGCCTGTAGAAGGATGTGGTACCGGAGAGAACAGGCTGTGTAGCAATCAGCAGAGTGATCTTCAGCTCATTCAAAACAAGCCACCTCACTGGGGACTGGAGAGGCCAGAATTGGGAAGGGCTTTGTACGGCATGGCGGGAATTTGAACAGTAACCTGCAGAAAAGGAAGACACTTCGTAGGGCCTTAGCTGTGAGCTGACACGCTGCATAACATTCACAGTGGGTGGAAGTAGGAATGGATCACAGCCCAAAGTCAGATGGGGCTGGGGAGGGGGAGGAGGTTTAGCAGGTTCCTGGACAACAGGTGGCACCTCCTGTGGCGGGTCTGTCTGCAGCCTGTAGCCTCGTCCCCATTGTCCTCCAGCAGTGGCACTTGGAGAGCATCACTGCAGGCCTGCAGTCATTGCCTCCAGGTTTCCAGTGAGGGAGGGGACAGTCCGTTTCCACATCAGGTGCAGAGAGTCACCTGGAGGTTTGCTCATGGTGCACTAGGGAGCCGGGGCCAAGCACGTGACTGTCAAGGAAGACAGCGTGCCTTCCCGCCACAGGATGTCTGTGGTGAGGCTTAAAGAATAAACAGGGTTTGGGGAAAAGGATGGTGGGGGGAAATCTGTAGTCAGGGAGATCACCAGGAGCTAGTGACTAGCTCGTGCTAAACTTACATATTTTTTTCTTTCAAGTGGATCCTCATCCCTTATTAATTGATCATGGACTAATTGACACCATAAGTGACCAATACAAGTTCATGTTTATTAAGTGCTCAATTGTGTGGAAATACCCAAAAACCATGTTCCTCCAAGACTTCCTTGGGGCATTTGTTCTACAGGATGGTATCAGATATCACATATTAAAGTGCTCCTAGTCCAGTATATCTGGGGAAATGTGGGCATTCCCAACAGGACCATTTGACAGTAAAAGTCATTCTCTGAATCACTGGACCAAATAGTTTTTTACAGCTAAGGTGCTAGATGGGAGGCTGTGCTCCCAGGACCCCAGGCCCTCACCCACCCGCTGCCGAGGTGGCTACTCCATGCTTTGCATCCCCATTAAGCCCAAGAAGATTGACATCTTGGTAGCAGAGGCTTTATGGAGCTGGCATTTGCTTTTTTCTAGTTCCAGGTTGGCAGCCACTTGAGGGAAGGCCAGGTTGTCTTCACCTTGGTTCCTCCAGGGCACAGCTTATTGACTGGTGCTGTCAATTTGTGTCTCTGATCATTTCCAAGGTCTGGAGTGACCTACCATATGCAGTCTGAGACCATATGAATTCCTCATTCTCTCAGATCCCTTGGATACCCTGTATTGCACTTGTTAATGACTGTCCCACCCTGGGACTACCCTACACAGTGTCCCCTGACTGTTCCTGCCTATTCTCTCTTAATGCTCTGTGGACAAGGTTGCAAGGGTCCAACAAGGTCCAGCCCACTTTGGTTATAGAGTTTGTGACAGAAGCTATCAGGTTCAGAAGGAGGTCTCAGGGATACAGAGAAGGGAGCCCAGTCCTTTGACTGCTGACCAGAGCCCTTGTAGGAAGCACAATAGAATGATTTTGGGTTGAATCTTGTATTCCTAAAATAGCTGTTATGATAGTATTGTGCTGTGATTATTGAAAGCTTGAGTTAGCAATTGATTTCAGGCTGAGAGATCAATGTGAAAAGAGATTGCAATGCGGGATTACAAAGGAACCGCCTGTGACCCCCCACACTCAGGAACAGCCAAGCTCTTTTTACCTTACTGTAATTGTATGTCTGTTGTCTGTCTGCTCCTGGAGCTTAGGGACCACAGCTAGCTGCTATTGAGCTGCAACTGGCTTGTGGTAAATACTGGATTTATGGTGCTCACAACATGCCCTAATTTGTAGTGAAGAAACAGCAGTTATATTACTTGGCTGTAAAATTAATCAGATGGCCAGCGGGGCAGGGATCTGAACCCAAGCTAGCCTCACTGCAAAGTCCAAATCTGGAAGAGTAAGAGTTCATCTATGCATGCAGGGCTCCAGCTGTGACGGTGCACCATCACTCGCCTCTGTGTCAGCCTTGCCCCATGTCCAGGCAGGTCTGGTGTCTTTGAGTCCTGGAGGCACTCTGTGTTTGACCTACATGCTACTAGGTGTCATTATCAGCACAAGGTTCTGAGCAAACTTCTCACAAGATCTCACCTAACTCCTCATATGTCATATTCTACTCTGAATATACAGTAATTTCTATAACTCAAATGTCTCAGGGTCACCAGTCAAAGCAGGGTTTGTGGTGGTCAAGTAAGAAATCTTAACTCACACCAACCTCACAGGGGGCCTGCTGTTCCAGAGCTTTCTCAATTCTCCAGTGGGATTGGAATAGACACACTTGGTCACTGGAAGAATGCCTGTATTGGACCTCTGACACAAGGTGTGAGGAGTTTTCTGGTAGAAAGAGCTAAGTAGAGATCCTTAGGACTTTCAAGTCCCCTTCACAAGACAATGAACCAGAGAAAATACTTTATCTAGGAGGAATTTCAGAATTCAGTATTTCCATCAAAGTCCTGAAAGTCACAGTTGTGGTGAACTTTATCACTGCTCCAACCCTGAAATGTACCAGGTTGGTCTGTTCAAAAGCCGGATGGGTGTTGGAGAATGTCTGAGACTATCGTGAAGTCATTCATATTGGGCTCTAATTGCCATTGTGCTTCCAAATGTAGTGTCTTGACTGGAGAAATCAGCATTGCATCTTGCACTCAAAATGTATCTATTGACTAGTCTTTTTCTCTGTACTAATTTGCAAGCCCACAAGAAGCATCTTGCTTATACCTGGCACTCACAGGTATGCCCTGGGGTGACATCAGTTCTCTTGGCCTCTGTCATTACATAATACACAGAGCTTTTGATGATCTTGATCTTGGTTTGCTGCACAGTTGACATTGCGCTGACTGTATCTGATAAGCTAAAGGAGAAACTAGTGTATTAAAGTTCAGAAGAAACACCCTATGAAAATTGAGGTCCTCCTACTTCAGAGAAGTTTCTGGATGTTCAATGGTCTTGAGAATATTGAAACATTACCTCTAATGTTTCTGAACCTCACACTACCTACCTAAGAAGGAAAGTGGAGGAAGCACCAACACAATGTGTGGTTTTGGATTTTGGAGGCAAAACGTAATACACTGGAGTATGCCATCTAGAGTCATCTGAAAGCTGCTGGTTTCATCTGAGGACCAGAGCAAGAGAAGGTTTTGCAGTAAGTTCAGGTTGCAGTATGGGCTTCTCTATCACATGGGTATCATGACCCAGCTGATACAATGACTTAAAATGTTTGTGGAAATAAAGTGACTGTATGAAGCCTCTAGAGAGCAACAACAGAAGAATCATGGTGCATGCTTCTAGGACTTTGGAGAGAATTGAATCCTTCTGCAGGTTTCTGTTCTTGGGAACTTGCTCTGACTTGCTCCTGGGCCTTTTCAGAGACTGAATGCCTAACTATGGCATTGGGTACTTCCTGGTGCCTGGGAGTACACCAGGTATCTATCATGTAGTGGTGGAGATATGTATGAGACTGAGCTTTGGTTAGGTGGGAAGGCTCGGAGGTCCTGAACACTGACTTCTGTTGCTTGCCTCCCTCCCTTGATCTCTGGACTCGGCAACTGACGTGCAAGTACCAAAGAAGACCTAGCTAACACTGCTACTAAATGCCCAATTTCCCAAATGTGGAGAGCAGCAATAAACCTCTAATATTGCACCATTCCCCGCAGGATCAGCTGGCCACTAGATGGTATGTGATTACATTGGATCCCTTTCTTCATGAAGGGGAAAATCTTTATCACTTGAATAAACCCATATTCTGGGGATAGAGTTGCCTTCCTTGCCCACAGTTTTCCTGCTGGCAACACAATCCTCAGGCCCTTACCCCACCTTATCCACCATTGCGCCATTCTGCACATCATTGCTTCTGACCCAGGAGAACATTTCCCAGCACAAAATGTGCCACAGTGGCCTCATGTCCAAAGACTAATCAGGCACCGCCACCTCCTTCATCAGCCTGAACTCTCCAACTTACTGGAATGTGAAATGGCTTCACAAAGATGGATTTAAGTTGGGAGACAACATCTTGAAGAATTCGGGGTTCTGTATCACAGGATCAAGGATGAGGACGGAAGTACATATTTTGAATCAGACAATTTTATGTCCCTATCTCTTCCATGGCCAGACCACACAAATGAAGGGTGGACTCAGGACTCTGTTAATAGTCTGCCTGCAGAGATTTTTGTTTTCCTTCGCGAAGTCTTAGACTTATGACAATTTGGAAATCAGTCTCCGAGGAGAGGAATGATGTCACTAGGGGACTCAGTGGACACAGTAAATGATGATGAGAAATAAAACTATAATGCAAAACACACTGAAATCATGTGGTTATCTGTCACAGTGGGTAGTGATACCTAATTTTAAACATACTTACTGTGAGTGGCACAGAGCAGAGGCTGATACCCTCCAGGGGAAAATAATGTCACAGGAAAAGTTAACCACACATCTGAGGAACACAGTCACAATAAGAGAAAGACAAGAATATGAGATTCTGCTACAGTCTGAAAATAAAAATTAATGGTCTAGACAGGTCATAAATTCAAAATAAGCATAATAAATTTTCCTGCAGATATGAGAAGATATTGGCAATAGGAAGTAGGAGCAAGAAGTTAATAAAACAGAATCAAATTGAAATGCATGGTGGGAAAAATAGGATGTTAAAACAGAGGACATGGCAGAATGCCTGTAGTCCAGGATCAGTTTGAGCTGAGGGTCAGCTTAAGTGCTCTGCCTGAGGCATGAGAGGGATGAAAGAGTTAAAGAAATGTTGGTAATTGTACATTAATGCTCCCAAAACAGAGGCAAAAATAAATGAAGGGGAGATAATAGGTGAAGAAATAATGACCAAATTTCTAGAATTAAAGAGGGATTTAAAAAAATCTGGACTGAAAGATTTGAGTGCCAGCCTGAGTGGATAAGGAAAAAAGGATTTTTACATGTAAGAGCAAAATTTAAGTCTACCAAAGAAAAAGAGAAAAATCCCAGATAACATTTATCCAGTACTGATGTCTGGTAGGCACTGTCTGAAGATCTTGCTGTGTGTGAACTTATCTCTTCTGGCACTCCTAAGATGTAGGAACTCGGTATCCCCCTCTTACACAGGAGGGCCGGGGGTATGGGAAGTTGAATGAACTTGCCCAACATGTCACGCCAGGACGTGGGGCATCCCAGAGTGTCTTGCTTTGGAGCCTGAGAGCTCAAGCACTGGACTTTCCTACTACTTAAAAAGCTTCCAGAGAGAAAGGATAGCTCGCCCCCTGAAGAATGCAAATCACTGTGAATCCTACACCTCCACAGTAACAGTGGGGTCGCAAAGACAGTGAGGAAATAATTTCAAGATGTTACAAGAAAAAATTGACTGCAATGTAGAATTAGTTAAACTAGAATTAAAGAGGTTAAGTAAATTGCAGGAGGAAATACTTATGGAAAGGGGCCAAGCAGCGTCGGCTGTGTCCATTAATCTTTTAAAATACTGCCTCTGCTAAATGCTGGGGGGAATTGTGATGTTGACAGCCATTTCCTCTGAAGGCTCAATTGACTGTTTGGGAAGGAGAGTGGAGGATAAATGATGGTCCAGTTGGGCTTGAACTTTAATCCTCTTTGCCTCTGAGAACTGCTGAGCCAGGGCCCTGGGACCTGGAGCTGAGACCATCATTAATGTTTGATAAACTCAGACACCTCCTTTCCATAGGCTGGCCGGCAGAGATTAATGCAGAGAAGATCCTACGGATACATGAATTTTATGATGCAATTTGCAGGCTGTAAAGTGGACAGGATGGGTACCCTAGAAAGCCCCTGAGATGATTATACAGTGAATGATTGGGTTGCTTTTCTACTCAGAGTAAACATGTTTCCCTGGGCTTGTGCTGATCAACCTTGACCTCAGACATGTGCAACTTTAATATTTATTTTATGGACCTGTCATTAAAAAATTATTCAAGGGAAAGATTTCCTCATTCCAGTATCCACCAAAGGCCCACCATCATGGAACCATGCCATTTTGAGTTAGATGAAGTTATTTGCCATGGTTCTTAATTTTTATGATAAGGAAACTGAGAAAAATGAGTAATTATCTCCAAAGTTATCTGAATAGTAAGGACAGCCAGCACTTAAACTCCCATTAATCCAATGATGACATATCTGTTTGTTAATTGAGAGCCTCCTACACTGGTTAGAAGCTATTCTAGGTCATGGGGTTCAGTGGAGAATGGGATGGACATGGTTTCTGCCACCAAGGAGTTTACTTTCTAGAAGGGAGAGTCTAGATCCTCCAGTAATGAACATGACCACAGCTGTGAAAAACACAGAAGTGGGTGCTGACTAAGCAAGGGGTGGGGGGCAGTCAGCTAGTCAAACTACTTTACACTGAGGGGGCAGGAGGACTTTGTGACAGCTGTCACTTGAAATAAAATCCTGCCATCTGAAGATGTGGGCATTCACTGTTCCAGGTGAGAGAAAAGCCACTGCAGAGGCTCTGGGGCAGAGACGGCCTTGGCGAGTTAAGGTGGGAGGAGAAGGCCTTTCTGCAATGGATGGGTGAGGGGAGGTGGCAGCCGGTGGGGTGAGGGATGCGTTGGGCTGGATTGGGTTGTGCCACATAGATTGTGGCAAGACATTTGGATTTCATTCTGGGGGCAGCAGAAAGCTATTGAAGGGTTTTAAACTAAAGTCAAAATGATCTGCATCTTCCAGTAGGTGACTCTGGCCACTACGTGGGTGGGAGCTGCAGTGGGTCAAGAGAAGATGCCACCACTTGGGGACAATTCACTCACAACAAAGACCATGCTCCTAGTTTACCTCTGAGGGTCACGAACAACTCCCTAACTTAAATCTTCTCTCTTCAAGAGAGAGACAAGAATAGCAGATGCAGACAGAATTCAGAGGAAAGGCTTTATTATTAGAGCAATTTGAGTGAAATATTCACTCCAACAATCTGTTGCCAGGAGGGCTGCATAGCAAGTGCTGAGCGCTAGGCTTGTTCTCTTGTGGTGCCTGGACTCATTTATACGCGATTCTTAACACCATGCCTGGCATGAGCTGATTGTTCCATAGGAGTTAATTTACACGAAGTAGAGATGTGGACTGGGGTCAGTATATGAAAGGCTATGGTAAAGTCTACTAGTGTGAGAGAGTGTCGAACTATGCCTAGCGCAGAGTAAAGGATCAATAAATCATATCTGCGATTGTTGTATGAAAAAGCTTGGATCATCCTTTGTCTTCCCATATCTTCAGCACCTCGGACAGCTCTGCTGGAGTTCCTGAGCTTGACCAACACTACCAGGCACACAGCTAGGGCCCCCCTTGCTCAGAAGTTGTCAATTATCTCCCATGCCTTCCTCCACAGCTTGGCTCTCTTGGAGCTCTGCAGTCAGGCCCAGTTCAGACTTAGTCCCCTCTTCCCCTGGATGCTTCAGGTGAGAAGACTGGAACCCTTCTCCTGAGACTCTCCAGTCCTTCAGCCCCAGTGTTAGCTTTACTTTATTTCCCACCAGCCCATGTCAACAAGATCCCAGCATGCTTTGCAGCCTTCAGTGCCCGAGCTATCTGCAGAGGCAATTAGCTACTTAGCACATTTGCTGCTTTAATTAGACTAGTTTTGACAGGCTCTAAAACTTTGTTTTTGATTTTTATCTTTGGGATGATTTAAAGCACCATAAAGCTGCGTAATTGCTGTGGGCAGGTCACATATCCACCAACATCCATCTGCTTCCTCAGGAAACCTACTATCCCAAGCTTGAAACAGAGTATGTAAAGCACACAATAAAGAGAGATTGCCATAGGTTAATGCTCTTGCTCATGGCTGATGGTCCTCCCCACCCACATCTCTTGTGTTCTTGGCAGTATACTTATGCCTCTGTTCTGACCCTCCTTTCATTTTCAACCAATAAAAATAACTAACATCCTGACATTTTGAGGTTGTTGCTTTCAGAGAAGGTGCATATATTTGCAAGGATCTTGATAGTTTACAATAAAAATGAAATGAAATGGATCAAAAAAAATGAGGGAAGACCCATGTGAATTATCTGATTGAACATAATCCTTTGAACTTGGTGTGGTGGCAGTTATTGAAGCCATTTCTCAGGTAAGAAATCTGGAGGGAAGAGAAGGATAAAATTAGCTTAATGAAACAGGCATTTATTGAACATTCACTTTACTGCAGTGAACAGTGACAAGACACCTAGGACAGTAAAAATCACTTGGGACGTCACTAGGGTGTGCTTTTCCTGGCTGCCATGTGCACCCATGATGTTCTCCTCGTTAGTGAGTTTTGATCATTGCATGAGTTGGGGCCACCTGGAGGCGTATGCTTGTGGGAGGTGGAGTATGGACTTGGGAAGACTGTCCTTTTAGACATCTGGCTATTCAGCTGTTTCCACTCTGGGCACAGGGAGTGCAGCCTTATCCTCTATACAGAGTCTCTTTTCTGGGAATCATTCCACTTAAGCAACCCTGAGTACTTTTCTCCTTTAGATGATAAAGAAATATATTTATCTACCCTGGAATATTCACATTGAATTATTTAACAGGGAAGAAATAAGTTTCGGGAGTTGATTGGTGAAGTCTTGGGCTACGGTGACTAATGCGTGGACCACGGGCATGCTGATCCGGGGCTTCTGGATAGTATTCTCATGAGGGCATCCTTAGTAGAAAACCAAATTGCTCAAAACAGTGGTCCCACACACATCCAGTCCCCTTTCCTGTTGGCTGATCTGCATTTAATGCATCCCCATTTCATCTCACCACAAAGCTTTCACTCCTCAGCCCCACCCCTTTGGATCAGTCTCTGATCTCCTCTCTCTCCCTCCAACGTTCCAGTGAATGAAAATGCATTGTAAGGGCTCTTTCCCCTCCTCTTCCTTTCTCGGCTTGTGCAATCACTCTGGCACTGATCCCCACAGCTGGATCTTCTCCGACCTAGCCATGAGCACCATGTGAAGAAAATCAGTAGAGGTCGCGCTTGCAGTCCTGACCAGTGTGACATTATGGAGGGACATTCATCAAGGCACAGGCAGAGACTTAAGAACAATTAAGAATTTCCCCTCAGCTTCTCCACCTCTCCTGCCACTCCCTGTGCTGCTCCATGATCTGCCTCTGGGCCTTTCCCTGGCCTTTGCCTCAGTTCCACCTAAGACCCTGCCCAGTCTTCAGCGTTGACAGGAATGGACCAGTCTCCTGTGACATGGGATGCTCTGTGTGGTCACAACTTCAACAGGTGTTGTCTGGTCTGTGTCTTGGAGTGAGTCTGAGAAGTTTGCATGCAAGCGATTTATTGAGGGGCTGCCCATAGAGGTACCTACATGGGAGGAAGGGAAACTGGATGGGCCAAGGAAAGAAGGTAGGAAGAAGAGGTAGACTTTTGGGGGAGCTGGCCTCAGACTGGTCCTCTGGAGGCTCAGGAATATGATTGGCAGCAGCCTTGTCTTACTCAAAGAAAAAGTGCTGCCAATCATCCATTCCCTTGAGCTGCTCTCTGCTGAGGGGGAAGTACAATCTCCAGGCATCTCTTCTAGAATACCTCCCATGGGTAAGCTAAGGGCAATGCTTTACAGGAGGGTGCAGGCCTGAGCCATTAAGTGGCCAGCACTGACAGCTGGGAATGAATGCACCAACTGGGTAAAGGGCCCTGGGCAGGACACCAGCATCATCTGCTACAAATAAACAATTAGGTAGCTGTTGCATTGATCGGACATTTAATGGATCGCTATTACATCCCAGGCACTATTTTAGGCAATTTTGAATCACAGATGGATGAATTGTATTTATGCAGGCAAACATTGAAGCACGGGGGAGTGAGATAGGAATCCAGTCCTATAACTGGGGACCAGGGGTTTGTAAGAACAAGGCAGAATTCTAGTTGTTGGAAGTGGGGCCCAGAGTGGGATCAGCAGTATGTAAAGTGATGTGGTCAGAGCTTTTGAACTACTGCTCCTTATTTCCCTTTTAGCCTGAGTAAAAAAGGCTCATTCTGAGGCCCCAAGAAAGGTGAGCCTGAAGATTTGAGTCAATGGCAAGCACTGTAGTGACATCAGGCAGGATGCCAATCAACCAGGTTAAGAAAAAAAGCAGAGCTTGCTGGTTCATGGCAGAGCATCAGGGGTACACACTGGTGCATTCGGTTACAGCAGGACGAGGAACTAAGACACTACTCAGTGCCTGTGCCGCACCTCTCAGTGCTGTCTCTATCTGTGCTCTTTATTTCGCAGCTTCTTATCCCTGCCAAACCCAGGCAATTCCAGGTTCTGGTCTATTAGTGTAGCAACCTCAGAGGTCACAGAGACTCTTTCTCAGTGGCTCTAGCACAAGTCCCAGGACTGACTTCACTGGGTGTGATCTAAACCAAGCAAAACCATCACCATCACTAGGGAGATGGAATTTACAGATTGGTTGGGCTAGGAACGTGCCAACTGTGGAGCCCAGAGGAGTCAGCCCTGAGTGGGTCACACGAGCTGAGGAGGGAAGGGTGAGCAAAGAGATACGCAGGAAGACAAAACCACCAGACAGCCGCATGTTCCGCCGCAGCTGTCCACAACGGGGCTCTCACTTTTCCATCTTGTAGCCTCGTGGTGCACACACGTGGCAAACTACAGGACCCTGAGTTCATTCCGTCGGCAAGCCCAGCAGGGACTGGTTCGATAAGTCATATTTAATACTGGGTTTGTAAAGAAGTTTCTCATTTTCGTCTGACAGTTTTTATGATGAAAGTCAGGCTCACTAGCTTATAATTGACAGGATTTTTATGCATTTTGGAGAAGTTACAGTGTCCAGTGGCCTGCCGTTTGCAATATTTACAGACATTTCTGTTAACCTTGCAACGCTCGAGAATGTAGCTTCGACATTGTGTCACTGGTCTCGTCAATTTCTAGACAGGTGACTTCACCCCAATCTCTTGGGCTGTTTCCCTTCTTAAATTCAAGAGTTATTTCCTTGGACAAAGCCAATGCCAGAGGCTTGAATATCATTGTTTGTTGACTTGTATGACTTCTTGGAAAATGGCTTTCTTGCTGTGATGGGAAATTGACTTTTCTTCTTTGGTGACCACTGCAGCTGCCATCCCCTGTGTTTGGAGACGCATGAATCCATTCAGAGGGAACATGTGAGCTCTGAGAAACTGAAGGCTTATTGGCAGACTCAGAGAGCACCCGTGGGGCTCTGAGATAGCTTCGAAGGAAACAGTAAAATTCTTAATATTTTATAATTTAAAAATAATGATTTGAATTTTAAAAACTAGATTTTTGATTCACAGTCATGGGGGAAATTATTTCTGCTAAGGATCCCATTGTGTTTCTGTTTTAGCTCCCTACGCTCCATCCTGGGAATACTTTGGGTCTTGTGGATTATTAGTTTCTTAAGGGCATGACCCATTTGCCAAGCTATGGGTTTAGTTTTTCATTTAAACTTGGGCAAAGTCACGTGGATGGTGGGATGGTCCAGGTGGTCCATTGAGTGTGGCATAGATGGGGATTAGAATGTAGTCTCTGACCAGGGTGGGCTTAGGAAAGCAGCCCCTCCAGCTGGGCAGTGTGTTCAGGGGTCCTTTGTGTCACAGATATTTGGTTGGGTACTTTTGATGGCTGCTGGTACACAGAGGTCACCAAGATGTGCTATCATCCCTTTTGGAACTGAAGCTCATGATCAGGCAGGGCAAGGGTCAGTGGTAGAGCACCCCTGGCCTCAGTGTCCAGGACTTGGGGGGAAAAGTGGTTCCTTGATTTAGGTGATAACAGTGTGCTGAGGAATGGTCGTACCTTGAAGGAGGAGCCTGCAGAAGTTTGGGATGGATGGTGCATGAAATACAAAAGAGCAGAGGGAGTTAAGGACAATATTGAGGTGTTGACGGAGAAGGGGAACGTGTGTGAGTGCATTTTTGAGTTGTACCGTAGGAGTTTGCTGTGGGCCTGCTAAGTGTCTGTTATCTATTAGATATCATTTGCATATTCTCTCAAGGATTTGGAAGACAAGTCTGGGCTGGAGAAACAAATTTGGGAATTGCCAGACTAGGGATGGTGTTTAAAGCTCTGAGCCTGTAATGTCATTAACTTGCAAAGAAATGCAAATCAAAATTACAGCAAAGTACCATCTCACTCTGGTTAGAATGGTCATGTCAAAAAAATAAAATAAAATGCTGGTGAGGAAGTGGATAAAAAGGACATTTTTCACACTGTTGGTGGGCATGTGAATAAGTTCAAATGCTATGGAAAATAGTATGGAGGGTCCTCAGAAAACTAAAGCTAGACTTACCATTTGATCCAGCTACCACTTCTGGGTTTATATCCAAAGGAAATGAGATCAGCACAGCAGAGAGATACCTGCATGCCCACATTTATGGTGGCACGTTCACAATAGCTGGGATATGGAATCTTCCCAGATGCCCACAACCAACGAATGAGAAAGAAAATGTGAGATACACATACAAACACCCACACTGGATTATTATTTAGATGTACATAAGAAGAAATCCTCTCATTTGCAGCAAAATGGATGGAACTAGAGGACATTATGTTAAGTTAAATAAGTTAAAAAAGACAAGTACTGAATATTCTGTCATGTGGAAGCTAAAAAATATGAACCCAAAGGCAAAAGAGTGATTTCTAGTGTGGAGAAATTTGGAAAAAGGGGGGTTAGATTTGATCAGTGCATGATATGGCATGCATGGAAGTATCACACCGCACTCATTCACATGTACTATTAATGCGTGTTAATAAAAATAAATTAAAAAGGAAAACAGCAATAAGAGAACAAATCTCTGAGCCTGGATGGGATCACCAGGGGAGTGAGTGGGAGAGAGCAGAGAAGGCCTTAGCCCCACACATTCCAACATTTAGAGGTCAAAGAGATGAGGAGGAGCCAGCAAAGTAGGCTGTGCAGGATCAGGCAGCAACCAGGAGAAGAATCAAGAGTCATGGGAGACAACTGAAGGAAGCATTCGAAAACAGAAGGCTAATCCAGCATATAGAAATCTTCTAATAAAATCCCTAGGTACATGGGGTGCTCACTGATCATGAGACTGAGCCATGTGCAGGACTCAGTCACTTGCCAAGAGCAGTCACAACTGAGCAGAGGGAGACAAAGACTGTGGTTGGTCAGAAGAGAATGGGAGGCAAATAATTCTGGCTCTGACACTTGGAAATGCATGTATCTTGGGAAGATGCACAATTTTGTGTCTCAGTTTCCTCACCTGCAAAAAGTTGACAGTCGTGGTAGCTAATTTGTAGGGCAGGTGTGATGAATGAGGTAGTCCACATAGAATGATCGTTAGCACGACACCAGGCGTACAGGTAGCACTCCTAGCTGGCTATTATTATTAATGTGTGCTTGGTAAAGGGCTATTTGATTGATTCGTTCTTCATTGGAGGGTCATTAGTTACAGGAATGGGCTAAGAAGAGAGGTTTTATTTCAGAACACTTGAGGGGGAAGAAAAAGACAACAAACCAGCCCACCTGGGGGGCTCGTGGAAGCCCTGGGTTAATGGCAGAAGATCCACTGGCTACCCTTCTTCATGGTCAGACTTGAGGAAGACAGTGCTGGAACTGAATCTCTCGCTTACTTGATATCTTAACCACTGTCTAGGTTTCATCATCTGTGAAGTGGACTTATCATTCTGCATGAAATTGTCCTTGCAATTTGTATAAAACCAGTAGATACTAACTGGGATGATGACAAAGGCAATGGTGACAAGGGCATCGGTGAGGATCCTGATGGCATTTAAGCATCCCTTTCCTTTGCGTCCACATGTAGAAAATGGCGGGCACTGGCATTCAATCAATGAAGTAATCTGTGTGTTCTGAGTCTCTGCCCTGCACAGAGCCCTTCCTTAGACCTGGGAGCTCAGGGTGTCTATGCAAAGGATGATGGGAACATCTCTTTGTTGGCCTCCAAGGGTAGTTTTGAACTTTCTAAAAACGAAACCCCACCATTGACTGGCCAGCATTTCCCGCTGTGGGTGAGTCTCTGGGACAAAGTTGTACAAGTTGGCCACCCAGCCTCGGAACACTGTTCTGTTGTCCCTTGGTCAAGTACATTTTTCTCTAATAGAAATCTTCAATTTTTCACTTTTAAAGCTTTTGGCAGTAATACATTCAGCACCAAGAAGAGCATTTATTTGCGAGAGTGCCCCCGGCTTGCCGCCTGTGCAGAATGGCAAAAAGTGGGGCAGTGCTGCTCTAGTCCTCTGTCTCGCGGCTGCTTTTCATTTTCAGACGTGAATAGAAGCCCCACCTGCCTTTCGCCACTTGTCCCCTGGCTTTTGTGTATCTGCCACTTTTCCTTCTTTGTGCCGCAGCCCCGGGTTTGCCAGGCTGCATCGGCCGCCAAGACGTGTATTTCACACCCTCTCCGCCTGCTGAGGCACTTTCCGCATGTATTTCATGGCACATTCTGATTATAAATTGGTTGTAGACACTCCATGGGCTTCCTGTCCGTGGCATTTCTGATGGATGGGCCCTATTTATGTAGCACAGCTTGGTGTGCAGTTACGGCTCCACGCCATGCCCAGTGGACCTGCAGGAGAGAGGTGGTCCTGCTGTGAAGAGAGCCATCGCTGAGGCCAGTGATAGGACACGGACTCTGGAGGCCATGCACAGAGGCCTTGTGCCCTGGCCCTTCTACAGAGCCTTCCTGGTTCCCAAAGAGCTCCGTCCTGGGAATAACACCAGGCACTGCAGGACTAAGGACATGGCCGCCGGCACAGACCAACAGGTGTGGTAGCCCATCATTCGGTGGTATATGTCCTCATCTAAAGGGATGGATGACCCATTTGCGGGGGTGCCTTTGTCCATTTGAACTTCAGTAACAAAATACTATAGACCAGAGTAGCTCATAAACAACAGAAATGTATTTCTCAGTTCTGGAGAATGTGGAGCCCACAATCAAGGGACTGGCAGATTCCATGTCTGGTGAGGGACCTCTGCCACCTCCAACAGCCCCGCCACCTAGTACACTCACATTGGTGATTAGGTTTCAACCCTTTTTGGGGAGGACATAAATATTCAGGCCACATGGGGGAAGGTGACTTTTGTGATTTGGGTAGGACCTCTTACCTCTCCATCACAGTCCAGTTAGTTAGATTCAGGCCATGTCACCCAGCTGTCCACCCTCTGTCTTTCTTGCCTTGATCCACACATGTTCCGTGCTTGCAACCCCTGGCCCTGTTGTCAGGGTTGAGTGTGTGTCTGTATCAGGCATCTGAATAAGAGACTAATTAACAATAAGGAAGAGAATCCTCTTCTTCTCCAACTCCTGTTACTGTCAAGGAATGGAATTCCCTCCATCTCTCATTATGGGGCAGGAGGACACATAAGCATACACCTCTCCTTTGGAAGTTCTCTACCCTAGAAGGAAGCTGATTACATACAGACAGAAGAAAGAAACTATCACATGATCTAGATTTAGAGCTCCATCCGATTAAGAGCTCTGTGGGTGGTGTGGGCTCAGAGGGCACGATGGCACACAGTGATGGTCTAACTTGTCTCTGAGTTACAGGCAGAGCTCAACTTTCACATTTGTTTGTTTACATTCTGATGCCTCCAAATAGTTTTCCATGTGGACTTTCAATCACTGCCTCCTAAATTATAATTTTGAGCCATTTTGGGAGATGAGGGTGGTGTGGGTCAATTGTCGACAGCTACGTGATGGAGAAAGATACAAGTCTCCATTGATTCAGTGACAGTTTCCCTGTCACTTTAGACAGGGAAACAATAACAGCCCCCATTCCTTCAATCTCAGTTCTCCTCAGCCCAGGTGTCAAGGGGACCAGTGAGTATCGAGAATACAGAGTGCCTAGAGTCTCTTCTCCCAAACCTCCTCTCCAACCTCTTGTGCCTCGGGTCACGCTGACCTCACTACTTTCTTCCTTGTGGTGACCTGGTGGGTGGAGCTATGTTGTGGGGGGCAAGCTGGCCTGCCAGCCTGAAGTCATACTGTGAATGGGAACGCTGAAACCAAAACCTGTTCATGGAACTCCGCCATGCTGCCTTGTCGTATTTTATACTGGAGGCCCTTCCTCTTCCACCAGCTCCTTGTCTGTCATCTTGAAGTAGACATCCATTTCTGTTGACCTCATGGCCAACTCTCCCCAGTGAGCTGTTTTCAAGAGAGAAGTTTGAGGTAGAAGATTGGGAAGTCATGTTTAGTATCTGACCACTGGGGATGGCAGGATTGAGTGGACTTGTGTCCATTCTATTCCTATCATATAGAAATAGGAGACAGAAGTGAGGACAAATCAATTTTATCAAAGGCTGTTAGGGAGAGAGGGAACATTTCCAAGATACACCAAAACCCCCTAGGTATGTGAATACATTTTAACACAGAGCTTTCAATTCTAGATGTTTAAGAATATTACCAATATGTGTGTAAAGAAATGCTTACATGTTTTCTGGGCTCACTCATTCCTCCTAAAATCACTCTCTCTATTAAAGTGCCCGTGGTCCCCACTCTCCCAGTCCTCTGGGAAGACATGTGCATTTAACTTCCAACCACCCAGCCCTGTCTTTGAATTTCATGTTGTGCATGGCTCCTGGCACCTTTGCATGTTTGCACACGCATGTACCTTTTTCCTGTCCGCCTGCTGCCACTGTTTTGGCGGGTGCAATCCCCAACTCTTCAGAGGCAGGTTGAGCTTCCTCGCGGCAGTGACGTGACTCTGTCTCGGTTGTTACTTGAATTTCTGTGTGTGTTTCCTGCTGTGTTGTTGGTGTTTCTCTGAGTTCGTCCATTTGTCACCTGGGAAGTGCTGGTTAGGCCCAGCTGGGGTCCAGACTCCTATGATTTGTGGCATCGCGCCGCTTCTCTGTTGCTGGGGAGGCTCCGCCACGGTTCTGTTCCTCTCAGGAAATGAAACGAAAACACAAAGCAGTCCTAGCCACCTGGATCTTGGCACTTCTCCAGAATTCCTGTCTCCTGGGGTGGAGATGAGTTTTCTGAATCCTTCACCCAGATGTCCCTGGGGCGCCCAGGGCTGCGTGCACTAAGTGGTGCTTGTGGACGTGGATACATTGGGTAGAGCTTGGGTGGGGACTGGTTCCAGGTCAGGGATGGAGGCCTGCGGAGGACACTTCCTTCCGCTCCTTCCACCTCTGTGTCCTCCCCTGACCTCTTCACGAACACTCACTCACCTCCTCATTATCTGCTTTGACACTCCCACCTCTTCATTATCACCACTCTCAGAGGGCCCAGGAGGACCTCAGTTGCATTTCCAGTTTGTAGAAGCTTCCCAAAGACAATGCTACAGAACATAGTTCTGTGGTATTCCCCATGTGCAAAGCTTCGAGGGTGAAATACAATCGGCAGACTCTGTGTATGTTACTTTTTTTTTTGAAAATTCCACAGTTTTGTTTTTGGTTATGATTATTATATTTTCTTTGTTCTAATTATTTGTACATGACAGTAGAATGCAGTTTGACATGTTGATAGATCATACATAATGGAGTGTAGTCTCATCTTTCTGATTGTACATATTGCAGGATCACATTGGTCATGCAGTCATACATGCATGTGAGGTTAATGCATAGCCTATTAAAGGCTTTGAGGAGTCCTACTTTTTATCTGGTGGCCCATTATTAATATAGCATTTTTTCCTGTCCTGTTCCCATTTTCTTCTCCTTCTGAGACTCTCATTGTACACACGGTCCACCAGGTCCTTGAGGAGGTCTCAGATGTCATTCTACCTGTCGCTGCTTAGACTTCCTACCCCCATTCCTTTCTCTCTGCTCTTAAGATTGGAGAACCTGTTGATCCATTTTCAAGTTTATTGGCTCTTTCCTTTGTCATTTTCAATCTGCTCTTTAGTCCTTTCAGTTATTTTTATCTCTTTTTTTCTTTCTTTCCTGGTCTTTCTTTTGAGGGGGGAATTGAACCCAGGGGTGCTTAACCCCTGAGCTATGTCCCCAGTCCTTTTTTTTTATTGTAAACAAATGGGATACATGTTGTTTCTCTGTCTGTACATGGCGTAAAGGCATACCATTTGTGTAATCATAAATTTACATAGGGTAATATTGTTTGATTCATTCTGTTATTTTTTTCCTTTCCCCCCCACCCCTCCCACCCCTCTTTTCCCTCTATACAGTCCTTCCTTCCTCCATTCTTGCTCCCCTCCCTAACCCTAACTCTAACCCTAACACTAACCCCTCCTACTCCCAATTATGTGTCATCATCCACTTATCAGCGATATCATTCGTCCTTTGGTTTTTTGAGATTGGCTTATCTCACTTAGCATGATATTCTCCAATTTCATTCATTTGCCTGCAAATGTCATAATTTTATCATTCTTTATGGCTGAGTAATATTCCATTGTATATATACACCACAGTTTCTTTATCCATTTTTCAATTGAAGGACATCTAGGTTGGTTCCACAATCTGGCTATTGTGAATGGAGCAGCTATGAACATTGATGTGGCTGTATCCCTGTAGTATGCTGATTTTAGGTCCTTTGGGTATAGGCCAAGGAGTGGGATAGCTGGGTCAATTAGTGGTTCCATTACAAGTTTTCTAAGGAATCTCCACACTGCTTTCCAGAGTGGCTGCACTAATTTGCAGCCCCACCAGCAATGTATGAGTGTACCTTTCTCCCCACATCCTCGCCAACACCTGTTGTTGCTTGTATTCTTGATAATCGCCATTCTAATTGGGGTGAGATGGAATCTTAGGGTGGTTTTGATTTGCATTTCTCTTATTACTAGAGATGTTGAACATTTTTCCATATGTTTGTTAATTGCTTGTAGATCTTCTTCTGTGAAGTGTCTATTCATTTCCTTAGCCCATTTGTCGACTGGATTATTTGCATTCTTGGTGTAGAGTTTTTTGAGTTCTTTATAGATTCTGGAGATTAGCGCTCTATCTGAAGTATGAGTGGCAAAGATATTCTCCCACTCTGTAGGCTCTCTCTTCACATTACTGAGAGTTTCCTTTGCTGAGAGAAAGCTTTTTAGTTTGAATCTATCCCACTTATTGATTCTTGCTTTTATTTCTTGTGCTATGGGAGTCCTGTTGAAGAAGTCTGGTCCTAAGCTGACGTGTTGAAGATCTGGACGTACTTTTTCTTCTATAAGATGCAGGGTCTCTGGTCTGATTCCGAGATCCTTGATCCATTTAGAGTTTAGTTTCGTGCATGGTGAGAGATATGGGTTTAGTTTCATTCTGTTGCATATGGATTTCCAATTCTCCCAGCACCATTTGTTGAAGAGGCTATCTTTTCTCCATTGCATATTTTTGGCCCCGTTGTCTAGTATGAGAAAATTGTATTTATTTGGGTTTGTTTTCATGTCCTCTATTCTGTACCATTGATCCACCTTTCTATTTTGGTACCAATACCATGCCGTTTTTGTTACTATTGCTTTGTAGTAGAGTTGAAGATCTGGTATTGCGATACCCGCTGCTTCACTCTTTCTGCTAAGGATTGCTTTAGCTATTCTGGGTTTCTTATTCTTCCAGATGAATTTCATAATTGCTTGCTCTATTTCTGTAAGGTACGTCATTGGGATTTTAATTGGAATTGCATTGAATGTGTATAGCACTTTTGGTAGTATGGCCATTTTGACAATATTAATTCTGCCTATCCAAGAACATGGGAGATCTTTCCATCTTCTAAGGTTTTCTTTAATTTCTTTCTTAGTGTTCTGTAGTTCTCATTGTAGAGGTCTTTCACCTCTATTGTGAGATTGATTCCCAAGTATTTTATTTTTTTCGAGGCTATTGTGAGTGGGCTAGTTTTCCTAATTTCTCTTTCTGAAGATTCATCACTTACATATAAATATGCATTAGATTTATGTGCATTGATCTTATATCCCGCTACTTTACTGAATTCACTTATGAGTTCTAAAAGTTTTCTGGTGGAATTTCCAGGTTCCTCTAAGTATATAATCATATCATCAGCAAATAGGGATAGTTTGAGTTCTTCTTTTCCTATTTGTATCCCTTTAATTTCTTTGGTCTGTCTAATTGTTCTGGCTAGAGTTTCAAGGACGATATTGAATAGAAGTGGTGAAAGAGGGCATCTCTGCCTTGTTCCAGTTTTTAGGGGGAATGCTTTCAGTTTTTCACCATTTAGAATGATATTAGCCATGGGCTTAGCATAGATGGCATTTACAATGTTAAGGAATGTTCCCACTATCCCTATTTTTTCTAGTGTTTTGAGCATGAAGGGGTGCTGTATTTTATCAAATGCTTTCTCTGCATCTATTGAAATAATCATGTGATTCTTGACTTTAAGTCTATTGATATGGTGAATGACATTTATTGATTTCCTGATATTGAACCAACCTTGCATCCCTGGGATGAAACCCACTTGATCATGGTGCACTATTTTTTTAATAAGTTTTTGTATGCGATTTGCTAAAATTTTGTTGAGAATTTTTGTGTCGATGTTCATTAAGGATATTGGTCTGAAATTTTCTTTCCTCTATGTGTCTCTGTCTGGTTTAGGGATCAGGGTGATATTGGCTTCATAGAACGATTTTGGGAGAGTTCCCTCCTCTTCTATTTTATGGAATACTTTGAAAAGTATTGGAATGAGCTCTTCTTTAAATGTTTTGTAGAACTCGGCTGAGAACCCATCTGGTCCCGGACTTTTCTTTGTTGGTAGGCTTTTGATGGCTTCTTCTATTTCATTATTTGAAATTGGTCTATTTAAATTGTGTATGTCCTCCTCGTTCAGTTTAGGCAATTCATATGTCTCTAGAAACCTGTTGATGTCTTTGAAATTTTCTATTTTGTTGGAGTATAGATTTTCAAAATAGCTTCTAATTATGTTTTGTATTTCAGTCATGTCTGTTGTGATATTTCCTTGTTCATTCCAAATTTTAGTGATTTGGGTTTTCTCTTGTCTTTTCTTTGTTAGTGTGGCTAATGGTTTATCAATTTTGTTTATTTTTTTGAAGAACCAACTATTTATTTTGTCAATTTTTTGTATTGTTTCTTTTGTTTCAGTTTCATTGATTTCAGTTCTGAGTTTAACTATTTCCTGTCTTCTACTACTTTTGGTGTTGGTCTGTTCTTCTTTTTCTAGGGCTTTGAGCTGTAGTGTTAGGTCGTTGATTTGTTGAGTTTTACTTCTTTTATTAAATGCGCTCCATGAAATAAATTTTCCTCTAAGTACTGCTTTCATAGTGTCCCAGAGATTTTGATATGATGTTTCTTTGTTCTCGTTTACCTCTAAGAATTTTTTAATTCCCTTCCTAATATCTTCTGTTATCCATTCATCATATAATAGCATATTGTTTAATCTCCAGGTGTTGGAGTAGTTTCTGTTTTTTACTCTTTCATTTATTTCTAACTTCAATCCATTATGATCTGATAGAATACAAGGTAGTGTCTCTATCTTTTTGTATTTGCTAATATTGGCTTTGTGGCATAGAATATCGTCTATTTTAGAGAAGCATTCATGCGGTGCTGAGAAGAAAGTGTATTTGCTCTTTGTTGGATAGTATATTCTATAATGTCTGTTAAGTCTAAATTGTTGATTGTGTTATTGAGATCTATGGTTTCTTTGTTCAATTTTTGTTTGGAAGATCTGTCCAGTGGTGAGAGAGGCGTGTTAAAATCATTTAGTATTATTGTGTTATGGTCTATTTGGTTTCTAAAATTGAGAAGGATTTGTTTGACATACATGGATGAGCCACTATTTGGGGCATAGATGTTTATGATTGTTATATCTTGCTGATTTATGTTTCCCTTAAGCAGTATGAAATGTCCTTCTTTATCCCTTCTGACTAACTTTGGCTTGAAGTCCACATTATCTGAAATGAGGATGGATACTCCAGCTTTTTTGCTGAGTCCATGTTCATGGTATGTTTTTCCCCATCCTTTCACCTTTAGTTTATGGGTATCTCTTTCTATGAGGTGAGTCTCTTGCAGGCAACATATTTTTGGATCTTTCTTTTTAATCCAATCTGCCAATCTATGTCTTTTGATTGATGAATTCAGGCCATTACCATTCAGGGTTATTATTGAGATTTGATTTGTATTCCCGGTCATTTGGTTCATTTATTTTATTTTATTTATTTATTTATTTTTTTGACATGACTTGGTTCCTCCTTTATTTGACAATTCCTTTAGGATAATTTCTCCCTTTGCTGATTTGCTTCTTTGTTTTTTATCTCTTCCTCATGGAATATTTTGCTGAGATGTTCCGTAATGCTGGCTTTCTTTTTGTAAATTCTTTTAGCTTTTTTTTTTTTTTTATCATGAAATGATTTTATTTCATCCTCAAATTTAAAGGTAAGTTTTGCTGGGTATAAGATTCTTGGTTGGCATCCATTTTCTTTCAGGGCTTGAAAAATGTTGTTCCAGGCCCTTCTAGCTTTTAGGGTCTGGATTGAAAAATCTGCTGATATCCGTATTGGTTTCCACCTGAATGTAATTTGGTTCTTTTCTCTCACAGCCTTTAAAATTCTGTCTTTATTTTGTATGTTAGGTGTTTTCATTATAATGTGCCTTGGTGTGGGTCTGGTGTAATTTTGTATATTTGGAGTCCTATAAGCCTCTTGTACTTGGTTTTCCATTTCATTCTTCAGATTTGGGAAATTTTCTGATATTATTTCATTGAATAGATTGTTCATTTCTTTGGTTTGTTTCTCTGAGCCTTCCTCAATCCCAATAATTCTCAAATTTGACCTTTTCATGATATCCCCTAGTTCTTGGAGATTCTGTTCATGATTTCTTACCATCTTCTCTGTTTGTTCAACTTTGTTTTCTAGTTTAAATATTTTGTCTTCAATATCTGAGGTTCTGTCTTTCTGGTGTTCTATCCTATTGGTTATGCTTTCTATGGAGTTCTTAATTTGGTTTATTGTTTCCTTCATTTCAAGGATTTCTGTTTGGTTTTTTTTCAGTATCTCTCTTTATTGAAATGGTCTTTTGCTTCCTGTATTTGCTCTTTTAACTGTCGATTGGTGTGATCATTCAGTGCCTGCATTTGCTCTTTCATCTCATCATTCAATGCCTGCATTTGCTCTTTCATCTCATTGTTTGCTTCTCTGATCATTTTAATTATGTACATTCTGAAGTCCCTTTCTGTCATTTCTTCTGCCATGCTGTCGTTGGATTTTATTGATGTAACATCTAGATTTGTTTGGGGCATTTTCTTCCCTTGTTTTCTCATATTATTCAGGTATCAGTGGACTGCTGAGATATTGCAGATTTCCTCTATTGACTTATAATGTCCCTGAAGATTGCTAGTATATCCCCTCTTATCCTTCAGTAGCCTGAAGTCTTGGAGGAAGTTGATAATGCGGTACTCCACAAGGAAGCTGCCTCTCTAGGGGCGGTGACCCTCAGGTGGTATATATTCCCTGCTAGTGGGCAGAGGTGCCTCCACTTGTTGACCAATGGTCATCCAAAGGGGAACTAGACTGCGGGCTGAGGCAAGGCCTGTTTGGGCCTGTGTCTCTGGTTTTACTGTCCCTGTGGGAAAACCTCACCCAGCGGGGAAGACTCACCCAGTGGGGAGGTCTCGCTGGTCAGTTCCCCTCCTAGAGGTTCCCCTCAATCTACAACTACCGCCTGGGCTGGGCTGCCTTCCTCTGCAACGTTCCCAGGGACCCGGACCTACCTCCTGGGCCTGGGAGCCTCACCCTTCACAGACAAGTCTCCTTAGGCTGCCTCTCCTCAGAGAATCTGCCCGCAGTCCTGGAAACTTCGCTCCGCCCTAAGCGTGTCTCTTTGTGGCACTTCCACCAAGAAGCCGCCTAGGTCCTGGGACCCTGCTCTGCACCTAATCGCCTGGCTATGCGGCCCCTCCTCTGAGCAGCCACCTGGAGCCCCGTACAGTCGCTCCGAGTCCCAGCGATCCGCCACACACCTCTTTCTCCGGACAGCCGCCTGGTGTTCGACATGGTCACTAGGAATCCAAGCAACTCACTTCGCATCTCTTCCTCCCGCCAACCGCCCGTAGCCCTAGGCAGTCACTCTGAGTCCAAGTGACCCGTCCCGTTCCTCCTCCTCCTCCGGGTAGCCCCCCATATGTTCAGGAGTGGTCGCTCTGAGACCAAGCGACCCACCGCACTCCTCCTCTGGGCAGGCCCCCGGTGTTCAGGAGCGGTCCCTTTGAGTCCAAACAACTCACCACTCGCCTCCTCCTCTGAGCAGCCGCCCGGAACTCTGGTGCAGTCACTCCAAGTCCAAGCGACCCGCTGCACTCCTCCTCCTCCTCCTCCTCCTCCTCCAGGCAGGCCCCGGTGTTCAGGAGCGATCGTTCTGAGTCCAAACAGCTCACCGTGCAGCTCCTCCTCTGGCAACTGCCTGTAGCTCTGGTGCAGTCACTCCGAGACCAAGCGACCCGCTGTGCTCCTCCTCCTCCTCCTCCTCCTCCTCCTCCTCCTCCGGGCAGGCCCCGGTGTTCAGGAGCGATCGCTCTGGGTCCAAGTAGCTCGCCACACTGCTTCTCCTCTGGGCAGCTGCCTAGAGCCCCACTGGTTGCTCCGAGTCCAAGCGCTGTGCTGAGCAGCCTCCTCTACGATGCTCCCAGTTGTCCGAGTTCACTGCTCCAGCGGGGGGAGGGGTGTCTCGCCGGGCAACTCTACTTCACAAAGTTTCCTGTGTTCCGGGACTACCGCCCCATCTGGGATGCCTCCCCAACGGGAGAGACTCACCCGGCGACTTTGAGTTGGTCCCAAGTCTCTCACTATCTCCTCTTTTGAATCCTGAGTGCTGGAGCAACATGAAATGCAGTCACCCTCTAGTCCGCCATCTTGAAACCCCCTGTCCCCAGTCCTTTTTAATTTTTATTTTGAGGTAGGGTTCTCACTAAATTGTTTTGGGCCTCGTTAAGTTGCTTCAGGCCTTTTTAAGTTGCTGAGGTTGGCCTCGAATTTGTGATCCTTCTGCCTCAGCCTCCCATATCTCTTGAGTCTCTGGTTTTACAGGTATATGCCACCATGCCTGACTTATCTTATGTTTCAATTCTAGAATTTTCTTTTGTATTTTTAATATAGTCTTCATTTCTTTGCTGAGAGTCCCTATTTGTTCACTTATTTAGATTTTGTTTTCTTTTAGTTCAATGAATATATTTATAAAAGCTGCTTTAAATTTCTAATCTGCTACAAAGTAATACATCTGTAGCCAGGCACAGTAGTACATGACTATAATCCCAGCAACTCAGGAAACTGAGGCAAGAGGTTCACAAGTTTGAGGCCAGCCTCAGTAATTTATCAAGGTTCTAAGCAACTTAACAAGACCCTGTCTCAAAATAAAAATTAAAAGGGCTGGAGATGTAACTCAGTGGTGAAGCACCCATGGGTCAATTCCTAGTACCAATACATGCATGCATACACACACACACATACATATATACAATACACACACACATCTGTGCTATTCAGGTTTGATTCCCAAGTGACACGTTTTCTTGACTAAAATTTATACTTGCTCTTTCTTTGCATATTTTTTACTGAGCAAAATAAATGAAGTGGATTGATTTTGTTTTTTTAGAAGTGACCCAATTAATAGCTGATCACCTTGAACTTGTGTTGACTCGAAGTTTTATCAAGATGGATCTGTGAAAAGCATAAGGTGTTTCATGAACCCTACCATTTTGGGGGATCTAATGTCTAAACTCTGTTCCTGTTGAGGATCTCATCCTGTCTTGGTTCTGGGCTCTGTCAGGGTGTGTCTAGGGTAGGCATACTATCTTTAAATCTAAATCGGTGTCCCTCTGCTATTTTGTCTTGATGTCTGAGCTGTTAACAAGTTGCCTGTGAGGTTTTGATCCCCTAGTGCTGGGTCAAAATTTCAACTTCTGTGCAGGGGGCTCTGCTCCATTTCAGTTGTCTCCAGTCTACTCCCTGTGGTAAGCCTGGTGGTCTCACCCACTGCTTCTGTTTGTTCTTCAACTAATGAATCACCTCCCCTTCCATCATCTTCGAGCTCTCTCCCATCCAGCGTCCTGCTCCATGGCCCCAGCCACTCTGCCTGTTCAGTTCAGCGAGTTACTCTGCCATGCCTGGACTCCAGGTCACAGCCTGGATATTGCTCCCTCATAGAGATCTGGGGCAATTATGAGGCTCATTTGTGAATTTCTCTTCTTGGGAGTCTTGTGCAGCTTATTGTCACCTGCATGGAAACAGGTTCCTTGTTTGTATTTCTAAGTCTTATGATTGTCTGTGACTGAGGCAGATCTGATACCAGTTGGATTGTCCTAGCTGGAAGCTTGGAGGTAATCACTCAGGTAACTGTCTTGCTATTGTGTGTCATGCTGCCTGTTTTCAAGGGACGATGATATTGTCCCTGCCTTCAAACCCAGTATGCTCAGATAACAAATCTCAAGTTCTCATCTTTAAGGATTTGTTTGGCTCCAAATTCGATACCAGTAGAAGTTGAGAGCAGGAAATAGAAATCAATTTAAGTATTTTAAGCAGAAAGGCATTTAGGGTAAGAATTCAGTGCTAACAAAATCACTGGAATGAATCACTCCCAGATCAGCATAAAATTGATTCACCAGGGACGCTTCTATTTCTGAGGCTCCTAGGGGACTCAAGGACCTCTGCTGCCATTCCAAATGTCTATTAGAAGATTCAAAATCGGTAAACAGACCCTGGGATGCTACAGCAGAAAGTCCTTACCTCCCTCTGACCTTCTTTACCAGCTGGAAAGTGCACATAGGTTGGTTTAGCTTATTTCTGCCTCTCTTAGCTCACTGACATGCTCATAATCGGTGGAGTCTAATTTGTCTTAAGACCGTAGCTGCAAGGGAGTCTGTGTAATGTGGATTTTTAGCTTTCCACTCTCCCCTAGAATGATGGACTTTGAAGGAGTTGGGCCACAGTGCTTGGTACACATCTTCTCTGTCCTTGGAATTCCCCCCCTCAGCCTTCAGAACCTACCTCCAAGGTCAGTTTCTCTCTGAGCTCATTGATTAATCTCATGTCACATAGCTTCATGTGCACATTGGATTGCTTTTCCAAATGGTTGTTTAATTATTTTTAGTTCTCTATTTTCCATTAAGGAGGGCAAATTGCTCTTTGGGTTAGGGACTGTGATTTATTCTTCTATCTTACGTCATGTGCCAATAGCTTCTCATGTTACTCAATACGTGTTTATTGAATAGTGACAATAGTGGCATAAGGAGCAGTGACAATCCTACACCTTCACATCCTGTGACATAGGAAGAGGCCCCTGCAGGTGGAGTGACCTTGAGCAGAGCAGGCTGTGCCTTGCCCTGGGTTCGGATTCTTCCAGTGGGAACCGATTGCAAAGATGGAAGAACTTCCCCCAGCTGCTTATCTGGAATAGAGCACAGGGAATCAATGGCTTTGCTGAATTCTGCAAGATCTTTTAAAACCTTCAGTCACAGTGGTTTGTGTGTGTAACTGCCATCTTTGGCCCAGGAGGACCATTCCGAGTCCTGGATCCAGGCTTCAGAAGGTGTATCATGAGTCACTCAGCACCTGAAGGTTTCTTATCTGTGAGCTGGAGGAGGAGGTGTGCCCTTGGGGATGATACATGCATGTGCCAAGTGAATGACTTTGCATGCAGTGGCTGAGATGGCTGATCTGCCTCCAGGCAAACACTCCTCTCTCCAGGGCAGCCCTCCCACTCCCCGGCCATCGTTAGATCTAGCTCATTAATAGCACTGGCCCAAATTCTGCCCCCTAGATCTCAACCACTGTGCTAGAGTTAGGTTCAGGCCCAGTCCAGCTTGGAATTTGTGCTGGATGTACTGGGGAAGCTCGTTTGTGTGTGTCCTGGGAGTCTCCTGTCCCCTACCTACCACTGCCTGCAGAGGTGCCTGGGCAAGCGGGGTTATTAGGAGAGCACCAGGCTCGGGAAGAGCTCTGGCCTGCTTCTCTACAGATGGAACCCACTGGCCAAACACACCACCTCTTGGCCAGGAGAGCAATTCACCTGCCCTCCTGTTGCTGACCTGACACAGCGACAGAACACATACCTAGTGTTTGTCACCAAGGTTTTTTTGGTATTTTGTTTTGCTACATTAATGTGGCAGTAGAAAACTGATAACCCAATAATCTTCTCATTAATAATAACCATTGATTCATTCAACTAATGCTTACTGGGCACCGATTTCATGCCAGGTATCACCCAGGCCTTTTAGCCAGCAAAGGGGGGCCCTGCACTGTGAGAAGGTGTGTTCTCACACCTGCAAGTTACTAAAGGGAAACTCGTCTTTCCTCTCGCTGAAGTGTGTGTTAGAATTTGGGGTGATACGTAATCATGCCTTTGTATTTGATGTGTGTGTGGGAGCTGTGGCCCTGGGAGAGTCCCTGAGACTGCTCAGTTCTGGAATGAACTCCAAATGAAGTCCCTAGACACTTAGAGGAAACCAGGCCCTGGCTTAGGGAACTCCTCCAGGTATTTCCCCCCACCCACCTCCAGGCCAGAACACGTGACCTGAGTAGGTGGCATTTGTTTCTAACAGTAACCGAAATCACTGACGGAAACACACCGACAAATTTAAGTTCCGAACATGCAGTATGGAGATGTTTTGTGGGAGTCTGGGGAAAGGAAAGAGCAGAAGACAATGGTTCTTAGGAAGAATCTTTAGGAAGGGGCAGGCTAGATAATCATGGCAGTCTTGACTATGCTTAATATTCTGGTGATTTCTAGTTTATATTTTTTAGGGACATTAATATTGCTGTTGCTTTTATAATTTCTCGGGCTCCTAGCATGTTCCAGTCATGCACTAAACGCTTTATAGAATTTTTCTTTTAATATTTACTATAGCCCTTGCAGTAATAGATAGGTGCTCTTTGCATTCCCATAGATAGACAAGGATGACACTGAAGCCCAGAGAGGTAAAGAGACAGGACTAAGGTCACACAGCTAACAAGTGAATCAAGGTTCAATCCAAGTCTGCATGCCTTGAGATCATGGCCCTGTATGTCTCTGGGTCCTTGAAAGAATCCTGTGGGAAAGGCAAATCATATAAAATCTTTTTGTCTTCTTTTTGTATGTTAAGAAGCCACATTTCATGATCTCGCCAAGGCTAATTAACTCGTTAATGTACAGCCAGTTCAGTTCAACACTTTGAATGCATCTCATTTTAGTTTAGCTTTTAATGGCCAGAACAGAAACTCAATAGGCCCTTTCTGCTCTTTCAGGCACACCAGGGTGGAGGTGAGGCTGTGGAAGGTGAGAAGCAAGTCTGTTTTCTGGTCTTGATTTCAACTCTTAAATCTGAGAGTGGAGACAGCTGTGCCCAATATTTGTCTTCAACGGAGTGGATCAAAACAAAGTAGGAAGCCTTTTCCCCTTCCCCCGTGACTGAGTTAAGCAAATGGCAGGAGGAAGAGTTCTGCGTGCTGGCGCTCAACTTCCAAGAGAACCCATCTGGACTCTCCTCCGCAGCTGTGGGGCCTTTAGAAGCTCATTCGCTCTTGGCTGCCTCCAAAGGTCGCTGCGCTGGCCGCCGCGCCAGCCTGCCACTCTCCCCAGTGGAACCAGCCCCTCTAACGTCTTCCTCTCCAGCGTCCCCAGGCGGGGGCGGAGCGCGCCCCTCCGCAGATGGCATAGTTGGACCTGGGGGCACCGCATTCCTGCTAGGCAGCTGAGATAAGGAAGGCTAATTTTTTTCCTCAGAGGACTTTTTTCTAGATGAACAGAACCTGAGTTTCCCCCCTTGTCTAAAAAGATGTTCTTATCAAGTTCTCAAAGCAAAAGGGGTTTGCAAGGTTATCTAAATCCGCCGCTGCTGTTCTGCTGTTTTCCTTTATCTTGCTTCCCATTTGTTTATTCCGTACCTATTGTGTGTGCGTGTGTGTGCGTGTGTGAACCGATAGTAGATGGAGAGCTAGATGGCTGGCGGACACACTAGCCGGCAAAAGGGCTGCTGGGATGAGCAAAGTGGACGCAGCTGGATTTCCGCACGTGCAGCCGCGGGGTGGGGGAAGCAGCGCACTGAACTCCAGCGTAAGGGAGTGCAGACCCGCAGGGGCCCTTCACGCACCTGGCGCATCCGAGCTCTGAGGCAGGGAGCCGGAGGGCACCTGTTCAGGACCTGGACGCGCCCTGTGGAGGAGGCCTTCTCTGCGCTGGGGTGGAAGGCTAGGCTGCCGGGGCAGGGGAGGCAAAACACTCCAGCAGAGACCTAGGAGGTGTCAGGGTTGGGTGCAGAGCTGTGCAGCTGTCTGTTAGGAAGGTGTGAGCTTGAGTGACAGGGGTGTGTGTGGTGTGCAGTGGAGACGGCCAGGGAGCAGGCGGTGTGGGCGGGAAGTGCACGGCTCAGGACCTTACAGTTGCCAAGTGTGGGGTGCAGTTCACACACGAACCAGGCACAGCCCCCAGGCTGAGGACCGGCACCTATTCAGGTGTACAGGTGGCCTCTGAAGCTCCCTCGGCGTCCAGGGCTGTGCACTCAGAAGGCTGTGAAAGAGATGAGGCATCATCATTTATTGATGGTGGGGCTCTGAGCAAGCCCCCACCTCTGGTCCCCACTCCCCTACCTCTGTGAAGGTGGAGAATTCTGCCCTCCCTGGGGAGAGAGGTGTGGTCCTGGTGAGTGAGCTCAGGAAGTACTGCTAGAGAGCTTATCAGATGCCCTGGAAGGTGAGCGGAGTCCCTTCCCACTGCAGGTCAGGCAAGGCTTGACCCAGGAGTGAGTTAGGAGCAGCGGGCAGAGCTGCAGAGGCGCACAGGGTGGGGCTACCCAGGTGGGAGGGCGGTGCAGCCCTGCTGGAGGCTGTGCTGTGGGAAGGAGGGACCTGGGTCCTTCTGGACTTGGATTTTCTGCCTCTGCCCTGCAGCGAGGCCCTGTTTGGCCTCGTCCGGGGACTGCAGGAGCAGGTATCTTGCCTGCCAGGGGCTGGTTGATGGAAGCAAGCACAAGTGCTCAGGCCCTCGTCACCAAGGCCAGCCGCTGCTGCAGCTGCTCTTCTTGGCTCCTGGGGCTCTGCCTGGTGGGCACGGTGGGCGTCTCTCCTCCCTGCCTGGCCGGGACCCCTGTGATGCTGCTCAGCGGGGGCTTTCGTTCTCTTCTGCTCTGTTTCAGCCAAAGCTTGACCTCTCGCCTCTGAAGAGCTGAGGCCCACTTCCCCAGGGGTGTCTTGGGTAGATACGAGCGCGGGTGCAGGATGAGGGCCAGTCTGTCCACCTGGGCTTGCTCCTGAACTTTCTCCCTCTCTGAGATCTTTCCTTTTGCACTTTTCTAAGCGATGGCAGAACACAGCTGTCAGTGTGCATCCTGGAGGTGGGCTGTCTGAACCCACACTTTGTCCCCTGCTTGCTCTGTAACTTAGGGGAAGCTGTTCACCCTCTCTGTGCCTCAGTTTTCTCACATGTCATGTAGGGATAAAAAACACTTTCTTTCTCATTAGCTTGTTACAAAAACCAAGATATTTAATTCATGTAAGGCCCTGAGGGCAGTGCCTGGCACATAGTAAACATTTGATATTCTGTAGTACCACTCAGTACTTTCTGAAATGACTAATTAATATCACAAATATGACTCTTTGGGAAAATTCTTTCTTTCCCCCGTGGTGAGTTCAAGTTCAAAAATCTCTCTTTACAAAATCATGCTGCCTTCTATATTAGATGACTCAGTAAGGTGAATGAATGAATGAATATAAATGAATGAGAACAGAAAAACCGCCAGCTGGCCAAGGCCAGGGCAGCACATCAACCCATGGATGAATGGTCGCCACACCCTGGGTCTTGGGGGCTCTGCTTCCCTTTGAGTCTCAGACCCTTCCTTGACTCCGCTGCCTTTCCTGTTGGACTGCAGCATAGTTGAACAAGGACAGACTTTTGGGAAAGAAATGAAGACCGAGGGAGCACACTGGCCAGATCGGAGGTGAGGACCCAGCAGGGTTTCTGCAGCACAGGGTTGATTCCTACCGTTTCCCATTATCTTCTCCCTCCCAAAAGCTCTTGGAATGTGCAAACTCTTTGCCTTGGCCACCACGCTTCCAGGCATGCCGTCCTGATTCCCAGCTCTCTGAAGATCTGAACGGTGAGCTGTGTGGTGGGGAAGGCCCCTTGGGAGCTCTTCCTGGCTGCGTGCAGCCTGGCCTCTTTAACATGGTGGAGTTCAAGTGGCCCAGGACCTCAGCCACCCGACAGCCAGACCTAAGTGCAGAAATAGGGGGACTGTGCCGATACAGTAGGGCCTGCTCTGTTTGTAGAGATGAGGCGGAGGGCTACAGGAAGACCCCCCAGGCAACTCTGCCTGCGAAGGGCTCGGGTGGCTTCTGACACGGAGTATGCTGCCGTCCTTGTAGGTGAAATGGGCTTGGTCACCCGTGAAGAATCCCATTTACTACATTGTTCTTTATTTTGATTCTTCAGCTCGATAGATCCCATTTGTCGAGCACCTACAGTGTTTTAGCACTGGGCCGAACGCTTTTCCTGCTTTACCCGCTTTAATCTTCACGTCAGCCCAGCAAGGTGAGTATTTTAATCTCCCTTTTATAGATAAGGAAGGAGAAATGCATAGAGATTAAGAAACAGATTAAAAAACACACAGAGACTAAAGTCACACAGCCTAGAGTGGCAGCATTTATGCTTGAACTCATATGTCCTGAGTCCCAGCCAGGTCTCTCTACCTGTCCCTACCATACCGAGCAGGGTGGGTGCAGGGGATGCAGTTCATTCACAAGAGCATGTCCTGAAGGGACATGTGTGTTCAGAGAACTGGGACACCAGGCGGGGACATATGGCTAGGGATAAGACACGGTCCTCACCCCCGCCACCTCTCACCAAAGCCTTCTACTTGGGGGCATTCTGGTGCATCCTGGTCTTACCAAACTTTATACATCTACCAGTTTCATTCACTTCTCTCAGCAAATATGAACTGAGGACCCACCTGTACTGGGTCTGAGGCCTGAAAGGTGAGTGTCCTTGGCAAGGAGCTCAGAGTCCAGGGGACGTGAGGTCGGAAACCTGTGAGTGGTAACCGAAGGTTGGTGTGTGGGCTGATTAGGGAGAGACACCAGGGCATAGGCTTCATCCAGTTAGTGTTTGGGGTCAATTTAAAGATTTCGTGTGGTTTAACATGGAGGTCAACTTTGCACTCTTGATACATAAGTGAGAATGTGGTGACTGGGTTTGAAAGAAAACACGAGGCAGGGAGACCATTTGGGTGACTCATGGTGAGTGACTAAGTAGAGTAGGGTTAATGGGGACAAGGAGAAGTTGAGCCAATGAAATATTTAATGGAGGAACAATGTCCAGAGTTGGTAATCGTTTTGATGCAGGATACAAGGTGGGGGGTTTAAGCCACAAGGCTCTGGCCTGAGGGACCAGGCCACAGAGGGAAGAAGAGGCAGCCTGTGAGGTGCAGCAGTTCAGCTGCATTGAGGCAGAGGGGCGAAGGTGCCACAAGTCACCCCCTTCCTCTGCCAGTCCCCTTGCGGGCGCTCTGCTCTGGGCTGTGTTGTGCCCCGTATGCCGAAGTGCTGACCCCTCACGTGTCTGTTGCGAGACAGGGCCTTCAGGAGGTAATTGCCGTTCAGTGACATCATTAGGGTGGACCCTGATCTGGTATGGCTGGTGCCCTTAGAAGAAGAGGAAGAGATACCAGGTGTGCATGCAAGGAGGAAGAGGCACGGAGAGAGACAACCAGAAGGCAGCCAGCCATAACCCAGGAAGAGGGTCCTCATCTCTCATCAGGGTGATGCACATCCAGGCCCAGGATGACATTTCTGCGGAAGAAGCCACCACCTAATCCAAGGTATTCTGTTAAGACACCCCGAGCAGACCAGTGCAGGTCCTCTCCTGCTGTCTCTGGGCCAGCTGCGTGCCTTGCTGTGGACCAAAGTGCACAGTGTTAGCCAGTAATGATTGTAGGTCCCTTTGGGGTGGGGCGGGGGGAATTATTGCTGCACACACTTTCTGTGATGCTGCAGTCCTTCCTGCAGACCCAGCCTCCGTTCCTCCCCTGGGTCCCAGGTCGCAAACCCAGCTTCTGTCTGGACGCTAGGCAAGGGCTGAGACTGTTCTCGGGCTGGTTGCCCTGCCCTCCTGACCCTGCATTCTTGATTTCTTCTGATCGGGCCTATCCACTTAGCCCACGAGGGGACATGTTGTCTTGACCATCCTACAACCATCAGTGGGTCAGGCTTCCTTGGTGGCCTCTCCAACCTTGCTGTCCTTACAGTGCTGGCATTCACCCGACATTGGGGTCACCCACAGTCACATGCTTTCTGTCATCTTGGAGTTCTGCTATCGTCATTGCTATCTTGAGCCCAGTTTTGTAATGATATCTCCCACTTTCAGGCTGGTCTCCAGAGGACAGACACCAGGCTTCACAGGGACACTGGTGTCTACTCGCCACCATGTTGCTACGGTGAGCAGGGTATCCTCTGGAACTTATGGCCTTCCATGGTAGTCGCCCCTTTATCCTTGGGGGACATATTCCAAGACCCATGCAGATACTGTTTTTTCCTATGCATGCATACATGTGATGAAGTTTGATTTATGAATTAGGCACAGTAAGAGATTAACAACCATACCTGATAGTAAAATAGAATAATTATGACGTAGTGTGGTGAAAGTTACGTGAATGTGCTCTCTCTTGAAAGAGTCAAGACACACATTCATGTTTTGGGGCCTTGGTTGAACAGGGTAACCAAAGCTGCAGAGTGAAATTGTGGGTAAGAAGGTACCTGCTGGGAAAATGGATGGAACTGGAGACCATCATGTTCATCAAAATTAACCAAACTCAGAAGGTCCTCACGTGGGAGCTAGAGAGGAGAGGGGAAAAGAAAGATGCGGGGGTCTCATGAAAATTGAGGAGAAATCAGGAGAGTAGAGGAAAGGGAGCAGGGGAGGGAGGAGAAGAGGGGAAAGGAATGAAATCAACCAGATCCTAGTGTTCCACAGCGTGCGCGTGTGAACACGAACCGACAAACCCGCCATTGGGTGCCACTGTACTGCGCCAAGGACACTACGGAAAAAGCAGCAGAAAGAGGGCATCCTTGCGCGTCCACTCGAGCAGCGCACTTCTCGTCTTTTACGTCCTCTTGCTCTGCCTGCCAGAACCGCCTGGCCTGTCCATCTCACACAGACCGGGCCCATCTTTTATTCATGCTGCTGGGAGCCATATTAATAGTGTTCCCAGCACTTCCTGAGGCCTTGCCTGGGGCCGCTCAGCACCCTGTAAGGTGCTTCCTACTCGGTACACTCACCCCTTCACCTGGCACCTGGGAAGGCAGTGCCAGGTGTGCGCCTGGCTCTTTCGGAACATGCCGACCGGGTCAGGTTGAGCCTTCTCTCCGGTCAGGCCTGGCACTTCTTCAGGAGGCTTGAGTTGGGACTGAGCCCTGATCCACAGGTGGACCTGCTGAGCAGGAGAAAAGGGGCTCTGTCCCTGCAGGACGTGTCTCTCTCTAGTACGCAGGGACTCTGCACTGCCTTCCAAACGTTGAGGAGGCGCTAGCTCTGAACAGGGAGCAGTGCCTTTTCCAAAGGTCATACGTGCTGCTTTTCCCCTGATGCCCATTTTTGGTAACTAGGACCCTGGCTTTGGCGCAGCAGACCTGCCTTGGAGCAGGAAACTTGGCCCTGCTGGATCTTAGCCCCGGGGACGCCCCACCTGGGCCTGGCTCTCTGTTTTTTCCGCCCTTTACTGCAGGGTGCTTTGCCTGCTCCTGTGAAAGCCCTCTAGCTTTCACACTTGCCTTTAATTGTGGCTTAATTACTCCCAGCTGCTCATTATTTTCTCCAGCACTTACATCAAAACAGCATGGGCCTCAATTCCACTGTCCTCAGTAACTGTTATCCCTTTATTTCTCAAATATCTGATAAGTCACACTAGCTATGTACATTTTCCTTCAAACACCCCTCCCAATTCACAGCTAGTGAAAGTTTAACATTGGCATTGCTACTATGCCTGAGGCCATGTGTCATCTCCTACTAGTAATGGGGCCTCATTGCCAGCTGGATGGATCTAACTCAAAATTCCCCTATCACTATTTAAGCTCTTGGACCACTCTAAGCACCAAATGTCACAGGCTGAGTTTCCTGGGACACAGACCCATTTTGAGATTAGTTTGTAGGATTTTTCTTAGGAAACACTCTTGGTAATGATGTCTAGGGAAGGGCAAGAAAGGGAAGGGAAAGGAGGGAACAGGAGGGATCATCAGAGGGAGAATGAGCTGTGAAGTGGTCCCAGTGGAGCTTTGGCCAACCTGACGGTGCTCTCTGGCTGAAATGGCATTTCCAGGTTGTCCTGAGTCGGGGAAAGAGGCTTGGCTTTCATCCTTTGTGTGGCCCATTCATAGATGTGGGTCACCTGGGAAGTGGGCTGGACCTTGGGTGAGGTTGCTGTCTGCAGCTAAGACAATCCTGGTGTGGTATTCAATGCCACATTTAAAATCGCCAGACTCAAATACATGAGCAAATCAGTTCTTCAACATTTCAAGTGCTCAGTGGCCACATGCAGCTCATGGTAACCATGTGGAACTGCAGAGACTCAGTGCAAGGAAAGAAATGTCTGTGGCTACACACGGCTCATCAAAGATGGTGTCCGGTCTTTGAGCAGGTCTGTTTTGGAGGTTTCCAACTTGTGTGGTTCCGTTTCTCCATGTCCCAGATGAAGACCCGAGGTGCCTAACCAAGGAAGCAGCTCCTCCTCCCTTGGCCCTGGGCTCCAGGTTTGCTCCCTCAGCCTCCAGCCTCGTGGAGGGGCTATGAGGCATCTCAACTGCTCACACTTGTTCTGACTGGTCAACGAAGGAAGAAGTGGCCTATGATGTTGGGCTCCCACTCCACGCTTTCTTTTCCTTAGGTTTTTGGTCTTTGTGCTCTCGCTGACTGAGTAGTTTCCCACTGACTTTAGTTATTCCTTTAAATAAGTGTTTAGCCTAAATTTGCTTTTGATTTACCTTATTATTGGAGGGAGCAAACCAGTTCACCTTTGCCTGGATTGCTATACATTGCCTACTTCAGACAATTATGTCCCAATTTGCCTACAAAGATGTGAGTCTGTTTTGGTGGCTATAACAAAACACCATAGACTGGGAAGCTTATAAATAAGAGAAATTTACTTCTAAAATTTATTTCTGGGGGCTAGAAGTCCCCCCCGCCAAGGCACTGGCGGACATGGGGTCTGGGGAGAGCCTGCTCCTGGCTCATGGATGGCTCTTTCTTGCAGTGCCCCCACATGATGGAAGAGGCAAATGACTCCAGAGTCTCTTTAGAAAGGTCACTGGTTCTGTTCACAGCTCCCCTCCCCAAAGCCCTACCTACCAAAACCATCACCTTGGGAGTTGAAGTGTCATTATGTGAGTTTCAAGGGGACAGAGAGCCCTTAGACCACTTGTGAGTTTCTTTGGTCTCTGCTGCATGTCACTCTCCCTTGGTGGCTTCCATTGCTTGAAATTCTGCTCTGGGCCCTCTCCATTTTATCTTTCAAATCCCTCTGATGACAACCACATAATCCCATGATTTTACTGCCTGCATGCCAGAAGACCCCCAAAGTTTCTATTTAAAACACAGCAGGTGAGGCCCCTGCCACATGTTACCATGACATTCCATAACCCTCCAATTATATCAGTGGACACACATTGGTTACAAAGAATCAGTAAATGACTTAATGCTATGACACAGAATTTTGGTTAGACTTGTTTAAGGCTGGCCAGGATTTGACTAGGGATTCAGTCTTGACTGGCACTCTTCAGGTTCAAGAGCTCTTGACCCGAGGGTGGGAACTAAGAGTGCTGCACTATTTGTAATGCATACTGGAGAGATGATTGAAGTGGTCCTGCATCGTCCTGGCTGAAGGAGATTCGTTGCCAGGGTCCCTCGTGCACCACCCTGGAGCGTTTGTTTATGCCTTGGTTCTTTGCGTATGGCCTGGTCAGTTTGCTTAACTTCTGGGGGTATCATGAGGACAAGCTTAGAAATACTGCTGTTATGGTTTAGATGTGGTGTCCCCCAAAAGCTAACATGTGAGACAATGCAAGAAGGTTTAAAGAAGAAATGATTGAGTTATAGACTTAACCTACTAATCAGTGAATTAATCCTTGATGGAATTAACTAAGTGATAGCTGGAGGCAGGTGGGGTGTGGCTGGAGGAAGTAGTTCATTGAAGGCATGGCTTCAGGGTATATATTTGTATCTGACAAGTGGAGACCTACCCCTCTCCCTCCCTCTCCCTCCCTCTCCCTCCTTCTCTCCCTCTCTCCTCCTCTCTCCTTCTCTCTCCTTCCCTCCCTTCCTTCTAATCATCATGTGAGCTTCTGCCACATCTCCCTCCATGATGTTCAGCCTCACCTTGAACCCTGAGGGATGGAACCTGCTGTCTGTGGATTGATACCTCTGAAACTGTGAGCCCCCAAATCAACTTTTCTCCTAAAATTATTCTGGTCAGATCTTTAAGTCACAGCAGTGAAAAAGCTAACTAAAACAATTGTTTTGGTAAAATGTGACACAAGTGCATTGAGAAAGTTCAAGATCGGAATTGGTTAATAATCGTCTGAAATGCATTGTGATATTCTGGAAAGAGAAATGAATTAAGAGGCAGGAGACTTGGGTTCAAGTCTGAGCTCTGCTGCTGAGAACCTAGGTGCAATTATTCTTGCATTTCCACATCTGTGTCATTAACTGATTTCCCAGCCCCTTTCCCAGCAGACTATGCAAATATGAAGCAGAGAGAAAGGGAGGCTTCGCAGAAGCCTTTGCAATAAACGCTAGCACTTACTGACTAGGGCAGTGCTAGCGGGCTCCTCTCTTGAGAAGTGATACAAGGTCACACTGCCGGCCAAGTGGGTCCAGGAAGGGGACTGGAGCTTGTTTTGCAACCCCTCAAGGAAGGCAGGGCATGTGCGGTCAGCTGAGGCCTCACTGGGAAGTTCACACTTACTACAAAGGGTGACAGAGGTGTTCTCCACCTGCAAAGGGGAGGGGATGGTGTGGGGATGTAGTTTTGGATATGCTAAATCCAAGATGACAAAGCATGTCCAATGTCAGTGTAAATGATACCTTACTCTATGTTCTTCTGTAACTGGCTAAGTTTCTGTCCTAGCTCGGCTACAGCTATTTTGCACATATCATGTGATTCTTAGCACATCATTTATCTTCTGGGTTTCCATTTCCTCATCAGAAAAATGACAATAGTATGGCAATTATGTTCTCTGTTAGTCCATTAAACTTCCAGAGAATCAATAAAGTAGGCATAAAAGGATATTATTACTAATTCATTAAAATGTTGGACTTGCTTTGACATTTGACTGTGAGGTCTCGCTGGCAAGATGGTTTGCTTCTCTGCTGCAGATGCTGGATCACAGGACTGTGAGTCTGAGTGCAGATGGGAATCCTTGAACGAATGAGCCTGTTCCACCCTGGGCTTTGCGCCTGCACCTTGAACATCATTGTTCAGGATCATAGCAATATTTTCTAATTAGAAGATTTTCAAAGGTCTTAGGTCTTGAATGGCCAAGGTGTCTGTGAGAACTCTCATTGGATCTGGGCAGACAGAAGGCATTGAACCAAATTAACATGCATCTCTTATGAGCCTGGTTCTGAGCTGGGTGGTGTTGAAGGTGAAGAAACCCTGAGAAGTTACTAAGTGTAGAGTTCAGAGAACCCCGAGGAGGAGGAGGAGGAGGATAAAAACAGCCTCACCCATGCCCTGCAGTTATGATGAGATACATCCCCAAGGATGGTACAGTCTCTGAGATCTTAAGCAATTTTATTGATTTGTTTTTCAAATTAATAAATATGAAATATTCCAAGTCTGGAAGAAGTAGAGGCTTCTATTACACTAACTATTCATTTTCTAAATTTAACATTCATTGATATTTTGCCACATTCTCTATTTTCATCAGCTCAGTCTGCTATAACAAATGACCAGGGACCAGGGGGCTCAGACAGCACTGATGTCTCACAGTTCTGGAGACTAGACTTCAGAGATGGGGGTGCCAGCCAGGTCGGGTCCTGGTGGGGGCCTCTCGTGGTTGCAGATGGCTACATGACTGTACCCTCACAAGGTGGGAAAAGGGGCACAGGTCTCTTTGATCAGGGCACTGGCCTCGTTCACAAAGACTCCATACTTGTGACCCAAGTGCCTTCCAGAGGTCCTGCCTCTGGCCACCACCACTTGGGATTTGGATTTCAACAAACAAATGTCATGGGTACGTGAGCATTCAGTCCATAATATACTATGATCTTATTGTTTTACCAGATATATTGAATTATATTTTATATAACATAAAATCCATCTATTTTATTCCTTTTAGTAACTTTACACAGTTGCAACCCTTGCCACAGATCCTCTCAGGACATTTTTATCCTCCCTAAGATCACTCATGTCCATGACTAGTGCTGCTTCAATGTGGCTCAGTGGTTAAGTGTCCCTGAGTTCAATTCCTAGTACCAAATTAATTAATTAATTTAATTAAATAAAAAATAAACAAAAAAAACATGCTTTTGGTGTTATAACTAAGGACACTTAAAGTCTCAAAGACATGTTCCTGTGTTATATTTCAAAGTTGATTACCTTAAAGTCTGTGAAGCATTTTAAGTTCATATTTGTGTATTAGTGTGAGATGAAGGTTCAGCTTCTAATCTACTAGATATCTAACTATTCCAGCACCATTGTTGAACAGGTTATCTTTCCCCCAAAATTTTCTTGGCCCCTTTCTCAATTTCAATCAACTGTAGCTCAAGGACTCATCTCTGGGCTCCTCTCTTCCACCGATCTGTCCTGGTGTCACCATGTTTTGGTGACTGGTTTTGCAGTACTGGAGGTGGGAAGGGGAAGTCCTCCAACTTCCTTTTCCAGCCTGTATGGGCTGTCCTGTGGGTTTTGTTGAGCATCGTATGTACTCGATGAGTTGCTTCTCTCTTTTTCCAGATTCTGTTTTGTCAGTTTCACTCCGATGTGTCTTAGATGGGAATCCCCTTGAGTTCGTCTTGTTAGGAATTCATTGAGCTTCTTGGAAGTACTGGTAAATGTTTTGCATCAAGTTTGGGATGCTTCTGGTCCTTGCTTCAATCACTCTTTTGCCCCTTCTCTTTCCTCTCCTTCTGGAACTCCCCTGGTGCTTCTGATGGCTGGTTCGGTGGTGTCCAAAAGTCTCTGAGCCACTTCTCATTTTCCTTCATTCTCTTTTCTGTCTGGTTTTCAGACTGGATAATTTCTAGTGCCCTAATTTCTAGTTGTCTCTGATTGCTTTCAGCAAATTCCCCTTGGTAAAAGGCTGCTTCTATGGAGTGAAGTCTGAGTTCAGGAAAAGATGAACCTCTGAATGAGAATCTCCTGGCCATGTTCAGACAGGTCAAATCATTGTGATTATCTGAGATCTGAGTGTTTGGGAAGCTACACACCATTCTGCTCTTTTGCTGGCTGCAAACTGCTGGTGGACACTGATTATGCAGCTGTTCGTTTTCTAAGCTCCTGCAGAGCTGCACAGGGGAGGCAGGAAAGGGCAAGTGACTATGGCCAAAGCTCTTGCTCCCAGATGCGGTCACTTTCTTCAGCAAATATTTCTCAGATTTTTTTTTTTTTTTTAATTTTGCAACCCTTTGATTAACTTTAGGGTTTTTAAAAGGCTGATTTTATTTTTATTTATTTTTTTGCCAGTGGTTCTGTTGCTTTTTGGGGGAATCTCTTTTTTTGGAAGATCTTACTTGGCAATTCCCACTGATATTCACTGATAGAATTTTGGTTATTATTTCAATGAATCAAAAGATAAATTTGGGAATAATTTGCATCTTGACAATACTGAGTCTTCTAATCCATGAATATTCTCTATTTAAATCTTCTTCAATGCATCCTGGACTTGCTTTGTACAACTCTAGTGCAGGTCCAGCACCTCTATAGCTAAGCATGTTGCTAGTGTTCTAAATATCTAATGTTGTAATGCCTTTGTAAAGGGTCTTTTTAGTTCACTTTTGATATTCTTTGTACACAATATTTAAAATGTGTATTTTTCTCATTTCCGTAAACTTTATAAATTCTCTAAATTCCAGGAATTTATTTATATGTATTTTGGAATTTTTAAATATATGATGATGTAATATTATTATAACTTCAGTTCTATGTTTACCACTTTGCCTTATTTTTTTCTTTTCTCTTTTGTCCTGGTTTGGAACTTGAGTATAATGTTGAATAAAAATAATTAAAATGAAATTTCTTGTCACATTATTGACCTTAGGGAGATCACTTTCAATATTTCCCCATTGAATACTGCTGGTCTTTTAAGTATAGCCCTAATCAGATTAAGAAAGTTTATTCCCAGTTAGCTAGGTTTATTCTCTCTCTCAATAATGGACTGGTATTAAATGTTACCAAACATTTTTTTCTGTAAATATCAAGATGCCAGTAAGACACTTTTGCCTTTATTTTCTTAGTGTGGGGAAATACATTAATTGATTTTTAAAGATTGAATTTCTGGAATAAATATACCTTGTTCTTGATTTATGGTACTTTTTATGCTGTATTGATTTATTTGCTTAGTTTTTATTTAGCATTTTTGTGTGTATGCTAATATGTACTCAGTTTGAATGTTCCTAAACGCTCTTACTTCAGAAAGTTCTTAATCCCCAAATTCCATACTTCCCACAAGTCTGTAAAAATTAATTTTTTTCTTGCCTGTCTTGTAATGATCTGGTCAGGCTCTGGTATTATGAAAAGATTTGGTGTTTTTTCTACTTTATTCTCTGAAAGGGTACATATAAAATTGCTGCAATACCTTTAAATTCATCAGTAGCTATTTAGAACCCAAATTTTGTTTTTATGGAAAGATTTTAAATTATGAAGTTAATTTCTTTTATTTATAAAAATTAAGACTGTCATTTCTGCCAATTTTATAAGTATTTTTGCCCTCAAGAAATATGTACCCCAAACTGCCCATTTCACCTAAACTTTTAAACTGATCGTTAATAATGTTCTATAATTATATATTTCTGTTATAGAATGTGTAGTGATGCCCCTTAAAAATTCCTGATGCTTATTATTTTCACCTTTTGATTGAAAATTAAAATTTCTATTTTCCAAATTCAAGAGAAAAGATGAATTTGGTACTAATTCCAAGCCATGATCAAGTAACTTCAAAACCGTTTTAAACTTGCCAGTTTAAAACTTGCCCGGTGACCCTTCAGCGCTTTGTGTCCTGGAAACCATCAGCCACATCCGCACTGCAGTGTACCCAGAGAAAGTTCTCTCGTCCCCAAAGCCCATTCTTATGGTTTGCACCTGGAATGTGCTGCAGAGGCCTTGGTTGTTGAAGTCTTGGCCTCCAACTGGTGGTGCTGGTGGAGGTGGTGAAAACTTGGACATGGTCCCTGAGGTGTGTCTTCAAAGGGCACAGTTTGTATCTAAACAGTCCGGCTCGCTCTGCTTCCTGGGTGCCGGGAGGGGAGCATGGGTCACATGCTCCCTGCCATGAGGTTCTGCCTGCCCACATCCCCAGAAACAAGGGAGCCCAGCAACAATGAACCGAACCTCTGAAACTGTAAGCCAAACAAGCTTTCTTCCTGCAAGCTGCTTTCTCAGGCATTTTGTCAACGCTAGCAGACACATCTGTATTCCCCCAAACTCTATAAAATCAGTTCTTTGCTTGTTGAGAGAGACGGTTGTTTGTCAGCACATCTCTATGCTGCCTAGCAAGAAGCAAACTCAGCCTTTGTTCCAACATTGGGATTGCTAGCCCCTCCACAGCTAGAGGCACTCTGTATTGGTTTGGAGACCCTTACTTGGTGGCATCCTCGGGACTCTCCCATTATCAGGAGCTCACTGAGGCCCTCTGCTTTACCCTGGCCATCCTCATCCTCTGTGAGCTAAGACATTCTCAACGGTGGCCTGAGTTCTGACCAGTTTTATGGAGGATTTAGAATGCAATAGCCACTGTGGGGAGCTTTGGACAAATTAAAAATAATAGATCAGAGGTAGCTCTAAAAGAGAGAAAGAACGCCAGCCATTCAACAGCTAGCTTTCTTTGAGTGATATTCTGAAGTCTCAAAACAACAGACTCTCAAGTATAAGGATTTTATACTAAAAGCCAAAAGCATAACTGTGTGCCTGGGAATGCCCTAGAGCCCCCTCTCTTGTCGTCCATCAGCTTCTTTACCCACTCATATTCTTTTCTGGCCTTCTATTTTTACCTCTTACCTCATTAACAAACTACCCTCCTCAGTGTATTACCCTCTGTTTAAAAAAAAAAAAAAGTATATAATCCAGTGCAGGGTTCAGACTAGCATATGCAAGGCCCTGAGGATGAGCTGAGAATTTCCTAAATCTCAGAAAAACAATCTACATCATGCAAGATTTTGTTAGGCACTTACTGCCCCAGACTTTGAGATCTGCTTCAGTGATTTTATTTCCTTCTTAGACCCTCGCAAGGGAAAATATGCTTCAAAGCCACAGAAAGGAAAAGCGCTCAAGAGAACTGGAATTCTCTGCTTACACATGATCACCAAGATAAAAAAAAGAAAAGACTTTAGAAGGTGTAAAACATAGGGAATGCTCTTTATTTTCCATAAAATCTGAAAGTTGTTTGGACAAAATTCAATGTTGTCAGGAAATAAAGGCAAATTAAGAAAAACTTTAAAAATAGACTCTCTGACATTTTAAAATAATGTTCTACATTGATGCAACAGTTTAGGTAAAGGAAGGCTTGTCTTTCTGTAAAATTTTGTGTCTAGCCTCAGAGGTGAAAGAGATCTAGGGAAAATGACTGGACAGTTGGCTCCAGTAGGGTGGTGAGTCTCAACCTCGGCCAAAGGACACTCTGCTGCTTCTCAGCAGAGCCTCAGGTGTCAGGGTGTGTCTCAAGACCTGGAGGGGTGCTGACGTGGCAGGTGCCAGGGAAAGGCTGCTGGAGGATGGGCTGGGGTTGGGCAGCTACGAGGATTGTTTGGGCCATGTCCCATCATTGGCTTCTCTGCTCTTGTTTGCATGCATGGATCTTGTAAAACAAGGGCCAGTCCACCCAAACCCAGCTCTGTCTGCAGAGCTGTCCATGTCGGAGGTGGGACAAGAAACAATGAGATGAATGAGAGGAAGAAGAATAGGAAGAGAGAACAGAAAGTGGGGAAGGGAGATGGATGGAGAGAGGGAGGGAGGGAGGGGGAGAGAGGGAGAGGGAAAAGAAGAGGAAGAGAAGGAAGCAGAGGTAGAAGCAGGTGTTGGTCAGCTTTCTGTTGCTGTGACAAAGTAACTGAGAATCAACTTAAAGGAGGAAAAGGTTATTTTGGCTCACAATTTCAGAAGTTTCAGTCCATGGTCACTTGACTATTGCTTTGGGCCTTTGGTGAGTAAGAACATCACTGCGGGGTCCAGGTGATGAAGCAGAAAGGAGGAGTGGGGTGGGAGGGAGGGAAGAGAGAGAACAAAGTTCCCAAGGACCCACTACTTTAAACTAGGTTCCATCTCCTACAATTTCCAAATCTCCCAATAGTCCATTCAGCCGGAAGCCCATCAAGGGTTAATCCATTGATGAGGTTAGAGCCCTCATGATCCAATCATTTCCAGAGCTCCACCTCTGAATGTTCCTGCCTTGGGGACAAAGACTTCAACACAGGAGCCTGTGTGTTCCAGATCCAAACTATAACAAATCAGAAGATGGAGGAGGCGGGGGAGGAGGAAGGGTGTGAGGAAAGGCAGGCAGGCAGGCCAGCCGTAACATTAATGCAGGCTCCTAACAGATTGAAAAGTTAGATCTACATTTAGAAGACTGAAATGCCAGCTGAAGAACAAGACGACTAGAATAAAGCAAAGAAGAATAAAGGTCAAGCCGACTGGGCACCCGCCTCGCTCGTGGGCCTCAGAGCAGGAAGAGCCTGGGTGCCTGGACCAGTTGCCCAAACGGGCCTCTCGGCGGGTCTTCCTTCTGTGGGGTCTGTTCCTCCTCATGTGTGGACAGTATCTCCTGGATGTAGGCTGCCAGTCAGGGGCTACTCGGCCCAGCTCCTTCTTGGGTGACGAGGTGGCATGAGCCACCTTGGGCGTGCCCTACCCTCTGCCCTCAGAACGCAGCCCCGGCTGTGACCTGCCCCTGAACGTGCTGGTTTTGCAGCCTGGGGGCCGCCCGCGTGCGTCAGGGAGGTGAGCCGCCGCCAGTGATCTCTAGCAGGGCTGCAGCCTTCCCGGCGTGAGGGAGTGTTTTGCCAGCCAGGCCACCCGTGTGGATGACTCTCTGGGGGCACGTGTCAGTGTTCCTACCTGCCTTGGCACCAGGACCTGAAGGTATCCTCTGAGGTGGGTGCTGGAGGGTCAGCGAGAGAAGTTGAGGAACAGGTCCTTGATTGCTAGGGCAGAATTCTATGAGGTGAACAACGTTGCCAGAAACGAAGTTGGAGAGAAAATACAACGTATTCAATAAGGAGAGAGGGATCCTGAAGAAGAAGAATCCATCGGAAATTCTGTTGTGCATAACATCTTGAGAAAGAGACTTTTTAATTTCCTTTTTGTTCTCCTTTTTAATCAGCTGGTAGGAGGACAGTATAGAACAGTGGTGTTTAGTCAGCTCTTCCACTGCCGTGACTAAAGACCTGACCAGGACAACTGTGAAGGAGGAGAGGTTTATTTAGGGGCTCATGGTCTCAGAGGCCTCCGTCCATAGACAGCGGCTCCATTCCTAGGGTCTTGAGGTGAGGCTGAACATCATGGCGGAGTGGGTGGAGGGAAGCAGCTCACACAGTAATCAGGAAGCAGAATATATACCCCAAAACTACACCCCAATTCCCAGTTCCTCCAGCCACACCCTACCACTTCAGTTACCACTCGGTTGATCCCTATCAGGTGATTACTGATTGAGTCAAGACTATAACCCAATCATTTCTCCCCTGAACCTTCTTTCTTTGTCTCACATGTGAGCTTTTGGGGGGACACCTCACATAACAATTGGTCAAGAGATGGAGCTTTTCTGGACTCAAATTCTATTTTACCACCGACTAACGGAATGATTTTGTGTAGTTACTTAACTTTCCTAGGCCTCAGTCCTCCCTTTGGTCACCTGGAATGATGGCAGGGCCTACTTACAAGATGCTGTGAACTAGACAAGCTGGTTCGTACGAAGTTCCTAGCACAATGCTGGGCACGTGAAACACTCAGGAAATGTGGTTCTCATTACTTTTACTGGTGAACCATCTCACACTCTGCCCTTCTGGGTAGATACACAGCACAACTTCAGGGGGTGCTGTCGCATCAATGCAACGTTGGTCAATGCAAATTGCATCTTGGAGTCAATGCAGACAGGCCTCTGGTTCTGCTCACCATGGTTCCGTGCCATCTGCATATGCATAGAGCTCCCTCTGTCTTTTGTGCCTTATCCCAGCCCCAACTCTGCTCTCTCATGTTCCTGTTGGACCTGTATGATCTGCCACCTACGTGAGGCATCTCCTGTTCTTTCTAACTGGGTCCACACCACTCGTTTTAAAAATCCAGTCTCAGAATCAGAAGCCAAAGTGAGAAAAAACAAACATATAAACAAAAAATTCTAGGGAAACAATTTGGTCATAAAATCACAGTGAATACAAAGGGAAGTTATCTAATTCTGTAGCAAAATCACCACTTACATTCTACTTCAATCCAACCAATGATGACTTCATAAGGGTGTCCCTGAATGACAGAGTGGATGCAGAGTGGCAGATGCAGATCCTAGCATCAAAACACCACTACTTCTAATGGCCTGCACAGGCCAAAGGCAGGATGTCAGAGCCACTCAAGGATCAGACAGATCTAAACACTGCATGGGAGACAGTGTGGAGGGGAGCTGCTAACAAGCCACAGAGTCGTTAGTCCCATCCAGGAAGTTGGTGGTCTTCCCCTAGCTTGCAGAGACTGGAATTTGGGACCATAGGACACCACAGTCCTACACCATTGGCTTCTCCTGGTGTGTGTTTGGTCTGATGCCACCAAGGCATGGGTTTTAGGAAGTGAGGACCAGCCAGGGTTTTGTGATTGAGCCCACTGGGGGCATATGTTGGATGCTGGTCATTATCTTATCGGCTCATATTTCTGAGGAACTAGGGGGACGTGTCTCAGTCTTGATGCCATGCATGATTGATCTGTATCTACTTTTACCTGAGGATGTGTTCACTGTGGATTTACTATGGACCAGAAACTGTGCTAGGTCCTGAGGGTACAGGGATAGGTAAATCAAAGACATAGTCTTCATCCTCCCTGAAGCTTCAGCCTATAAGAACTATGGATACTAAATAGTTAATTGCAAATATTATAACAGCTAAAGAACATCACACTTTTTATTTCATTTCCAGAAAACTCAGATCTAAATTTGTGGCTAGTGTGTAAGTCATTAGTGATTGCATATTTAGCTATATTCATGATTCCATTTCATATTCCCACCCTGTTTTGACTTTCTTCTTTCATTTTCATTTCTAAATTGAGTCATCTTGTAAGCTGTCTTAAATCTTGCCTGGGACAAAGCAAGCCATGTGTTTAAAAATAAGTACATAGAAAATTCAGTGAAAGCCTTTCAGGGGCTTTTGTTCCACTGGGTAGCTAAATGAGGATAGGATGCAGTATTTCCTCAGCTGAAAGGCAGATGGTGTGATTCGTATGTGCTGCCCAGCACTGTTCGCTAGTGACTGGATACTAATCTGGGAGAGGGAACAGGTCAGAGCTGTCTGTCACTGACTTCTCAGTACCGAGGGCATGCTTGGTGTGGAATAGGTGCTCCATAGATATTTGTTGGATGTTCAGGAAAGCCATAGAGCACTTTCTCACCTTCTCAACTTTGGTCCTAACAATTGTTCCTATGATGTCTGTATTAGGGTCACACTAGCTGCTAATTTATAGGCCTCAAAACACTTGGTGTCTTAAGTATAATACAAGCTTATCTCTGGTTTGTGTAACAGTGCGCTGTGGATGCTCCTGATTAGTGGTTGCGCCGCCTCAGGTAGCTATTTGGCACCCAGGCTCTACGCCCCTAAGGTCTTGCCGTTGTCTGCATTGGGTTGTGTAAAGGGGAATAGTGAAGGCAAGGCCACTCCTCCAGTCTTGGCCTGGACATGAACACGCTGCTTCTGTTCTGATTCTTTTGGTCTCATGGTTCCATGTAGATGTGAAGGGTTGCAGAGGCTGGAAAATGAAGGACTGGAAAGATCAGCTACTTCCTGATGATGGAGCTGTACTACGGGAGGGAGGCACATTTTAGAGTGGAGCCATCTCTGCACCAGCGTCAGCGCCTACTGTGCCCATTTTATATGTTGGAGAAAAGAACCAAATAAGATCAAAATTCCAAAACAGAGGGATGATTTCTTTATTTCTCAAATTGAGGCCCAGCAAGACTCTGACACCAAACATGGCAGATCAGGTCCAGAGGACAGGGGATTGCCTTGTCAGGGCCACAGACAGACTGTGCCGTATTCCTTAAGCCAACTCTGGAGAAGATGCATAGAAGCTGTGCTGTCCATACTCAGCTCACCTGTGTTTCTCTTGGCCTTGGTGAGGAGGCTCAACTTGGCCTTCAAGGCCCAACCTCCTTCGAGCCTTAGTTCTCAGTCTGCCTGCTCACACATCTGCTCACACTCTCCTGTTGGGACACTTCATGGGTCCCTTCCCTCCAGCTGCTTCTTCCGCTCCTTCTCCACCTGTTGGAACCTGCTCCTTCGTCACTGGCCACTTTGACCTTCTCTCAGGCTACTCTGATGTCCCCAGTCAGAATGAATTACCCTGCTTGCGACTCATCTAGCAGTCTGACTCAGTGGTCCAGACTTCTGTGGCTGCCTCTTATAAAGCTCATGCCGGCAAGGGACTAGCTCATTGAAATGCTTTTGGTTGACCCTTCACAAACACCATCTGCTTCCCATTTAGAGCTGATTGCTTTGGGCCTGGGTCTATTTGAGCCCATCAGCTCAGCTGTTTACTTGCTGGGGCATATATTGATCAGGTGACTGGACCAGCTGCAGACCAAATGGACCCTTCTGTCACTAGAGGATTTGATATGATTGTGGGCAAATGCAGACCTTGTGTCCTAGCTCAGCGCTCCTCAAATTGTATTGTGTTGACGAATCACGTGGGGACCTTGTTACCAGGGGACTCCAACATCAGAGCCGCAGGGGTGGGTGCTGTGACTGTGTTTCTAACGGGCTCCCAGGTCATGTAACCCTCACCATGCTGAGCAAGGACCTTATGATTTGTGAAGAATTTGCTTCAAGTGATTCAAACCTTGTTCTTTATGACCTTCTCTGCCTTTCCTGATGGCTTTATTCCCAGCCGTGTTCACTACAGATGTGTGCGTTGGAGAGAGGCGCAGGCCACCCACCTGGTGCTGTTCCACTGTCCTTCTGCAGCACCACAGGAGACCAGTGACCCTAGCAATGGGCGTGATCATGGGCGATGCAGCGAGCATGTCGGCTCCTCCCATCCTCACAGAAGTACAGCTGGGGGCCATTCCCATCTGATCTGGAAGGAGCCTGAACTTAGGACACGATACAATTTCCAAGGAGTACACAGGAAGTGCAGAGCTGCGATTTGAATGCTCTTGTGTGTGACATTAAAGAATGGAAAACTCACAGCACCCTGTCCAGCCTCGCCACCCCACCTGCCCTGCAGATGTTTCTCCATTCCGTGTGCTGATTCACTCCATTCCGTATGCTCTCCCGCCTGCCTCCCTCTCTCTCCCTCTCTCCCTCCACACACAGACATTTTGCACACAACCAAACTCCCCCACCTGCCCCCAGAACACACAGCCCCAGACAGATGCTTTGGATGCCCCCTCCAGATGCTTGATGTCAAGGCAGAATAAATATCTGATAAATAATTCCTCCCTGCCAGATGCCAAGTGCCCTCTCCCTCCCTCTCTGAATATTTTGATTGCAAGCGCAATCCTCCAGATGGCTCCCTGTGGACCCGATGGCCCCTTCTCACCTTCTCTCATCAAGGTTCAGACCCCTGATGGACTCGTTACCCAGAATAACTGCCCCGTGGGGTGATTTGCTCCTGCTTGAACATCCCCACCTGCTAAGCCAGGCCTGGAGTTTCTGTTTCTCTGGGGAGTTTTCTATCTGGGTTGGTGCTGTTCAACATGAAGTCCTCTCTCCTCGGGAGTGAAGGTTAGCTTCCTCACGCATTTAATCTTCCCAAGTAGGAAAAAGTAAAGCACGGTGATGGGTTTAGCCATTCGCCTTGGTGATGACTAGCCTGCTATGATTTTAAAGGGAGACGATGACAACAATCAGGAGAAAGCAGCAGAAGTGCACGAGCACAGGCTGTGTATCCCTGATCCCAAACCCAGGAGCTCTAAATTCCAGAACTTTCTGAGTACTGACATGGTGCCATAACTGGAAAATTCCATACCTGATTTTGTGAGATGGCACAGTCAGAATATGAAATTATTAAAAGTTTCGTATGAATACCTTCAGGTCACATGTATCAGGCATACATGAAACACAAATGAATTTCATGTTTAGACTTGTAGCCTGTCCCTAGGATATCTTATTATACATACATGTGAAATAGTCCCAAATTTTGAAAAAATAATTGAAATCTTTGCTTCTGGTTCCAAGCATTTAGGATGAAGGATATTCAACCTGTACTACTAATGAAAACATGAGCAAATTCCTTAATTTTGTTGTGCTTCATCATTGATAATGCTCTTTCAGATAAGTTGTTATCACTGTTGCTGTTATTGTTGTTATCTTGGAATAACCCAGAGAAGTTCCCTGGACAGATGCCAATCAGACAGTTTTGCAGATGCACATTGTGTGTGGACCCTAGGCAGCCCCAGGGTGGAGACAGGAAGGACTTATCAAAGAAGGCTGCGTCTGAGTTTCACCTCTGCTGCTTACTGGTTGAGAGTCTGAGTACAACATGGAACCCCTCCAAACTCAGCTTCCTTGTCCCCAAATGGGGAAACTCATATTACTCTTTGCCTGAATGAAACGATATAAGAAACATATCTAAAATGTGTGGACTACAGTAGCAGTAAGAGATGACCACCAGTGTGTCTGGCGGGTGACTCTCCATCAGCATTCCATCCTCACCAGAGGAAGGTGGGGAGAGAGGATCACTCCTGTCCCTGCATCTGGATACCCCCACGTGCAAATGTAACCTCAGCCTCCCCACGGCATCTCCTCTGGGCTCCGTCCCTAAGAGCATCTTCAGTCTGAAGATCTGAAGGAGCATCTGTTCCTCCAAACCACAGTAGGTAGTGAGATCTTGGAGCCATACGACTGTTGCCAGCTAGCCCCCCGGAAAGGGAAGGGGGATCGTGTGCTCTGGAGCTCTCAGATGGGCACACATGCTTCCCCATGACTGACATGGGTCTACCTCTTGAGCGGCATCCGTTAGGCTTCCTTTCACGCTTCGCTCCTGCTCAGTTGCTCAGCTCGCTGTGTTCTGCTGGTTCGTGGTGTCCCCGTGCTCACTCATGACATGTCCTTGCTCTTTGGCCTTCTCTGCTGCTTGAAAAGCTCTTTGGCTCCTAACACCCAGGTCCAGCATTTCTCCTCTGTGGTCGTCCTTGGAGCCTTCCTTGGAAATGAAGCCAGTTTTTCTTTGAGTACCTTGTATCACGGCCCTTAGGAATAACTTTTTTTTTTTTGGCTATAATTTGCATATCTTAGTATCTCCTGGGCAAGGTCTTCCTAAAAGAGGGAGTGTGCCTTGTTTAACTTCTAGGATAGAGGAAGTCACTGGATGCTGCTTGTTGAATGAATCGTAAGTGATCGCAGCCAATAGATGAAGATTTGAGAACATCCTACGGGAAGAAAGGACCACCAACAGTGCCAAGGTGACCACCAAACAGGTTGGGTTCGGGCAGAGATGTGCACAGGAAGCGTTCAGAGTGGTGATCAGAGACGGCGAGCCAGGCAGCCACACAGCAGGCCAGAGCGGTGGAGGGAGGGGCTGTTTCCCCCTGGCACGCTACGCAGTGCACTTCTCTAACCAGTGATAAGTAAACTCAGTGAGCTGATAATTGGTCAGGGATCAAAACATCAAAGCAATGGAGTTCCTGTGATTCTCAGGGCTCCCTGGCAAGTCTGAAGAACTGGCCTTGTTCTGAAGTCAGCAGAGGGCTATTTTCTCCCGTCAGGTTGAAAGGGTAGCACACCTTGTGGTCTCTGGGCCTGCAGGTAGTGGGCCTTTCCAGCCTTGTCCTGGTGGTTGGAGCTGGCTCACTGTCCACAGTTTCTCCCTGCTTGTGGAAACCCAGCGAGATGAGATGGCGGGAGTGTTTCTCTAGTGATCACCGAGGACTGAAGGACTGGGAATCTCAGTGCCTATCATCTAAGGCGTGGATATGCAGGAAGAAAGGAAAGCTCATTCTTACCCGCTAGGTTTACAAATATGCCAGGCAACCTGGTTTTGGTGTCCGAATTTTGAGGACTAAAATAGTATCAATACCTCCCTTACTTGGTCAAAACCACCTTGGGAAACAGTTGGGAAGTTGAAGGGTTTTAGCGATTTTATCTTGGAGGTCACAAAAAAAGTCATTGGTTGGCAAGATTTTTTGGTTGGGGGTGTTGACTTTATTTGCTATGAAATAATCAGATTTCATTTTTATATGTTGGTTTGGATGCATCTGCAACTGAAACTACAAGAGGTAAATGTTAAGCCATCCCTTTCAGCTTCATGAATTCAATTAATTCAATAAATGTTTATTGTGCAGCTATTATATGCTGGGCACTATATTAAGTGCTGATGATTTGGTAACAAACTTTTACCAAAGGGTCTTAACTGGAATCAGCTATTTCAAGTTCAAAAACATTGAGGAGATTTATGCATTTAAAGAATCAATCAAAAACTACTTTCTGGGTATTTGCTGTGTTTGGTGTTCTGTTAGGTAGTGAGGATAACCTGGCAGACTGGGTCCTGGAGGCAGAGGCGCAGCAGACCATGGGGCAGCACAAAGGGGAAAGAGGCAAACTCACATGATGGAGGAGAAAAGCAGGCTTTAGAGAAAAGGAAGGCAGGCTCGCTTTAGATTTGACCATCTTTAAAGACCTCTGAGAAAGTGGTAATTAGACTCATATCAAAAGCTGAGAGGGCTGCAGCCGGGGAAGAGGCCAGCGAGTGCTCACAGGTGGGAGCAGGAGAGAGCTGGGACCCTCAGGAGGCTACCGAGTCAGGCGTAACTGGACAGGGGCAGTCAGTGACCTCCTGACCAACTGAATGGCCCCGTGGCTGCGCTGTGTGCCTGTTTTCTGTTGTCCTGAAACAACTTACCACTGACTTTGTGGCTTAATACCACACACTATCTTTTCTCTGGAGGGTCTGGAGATCAGGAATCTGCAGTTTCCCTGATTCAAGCCAGACTAGGCAGTGCCAGTTTCCTGGGCGGGCTCGGGGAGAGCCACGCCTTCTCCAGCTCTGGCTGGCAGCCGACATGCTGGTTCGTGGCCTCTCCTCCGGCAGCAACACCTGCCGCTGTCCCCACGACACCTCTTCTCCAGGCAATCTTGCCCTGCTTCCCTCTCGCGAGGACGCTTGTGGTCATATTTAGGGCCCACCCGGGTAACTGGGTCCAACCCCCATCTCAAGATCCTGATTTCAAGTCCCGTCTGGAAAGTCACTTTTTCCTTTCCATATGAGTGACACTCACAAGTTCCAAGTCTTAGGAGGGAGAAGTCCTGGGGTCATTGTTCAGCCTGCCACACGCAGGTCCAGCCATGGCTTCTGTGACTGCTGCGTCCGCTTGCAGTCACTCTTTGGACTGAGTCTTACCTCAGTGTGAAATTCTCCAACCACACAGCACAGAGTTCAGGTGCAGTTGACAAGAGCAGAGGGAGTTAAGAAACCTTGGCGCCTCGAACCAAAGAGTGGAAGCCATTGGATAAATGCTTTTCCGTGCCCACCCGTGGCTGGAGAATTCTGTCATGCCATGTCCATCATCCCAGTGAGACTGCCCATTTGTCCAGGGCAGTTCTGGCCTGGACCTGGTATCTTTCCAGGGATCTTCCTTCCTTCTCTGTCTTGCCCTCCTCAGTCTCCCCGGCTTGCTCTGTAGCCATATGTCCCAAATAATAAACCCAAATGCTCCTGGATTCAGGCTCTGCTTTTTGAGGGTACTGGAAATTCCCCTAGAAAGCAGATCTTCAGGGTCACTGAGTGGTGACGTTTGCTGGACTGTGGAGAGCGCCTAGCATGCTGAAGTCCCGGATGACCACGAGTCTCGGCAGGGGAGAGTGAGCCACTGCCCCGTGAGGATACAGTAGCACCGGGGCCTGAGTGCCACGGGGCAGGGATGATCAGAAGGATTGACGACTGGCTGCTCTGGATGCTTCTAGAAGTCAAATGACAGGTTAAGGTCAGCCATCAACTCATGGCACCGTGTAGAGGCAAATGCTTGCACAGCAGGGTTTGAGGATCCTCGGCAGCGTCAGGGAAGACAGGCTGGCCCAGGATCTCACAGCAAGGGCCTCAGAGCTGCAGGCGAGACTTGTGCATGGCCTCCAGAGGTCTCAGTGTCAGAAGCAGGCCCTGGTAAGGAGTGAGCTCCTGAGGCCTGGGATAGGACGTGTCAGCGAGTGTCTGCTGTGGTGTGGATGTGACGTGTCCCCCAACATTCAGGTGTGAGACGGTGCAGGGAGGTTCAGAGGAGAAATGATTGGATTTGAGGGCCTTTACCCAATCAGAGGGTTAATCCCCTATGGGTGTGTGGTGGGTGTGGCAGGAGGAGGTGGGCATTGGGGCGTGGCTTTGGGCATATATTTGTGTCTGGCAAGTGGACTCTCCCTCCCCCTGTCCCTCTCCCCTTCCTCTCCCCTCCCCTCCCCCTCTCCCTCCCCCCGCTCCTTCCTGATGACGTGAGCTGCTTCCCTCTGCCACATTCTCCCACCATGACGCTCTGCCTCGCCTCAAGCCCTGAGGAATGGAGCTGGCGAAGGCTCATAGAGTACGGACTAAGCCTCTGAAACCGTGAGCCCTCAAATAAACCTTTTCTCCTCTCCAACTGTGCTGGTCAGGTCCTTATTCACAGCCATGAGAAAGCTGACTAAAACAGTGTCCCAGGTTGGCAGCACCCCCCCTCAGCTGGGAGGAGGAAGGAGCTGCCCTTGTCTAGAGACCTGGGAAGAGGTTCCATCTGAGGCAGATGGCTTGGGACGTGATGGCCGTCCTCTTCGAGAGCTGCGGCTTCCTTCCCATGGGCTCCTCCCCTGCAGAGCCAGCCTCAGAGGTCTGAGGGAGGGATGCAGAGCCTGCCCTTAAGCCACCGCAGCATCTGAATGAGGGGCTGGGACCACAGCAGCATGGGGGTGGCTCTCGGTGCTCCAGCCTCAACAACACGCAGCGTGCTTGGAGGGAGGAGATTCATCAGTGCAGGACGCTCCTGCCACTCTAGATTTAATGTCGTGGTAAGGACGCCTTGGAGCCAATCCCAATTCTGTGGGACAATCCCCTGAGACTTGGAAACAAGGATGGCTTCATGGAATGGAGATGCCACAGTCACCTTTGCAGAGAAATGAGGAGGGGGAAGGTGAGAGAGAAGGGAATAGTAGACTGTAGGCATCACGTGAGACCAGAGAGGATGTAGGCAATCGTGTCCCCGGTGAGGTGCACAGGACACACTGTCACCCGGTCAATCAGAATATCCTGTGCACTGCTCATGATGGATCTGCCAAGCTCAGTGGTGACATTGCGGGGTGGCACCCTGGATCAGGGCATGACCAGAGCCAACTGTCAACTCTTAACCAGCAGGATCAGGAGGACATAGTCACTCTAAGGGCACAGCCAGGCCAGGGGGACAACCAGGGTGCTTGGACTTACACCATCTACAGCAATGGCCGGAGGACCAGGATGTTCCAACAGCAGTGGAGATGGACGGGTGGCCTGCGAGGTCTTAGCTTGTTCCATCTAACTGGAAAAGAAACCCAGAGCTGACGAGGAGAGGGCTGAAGTCACAGGTAGCCTTGAAGACCTCGTGACTGCTACCCTGTTTCCACACTGGAGATGGTTCTCAGACCCAGAACTCATTGTCTCAAGGTGACAAAGTTCCCTCCAGGAACCCTGCAGAACCTTAGCAAGCAGGTGACACCCCCCTCGCTCCCCGAGAGCACTTTGGCCACTGACCAAAGGAGCCACGAGCTGGAGAAACCAGGCCTGCCAGATCCCCTCCCGCCGGCTGATGAGGCGGGAACACAGCTTTCTTGATGGACAGCATGAGAGAGGAGGGTGTGAGCCCAACAGGGACGGCTGCCATACCGCAGTCCCGTTCGTGGGGCCTCAGGTGACACGAGGTACTGGTGTGCCTGCCCCTGTGGCCTGTCCTACACATGCTGTCCTCTCCCGTGGGTGTGCGTGCACACGTGCACATACACACACAAAACGCCTTTTCCATCGTAAGTAAGCGCTCATGATGCAACATGACTGTAAATCTCGCACTTTGAAGTGTGACAGCAAACCCAGAATGAATTTCTTTTCTTCATAATTTCACAAATAGAAGACTCATTCTTGCTGTAGATCTTAGCAACCTCAGCATATAACTTATTTTCCTTCCTCATTAAATCAAGACCTTTTGCCACACATGGTGGTAAATGCCTGTAATACTAGTGGCTTAGGAGACTGAGAAGAAGGACTGCAAGTTTGAGGCCAGTCACAGCAATTTAGTGAGACCTTCTCAAATTAAAAATCTAAAAGGCCAGGGGACAAAGCTCAGTGGTAAAGTGCCCCTGGGTTCAAAAAAAAAAAAAAAAGAAAAAAAAAAAACCTTCACCTTTTGCTTAAGGGAACACCGTAGTCTTTCTTTGACATAGCTGGTGTCATTACTCTTGTGTTTTGGGGCCATGACTAAGTAAATAAGGGTTACTGAAAACAAGTCCTGCTAAATAACCACAGTCAATCTGATATCTGAAATGATTACTCAGGACTAACGGGTGGGGAGCATATGCAACATGGATACATTGAACAAAGTGACGATTCCTGTAGTGTTACATGAAGCAGGAGAGACAAGCTCTCATGATGCTAGTTAGAATATCTCCCAGTTTAAAACTTATGAATCATCTATTTTCAATAATTTGTACTTATTCTCTGTTGACCACAGTTGATCACAGATAGCTGAAACCACAGAAAGTGAGCCCATGAAGAATGGGGGCAGGGCCTTCTGTATACTTAGACTCTGGTCTAGATGGTGAGTGTCTAGGATGGAGCAATGCACACCAGAAAACCTGAGGAAGAAGCGCATGGGGAGTTTTGGAAGCATGTGCAAAATGTGATGCTCTGTCCCTAATGCCTGCCTGAGGGCACCCACAGTGGAGAAGGACCTCAACAACCCAAGGACAGGAGGACTCCGTCTTTTGACCATTCCACTGTCCCATCACCACTGAAGAGTGTATGTTTTGTTTGTTGTTTGTGTCTGGACACACACGCAGGTCAGGGATGTTTGTCTGTCTTGTTCTTGCTATTTTCAGTAATACCTAGAACAGAGTTGAGCACATAGTAGATGTTTGATAAATGTTTGTCAAAATTAAGTACAATATGCATGTATCATTTGCATATCTGATTTTTTCTTAGCATAGATTTTTAGAAATATATCAGTGAATTATTTTAAAGCATAGAATTTATTTTAATCAATTTATTTAAAATGTAGTGTGTGCCCAGCTTATCCCAGATAACAAGGATAATAGTCAAGAACTAACAGACAAAAATCGCTCGCTGTGCCTTATGTCGTAGGGAGTCAGTGAAACATGGCACCTGTCTGTCTGGGCGTTAACTCTTGTAAGAACGTGCAGATTAGTGTGCTTGTTCCTGCCCCGACTTGTGCTTCTGTCGGAGTTTCCAACTCTTCGTCCTTCCTCCTCAGCAGCCCTGACTTGTAAACATTTTCTGACTGGATAGGTGAAAGAATGCTCTCACTGTTTGTTATTATTTATGGAATTGAACATTCATTAGCTATTTGATCTTTTTCTCTCTGCTAGTATTACTTACTCATTTTCCAATTAGAGATTCATTCCTTTTAATGATCTCTTTAAATAAAAATATTAAACACTAGTGTGAAGAATTTATTAGGTGTGTGTTGTGTTCAGCTTTATTACTGCCCTTTAAATTTTGCAGGCTTTTCTGTTCTGTCGATGTTTGTTTATACCTTAGGCGGGCTCTCTGTCAGAGTTCTAATTTGTGGCTGCTTCTGTTGCTGTATGCTGAGAAAGTCTGTCTGCTTCCGTAGAGCAATAAATACTCTGAAGTTTGCCCCTAGTTTGTCTATATGTCTAAATCATTAATCTAAAAATGATTTATTTTGCTGTGTGGTGGTGGGAATCTTGATTTTTTTTTAAAGCCAAAGCCATTTTTTTACACTGTACCTTGAATATCTATTGTTCCTTAATTATTTGTTACCCATCTTTTCAAATAGGCTAATTCTTATGTGCACACAAAGGTCTATTTCTGATCTATGTGCTGTTTCACTGACGTTGTTGATTAGCCCAGAGTCAGTTATATGTTGATTGACTTTAAAAAAGAATGCCTTCACTGAGATGTAATTCACATACCTTGAGAGTCACCTTCTAAAATGCACAGCACAGTTGTTTTCGCTGTGCACCCGTCACCACTGATTTGAGATGAGAGCATTTTTGTCAGCCTCAAAGTGCACCCATGCCCGTCAGCAGCTCCCACCCACTCCTTTCTCAGCTGCTCCTGGGACCTCTCTTCTGCTCTCTCTGTGCATTTGCCTACCTGGGAGTTTCACATATGGGAAGTCGCAGAGTATGTGACTTTGTTTCAGGTTTCTTTTCATTTAACATCATGTTTCAAGGTCCATCTTTGTTACAGGAAGTATCAGCACTTCATTTTTTACTGTCAAATAATATTCCATTACATGACTTTATGACATTTTGCTTATCCATCCATCAGTTAGTGGACATTTGAGTTGCTTCCACTTCTTGGCTATTATGAATAATATTACTATTGTATCTGTCTGTAAGTTTTTATGTGGACATGTTTTCATTCTTCTTTGGTGTATACCGAGGAGTGTAATTTCCGGGTAACTCTATACGTGGTTTTTGAGAACTGCCAAACCCTTTTGCTCAGTGGCTGAGATATTTTCCACCACCCAGCACTGTGTAAAGACTGACCCTTATTTAAAGTCTTCTGTGCATCTATTTTACCTCTTCTTAAATTTCATTTTTCCCCAAACATTTAAGAAATTCGCTTTCATTTTCTAAGACTTTCACATTTATTTTAATACACTATTGTGTTCCTATTGGTTTCAAAATGAGAGTGTTTACCTAGCTTGCTATTGAAAATAAGTATTCAGAACTATAATTTTACTTGTTTCATGATTTGTACAAGGTATGTTTTTCTCACTGCTAATAATCAGGACACTTGTAACTATTTTGCATTTTCTCTTTGACTCAAATAATTTACAGGGGTGTATGTATCTTGGGGTGTTGGTGGTGGTAGCGTGTGAGGTTGTTTAAAGATTTCTTTAAAGGTGAATGAGCAGGGTAAACGCGTCTAATGCACTTGGCACAGTGCCAGGCACTAAGGGCCACTATCCGTAGTGGACTCTTTATTCTCTCTTTCTAGAATCTTTGTGACTATTTGAGCCTCCCTAAACGGTGTGATTTTTATTGATCTTGTAACTTTTAAAGGGCCAGGTATATTTCTGAGAATTCCCTGGCATCACGCTTCCTGGAATGCAGGTGCCTTTTGAGCTGAAGACGGGGAAGGATTCCGTCCTCCTCCACCTTCTTCTTCTTTTAAAATCACAAGGTCATTTCTGCTTTTCTGTTCTGCAATTAGCAGTACTCATGATTTAAGACTTTGTCTTATATACACCAAACTTTCTTCAATTATTTTCATTTCCTTTCTCTCTATCCAGAGATGACATCTAGAGCAGGTTCTCTGCATTTTAAATTTGCTGCAGTGAGATTTCTGTTTCCCTGCCTTGACAGACTGATTTGATTATTGTTGCATTTTTTTTTTTAAAGTTTTGTGGCAGGTTTTACTGATTGGAGTGAATTTTCTTCTTTCCCGGGGCTCCTTGCTTTTGTTTTTTAAAAGGTGTTCCCTTGTATATCACTGATGAAACCGAGCAATGTGCGTCATCTAGCTTTTGCCGCATTGAGAAATAAAGCCTGCATAGCTTAACGACGTCTGTGAGCATGCTCGCTTCTCACTCTGCTGTGTGTTACTCGGGCTCTTCTGCAGGTGGCCCACGTCTGCTCCCACGTCGGGAGCGCTGGTCTAAGGGCACCCTCAGCTGCGACGTGCTGAGCCTTGGTAGGCAACACGTTTGTTCAGATCTCACTGGTCAAAGTGAAGTCGGAGGCCAGCCCTGAGTTGAACGTGCCTCCACGGGGCAAGGGTAGAGGGCGCAGGGTAACGTGGTCATGTCCGCAAGCTCTGTGTAGTCAGCATTTTCTCTATTTCTGTCAACAAAGGACCCTTAGATGCCTGCTTGCTCTGGCTCACTGGGCTAACCCCCAGGATCTCCTCCTTAAGCGATCTTTCGTGTTGGCTTTGGACTCTTTAGCAGCTTTTTGGTGAGGAAGATCTTGGTAGGCATAGTCTTTACCCCCAGTCTGGCCTCCGCCCGGTCGGCTCTATCATGAGAAGGGGTGCATGTCAGGTCAAGGCCGGCTCCCCTCCGGTCCCCTCTGGTTCCCTGGCTGCCTGCTAGTGGCCAAGTGCATGGGAATCAATTGTGTTTTCAATCAAATTTCGCTTGAGGGGAGTGTAAATCCCACCAGTCCTCCGGGAAGGCTTGATTACGTTCTTCGGTCGTGGAAGTTGGCTCTTTCTTCATGGGGACTTCAATAGAGCCTTATCTGTGAGCGCGATGCAGGGCTAAACTGAGAGTTTGAAAAACAATATGAATGAAATTTACATTAAATAAATTATCGTATTTAACATACGTTCTTGTAGGATTTTGTAAGGATTAGATAAATCAATGTCTGTAGAGCAGGGAGCACAGCCCCTGGCTCACAGTAGTCATGGTGCACGTGTTAATTCCTATCCAGCTTCTGGGTGAAAAAATACACAGACGATGGATATTCTCGGCTGAACTGCAGACGCTGGGCCACTGAACAGGAGTTTAGCAGAGGGGGTGTAAGACATGGAGGTGAAGCGGGCAGCCCTGGGGGAGTGAGCACCCGACCCTGGGGGCCTTGCTGAAGGAGGTGGAGAGAAGACAGACATCAGAGATGGCCTGGGATAGATGGCTTTTCAGGTCGCTGCCCAACTTGTGATTTTGTACTTTTAAAAAAAGCAAAACATTTGGCAAATTATTTAGTATTTTAGTCAGTTCATGTATAGAAACATTTTTATTAAGTTTCTCCTTTGATAAGATATTTTGTGGAGGCTGAATAAGAGATGTGGGGGAATATGCTATTTGGAGTTACAAAAAATTTGCTGTCATTTACAGATAAATACATGGAATTGGAGAATATCATGCTAAGTGAAATAAGCCAATCCCCAAAAAACCAAAGGCTGAATGTTCTCCCTGATAAGTGGATAATGATATATAATGGGGGTGGGGGCGTGGGGGTGAGAGAAGAATGGAGGAACTTTAGATTATGTAGAGGGAAATGAGGGGGGGTATGAAAAATGGTGGACTGAGAAACACATCGTTACCCTATGTACATGTATGATTACACAAATGGTGTGAATCTACATTGTGCACAACCATAGAAACGAAATGATGTAACCCATTTGTGTACAATGAATAAAACTGCAGTCTGTAAAAATAAAAAAAATTTAAAAAATAAAAAATGAATTTGCTGTTCTTTGGGACTGGCTTATTTTGCTTAGCATGATATTTTCCAGCTCCATCCTACTGGCAAATACTGTAATTTCATTTTTCTACAAGGCTGTGTAATATTCTGGGAGTGAAGAGAGGGGAAGGGGTGTGGGGGTAGGAAAGACATTAGAATAAATAGGACATTATTACCCCATGTACATATATGATTACATGACCAGTGTACACAATCCATCTTTCTTCCATTCTTTTCTTACCTACCCACCCCATGTACCATCATCCACTTATCAGAGAAATCATTCAGCCTTTGATTTTTTAGGAATTGGCTTATTTCACTTCGCATGATATTCTCCAGCTCCATCCATTTACCTGAAAATGCCATAATTTATTCTTCTTTATGGCTGAATAATATTCCATTGTGTATATATACCAGTTTCTTTATTCATTCATCTATTGAAGGACATCTAAGTTGGTTCCACAATCTACTTATTGTGAATTGAACTGCTATAAACATTGATGTGGCATGCTGATTTTAAGTCCTTTGGCTATAGGCCAAGTAGTGGGATAGTTGGGTGAAATGGTGGTACCATTCCAAGTTTTCTAAGGAAACTACATACTGCTTTCCAGAGTGGTCGCACCATACCACCAGGAATGTATGAGTGTACCTTTTTCCCTACATCCTCGTCAACACCTATTGTAGCTTGCATTCTTGATAATCGTCATTCTAATTAGGGTGAGATGCAATCTTAGGGTGGTTTTGATTTGCATTTCTCTTATTACTAGAGATGTTGAACATTTTTTCATATATCTGTTGATTGCTTGTAGATCTTCTGTGAAGTGTCTTCTCATTTCCTTAGCACATTTATTGATTGGGTTATTTGTTTTCTTGGTGTAAAGTTTTTGAGTTCTTTATAGATTCTGGAAATTAGTGCTCTATCTGAAGTATGTGTGGCAAAGATTTTCTCCCACTCTGTAGGCTCTCTCTTCACATTGCTGATTATTTCCTTTGCTGAGAAAAAGCTTTTTAGTTTGAATCTATCCTGATTATTGATTCCTGCTTTTATTTCTTGTGCTTGGGGAGTCATGTTAAGGAAGTCTGGTCTTAAGCTGACATGATGGAGATTTGAACCTACTTTTTCTTCTATTAGGTGCAGGGTCTCTGGTCTGATTCCAAGGTCCTTGATCCATTTTGTGCAGGGTGAGAGATAGGGGTTTAGTTCCATTCTGCTGCATATGGATTTCCAGTTTTCCTAGCATTATTTGTTGAACAGGCTATCTTCTCTCCATTGTATGTTCTTTGCACCTTTGTCTAGTATGAGATGACTGTATTTATGTGGGTTTGTCTCTATGTCCTCTATTATGTACTATTGGTCTACCTGTCTACTTTGGTGTCAATACCATGCTGTTTTTGTTACTATTACTCTGTAGTATAGTCGAAGGTCTGACATTGTAATACCTCCTGCTTCACTCTTCCTGTTAAGGATTGCTTTAGTTATTCTGGGTCTCTTATTCTTCCAAATGAATTTCATGATTTCTTTCTCTATTTCTATGAGGAATGTCATTGGGATTTTAATAGGAATTGCATTGAATTTGTAGATGGTTGTAGTTTTCTTAATTTCTCTTTCAGAGGGTTCATCACTTATGAATAAAAATGCATTAAATTTATGAGTGTTGATTTTACATCCTGCTACTTTGCTGAATTCATTTTTGAGTTCTAGAAGTTTTCTGGTGGAATTTTTTGGCTCCTCTAAATACAGAATCATGTCATCAGCAAATAGTGATAGTTTGAGTTCTTCTTTTCTTATTTGTATTCCTTTAATTTCTTTGGTCTAATTGCTGTGGCTAGAGTTTCAAGGATGATGTTGAATAGAAGTGGTGAAAGAGGGCTTCCCTGTCTTGTTCCAGTTTTTAGGGGGAATGCTTTCAGTTTTTCTCCATTAAGAATGATGTTGCCTGTGGGCTTAACTTAGACAGCCTTTACAATATTAAGGTATGTTCCCACTATCCCTATTTTTCTCAGTGTTTTCAGCATGAAGGGATGCTGTATTTTATCAAATGCCTTTTTTGCATCTATTGAAATGATCATGTGATTCTTAACTTTAAGTTTGTTGATGTGGTGAATTACATTTATTGATTTCCGGATGTTGAACCAACCTTGCATCCCTGGGATAAAACCCACTTGATCGTGGTGCACTTTCTTTTAAATATATTTTTGTATGCGGTTTGCTAAAATTTTGTTAAGAATTTTTGCATCTATGTTTTGCATCTATGAAGTTTTCTTTCCTTGATGTGTCTTTGTCTGGTTTTGGTTTCAGGATGATAATTAGCTTCATAGAGTGAGTTTGGAAGAGTTCCCTCCTCTTCTATTTCATGAAATACTTTGAGGAGCATTTGAATGAGTTCTTCTTTGAAGGTCTTATAGAATTCAACTGAGAATCCATCTGGTCCTGGACTTTTCTTGGTTGGTAGGCTTTTGATGACTATTTCTATTTCATTGCTTGAAATCGATCTATTTAAATTGTGTATGTCTTTCATATTCAGTTTGGGTGGATCATATGTCTCTAGAAACCTGTCAATGTCTTTAAGATTTTCTATTTTGTTGGAGTATAGATTTTCAAAATGGCTTCTAATTATGTTTTTTATTTCAACAGTGTCTATTGTGATATTTCCTTTTTCATCATGAATTTTAGTAATTTGAGTTTTCTCTCTTCTCTTTATTTGTGTGGCTAAGGGTTTATCAATTTTTTTTGTCAAAGAACCAACTTTTTGTTTTGTCAAATTTTTGAATTGTTTCTTTTGTTTCAATTTCATTGATTTTAGCTCTTGGGAATGGAAACTCCTGATTTTTTACTGAATCTGTGTGTGTGGTATGTTTTTTTCCCATCCTTTCACCTTTAATCTGTGGGTATCTTTTTCTATGAGACGAGTCTCTTGGAGGTAGCATATTATTGGGTCTTTCTTTTTAATACAATCTGCCAGCCTATGTCTTTTGATTGATGAGTTTAGGCCATTAGCATTCAGGGTAATTATTGAGATATGACTTGTATTCCAGGTAATTTTGGCTTATTTTTGGCTTTTAACCTGACTTGGTTTCTCCTTTATTTGACTATTCCTTTAGGGCAGTTCCTCCCTTTGCTGATTTACATTATTGTGTTTCATTTATTCCTTATCAAATATTTTGCTGAGAATGTTCTGTAGTGCCAGCTTTCTATTTGTAAATTCTTTTAGCTTTTGTTTATCATGGAAGGATTTTATTTTGTCATCAAATCTGAAGATAAGTTTTGCTGGGTATAAGATTCTTTATTGGCATTCATTTTCTTTCAGAGTTTGAAATATGTTGTTCTAGGCCCTTCTAGCTTTTAGGGTCGGTGCTGAGAAATCTGCTGATAATTGGTTTCCCCTTATACGTAATCTGACACTTTTCTCTCACGACCTTTAAAATTCTATTTTTGTTTTGTATGTTAGGTATTTTTGTTATAATGTGCCTTGGTATGGATCTGTTGTAATTTTGTACATTTGGTGTCCTGTAAACCTCTTGTAGTTGATTTTCCATTTCATTCTTCAGATTTGGGAAATTTTCTGATATTATTTCATTGAGTGGATTATTCATTAATTTGGTTTGTATCTCTGTGCCTTCTCAATCTCAATAATTCTTAAGTTTATTCTTTTCATGATATCTCATAATTTTTGGAGGTTCTGTTCATGATTCCTTACCATCTTCTCTGTTTGGTCAAGTTTGTTTTCAAGATTAAATATTTTGTCTTCATTGTCTGAGGTTCTGTCTTCCAAGTGATCTAGTCTGTCGTTTATGCTTTCTATTGAGTTTTTAATTTGGTTTGTTGTTTCCTTCATTTCAAGGACTTCTGTTTGTTTTTTCTTTCCCAGAATCTCTCTCTCTCTCTATTGAAATGATCTTTTGCTTCCTGCATTTGTTCTTTTAACTGTTTATTGAAGTGATCATTCATTACCTGCACTTACTCTCTTATCTCATTATTTGCTTCTTGGATCATTTTAATTATGTACATTCTGAACTCCCTTTCTAATATTTTTTCTGCCATGCCATTGGATTCTATTGCTATAGCATCTAGGTTTGTTTGGGACACTTTCTTCCCTTATTTTCTCATGTTGTTCATGTATATAGCAGTGTGAATCTGAGGTATGGCAGATTTCCCCCTATAGGCTTATAGTGTCCCTGCAGGTTTCCAATACCTCACCTTGAAGTGAGAGATCAATATTATCAGTATACCATACAAACAATATGGATCCTTAACCCGAATAGTACCTATTAAGTTATTAACCATGTTATCTTAATAATCAGAGATTATGAGTTGATTATTATCTGCAGCATAACCATTAAGTTTGCAATAAGGACCACAATTTGTAATGGTGGACAAAGGGAATGGGGAGTGGTATAGGATATAACGTTAATGAGACACAAAGTAAGTCTATAGAGGTACTATGACATAGAAATAGTGAAAATGGAATTAAAAGAAATAGGTTGTTATCATGAGAAAAGAGAGAAAGAGTCTCCAAGGAAACAGATAGATAAGAGGAATATAGAGAAAAATATTAATAAAAGAAAAAAGAAGGAATAATAGTAAGTGTAATAGGAATAATCATAATGATACTACTACTAATAAAAAAATTCTACAATAAAACTGTATAGTACTGTTCAAACCTCCTAGTCTTCAGTAGCCTGATGCCTGAGAGGAACTTGATAATGCAGTGTCCCAAGAAGGGTGCTGTCCCTCTATGGATGGTGGGCTTCAGGTTGGGAATAATCAATGCTAGTGGACAAAGGTGACCCCATCTGTTGATAGATGGTCGGCCACAGTGTGGGCGCTAGAACGTGTGGGGGCATGGTTGCTGGAGGCGGCGGGATGGGTGTGGGCCTCTGCTCGGTGTGGGAGAGTCCCGGTCCTCTCTTTAATATTGAGGTTTGGTAAAACAAAACTGTTGTGCCTGTCACAACTGTTAAATGAGGCAGGGGATAAAATGTACCGTGATTCCTATTTGTGGCTCAGAAATGTAACTCCCCGGCTCAAGCTGAGTTCATGAGTGTGCTTGTTCAGAGCAATAAATAATAGATGACTTCTGGCATAAGGTAGTGTCAGAGAAGCTGTGGTCAGGGCTTTGCTCTTTGGAATGGTCGTGGATGGCCTGTGTCCACAGATGAATCAGCGCAGCCTGGTGGCAAGGTGAGACTTCACAGTTCAGCCCAGGAGCCGTGGTCCACAGTCGCCGAGCGTTGTTCAGTGTAAAGACTATTCTTGCCAGAGTTAGGTCTCAGAAGGACAACCTCACCTATACAGTTTGCATTTCTTACTTTTAGGCTGTAGCTTTATTTTCTCTGGAAAAAAAAAAAAGTCAAATAATCAACAAAGTATCATTTGTAGAGTCACCGATTGGCCATGAAGCTGCTTCTACTATTGATGGAGCTAGGAGCAACGTCCTGTGGGCTATAATTCAAGATTAAGATAAAATTTTTACAAGAGGCAATTGGAAAGTATACAGAAGCATAAGTAAAGTATATTACCTTGAGCTTCTCCAAGTGAGGATATTCTGAAAATGTGAAATATAAATATTTCAAGGTGTCGTTCTGATACAACAAGCCTCCGGCAGAGTTTGTGTACATATAGGCTGCTTTCTTCATGAATTTCCATTTCTCCTTTATTCATAGATCCAGCTGTTTCCGTTTAGATGTAATCTTCTGACATGAGGTTTGGAAGGGAATTTATAGGTTTTCATCTCCACAGAGACAAATATAAGGTATCGTCTTTCTTTCTTTGCCTGTGCTCATGGCAGACATTGCCAATCAAACTCGCCTCTCTCGTCAGTGCAGTCTGTCTGATCTTGGAATTCTTTAACTCAGGGCTCCTGGAGCCACTAGGAGTCATTAAATTTGAAGTGCAATGGACATGTTTGACCAGTTCCTTATTTGGATGATAAAGGTGATACGGATGTTAGCAATAGTACTGACGTTTGATTCTCGGTTTGGATGGTCCCTCAGGGGCAGGTTCCCTAAGCATGTGGGTGCTGGGAGCACGTGGGCCATTGAGGGTGACCTGGTGGAGGAGAGGAACTTTGCCTACTTTTCTAGCATTGACTTTTAATCTATTTTGCAGTGTAACTTCCAACAAATCGCTTCCTATTTCTGGGCTTGTAACGTTTCACACCCATGAAGTTAAGGATAATTACCCGTCTCCTAGGGCTTTTATGAGCATCAAAGGAGGTAATGGATGAGAATGTGCCTGTCACGTCTGGATGTAGCTGAATTTATGCTCTTCCAATAAAGTGCAGCCTCTGAGAATCTAAAGGCTGCTGTTTTTTTTCCAGGTATCTGACGATTTATCCTTTCAAGCACCGAGTATTTTATTTTAAACATTTTAGATCGAAGTCTTCCTGTAATGGCTTACGCACTTTACTGATCTTTTAAGCAGAATACAATAAACATAATTTGATCTTGGGGATGACTCACTGGCATTAGGAAAATTAACTTTTAGAAGGCAATCCCAGGGAGTCACTGAAGCATGCAGGAATGTGGGTCTTCCCACTGACGGGCTCCAAATGACTGTGGCTTTTGTGACTTCTTGTGTCTCCTCTTAATGAATTTGTTCAGCCTTCTCTTTTCCCGTTGAATGACATTTCTTTCCAATCAGAAGTCTTCTAGAGTTGTCTCTCCTTAATTGCTTTTCCTACTTTGCTATGGATCAATGAAAGTGATAATCAAATTTTTGTGAAAAACCAGATCTTGTTCATAATAACGACATGGGCACTCGGGGGCGCTCCCGGCATGCCCTTCCTCTGCTTGGTGCCTCGAAAGTGTTCTTCCCTGAATTCCACATCAACACCATGAAGACATCAAAGTCTTGAGGCCATCTTGCTGCTCCTCTGACGCCAGTCCCGTGGGCTCTACCCTTACAAATATGCTGGAATCTGACCACTTCGTACACCAACCATGACCAAGCAACCCCCAGCTCTCACCTGGCCACTGACCGGGCCTTCCCCCTTCAGACCCTTACCTTCACAGCAGCCAGGGTGATCACAGGTGATAGGTCCGTTCTCATTCTTTCCCTGCTCCAATGCACGCTCTGTCCCTATTCTTAGAACCCAAGTCACAGTACTTCAGGTGGCCTCCTGAATCCAGATTGGCTGCCCTGTTCCCTCTCCCTCCTCCCTGAGTTCAATCAGCATCTTCCATATTGGTCTCTTTCTTGTATTTCAAACTCTCCCATCTCTTTTGGACCTTGGGGCTTTTCTCTTGCTGTGGCCCCAGGATTTCACCCAATTGCCTCCCTCCCTGCTCTGGTTCAAAATTCATATGTTGAAATTCTGTGGCCCAAGATGATGAGGCCTTGGAGAGGTGATTCGCTATGAGGGTGGAATCCCAAGGGAGGATCCAGGCCCCTCCATTGTGTTAGCACACAGTGGGAAGGTGCCATTTCTGAACCAGAATGTAGGTTCTCACTGCCTCCAGGTCTGTCAGTGCCCTGACCTTAGACGGTCAGCTTTCAGAGCCACCAGAAACTAATTTCTGCTATGCATAAGCCACCCAGGCTATGGGGTTTGACTCTAGCAGCTGAAGAAGACTAGAATGCTTCCCTTCCTCAGGGCTCCGCTCCAAAGCCTCTCTGGACCAGCCTCGTTGCGGCTTTAGCTCCTCCTCACTGCCTGCCCCTCTGTAGCACTCTGTGGGACACCGCTCCCATCTGACAGTTTTCTGATTTGTTCTGTGCATTGTACCCGGCCTCTATGAGTACATGGTCTGTTTTGTGCACAGCCGAGTCCCTGGGTGCCAACAAGCGTGTTTGGAGACGTCTTTGTTGAACTCTCTGAACCAGTGAATCCATGCACCACCAGGAAGAACCCACAAAAGGGAAGCTAAGCTGCAGGGGCAGAGCTGACACCTGTAGCTCACAGATGTGATAGAATTTTACCCAGAGGAACAACAAGTGGGCTGTGGACTGGGCTTCTTATCAAGAGTGAAATGAGTGGGTCACAGTGGCGGGGGTATTCAGGTGATTTGAACCTCCGAGGCAAAGTCAGATTTTGTTTCCCTTCTGGATTTTAGCGTTTCAGAAGTGAGGTGGTCAGATACGATCCTTTGTTCGTCTCTCAATTTATCCAAGCAGTTATTTCTCAGCAAATAGCGCCTGGGTGCTTGCTCTGCTGGGCATATAGAAGAAAGTCGCTGCCTTCCTGTCGTTCCTCGCCTTACTCCCCATGTGACAAATTCTCCACTGGGGAAAACCCGAGGTTCTGTGGGGGTCTGTGGATATGGCTGCTTCCTCCAGGGAAGCCTGTGGGGTTCTCAGGGTCTGGAAGCCTTGACCAATTCCTGAAGAGTTCTCGTAGAGCTTGACCCTGAGGTGGCCTGAGGGCAGCCAAGCGCCGTGACGAAGGCTGTCTGTCAGGTGCTGGGGAGCTGCAAGGTGGCCAGCAGGGCTGCATGACAGTGGTGAGCATGTGGCAGAAAGGAGCCTGGTCCAGGAAGTGCATGGGTAATATTTTTGGTGACTAGCAGCAGGATTTTTTTTTTTTAAATGTGAAGAAAATTCTTTGTTTACAAAGCATTGCTTTAATTTTACACAGGCCTTCAATGGAGGAAGCCCAGGGTTCAACACCAACATTCCAGTGTCCAGGAAGCCTTTGTTCAGGCCAAGGGATGTGCCCCTTGGCCCCCCAGCACTTTCTGCTCAAAGCTGTCAGTGCCCTGGCCTGTGCCCTGTGTGCTCTCTGGCTGGTTCAGGCTTCGGCATCCATTTAGCCCCAGTTCAGTATCTCAGCACTCCAAACACTCTGAAAGAAATGTCTCAGTGCATTTAGAAATGTTCCAAGTGCATTTCATATGCATTTTGATTTGCCAATACTGATGTACACTTTTTTTGCAACCAAGAAAAATGAGGACAGTTGGTATGCCCGATCTGACCAAAGGTACTAACATGACACTCATTTCCCATTTCCTTAGTAAAATCCATGTTGTGGCTTATTTAGGGAATAGAGGTGCTGCCGAAGGACTTTCTCCCCAGTGTCTTCCTGGGGAAGCTGGAATGCAATGAACTAGTCCAGGACCTTGGTTTTTGTGCCCTGAAGCTCAGTACCTTCTCCAAAGTTCTGCAAATGGTGGCTGGTTGGCATTCCCATTCCTAGGGCCCCAGTCATTTGGCTCCTTACCCAGATGATGAGAAAAGTCAAAGGAATGTCCAGGCAGCACCCCCACCTCCCTTGGAAGACTTGTCTTCAGAGGTGAAATCTAAGGGGAATAAGGAGTTCAAGGCTGAGGAGAGGCCCTTTGGGGGAGTGACTTGTCCTATTCCTCGACCTTCTATGCTCTGCAGGAAGTGTCCCTGTAATGACATGCAGACTCCAGTGGTTGTGACCAACAGCATGCGTGTGTGCGGTTGCAGAGAAAAAGCACTCGCCACTTTGCCACTCATGGAAATGCAAACTGGGGTGACCCAGTGAGCCATTGGTTGGTTGGTTGGTTGGTTGATTTGTTCAATAAGTCCTTGTTAAGTACTAATTGCTGGGTACTGTCTGCTTACCACTGTGGCTGCAGCAGAAAATAGTGCATACTGATTATATTCCAGAGTTGCGTTCATTCATTCACACACTCATCCATTCACTCAGCCATTCTTGTTGTGGTGAAGGGCCCATCTTTGGAGCCAGATTGCCTGGATTTGAATCTGACTCCATCAAATTGAATAACTTGGTAAATCACTTAACATCTGTGTGTTTCACCCACAAAAAGGGAATAATAATAGTACCTACTTCATGGAGATCTTCTGAAGTATGCCTGCTGCATAATCAGTTCCGTTTTTTTCCAAATACTTCATGGAATCCACCAAGTGTCAGTTCTGTGGCGAACACAAGCAACACAGCAGAATATGATTCAGATTTGGGTTGGATTTTTATGAAGCATCTAGTTTAGTGAGGAAGACAGACATCACTCACGTGATTACAGATGGCACATGTGGACATGTGAGTACATATATCATAGGATCATGGAAAAGCAGTAGAGGCTGCTGGGTGGACCAAAGGCCAGTCTTCCCTGATGAGCTGCTGTCAAAGTATCCTCAGAGGTTAGAAGCAGAGGGCCTTGCACCAGTGGGCACTAGGAAATACCCTTCAAAGGAGTACAACTCTGGGGAGCTCAGGTTCCATAGGAACTAAGCACACACAGCAGAGAATTCCAAGGAAAGAGGCGGCGTGTGCAAAGGCTTGGGGGCGAGGGGATGGGACCTCTCCAGGAGTGGAAGAGGGCGCAGTGACTGCAGTGCTAAGATGGAGCAAGCCCAGACGCGGCTGAGGGTCCCACCTGGGGTTACGGGTGCACAGAAGAGCCCTGGGGGCGTGCTCATGTCCTGGCCCTCTCTGAGTGAAGCGTGGCTGGCTGGACTGTTCTGGAGAAACTTGCCTGTGGGGAGCTGGTCACGTGAACAAGGGGCACGGGCATAAGTGCTTGCCGTTGGACTAGTCGCCCTGGAAGGGTTTGCGTCGAGGATTGATTCTCACAGCAGTGCTGTGAGGGGTCACATTGTTATTACTCCCGTTTTACAGCTGAGGAAGCTGAGGCAAAGACCCGAGTGGTGCTGCCAGCGCTGTACCGCTGGCTGGTGTAGAGGAAGCCACTGACCGGCAGCCGGGCTCCAGACCCGGCGTTCTCCATCACCGTTGCCGGGTGGGTTTGTTGGCTTTCCTGAGCTGTCTGTTGCAGGAGGAAGAACTCAGACTCTGGCCAGACGCACCTGGGGTTGAACCGTGACTGCAGCTTCCTGATGCTGTGACACCTGTGAAGCCCTGTCACTCTGTCGACCTATTTCCCCATTTCTGAAGGGCCTGGGCTCCTACCGGTGGGTCACTGGGGGAGCAGAAGGGGCAGCGTGCATGGGCATCAGACCCAGGATCTGTAAGTCCACGCTGGCTGGTGTGGACTGCATGTATCGCTTTTCCTCTGACCCACTTAAAATAGGATCTGTGAAAATTTTTACTTTTTAAAGTAAGATTGTTAAGCCCACCAATGGCCCATGAAATGATATTTTCTTATAACAATGACCGTAGATAAATGGCATTAAGTGAAAGCTTCTTTGGTGGTCATAGAAAGGACCCTCGTTATCAAGAGCCATGTTAAAGGAGCAGCTTTGAGCGGGAGGCTGGTGGCGCAGTCCTTGGCTCCTTGGTGTGATGGGAACAAGGGGCAAAGCCCCTGGTGACGACCTCTCCTCTCTCAGGAGAACAGCAGCAGGCAACATTTATTTTAGTTATCCCTTAAAAAATGTTTTAAAGGTATTATTTCCATCACAGAAGAAAAATCAAAATGCAAGAAAGAAAATGGATGCTATCAGCCTTGGAAACTCCCTGTTTTGGGGACAGGGAAGCCACACAGGCATGGGTCCTCATTCTGAGTGACTGACACTGACACATCTTGATAACATGACGTGAGGGTCCAGGCTCCCTGCAGCGCTCAGAGGTGGCTTCCCTCCCAAGTTCTAGTCAGGCTGACATCGCCATCCACTCCAGGGGAGCAAGCCTTGCAGACTGGGAGGCCAATCTCTGCCCCTCACCCCAGGGGTTCCAACCCAGAGGAGCATGGTGGCCTCCACGTTTGACCCTGGCAGACATCAGAGCTCCAGAGGACTGGGTCTGACGGGCAGAGCAAGCTCGTGAGAGGAGATGGTCACCGTCAGTGGGCAACCGTGAAGGCCAGAGGGTGAGAGGGACCAGTGAGTTCACAGAAGCAAAAGTCCTTCCTTCCAGAAGATCCGGGGCTTGGGGAGTAGGCTGGATTGCCATGGGAGGGGCCTGGCTGTGGGGGGCTTGTGTGGCATCATGAAAATAGAGATTTGGTCTTTGTCTGAGGCTCCTGGCAAAGAGCAACCCAAACCCTTGCAACCTCCCGACGGATAGAAGTGTATTTTTCTTTATTCAAAGTGAGCCCCCTCTGACCAGACCTGAGTGTATGGTGGTGAGGGGACTCTTTTCAACCCTGATTTCCTCAGGATGGGCGTTGGTTGGTGGAAATGCCAACTCTGTGATTAGGGGCTTGGGACCCTTAGGGAGGGGAGAGGGCTGGAGATTGAGCTGTCACTTAGGACCAGTGATGTAGTCAGCCATGCCTAGGTACTGGAAACCCCCTGAAGGGAGGGGTTCAGGGAGCTTCTGGGCTGGTGACACAGGTGTGTGCCGGGGGTGACTGGCCAGAGAGGGTCTGGAAGCTCCGGGCCTTCTCCCATCTTGTCCTAACACAGCTCTTCATTTGTGTTTTCCTGAATTCCGGTTTTTGTAATAAGCCAGGAATGTACATAAAGCATTTTCCTGAGTTCTGTCTTAGTGAATTATCAAATCTGAAGAGAGGATCATGGGAAGCCACAAATTTGTGGCCAGCCGGGCGGAAGCGTGGGTGGTCTGGGACCCCCGCTTGTGGCTGGCATCTGTAGTGGGCCAGTCTCACGGGACTGAGCCCTCAACCTGGGGAACTGGGGAGCCCGTGTTGAACTGAGTTGTCAGACACCCAGTGGTGAAGGAGAAATGGGCGTTGGTTGTTGGTGTGGGAAAGTAACACTGGCTTGACACCAGGACAAAGCACACAGCTGGCTCGTCGCCTTCCCAGCTGGGAACTCGGGGTGCAGAGGAGACGGGTCAGAGGCCCAGGTGCAGAGCCACCCAGGTGTGCCAGAATCCAGCAGGAGCCAGCTCTTTGGGGAATGGAAACCTGGAACGGAGGGAGAGGGACTCTAGGCATGGCCCCGCGTGACGTGAGTTCACTGGAGCGCTGGCTTCTCTCAGCTCACTCACAGTGGGTGGCATGCCGTGTTAATCTAGGTCTCAGGGAGCCCAGGTAGCTTGGCAGTCAGAGGCTGAGGCCACGACACCGCACGCTCAGCAGAAGCACACCTGTGAAACAAACCCGCGGCCTGCCTCCCAGCTCGCCCGCCTTCTGATTTCTGTCAAAATGCCAAATAATCATTTCTTAAAGATATTATAATTTAAAAAGATATTTGGAAGGTCATTTGGACTCAGCATAAATCTTTCCCATCAATCTTATTGATTATCTTTTGAAAAAATGAACTTCTCATAGTTTCTAGATCTTGCCAAGAGCTTTCGGATCTCCCACCCTTTTGTGTTTGAGCACATGCATGTATGTACCATGATTTTGTATGTGCTTTGTGTGCACATGTGCATGCATGCATGCTGGTGTGTATATGTGTGTATGCACCTGCATGTGTGTGTCTGTGTGTGTGTGCAGAGTGAGAGGCAGGGGCAGAGGTGTATCCACATCGCTGGCCTTTCTTTTGTGGTCTCTTTCTCTCCTAAATTATTAGTCTTTGATTATTTAATTGTAAAGGTTAACAGGGTATTAAAAAGGGACTTTTGTCTCAGTTTTGGCTGAGAAAACAAAGGCTAATGAAATTGGTCCCAAGAATATCCACCCCCTGGAGCGCAGCATTGGATGCTTACGCAGAGTGTGTACAAGGCTAGACTCTCCTGTCACCATTGGAAACCCCCACTGCAGCATCTGAAGGGGCAACCGTGAGGGATGGGATAGAGGCTTTCTCTGAGGGAGGTGTTAGGGTTAGGGTGTGAGGTGTCCCCCAAAAGCTCACGTGTGAGACAATGCAAGAAGGTTCAGAGAAGACATAATTGGGTTGTGAGAGTCTTAACCTAATCAGTGGATTAATTCCCTGGCAGGGATTAACTGGGTGGTGACTGTAGGCAGGTGGGGTGTGGCTGGAGAAGGGGGTTGCTGGAGGCTGACCTTGGGCTTTTCTTTTTGTCCTGGTGCAGGGAGCTTGCTCTTTTTCTTCCTGGAGCCACGTCCTGTGCTACTTACTCTGCCACACTCTTCTGCCACGCCACTCTGTCTCACCTGACGCTCTGAGGAATGGAGCCGGATGTTTATGTACTGAGAATGTTGAATCCTTGAGTCCACAGAGAAACTTCTCCTCTAATCTGTTCTTTTGGTCGCAGCAGCAAAAAGCTGACTAAAGTGGGAGGGGTTCCCAATCCCCCACCTGTGCATTTGCTCCTCACCGCAGGTGGAGTCCGAGGGCCTTCCCGGGATGGTTCTGAGAGCTGGCCTGGTGTCTCCTGGGATTCAGGAATCCCAAGTCCTGATGTGCGAGTTCTGCTTGGGAAGACTAATGGAGTAAGGTATAGCAGAAGGCCTACGAAGAGGTAGGAAAAGAGGTGGCTGGGAGCTGCCCTCACCCTGGAATGGGACAAGTGTGCAAGGGTTCCAGCAGGTTTACCCCAAGACTGCAGGAGACGCTCAGCTGAATATGGCTGGGCTGGAGCACAGAGCCCAGGTGAAGTAGCTTGAGAGATGCCACAGTCATCACGGGGTCGCCGCTGGGGAGGGGGACACTTTGTGGCTCTAAGAGGCAGAGTCTCTGGTATGTGCCCTCCCCATCCACACTGCACTGTGCCCCGTGCCCTGTGCTGCCTGCTGGTGTCAGGAAGAGCTGCGAGGAATCGTAGGGTGGGTGGGCGAGGGGTGGATCCAACTAAGACTGCCCTCCCTGCTCCAGGCCGGGTTTGTGAACGGGCTCGGGTTAGACTGGGTTTGTTAGTGCTGGATGGCAGTGACTGAGGATGTGTCATTGTCCAACGGTCACCTCAGTGACTGGTCATGCTTTGGAGCCTGCCTCAGACCCATCTGGAAGGATGAGGAGTGTCCGTGAAGGCAAGTGTAACCAAGGTGGGGACAGAACGGAGGCATCCAGGGCCTGAGTCCTGCCACTGATGTGCTCAGTAAGACGGTTCCACACAACCCATCTTCTCAGGAGAACTTTGCAGAGGAAGTTAGAATTCCCTCTGGACAGCTCTCTGCACTCTCTGGACTTGTCTCTGAGTGCTCTGGCCACATGATGTGTGTTCCTCTTGGTTGTTTCTTGAAGCGGGTCTGATTTTACATATAAATCCATCTTGTACTCTCTCGATGTGTCTGTTTATACATTTATCTCTCTGTATCCTTAGAATGGTTTCATCGTGTGCAAGTACGGGAATTATTTAGATGATATATCATCTTCCATGCATGTTCCTTTAGTTTTTTTTTTTTTTTAACTTAACATGTTGAAATCTTTTTTTTATCATTTATAAAAATCAATTTAATTCTTTTTAACTCATGCATGGTGTTCCGCAGTTTAGTTGTTCAACAGTTTTTTAAAAAGATCTGGCATAATGATGTCTAGAGCTTCCAAATGTTTACTCACTCAAAGACCATCACCAATATTATCCATGCTGCTCTTCTGCGCCTGGACCAAATTCTCTCTCCTTTAGTTGGCCCCATCCCATTCATCTCTTGGGTTTCAAATCTGATGCTCCTCTGTGACTCGGCCTCTTGAATTCCCAGGCTGACTGATGCTTCCTTCCCTGTGCCCTCACTGCTAATTACACCTGAACTCTCCTCTACTTGACGTTTGGTGTGGAAATGTGATTTGCTTTGGTGAAAAGAATGTGGCAGAAGGGACAGTGTGCTTTTGGGATGGGGGTTTGAAGAGGCGTAGCAAGTTTCTACTCACCTTAGGCTGCCACTGCCTTCCCACCTGGATTCCAGAATGTGGACACATTCAGGAGATCTGACCCCAACCTGAAGGCTGTCATTACCTGGGCTCAGCTAGACAGCCACTCTGAGGACCCTATCAAGACAGCTCAAATGTTTGCTGTATAGGATACTAAGATCTGAAACTTGCCCTTCACATGGGGATGCCAAGGGAAAAATCATGGGAAAACACTGACTATGCTGCGTCAGAACTACTTGCAACACTGATTCCCCCTAGAGTCCAAGGTCTTTTGGAACAGGGCTCTCCAGAGCCAAGAGCTGGGCTTGGCACACTGCAGGCATTTCATAACACTCCAAGGCCAAAAGAACACCTTCTTCAATATACCTGATGCTCTGGGGGAAGGCCTGGCACTTCTGGAGATTTCTCATCATTGCATGAAGCTTACACCATCCCCCTTATGAGTCCCCAAGGAAATAAGGGACTGCTATAAAAGAGAATTATGCTAAGCAGTGGTAACATTCATCCTAAGGAAATAACACTGGGCAAAGCAGTGAGGCACTTCCCCAGGAAAAGTCATATGTGGACTAGCAAATTTGGAAATTGAATCCCTCAAGGCAACACTAACTGCTATCGTAGGGAAAACTCCCACATCTTCGTGGATCAACACAAAATGTTTGCTCATCAGCTGTCCATTTGGCAGCCAAGGAAGGGAGGAAAGAGCGAGTTGCCCGTGGTTATTCTGAGCCTCAAACCTATGCTATCTTCTAAGATGGCTCTGGGCACTGACTTCCCACCAGAAGACAGGGGAGGGTGTGTGAGAGAGTTTTAAGGACCAGGCCTGGAAATGATGTATATCACAGGGCCAAGTGTGGTTGGTCAGAGCTCAGACAATGGTCAGTCCTGACTTCAAGGAAGGCTGGGGACGGCAGTCATCTCCACACCTAGGAGGACTAACAAGGAGTGGCAAACAGCTCGTTGGTCTCAGTTGCAGAAGAGCAAGCTGTTCTCTCACTGGGAAATGTCTCAGAAGCTCAATTCCTATTCTTAGTGAAGGAGAATTGTAAGGACAATGACTATTTGAGCTCTCTGCATCCTGGCTTTTCCATTCCCAAAATGGGATTGATAATTCCATTTATTTTTACCCACAGTGAAGAAGATGGTTAGGTGATTGGGGCATAAATATAAGGTAGGGGTTTGAGAGGAGGGGGAGGCCACCATTTCTTAACAACCACTGAGTCCTATCAGTTTACTTCCTGTGTGACTTTCAACTCAGGAAGCTTCTCTCCATTCCTCAACATACCTGCCATCCCCATTGCTTCTATTTGACGTCATATCCCGTGCTTCACATTTCTGTAAATGTCCCTTCTAATGTGCAGATATCTATTATGCCACCTGTCTTCTCGAGACACTTCAGGGCCTCCCCAGGTCCTGGGTCAAGCTCTTCCACATGCCTCAGGAAGACCCTTCCTAAACTGCCCTCTGCACAGGGATCCTGTTCTATCTCTTGGCCCCCTGGATTTATGGCACCACCCCACTGAACCTGGTCCCATGCCAACCTCCCACCTTTCCATTTACCTCTTGACCTTGGTGTAGGCTCTCTGCCCCACGAGGCTCCTCCAAGGACTTGCTCTGCATCCTTCAGATCTCAGCCTAAATGTATCTCTTGGGAACAGCTACCTGACGCTTACTCTTAGATCCCCTGTGGTGTGCTTCTAGGCTGCCCTGCGATCTCTTCACATGACCCAAGGCTTACTGTAATTTCTGGCTCTGCATCTATCTTTCTCACTAGATGGTGAGGAGGCTCTAGAGAGCATCACCCTCGTTTTCCTGTCCTCTGCTGAAATCCAATGTCCAGCATAGCATGTGGACTTGCTGCAGAGCTTGTTAAACGGAAGGAGCAACAGATGGGTGGACAGATGGAGAGATGGACAGATGGACAGACACATTCAGTGTTGTGGGTATTTGAAGAAACAGTAACTAAGGACAGGGAAAGTCTGTAGAATTTTGCTTCCATTGCTAGACAGATTAATTCTCATTTTAATTTTCTACCCTCTTCTTAATCTTGTGATCTTTCCCAGATCCTTGCATAAAATCCTCGAGAATCTTGGAAACGGCCCCTTGAAGTTTTTCTTCATGTCACCATGGATCTCGTTCCTGAAGACTTGAGGGTTCACTTGAGGACCTGTTGGCACCTTGACCTCATGGTCCCTTCTCAGCCCCTGGTCCTTGCTGCCCCTTTGCTTTTCCAGTCCCCAGCACCCTGTGATCAGCCACCACTGTCACCCAGAGTTGAAGTGAATACCCTGAAATGAGCTCTCCTTCTTATCTCCTCATATTTTCTCCTGAGCCACACTGCTCTTCCAGAATCTTCACTTCTTTAGTTGAAAGACAGTGAATATATTCTCACCCAATTTTCTCACTATTCTGTGTTTCCTCTGGGCCTCAGTTTTCCTATCTGTAAAAAAGAACATAATCATCTTCCTGGTTTGTTCTGGGGAATAAATTAGAGGATGTATGTTTGGAATATAGAATTTTCCCAAGAATGCTAGTTTTCTTTCCACCCAGTGCTGCATTCAAGCATTCAGTGCTGCATCACTGTTCACTGTATGCAAAGATAAAAGTAAATATAGTAATGACAGCATTGGGTACATCCTCCCTGTCAGATACTGTGTAAATCACATCTCATAGCTTGGATTTTATCTTCCCACCAACTCCATGCTATGCATATTATTCTTATGTTAAGGAAAAATCACATTCCAAGAGGTTATTTAGGGGAGAACTACCTTCATTCTTGATCTTTCCATGTGGAGCAAACTGAGAGCTCCTGGTCCTTGCCTCTTACTCTCTTTCCCCCATATAAGGGTAACTTACCTGAAGGTGGGATTTGGGAGAATTCATTGGGCTGCTGTGGCTCAAGTCCTTCTTGTCTCTCAGTGGGACCATATTTCTTTAGAGCGGGACAATCTCCCCCTTCACCACAAGGCCTGCCTCGTGGGTCTGGCTCCTCCTCGTGGGTCTGGGAGGTCTGTGCTATTGTTCCATTTAAACCTTGGTGTCCAAATGGTTTTAGCAGCAATGGAACTATTTTTGAAAGTCTCAATATGTCTGACTTACATCTTTCTCTCTCTGGAAAAGCATTTGTCTGTTCAGGTCCCTCAAGTCTTAATGCTGTGTCTAGGAATACAGAACAGCAAAATTGGTGCTCTTGGCCACTCTTAGTCACAGGGGTACACTGACCCCTCTGTTGGAACCGTGAGCTCCCACCGACCTCAGATGCCCCAGCCAACTGGAGCCCACAGTAACCAGCTGAACCTGAGGGATGTCCCTGAGGCCTCGGGGACACCTCACAGAGCTGTCATTTCACTGTGGGTGAATCTAATGAAAAACATACCGGCTTCACAGCAGCATGGTAGAAGGTCATTAGCGATGGCCAGAGTGGGCCTTCCCGGGCAGAGCTCTTCTGCACTGAGACCCCTTTGTTAATGATGACCCCAAGTGAAGCTGTGAGAGCCCTCTGAGGCCACTGGAAGAAGCACTTCTCTGTTCCAAGCATTAAGTTCATTTTTATCCATTTGTTAAAATTTGAATTACTGAGTTTTGTCCTTCTTTTTCTTCTACCCATTTTCAATATGACGAATCTCAGACTCAAGGCTGCCTGAAGTCACCCAGATAGGAAATCGCAGATGTGAAACTCACACTTTCAACACGTTGACACCCACCTCTCCCCTCCGCCCTCGACTCGTCTCTGCCACGGGTCTTACCACCAGCTCTAGCCCCTTCTTGGAGCTGCTGAACAGTGCAGGGCTTGAGATCATGGACTCAAGCCAGAAAACATCGGTTCAAATCTTGACTACGCCATGGTCTAGATGTTAGAACTGAGGCAAATGATTGCACCGCTCTGCCGTCAATAGACAGTGAAAATTAACAGGACCTAAACTCACAGGGTTGTCATGAGAATTGAAGTTGACCACGTGGAAAAGCACCTTCGTCACCCTTGGCCCATCGCCCTATAATGGAGAATCAGTTCTTCACGTTATTCCATGCCATTCTCTAGAATGAAGCCACGGACTTCTTATATCAGTCACAGAGTAGAGAGATTTGAGTTAGCTAAGTTCTAATACCCAAGGACATGCAGGACTCAGCTCCCTCAGAAGGCTCTGGGAAGAATCCTTTCTTGCCTCTTCCTAGCTTCTGTGCTCCTGGCCAGCCCTGGTGTTCCTTGGTTTGCAACTGCACCACTCGGGTCTCTGCTTCTGCCATTGTGTGGGGTCCTTCCTGGGTGTCTCTGTGTTCCCAGGTAGCCTGTCCTCATAAGGACACCCTGAGGTCTACTAGGACCTCAGCTTAACCCGATTATAAGATCATAGTCACAGAGACCTGGGCTTAAGGTGTCATCATATCTTTTGCAGGAACACAATTCAGTCCACAGCAGTATGCTCAGTAAAAGGTGGCTGTTACTATTCTAATGATGGTGTTTTCCATATGGGCCTGATAGACAGTGTCAACTTTCATGGAGGAAAACACTATAATACCATATTAAAATTGCAGGACAAAACACAGCCCATTTGTTTCTTCAGTGTCAATTGCATAGTTCAGGCTGAATTCATCTGAAAAGGTCACCCACCAATCACACATAATACAAAGCAATTCTGAAGTCTTGGAGCGATTCTGAGAGCTGTGAAAGGAGCAAGCTGAGGTCAGGGTGTTGACAGTTTCCCCTGACAACACTCAGACCAAGCAATATATCTGTGGCTGACACTAAGCTTCTGTCCCCATTTGGAATCACTTGGACCTCATGATCACCTCCATTCGGGAAACAGTCTTGTCTTTGGATGTCTACTAATGAAGCAACAGAAGTCACTATTCCAGGGAAAGACTTTCACCTTCAGTACTGTTGTCATTTTGAGCTGGCTAACTGTTGTGGGGCGTCCTGTGCAGTGTAGTAGGTGTAGCATAATCCCTGGCCTCTCCCTCCCAGGCCACCAGCACACCCCAGTGTGACTACCAAGAATTTCTTCAGACATTGTCAAATATTCTCCCAGCAGAGAGCCACTGAGTTAGAGGAAGCAAATGAGTAGTAGGGACTAAACCAACACACAGGAGCTGTTGAGATGGGGTCAGCAGCAAGCGTCAGGGTGCTGTTCTACTCTTCCCAGATTTAGCATTTTCCATTCAAGAAAGACTCATGCAGACTTGAAGACTAGGTTCTACAGCCTTTGCTGTCAAGAACTCTAACTTATGGTGTATCTAGGAAATCATTTCATGCATTCATTCATTTTCCCCATCCTTTATCCAGTAGACTCGCTTTAGGTACCATCCACATGCCAGGTACTGTGGAGTACCTGCAGGTGCCACATCTCCAGGTGTTGGAACTGTGGATGTGTTAGTTGTACAAGGTCCTGATGTCCAGGAGCTGTCTGGTAGAAGAAACCAAATTGCCCCCAAAGCTATATTGTATATTCTACACAGCTGACTGTGTGTATGCAAGAACTATGGAGGAGGAATTATGGACTCTGAGGGATGGAGTAGGACAAGAGAAAGGTCATTTTAACAATGACACAGCATTGAGGAAAGGTAAAGTGGGGGGACAGTCAGTGGGAGGGCAAGGGAGCCTGAAGCATCATGGAGCGCTAGCAGGAGCTTGGGCAAACCGAAGGCATAATTATAAGAAGCCACAAAATGGCTAATACTGGCCTCATTCAAACTGCACATAGGTTCTGTCTGGCCTTACTAGAGATTATTTATCTATTTATTTAAATTCACTAGCAACATTTAAAAAGTTGGAGATTTTATATAAACATTCATTTCTTTTAAATAAGTGAAATGTCTGGTTAAAAAGTGGTGTTACTGAACAGAGAGAGAATTCTTAGTGGTAATTTTGTAGGAGGAGGGGTTTAAGTTTAAATTATTTGACTTAAAGTAGCGAGTTTTAAAGAAGGAGAGAAGCAAAGGAGGGAGAGAAAATAGAAAAATGCGGAGTGATCTGACTTGTTTTGACCCCAGTGAGGGATCAAGAACAGATTGGGAAACTGTCTAGTTGGAGGGTCTTCATTTCAGTTAAAGGTAAAACTGCCCAAACACCTGTTAGTTAGCCTTTCGTTGTTGAATAAAATATGTGACCTGAACAACTTAAAGGAAGAAATATTTCTTTCAGCTTATGGTTGCAGAAGTGTCTGTCCACGGCTCCAAGACAGAAACATCATGGGGGAGCAAAGCTGTTCTTCTCATAGCAGCCAGGAATGAGAGAGAGGGGAGGAGAGGAGAGGAGACATGGGAAGAAAAGAAAGACACTTCCAGGGCATGCCCCCAGGGACCTACTTCCTCCAACTGTCCACCTCCCACAGCCCCACCTCCCAGTGGTCTATTAACCTATGAGTGCCTTGATGGTTTAATCCATTGATTACATTGATGGTTACAGCCCTGATGATCCAATCACTTCCCCAAATCCCCACCTCCATTTTGGGGAACAAGTAGTGAACAGATGAACCTTTGGGTGAATTTCCAGATTCAAACCATATCAAAACCATATCAAAACCAATGAGCACTCAAATATGACCTTGCCCTGAGGAAACTGCATACAAATGAAGAAAACAGAAATTAGGCACAGATCCCTCCTACTCAGCTCCACTTTGGGTAACATCTGGGCAGGGTATTAGTAGGTTTATGTCATGAAGTTTGAGGTTAAGAAGGAAATAATTTGAGATATGAATAAGAACATTAACTTGAGCTTACCCACTGGAGATGGAATTTTGGACTGTCATTATGCTTACGCCTCCCACTGACTTGCTTATCATGGTATAGAGCATAAGTAGTTTGCATATCCAACCTGGTGTTTCTGTTCTGTTCATTGGCCACACTTTTTAAAAACTACATGTTCTTGTAAATCTGGAAGCTCTTTCACTTGGTACCCTGTGAAAATTAGTTGGATATTGGTGCCATTGTACTTGCTTGTTCCTTGGAGTAATTTCCATGCCCTCTAGGGCATGGGGTGGAGAATAGAGTAGACCGTTGACCACTCGGTCCAGTGGTCAGGTGTATGAGGTGGTTACCATTAGAGACCAAGTAATAGAGCTCAACTGACCCATGCTGAGGGGCACAAAGCTGAGTAGGACCGAGCCAGTATGTGCCGTTAAGACTGTTTATACAGGACTGAACTTCTCAAAGGGGTGTTGTTTCAGGCCAGTATTCAATTTATTATAGGGTCAAGTTTGCAAATAGACTTGATTGTTTTATGTCTCTAGAGGAACCTGGATAGGAACTCCAGTTGGGAGAGCAGGAATTCCAATGTGCCGCAGTTGAGAAAATGATGGTCTCCCTTGGGCTCCTCTGTGTTAGGTTTCTATTGCAAGTAGTTTATTTGGGAGTCAATCCTGGGAAGTTTCTGGAGGGGAGTGGAAATGAGAAGCAATGGAGAAGGAAGCCAGGCAAGATGCATTTGTGAGCAGGAGGCTGCTGCATGACAGAGATAGTGCACAGATGTCCTAGTTAGAAAGTGAAAACCCAGGTGTATGTACGCCACTTGTATCCATCATGGCCTGAGCTTCCCAGGGCTTCATCTGAGCCCTTCTGGACTGCCCTGCATTCATGCTGGGGTGCCTGTAAAGCCAACAGAAAGCTCCTGGCAAAGACAGGTTCTCAGACTGGTGAGAGATGGAAGGACAGGGAGGGCTGACAGTGTTTGCTGTCGTGTTGTAAGCAGGAGTCCAGGACAAAGGGCTTTCCTAACAGGATTTGGACATGGTAATAATGGAATCATCAGCATGTGTGTCAGAGCAAGGATGCTTGTTAACATCTGGCCAATCCATTCTAGCAACTGAGATAAGGGGGCAAGAGTGAATCCAGTTAATGTCAAAGACGTGCCTAGGCTACGAAGACATCTAGGAAGAAGGGAACCGAGAGAGGCTCCCCACCTGGAAAAATGATGGGCATCTTTATTAGGAAGGTAACTTGTACGTGGGGAAGTTAGAATCCTCCGGATATTCAGGTCCCGGTGCTGGAGCTTGGGGCTGCTGTTCTTCTAAGGAAGTGCCAGAAGCTGGGAAGGTTGCAAAGGAGAAACTAGGAAGAAACATTTGCAAATTACTATAAATTTACTATAAATATTTAATTTTACACACACTATAAAAAGCAAATAAATAAATAAATGCTGCCAGGAGATGAAAGGAGATAATTCATGTACCCAAAATGCACACAGTGAGGATAGTCACTTGGAAAAGTTCAGTCTGTGAGAAGAGGTATGGGTCCAAGGTGAGTTTATAAAAGGTCAGGTAACAGCATGCTTGGTGATGGTGAGAGACACCTGTGTCTCCAAAATTTAGAGCAAATACTTCATTAACCTAAACTATATGAGTCCCACAGTGGAGTTTTAGCCAGTCTTCATCCAGTCTATGAAATAAAGAAGCAGGTGTTCAGTTTTTTGACAAGGAGGTTATTGTTTGGAGTAAGTCTAGCCTATGTTTTGACACTTGATGTGTCCTCTGTAACTTCTGCTTGGGTTACTCTGTCTAGAGAAGTTTGGGAGCCCCAGGAGGAAAAGGAGACTTTCCATCCTTGGAGTATCCCGTCAATCTGTGCTGGGTTAAGTTCAACCAAATCTAGGGTAGACTCTCATCAGGAAAACTGCATGAGCCACCCAGTGAGTCTAGGAACATGAAGGACCAAGATGGCGCTTGGGCCAATGGAGCAGTGATGGCCAAGGCTTTTTTTTTTTTGTGGCTGACCTTGTCCTTGTTGGCACCTGGGTTGTGACCCAGATTGTGTGTGTGTGTGTGTGTGTGTGTGTGCGCACACTCATGCATGTGAGCTTGTGTGTAAATAATTTTATTCATTTTAGGGCTTTCAATATCATGAATGTGTTAAACTTTATAGGTTTACTAATTTCAAAAGCTGATCTGTGGAAATGAGATTTGATATCCTCTTTCACAAGTACCAATTTGGCCAAGGAATATGAAACATAAAAGCAATATTAGTGCTTTACGAACTTTGCACAATGTGATTAAGAGAGAAACTGTGGTCATAAGAGAGCAAATATGATTGATTCTGAAGTGTCAGTTTCAAAAGAAATAGCCTGGTGCTTGGTTGAGTCTCTGGAGGAAATTCCCCACTGATAGGATACCTCTGATACTCTCTAATATGAAAGAGGTCCCGGTAGGAAAGCTTCTGGTCCAGAGCTTGCCCTGGGAGTCTCCCATTCCTTTTCCTAGATCAAAGGGAACACGCCGGGTTACCTAGGGAGTAGGTTTAGCTTATTCTTCCATTTGCAAATAGAACAATGTAATGACTCAACTTGGGTATTTGTGTGCAAGACTGCAAGCAAAATATGAAGCGTAGATTCTTTTTCTTTGTCTTTTAAAATTTCAGCTGGCTTGGTTTTTTACTTGACTTTTCCGAATAGAATGCTTGCAGCAACAATGACAGATGCCAACCTGAGGGAAATCTTGGTTTCTGTGTGGCTGGACAATGGGGTTAGTCAGTAACGGGAAAGAAGCATTGGCCCGTGGGTCCAGACAGACCTGGATTTGAATCTGGGTCACCTCATGCAGGTTAGCGATGCCCTCTCAGCTTCTGCTTCTTAGTTTTAATAATGAAAGGGTTTGACTTATGAACAGTTGGTTGAGGGAGCCCTGAAGAGTTAAGTAGAGTAAAGCACCTGGCATGCACGTGGTGCATTCCGGTCCCGAAATTGTGTTGCCAGAGCTCCTAACTTCCAGAACGAATTCTTCACTTGTCCTATTTAAAAAAATTCACAAACATTGCTTTTGGACTCACCAAAGCACTCGTTTAGGCACTAAGACTTTAGGAACTGAGTGGAGGAGACTGACCCTGGAGCCTGCAGAAAGGCAGGCTACGCGGGCGGGAAGAGCAAAATGCTCAGAGAGCCCAGCCAGGCAGCCGCTGATTCTGCTGCGGGTAGGAAGTGGGTGGAGGGGATGACTCCTGCAGGGCTCTATGTTAGGAGGACAGGCCTGCTGAGTGCCCCCGCAGAGAGCCTCTGGGTGCTGTGCGCTGGGTGCTGGGCACACTTGCCCATCTTTCAGGTGGGAGGGGCATTTGGACAGGAAGGGCAGCTGCCTTATTTGAGCGGTAGCTGTTTCTCTGTTCGTGTTCTGCCTTTTGACCCCAGGAACCTTGGTATTAGTTGACCTTTGGCATGAAGAATGTTCACACCTGGGTCAGCAGATTGCCCACCTTAGCTTACACCTGAGCAGGTGCTCAGTGGAGCATCAACTGGGGAAGGAAACTCCCTGAGTCCAGCTCAGCGCCCCAACGGACTTCGAGACCAGCACACTGACTGGCCTGGAGCTGAAAACACGACACGACCAAACCAAACAGGACCTCCTTGTGGGCTTTTGCTTTCCCAGGAGTCTGTACACAAATTCCAAGCCTGGGAATGAAGCAGCTCCTTGACAAGGATAGGTCTTTAGAAAAGTCTAGACTTTGTGAAATGAAAATTTAAATGGGCTAAAGCTGGGCACAGTAGACAAGGCCTGAAGGAGAAGCTGGAGCCTGGGTCCCCAAGCCTGGGAGTGTGGTTGAGGAGGCCATGCCAACTCTACTGGCACTGGTGTCTTGACCTGTCCACTCAGAGGCTCGTCCCTGGGTGGCTGGGAGCGACATGAGATGGACGACTCCAAAGTGGGCTGGAAAGCCAGACCTTCAGCTGATTCCAGCAGGACTGAGGGATGTCTCTCCAGGGCCATTGGCCTCACCAGTAAACGCACCAGGAGCAGGAGCAAGAGGAATTTGGGGTAGTGGGGAGCAGGTGCATCCAGTGGGCTGCTCCTGGAGAGGTGCTGGGTCCACTGGGTCTGGGCACTAGGGGTGGTCCGGGCACTGGCCTGGGGGTGGACTGGGCACTGGCCTGGGGAGTGGTCTGGGCACTGGCCTGGGGAGTGGTCTGGGCACTGACCTGGGAGTGGTCTGGGCACTGTGGGGAGTGGTCTGGGCACTGGCCTTGGACTGGGCACTGACCTAGGAGTGGACTGGGCACTGGCCTGGGGGTGGACTGGGCACTGACCTAGAAGTGGTCTGGGCACTGACCTGGGAGTGGTCTGGGTACTGACCTGGGAGTGGACTGTGCACTGTGGGGAGTGGTCTGGGCACTGTGGGGGGTGGTCTGGGCACTGGCCTGGGAGTGGACTGGGCACTGGCCTGGGGGTGGTCTGGGCACTGTGGGGAGTGGTCTGGGCACTGGCCTGGGAGTGGACTGGGCACTGGCCTGGGGGTGGTCTGGGCACTGTGGGGGGTGGACTGGGCACTGGCCTGGGAGTGGTCTGGGCACTGGCCTGGGAGTGGACTGGGCACTGGCCTGGGGGTGGTCTGGGCACTGTGGGGGGTGGACTGGGCACTGGCCTGGGAGTGGACTGGGCACTGGCCTGGGGGTGGACTGGGCACTGACCTGGGGGTGGACTGGGCACTGGCCTGGGGGTGGACTGGGCACTGGCCTGGGAGTGGACTGGGCACTGGCCTGGGGGTGGACTGGGCACTGGCCTGGGGGTGGACTGGGCACTGACCTGGGGGTGGACTGGGCACTGGCCTGGGGGTGGACTGGGCACTGGCCTGGGGGTGGACTGGGCACTGGCCTGGGGGTGGACTGGGCACTGGCCTGGGGGTGGACTGGGCACTGGCCTGGGGGTGGACTGGGCACTGGCCTGGGGGTGGACTGGGCACTGGCCTGGGAGTGGACTGGGCACTGGCCTGGGGGTGGACTGGGCACTGGCCTGGGGGTGGACTGGGCACTGGCCTGGGGGTGGACTGGGCACTGGCCTGGGGGTGGTCTGGGCACTGTGGGGGGTGGACTGGGCACTGGCCTGGGAGTGGACTGGGCACTGGCCTGGGGGTGGACTGGGCACTGGCCTGGGGGTGGACTGGGCACTGACCTGGGGGTGGACTGGGCACTGGCCTGGGGGTGGACTGGGCACTGGCCTGGGAGTGGACTGGGCACTGGCCTGGGGGTGGACTGGGCACTGGCCTGGGGGTGGACTGGGCACTGACCTGGGGGTGGACTGGGCACTGGCCTGGGGGTGGACTGGGCACTGGCCTGGGGGTGGTCTGGGCACTGTGGGGAGTGGTCTGGGCACTGTGGGGAGTGGTCTGGGCACTGACCTGGGAGTGGACTGGGCACTGGCCTGGGGGTGGTCTGGGCACTGTGGGGGGTGGACTGGGCACTGGCCTGGGGGTGGACTGGGCACTGGCCTGGGGGTGGACTGGTCACTGGCCTGGGGGTCGGGCAGAGAAGATGACAAAAGCGTGAGTGTGTTGCTGCCAACTGACTCCAGAAATCCCACCACAGCCAGGGCAGGGCTCTGGTCCGGGGAAGAAGGGGGTACCCAGAGCAGGAGGGAAGAAGGCGCGACCCCTTGCACCTGCCAGGAGCAGCCCCACGTGGCCCACAGAGGGGCCAGGCAGGTAACCTGGTGACCCACGGGGAATCAGGAGTCTGCCACTGTGGGGGTGCCAGGCCTCTGGTCTCCATGGTCTGGCCCCTCTTCACTCCCTGCTTTGCTGATTCACCTTTCTCCCCAAGTTCTCTTTAGAGACATCGAGAAGTCATCATTACTTCTTTCCATGAAGAAAATAAAGAGCCTGTGATGGGAAGGGCAGGGGACGTGACCCCATGAGAAGGCCCCTCTCTACCTGGCCTGCCCTCCTCCTCCACCTTGGGAATTCCAGGCTGAGCACACCTTGCCATCCACTCTCCCAGACTTTACAGAAGCCTTGGTATATAAGGCGTGCCTTTTAAATTTACTTTCTCCCACAGAAGCTCATTTAATATTTGGAGACAACAGCAGCCAAGGCCATTCCTGGATGGTTGTTATTTACAAGATCGTAAAAAAGACAGATCCAGTTCCTGATGTTACTAAATTGTACTCGGCAAAAGCACTAAGAGGCACTGAAATGTTTGTGTGGGGATAAAAATGAAACTACCTAGAAGTCGCCCCAATGGTAGGGCCAGGGAGGCTGTGTCTGCTCCAGGGCCAGCAGTAACCCCTTCGCCTTCCCTGGGCACATTTATGAGACGTGGCTTTCTCTGAGGGCACAGAGGTTGCATTGCTCCTCTGAGGCTGTCTCTCCACAGGCAGTTTGAGCTAGGAATAGATTCTTTTTATTGTTATGATCGAGCTGTATAATAATCCCTAGGAGACAAAGACAGTAATTGTGGTACGAAGTGTGCTGTCTGCCTGAGGGATATGGAAGTTCAAGGCTGCTTTTCTTAATTGTTACCTGTGGGGTGCACTTCCTTCCTGAGCTGGCACCTCCCTGTCCTGGCTGCCAGAAGTGAGGGTTTATGAATTCTTACAAGCTGTCACCCCTTGGGTGGTGGAAAGTCTGGGGCAGGAAGAGAAATACACCCTAGTGAGAAATACACTGCAGAAGTTTCTGCCTCGCTCACAGCTGGTCCGCACAACCTCTTCCAGCGGGCAGTCAGTCACTCCTCATTATTTGCAGAGCTGTGCAATAGAAGGCCACTGTGAACAAGGAATTAGCAAATGCTGAGCCATTGCTCTCAAGGGACATACAGGGTTGGTTACCTGCAGGCCCCCGTTCATGACACTTTTAAAAATTCTTTTTGTTTGTTCTTTTTAGTTAGTTACACATGACGGTAGAATGTCTCTCAACATATCATACATACACGGAGTATAACTTCCATTCTTGTGGTTGTACATGATGTGGTCCAACATTTTTGTGAACTGATCAGTATATGACTTCGTTGGTACACGTTGCTGTCTACCGATACTGCACAGCGCATCGACTGTGGATCCATTGACACTCAACTCCAGTCCCATAACCCTGTAACACGCCTGATCGAAGCTTTTCTAACACATAAGGCGCCTTGGAACACCAGGCTTGGAAGCCACTTGGAACAGATCAACAATAAAAACCCCCAACTGTGAAAAAGGTGGCCTCTCGCAGGTTGTGGAGGGCACTTGTTTTCAGGATGAATGGGGCCTGGCATGAGGGGCTGAGTGTCGCCTGGCCTCCAGAGCATCGAGGCTCTGTACTGCGTGGCCCCAGGAGGCCTCCCCTGTCCAGGCCGGGCTTCCTCTCGCCGGGTGCGCTTGCCCATCTCCCGCAGTGCCACAGGCTTCACTGACGGGTGTAGCCCTTCCCACCGGGAATGTGCCAGCTGCCAGGGTGTCTCCAGTCCAGAGCAGAGGCAGCTGGTAAGCGGATGTTTCAAATGCAGGTTGTGAACTGCACCAGTGCTGTTGCAGGGCCAGGCGGGAGGATCTGCGGGCTGCCTCCTTTGGGTCCGGACTCTTTGAGGACCTCTCCCTTAGACATTTGCTCCAGCACAGATCAAGCTGTGGTTTTCTTCACTGCCTTGTGTGTGTGTGGGGGGTGCATTTTTGGCAGTCCTACCGCAGCTCCCTGCACACCACACGACTGACCCCTTGCACACTGTCTTCCACCCACACACACCTGCACAACTTCCACTCTGCTTGCCACCAGACAGTCAAAAAAGACACTATTAACACAAGTGTGACCAGATCCACAATTGGTCTGGAACATTCTAAAGGTCAAAATTCTCAACAGACCAAAGCCTTTAGTACTTACTCCCCCAGTCAAACACTTGGACCCCTTCATGGCTCCTAAGTGCTTCTCATGCTACTACATGTGACACCACTGTGACCTCTTTCAACCCACGTCATTCTTCTCACAATTTCTACACCTGTCTTCAATTCCCGTGTATTTCATAAAAAGGCTGTTAGAACAATAAGGATTCTTTAAAAATATACTAGAATGCACCAATGGAACTAGATCTGTACCTTCCTTTTGATTGTGACGTAACATGTTTGAAAGGTCGCTAACGTATTTTCAAGGCCAAATTGCATCTAGCAGATACATGCTGGGTTTTTCAAGAGCGCCCAGGTCTCTCGGCGAATCCTTACCGCTCTTGGGGTGTAGCAATGAGGGCTCGGGCTCTGCGGGGTTAAGTGGCCCCTGTCATCACAGGGCTGCGGTGAGTCGGCATCCAGTCCACCCCGTGGCTCTCAAACACCAAGGATGTGGGGGTCCCTGTGGGAACGACAACTTGAATTCGAACCCCGAGGTCCTGGAGGGCTGCCCTGTGTTCAGCAGGACCAGGTTCCGCTTCCATCAGCGTCATGGAGTGAGGTCCCGCTGGAGAAGTGGAACCGGGGAGCGTGCACACAGACAGGTGTACAGGCAGCCAGCTGCGGACGTCAGATGTCACAAGCAGTCACATGTCGGGGGAGATGACTTATGAAGAGTTGCTTTGTGCCTTTGAGGGGCTGGTTAAGCATGTCCCAAGTCCATGGGGCAGGAAGTCAGGGAAGGTAAAAATAGGATCACACCCCGAATGGGGGCCGAGGTTCTGAGCCACAGGAGGACTTCTCCTCTCGCTTGGGATGCTCAGCTGTGCCTCTGAGGTGAATTCAGTGCTTCTCCTCCCCAGGATAGTCTCTCCGGCTCGCTTAGAGCCAGCTGATTGGAACTGGACACCTGTGCAGTACTGTCACGGCAACACTGGGTTTGTGTTTGATTGGATAACGGGAGCTGCTCTAGACAGCCGTCACAGAGAACAGCCATCACAATATCCACCCAGGGCTCTGCCAGGAGCAGGGAAGGCCAGTGTGGCTTCCTGGAGGAGGCCTTTGTCTTGTGACGGGTGGGAGTCCCGTCTGCAAGGGCCAGCCCCGCCGCGGGCTGTGGTGGATTTCCTTCTGAGCTGGTGCCTGGTTTTGCCAAATTCCAGGGGACAGTTGCAGTATCTGAAGTATTTTTGTTGTCCACGATGGGGGGCTTGATATTGTCTTCCTAGACAGCTGCCACAACAAAGAATTATTCAGCTTAAATGTCAGGGGTGTTTAGGCTGAGAAACCTGCTCTAACCAAGAGAGCCAACTAATCCAAGCGCCTCTTGTGTGAAATGCACTTTACATGTATGTGTTTAATCAGTCCTTATAGATTTGTCAGGACGATATTCTCAAATGTTTAAGATTTTATTTAAACAGATGAGGAAATAAAGGCAAAGGCATTGGTTTTTTCCTCTCTTTTTCTGAATTTTTATAATTGCTTCTTTTTAGTTACACATGACAGTAGAATCCATTTTGGTTTATTTATACAAGCATGGAATCTTTCTTATTCTAGTCAGGATCCCAGTCTTGCGGACGTACACGATGGTGAGATTCACTGTGGTGTATTCCTCTATGTACACAGGAAAGTCACGTCAGACTCATTCTGCTCTTTCCTATCCCCTCCCCCTCCCTTCACTCTGCTTTTCTAATCCAGTGAACTTTGATTCCTGCCCCTGCTGCCCACTGTGGATTAGCATTCGCATATCAGAGAAAACATTAGACCTTTGGTTTTGGGGATTGGATTATTTTACTTAGTATGATACTCTCCAGATACATTTGTCAGCAAATATCATAAAGTCATTCTTCTTTATGGCTGAGTAATACTCCATTGAGTATATGTATGACCTTTTCTTTATCCATTCATCTATTGATGGACATCTAGGTTGGTTCCATAGCTTAGTTATTGTGAATTGTTCTGCTATAAACATTGAAGTGGCCACACCACTGTCGTATGCTGATCTTTACTCCTTTGGGTGTATACTTAGGAGTGGGGTAATTGGGTCAAATGGCAGTAAGGCAAAGGCTTTGTTTCACCCATGGTCATGGTGCTTCTAAGTGGAGGGCCAAGAATTTGAAGCTGTCTCTGGACTCCAAGCCTGTTCTTTGTCTGCTGTTCCTACCCTAAGATGGTGCAGGACAGTCCTTGGAAGGCCTGAACTGTCCACAGCCTGTTTTCACTGCTTCTCACTTGAAGTTCTCAAGAACAGCTGTAGAACATTCTGGGACCACAACACCCTAAGATAGAGGAGGAACTGGCTGGAATAGCCTAGGCTCTGTTCCAATTCCTGCTACAGGCAGGGCATCCTTCCGTGTTGAGCCCACTGAGTGTTGCTGCCCCTGGTATAGACCTGGGCTGGGCTGCTCTCCAGCCAGTGGTCAAGTGGGGCATGTGCATGGGAGAGTCCCTCACCCTGGGCAGCTTTTCTGAGCCCTGAGGAGTGGCTCACTCTGAACCGTGGACTTCTGTTGTCCATTGTCCCTCAGTGCCTATCTGTAATTACAAAGTTTGCTTCATATAGCTCCTTGGGTGTGAGTATCCTGTCTCACTGTCTTTGTGGAAGGGACAGAGCATGGCACAGCCCAGGGTGCGGTGGACAAGGGGTTCAGAACCTCCCCTGGGACTGAGACCAGTGCACAATGAATCTGCCCACAGGTGGTGGTTCCTCTTCACACTTTTCTGGGGACTCAGGGTGGCTTGGAGCTGTTCACAGGCCTCCTCGTCACCTAGCAGTTCATATCCCAGACCAGATGGCAGATGTGAGCTTTAATATGCAGATGCTGGCATTTGATGCACTGGGCATGGTTCCTACCCTGAGGCTGATCAAGCTGATTGATCTCACTGAACAGCAGTTTCCTCAAGTACAAAATTTAGAACCAATCGTTCTTTCTCCCGGTGAGATTTAAACGAGATTATACATGGAAACCATTTAATACAGGGTACATAGTTCTGATAAAAGTCATTTTAGAGGCTCTAAGCCTGCCTGAGCACTCATTTTCCAAGAGGGATTCTGCAGCTCAGATTTTACAATGTTCAAATGTCTTCAAAGATGGGGCCAATTGAGCGGCCTGGGACTACCTTCCGTTCCTCACTCAGATCTCCCTGCACCGTGGGCCCCAGTCAGACCAACTTCCAGACAAGAGTATGTCTGAATATCACAAAACTCAGGCGGTGTGATGTTTTTACCATTTGACAAAGTTGGCAGTGTTGGGACACGTGCAAAATGTTACCTCTTTTAAGCTGCCTTAAAATATTTTTTTTGAATAAGGTAGGGATGTAAATAAAAACAAAAACCCTATATATGTACACAAAATCAAACAAAAACTTCTTTGCAATAAAGAATCCTGCTAATAAGTGCTGATAAGAAATGGCACTTTAAATGGTCTGACATTTCAGAGGTTAGAGATGCCTTACAAACGGACTTTGGACAAAATTCTCTTGATCGTATTAGTCATAACGAAGTAGCACATTAAGCTTATGTAATTATTTTCAGGTTACCAACTATTCTGTATCTGTCCTCTTGTTTGATTCTAACAAGGCAGAAAATCCGAGTAACTGTCAGGCACGTATTCAGGTCCCGTGTGTGGCTGAGGGATTCAGGCACGAAGAGGGGCTGGCCACCTCTGAAAGGGGCTCAGATTCCAGTGCAGCGATCATGACGGGACCCTGGCTGCTGTGGGCCCAGAGGAGGGCCGGGGGTCTGGGGGGTGTGAGCGTAGAGTCGGGGGAGATGTCTGCGTGGATCCCGCAGAACTGGGGACGCGGCATCTGAGAAGTGGAGGCTGGGAAGGAAAGGTGGCATAGGCTGGCCACCATGGCCACCGTGACAGGGACGCGGAGGCAGCAGGGAAGGGAGCTGACCCCCACCAAGTCAGGGGGGCCTTGTAGACCACGCTGGAGTTGGCACTTTTTCTGAGCAGTGGGGAGACATTGAGGCATTGGGCAGAGGCTGGCATGGGGCCGTGAGGGGCAGTGATGGATGATGGCATTGGGGCTGCGGTGGCCTTGTGTTGATGCAGGACGTGGCAGTGGTTTGGGCATCTGTTGAGTCCGGCCCCTGCATCCCAGAGGGTCTTCTTTTCTCCTCACCTTTGGGATGCCCTGTTGTCTCCTGAGCTGACAAAGCCCTTTTCTCTACTCCATTGAAGTCACCAAAGCCGTTCAGTGGCGAGGCCCCTGAAGGCGGGACCTCTTGCCCAGCAGACAGAAGTGGGTGCAGCTGGAGCCCGTAGTCCTGGAGTCTGCAGGGAACGCAAAGCAGCAGCACCCTTCAGGTTCCAGGTGGGGCCCTCACTGTCCTCCAGGCAAGCAGGGCAGTCCTGGAGCCTGCTCCCGGGGTCCTACCCTGCAGACTCAGCCTGTGCGGCGGGTGCTCCGCCCACCTGATGTCAATCACCTGGCAGGTGGCACAAGGGAGGAACCCCTTGCAGGGGAAGAGAGCCCTGGGGGGAAGTGGGTGTCTCTCTGCTTTCCGGTCTGCCAGCTGGTGAGCACAGGCTCTGGTGCCAAGCCTCCTGAGCTCCTGTTAGGACTTTACCATTTACCATCAGACAGCCAACCTCACCAGTGCTCAGCTTTCTCCTTGAAAACGGGTGACAAAGGCATGGAGAGCATGAGGTCCTAGATGTGACCTACCTGTGTGTGTTCCCTGCGGGCAGTCCCCAGGCGCAGGGGTGACGTTCTGTGCCCGGCCCAGCAGGCACGTGTGCATGCCCGTGGGGCCTGGGCGAGAGGGTTTTGACTTCCCCATGGATCACTTGCCTGTTTGGGACACATTGCTTCACCCCTTTTTAAGACTTGCTTTCCCGTCCAAAGGCTAGAGGTCACAGCAGAGCCACTTCTGTGCTGCACTGAGTTCAACGTGGCACTGCAGGCGGTTGGCCCAGGGTATTGGCTAGGCTTCCACACCTGCCTCTGCTGTCGCTGTTGATCTTGCAGTTTCTTCCTTATGCTACTCACTCATCCAGGAAGCACCTTTTATTCCATATTTTATTGCTGCATTATAATTGCACATAATAGGGAGATTCGTATTTCCAAGTCCACACTATGACTACTTGACACTTTCTGAGCTCTGCCCACAGGAGCTAGTGCTTGGGACACAGGTCGCTAGGGTTCATCCTTTTCCTCAATTGATTCCAATCATGGTTGCTTAAACTCCGCAGGAGGAATTCATTTACTTAATTTTCCAAAATAGAACTTTGAGGTTAAAAATATTGAAGTCTTGTAACGAATTGGAGACGAAGACAGGAATCGAACCCGAGGGTTGTGAATGTGGATTCTGTCCCCAAGTCCCACCTTGGCTCATTCTAGTGGGTTGCAATTCAGAGCAGTGGAGAGTTTACAGTTGTGTTTAGTTTTGAGTTTTTGCCGAGAATCCTGATGTCACAGTTAGGGCGTGTGCAGGGTTCCCTTCCTACAGTGAGGATCCTCGGGCCACCAGGTGATGCAGCTTCCAGCTGGCCTGCTCAGTGGATGGCAGAGCTGGGGACCACGTAGGGCTCTCTGGCACTCTGCTGTGCTGAACGAGGGGACCCCTGCCTGAGTTCAGCCCAAACCTGCCCCCTGGCTGCGAGGTTTCCCCACAGCTCCTGGCTGGGCTGGGAGAGTGGGGCAGACACAAAGCCCCTCGTCTCCTCATGGGGACGCTCATGTTGGCCATCCTGATGCCTGCCTGATGGTTGCTGCTTCTTGTCCGGTGGGGACCCAGGAAACACAGACTCTACCAGTGGCCGTGCAGGGGCGCATTCGGTACCAGTGGGCCCCAGGGTACTCCCTCCATTACGAATCTGCAGAGACTGACATTAACTTGGCTGGCACGGCTTCTCCAAACCCTCTGGGACCAAGGATGGGGTGTTATTCTCCTGACTTCCTTTCCAGACTGTTGAGTCAAAGGCAGGAAATGAACCGAGCGTGAAAGTATGCTGTTTGGAAGAGCCCCAGGGTTCTGGAACGTCAGTCATGGCTGGGCGAGAGCGCTCTTCTCCCCTGGAGTCGAGCTCCGTGGGGCAGCTGATGAGGAGAACAGATAATGTGGTGGGGAGGAAATTGCTCTTGTGCTCAGAAACACGTCTCTGGCTGGGGTTCCAATAGCCAGCAGTGCTGCAGCTTTATTCAAGTGGCACACGCGGCGTCTGCGAAGGAGGCGCCAGAGGAATCGGTGCTAATGAACTCTTTCTGAGAGCCAACAGCTGGATTTGGCAAGAGTACGTTAGCATGTGAAATCAGGCAGAAGGCTTCAAAACAATAAAAGGCATGAGTTCTATTTGGTTGGGAAGGGAGCACGTTACACTCATTTCACATGTGAGTACAATTTGAGTGCAATTGACTTAACAATTTTGAGGACTTATTACATGCTAAGATTTACTTATGGCATTACCGACAATTATTTTGTAGGAGATTTTGTCATCAAAGCAGTACAGCTGCATGGCAGAAGGAGCATGTGCTCAGGGTGGCCCTGACCAAGGTCAGCAGAAGCCCTGGCATTGTCCAAGAGAAATATGGAACGGGTGGAAAGCAGGTGGTGGACAGCAGCCAGGGCCCGGGGTTCAGCAGTAGCTGTGGACTGAGGCGAGCCCACCATCACGCTGACTCTGCTTTCGGGACATTTTAGCTGTTTTTTGTTTTTTTGTTGTGGTGCTGATTCAGCCCAGGCCTCCACACATGCCAGGAGAGTGAGCTACCCCTGAACTACTCATGCAGCCCTGGGACAGGTCAGTTTCTCTTCTCAAGAATGGTTTTACCATCCAGCCAACTTAATGCGGGGCATGGCTACAGACTGGTGCACAGGCCAGATGGTGGCGGATACTGTCCCCACGCCCTCAAATCCTTCGCATTCCTTTGCCGGTGAGGCCTGTGGGCCTGACTTCCAGTGGCCAGCATCGGTGTGTTTGTCAAAGCCAAAAAGCCCCAATCTGCTCGGGAATCTGGTGGGCTGCAATTTAGGGCCTGGTGTCTCCCCAGGGGCCAGCCCTTGGGCTCTGATGAATGCATGTCGGGTATAAGTACCCAGCTCTCTTGCCCGCTGACCCAGATAATTCTGACATGTCTTTTCTACCATTTCCCAAAGTGCTCCTATGGGATTAAGCTCTACTCACTCACTCTAACTGCGTTAAAAGTCCAAACTTACTGGCCACTTCCGCATGTCCTTTCTGTCTTATCTCTGTTCCTTGCACTAAGAATAACGCTTGTTCTTCAGTTCAGAACTTAGAGCAGAGCTCATCAAACTACAGTTCATGGTCTGCTGCCTGGTTTTTATAAATAAGGTTTTGCTGGAATTCAGCAAACTGTTAACTATTTTATGATGGTCAGGGACTGCTTTTCCATCCAAGGACAGAGTTAGCTGACACTGTGGCAGGGATGATACGGATGCTGGAAAAGTGAAAATATTTATGACCTGAGCCTTTACAGAAAATGTTTCCTGACTCCTAAGTTAGAGTGCGCATCAGGGGACCCGAGTAAAAACACCAGCAGCTCCACGTGAGGGGGACGAGGGTGAGTGGCTACTGAAATGGGGAAGAGCAGAATTTTGTAGAGAAGGTGGCCTTTTATGGAGTCAAAGCGTGTAGCAGAGGAACCTGAAATCACTCAACAAGACACCAGGAAATATACTCACCCCTAGCTTACTTCCTGTTAGTCTTTGGTGAATAAAAATGATGATCACACACACACACACACACACACACACACACACGAGCATATACATATAGTTTTTTTTTTTTTTTGGTGCTGAGGCTTGAATCCAGGGTCACTTACCTGCAGAGCCATAACCCCAGCCCTTTTTACTTTTTGAGACAAGGTCTAAGTTGTTAGAACCTTGCTAGGTTGCTGAGGCTGGCCTTGAACTTGTGACCCTCCTGCCTTAGCCTCCTATTTTGCCTAACCCTGAGGCCTCCTGGAGGGCTTTCCTGCCCTACCTCTGTTTTAAGTCTTTTGCTTCTTCCTTTACTCCTGCGTTCCTCGGAACTTCTGCTTGCCTCCGGCATTCAACGACCAGACTGTTAGCGTCTTGAGGACAGGCGTCAGGCCTCTGTCTCAGCCAACTCCCCTGACGCAGGAGGACACGGTGTTTTCAGAGAGAAGCTCTATCACAGCTTTTTAAGTTACATGCGGCTGCTGCCCACCCACTCCTGCCAGTTTTCTTCCTGGCAACCGGTGGTGTATGCACATAAAGCCAGTGGGGCTGGAGGAGGGCCAGCAGCCCTGGCTCCTAGTTCCCTACCGCCTTCTCCACGCCAGTTGGCTCAGATGCGCATGAACTTGACCTCTGACCTCGGCCTCATTATCTCTGCATGCCAGTCCTCTGAGCCAATCAATTCGGCACAGATGGCTCTTGGAAGCCAGTGACTGGGATTTGGAGCAACCATGGTCCAGGCTGTAAACTTCCAGCTGATGCTTATTATCCCTTTGCTGGCCTCTCAGCACAGGCAGTTCTGGCTACTCTCACAAAGTTCTCCTCAGCTCCAGAAGGCCAGGCTGCCAGGCTTTCCAAACCTAGATGATAATCCAAAGATTTAAGTACGCTCCTTCCAGAAGGGCAACTTTTCAGGTTCATCATGGATTCCTCTGAGCTGTGTTAAGTAAGCTCTCTGTTCCTGCTGATGGATGAGCTGCAATGCCGTCATCATAATGTAGTGCCTTGTTTTTTTGGCTTAAAATTATGTTGGGTCTTTGACATGAAGAGCAAAGTGGCAAATTGCAACAAACTGCAAGAGAAATCAGTTCTAATTCAGTGGACACAGAGGCCCCTGAGAGAATAACAGCAATAAAGACGGCCCTACTAGGTTTCTCCTCAGGTCTGGGGACTCTGAGCGCACAGTGTTTTGATTACTTTGCAGGCCAGAGATCAAGTCTGGAATCCACCCAGCAGCAATCGTCAGTCATGTCGGCCACTCCGACAGGGCTTCCTAAAGCTTATCACTCCCGCGAGCGCAGTCCCACTCTCTAAACAGCGCCACCCTGGGACCAGCACCAAGGGTTGTGCATGGTGTTTTTTAAAATATATTTTTTAGCTGTAGATGGACACAGTACCTTAATTTCATTTATTTAAGTGGTGCTGAGGATCGAACCCAGTGCCTCACATGTGCCAGGCAGGCGCTCTACCCCTGAGCCACCACCCCAGCCCTGTGGGTGGGTTTTGAACCCAGAGGTGGCCCATTTGTTGTGCCAATGCCCACTCTCTGAGCTCTGTGGGCAGTTTCTTTCTCCAGAGAGTGCCTGATGGAAGGGGCCTCAGTGCCCAGGCACGTGCCTCCGGGCCCAACAGTGGGATGTACAGACTCGCTTGCTGATTGGACCTCTTTCAACTCTAAGTGTGGGTTTTACCCCACTTAACCCACCTGGGAAGAGAAAGAAAACCATAGTTCAACCTCCAGGGACTTGGACCCAGGCTCTAATGTGGAACGTATTGCTGGGAGAGAGAAGTGGGAGATTGATGTGTGTGAGTGTATGTGCAAATAAACGTATGAGTTTATGTGTGCACATGGGCATGTGTATGTATGTGTGTGTGATTGCATATGTATGACAGTCCTAGGAATGGCTTGTGTGGGTGCATAACACACATACAAGTACACACAAATGCACACATAACATTGTACACATACATGTGAATGAGTACACGTAGTACCCACCACACACAGCACTCACATGCATGCTTACATAATATACATACAACACACACACATACACAGTTTAGTACAGATACAACGGATGCATAAACACATGAACAAGCATATAATATGTATATGCATGCACATACTTATAAATATACACATGCATATAGTACATATATAAATTCACACATACATGCACACATGCCTATATATACACACACAATACACACATATAGTACACACATATAGGTCTATGTATATATACACAAACACACATCACTTTCTCCATATAGGAAAATTTGGACTTGCTTTTCTCTCTTGCAATTTTATACCCTGCTCCCTGCTGCAAGACAATGTGTTCTTATTTCTCCAGACCCTCAATCTGCTTTTGTCCAGCAGGGTAAGGCTCTGTGGGAAGGTGCCCTCAATTTAGAGTGCTTCTGTTTCCTTTTTTCCCACCCTGGTTCAGACGGATTCCCTTCTCTCCAAGGTCCTTTTGACTCCGGATGCCCACTCGCTTTCCTGGCCTCGTTAGCAGGTCTGAACGTGCCAGGAGTCTGTCAACAGACCCACACAAACGCCTCCTAAGACCGCCCTTGGCACTAGGTTGCCACACTGGAGAGGGAAGACGTCCGAGCTCTGAATGGCCTGTCTCCTACGGCCAACTGCATTGGGTTCATTCACGTTTTCAAGCTTATCAGATCATTTGTAGTTCAATAAAAGGAGAAGAACATGATTTTTTTAAAAATAAAGCAAGCTGAGTCCAGCGTGCTCACAATCTTCTGGGGTTCTGTGTGCTGTCCTCTTAAAGGCTGCGCTTGCCTCTGCTGCAATGAACTTGCTGCTCCAACCCAGGCATCCTTCTCCCCTGGGCCTCAGTTTCCTCATCTACGAAAATTATCAGATTAGATTGCTAAGGTTTCTCTGAGTTCTATAAAGTAATAAAATAAATTAAATCTCCAGTGGATCAAATTTGAATTCTGAATAGCTTTCCCGGTCTGCAATTTTGACTCACAGTGAGCTTGCCGTCCACTGGGACACTTGGGTAATTCATGGGAGCGCTGCACACCACAGCTTAGGCACTGGCTCCTTTCCCTTAGGAAGTGTGTGTGGGGGGAGGGGTGGATGCCACCAGCCATGCTCACTGGGCACGTCCTATCAGGTTCTCTTTCACCTGGGGACACAGGGCAGCCACACGGATCACACACAACTGCTCATGCAGGTTGCTGCTGATGAGGCTACAGTTCCCAGCGTCAATATCAAAGGCTAGGCTTTTGATGCATCAAACGTGGACATGCAACTTCTCTGTCTCTTTATTGAAAATTGGCACGTGGCACTGGAGAAGGGAAAAGAGTGAAGGCTTTGATGCCAGCCGACGAGGCAGGGTTCACACTGTGCCGCTGCTGTTCTGCAGCGTGAGATCTTGGGCAAGTCGCCTGGGGAAATAACACCTTCACAGGAAGAGGAATGTTGTGAGATTCTCCGCAGCTTATGATCAGTGCAAAAATCACCAACCCCAGGAGGAAGCCATTACCATTAAGGGGGAGGGTGTATGTGCATCATCGTCAGGTATTGAGAAACACAGCACGCTATCTGACGTGCCTTAAAAACTTACTATGGAGAGAAGAATGGAGGACCTTGAGAGAAGAATGGAGGAACTTCAGATTACACCGCGGGAAATGAGAGGGAGGGCGGTATAAAAAATAGTGGAGAGAGACAGACATCATTGCCCTATGTACATGTATGATTACACAAATGGTGTGAATCTACATCATGCACAACCATAGAAACGAAAAGACGTACCCCATTTGTGTACAATGAATCAAAACGCAGTCTGTAAAAAAATAAAATAACTCACTACAATGTTTTAAATGTTTGATGTCTCTTTAGTATGTTTTGACTCTTCTAATACAGTTATACCTGTTAGAAATATACTACTGAGATGAGGAAGATCGTGGGTACAGCAAGTGTATAGAAGTGAGATTCAAGAACTTCAGTACTGGAACACAGACTAATTTGAAGAAAACTCAAAAAGTGTATTCCAAAGATTACTAGGGGCATGGAATTCTTTACAAAACTACATATTATTTCTCAAAAATATACTTATCTTTTTCTTTTAGAAATAAAGCCCTTAAAGTCCAAAAAAAAAAAAAAAAAAGAAATATCATACCTGCATTTAAGAAATCTATGAGCTATAGATACTCTTCTTTTAGTATTTTTTCCTTCTAATAGCTTATTACATTGATTAAGTGATCATAATTTTTTGTTATACTGTTATGTAACTTTTTTGTGGGTTTTTTTTTTGGGGGGGGTGTCAGGGATTGACCCAGGGGTGCTTAACCACTGAGCCGCATGCCCAGCCCTTTTTCCTATGTTATTTAGAGACAGGGTCTTGCTGAGTTGCCACCATGCCTGGTTCTATTTTATAAATTTTTAAAGAGAATTATAAAAGACCAGGAAATTTGCAAAAATAAAACATTCAGCATTCACATGATATTGACCTGCATTCATTTGTTCTTAATATTTTGTCGGCGTGTAAAAAAAAATCTCTCACATTCTTCTTTTCATTGTTAAGCCATCTTAGAATAAGCTGCTGACCTCATAACCTTCATTTCTGATTTGCACGCTGGAGTACAGGGGAGATGAAGCCATGGATGCCGTGTGACCTTTGAGACCCGCTCACTGAAGGTCCTGCAGCTTCCACCTTGTCCTCTTGAGCTGCTGGTCTTGGGAAATCCAAGTACCAGGCAAGAATCTGGCACCCCATGATTGCCAAGCTGGAAAAGTCATGAGTAGTTGGTTAGTAGTCCAGCTGAGCTGCCAGCCACCAGTCAACTCCAGCTACCACCTTGTAAGTGACCCACTGTGGATGCTGGTGGTCAAGCCTTAAATATGGCTGAGTCTCTGTCAACATATGAGTGTCTGCAACCAGGTACAGTCCAGATGAGCACTGAGCCACAAAAGTCATGATAAAAATAAAAAGGAGTAATTGGTATGCAGCCATAGTAACTGGAACAACATCCATTGAGGATTTTTGCCTGAATCAATCATTATTTGGTGACTGCAAAAAAACACATCTTTTTGTTTCTGTGTGTCCCATTTTATTATGTGAATATTACTGGTTAATCGTCCTGGCTACCTCCCCCATACGGCCAGCTTCCTCGAATCTGTTTATGATTGCTTGTGCTTATCATACTATTTCTCTAGGAATAAAAAGAGGGCCCTCTGAGCTGGAACTGAAAATAAATAAATAAATAAATAAATAAATAAATAAATAGGAATCTATTTCTTATTAATTTCTAACAAACAGTCTAGGGGTGGCAATCTCAGCGTCTCACAATGAAACGACATTTTCATCCTTGCCTTTGCTAAGCATTAATTGTGAGCTGCATCAGAAACATAAAAGATCCTGGTGGCGCAGCTTTTTCCTGATCATACCATACTTACTTTGTCACATCAAATTTATGTCATTTTCTCAATTGAAAGAAGTTCCTTTGAAATGCCACTTTCAAAGTGCAACTGCCATAAACAGAGCTAAACAGCCTGCTCCCCCTCGGGCCCCCTGCTGCTCCAGTGTGTCCGCGACCTCAGAGGCCAGGGCTGCCACAGCAGCTGGACCGTGTGTCCTCATGATGTGCAGCTGGCTATCTTTAGCTGGGTTCAGCACAGGAAAGTGACCCCCAATTATGCTCCCTCTGTAAACTAGGTGGGAGGGCGTATGAGGGCAATAAAAGAGAAGGATGGGACTCTCCACATCTTTCAGGAACATGCACAAAAATAATAAATCTGGGTCTGAAAATAGCCAGTGGGCTAGAATCACTAAAGGGTCCCAAGGGAGCCATACTCATTGGCCAGAAGAGGAACATGCACGTTCTTTGCAGCAAACTAATTCTAATAGAATCTTCAGGGCTGCTCATGTGCAAAAGCCAGGGTGCTGCAGAGAGGAGAGCTGTGTACTTTAAATTCAGTAAGCAGGTTTGAAGACCCGTCATGCGCTCAGCCTGTGACGGCTGCCAGGGAGGGCACTTGGGTACGAGCTGTTGGCCTCAGCCTCAAGGAGCTCCTCACGTTTGGGCAGACAAGACACACAAATGAGTTGTGCTTCCCCTGAGTTCTCCTGCTGCTCCTCTTCCCTCTCCTCTGCTCACCCCAGCCCACCCGCAGGGGTCAAGAATTCAAGTCGAGAAACTGAATGACCTTCGATGCTTTCTAATTCCCCAGTTTCTCCAATAGGAAAATGGAAATGATAATGCTCCCTGTGATAACAAAATGATAAACGTTGCCCGGGGTGTTGATTCCAGGGGTAGATGAGAGTCAGAAGGTGCTTCGCCCGGCACCCGACTACCAGGAGGGCAGAAGGCACTCCGTAAAGGCCAGCACTTCATCCTCACCCTCCTCTCTGCCCTGATTTCCCTGCTGTGTGGCAGTTAGGCATGCAGCTTCTGGAGCCAGTGCTTGGGCTCAGTCCTGCCTCCAGCAAACATTGGTGTGGCCCTGGGCAAGGCTGAGAAACTCACCTGGGTGCTCAGTTCCCTGTCTGTGCAGCGGGTGAGGACAGCACGGACCCTGTGGGCTGCCCCAGGACTCTGAGTCTGCAGGTGTTAAATACCCCTGGGGCCTGGTCTCCGCAACCTAACCACAGCGCTCCTCCTCCCTCCTACGGTTAATGACGACTACCATTCTATCTCATTGATAGCGTAATTCTTATCATTACAGAAAGCAGGATCCCAGGGCACGCTGCCGAGTGGCCTCACCTGTGCTAGGTTAAGGAGCCCATGGTGCGTGAGCTGGGTGGAGAGGAGGGGAGACCCAGGCTTCCCAGGGTGGCTCCCCATCCTGTCATCTGGTGGAATTCTGCTTGAATACCAGCACACGCCCCTTGGAAGGATCTGCGAGGGGACGCGAGCTGCTCAGAAAGGAGCCTCCAGACTCAAGTCCCCCTGCTCTTCAGGACAGCAGAGCCCAGGCTCCACTTTTGGCCCCCGGGTCCCCCATTCACTCTGGTCCTCCCTCCCGCTCCAGGGAGCGGATGCGGCCAAGGAAGGCCGTGCATTGTGGGTGAGAGGACACAGGTTTGACCTACTGTGTCGGATCAAATTTATGTGATTTTCTCTATCAGCAGCTGCCCAGGGGAAGGCAAGGGGAGCCAGGAGTAAGAGCCATAGGTGCGGCATTTAACTTCCTCATCGCCACATTAAACAGTAAAAAGCACCCGCAAAACCAATTTCGCTAATGCATTTTATTTAACCCAATATGTTGAAAAATTATCAAATCAACTTGTAATCAATATAAAAATTACTGAGGTATTTTACAGTCTTGCTTTCATACTGCGTCTTTGAAATCCACTGATATAGTTTGTATTTACAGCAAATCTCGGTTGGAACCAGTGAGTTTTCAAATGCTGAGTAGCCAGGCGTGGTTCATGGCTACTGTCCTGGACAGCGCAGTTTTGGAACTAGATGGAGTCACAGGTTCGAATCATGGTGCTGCTAAGTGGTAGCTGGTGCTCCCAGGCAAGCTGCTAATATCTCTGAGGCTCAGTCTCCTCATTTGTATACTGGGAATGTATGGTTTCAATCTAAAGTGACCCCCAAAGGTCATGTGCTAAAGGCTTGGTTCCTAGTTGGAGATACTGTTGGGAGTTGGGGCTGTTGGAGGAAGAAGCGGATGGGGGTGGAATGTGCCTTTGAAGGGTATTTTTTTTATCCCTGCCTCCCTGTTCTGCTTCCCAGTCACTATGAGGTGAGAGGCTTGCTCTAACACTCTTCCCACCACATTCTTCTGCTTCACTATAGGCCCCAAAACAATGGAGCTAAGAGACCATGAACTGAAACCTCTGAAACTGAGCAAAAATAAACCTTTCCTCCTGTAAGTTGTGTTTTCTCAGGCATTGTGTTACAGCAATGGAGAGCTGACTAACCCAGGAAATAATCTTTTCAAGCATTGGGAAGCTTAGAAATAGTAAAACATCAGGCATAGAACTTGGCACATAGTAGGTACTTAGTAAATGTCCATTTCCTCCCTCTCTTGATCTCCTATCTGCCTCCTGGGAGGAAGTCCTCATGACTTCCAGATTCTCAAGGATGTCCCAGGGCAGAGAGAATATGGAGAACGACATTCTTGCCTGTCTGTTCCTCTTCTGTTCCTGTCTCTTCCCCCATAATTATACTGACGCAAGAGTGAGATTGCAAAAGAGCAGCACAGGACCGGGCAAAAGGCTTCCCACAGGTGCACATGACTGTGGCAACATCGCCACTGCGGGGCTGTCCTCCAGGCTGCTGGCATGTCCCGCCTGGCCACTGTGGGGACCTTCCAGCCAGTTCTGGGCTTTTGCTGTTGCCCCTGCAGACTGCTCTTGGGATAAGGTGGGTCCTGCCTGTGCCTGTGGGTGCCAGTCATGTGTGTGCAGGGCCCGCGTCCATCTCTTCCTCCTGCCACTCAACAGCCCTGGGCTGACTCCCCTCTACTGGGGTCACAGCGGGCTCTGCCTCAAGGCCTTTGTGCTTGCTGTTTCTTCTGCTCCAGGGTCTTCACCTGCTGCCTTCTGTTGACTATTTCATTCTCAGTGGAAATGTCACCTCCTCTGAGAAGCCTTCCCAGACCACTGGGCCCTTTCCACAGTTTGCGGACTCCCCGCTTGTTTCTCTGACTCTCATGTGCCATTTCTTTCTCCACTAGAACTTCAGCCCCATGAAAGTAGATGCGTTAAAGGTCTGAGGATTCCTGGTATGGGCGATGGGTTTTGGTCACCTTGAGACTGTCAGCATATGAGTATTGAGGGAAAAATTAAATGAAAAAACAAAAATAAGGAGAAAACCCCACAAGCCTAATGTCACTCCAAGGTCATTCCTAATGTGTCCAGCATGGCTGTATTGTGATGGTGTCCTTCACGTGTGGAGTCTCCTTCTGAGTGGGATTCAGGGACCTTCTCAGGCAGGACCCGTCCAGCTCTGTGAGCGTGTGACTGAGCTGAGGGTGAGGGACAGGCCTGCACTCCCGCAGTCCCTCTACTGGACACAGGGCGCTCATGCACCGCCCAGCGTGATGGCCGGCGCTCCTCTCCACCAGCAGTCTGCCCTCACGGACGCTTTAGTTCATTCTTCTGCTCTTGGGACCTCCGTGCCTTCATGGAGTCACAGGTTGTATGGAAAGGGTGAGACCGCTTCCTCTTTCCCTGAGGTGCCCGCCTTGCGAGTTCATTCCCACACCGCCTCATCCAAGACGTTCAGAAGCCAGTGATACCGCCGTAGACTGGTGACGAGTTCTGCTCCCTCTAATGTTGAAGTCTGAGCACTAGAGAAGCAGCCAAGACAAGCATATTACGCAGATTTTGTTTAAAGGTAATAACGCAGACTTCTCCAGGGAGGGAGAAGGGGGCCATGGCTGATGTTCTAAAGTCCCAAGAAGTGAGCGCACCCCACATCTTTTATAGGTTAAGGTCTCTTTTGTTCTCCAGTTCTCTCCCCACTTCTCCTTCCTTCCCACGTGACTGGGCCTGGTTTTTCAGGCACCCCACATCTTTTATAGGTTAAGATCTCTTTTGTTCTCCAGTTCTCTCCCCACTTCTCCTTCCTTCCCACGTGACTGGGCCTGGTTTTTCAGGTGAGATGTAAAACGTGAGAAGCAGATGGGGCAGGGGGAGGGCCAAAGTGATTCAGCCAGGCAAGGGCCCAGGGGGCATTAATTAGCAGGTCCTTACTTGCAGTCCTTGATAAGGGCAGGTAAATTTGGTAATCAACGGGCTCCAGAGATCCTTGACATTCCATTCTCCCAGGGGCAGTCTCCAACTTCCAGAGGCAGATGGCTTTCATGGCCTCCATTTCCTTGATTTGACCCGATGGATCCCCTATTTCTACACTAACTGCCTGTCCCCACTTCTGGCTTCACTAGGCTGTCCAATAACAAATATGTCACTGTTGTGTTGCAAAGCCTTGGTCCTGCTGTTGTGGTGTGGTGATGTGTTTGGGTGGTGTTTTAGTCAGGTTTTTTTGCTGCTGTGACTAAAAGACCCACCAAAATATCTGTAGAGGAGAAAATGTTTACTTGAGAGCTCACAGTTTCAGAGGTCTTAGTCCATAAAGGTGGCTCCATTCCTCAGGGCTTGGGGTGAAGCAGAACGTCATGGCGGAACACTGTGGCAGAGGGAAGCAGCTTATATCATCAGGAAGCAGAGAGTCCACTCACCAGACACAGAATACATACCCAAAGCCACGCCCAATGCCCACCTCCTCCAGTCACACCCACCACTTCAGTCACCACTCAGTTAATCCCATAGGGGATGAATCCACTGACTGGGTTAAGGCTCACAACCGAATCATTTCTCCTCTGAACCTTCCTGCATTGTCTCACATGTGAGCTTTTGGGGGGACACCTCACATTTGAACCATAACAAGTAGATGTCAGGTGACAAGCACCCTAGATCCGTGTCTATCACATCTCTGTACTCATTCTGGGCTCACTTGCTCTGCTGTCCCAGGTCCCACAGGTGGCACGACATCTAAATTTGGACACACTAAAGGTCTAAAGGTCAGCCCACAGACTGAGGCTTGGGTAGAAGCACTTCCTGATTCCCTGGAGCCTGCCCGTGCCAGTCCCCTCTTCTTGTCCCCTCCTGTCCTCTCTAGACCTGGACACCAACCTTCCTTTGCTCGTCTTCCACGTCTGCCTCCTTCTGAGCCTCTGGAGGGCAAGGCCCCCCCACCTGGGTTTGGCACACAGTCAGTCCTTGGATCAAGGCTTGATGAATAAATAACTGAACACATAAATGCAAATTTACAGATACCAGAAACAAACAAAAACCAACGCCTCCGCAGGGCGCATTTCAATAGTGATAATGCCAACTGACAATGTTGGACGCTTACTTTGTGGTGGGCACTACACAAGTGCTTTCCGTCCATTGGCTCATTTAATCATGGAAACAATGTTAAGTACTTAGGATCCCCACTTGAACAAGGAGAGGTGAGAGGCAAGATTCCTCAGGGTCACCCAGCCGCCTGCAGACCTGGGCTTTGGACTGCAGTGGTCTCTTTCAGCAGTTAATGCCCGCGTTTCGCTCCTGTCTGGGCTAGCCACCAGGGGCACTTTACGTTTTCATTCCTAGGAACCCACAGGGCAGGGTTTGCCCTCCTCACTTGTGCACGCCCTCACCTCCATTCTTACTCATCTGGGTCGCAGTGCAGGGGCCACCTCCTGACCCCCACCTCCTGTCCTTGCTGTGCGCCCCGGTGCCCAGGCTGAGTCCTGTTATCTGTCTGCAGGCTCCTTGCACATCCCAGCTGGGCCCACAGGGTCCCGTCCCGGCTCCTCAGCACCAGGCGAATGACGCACACTTTAGAGGGGGTCTTATCCGAGCAGTTCCTCCGCTGCCCGGCCAACCCAGGCGCCTGGTGATGAGCATCCTGTGGCCCTGGAGAATATGCTCCTTGTGATCAGGAGCATGGGTTTCACCTCTGTCCCTCCAGTACAAAGGACAGTGCTTGACTACTCTAGAAAGGCCGTGAGGGGAGCACTGGGTGGCTTGGTGATGACCAGGATACTTCTTAGGGACAGATGAAGTTGGCTAATGTCCTGTAATTTCTGCAGCTCTGGGCAGATTATTTTACTCTTGACTACTTTCCTGTCTAAAATCGCTATGCCTGAAATGCTTCTATTACTGAGGTATTCTTGCAAGGCAAGTATTTCTCGTTCCAGTGACCTTGATAAAGCAAGATATATTTGTGGAGAGAGCAGAATCTTTAATCTCCAAAACGTTGTGTGACTTGGCGGCATGCATGGAGCCTGTGCCCAGAGTTCTGGGGGCTTATGGGGAGAGGGCGGGTGGCAGTGAGTGAGGGGGTTGCCAAAGTGCTTCCCTCCATTTCCAGTTTTGTCGGGAGCCAGCCTCCATATATAGCCCTCTTAGCACTTCACAGGAACAACCCAACCTTCCAGATGGCTGTGAATTGCTTGAAAGGCGGTCCATGTATTATTCTTGAGAAAAGAAAGTTCTCATTAATAGAGAATGAAAGCATGGATTTTCAACCTGTCCACCTGAAGCTCTAAGAGTTTTTAAGTGAAATTAGACTTATGTGACAGGAGGCACACCCGAAGTCCTTGAAAGCTCTGAGACTCTGTCTCATCAGCAAATTAGCAGGGATGGTGTGTTTCCCCTTCATATCGGCACTGACGTGGGTACCAGGGAAGCTGCGATGAGTGAGACAGGGTCCCACATCCTGTGACCTTGCGATAGCAAGTGCATAGGCTGAATTTCTAGAAGAATGCTCCTCTTAGGACCTCAGAGAATGCTTTTTGATTTGGTACCCAAAGGGTCTAAGAAATTTCCTTGTCCCACGTAGGTGCTCACCAAATTCCCTGTTGTTGGCTCTGATGGAGCTCCAGAGGCCCATGTGGCTTCAGGCAGGTGGCACGTTGAGCGGCTGCTGAGAGCAGCAAGGTCCACAGCGCTTCCCGAGGCCAGTGCAATGACCTTATTGGGTTCAGACTCAGTGCTCCCTTCCCCCGCCCCCACGCATGGAGTCAGGCCCATGTTCTGCTGGACCTGCCTCCCTCAGCGCGGGAGCAGCCTCCTGTGCACCTCCTCCATCCCCTGGTCCCTCTGTTCCCATTCCTTAGGTCGCCATCATGTCTCACCTTGAAATAACTCCTTGGACACTCTCTCCTCCTTGGCCTCCTCGGATCTCTTCTCTGCTCTGTTGGCAAACTGGTAACAGAATGCATCTCTGTCCTGGAGCACCCCTGTGCTTGAATCTCCCCAGGCCCTTCCCTACCTGTTTGATGAGCCACGTGAATCCGCGCACATTCGCTCTCTCACAGTTGAGGTGGGCGGGGCCTCTGGGCAGGGCTCAGCCAGAGGCCTTCTGCTTTAGGGTCTCTCAAAGGGCTGTAATCCAGCTGGCTGGGACTGAGGGCTCACCTGGAAACCTGACTGGAGAAGGGTCCACTTCCTAGTTCACCTAAAGGACGGGCAGCGTTCAGTCCTTGGAGAGCTCTTTGACTGAGGATCTCTGTTCCTTGCTTTGAACCGGAAGCTGCTTTCAATTCTTGGTCATATGGACTTGTCCAGTATGGCCCCTTGCTTCATCAAACTCAGCAAAGAAGAGAGTCTCCTAGCGAAGGGGAAATCACAATTTTAAATGATGAAAGCAGCAGTTCATCGCTCTTTATTCTTTTTTTTTAATTTTTAAATTTTATTTGTTCTAATTAGTCGTACATGACAGTAGGATGCATTTATAGAATTTGATAGATCACATAAAAAGAGGGCAATTGCTTAGGAAAAAGCCTCATGCCAGCCCCCACTCCAGAGAGGAAATTAAATAGGGTGGTACCTATTCAATGAAGTGGTGAGATTATGGGGCCCACCCTCTGTCTGTTCAACACAGGTTCCTCATTGCATATACAATGAAGCCAACACCCCAGCTGGGGCAAGAGAGCTCGGTGGTTAAGAGCAGCAAAAACAATGGCATCAAATAAAATAATGTTAGAGTCCTGGCTTGATGGCTTTTGGAGTGACTTTCAGAAGGTCTTAAACTTTTCAGGCCTCTGTATTATTGTCTGTAAAAAGGGGATAGAAATAGAACCTGCCTCATAGGGTTGTGGTGATGATATATGCAAGGGTACCATGGCCTAAAATGTCCCCCAAATTCATATATTGAAACTTAATGGACAGTGTGATTGTTTTAAGAGGTGGGCATGCAAATTTGTGGAATGGCTAAAAAAGAATAAGAATCTAATGATGTTAGGAATCATTTTTTATTTGCTTGCCATGTTGAACTCTCAACAGTCTGTGCTCTTGTGTCCTGTCTGACCTGTGCATCACGAGTTCTCTCCCTCACATGCGCCCTTGAGCTCTGACCCTGATGTGCTGGGCTTTTCACGTGGCAGTGTTGGTGCCCATTCTCCAATCAATCAGTCTCTCCTCCCTGATTCCTCTCTTTTCTAGGAATCATCTCTTATGCCTCTTCTACCCTCGGGATATACTCGGGATTCCCCGGCCCACCAGCAGACCAACTCGGGCCCATAGCATCCTTTATTTGGATTGCTTTGTGTACGCCTTCTCTATGAGAGCAGATGCCGTATCTTTCCATTTTGGAGTCCAGACATCTATCAGAGTGTCTGACGCATAGTAATTGCCAAGTTTGTGGTTTAGGAAAGAATGACATTATAGTCAAACTATTATATGTACATGGTTGGTGAGGCTGGTAGGGAGATTAACAGAATTAAAATGCAGAGAAATTAGGTGATTTCCCCAAGACTACCTTAATAAGGAACAGAGCTGAATTTGAACCCAGCCCTGCTGATTCCATATGGAATTCTCTTTTGGGAATAAGTACTGGGACCTAAGGGATTAACATAAAACAGTTCTCCAAATCTCTTGTGAGAATAAGAAATTTTGGAAAACAAGAGATCTCTCAAAAAACTCAAGACCTGATGTTAATTGGTCAAGGAACTGCCAGGTCATTTGGAAAAGCAAGTGGATGTCCTCGTGCCTTGGGAACCTCCCATCTGAGCTGTTCTGGGAAGTTCTGATGCAGTCTGTCTGATGGGATCGGCATGCCTCATAAAACGATCAACAGTATTTACTCTGAATAGCCAGATTATTTCACTCTACCTTTGTTGAATGGAAATCAGTAAGAGACGTGGAGTGGAGAAAAGGAAAGAAAATTGGCTAAGCAGCCTATTGCAAGAAGAAAAGCAGGAATTCATGAGAGATTTCTGAAAACATAATTTATAAAACTCTTTAATCAATTTAAGAAAGGAGTAATCTGATGAATGCTTAAATTATTAAAAGTCTTTTTTTTTAGAGCATAGTGAGGCCTTTTTTCTGTTAAAGATCATTAATGTTAAAATGCCAGTTTATTGAAACTTTCCTCTGTTCTGTTTTTCTTGTTTCAATAAGTAGTAGCACTGTGACGTCCTTAAGGAAACCTCATAAAAATGCAAAAACCTGTAAACATCTCATGGACCCTTGTAAATCGAACCATCTCTCTTTGTTGTTGTTGCCCCTTGTCTTCACGTTGTAAGCTGCCATTATTTTTACATTCTCATAATTCCAGGATTGTTATAATTCTTTGATAAGTCTTTGAGACGTGGGCCTTTGAGCATGCGTTTGACAATCCACCTAGCCAGGCACCCTAATGGGTTCAGGGATCTGGTGTGCTATTTGGCAGGACTTTGAACCTTTCTCCGCTCTGTATGGCTCTTCTCTAAGGCAGGATGATGGCTCTAGAAGCAATCAGCACGTAGCAAAGGTGGCTGTCGTCAGCATGGTTACTCCCTTTGTTGGATTGCAGTATAATCTATGCACCTTACTTGCCTTATTGGTATTTGTACAGATGAGGAAACTAAAGTTCATCCACAGGTAACTTTCCCAAGGTTATTAGCTTAGTCAGTGGTAAGTTCAGGAGTCAGGGGAGGTAAGTCTCACCCAGAGCCCCAGGTCTTCTCTAATAACCTGCATGGACCCTCGTCAACAGGACTGGAATTCCTACATCAGGTTCCTTCACTCACTGAAGTCATTCAGCATTGAAATATTGACCACCTGCCCTGCACTGGCCTGGTCTCAAGGCAGGGTCGTGGTGCCTTCTGTCTAGAACTGTCCCCTCCTGTCACTTTCTTAGGGCAATTCGTTGGTGGTACCGTTGTAACATGCCACTACTTCCTGTACTCACCACATGCAGAGGACTTTTCGGGGGGGGCGTTTTGAGTATGGAGGAGGGGAGGGTCCTTGAAGGGCTAGGGATTCCGACACAATTTCAACTTAAGACATTTTCAGTTTAAAGGAAAATGACAAACAAGCAACGACAACCACCCAGCTCGGGAGACCCGCGGGTACTCAAGCTACGGATGCACGGTTCATTGGCGTTACCCTTGGCCTTCACCCTACCTGTCCTCTGAAATCTCAGCTTCCTTCCTTTCCAGTGGAGCTAATACCCAGGCCTGTTAAAGTATTAACATGAGGATTAAATTGCACAGATAATGTAAGTGGTAAAAATATCAAGTCTACTTTCCCTCCACTTCAGAGGTCAGCGAATCAACGGGATAAATCCATCCTGCCCCATTGTAAATGGAGTTTATTGTAATGTAGCTACACGTGTATCTATTCATTAGTTCTCTTCTATGGCTGCTTTCTTTCTACAATCCCTGAGTTAAGAAGCTGTGGCAGAGAGAGTATAGCCTGCCAAGCTGAAAATATTTACTATCTAGCTCTTTATGAAACAGTTGGTCAATCTCTATAAATGCAAATTTTGTCAACCAATTTACAGTGGGCTGAATTCTAAAAGAGGTAATAACACAAATAGAGTCACATTTTTTGGGGGGGTTGTTACTGGGGATTTAACCCAGAGGTGCTTTATCATTGAACAATATCCCCAGCCCTTTTTCCTTTTTTCTTTTTTTTTTATTATTGTAAACAAATGGGATACATGTTGTTTCTCTATTTGTACATGGAGTCAAGGCATACCATTTGTGTAATCATAAATTTACATAGGGCAATGATGTTTGATTCATTTCTTTTTTCCCTTCCCCCCCACCCCTCCCACCCCTTTTCCCTCTATACAGTCCTTCTTTCCTCCATTCTTACCACCCTCCTTATCCCTAACCCTAAACCTAACCCTAACCCTAACACTAACCCCTTCCACCCCCCATTATATGTCCTCCTCCGCTTATCAGCGAGATCATTCATCCTTTAGTTTTTTGAGATTGACTTATCTCACTTAGCATGATATTCTCCAGTTTCATTCATTTGTCTGCAAATGCCATAATTTTATCATTCTTCATTGCGGAGTAATATTCCATTGTATATATATGCCACAGTTTCTTTATCCATTCATCAATTGAAGGGCATCTAGGTTGGTTCCACAATCTGGCTATGGTGAATTGAGCAGCAATGAACATTGATGTGGCTGTATCTCTGTAGTATGCTGATTTTAAGTCCTTTGGGTATAGGCCAAGGAGTGGGATAGCTGGGTCAAATGGTGGTTCCATTCCAAGCTTTCTGAGGAATCTCCACACTGCTTTCCAGAGTGGCTGCACTAATTTGCAACCCCACCAGCAATGTATGAGTGTACCTTTTTCCCCACATCCTCGCCAACACCGATTGTTGCTCGTGTTCTTGATAATTGCCATTCTAATTGGGGTAAGATGGAATCTTAGGGTAGTTTTGATTTGCATTTCTCTTATTACTAGAGATGTTGAACATTTTTTCATATATCTGTTGATTGCTTGTAGATCTTCTTCTGTGAAGTGCCTTTTTCCTTTTTAATTTATTTATTTTTTTTTTTTGATTTTTGCAACAGGGTCTCGCTAAGTTGCTGAGGGTCTTGCTAAGTTACTGAGGCTGGCCTTGAACTTATAATCCTCCTGTCTCAGCCTCCAGAGTCATTGGGATTACAGTCATGCCCCACGATGGCCAGTTAAAATCTTTTGAGACCAGCTATCCTGAGCTATTTTCACTCCGACCGATTGGGTTAACAGTTCTACCTAAAGACTAACACTTTGCTCAGCACTGGTGCTTTGGTCCAGTGAAGACCCTGGTGACACTGTGGCCTGGTGGCAAAGCAAGAGGGCTTCTGAGTCAGACAGATCTTAGTTTAAAAATCTAGGATCTATCCTGCTTGTTATCTGACTTGGGGAAGATAATTTACCTCTCTATCTTTATTTTGTTATCTGAAAACATGGAACAGATGTGTATATTCCAGGGTTTCTGCAGACATAGGAATTTATGTAAGAACCTAAGGCAGTGCCCAGGGTGCAGGGACATCTAACTGGTAGGTCTAATTATGATGATTCTCCTCCCCACCCTGAACTGAGTGAAGATTTTAGGGAGTCACATGGAAGGCTTCTAGGGGGGAGAAATACCTGACCACACACCAGGGAGAAGAGATGGAGGGGATTTCAAGGAATGGAGTCAAAGAGACCTTTTCCTTGAATAGCAGCACCTTAGAAAAGTTGAATTGAATATGTGCGGGTGGTCATTGATCTCACCTGTGTGCACAGTGCTCAGGAAGGGGGATAGTCAGGAGCAGGACTGCTCAGGTCTATGCAGATGGGAGGAAGGGGAGCTGCTTTGCACTCAAACCTATGATTCCTGTGGCTATAACCGGACGCTTGCCTCTGTGAGCTGGGGTGGTGGACCCTGAGTTCATGGAGAACTATTACCTGGGATTCTGGTTTTGCTCATCCATTCAGTCAATATACACTTACTATCTCCATGTCCAGGTCCTTAGCTAGGTGTTAATAGAACAGCAATGGATGAGGAATCCACAACCTTTATATTCATGGAGGGGACACTGCTCTAGATGAGACATATGTGAAAGACATCTCAAGTGGGGAGTTGAAGCCTATGATCACGGGGTCCTGGTATGACTTGGGATCCTAGGAAGGCCTCACACCTTGGGGAAGAAGATGTGATGTCAAGAGTTCCTGCAGCAGTTAGCCAGTGGTAGAGTAGGCATGAGTGACTAAAGGACACTGTTATGGTTTAGATGTGAGGTGTCCTCAAGAGCTCATGTGCGAGACAATGCAAGGTTTAGAGGTGAAGTGATTGGGTTGACAGCCTAAATCCAATCAGTGCATTATTCCACTGACAGGGATTAACTGCGTGGTAACTGCAGGCAGGTAGGTTGTGGCTGGAGGAGGAGGGTCACTGAGGATATGACCTTGGGGTTTCTGTTTTGTCTGTGGTGAGGGGAATAGTCTCTTTCTCTCTTTCTCTCTCTTTCTCCTTCTTGTTGCCTTGTCCTGAGCTGCTTTCCTCCACCACACCCTTCCACCATGGTGTCCTGCCTCACCTTGGGCCCTGAGGATCAGAGTTGGCAATCTGTGGACTGAGACCTCTGAAACCATGAGCCTCAATAAACTTTCCCTCCTTAAAATTGTCCTTATCAGGTCTTCTAGTCCCAGTGGTGAAAAAGCTGACTAAAACAGACATGCAACATTGAAGAGAAGACTTCGAGAAAGGATTAGAAACCTTCTCCAAGAGGTATGAAAGCATGTGAGTACACATTTATTGTCAAGATTTGGAAAGAGAGATCTATTTTCAGTTTAAAGGACATTATTTCTCAGCCTGAAATGTTCCAGTTTGTCCAATTTACATAACAAGGCATGTTACACAATACATCACAAAACACATATTAATCGAAAAGGTTAATGTTGAAAAGGATTAATTTCTTCTTCCCTAGCAACATGGACCTAATTAAATCTTTCCAGAAGCAGATGGACAATTCTGCTGTCCAAATCTAGATATTTATGTAAATATCACTGAGCTAATTGATACTCAGCAGAATCAAAGGAAGGTAAACAACATGCTTTCATGGTGTCAACAGTTGTGAGTGTGATTTATGCATTGATGACTTCCTGGAATGAGCCATTATCCAGAGTTAAAGAGATTCTGGGATCTAATTTATTTTCTTGATTATTAGAGTTACATTGAGAGAGGGCCCTGTTTAAGGACATATGTGATGTAGAGGACAGGAGATTTGCACAGGTCCTCCTGTTGGTCAGGAGGTCAGAGCCTCCACCATGGAGTTGTGGTCCTGCCCTGGTGTCCAATGGCTCAGGGGAGAGAAGGACTGAATCTATAGGATCTGTGCCACTAAATAAGCACTCCAGCAAGTCAGGGCAACATGTGCATGGGGAAGGGTCAGGACTGAGATTGTAGAGCCCCAAGTCTGGTATTTAGCTTCTCCACCTAAAATTCTCTGTTGGGGGTAGGTGGTGACAGCTCAGGTGTTGACTATGTCATGGTGCACTTGGACTAGGAATCTGGGCACAGAATTCGATCACGTTGCTGCAATGAAGTTGGCTATGACTGGGGTCTCAACTGAGAACTTCACGGGAGAAGAATTCACTTCCAAGTTCACCAGAATTGTCTCTCATGAATGGAGGTGGTAGTCCCTGGATTACTCATGCACAGGGATGTAGATTGGGAGCTAACTGGGTGAGTGGACAGGAATAGAAATAGAAGGACTAGTGCCAGTTGTTGTCATTATCGATACTGTCATTACAAGGATATCGATATTAGATTTCCTCAGGTCCTATTCTTCTCCAGGTCATGTCAGCCTACAGATAAAACGTTTCGCCCCTCCTCCAGCCTCGTTGGCCACTTCAGATCCTCAAATATGTCTTTCCCTTCCCCAGGTCTTCTGGAATCCTCATCCTTTGCTCTTTGCCTGTTGGACTCCTGCTCATTGCTTCATGAGGCCTCTGAAATGTCACCTTGCAGGAAGGTCTCCATCCAGTCCAAGAACCTGACTCTTCTCCATGACCTCATCTTGGTTTATTTCCTGTAACTTGACATCATTTACTTGTGACTGGTTACTTAGTGCTCTGCTTTCTTGCCTAGTGTCTGCCTTCCCGGTTGGTGTGTAAACACGTGAGGGCTTAGGCTGTGTATGTTTTATTCACTAGTGTGTTCTCAGCATTCAGCATGGTGTCTGACATAGAGGGAGGTTCAACAAGTCTTTGTTGAATAAATGAATGAAGAACATTTCCCTAACTATTAAAGAGAATTAATAAATATCAATGATTTTTATTCATGTCCTAGCTATAGCTCAGACCAGAAAGAGTTTTGGAACTCAGTGTCCCATTTCAAGGGCCATTAGAAATACCCAAAGGAAGATATGGCTTGGAAAGTTCCAGTTTCTCTCCTGTGGCCAAAGCTCCTCTCATGCCCTGCAGTACAGTCAGCTCCAGGGAATCCCTCGCCATGGCGCCTGCTGCCAATCAATGCTTATGTTGTCTGGAGGGCACTATCTCTGCTGATCCCCCATCTGCAGCTGGCACCTATTGGGTCCCTCCTCTGTGCCTGCTGTTGTCCTGGGCCATGCATGGCTGGTATTTGACTGTTTTAGGAAAAGGATCATAGTTTTTTGGTGTCTCACTCAATAAGTCTAAGAATGTTCTGGATCCCCTGCTGTTGGACAAAATTTGTCCTGTGCTGGAGCTGAAGAGACTCTGTCTTGGGCCGCTTAGTGATTCTGCTGCAGGGGTCTTGAGCAGGGCCATCCCCTGACCTTGCCCTCAGTCTTCTATAACTGGGGCACTCTGAGTCTTGGTTTGAAGGAATGGTTGGAATGTTTCAGATCGCAGGGTGATGGAGGTGCCAGCTGCTCCCAACCACACTTGCTCAGTAGTGGTCCATGCATTGTTTGTAAATCAAGGTCAAGACTCTTCCCTCAGGCTTTTCTGTCTTCCAGGAAGAAAAAATTCTAGGAGAGACCACACTGTCAGATGTGGCCTGCTTGGTACCAGGAAGGGACAGGGATTATCATCAATTGAAGGTGTCAGTCAAGAACTTTGGCAGTCAGGAGAGAACCAGAGTTTTAAATAAAGGTCCATAATGTGGCAGCTCCTGAGGACCTCATTATGTCATTTAGAAGTCAAAGGATGGGCTTTGGAAGCAACCAGGAAATGGAGCAAGTCCCCTGTTTACCAAAGCAGCAGGAAACGTGACTCTTCATGCAGGAATTTTTGTCTGGAGGACCCTTCCCCCTCTTCTTTCTCTACGTTGAAAGCACTGATCAAACAGCACCTCCTCCATGAAGTTTTTCCAGTGAAAATTAGCAAACTACACGTAACGTTGCTGTCATCAGGGATGTGCCTTTACACACAGATGCATGTGTGCATCAGTGTATACATGCACATAGGATCTCTGAAAGATCTGGGCACCTCTGCTGTACCCAGTGACGTTGTGTTTGATGCACAGTACTTGACTGAATTCCTCCAACAATACTCGCTATTTTTAATCTTGTTTCGGAATAGAAAAAGCCACCCTAGGGAGGTTTGGTCATTCACCTGGAGTTTCATTCTGGCTCTTTACAGATGGCCAATTTGAGGGCTGCCAGAATCAGCCCCCAGACTCTACCCTACCTGGAAGAAGTCACATGACTGGAGACAGCTCATGGGTATGGTGCAGAATAGTAGCTCTCTTCTCACTTCGCCATCAGACTTCCCAAGGCTGCCAAGGCTGGCTCCCTTCCATGCCACCAAACACCTCTAGTGATGCACACAGACGTGCTGATTCACACATGTTGAGCAGGCCACCGCGTGATCTGTGTCAGGCTGCATGCCAGGGGTACAGGGAACACCATCTTGCAGAATCTGGTGATTTCCTGATATTTGGATGTTCTTCACTTTTAGGAGGTCTTCAACTGTTCAAAGCTCTGCTAAACATCAACCATTCTAAGACAAAAATACTCTCTGCCAGCAACACACTGAATATTTTCTTGACCATCATCAGTGATCTATTTCCTTTCTAGGCAATCTCTCCCATTTAGATCCCTGATCCAGCAGAAACCAGCACCATCCTCTATGGGTTGCAGGACCTGCCCTTCAAACTAACTGGCACAACTTAGTGGCAGCCTCCAGGGACCTCTGCAGAATTGCTAGACTCTTGCTTACTTCTTTCTCCTCGATTATCCCCACGTCTAGGGTTTTATGTTTTGAGAGGGAAACCTAAATAGGCATCCTCTGAGAGCTAATTCCTGTTTCCCTCTGTTCCTTCCTGTGGGCTGGACTTTAAGAAGTGGTATAGAAGTGATTAAGAGCATGTACTTACAAGGAAGATGTCTTGGGTTCAAATATTCCTGTCTCAGTTTCCTAAAGGATAGAAGAGACATAAAAACAATATCTTAGAATTTACAAAGCACATGACAAGCAATCACTAGGCATGCAGTATTGTTTCTCTGTTTGAGGACAGTACATGGGGTGGCCTGGCCTGCATCTCAGTCCCCTTTCCTCCTGTGGAGACAACGTTGCCGCATCCGTATCCCTTCTCCATAGTTCAGCCAGATGCCTTCTGCTTCTTTAGAATTGCCCAGATGGGGGTCAGATCTGCTGCACCCGTTTGGAACTTCATTTTAGAATGGAATCCGTGACCTCCTGAGGCAGCCAGGTGGATTTGTAAAGCAGACAAGAGCTGTCTGTCATCAGATTGAGATAAAAGGGCTGGGTTCCTGTGGACGCACTTTGCTAGATCTATTCTTTGCTAGGAGCCCTTATCCCTCAATTATTCTGTCATCTTTTATGTGTGTTTCTGACCAACTCTCAGAATATTTCATCTCTCCTTAATTGGCCTCTCTGCCTCTGATCCACCGGATGGCTCTGCAAAAAGACCAGTAAGTTCTTAACTCTTCCATCAACGTTCAGAAGGAACTGTGGAGAATTCAGATCAGTGCTGTTCTTGGCCTGGTGACACTGAGACCTCACTGCCATTGGGGAAGCTCATCTGAGGCCACTAGGTTGGTGTCCAGGGAGGGGTGATGCACACCAGGGTCTGCATTCCAGGTTACAGATGGATAGACAGAGTTTCAGAGAGAGTAAGTGACTGTCCAAGGCCAGGGAGCCAGTAACCAAGATGAGAGCCAGCATGGCCTAAGGGGAAAAGAGTGGTCGTGGGCCAAGTAGTTTCTGTGGGTCCTGTCTGCAGGAACTGACCATGTGCTCTGGGGCTAGCGACTCTGCTCCTCCAGCTTCATTTTTCTATTTGTTGAATTCATGTTGAACAGTGCCCTCCTCTGTGTGCCGGTGTGAGGACTCCAGGACAGGATATGCAGATGACTTTCACACGGTGCTGGGCAGCTTGCTGGAACAGGACCACGCTGCCTGAGTCCTTCCCAGGCTGCACAGGTGCTGGCCACTCCTTACATCTGCTGTTCCTCATGCAAGCCTGTATCACCTTGTCCAGGTCTTGACTCCTGTGTACCTCACAGTGACTCTCTAACCCACAATCCTCTCCTGGTGTCAGCACCCAGTTCCGCTGGCTCAGTTTTCTGTCTGCCCCATCCATGGGTTGCAGGTTCCGGTAGGGCACTGACTAGCTCATTTGCAAACCATGTTACTAAGAGTGCACCCCACGTTTCACAGGGGCTGAATGAAGGAATGCATGATGTTCTCATGTGGGTTCAGGGACACCTACTTTTTGCCATATGACTCCTTGGAACTTGGATATCCTCATTTGTAGAACAGAACTTGCATTAGTTTCTAAAGTTTTTACAACAATATACAACTTGTGTGGTTTACAATGACAGAAATGTATTCTCTTGCAGTTCTAGGGGCTAGATGTCTGAGGTTGGGATGTCAACAGGTGTTGGTTGGATCCTTCTGGAAGCTCAGGGGAAAACCTGCTCCCTGCCTCTCTCCTGCTTCTGCTGTCTGCTGACAACCTTTGGCCAGCCTTGGCTTGTGGCGGCATCTCCATTGACAGGTGGCATTCTTTCTGTGTGTCTTTCTCTGTAAATAAACTTCCCTTCTCTTTGGAGGACACTAGTCATATCCTGTATGACCTCCTTTTAACCATATTTCCAAATAAACTTACCTTCACCGGGGCCAGGAATCAGGGATGGAAGGTGACTGTCTCATGGGAGACGATCAACACACAACAGAAGAAAATACATAATAGTGAGGAGGGTGCCTATTATTCAGTGATTTTTGTATGTACTAACTGTGTGTTATTATTTCCAGTTCCAGATGAGGAAGCAAAGGATGGAGAGGTTGAGGGACTCGCTCAAGGTCACACTGACGGGAATGGTGGGGCGGGTTACAGACGCCAGTGATCGGCAGCACCCTCCTCCTAAGCCTGGCGCCATCTCTCTGGCCCTGTGGTGAAACCAGGCAATGCGCCCGGGACTGAAAGCCAGGCGCCTGACACACGAGAGGCTCAGCGACAGAGTTGCCTCCAGGCTGCGACGTGTCCGAGGCACCGGTTCCAGGGCCCTGGGCTGGCCGCCTCCCCCTCTCCACCTTCTTTACTCTGTGATGGCCACGTGACACCCCCTGGGGTGACGGACTGGGGTGACGGACAGGCGTCTCCCGCACAGCATGCGGTGACCGGCCTCTTGATTTTCCTCTGCACAGAGACTGGCCACTCCCAGGCCTCCTTTACCTTAGTAAATGGCGCTGCCGTCCAAAAGGAGTTCCGGTCACAGACCTGAGGTTAGGCTCACCTCTCTCACAACCCATCCTCCGCCCTCGGGAACCCCTCACGGCTTCAGTCACTCACTCCGCTCCGTGTGCGCCCCGCCCTGGTTCAGGACCCTCGGTCCTCGGCCCATGCAGTCACTCTGACTGTCCCTCTGCCTCCAGCCTTGTTTCTGGGCAGTCCCCTCCCTGACGGAGGCCAACCAGGTGGTCCTTTTTCAGTGTCTGACATTCAGAAAATGTCAGAACGTCTCTTAAATTCCTTTAATGTCTTCCTATCACAGGTAGAATGAGATCTGTAAGTCAAGGCATGGCTGCTGCCTGCTCTGACAGACCGGGTCCCCAGCATCTCTCAAAGCACCCGCGCCCCTTTCTCTCTCTCAACATATCAAGCTCCTTTCTGTCTTGCAGGATTCAAAAGAGCTGTTTTTTGGTGCCCCCCACCCCCCGCAAATTTAAACATCACCTCCTCGGATTTGGAGAATGTGACCTTGGTTTTAATCAATGTTTCATCCCCAGGACTTAGAATCCTGCTTGGTATACAGTAGACATTCAGGAGATTCTTGACCTGACGGTTGCAGTAAATAAGAATTCAGAAACATTCTACATTCTTGGTTCCCAATGTCTGGCTCACAGTAGGCTCACTTTAGCTATCTTCTAAATGAATGAAGGATGCATTCCTTAGAGGTGGGGTTGATACTGGGTCCCAGCTAAGGAAGCCAAGGTACTTCTCCTGTGTTCTCCAGTCAGCCTTTGTGGTATAGTCTGTCTTAGGGAAGACAGATATCCCCTGTCTCTAACCTTCTGCTTAGGCTTTCTAATCGCCGGCTCTGCGCCCGCCAGGCTTCATTCTGTGGTAAGCAGGGGCAAAGGGATTGGAAATGGGGCTGCCCTTCTCTCTGGAGAGAAGTTACTCTCCGGTCTGGCTAATGCCTCCATTCCTGGCCACAGCTTGGTAATTCCACCCTCAGACAAACAGATGGACAATGGTACTGAGGAAATGAAGATGTTCATGTAAATATCACAGCACAAATTGATGCTCAGCTGAACTAAAAGAAGGGAAACAAGACAGTACACGATACTAACAGCTGGGAAGATAATTTACTGCATTAACGACTTCTCCTGGCAAGCTGCTATCCGAGGACAGAGCCAGGATCGAATTCATTTTCTTGATCAGTGAAACCGAATGCAGAGGTGACACCTGGTACATGAAAGCCTGATGAATCGCACAACTCATAAATCACCTGGCCTGATAGGAAAACCCCAGGGCGCTCGTGCTGGATGCTGCTGTCCTGGAGGCCAGTCCTGCAGCAGGACCGAGGCGGTTTGCTCTCGTTTCACGTAGCTACTGAGGGCCTACTATGTGTCAGTTTCTAGGTGTTGGGACTATAAGTAACACATGAGGCAGTCACTCTGCTGTGACTGTAGTCGGTTTAGAGAGAGTCACATCATCCACAATACAGGATTGGAGAGACGCTGCTGGAAATGTCCACAGTGGGTATCTGGAGGACAAGGCAGACAGCTCTTGCACTCGGTCAGGAACTGGACAGGCCTCACAAGGAAGGTGGCACTGAACACGAAGCAGAGCCCAACAACGATGAGATGAGCAAGTCAGCCTGGTCAGGGAGCAGCGAAAATGTGGCATGGAATTTGAAGAACCCCAGCAGCAGGACAGCACGGGGACTGGGCCATGTAACGGATGGGCAGCCAGGAGGCTGGAGAAGTATCCAGGGCCTGACTGTGGAAGACCTGGACAAGGGACCTCAGACCCCTGCAGACCTTGGAGAGCTACCGTGATCAGGTTTATGTTTAAGAAAAACATCTTGGGATACATGTGGAGATAGATTTGGGGATGAAATGGAAGAAAGACGATGACCGGAGGCAGAGAGCGAAAATGAGGAGGCTCACCAGGTGCTGGGGACTGGAACCCGGGCAATTGCTGTTGAACCCAAGTGAGGAAGGCCGACGCAGGCAGTGCCAAGGACACACAGGAGGTGGACACTCACAGCAGACGGGGTGTGGGTCAGGTGGCACGGGGGGCACAAGACAGTTGAGTCGAATGGCGTCCATCCAGGTGCAGTTGGCACCCGTTAGCCTTGGGGCTAAAGGAGAGCAGGAGCAGCCTGTTTCCTAAGTCATCCAGCATGGGATGCAAGGAGCACGCATCTCCAGCAGGAGGCTCCCTGTCTGCGATGGACTCCTGTCCTCTGGCTTGTAAGAGCTCCAGTCTGCCTCTCCTTCCTGCCTACAGACCAGGGCAAGCGCCTTCCTGTCAGTCTCCTTCAGCTCCTGGACACCTGCACCTGTCCCTTCTAACACTGAAGAAAGCACAGAACCTTGGGTCCTCCTTGGTCCTCACCCATCTTCTGAACGTCACTTTCATCTTCTCTGAATACTAGAGCTCCTCTTTAGAGACCTTGGGATGTCCTCCTCCTCCACACTCTCTGCTTCCTTTCCTGTTTTCTACCATGGCCTAAGGCCTCATCTAGGGTAAGATACCACGAGCTGGACGGTTTCAAACGGCGTTTACAATCTCAGGGTTCTGGACCTCCGAAGTCTGACGTCCAGGTAGACATGGGCTGCTCTCTCTGCAGGCTCCTCGGCTCCCTCCGTGCCTTCTAGTGGCTTTCTTTGGTGTTAGAAGGGACAGGTGCAGGTGTCCAGGAGCTGAAGGAGACTGACAGGAAGGTGCTTGCCCTGGTCTGTAGGCAGGAAGGAGAGGCAGACTGGTTTGGTTCCAACCTTCACTGTCTCTTAACTGAACAAATGCAATGGCTTCCCAGGTACCCTTCTGTCCCAGTACCACTGTGTCTTCCAATGTGCCTTCTACTCTGCTATCAGGAGTGTTCCCAGATATAAATCTGCCACGCTGTCAGAGATTGGATTTGTGTGGATCTGTTTCCAGATTTTCCTCTTCTTCTGTGGATAGCAGTAATTGGGTTAGAGGCTACCATGATCAATTATGAGAGCACCTTAACTCAATCACATGTTCAGAGACCCTGTTAAGAAACAAAGTTATGTTCTCACATAAAGAAAAGTGGGACTTGAACTTACCTATTTGGAGGATACAGTTTAACACTCATTTTGGTTCCAACCTTCACTGTCTCTTAACCGAACAAACGCAATGGCTTCCCAGGTACCCTTCTGCCCCAGTACCACTGTGTCTTCCAATGTGCCTTCTACTCTGCTATCAGGAGTGTTCCCAGATATAAATCTTGTCCTGTCATTCTCTTTTTTAAAATCCTTCGGTGGTTTATCAAGTCAAATATCCTTTAAAAGACAACATTTGATTATCTGGCCCCAATTAACCTTTCCATATTTATTTCTCAAGTTCTGTGTTCCATCCACGCCAACCTCTTTATCTCTGAATCTTTGCTCTCCTGATGTTTGTCTGAAATGCTCATCTTACCTGGTCTTTCTAGCAATGTCTGGTCACCTTGTACAGATTACAGCCCAGGCCACGTCCACTTGCACAGGGCACTGCTTCCTGACTCTATGGGCACAAAAGGCCCCTTTGTGGCCCATGTTCCCACTGCTCTGGTAGAAACCCATCCCAGTCCTCGATTGCCATGCGTGGTCATCTCTTCCATTTGACGCTCTAGTTTTTGTATTCCTATGTTTAGCTCAACAGAGTTCTTCAATGAATACTGGTCTAATGAATGCATAAATAAATAATGTATGGAGAAATATGAGAGGGTCACTATTTCCTTTTTCTTCCAACCCAGGCATTGGAAGGAGCTGGCTAGAAAATTATCCTTGTCACCCTCATATATCCTCCTCACATGTCCCTGGGCTCTGAATCCAGACTATAGCAATGACTCAGGCTCACTGCCCACTGGGCTTTTTCCCCCTACCCACTTGCCAGCCCTCATTTTCCTCTACATAATCCATCCTTCCCCCATCCATTCTTCCCCTACCCCCCCCCCCCCCATTATGTATCATCATCCACTTATTGGGGAAATCATTCAGCCTTTGGTTTTTTGGGGTTTGCTTATCTCACTTAGTGTGATACTCTCCAACTCCATCCATTTACTTGCAAATGCCATAATTTTATTCTTTTATATGACTGAATAATATTCCATTGTGTACATATACCACAGTTTCTTTATCCTTTCTTCTGTTGAAGGGCATCTAGGTTGTTTGTACAATCTAGCTATTGTGAATTGAGCTGCTATAAACATTGATGTGGTTGCATCATGTAGTATGCTGATTTTAAGTCCTCTGGGTATAGGCCAAGGAATGGGATAGCTGGGTCAAATGGTGGTTCCATTCCAAGTTTTCTAAGGAATCTCCACACTGCTTTCCAGAGTGGCTGCACTAATTTGCAACCCCACCAGCAATGTATGAGTGCACCTTTTTCCCCACATCCTCACCAACACCTATTGTTGCTTGTTTTCTTGGTAACAGTCATTCTGATTGGAGTGAGATGAAATCTTAGGGTAGTTTTGTTTGCATTTCTCTTATTACTAGTGATGTTGAACATTTTTTCATATATTGGTTGATTGCTTATAAATCTTCTTCTGTGATGTGTCTGCTCATTTCCTTAGCTCATTAATTGATTGAGTTATATGTATTCTTGGTATATTTTTTTTGAGTTCTTTGTAAATTCTGGAGATTAGTACTCTATCTGAAGTGCCTGTGGCAAAGATTTCTCATACTCTGTACGCTCTCTCTTCACATTGTTGATAGTTTCTTTTGCTGAGAAAAAGCTTTTTAGTTTGAATATATCCCATTTATTGATTCCTATTTTATTTCCTGTGCTTTGAGAGTCTTATTAAGGAAGTCTTGTCCTAAGCTGACATGATGAAAATTTGGACCTACTTTTTCTCCTGTTTGGTGCAGGGTCTCTGGTCTAATTCCTAGATCCTTGATCCATTTTGAGATGAGTTTTGTGCAGGGCTCGAGAGATAGGGGTTTAATTTCATTTTACTGCATATGGATTTTCAGTTTTGCCAGCACCATTTGTTGAACAGGCTATCTTTTCTCCATTGTATATTTTTGGCACCTTTGTCTAGTCTGAGATGACTGTATTTACGTGGGTTTGTCTCTGTGTGTGTCGTCTATTCTGTACCAGTGGTCTATTTGGCTATTTTGGTGCCATTACCATGCCATGTTTCTTACCATTGCTCTGTAGTATAGTTTAAGGTCTGGTATTATTATACCTCCTGCTGCACTCTTCCTGCTAAGGATTGCTTTAGCTATTCTGGGTCTCTTATTCTTCCAAATGAATTTCATGATTTTTTTCTCTATTTCTATGACTTACATCATTGAGATTTTAATTGGAATTACATTGAAATTTTATAGCGTTTTGATAGTATGGCCATTTTGACAATATTAATTCTGCCTATCCAAGAGCATGGGAGATCTTTCCATCTTCGAAGGTTTTCTAATTTCTTTCTTTAGCGTTCTGTAGTTTTCATTGTAAAGGTCTCTCACCTCTTTTGTTAGATTGATTCCCAAGTATTTTATTTTTTTGAGGCTATTGTGAATGGGGTAGTTTTCCTAATTTCTCTTTCAGAGGATTCATCATTTATGAAAAAAAATGCATTAGGTTTGTAAGTGTTAACTTTATATCCTGCTACTTTACTGAATTCATTTTTTAGTTCTAGAAGTTTTCTGGTGGAATTTTTTGGACCCTCTAAATATAGAATCATGTCATTGGCAAATAATGATAGTTTGAGTTCTTCTTTTCCTATTTGTATCCCTTTAATTTCTTTGGTCTGTCTAATTGCTATGGCTAGAGTTTCATGGATGATGTTGAATAGAAGTGGTAAAAGAGGGCATCCCTGTCTTGTTCCAATTTTTAGGGGGAATGCTTTCAGTTTTTCTGCATTTAGAATGATGTTGGCCATGGGCTTAGCATAGATAGTCTTTACAATGTTGAGGTATGTTCCTACTATCCCTATATTTTCTAGTGTTTTAAACATGAAGGGGTGCTGTATTTTATCAAATGCTTTTTCTACATCTATTGAAATAATCATGTGATTTTTAACTTTAAGTCCATTGATGTGGTGAATTACATTTATTGATTTCTGGATGTTGAGCCAATCTTGCATCCCTGGGATAAAACCCACTTGAGGGGTGATGTGCTATCTTCTTAATATGTTTTTCTATGTGATTTGTCAGAATTTTGTTAAGAAATTTTACATCTATGTTCATCAGGGATATTGTTCTGAAGTTTTCTTTCCTTGATGTGTTTTTGTCTGGTTTTGGTATCAGGGCGATACTAGCTTCATAGAGTGAGTTTGGAAGCATTCCCCCCTCTTCTATTTCATGGAATACTTTGAGGAGCATTGAAATTAGTCCTTTGAAGGTCTTGTAGAACTTGGCTGAGAATCCATCTGGTCCTGGGCTTTTCTTGGTTGGTAGGTTTTTGATGGCTTCTTCTATTTCATTGCTTGAAATTGATCTGTTTAAATTGTTATGTCCTCCTGATTCCATTTGGGTGGATTATATGTCTCTAGAAACCTGTGAATGTCTTCAAGATTTTCTATTTTGTTGGAGTATAGATTTTCAAAATAGCTTCTAATTATGTTTGTATTTTCAATAGTGTCTGTCATGGTATTTCCTTTTTCATCACAAATTTTTGTAATTTGAGTTTTCTCTCTACTCTTCATTAGTGTGGCCAAGGGTTTTTCAATATTGTTTATTTTTTTCAAAGAACCAACTGTTTGTTTTGTTGATCTTTGGAATTGCTTCTTTTTTTCAATTTCATCATTTTAGTTCTGATATTAATTATTTCCTGTCTTCTATTTTTGGTGTTGGTCTGTTCTTCTTTTTCTAGGGCTTTGAACTATAATGTTAAATAATTTAGTTGTTGACTTTTTCTTCTTTTATTGAATGCACTCCATGCAATGAACTTTCCTCTTAGTACTGCTCTCACAGTGTCCCAGAGATTTTGGTATGTTGTATCCTTATTCTCATTTACCTCTAAGAATTTGTTCATCTCCTCCCTGGTGTCTTCTGTTATTCATATATCATTATTTAGTCTTCAGGTATTGAAGTAGTTTCTGTTTTTTATTTTATCATTGACTTCTAATTTCTTTCCATTATGATCTGATAGAACACAAAGTAGTATGGATAGATCTTCCAAACAAAAACAAACAAAGAAAACATGGAACTCAATAACACAATAACTTAGACTTAACACACATATATAGAATATTTCATCCATCAATGAGCAAATACACTTTGTTAGCAGCACATGGATCTGTCTCTAAAATAAACCATATGTTGTGCCACAAAGCTACTCTTAGCAAATACAAAAAAATAGAGATATTCCCTTATATTCTATCTGATCATAATGGTTCATTTTCTTCCTCTATACACATGGAGGTGAGATTTAGTTTTATAATTGTCTCTATAAGGTATACAATCCTCATGGACATTGGCTGTGGGCAGGTATCCTGTCTTGGATGCCAAATCACATGTGCATGGGACATGCTACATTTCTCACTGAGGTTAAAATGGATTGAAACAGACTGAGATCTCTTTTTATCTAGTTTTAAGAAAATCTCTGTTTTTATTCCCACTGAATAACTTAAAAAATTAAAACTTGTATATTGTAAGCTTTATTGAGCACTCATCTTCTTCTTCATTCTAGATCCCTTTCCAAGTTGTTATGTACTGGCCCATTTTCTAAACTAGTTTGAAATGTAGCTGAGTTACCACATGGCAGAAGAGTACCAGATGACAGACGCTGTAGCTCTGGGGCCCTGTCTCATTCTCTTGCCAGTGATCTTGATCTTATAAATTTCTTTTTATTAAACATTTGTTTATTTATTTACTTTTTATGTGGTGCTGAGGATCGAACCCAGTGCCTCACACATGTGAGGTGAGTGCTCTACCACTGAGCCACAATTCCCCAGACCTTGGTCTTATACATTTCTTTATCTATCAAATTAATTTTTCTCACTTCTTTTTAACAGGTCATGACTCTTCCCTCAGTATTGTGGTAACTCTTACATAAAATAATGTTTGTGATGTGTCTGGTTTTATACCTGACACAAATTAAGTGCCCAAAAAATATTGGTTCCCTGTGTGACAGGTATGCTTCTTTATGTATCCAATCTACCCGAGAGGAATTGGGGATCGCAGTCATAGAAGACTTCTAGAGATTACGATTATTTTCTATTTTGAAGAGCTCAGTACCTCCGATCATGATGAGAGTTTCGAGTGGTCCGACTTAACTTTACTCGAAACAAGATAACCTAAAGTTCTTATGAAAATATGGAGTCCTGACATGAGACCTGTTTCTGCCTTTTTGAAAAGGTCCAGGTGTTTCCAGGACTGATAATTGTGGTCCCTGCTTCGAGACCAAGAGTTCTAACAAGGTGCCTTATTTGGGGCAGACTGGCCAGATGCTCAAGTACCCCATTCTCTCCTTTGGGATAGCAGAGGCACCTGCCACATGGGCTGTCCCTTTGGTGTCTGGTCAGTGGAATATGGGGGGCAGCGGCGGATGCTGGCCTGCAGCGTCCTGTGATGCTCTTGGTTCCCTCTCCTTGCTTAGTAGCAGACTGTATGTGACTCATCTCCTGGGAGATTTCCAGCGGAGCTAGAGGAGGGCAAAGCCACAAGACAGCAGGAACCATCACCCCCGAGCCACTCCTTAGGACACCACTTGCTACTTAGAATGCCTGGTTAGACAAGGACCCAAATAAGAAGCAAAGCCTGATGGCATTAGTCTGCTGAGAGTTTGGCTGCTTGTTACAACAACTCTCATAAATTCCTGACTGCAGCAGATGTGGGAGCTGTGCCTGAGGCCTCGGGCTGGGATTCGTGGGAAGCTGAACTTCCGGGCCAACCTCATTCGGCTTCAGGTGGTCTCAGCTAGTCATTCCATTATGTTGGAGATTATTCATATTTTTTTGTGTCCATAACTTGGAAAGTTGAGAAACACTGAGAGAAATGGGAGTGACCTCGAGTACTGGAAGCCAGTGGCTCTGTGAGTGCCCTTGATTTCCTTGGGTCCCTCCACCTGTTTTCATTGCCTTTCTCTGCCTCTGTTTTCTCCCACCTCCTGCTCCACATAACGTGACCCTGTTATAGCGAAACGATAGAAAGATTCAGTGAGCTTCGTAGTGTTCAGGGAGAGCAGATTGAGGTTGATCGTTTGATGGGAACAGAAGAAATTCAGCCATTGACAGAGCCTACTGGATGGCAGAGGCCAAAGAACAACCCAAAGACTTCTCAGCTAGATTTACAAATGAGAAATGGAACTCATTTTGAGAAATCAATTGGGTGTCATGGAATATTTATGGGTCCCTGCTCCTGGCGAGCACTTCATTCAGCTAACGTGCCCTGGTTTACAACCCCGCTCGCTGGGCCTGCACACGCTCTCTGTCTCCGTCTCCTTCTTACAGTTACAAGCAAGGTTGCTGGCTACTTTCTGATGGAATTTTTCAATTCTCCTTGAATGTTCTGGGATAATGGATTTTTTTCTCGATTATCAGACACCCCGGCATTTAGCTGAAGTTGGGTGCTGTCCTTGTGGGTGGAATCATTCAGTTACTGAGCTTCAAAGGCAAAAACATATTTCACAGAAATCGTAGAATCATAGACTCACAGAACAGGAGGCTTAGTGCCTCTGTGCTTGACCTCTTCATTTTATAGATGAGGCTCAGAGGACAAAGTCACCTGCCCGAATTAGCTTCAGAGTCGGGATGGGACCAACTCTGGGTAGTTACGGAATCTGATCATCATTACAGTTTGACCTCTTTTCATGGAGAACATTGGCTATCCATGATGGGCTGCCACGCAGGGACGTCTCTCTAATATGTGCCTCTGGGTCTCACCAGAACTGTGCACGGTAAATGCTGCCAAAGTTCAAATCACTGCCTTTATTTGGTTATACAGCAGGTTTGTTCAAGTAGGTGTCCTGAAATATTTAGAAGGTTATAGAACAAAGGTCTACGGAACATTGAGTATAGGAAGGGGAAGAGCTCTTCGCTCCACTTTCTAGAACTAGGTTTTTAAAACATCAGCTCTTCTTCAAGAGCTTCTTCAACATCAGAACAGCCAGAGAGCCTTGGTGAATGAACTTGGCCTGGGGCACTGCTGCCAGGTGTCAGGCCCCTCTGCACCTCACATTTGAAGTCAGGGACTGTATCTTGGTGGTCTTGGATCTCCAGCACTGACCACAGGAGCTGGCGCACAGTAGGTCCTCAACAAGGGTTTGCAGAGTGAATAAACAGAAGACGTCTCTGACTTCTCTGATCTGGAGTTAAGACATGGCACTTACATAGGACTGGTTACTCATCTGAATCCAGTGTACTTCCGGGACCAGGTGAGTCATTCCAGAGAGACTCCTATTCTTGAAATGGCACGTCTTTGCTTTGAAGTGACCCGCATCCAAACGTCAGGATCTTGCTTTGGCCTCCCACTCTGCCCATGCTGCTTGGTCAGGGGACCAGGACCTTAAGTCACTCCTGCACACTGGGATCCATGGAGGAAAAGTGACCCTCTCCGAGTCATTCTGAATTTCCCTGTCTGACTATTCATTACTTTAATAATGATCTCAGCTTGAGATGGGAAAGAATAATGAACCATTAATTCATTCGAGACCCTAATTAAAAAGGTAGTTTTGTTCCCAAGAGTTGTGCTGACAACTTAATGACAGCAAGACTGTGTGAACACAACTGCTCATTTCTGAGGATTTAAAGTGACTGTCACTTAAAAGCACACAGTCTCTGCCATGGGCGTGTGGGAGGATAGGGAAGGAGCAGGAATCCAGAAGACAGGGACGGGAAGGGGACCAGCTTCTAGCCCAGGTTCTCCTTGGCATTGGCTGGTTGATGGCAGGGGAGCTACTTCACCTCTCTGGTCTGGTTCCTACCGGAAGTGCAGATGTATGCAGCCGTTGGAACACTTGGCTCATTTTCTGGGAGGATCATGTTGACCTCTGCAGTGTCATCACCGGGGGAGCTAAACTCAGCCACATACTGACTTGTGGAACCCGGTCTGTCAGACAGATACATGCAGGCACTGTGGCTCTGCTCAACCCTGAGTGACTGCCCTTTGGAAGAGGACAAGAACATTCTTGGTTGGATGATAATTTTGAACCGGAACAAATGGGTGCAAATGAGTTGGGACTGACAGATACTGAGTGCCTTCCTGAAGCCAGGAACTTCCTACAGCCTTATTTAATCTTTTCATAATAACAGGCCTGATCTCCCCATTTTACAAATGAGGCATCCCAGGCTCTGTGGGTGGAAGCAACTTGCCTGGGAGATGCAGACCTGAGGTTAGGATCCAGGGCGGTGCAACCCTGTGGTGGGCGCTCCTTTACCACAGCCGACGGCCGCATGCTCATCCAACTGATAGTGAATACAAAGCACTTCGGAATCATTCCACGCACCTCAGGACACAATGGAATGCTGCCCCTAGCAGCGTGCTGAATGTGCTTCAAGGTGCTCCGTCTAGGGTCAGCTTCCCTTCCTTAGGCCTTCGGGAGCACTGGGAAGCAAAGTAGGGCAGACTACTCTCCGTCCATATTGGAAATGAACTATTTGCACCTTCTGCCCAGCTTCAGGGAAGAATTTCTTTTCAAACCTCCATTCATTGATAAATTCACTAATTTATTTAACACGTGTTGCATGGAAAGTTCAGGAAGTCTCTGCTCTCCATATGTGGAAGAAGGAGACGAGTGATATAGCCACCACTCTCAAGAAGATGACAAGCTATAGGCTTTGAAAGGACACCAGAGGACATTCTGTTTAACAGCCTTCCTCTCCCCTCCTGCCGTGGTTGAGCATCTTATCAGCAGCTATGAAGTCATTTACAAATTGCACCTCAGTGACTCCCACAGTTCCATTTTTGTCCTTGAACTCTACTTTGATACAATAGCAAAAGGCGGCAGGAACAGAAAAGGACTTTTTAGCACCAAATTATAATTACAGAAATAGCAGGTGTTTGTTTTGATAGGGGAAACCCTTACGTTTTGCTCTCCAGCAAAATCAGCCTGGGACCTGAAAAAATAGACTAGGAACTGAGAGAAGGTGATGCTCAAGAACGGGATGAAGCCCGCATGATGCACCCATAGAGACTTAGGATTTAAAGTGCTGGGACAGGAGGACTGGACGTCCCCCACATCCCCGTCTGAGAACAGTGGCTGTCATCTGTGCATGGTGACACTTGACATGCATACACATGTGTGTAGGCACACGTTCGCACAGGGACGCAGCATGTCATTTCTACGCAGTGACTGGTAGCATCACTTATGATGGTGACGAACCGCTATTGATGTGTCTATCATTCCAGGTGTCGCTTCAAGAGCAGCCGCCTCAGCTCCCGCCATCATGGAACCCTGCTCTCTCTCTTGGCCGGGCTATATGCCTTTCCTTCTTTTTGTAAAGTCAGTATAATGGAAATCTCTTTATTCAAAAGGACACAGAACAATAGGGGGAACCAAACGTCCTCTAATTTTCCATATGAAAAAAGTGTCCAGACAGCACTTGCGAGGTTTCCAGCCTTCATCCTGCAGATGGGCTTCCTCAGTGTCCAGATGTGCCTGTCACAGATCCCGCCATCCCTTCGTGGTGACCAGGGGTAAATGACGGAGCGTTTCTTGCATTTGAATCTCTGCAGCGTTGTTAAGGCTACCTCCCAGGGGATCAGTTTTTTTTTTTTTTTTTTTAGGGTGCTTTTGTCCTAAGGCAGTATTTTTTTTTTTAGCGTGTTTTTGTCCTAAGGCAGAAGCAAGGTTCTCTGGGTGACAGCTCATCCTGCTTCTTTGACCTCCCTTCTCCTGTTTCCCCCATTCTTATTTAGAAACAAATATCCCCTTACATGTAGAATGTGCATGAGTTAAGAAACAGCGATGAAGTGGACACCAGGCACCTACGCAACAACTTCTCAGCTAGCGTGTCATTGATGCCACCAGAACTGGCCACGTCCTCTCTCCTTGTCCTGCCCATCCTTCTCTCTCCTGCTTAAAAATAACCTTAGACACCACAAAGTCAACCCTCCAATGACTTATTATTTTAGACTTGTTAAGTTTTATAAAAGATAACATACTATGATGAACTTGGGTGACTTGCTTTTCTTCCACTGAACATCTGTTTAGAAAATTCACTTTTTTATTGTCCATGATTCCAGTTCATTCATTTTACATCTGTAAATGCTTTTTTTGATGAACAAGCCATTATTTATTTCTTCAACTGTTGATGGGCATTTGGATTGCTTCCAGGTTTGTGTTGGTGGGTATTTGGATGGTTTCCAGTCCTTATTGGTAAGCATTTGGATTGTTATTAGTGGATATTTGGATCATTTAGAGTTTGCTATTAAAACAATGCTTTCATGAAAATATTTGTATTTATTTTCTGGTGTGTGTATGTATATGTATATATAAATTCCCTGGGTCTTTCAGTCTTTCAGGGTATCCAGGAAAGGAATTTCCAGTCTGATGATGTATTTATGCTCAGGTTTACAAAACATTCCAGAGACCTGCTGGGTGTTCACAGATCTCCTAACTTTGATGATACAAGATGACACTTCCCCCAGCCTTATGCAGACAGGATGGAGTCATGTGGCTTAAGTTTTGCTAATGTAGCCTGAGTGGAATAACTGAGCCCTTTGTACACCCAGCCACAGAGCATTCCAGACAATCTTTCAAACCTGAGTCTCTCAGTCTTCTGAGATGGCAGAACCATTGGTGGACAGAACCTGGATACTTGAGTCACCATCGGGAGGAGAGCTGTTTAATGAGAACACTCACATCAAAGGCTGGAGACTTCTGCATGAGGCCTTCATTGTGGTAAGCCACTGAGACTGAGGAGTTGCTGACTATAGTCATTGACCTCATTCATCTAAGGCACAGAATAATTCCACATTGTTTTCTAAATTATTCGGCTGTTCCTAAGAATCTTGCTAAGTTAGATCCTCAATTCCATTTGTTATTTTAAGGCTTCTTAGTTTTTAACCATCAAATGAGCACAATACATTGTCTCATTCTGACCCCTATCTGCACTTTCTCGGTTGCCCCTGAAGAATGTTCAGTGGTCACTTATATTTCTTCCTTGGTGGAATATCCATGTGTGCCTCATGCCTATTTTTCTCTTGAGTTTCTTATTGATTGGTATGAGTTCTCTCTAAGTTATGGATATGGATCCTTTGTAGACCCTGTGGATCCGAGAGGCAGGTGTCTGTCTGGCAGCTGGTGGAGGGCAGACCCCAGGTCTGGGTGGTGGATCGGCTCTGCTTCACCCTCACCTCCTCTCACCACCTTCAGACCCACCCAAGGCTGCTTGTCTTTCTTCATTTCTTGCCTCTCTCATGTCCTGCAGTTCAGAAACGCTTATTTTTGTTAGCTCTTGACCTTCAGAGATTTAGGTTTCCTTTCTTTCCTTATGGTCTATTATGCCAGTCATTAACAATATCTTTGATGCTTGTCTTTGAAACTGTGTTTACTGGTGTCATGTGTCTTACTTCCTTTTCCATTCTTTTTGTCCTAAGGGGCTTATGTATTATGTTTCTTCATTGATAATTTGTACTTTAGTAAAGTCTTCATGAGAAAGTGAAGAAAAGCACGTTTGTTCTCATAATTTTACCAGAAGGTGTCCACACTTTTCACTTGGAAGAAAATGAATTGTTTGATACTTGGGATTGAGTTGATGCAGATATTTTCACTTGACTCTACTTTCATTCTTGTGTCATAGAATACATACTGCATTAGCACTTAATTGATGTACCACAGGATATGCACGGGTATACGTTAGTATATCATTAATAGGTGTTTGGTTTACATATGAACTTGGACATGTTCCTGCTGGAAAGTGTTCATTGATAGAAGGCATGAGCAGAGAGTTTTGGAGACCCCTCACTGTTATAAGACTTTGCCTCACTAATTGTACTTGCTTCCAGGTCTCCTCAGGTTTAGGGTGGCAATTCCATTTACTTCTGTTTTGGTTTGTTTGGAATAAACTGAGAACACAGGTAGAGGTGCCAGCCCTAAGTGCACTGGTAATTTTTCCTAGTGTCCTGCAAAAGGAAGCTGCAGCATCATTCTCTGATAAGCACATGCAAAGACAAATGCCAATCAAAGAGATTTGAAAGCTACTGGCCTAAAACCAAGGCACCAGGTGGATGCTGATAGTGGCCAGGTGGACACTGATGTGAAGATTAAGAGGCTGGAGATGGTGCTCAGCTCTTGGGGACTTGGCCACTGAGGAGTTTTGATTTCATTATAGACATTTGAGGGCTTTGAGCTGAGGACGGGTGGGTGACCAGCCGTGCTCCTGTTGGGAAGAGGTGTATAAAGAGGGACTAGAGAATGCAGGCAGACAGCTCCGTCAGCCAGGAGGGAGGTCCCCCGACCAGTGTTCCATGGGAAGAGGAGGACAGGGCAGAGCCCCGGTGACTGCAGACTGGAGGCCAGGTCGTTAGTTGGGTGGTCTCACGGGACAGGCCGTGGAAGGTGGCGTGGTGGAAAGTGGGTACAATCGTTGTTATTTCAGGCAGGTTCTGCCCTGGATGTGGTGGAAGTGATCACAGCAGCTGCTCGGTCAGGAACAGATGGCAGGCGGGCAGCTGGACTCTCAGCAGTGGCCAGCATCAGGGACAGCTCCCAGCAGGTAGCAAGGACACAGCCAGGACAACAAAATCATGGAAGAAAGCCTGTTCCTCGGGAGGGAGGGAGCAGCAAGGGGGAAGCAGGCAGATGTTGGCCCCAGGGGGTGTGCGAGGCGGAGCTGGGCTCCGGAGTCGAGCTCCCCAGAAAGTAGAAGGATCCTGTCTGGGACGTTGATTGGGCAGTGTTTTGTGATAAAGCCTTGGAAAGGGAATAAAGCCGAGAGCCGGCAATGCTCTCTCCTCCCGCCTCAGCTCCTTCCAGGCAGCCCCAAGGCCAGCTCTGTCTCTGGTGGTGGTTCTGGTTCCCTCTTCCAGCTCGCTCTTCCCCTCACGTGGTGTCCAGTGTCCAGTACTACAGGCCTTGCTGACATACCAATAGCCAGCGGCCCACATCTTCCCTGCAACATTCATCTGGGTGCATTCTCTCTCTCTCTCTCTCTCTCTCTCTCTCTCTCTCCCTCTGCGATGCTGGGGATGGAACACAGCACTTTCCATATTTCAGGCAAGTGCTCTGCCATTGATCTGTCCCCCTAGCCCCAATTCCATTTACATTCTCTTCAGAGCTTGGTGCTTCCTCTCCAGCGGCTGGCTGTGCACTTTGACTTGCCTGCATTGCTCTGCAGTGCAATACTAAGAAAGCAGTTCATTGTGGCCTTAGGGAAATTAGGTCTGGTGATCCAGCCGGTTTTGCACTGGAGGCTGGCAATCCCAAACCACAGCTCATGCAATTGGACTTGGCTTAGTGGAGTGGACTGTGTGCATGGATCTTTCTTAAGAACCTTGCAGGGTATGGGAGAATGTCCTGGCAGGATTACTGAATTCCTGGGACTCTGAATAAGATATCATTTAGTAGGGCCTTTATTTACTTCAACATATAACCGAGTCTAGGGCCCAATGACCACAGGGTCTCCCAGCTCTGTTCTTGTCACAGGGCTTCTAGGTCCCACGCTGCCCTTCTTAGGTTGCCCTGCTATCCAGTATACTTGTCTGGAAAATGAGCATCAGATACCTTCTTGCTGATGTTATTGCTGTTGCTAATACCCTATGACAGAGATAATGTATAAGAAAATCCTCTGTAAACTCCATGTGTAGAATAAGGCTTCACACTGTGTTTTAGATTCGCCAACAATTAGAGGTCTTTTTATTTAAATCAAGACTTTTTTGGTGACCTACTGGGCAAATAATACAAAAAATTATAATAGGAAATTCAAAAAACCAGATGTGTAACTGAGTTTTATTTTCATGATTTTAATAGTCTGTGTTTACCACCAGGATCAGTATGAGGTAGAAAAGCAGAACAAAATACATTCATTTTAAGTTAAGTGTAATTATATCTGGAGTCACTGATGGGGAACAATTTATATAAATTCTATCTTCCCTGAGAGATACGTGTCATAACTTCACATGATTACCTAAAGCACATTTCACAATTTGAACTTCTGTGCAGACACAGAGGGTAAAGGCAGCTGTGTAATGAACAGCTTGACAGCTAGGGACACCTTGTCTCTCTTCACACTGGATGGGGGGAAACCACACAGAAACCCTCTGTGAATGATAAGGGAGCCCTGCCATTATATCTTTTTCTAAGAAGTTTGCTTCCATCGTTTTAGTTAGAAAATAAGTTTTTGTTTTAGGTCCTGGGGTCAAAACATCCAGGTATTACTCCGTTTCTCCCAAACAGCCTGCCGTGACAAACCAGAATCCAAACTAGCATTCCATTTTAGCTCCCAGTCCTCTGCTTTGTGGTTTATCTTTAATGAAGGCCTTCACTTTTAAACTGAGAAATCCTGTAAGTAATTGTGTCTAGGGAATGGGAGGGAGCCTCACCATCATGGCCATCAGTGATAATAATTGCTAATTAATTATTAGCAATAATAATTAATAATAATTATTAATTATTAATAATAATTGCCATCTGTATCAGTTATCTACCGCTGCGTAACAACTATCTCAAAACTTAGTGACTTAAAGTAACAATAAATATTGTTACTTATAATTTCTGTGAGTCAGCAGTTTAGAAATGACTTCATGACATCGTTCTGACTTAGGGTCGCTTGTCAATTTGCACTTAAGCTGCAGTTTGAGGACACAGACCTCTGAAAACCTGGGTGGGGCTGGTGGACCTGTTTCTGCAGTGGTCACTTGCATGGCTGCAAGTTGGCATGGGCTCTTGGCAGGAGCCTTGGTTCCTCTCCATAGGTTGTTTGAGAGTCCCCTTGACGTGGCAGCTGGCTTTCTATGGAATGGGCAATCCAAGAGGACAAGCAGGAGTGGCAGTATCACTTTGCCCTGACCTTGGAAGTCCCTCACCGATGTTTCATTGAATGCTCTTGGTCACACAGGTCACCCTTTCAGCAAGTGAGGGGTGTGGAAACCAGAGGCATGGCTTACTGCAGACTGCCGTGGAAACGGTCTACCACGTCACCATCATCCCGTTTGAATGAACGAATGGCCTAAGCAATAAGGAACAAACATTAAGTGCTCTCTAGACAGACTTTCTCCAAAGGATTTTATTTTTCATTCCTGACGTGCCATTCTTTAGTTTTTAGTTGGAAGGAGGCAACAATAATTTCTAGCTAAACTTAATGTCAATTAACACAGTAATTACAAGACAGTAGCTAGTCTTACATGATAATTGATGATAATTGCTTCCTGCTTTAATTGGTATATAAACAAGACTATGCCATAGGAACCCAAACACTTCCTCAAAAGGGGAAAAAATCAAGCAAGAAAATGCGTCAAAGTCGTTTGTAAGCTGATAAGGAGCTGACAATCCAGCCTATGTGTCTGCGAGCCATGGAAGCAGCTGCTGGCAATGCTGGGACTTCCTGGGAGCTGGCGCGGGTTGCGTGGGAGTGAGAGCAGAGGGCTGGCTGCCAGCGGCGTCGGGGTGCTGCTGAGCCGTGTGCCGGGCCAGCCAGCCACAGCCGTGGGCCAGTGTTCTGAAGCACGGAAATGCTGCCAGCGTCGGAGACCACAGCGGGCCTGCGATGGGTGCCGGGAGGAAGCCCCTCCGCCACTGCTGCCTGTGCCCCCTGGAAAAACGGGCCCTAGACGGAGACTGGTGCTGCTTTCTAGCGAGACACCCCACGAGTCTGGGTGTTACAGCACCCTCCTGCTTACCCTTAGCTTTTTGACGCCATAATGCACAAACTTCTAGAAGGAAGACATGTTAGGCTTCCTCCCTTGCCATCTTGCATTGAGCCCATCTTTCCAACAAAAAGAGCTTGGGGGAGCAGAGGAGAGGCAGCGCGGGAAGGGCATGTGGCAGAGGTCTTGGTCCTCCCTACTTCCCTGGGGACAGGAGCCTCAGCACACCCACGGCACTTTCTGTTAAAAACAAATCCAAAGCTCGTTCTCCAGTGGGAGCCAGGGTGGAGAACTAGGTGGGGAAATAGCCTGGGAAGCTTGTGTCTCAGATCTGAGCAATTCCAATCAGGAGGCAAGCCTGGCAACAGTGGGGACAGTCACACCAGTGGAGTCACGGTCCCGAGGCTGGAGCGATGGTACAGCAACACTGGAGCACGTGTCCACTCTAAACCAGGCTGCCAGACCCCAGGAAGGAAGGAGACCGCGCGAAGATTGATGACCGGGGACGTCGCCATTGTCAAATCTGAAACTGTGCCAGTCAGGCAATGGCACCTCAGATGCTACTTTGGGCAGATGAGAAAGTGAGCATAGGTGGATCAGGCTCTCTAACGTGGAAAATGGGGTGGTGACATTGTTCTGAACTTCTTTGCCTTGGTGGCCACTCCCAGCTGTGTTGGTTTCACAGATCACAAACCCCGGCCACGAGCTCCCTGCTGTGTTTGGTTTTGTGGTCACAAACATTCAGTAATCATGACTAGAGTGGGCCATGATTTGGTCAGGATGAATCTGGGGAAAAATCTTTTCCTCTCCACCCTCTTCTCAGCTCCATCTTTGGTGGCTTTGATTCTTAGGTCCTGGCAACATCATTTTCTTGGTAAAATTCCCTTAAGAATTAGGAATTTACTTGTTTACTAAGTTTGACGAGTGTGGAACCAAGGCAGTGATAATCTTATGCATTCCCTTAAGTAAAGTTTAAACTATTGAATTAATGAAGCTCAAAAGAGATTTGCTTGCTGAGGTTCTAAATGAACAGATGCCTGAATGAACAGCCCAGATGGAAGTCTCCTGAAGGGACCTCAGTCTTATCTGTACTTCCCCAGGCTCTCTGAATGAATGTCTAGGCTGAGCACAACGAAACAAAATCCAGAAGTGCCGAATTAGTCTTCTCTGTCTTTTAACTTTCTCTTGATCATGTTAATGCTAGTTGCTGTAACAAATAAACACTTAACTTTTCACATGAAATTCCATCTCTGGTGGTGATGTGTCTTTCAGGATGATGGAGACTTGGTGACCTGGGTACATGGCCTTTAGGGTTATCCTTGGTGTCACTATTCAGTAGGCAGAGGACAGAAGGGAGAAGTGAGAGAAAATAGAAGATCCTATCCAGACATTTTTGAGCCTGGCCTGGATATGTGGGAAAATATCACTTCTGATCCATCTCACTGGCCAGAACTCAATTACTGGCCACATTTGGATGAAAGAGGGTCTGGACCCCGCAGTGCCTGTCAGATTCATATAACAACTCTCTGTCATGAAAGTGGACTTGGAATCTCCCATGGAAAGCTCTGCCATGCTCTCAGATTTAGCTAACAAAGGTGAGAGAATTTGATTGTGGCTTTCAATTCTTTTGGACAATAAATTCTCTAGGTTTTATCTTGCAAAAGAATTTTATCTTTAGAGTTTAATTTCTTTCTGAAAATATAACAGGGCTGGTGTTTTATTCACCATCAGGACATTTCTATGAGATTCATTTTAAGTTATCAGACTATCTTTCTGTCATTCTTAAATCTTATCCCAGGAGGTCCAATGAGTTATATTAGACAATTTATCTGAAGATAACTGGAGGTGGGAAAAAGAATTAGAAGTACATTTTCAGTTTGCATATACAAGTTTGGAAGTTCATGTAATGAACTGATTCTTTCAAATTATTTCGGAAACTTGGGGAAAGTCTGAACTAAATCTGGATTCCAAATTTGAAAAATTCACCTGCAAAACCAACTGGACCTCATACAGTGGTGGCATTGGAGGTGGGAAATCTATCTGAAGGGTATAGCCTCAGTCCTGCTTGGGGATCAGCAAATCAAGCCCTCAGGAATTAGGATAACCAAGTCCAGGGAATGTTAAGATGGATCATTTGTTTCTTGCTCTATTCTTTGGCTTTAGAACATCCTTACACAGTATTGTTGGCCCCTGGGGCCCTACTCACTGCACACTGGGTTGGAGGGGGCCTGGCCTTTGATCTCCTTTGTCTTTGGGGTACATCTTGAAATGTAAAGCAATCTAATGTGAACCCTCTGGTAAAGTGCCCTGGGCAGCAGAGGCCTACATTTTGAAGAGAGGGTGGCTTCAGTTCAGGGGGGCATGGTCAGACTTGCTTGGTGGCACAAGGGAGCCATGTCCTCCTTCCTACTTCTTGTTTGTAATTAAACTGGCATTGTGATTTCTATTTGTCCAACTGGTTTTAACCCATCAAACTATAACTCCAGACTGGGTAGTGATCCTGGCTGTCCTGTCCACTATCTGTGTAGGACTGAGGAATTGATTTGGCCTCCCTGAGCTTCTGTGTCCCGCCTACTAAGTAATAATGACTTCTTCACAGTACTTTTGTAAGAACTGTTCTCCACAGGGTTGTTATACAACCATTGGAGAGAGGGGAGGCCTGAGGAAGACCTCCAATTTTTTAGTTTGAGCAACTGCACCCCACCTGGCCTGTGATACGACAGTGGCTGACAATGTTTTGCACAACACAGGGCACAGAAGCAGGACTCAGCACTGTAGGCCTTTTTAAATCTCATGCTCGATTCCAGGGTGCTCTTACCGTGTGTGCTGTGTATATGCACTTGGAAATGGCCAGCCTTTGCTTTTTCTTGGTTTATTCATGGAGGCATATTGCCTCAGTTCCATTTGCACTGCTATAACAAAATCTAGGTAATTCACAAACAACAGAATTCTGCTCTCACTGTACTGGAGAGTGGAAGTCCAAGGTCAAGGCACTGGTGAAGGTCTGTTTCTCATAGTTGGCATCATCTAGGTGTCCTCAGACCACCAAAGGGACAGAGGGCAAAGGGGACGTGCTGGACCCTCGCCTGGGGGAGAGCAGAGGAATGAAATGGGACCTAGGTTAGCTTTTGCTGCAATATCCTCTTCTTTTTGTGCAATTTCTTTTCTTTTTGCAATTTCTTTTTCTTTTTCTTCTGCTGCAATGTCTTCTTCTTTTTGTGACACTGGGAATTGAAACCAGAGGCCCTCCACCACCAAGCCATACCCCCAGTCCTCCCGTATTTTAATCTTAGTGAGACAGGTTCTCACTAAATTGCTGAGGCTGGCCTTGAACTTGAAATCCTTCTGCCTCAGCCTCTGGAATTGCCAGGATCACATGAGTGCACTACCTTGCCTGGCCTTCTAGGCCGCTTAAGGCACTGATCCTTCATAAGCCCAGAGCCCTTACAACTTAATCACTTCCCCAAAGGCCCCACCTCTTAGTAACACCACAACAGGGATCAAGTTCTTCATAGATTTTAGAGACGCTCTGGTCATAGCACATATAAAAACTTACCTGTGTTTTCTACAAGTACTAGAAATAACAATGGAGAGGGAGGGGAGGGTGAGGAAGACTTTCGACATTTTAAGGTGCATGTAGGCTGAGCAGCTGCACCCCTGCCAGCCCAGTGAAAACTGCTCCCAGGTCCCCACACCGGCGCTCTGTCCTGTTTCGCTCCCTCCCCTTTCTGGTGTTCCTGTTACAAGTTCGTGTGCCCTGGTCAACTCTGCTCCCCTTCAGGAATGGAGCTGTCATGGTCTGTGAGCCCTGGGTGCCAGCAGGCAGCACTGGGGGCGAGGCAGACTCTGTGAGTGCCAGTCAAACTGCAGCAGAGACCTCCCGCCCTCTCAGAGCTCTGACACGACTCAGCCATCCATCTTCGTGTCCTGCCCATCACACCGACGGGGCGGGATACACCTCTACCCGTGCTTGGGGATGAATAGGAGAAGGGTACTTTCCTAAGGGCTATATGGAAAAACTGGAACCCAGGCATGGTGGCAGAAAGGCGGTGGTGGTCATTTGAGCCACAACTTCCTAAACGACTTAAAGTTGCTCTTCTATGCCCCAAAGAGATCTGCGATGCCTCATTTCCTCCATCCCAGGTTCCTGGAGCCTAGTACAGTTCTGCAACTTACCTTTATTGAGTGAACATGTGATTTCCAAATACTAAAGGCCAGTGAAGGCATGGTGGGCTCTGGGGGTAGCGGGAAGGCTCAGGAAGAGTGACCTAGGGATCACTGCACAGGACGGCCCTTCCGCAAGCCATCTGCATACACCTTCTTAGCATTGCCCAAACATTTGTATTCCTGACTCTGGGCGTTTTCTTTTTTTCTTGCCCATCTTTATTCCATTCTCTGCTTCTATAAAACTTACACTCTGTGTAATAATTAATCTCATGAATTGTTTAAACTCAGAGGTTTATATTAAATAATCCCTTTATATAGATCATGTGAGAGATTGTGATGTTGAAAGAAGGAAACAAGGGTAGGAGCTGGAGTCTCCTCCTAAGCATTCAGAGTGCTCCTGGGGGCCAGGGTAGGCACATAGACACCCACTGGGCACCTGTGTCAGCAGGACACCATGGGGACCTGAGAAAGAATAACCAGGAAAAACTAGACATGGTCCCTTCCATCATGGGATACTGGGCATGAAGAAGATGGCCAGTTTGAAAATCACAACTCTGAGGGTGACCCCTGGTGCTAAGGGAGTGAATGATAAAAACTCGATTCAGAATTTGGGAGTCAAAGGAAAGAGTCCCTGAAGAAGCCGTGACTGAGATGGAAAGAAGGAGTAGGTGTTGACCCCGGGAAGAGCAGCTGTTGAGATACCTGAGCAGAGGTAAAGTCACTAGTGCGCTCCTCTTGTTGGAAGAAAGCCTGGCATAGGTACCGAGGTGGAGAAGAGAGAGATGTCGGGGGAAGGAGGCTGGAAATGCAGGTAAGGATGACTGTGGAAGGCCAGGTTCTAAAGAGCTTGGTCTTGATCTTAAGGAAGATGAGCAATATCTAAAAAGAGGGGGCAGTGCCTGGCACGATCACACTTGTCTGTGAGCTCACTCTGTCTGCCGCGTGGTGAGCGGGCCAGCGGGCTGCCCTGAGGGTGCATGGGGAACGGTGGGGCTGCTTTGCAGGCCATCTTGGTAAATCACCATGGTTTCTAGACAGCGTAGTTACGCACCTGGAAAGCCCGTAGTATGAAGGAGAAACGTCAGGGAAGAAGCGGCTCACCTAGGCAGATCAATATTTCCCACATATGCACAATGACCAGTTCACGGACTGAATGAAGGAATGATGAATTTAACCCGGCAACATCCCAGGAGAAATGGTGAGAAGCAAACTGTTCTGAAGAGCTGTGCGAAGAAAACCAGAGGAGCTCATAGCGATGCAGAGGACTGCTCGAGAACAAGAGATGCCCGCGTGCTCTTGAGTAGGAAGGTCACCATCGTGAGCATACCTTGGAAAAGTGGTTGAGGTTGTTCCCATCATGGTACAGAGGGGGGCTTTCCCTTGGCTTTACACTTGCTGATTTGGAGGATCAAGTAGAGTAATACTCAAGAAGAGAGAGCAAAGTACTAAAGAGAGTACTGAGGGTCAACTACCCTTATCAGATAGGACACCCACTGCCCGCCCTCCCTCCCTCCCTCCCTCCCTCCCTTCCTTTCTTCCTTCCCTCCTTCCTTCCTTCCTTCCTTTCTTCCTCTTCCTTTTTCTTTCTGTTTGGGCAAGACCTTAAAACACTTGGGAAAAAATTAAAATGCAGATTTTGCCAATCTTTCCTCAAACTTTTACATTGCTACGCCCACATCACATTGATGGTTTGTTTGTTTATTTATTTTTGGTGGCCTTCCATCATGTTTTCAAGCATTTCATTATGATGGTGGTGATTTTTATTTAATTAGAATTACTATTCCACAAAAGCAGGAATTCATCTCTCATTTACTGGTGTACACTAGTGCTTAAAACTGAGCTTAGGATATACTTAGAACTCAGTAATTATGGTGTAGTGCATAGATGAGTTAAGAAAATAAAAAACAAGAACGATGAAAGAAATCCAAAGTTTGGAGAAAAACTGGAGTCTTTTCATTACAGGCTGGTTTTCAGTAGGATACAAGTGTCCAAGAATGAGGGAGAAGGAAGAAGAGGGCAGGGAACTAGGCACAGAGGGGACGTGGCGGCTGGCCGGTGTCCTTGCCTAAGCCCTTCGGTGACTGGCTTCTTGGCCGAGGCTGGTGGTCCAAGCTCTGTGCACAAGCCTCCCCAGCTCACAGCCTTGCTCCCGGGCCTTTGCTTCACGGAGAAGTACAACACACCCCCGGGGCGACCTTTCTTTTCTGCTTCCTTTGTGGGGTGGACGGCTGCGGGACAACTCAGCCTCCAGGCATCAGTAACAGACACTGTGCCCGGAAGGTCAGTGGGAAGCAGACTCTTCCTTCTCCACAGCAGAGGGGTGGTACCCATCTTCTCTGTCTAAATCAAGGCTGGTCCTAAGGACACGCTTGATCTAGAGAAGCTTCCGTGATTCTGAGGCCAGGTCAAAAGAGGACTTGCAACTCATACTCAGGAGTGTGATATTAATGTTATAGAATGTATGATATAAACATATTATAAACCTGTATAATGTAATATTAACATTTTTGGAATGCTCACTCTGGTAAAAGAGAGCATCACACAAAAGGTCTAACTCTGCTGTGAAAAGGCAGTTGCTTCATTTCCTCAAAGACATTAGCGGGCACCTGTTGGTGCCAAACCCTTTGATTCACGTCCTCTCAATGATCTGTCTTGACAAATCAGGCAACCCTAGGCATTTCCAGGTCCGGTGTGTGTGCAGGGAAACTGAGGCTCACTGAGTTGGTCTGAGCTGGGGTGCAAACCCAGTTCCTGCCCAAAGAAAGAAAAACACACAGCAAAGTCAGCCACTCCCTGAAAAGTGGGTTGAGTTGAGCTGCAGAGGAGAGGAGCCTGGGGGTACAGCAGCTGCAGAACCCCCCGGGACTGCAGCGGAGCCCGTGGATGCGGTGGGCTGCTGGCCCCGAGACGGCAAGCAGCAGGTCACACTGCAGATGCCGCTCCTCAGGGTCCTCTCTTAGGACTTTCTTTGGGCCAGGTGAGGTGCAGGAGATAAAGTGGCAAACGATTTTCATGAGAATGTTTGTAGCGATTATCTCGGGGGAAAATCTGTTTACTTGGAAATTCGCTAAACCCAAATCCAATTTTTATTCTGTGCGCAGGGAAGCCTGGTCTGTGCATTCACGCCTAGCAGACTTGGTCCTTGGGAGCAGCCCAAGGGAGAGGAAGTGGCCCCTCCTGGGCCAGCAGGATGCCCAGGTTGTCACACCTCCTCACATTGCCAAATCCTCATCAGGAGCCACGCAACGCCCCCTGCTCCAAAGTCCTGGTCTCCTGCCCTGGAACCCACAGCTGGTGCTGAGCCCCTCCCCCATCTGTCTTCCTGGTGCTCCTTGCTTTACGCCCTCTTTGCCGACTAAAATTCCTCTTTTGCACTTACAACCCTGGTAATTCCAACAAAATGAAGTTCTCTGCACATGCTGTGAGGTTTTGTGTGGCCATGTGCTTTTCCCTGGTGATGACACTGGTTCACTTTTACTAACCCCTTAAGACCGCTGGGGTGTCTTCAGAGAGCTCCAGAGCGCCAGTCACATCCTCTCCTCTAATCAATTGGGGGGAATGTCAACACAGGATTCAGAAAGCGAGCCTGCGTCGGCACGTGACTCGCACAGGGATTTCTTTGTGGGCGCCTTGGTTCTTGTCAGACGTGAGTAGCTGGAGCCTCCCCGGGCATCCAGTTGCTCTTGAGCCCCAATTCCCTCTTACATTCACTCTGGGGTTCAGACTGGCTTTGACTATACAGATTCAAGCTGCATTACTTGGTACGGTTGGTTTTAGCAAACCCAAAAAACCAACCTCCTTCTTCTGGTTCTATCCTCGTAGGCATCTCTGTCTGTCTCTTGACTCATTCAAACAGGAAGGTAAACAGTATGCCTGTTGCCTTGGAGACCACCACAGGAGGCAGGTGGAGCTGAGGGAGAGGCCGAGCACCTCTTTACCAACTGCCATCTTTCTCGAGGGTTCCACTAACTTCCACAGGCAGCCATGCTGGTCCTCTGCGACCTGCTGAGCCCCTGGAAAGCTGACTTGCCCCAGACATCCTGGTTTCTCCAGCATCTGGCAGGACCCATCACACAGGGCAGGTGCTCAGCAAGCACCTGTTTAACGTAGCTGAACAGTGCTGCTGTCCCAAGGCCGCTCTTGGGCCACGGTGCTCCTCGGCCTGATGCAGGTACTGTTGCTAATATGGCCCAGGATCCACCTGCCCCATCCCCAGTCGCTGCCTCTACCATTGGACCAACTCCTCTGAGAGACAAAGCCATGCCCAGGAAGTGCCCAGGAAGTGCCGAGGCAGTAGAGACTTGAGGAACATCTGCTCACTCCATTCCTTGACAAGCAAAGCATCTGTTGTGTTCCTGTACCAAAGGTGGAATATTCTCCCTGTTAAGAGGAGGATGATACATAATGGGAGTGGGGGCGAGAGAAGAATGGAGGAATTTTAGATTATGTAGAGGAAAAAGGGGGAAGAGGGGTATGAAAGATGGTGGAATGAGACAGATATCACTACCCTATGTACATGTATGATTACATGAATGGTATGGATCTACATTGTGCACATCCATAGAAATGAAAGTTGTACCCCATTTATGTACAATGAATCAAAATGCAGTCTGTAAAAATAAAAAAAATATATATATAAAAAAATGCACCATGGTGTCCCGTGGTGTCCTGGACCTTCACCTTGCTCCCCATTTCCTCAGACACCAGGTCCACTGCTGGTTGGCAAGCACCATCTGTGAGAAGTGCCCCATGCAGCTGTACCATTTTTTAATCTTTGATGCCACAATTTCACTGAACCTTTCCTGGGTTTAGACACACAAATGCAATTCATTGCGTTACGATCACCTCCATGATTCTGTGCAGGGTAGTGCTGCACAGGCGTGTAGCCCGGGCAACAGGTCCACCCTACAGCCTAGGTGCAAGCAGGTCCCCCGCCTGGGCCTGTAAGATATGCTCTGTAGCGTGCACACAGTGGCAGATCGCTTAATCTTGTGTTTCTCAGAACACTTCCCAGTCATTAAGTGATACATGACTGTATTTGGGATTTCTTTCACTGTCGTAATAGGTTCGTAGGGATATCTCATCGTTTCCTCTATTTGATGTCTCTGATGGCTGATGATGTTCAACATTTTTCATGTCCTTATTTGCCATGTGTCTATCTTCTTCAGTGACATGTCTGTTTCTGACTCTTGTCCATTTTCTAATTAAATGTTCTTATTGTTGAGTTTGGAGAGTTTTTCATAAATTTTAGATTTCAGTCTCTTGTCAGATAGGAGGTTTTCAAACACTTTCTTACAGTCTGTCGTTTTTTCTTTCATCTTCCTAACAGAATTTCAAGAGAGGAAATGTTCTCAATTTTGATGAAGTCCAGTTCATGACTATGCCCTTGGTGTCCTGTTGAAGAATACCTCCTCCAGTCCTGTATCCTAAAGATTTGCCTAAAGATGTCATCTTCTAAAAGCTTTTAGTTCTATGCTTCACATTTATGTCTAGAAGACCTTCTAGGTTGATTTTTTATAAGGCAGGAGATTTAGATGGACCTGTATCTTTTTTTACTTCTGTTTTCCAACTGCTTGAGGACTATTAGTTGAAAACTCTGCTTCTCCACTAAATTGCTTTTGCAGTTTGTTGAAAATCAATTGTTCATACTTGTGTGGGGACTAATCCTCCATCCTTATCTCTGTTACATTGATCTATGGTGTGTCCCTTGCCAATACTACAGATATCTTCATCAGTGGAGCTAGCTTTAGAAGCCTTGATATTGAATAGCATAGTTTCTTTCATTTTATTCTTCCTTTAAAAATTATCCTAGCTATTTGTATTAGTTTTCCAAGACTTCTATAACAAACTACCACTAATAGAATAAACAGTGTTCAATTAATATCTTATACTTCTAGAGGTCAGAAATTAAAATCCAGGCATCAGCAGGGCAGTGTCCCTGTTGGAAGCTCTAGAGGAGAATCCATTTTCCTGCCTTTTTCAACTGTTATAAGGTGCCCACAATCCTTGCCTCATGGCCTCTCATTCCTATTTTCAAAGTCAGCACATTGGACTCAATTTCTCACAATGTCATTTCTTCTTCCACTTTTAGGGATATTTCTGATTATACTGGGCCCACATGGATAATCCAGTATAAAGTCCAGTATAACTCATTACTTTAAGGTCAGTTGCTTAGCAACCTTAACTCCATCTACCTTAATTCCCTGTGGCACATGGGCTAACATGCTTATAAATTCTTGGGATGAGGAGAAGTAAGAAAAATTGTGGGTAAGAAAGATGGAGGTCATCTTCTGCCTAACATGCTCTTCTAATTCCTTTGTCTTTTCATATAAACTTTAAAATAATCTTGTCTGAATCAACAAAGATTACTCTGAGATTTTGGAAAGAATCACTTTAAACACGTATGTGAATTTGGAGGGAATTGACGTATTTACTATGTGCTTTCCTCCAATCCATGAACATGGTATTTCTCTCTATTAATTCAGATATTCTTTGAGTTTATTCATCAGTGTGTTGTAGTAGTCAGCATGCCTAGCCTGTACATGTTTTGTAAGATTGACACCAAAGTATTTAATTTTTTTTAGTAATTGTGAAGAACATTGTATTTTTTTTAGAACATTGTATTTTTAATTCTGATGTCTATGTACATAGAAATGTGATTGAATTTTGTATGTTGATGTTGTATCTTTCAATCTTACCAAAGTCATTTATTAGTTCTAGGAGATTATATATTTCTTGGTATAATGATGTAATTCCTTGGTATGATGATGGTTATGCCCTTGATAAAAAGGAATATATTTTTTTCTAAACTGTATGCCTTTAATTTCTTTTTGCCACCTGATTATGACACCAGCTAAAACCTTCATCATTATGGTGGATAGCAGCATCAAAGTCCCTTGCCTTTTTCCCACTCTTAGGGGAAAAGCATTCAGTCTTTCACCATTAAGTATGATATTAGCTATAATTTTTGTTGATATTTTTTATCAAGTTGAGAATATTTCTCTTTATTCTTATTTTCAAGAGTTTTTATTTTATATCATGAATAGGCATTAAATTATGTGAAAACATTTTTCACATAAATTGATAATGACCATTTGATTTTTCTTCGGCTGCCTGCTAATGTGTTGGATTATATTGATTTATTTTTAAAAATTCAGCTACCTTTGAATTCCTGGAATAAGTTCCATTTGGTCATGGCATGTAATTCTTTTTACATATACTGCTGGAATCAATTGTCCAGTTTTGCTATGGATATCATACTGTAATAGTGGCTTCATGGAATGAGTTGTGACTTGTTTCTACTTCTTTTCTAGAAGAGATTGCATAGCACTCGTGTTATTTCTCTGTGTAACACCTGGTAGAAATCTCCAGTGGAACTCTTTATGTCTGCATGTTTATTTTCAGTGTTTTCTTCTTATGAACTGAATCCATTCAATTCATGCTGGTGAGCTTCACTAGCTTGTCCTTTCTGAGGAGTCAGCCACTTCACCCGAGTCACTCAATGTGCATAGACATGTTTGTAGCATTCCCTTGTTATCCTTTTTGTGTTTGTAGGGTCAGTGGTGATAGTCTCATTTTATTCTTGATGTTGATAAATTGTGTTTTTTCCCTCTCTTTTTTTCTTTGCCAATCTTGATAGAGGTTGGTCAATCTTATTGATCCTTTTAAGAACTGTCCTTTTGTTTCATTGATTTTCTTATTGTTTTTGGTTCTAAATCTCACTTGCTTTGGCCCTTATCTTTATCAATTCATTCCTTCTGCTTCCTTAGAGTTTATTTTGTTCTTTTTCCTTTCTCATTTGTTGGGGTAGGAGCCTTGATTGAAGATTTGAGACTTCTTTTTTCCTAATGTAGGCATTTAATGTGACAGGTTGACATATTTGACTCCATGGAAATGCTATAGACCGGACTTTATGGGCAATGGCTAAACAGATTCCATTTTACCTTAAGACTCCATGTTATGTAGGAACTGCTTCTCCCATGGGAACACCCCACCTCTGTACCTGTCAACGGTTGCTTAGCACGACTTGTTTGGCAAGACAAAATGACAAAATAGCAATTCTTGTATAATGAAAAATTGTTCTCTTTTTGATTCCTAGTTTCCTAAACAATGTACCATGCCAACAATGATGTCAACAGCCATTGTCTAGATGTTTGTAACCATTTTTTAATTTATACCTAAGTAAAGCCATTTTGAACCACTTCCCCCTCTGCTAATGATTTCAGATCCCATGATGTTAGTTTGTAATTTTGAATCATAGCCACAGACACTTAATGATTAGTGTACTGATTTATGGTATAAAAACCCTGCAACCCTATGGTCGGGGCTGTTCTCCTAGTAGCCATTTTTGGGGCATTGTGTGAGACAGTCAGCCGGCCGGCTTAATAAAGACTCCCAAATTCGGACTTCTCAGTGGTGGCCGATCTGTTCTTAAGTTGTGCCCCACAGCATTAATGCTACACATCTCTCTCAGCTCTGCTCCATTCCACCCATCCCCTATTACTTGTCATGTTTTTATTCTCCTGCATTCCCATGTCGTTTTTCATTCCTGAGGCTTCCCTTGTGACCCATGGATCATTTAGAAGTGTGTTGTTTAAATTTCAAGCATGTAAAGAAATTTCTGTTGGTCTTAATTTTGATTTCTAGTTTGATTCTAGTTTGGTCTGAGAACATAACTTTGCATGACCTCCATTCTTTATGGTGTGTGGGTTTGTTTTGGGTTCAGGGTTTGGTTGTGTTTATGTTCCTAGGTTTCACCTATCAGAAGCTTGGTCCCTGGCGTGGCAGTGTTAGGAGGTGAGCTGGGGAACTTTCAAGAGGCCATGCCTACTGGGAAGTTATGGTGTTTTGGGGTCACTGAGGGCCCTGCTCTTGGAAGGAATCAGTGTAGTTCTTAGGAGGCCCTGAGTTAGTTTTGTGAGAGCAAGTTATTATAAAAGACTGAACTTGACCCCTGAGTCACTCTCTGGTTTTCTGGCTTGTTATGTGATCTCTCCCTCTCATACACATTCCTACCATGAAACTGGGGACTATGATGCAACACAGTCAAAGGGGGCCCTCACTATGCAGCTGAAGACATGCTGTTGGGACTTACTCTTTCCCAAACTGTGAGCAAAATAAACCTGTTTTCCTTACAAAGCACCAAACCTCAAGTATTTTATTATAGTAATGGAAAACACAGTAGTTGATCCCTGATATCATCTATCTTGGCATGCATTCTGCAGACACATGAGAAGAATATGTATTCTGTGGTTATTGGCTGGATTGTTCTATAAATATCATGGTATATTATAGACTGGTGGTTTTTTTGACTTTTTCTACATTCTTGTAATTTCTCTAGTTATTCTATCAATTGTTGTGAAATGGTTATCAAGGTCTTTGAGTATAATTTTAGATTTGCCTATTTCTCCTTTCACTTCAATTAGTTTTTGCTTTCTATATTTTTGAACTTTTGTTTAGTGTATACATATTTAGTATTGCTGTCTTTTTAGTAAATTGGCCCTTTTATAATTGTATAACTGCCCTTATAAATCCATGGTGATTTTCTTTATTACAAAGTCTAGTTCATGCACTATTAACATAGCCATTACTACTTTATAAAAATTAGTGTTTCCAGGGTATATTCTTTTTAAATTTCCAAAATACGTGTATCATTATATTCAAAGTGATATATTATAGACAGCATATTTGGGTCATATTTTTTCTAGCCCACTTTCCCGATCTCTGCATTTGACTTGGTGTAATTAGACAGGTTGTATTTTGTAATTATTAACATGTGAAGGCTTATGTCTGTTTTTCTCTCCATGTGTTCTTTATGGTTTTTGTTTGTCATTTTTTTCATGATTATCTATGGGTCATTTGAACATTTTTTAGAATTCTATTTTGATTTATCTATAGTGTGTCTGAGTCTGTGTCTCAATTGGACACAATAGCTTTATTTTATTTATTTATTTTTATGTGGTGCTAAGGACCGAGTCTGTGTCTTTTAATAGCTACTTTGGTGGTTACTCTAGGCCTTACACTGTATAAACACAACTTATCAAAACCTACTGGTGTGGAACCTACCTCCTTTTATGTTCCTCTATCTTACCTCATTTATAATATAATTGTCTTTGATGTTTCTTCCACATACATTAAGAGCTACATTAGGCAGTGTTATCAGTTTTGCTTAAATCAGCAAACAGTTTAAGAAACCCATGAAGGGAAAGTCTTTCTGAGTAGCTTCTTTCTTCCTGACCTCCCATGAATCCTTCTTTTACCATTACCTTTGTGTTTAGAGAATTTCTTTAGCTGTAATTTATTTTTCAGTTCTAAAATTTCTGTTGTTTCTTTCTTCTACTTGTTCGCTGAGGGGTTCTACTTATTTGCTGAATCTTTTTCCCATTAATTTTTGTTGTGTGTTCGTAATCGCCCACTAAAACATTTTGTAGGAGTTGCTTTAAAATTCTTTGCTGATCATCCTAACATCATTGTCATCTCAGTGTTGGCATCTACTGGTTGTATCTTACCCGGTTTGAGCTTTTTCTCATTCTTGGTATGGTAGATCATTTTCACTTAGAATCTGGACATTGTGGGCTTTGGGCTATACTTTATAAGGCCACCACCCCTTCCTTCTGTCTGAGCAGGCACCGCCTGAGCATAGCCCAATGGGCAAGGGTTGGGACTCTCCTTACTGCCAGCTGAGGTTGACTCACAGCCTCTCCTGCCAGCCTCCACTGACACAGGTAGATGAAGGAGGCTCTTTGTTATTGCTGGGTGTGTGGGGGGAGTTCTGGCTCCCACTGGGGACTTCACACTGTCCCCCATCTGGCTTCCCCTGATTCTGTGGTGAAGTGCCACCCATCAGCAGTGTCAAGGCCCCAGCTCTGACCCCACTGCAGTGGAGATGGGGAAGCCTCTTGTTGCTAGTTGGTGGGGGTGGAAGGCTAGCCTCTACAGGTGTCTCCAGTGACACCTCAGAGGAGAGCAGGGGAGCAGGGAGAGAGGCCCCCTCATTACCGAGTAGTGATGAAGGCTGGCTCCCCACTCAGCCATCTCTGATGGTACCTCAGCAAGGGAGCCAGGGTGCGGCCTGGCAAGGGTAGAGTCGATGTTCTCTGCTGATATGTGCTGGATGGGTCGCCAGCAAAGTGGTGCCGGGCTGGAGAAATCATTGCCTACAAGTTCTCTATACTGCTGGGCTGCTGCTTTCAGATACTTGGGCTAGAAAGAGTGGGTCTTTCCTGTGGCTCATTTCATGGGTGTTGGTTGGCATTTCTGGGTGTGCCCTCTTCTCCAGTAGCCCATCTGGGTTATATCAGGCCAAAACAAACAAGCAGCGGAAACAGCCAACAACCCATTAAACAAACACTAAACAGGAAACTCATCTTGGGGTCCTCCGGAGGTCACGGGGTTCCTGGTTGTCTGTCTTCCTCCTGCTGCCCTTCAGAGTCTTTTTCTGTTGGTCTTACAGCTTGTCTGGGGGTTTTAATCACAGTTATGGAGAAATAGGATAAAGTCTGCCTACTCCGTCTCCTTGAAAGTGGAGGCTCTGCCTTTACTGATGATTAAAAGTGGCTCCAGACTAAAACTCGAATCTGAAGCACATCTTCATCTTTGTGTTGAGAGACCTGGAATCGGGAGGATGGTGGATCCTGCCGTTCACCCTGCCTCTTTGGAGTGGTGGGAGAGTGTGTGTGTAAGGGTGAGGGGGGCTCGTGACACTCCTGTCACGGGAGACACATGCCTCCCCCACCCTCCCTCGGTCTCGCAAAGGTTCTCTTGGCACTTACCATATGCTGGGGAGACATTCCTGGTCCACCTGGTCCATGTAGGTGGACCTGCTCTCAGCTCGTTTCCCTAGACATCGGCCTCTGGTGACTGTGCCTGGAGGCACAGCATCAGCCTGGCCATCTCGGGGGACAGAACCACTCTTACTGAAAACACTGCTCTCCTCCAGGGTTTCCAGATTTAGAAAATAAAAATACATTCCAACCAGGCAAATGGGAATTTTGGTTGAACAACTAATAATGTTTTCAGTAAAAGTCTGTCCCGTGTAATGGATGGAACACACTTACAGGACTTATTTCTAGTGATCTGAAGTTCAGATTCAACTCTGTGTGCTGAGTGTTATCTGGAAGCCGATCTGGAAGGTGAATTGCTCCTGCCCTTCTCACTTCTTCCTCATCCCTCCCTCTTCCAGCAAGGGCATGTTGGAAGGCTCTTACAGGGCAGGCTCTTGCCTCTCAGTAAGCTCTCGGAGAGACCAGGCCTAATTGCTTCCGGCTCTCTTTAGAATGGGGGGGTAATTAGGGCTTCCTTGTTCTCAGTTCCACGTCTTAATTCTTAGGAGATAGGAAAGCTCTTATTCAGCACACCATTACAGAGAAAAGGATCAGACACCCTATAATCAAATGCTAAACTAAATGTAATCATGTTCCAAAATAGGTAATTCAGGTAATGAATGTTGTGGACACTGAGAAGTGGAAACACCAGGAGGTCTGGATTTGCCTCTCGCACCCCTGGGTCTCCATCTCCCCATTGGAGGATGAAGAGGTGGAACCAGGAGACATCTGGGTGATGTGTGGCATAAGCAGGTGATTTCCTGCTGCTTCAGTGTTCTGGCTAAGGACCCACAGCTGCAGACAATAAGGTAAACAATAGTTAACATTTATAATTGTGGACGAGACGCTGCTGTTGGAGCTTTGCATGTTTTCAGTTGCTTACTCTGTACAGCATCCCCTGGCCAAGATCACTATGGATGACACTTGCTCCCTCTCAGTCTGAGGACATTGAGAGCCTTGGAGGAGGATTCTTTGAAGGTAGTTCCAGAAACAAAGTTTTGGCCGTTGTTTCTTCCTCCAGAGAGAGAAGGGAGGTGCTGTCCCCCACGTAAGCCAGCGATGAGGGACTAAGCAGACATGGGCTCCATGGGTGAACTGTGGGCTCGCACTGTGGGGTGGGTTGAGCAGGCTCCGATGCCTCCTACAGATCCTCCTACAGGAGGAGTCAGCCACTGCGTTCTTGCCCTAACTGGACATTTAACAGTCAACAGAGGGCCTCACACCCTTAGGAAAAAGGTCTTGTCTTCCTTCTACTCCCATCCCACGTGGATACGGCGGGAGCCCCTGGAGCCTGCTGAGCCCGCCCTGCGGCTCCTCCTGGTTCCCGCGCCGAGGACCAGCGGGAGCTTTACCAAGAAGCCGAGATCAAAGGATTGATTAGTGAGATCAGATTTTCTGATACCTGAAAATGGAACTCTTCTTATGGCTGAAAATGACTAAAATCTTTAGTTTCTGCTTGAGACGCTGCTAAAGGGATAATAAAGGAGATCCAACAGAAGAGGATAATCAGGGCTCAAATAACACAAGGAGCGACTAACCAAGCCGCTGTCCCCTGACTGCTGCCCGAGTCACCTGGCGAGGTGCTCTGTGGACGTCTGGGTCTCCATTCCCTCATTTCCCAGTTCAAGTTTGTGAAGGAAAAGAAACCAGCTCAGTGTGAAGCTCAGAAATCTGCTTTCCGGAGGTTTAATTATCACCTCCTAGGAACACAGCTTCCTTTAAGGCTTAAACACAATTCCCTGAGTCCACGCACCACGCAGCTGGTCCCTTGTCCGGGATTTCTGGGACTCCTGGACGGGGTGCTCTCACGTCCTGCTCGCCCTCAGCCTGGGGAATCACCGTCCTGCAGTCCCAGATGCAGAGGTGACCCTCCCAGCTGCCATGTTGATGGGGTCTCCAATGCCACCACACCGACTTCTCTCTGCCTCTTTCTCCCTTTCTTGCTTCTCCTCTCTCTCCGTCTTCCTTCATTTCTCCTCCCTTCTTAATTTCCCAGGCTCCAAAGTCTTTCTCTCTACGTTTCCTGTTTTGAAACTCAAAATTCACTTCCACTGTGGAAGCTGGGTGATTCCTCTCTTCGCCTCCCCTTCACCCGCGGGCTCAGCACACAGGGGACTCACTGTGTCAAAAAGACACCTGGAGGTGTTTCGGGAACAATGGCACCTTCCTCTCCTTGTGCCACTCCCTCGGCAGGGAGAGGCAGTTTCTGTCTTCAGTAGCATTTCTGTCCCTCTGCCCTTGCATGTTGTATGAGACTGAGAAGGGACCGTAATGACGATGACAATGACAATGAGGAGAATAACAATGGCCACAACATCCCAGAGTCACTGCTTTCATTGATGGAAGCACTTACTACTTCTAAGTTGATTCCAGCCAAAGACCGCTCATCATCTACTTCAAAGAGGACTTGAAATTTCTGGAGATCTGGGTTCTTTGGAATAAGCATGCTATGAACACGGTGGCTCCGCTTCTCATCAGCCTGGATGCACCTTGGCACAGCGCTGGGCAGGCAGAGAAGCTTCTCACAGTGCATCCTTGCCCCGAAGCACTTCTGCGGCTGTTCTCTCACGTCTTTCTCAGTGCAATGCTGTGAGATGCATTCCGCGTTAATGCCCAGTCCACATAGGAAACGGCTGAGGCACAGACCCTGGGGTCTGTAAGAGGAGGTCCAGTTTGGGATCTGGGTCTCCGGTCTGCAAACCCCATGCCACTTCTGAGACAAAAATGCAAACAAATCTCTTTTGCATGTGGAGCAAGAGAGGTGGACCTACTTCTACGGGACTTCACTTGAGACGTCTACATGGAGGAGAGAACATTGGATAGGCCTTGGGGGAGGGACATTTAGTATGCTAATTATCTCAGAGGGGGGCATATGTTACAAGCAGTCTGGGAGCTCCAACTTGCTGCAGAGCCTTGACAAAACATTTTATTGTCAAGCACCGTGGAACAGTGTCAACAGGCTTTTATCAGGTTAACACATTTCAATTGGAATGGGAAGGGCACTGTTTATCCAGTGCTGACCATGTGCCAAGTCCCTTCCATACATTTTTCTTACTTACTCTCTGCACTTATTAATGGCATTTTAAAGATAAGGGAACTTAAATAATAGGCTATATGACTTGTGGAAGTAAAATATCCATTAACGATTACAATAGCAAACATTTATTGAGCATGTAATATGTTCCGGACACTTCCTGCCTTTATTATCTCAGTAATCATTCCTGCAACGGTAGGAGGGAGGCATTGCTCTTACTGGAGCATGGGCGCACGAGTGAGCAGTGCCAAGCGAGGGGCAGGTAGAAATAAAGGACCAGCACAAGGATCGGATTCGGGGTGAAGCTGCATTCCTGGGCCCTCACACACAGCAGAGCTTGGAAAAACCCCCTCGGCGGATGTTTGGTCTGCAGGGCAGACACACGTAGGTGATGCCCTTGCACTTACCAGGTGAGCCAGGGTGTAGAGATGGCAGCTTTTGTACCTACCATCAGATGTCATTCAACAACCGGGAACGGGTTCCATCACTCATTGGAAGGAGGGGGGCTGGAGCAGGAGACCAGGCATGCTCAGGGACATCGTCCTTTCTCCTGGAAACCAGAGGTGAAGGGAGAGGCCTCTCCCTGCACTCTTGATGGTTTCCAGCATTTGACTGATTTAGGGAGAGAGGGGAAGTAACTTGCCTAAGGTCACAAGACTTTGGCAGAGCCAGGAAGTCTGACTAGGGCCAGCGTCCCGGCCACACCGGCCTGCTGCACACGCACCCAGAGCTCTCTGGTCTGGATTCTTCCTCCACTATGCATTTTCTGGCTTGGATAGCTAAGGCCACAAGACGGAGGTGTGTTGGCTGCTGAGCCTTTGAAAGCATTCTGGAGCAACTCTGTCCAGAAAACTAGATGCGTCCAGCTCTCACCTGCTTAACCCTGAGCTCGGTCTCTGCTGGCTTTGAGTGTGGCTGGCAGCCACCATCCCGCCTCGGACCCTGACACTGCCTTCTCCCACTCCCTGGCCCCACTCAGGGCTTTCCAAACCCCTGCCCGCCCAGGGGTCACGAGACTCTTTGCTTTAGTCAGCTTTTTTGCTGCTGTGACAGAAAGATCTGACCAGAACGATTTTAGGGGAGGAAATAATGATTTGGGAGCTCATGGTGACAGAGGTGCCAGTCCATGGACAGTAGTCCCCTTTCCTCAGGGCTCGAGGTGAAGTTGAACATCATGGTGGAAGAGGGTGGCAGAGGGAAGTAGCTCACATGGTGATCAGGAAGAAGAGAGAGTCTTCACTTGCAATGCCCACCTCCTCCAGCCACACCCCACCTGCCTTCAGTCACCACTCCGTTAATCCCATCAGGGATTAATCCACAGATTGAGCTCAGACTCTCACAACCCAATCATTTCTCCTCTGAACCTTATTGCACTGTCTCACACGTGAGCTTTTGGGGGACACGTCACCTCCAAACCCTAACACCCTTTCAGGTGCCCTGGGAAGTTCATGTCAGTCCCAACAACAAATGACACACACATAGCACGAGGTAAAGATTTTGTTTTAAGCCTAATCTGATTCCCATCTAGAAATCATAAAGATATTGGCAATTTATGAAGTGCTAGCTATACGAATGCTTTGCTGACACAGCTCCTTAGCACAATGGTTCTATGGTCCTACCATACTGTTATTTTTCTCTGCACTGGGGTAATATGTCAGCGTGTGAGCTGACGCTTTTCTTTTCCTTATCATTTCCATTGCAGAGACTTTCTACCTTCCTAAGAGGAGACCTTGCTACCTGTGGCCTGAGGAAAAGAAGGGATCATTCTAGAGGGATAGCAAAAGGGCACCTGGTGTCTGAAGCATCTAATCCAGACTCCAAAAGATCCCTCTGCAGTTAGGGAAGAGTTAGGGAAGTAGGACGGAGGGAGAAACCCGGGGCTCCCTGAAAGCGAGCAAGAAGGATGATGGCAGAGATAACGCTCTTTGCCTTGTGAAATCCAAGTGCAGAGGCCGCTTTTCCCAGATGGGTCTGGGGGAGGTGACAGTAGGTCAATGAAGAGATGGCTTCAGGTGTGTGCAAGCAGGAGGGTCTGTGAGCCCTCTGAGGGCCTGGGGAGGCCTCCTCTCAGCAGGTGCACAGCTCGGGGTAGTGGGTGTAGGGATGCAGATTCTCCTTTGTCCTTAGAGGGTCCCCAAGAGCTGAGACAGTCCAGGCCCAAGTGGCCTTGATGCTGGAGAGAAGGAAAGAGCTACATTACCCTTGGGCCAGCAGCCTGGGATGAGGCAGGGCCAGGTCTCTCCACAAGAAACAGGTATGGACAGTACTTCCTGTCACAAAATGCAGGGGAGTTATCTCAACCCCCTCTCTCAGTGTTATGTAAAACCCAGGGATCATTTTTGTATCCGTAAGAGACAAGGTCAGAGACCTAAATGTAACACCTGACCTATGAAACTGCTGGAAGCAAGCATACGCTTCAAGACCTCAGGAGAGGTAACAATTTTGTGGATAAGACCCCCAAAGCATGGGAACCCAAAGCAAAATTAGACAAATGGGATTATATTACATAAGAAGCTTCTGCATATCAAAGGAAACAACCCACAGTGAAGAGACAACCTAGAAAATGGGAAAAAAATCTACAACCTATTCATCTGACAAAGGCTTAATAGCTAGCATATAGGAAACCTTATAGAACTCAACAACAACAAAAATCAAATTAAAAGATTTGCAAAGGATATGAAAGACCTTTCTCAAAAGAAGACATTAAAATGGCCAAGAAGAATACTCAACTTCATTAGCCACTGGAGAAATGCAACTCAAAACCACATGGCATACATATGGCTACTATCAAAAAGACAACCACAGCAAAAAGTACTAGTGAGGGTGTGGAGAAAAGGGAAAACTCATAGGCTGCTGATGGGAATGTGAATTAGTCCAGTTACTATGAAGAGTAGGATGGGTGGGGGCTCCTCAGGACACTAAAAATAGAATTGGCATGTGATCAGCAAAATTCCATGTTAACTACTCTGATTTGAACCTTCCATGCTATACATGTATATAGAACAATCACACTGTAACCTATAAATGTGTATAAAATAGTAAGTAATGGAACAAAGAGAAAAATCCCCTCTCTTGTGCAATTTTAGGAGGTACAGAAACTCCCTGAGGTCTCCCTGTGGACCCGAAGTGGAAAACCACACTCCACATTGTGTATTCCCATCTCATTCTTTCCTGTCTTCATTTTTTCCCCAGAGCAGGGAATTTAACCCGGGCTTCACAGGAGGTAGGGGGGGCGCTGCCACGGCTCTGCACCCCAGCACCACCTCTGTGCACGTCTTTCAGAGACAGTTTCCTCCCTCATCACTCCCACTACCGCTAGGGCGGAGGCACGGCTGGGTCTCCATGGTGAGGGAAAGCATGAACCGACCGTGGGGTGGCGCAGCAGAGCCCCAGAGATGGAACAAGCAGCTCCGTCTTGTTTTGACAGAATGATCTTGTTGCTTCCTCCAACGTCTTTTTTATTATGATGAAATATATATAATAAAATCTACCATTAAACCATGTTTCAGTATACAAAAAACAATGCAAAGAAACCAAGCAACCAGACTGTACCATAGATGGCACAGTCTGAATTGAGTGAGAAGAAGTTTCTCACACTACATGGAGCAGGAGCTTGAAATATTTAGGTTAAGTTAGAAGTAATAAATTAAAGAATTAGGTTATGGTGACAGAAGACAGAGCATTAATTTCTTGGAGGTGTAGGGATTGACTTGGAGTTCAGAGAACTTTCTGAAGGTGATACATATGTTGTGTGTCTTGTGAGGGGTTTCGTTACATGGGTGTCTGTGTTGGTCAAACTGTTCGCTAAAGATCTGAGTATTTGCTGGGCATGGTGGCACACACCTGTAATCCCAGCAGCTCAGGAGGCTGAGGCAGGAGGATTGTGAGTCCAAAACCAGCCTCAGCAAAAGCTAGGGGCTAAGCAATTCGGAGAGACCCTGTCTCCAAATAACATACAGCATAGGGCTAGGGGTGTGGCTCAGTGGTCGAGTGCCCCAGAGTTCAATCCCCAGTATCCCCCCCAAAAAGATCTATTTCATTGAATATAAATTGTGCTCCAACTTAAAAAAATTAATGTCACATTAAAAAAATTTCAAAAAATAAATGCCACATTTCAGGCATTCCTGAATTTGTGACACTGTTAAATGACTTACAAACCTTGTGCAGAGGGGTCCCTTTTGTCTGTCCCATGTGCTCCTGATTGAGGGGCAGCAGGGCCTAGAGTTGGAACCCAGGCCCAGTGCCTACTGCTGGGTGAGCAGGAGTGAGTCTTTAAGTAGGAATGCCTCAGTTTTCCTATCTGTCCCAAGCAGAAGGTGACAGCTCCTACTTCAGAGGGGGCTGTTTAAATCACATCTGAGGTCCTGAGAAGGGTGCTGGCACCTCGTCAGAGCAGTTGACTCTTAGGACAGAGTCCTTGCCAATGAGCTGGAAAGCCTCCGACTGCGTGGGAGGGTTCCCAGGGGAGGGTTCTCAGTCGGAGTGCCAGGCAAGTGCAGGTCAGCTCGGGAGGACTCCTAGCCACTCCTTCAAGGGGAAGGCCGGCTTCAAATGCTTCACACTCCGTACCAGACAGGGATACTGGAGGGGAGAACTTTCTCCCCACAAATCCTCAGCGATATCGTGGAACTTCTTGAAAGATAAGCCATACTGAGAGGAGTGTATGACCTTTAAAAGCCGGAAAAGAGTCCACAGAAGTTATGAAAGGTTCTCAGGGAAGATGGAAAAGAAATGTTACAATTCTTTCAGGGTTTTTCAGGTTAGATCAATAATTCTGATAAGCTTTCAGTGGGCCTTCTTCTGTTGCTCTCTCTGGAGAGGTAAGCTATTCCCCTTTGGGAATGAAAGCCAGCAGTGCTCAGGTAACATTAAATTACCATCTCCTCCATGTATTTATGGAGGGCCTATTATTTTCTAGAAATAGCCCAGGGAGTTGAGGACAATGTACAGAGTAGGAAGTGCTCTGAGTGTCTAGTTGGGGACGAGGAATTCTGAATGGGGAGCTGAGTTGGCTCGGGGTGCACTCCTGGTGAAGGTCGAACATGAGGGTGCTACAGACACAGAGCCCAGGAGCCACTGCATCCGCCCTGTCCACCCTCCTGAGAGCTTCAACCAAGAGAGGCACAGACGTGGCACAAGGCAGGAGTCACCCCATTTTGCTGGGAGTGAGAGGCCTCCTTGGAGCTCCCCCCAAGGCTGAGTCCAGCACACAGCCAGGGCTCGAGGCAGCCCTGTGGCTTCTGTCACGCCCTCCGCGTGGTCCTCTGCCTCCACTGCCGTGGCTGATTCTTTGCACCCACACACTAGGTCTTTGTGGGGAAAGAGAGACCCATCATATTCAAGTGGACTCATGGGTCCAATCACCCATCTACCTGTATGAAAGCTGGAAGAGGGGGAGAGAATTCAGCCAGCCCGCCCTGAGGCGACCAGGACCTGAGGGTCCACTGGCCACATTTGGGTAGATCTCTCCTGGTGTGGGTTGCTGACTTCCTGGTTGTGCGTCCTTGTCCACCCAGCCCAGTGAAGGTCTCCATTGTTGACTGACAGGTGGCAAGCCCCGCCATAGTTGGACAAGGCTGGGCTGAAGCTCTACTTCTACTAAGAAGGGGCAGAAGGGAATCCCTCCGCCCCTCCAGTGAGCAAGGGGGAGAAAGGCCACCCAACGTAGAGGAGGAATCTGCTTCATCCTGGGTGTCTGAGGGAACCGTTGATTCGGAGCCAAGTGACTCTCCTGGTACCAGAAGGACAGGAAGTACTCTGGGGTGGTGAGGGTGACGAATCTGGATATGCAGAGCTAGCTGGAAAGCAAGACCGCTCCTGCTCATCAGCGTCTCCGCGGTGCAAAGGCTCTTTCAAACGCCTTGTGTTTCTTCGTTCATGTTTCACGTGTATTATAAAATATGGATTCATTATTATGAATTGTATTATTATCATGAATTTTATATAAATATATATCATAAAATATGAGATGATCTATAAATAAGAGTACTGGAGCTCAGAAAACCCGAGGGCTGTATCCCAGTGCACACAGCTGGAACGAGACATCAGGCCACCTTTCCCTGTCCAACACTGTGTCCTTCATCTGTTCCGCCTCAACATCAGAACACCCTCATTCATTCAGTTTTAGGGGCACAAACATACAATATATGCAAACTCTTTTGACTAAGGATGATGGAGGTTGGCTGTGGTCACCCCACTTACCGGGTCTTTCTTGGATTATACCTGCTGTCCCGATATTTCATCAGATTCACCATCAGTCCTGGAGTTTTTATTTTTAAGACTTAATAGTTCCAATGAAGTAAGCTGGGGTATGCTTGATAACCTTCCATTTATATCCGCAGCATCTGCCGCAGCCTCCTGTGTGCCGCAAACAGTCCTCTCTCGATGTGTGGTTACATCTGAAAGCCCCCCGCTGTGGCTGTCCTTCCTGTCCTGACCTTCTGCAGAGGCAGGTGATGATGAACACATTCCACTGGGGTCTGGCCAGGGGCAGGGATGGAAATAAATACTCGAGCTGTCTGACCTTCTGGCTCTACAAGGTACTGGTTCATGGTGCTGTGCCCATGCGTTTGTGCGGAAGGTACAAAGCCATTCCTGCCAATAGGGAGGTCAGCGGGAGGCCAGGAGGACCTGGTTGGAAGGCAAGAGTCGCCCGCAAACCCTCCCAGAGAGAATGTGACAAGCATCCAATGCCATTGTTCCCTTGGCTCTCACTTCCTGTTTGCGTATAGCTGCAATTATTTTATTATCTTATGTTTGCCATTTACTTTATAATACACTTTTAATTCCAGAAAAATTTAAAACTAGAGGGTACATTCAAGGAAGTTTCATGTTATTTTCCCCCAAAGACGGTTAATAATAAATATGGACCATACACAGAGACATGGGCCAACGCTTACCACCCACCTCAGGTTGATTATGGGATCATTCACCATGCAGAGTCCAAAAAGTACCGACCTGCAGAAGAAGTTTCAAAATCCACTTCGGGGATTAGTGATCCTTTCGAAAGACCAGCTTCACCATGATGACTCTTCCTTTAGACCAAATGGATTCCAATTGTATTTGATGCTATGTTTTCCAGTGAGTGTATGAAAAGGGAAAATACTTAAAAAAGATGAAATTATATAGAAAGTCAGGCAAAAAAAAAAAATCCCAATAAAGTTTTATTTCTTTTCTAAACGCAAGTCAGAGGAAAGTTTTGGAAGTCCACTTCTTCAAAGATGAAACAATTAATACTGTGTATACTACTGTAAATTTCATAAACATTTAATACTGAAGACAAAAAATATTTTTTGTGATAACATTGGAAATATATTTTGTGAAAAACTTTTTTGAGTTAAAAACAACATTAATAACTTTTAAAAGATAAATAAGGCAACTATTTATTGCAGAACTATAAAATGAAAATGTTAGTCAAAACACGAGGTAGAATTATCAGTACTTATGAATATGCTTTCATTCATTGCTGACTAAAATTGATCCAATTTAAAAACCTGTGGTACTTTGAAGAACTACTTTCTAAATAAGCCTAAATGTCTTAGAGGACTTTAGAATGATTATTATATACAAGCTCTCTAAATTACAGTATCATTTTGCTCAAAACCCTTCAGCATTTGAAGCTTAAAAGCAAATTGCAATTACTGAAAACAAAGCATGCAAACAGGAAGATGTGAAAATGTATTTTTGAGAAGGCAAGGAAAGAACCAAAAAAATAAAATGATAAGAGCTCAGAGGGCATGCAGTATTTCACTTTAAAATGTTAGGATTATTCAATTTGGGAGAAAACTCTTTTGATGTAACTTCTATTTTTAATTGGATAAACTGATTTTGTGTATTAAGATGGAATTAGAGTAAAAAAAGCCTATAATTTTACAGCTTCTAAATTTAGCAAATTATTAAAAAGAATAAAAATCCAAACAATTTCCGTGACAGGTTTTGTCTTATAAAAATAGGCAGGCTGTAGAAGGCACTGTATGGAGGCAAAATGACTGGATTGATAAAAATATGCCAACGCTTTTACATATTTCAGTATAAAATGGAATGAAGAATATTCTTTATTGAGCAGAATTTCTGAGTTTAACTTGAATATCTTTTACCTAGAGCAAAAGTTTTCTCCATTGAAATTATAATGGTGTCCAGAAAGGAGTCCATTTTTAATTGCTCACCAGATTTATTATCCATAGGACACACCTTTGAAAAAGATTTCATGAAAACAAAACAAAACAAAAAACCCTTAAAACTTATAAGACATTCTTCAGAAATACATTCTTCAGAAAATATCAGTCATTTTGCAGTAAAAACTATATATGGCTATGCATCTGATTTAAGTTGTGAGTACATACTAAGAGAAATGATTATGCTGTTATTACTTCTTAATATTTAGATAACATATAAATATATTTTGAATAACTACCTTAAATATATGGACATGTGTTATGGAAATATTTTTAGAAGAGATTTATTTCTAAAAAGAGTTTTGATTTACAATTCTTTGATTTAAAATTCTGTTTTACATCTACAAGATATTACTCTCTCTCCTTATGTATACGCACATAACATATATGCATATACATGTGTATGCATATATGTAATGACTGTGTGTGCATATGTTTGTGTGCTTTTAAATGCAATTTCGTTTTCAAAAATTTTGTGGTATGGATGATAAAGTGTAAGAATTCCAAAATATTCTAAAAATATTTGTCCTCTGGCAATCTTTACAAAACTAGAAAATCTAATCCAGCATCTCTGCAGCTGTCCTTCTGTGATAGGCATAAGGAAGCATCTCGCATGTCAGGCAAACTTGTGCCTCTTCTCCAAGAAGCAGTGGTGCCTTGAGTGAAGTCCCCTGGCCAAAGAAAGTGCCTCCTGATTAATTAATTAATGGACCTTCAAAGCCTTCCTCTTTTGGGGGCACTAAGTATGTAATAGAGTTTATTATAAATATATTAGTATAAATTTAACGAGTAGAGGGAAATCCAATCTTTCAATAAATAACAGAAAACTTAAGAGTGAGAAACAAATGCAATAATTTTACATAGTGAATTACGAGGACTTGGTAGCCAGATAAGGAGTCAAAATAATTGGTGGCGTGTTGCTATTATTGTTCTAAGACTGTTGTTTGTATATTGGGGAGCGAGCAGATGAGGAAGTATGTAATACTCCAATACTCTTTTTTTATAACTGATGTTATTGGAAATCTGGCTTCTTAACATGTAAGAAAAGAGCTACTAATAAGTTAAGAATTTAAGTCCAAGTCCTGGAATCTGGAATATGAATCAGAACCAACACTAGGTGTTTACACAGTGTTCTATTTTGTGAACCATTCCCTAGCTCAGATCTCTTAAAAGGCTTGGAAGTGATCGATCACCTGTCCAGTGGCCATGAGCATTCTTCATAATCAGGTAGCTGTTTCCAAATACCATTTCTTACTAGAAGGAAGCACAACTCCTTGGAAATGTCTAGGACAATCCCTGAGCATACTTCACGTGAGAGGCCCTCACTTACAGAGTCTCCCACTGGTTAAAGACCTGGCGACTTGATCAACAGTCGAGGGAAGTGAGTGGAAAGAGAGAGTCAATGTGTTCAAATCCTTGAGTTTGCAGGACACAGAACAAAAGTCTTCATAGACTACGTGTTGGCAGACGCCAGGGAATCAATTCATTACTTGACCATGATAAAGGAAAAGAATCCAGCATTTATTTTTGCTTTTTCTCATGATTATATCAATGAGTTTCTAAATAGCTGATTGGAAGGAGTTTCTCTATTGGAAATAATTCCAATAATACATGTAGAATAAATGGCAAAATAGAATATGATCATTTTTCAGATGAGTTCGGGTGCTGAACATTTGTGTTTGTTAGCACATAAATGAGGCCACCAGACAGGATGGGCCCTTGATAGCAGAATACAGAGCCACCTGTGAAGTCGTCTTGCGGCAACCATGAACTCTTGAGTTCCAACAAGCTTTCAGATCCAACTACAATTTACAGAAAAGGCAGAGGTCAGAGAAAAAGATTAATGAACACTGTGGGAAGGTAGCCGTCAAAATCTATAATAGGTGAACCTCAACAGGATACCAGGTCTGGTGCCTTCAATAACCACTGTCCACAGTGGGAGACAGAGAGGAAGCCCATGACTTGAGAGATGCACCAACCTCTTGACATGCAGGGACATTGCTTATATCCTGATGGAGACAGGATCTTATTTATTTATTTATTTATTGGTGTTGGGGGTGGAGTACAGTGTCTTGCCTATGCTAAGCAAGTGTCCTATCACTAAGCCCATAATTGCTTACATGTGTATCTTGGGTGTGTAAATATATACAAATATATACATACTATATCTATATCTATATCTATATATATGTATACACAAAATTTGAAATAACTCTATATTTGATGATATTAAAGAGTTCTGTTAGTTTTTAATGAGTTATGTTTCTTTAAACATTACTCCTTAGCAAAATACATTCTAAAATACAGAGAAAATTGAAAAAGTTACATTTAGTCATATACATAAGCCATCATTTTTGAAAATAACTAAAACACATTAAATCAGAATAGTCTTGGAAAAAAATCAAGAGACTGGACTTTATGAGTAGGTTGGTACTTGGATTTCTAGACACATTTTGATACGTGATTGCTTTTCAATGTGGAGTCATTCCCTTATAGAAAAGATGTGTGAGCGTTCTGAGTGGGGTGCAGTCACCACTTGAATCCCACTTTCGAACCTCGGTCCTGCTTCTGTGAGAGAAGGGGCTTTATGTGATTAACCCTAGATGGTTTCCCTAAGTTGATGGCCCCTGACACCAGGCAAAGACTTGCCACCAAATCTGTGCACAGCATTTCCTACTCTCTGAAACAGAACAGAACATTCATTGTCCTGATTCTCAGGAACCACGTATGGAATTGGTCCCTTCTCAAGAATGAAGAATCTGAGCATGGTGTCCCCACTTTCCCAGACTCACAGCTAGACCTACCTTTTTTGATCCTCTGTCCAGTCAACAGTTCTGAGGTTGAGATGGCCACCACAAACCACCACCAACATGTCCTCATCTCCCTCCTCTCCTTTGATTCCAAACTGGACCTTGAATCCAGGAGGAAACTCACCAAGACCTTTCCTGGTCTATTGTGATCTTGTTTTTGATCTGAAAGGACAGGATCACTGTGAACAAAGAAATAACCTAACAAGGAAGAGAAGAGGAAGAAAGGAGGAAGGAAGGGAGAAAAGAAGTGAGGGAGGGAGGGAGGAAACGTGCTGGGGCTGAGGAAGACATATTTACAAATATTGGAGATTTTCAAACACTGGCAGACTGGTGACCTGGGTACTGCTGTCCCCATTTTACAGATGATGGAATGGGGCTCAAGGGTAAAGGGTTGCCAAGTGCCCAACAGCCCAGAGACAGCAGGGTCTTAGGGTTCGAACACAAACTCCTTACGTCAGGTCTCTGCCTCCCACCACCAGTGTTCTCAGGAACGCCCTTCTCAGCTGTCCCCAGAGCCCTGCAGCTGGCCCCCGCACCATGAGATCCTCCGAGTGTGATCTTCACGCCCTCAGGAGTTGGCACTCTGATTCTAGTGTCCCTTCTGCTGCTCCTTGGAAACCACAAGTTCTGATTTTAGAAAAAGATCTGTCAAAGTCGTGGTGTTGCTGGCTGACAGCAGAGAGAGCTTCTGTTGGCTTCCATCTGGGAGGCAAGCAGTTACAGATGGGAAGACTTGCTGCAACCTTGAAGATTAAAATAAGAAGGCTTCCGCTCACAAGGTTAATGATTAAAAAGGGAGGCACAGCCAGGACTGCCAGGCAGGGTCATACATCACAGCCACTTGAGATGGGGGCCGGGCTGGGCTAATGCGCTCCATATCTGCTCCCACCGCGCCACCCTCCACCAGTCCCCTCCATGTCCATGAGACACAGTGACTTCAATTTATAAGTTGCTAATGGTGCTCTTAAAGCTATGGATTTGAGGAAAACCCACAGGAGGGCATTATAATAAGCCATCCCTTTCCTGATTGGAGAGATCTGGAAGGGATATAAAAACCACTCAGACATAATACAAAATCATCAACTTTGTTTAAAGTTTTAAATATTTCACAGATGCAAAAACTGAGATCAGGAGAACCAAGATGATGTGCACAGTGTTGCACGACAGGCAGATGACAGGCAGCTTGTTTCAGCCCAAAGAAGTCTGAGTCATGAGTCACAAGCACGAGTTCCCATTCCCTCTTGGATAACTATCATCAGAGTTTCTATCAGCAGAAAGGGATCCTACTTCAACTCAGTGTGCAAATGTGTGAACCTTCCTCACCAACCTTCTCCACCTGGCAGAGTTATTGAAAGTATAGACGATGAGATCCGGGTCTTCTGATTTCCACTACTGCATGGAGGGCGCTTGAATCATCTTTTATGCTCATGCAAGGAAGAAAAGAGGGACAAATGAAGAGCTAACCATTCTTCTTGGATCTACTAGAGGACTGAGGTTATATGACAAACCAGTACCCCCACAAACTGAAGGGACAGGTAAATGCAAAGAGTCCCAGCTCATTGGAGCAGAATCCCAGGGTCAGAAAATATTATAGGAACTAACTAGGAAAATGGAATCTATAATCGAGGAATGATTAGAGGTTTAGTGTGGACAAGTTTGAGAGTTAAAAACTCCAGGCATGTCAAGAGAATGAGAAGACAAGACACAAACTGGTAGAGAACATTTGGAAAAGACATATATGATAAAGAAGTATCGTCTGAAATATACAAAGAACTCTTAAAACACAACAACAAAAAATTGAACAATTGAACTAAAACTAGGTAAAAATCCATGAATAGATGCCTCCTCAAAGGAAATATATAGATGACAAATAAATATTTGCTCAATATTATGTATCATTACAGAAATGAATGATGCTGGTAAGTGGATGGAGTTAGAGAATATCATCCTAAGTGAAATGAGCCAAACTCAAAAAAACAAAGGCCAAATGTTTTCTCTGATATGCGGAGGCTAATTCACAATAAGTGGGGGGGGGGCTAGGGAAGAATAGATTTTGTTCATATTAGGTAGAAGGGAGTGAAGGGAGGGGAAGGAGTATGGGGTAGGAAGGATTGCAGAGTGAAACAGACATTATTACCTCATGTACATACGACTGCATGACCAACATGATCCTGCAATATGTATAATCAGAAAAATGAGAGATTACACTCTATTTGTATATGATCTAAATGTATAAATGCATTCTACTGTCATGTACAAATAATTAGAACAAATAAAATTAAAGAATTAAAAAGGAACATCAAACCCCGCTCCCCAAAACAACGTTAAGTAGCTACTATGTAACCTCGTTCATAGCCCAGATCCAGAACACAGCTGGCACTGAACACTGGTGAGCAGGTGGGGCAGCAGGGACTCCTGTCCTTGGTGGTGGTAATGCAGACAGAGCAGCCACTTTGTAACAACTAGGCAGTTACTTGAAAAATTAAATAGACCCTTACCATATGATCCAGAAATCATCCTTAGCCTTTTCCTAAAAGAACCAAAACATAAAGGTCCACCCAAACCTGCAGGTGAATGCTCACCACCGCTCTGCTAGTGATTGCCAAAACCTGGGCACACAAGCAAGGCCCTTCAATAGGTGAGGGGAATGTCCAGACAATGGGATAGTATTCAGTGTCTAAAAGAAATGACCAGTGAGAAGACACGGAGAACCTTGAGTTCATAGTGCTCAGTGAAGGACACCAATCTAAAAAGGCTCGGTGCAACTCCCACCCTCTGACACTGCAAAAAGACAGAACTATGGATACAGTGGAAGGATTGTTATTGCCAGGGTTGAGGGGGAGGAGGGACTCAGAGGAGGAGCACGGCGGATATTTAAGGAAGTGAACCGATTCTATAGGATACATGTCAAAACCCCTAGAATGGACTGCACCAAGAGAAAATCCAATGCAAACAGTAGACCTTGGGTAGTAGCCATGTGTTCATTAACGTGGGCACACAGATTTTAACCCTATCCAGGGATCACTCTGCTGGGGGCTATTGAGAGCACAGGCAGTACTTTGAGTAGGCAGGGAGTGCCTGGATCTCTTTACTTTCTGCTCAATTTTGCTGTGAATCTAAAATTTCTCTAAAAAAAAAGTGAAGCAGACATTATTACCTCATGTACATGTATGACTGCATGACCGATGTGATCCTGCAATAAGTACAATCAGAATAATGAAAGATTACACTCCATTTATGTATGATCTATCAAAATATATGAATGACTTCTACTGTCATGTACAACTAATTATAACAAACAAAAAATAATTAAAAAAAAGAAAACAGTTCAGGGACCCAAGCTTAGGAAGCCCCACAGTTCATAAGCATTACTATTTGGAGGTCCACTATCTTCTCATAGTGGAGGCTGGAAGAAAGGAGGAGAAGGGAAAGTAGCTATTTTTTTAATCCACCCAGAGCATCCTGATCTTAACAAAGCCTCCCTTAGAAAGCCTCTATTTATTTAGAGCCGAAACCTAACTGACCTGGGAGAAGCGAATGCCCAACCTGACCAAGGACAACACTGAGGACTTGTGAAGGCCACAGTCCCACGGCACAGGTTCTCCCAGATACGGACCCTGAGTCACTGACATCTAGAACACTTCCCGCCCTCGCGCCTCATCACCTTATCAGTCAGGGAATGAGATCACACACAGGTATAAACTGAGATTATGAAGTGCATATAAATGAAAGTTTTGCATTCAGTAAATTAAGCATGTGATATAAATGCTCATTCTCTGCTGGACAATGACATTGAAAAGATGAGTAGGCAGTCGTGCAGGGTCCAGGGTTTCATCGTCAAGCGCTGGGGACCATGGCGTTCACAGGAATCACGGTACAGTATGATAAATTGCACCTGGAGAGCCTATCTCGTAAGGGGAACTGTGTCGGGTGCTGTGCTCATGTCTACTGCTCTTCCCAGTAACCTTAGGGTGCAGACCCTAATATCCTCCCCATTGCACAGACAGGTTGGCTGGCTCAGAGAGGCCCCAAGGTCACAAAGCTAGCAAGTGGTGGGGCCAGACCATGAGCCCACCTGATCTCTCTCTGAAGCTGCAGCCCATAATGACCATCTAAGATATTTATCATAGAGAGAAGATGATGGGAAAGGACAGGCGGGAATGGTTAGCAGAGGTCCCAGGTGCCCCGAAGGAAGGACCAGCTGGGAAGAATCTTTAAGGATGAATCAATACTTGCTAAATGGCTGTTTTAAAAAATCATATCTTTTCATTCTAGACATTTCTAGGTTTATCTTAAGGTCTTTATTTATTCCACAAATATTCACTGTGCCAGGCAAGAACTGGACATGAAGATGAAGTAGCAGAGTCATAACTACAGTGGACCCAGCCAGCATTTGTCCCCAGGAGACTCTGAAGTGAGTCAGACAGGATGTGACATGAGGTAGCCCAGAGCCCACCATGCTGCCTGCACAGGGAGCACATTCCCGACTCTGTTCTCCATCTCCAGATTGCCAAGTGCTTTGGCTCCGACAAGCCATCAGTAGACGGGAGCGCCAACGGTGACGGATGGCACGGCTTCATCTGCCACACAGCCCAGCAAACCAGAGATTCCCATATTGGTACCATGTTGGCTATGCAAATTATTCTCACTAATTTATCTTTAATGGAAGATTAAAACTCCCAGATTAAACTTTCTTTCACTTAAAAGTTAAAGTCCAATGAAACTAAAAAGACCAACATTATTCCCTCTTGACCTCGTATTTCAGTTTATCTCTAAGCCAGACCTGCAAGATGGGATTAAGTATAACTACCTCGTAGAAGTTGTTGTGAGAATTAAAAAAAATTCATCGGGCTTGTAAATTGATTGTCTCTCTTGATGATATGCCTCGTGAACGGTGGGAATAGTGATCGCTCTACTTCAAAAGGGATCCAGAGCCAAGTGATTCACCAATAGGTAGGGGACCCACGAACCGGAACCTAGCTCAGGGGTGGGACCCTAGATCCGAGGACTAGAATTCCACCCGCCTGGCAGTGAGAGCTGGTCTGACGTGGCTGCCCAGAGACCAAGAACAAGGCGGCGAGACTTAGGTTGAGATTCAGTAGTCCCCTCTTACCTGATGGATTCAGTAGTCCCCTCTTACCTGATGGATTCAGTTGTCCCCCCTTACCTGATGTTTCACATTCCATGGTTTCCGTTACCGAAGAGCAATCACAATTCGAAAATACCAAATAGAAGATTTCAGAAGTAAACAGTTCATAAATTTTAAATTGTGTGCCATTCAGAATAATGTGGTCAAATCTCCCGTTGCCCCACTGTATTCTACCGGAAACACGAGTCATCCATGGGTTCAGTGTATCCACACTGTATACACTACACACCTGGTAGTCACTTGGTAGCCTCTTGGCTATCAGATTGACTGCTATGGGCATCTTTGTGTTCAGGTAACCCTTACTATAGTTTAATGTGGTCAAAATTCCCAAGAGTAGTAATGCTGGCAATTTAGATGTGCCAAAGAGAAGCTGTAAATTACTGTTTCCAAGAGAAATGTAAAAGTTTTTTATTTAATAAGGGGGCAATTGTGGAACCAACTTAGATGTCCTTCAATGGACGAATGGACAAAGAAACTGGTACATATACACCATGGAATGTTACTCAGCCTTAAAGAAGAATGAAATTACGGCATTTGCAGGTATATGGATGGAGTTGGAGAATATCATGCTAAGTGAAATAAGCCAATCCCCCAAAACCAAAGGCCGAATGTTTTCCCTGATAAGAGGAAGATGATATATGATGAGGGGAGGGAAGAATGGGAAACTTTGGATTGAGCCGAGGGGAGTGAGGGGAGGGGAGGAAGTGGGGTGGTGGGAAAGATGGTGGAATGAGACAGACATCAGTACCCTGTGTACATGTATGGCTGCACAATGGTGTGACTCCGCACTGTGCACAACCAGAGATGAGAAACTGTGCTCCATGTGTGCACAATGAACATTCTGCCGTCAGGTAAAACCAATGAGAGCAGACAATTAAATAAAAGCGGGGAAATTATCTTCTGAGGTTGCTGAGATCTATGCTAAGAAAAAAATCACTGTGACATTGTGAAGAAGGAAGAAGAAATTCATGCACATTTTGCTGTTGCACCTCAAACTAAAAAGGTTACGACCACACTACATGATAAGTGTTTGGTTGAGATGGAAAAGGCATTGAGATGCAGGGTTTGGAGGTGTCTGCATTTCTAGGCGTCTGGGGGGTGTGCTGGACCACGCCTGCCCCTGGGGAAAGGCGGCACAGATCTAACAGCCAGGTTCCAGAGCCCAAAGATGACCGCAGGCAGGAACTGGGACTGAGTCTGGCACCTTAGATGCTTTCTTCCTCAGCAGTGGGCTGGCCTGGAGACCTGTGGGCGGGGAGAGCAGGAGCCAGGAGGCAAGCGGGCCTGAAAGCTTCCTCCCTCCTTTCACCTCTTGGGAACAAGCTGCTTGTTTCAAAAGGAAAGGCGGCCACCGTGGTCTGCCGCTGCCTCAGACCTGGGGCGTCTGCAGGGCCTCTCTTTCCATGACCAGCTGAAGGCGTGTCTAGGGCTCAGTGTAGGAGCCCTCCCCAGCTCAGAGGCAGGGGCCCAGAGGCGCTGGGAAGCAAAATCAAATTGCAAAAGCGGGAGGGGCTCCGGGGCACAGGCCCGGGAGGGGTGGCCTGAGCCCCTCAGCTTTCGTTTTCCCGTGGGCCTGAGCTTTCTGAGGGAAAAAGGTCGGTGCCCCCAGACCTGCTTTGCCTTTAAGACAAAGACTGCTCTTCCCGTGCCTGCCACCTGCCATAACTTGAGAGCTCTTCTCCTCACACCCTAGTCATGGCTGCTTTTCTGCCTGCGTGCTTCTTTCTTTCCTTTTTCCGTACCTAGCACAGATGTCAGGCACTCCATGGAAAAATGTCCTTCTCTGAACCAGTGGCAGAAAAGAACTTCTCCATTTTTAAACTTGAAGGGTAGTCTTTGACACCAACTGCAGTCCTAGACGCTGTGTGTAGGGAGCAGTCTCCACGCACATCCCTGCCCCTGCTCAGCCACCCTACCCCGGTTATAAAAGAACCCACAGACCCCGAGAGGGCAGTGCTATTCTGCTGTGCAAACGCGGTGACGCGGCTTGCAGCACAGGTAGGATATCCTTGTTGTGGACAGGACTGTCCCCGTGGGGCTAGCCCAGAATGACCCTGGGTGTGCCTCTTCCAGCCGGTGCTGTGCCTGTGCTACCTGCGTGTGTTTCACGAGTGAGCCAATGAACAGCGCTCCGCCCTTCCGCAGATAACCCAGGAGCCAACGTGGGCTGGCAAACCTTGTGTTTCCCTTGTCACATGTATTTGGCATATCCAGGTGGATCCTCTCCTTCTTCCCATGTCACTTTAAAAACCCGATCTATCAAAATGTATAAATGCACTCTGCTGTCATGTACAACAAATTAGAACAAATTAAAAATTAGAACAAATTAAAAAAAAATAAAAAACACATCCAACACAGTATCTCTTGGAGGACAGGAAGAGAAAGGAAAGAAAATGCCCAGCAAGCAAGGGAAGGAGAGGAGCGTAGTCAGCGAGGAGCTTACCTTCCCGGGGGCCTTCCTTCCTTCCTGTCTTCTCTCCCTCCCCTGCTGGCCTGCCCAGCGGTGACTGTGTTCTGGGCCCACTCTGAGCATGCCATGTCTTCCAGGACTCAAGTCTCTCCCCCAGATACCTCCAAGTGAAATGCCCGACAGTAGGATAAGGCAGGGAGAACGTCTGGCAACACCTTGGAGGTGTGCTTGTTAGTGGAAGGCTCAAAGCTGGCAGGGACTGCTGCTGAGCCGGGCCAAGGCCCTCCCTCCGCCCCAAAGGCAAGACACACTGTTCCCTTCCGCCGCTCCCCTCCCCCGCACCTGCCAGTTCAGCACCTGGTTCTTGGATCATCTGAAAGCCTCTCTTTCCTCTGTGCTAGGGAGTCAGGCCCTCCGTGTCCCCTCGCTGTTCCTAAGCACACTTTCATGCTGTGGCCTTCGCCTGAGTCCTTCCTCTCAGAAGACCTGTGGTCTCCAGGGCTCACCCCTACGTTCTACTCAAATAGAGCCATTCTGACTGAGTTGCCATTTTGCTTCTTTGCTGAGAGGCACTTTTTAAAAAGTACGTTCTAAGCCCTTGATGATCCAGAATCTTACTTGAGAAACTGATGAGCCATCTACTTATCAACTCTTTCTCTTAATTGGGTTCTTATCATTTAGCATTTTAATTACCTGAAATAAACGGGGACTTTACACATGATTGTGCTACTGTATACTGAGGTTAACTTAAATGCAGTGAGATGAACTTAAAAAGTATCATCCCCCACGCCAACACACTACCTACAGAAACGTGTGTTCCTGGCCTGGAGATAAGGAGTCCTCTCGGTTCCCTGAATTAATGCTGCTGGCCATGGGTAGTTAGAAAGGGTAGGCAGGAATCGCCATGATTCCTGACTGTTAAAACTGGTTCATTTTCTCTACAAGGCAGGACTGTGCAAGGCTCAAACAAACAAACAAACAAATAAGAACTAGTAAGGAAGAAGTGACTTTGTAAGATATAATCCCACAGTTAAAAACATGCATACATATCACAAGTACTATTTTCATGGATGATATATATATATATATATGATATATATAATATATATATGATTTGAAATTATGACTTTAATGATTATAATATAAAGTTAACTGAATTCCTACAAATTAATTTTAGCATACTACAGTGACACAGTCACATCAATGTTTATATCAACTCAATTCACGATAACCAGATTGTGGAACCAACCTAGATGCCCTTCAACAGATGAATGGATAAAAAAACTGTGGTATATATACACAATGGAATATTATTCAGCCATAAAAAAGAAGAATACTATGGCATTTGCAGATAAATGGATGGAATTGGAGAATATCATGCTAAGTGAAATGAGTCAGTCCCAAAAAACCAAAGACTATTTTCCCTGATAAGTGGAAGATGATATATAATGGGGGTGGGGGGGGTGGGGGGTGAGAGAAGAATGGAGAAATTTTAGATTATGTAGAGGGAAATGAGAGGGAGGAGGTGGGGTATGAAAAATGGTGGAATGGGACAGACATCATTACCCTATGTACATGTATGATTACATGAATGGTATGAATCTACATTGTGTATAACCATAGAAATGAAAAGATGTACCCCATTTGTGTACAATGAATCAAAATGCAGTCTGTAAAAATAAAAAAATAATTAAAAAAAAGAATTCATATAAAGCTTTCTAGCCTATATTGTGCTATCACAAAAAAAAAAAAAAATTCTTCTAACCTTTATTGAAACCGTGATAATTTTCCAAATGCTCCTTTAAAAAATGCATCTGTGGTTCGGAGAGACTGAGATGTGCTCAAGGCAGTGGAATTAGCGTAGGTGACAAGAGCGCAGTCATTTGGCCTGATCCAGGTCGTTTCTGCTGTGTGAGAATTCCAGTGTGCCTGTCAACTACCCAAGGGTACTTGGAGGCAAATGCTAAACTAGTTTCTTTAGAAGACTTTCTAATTTCCAGATTTCCCATTTGCCTGGAGAAGAGTCTGGAACACAGTGCCAGCTCTTCTGTTCTCCACTCCATCCAAGGCTGCATCAGGAACCTTCTGGGCTTCCATACTGACATCTCATTTCACCTCCAGAGAGCCACTGTGAGGTGAGGGTGGCAGGGACACGCGTGCTCGTTTTCTAGAGGGACAATAGAAAGAGGGGCAGGCTAATGCTGACCCCAGAGTCGCCCCTAGTTCACGGTAGAACCAAGAGGTGATGAGGCACTCCACTTTGTTCACAGGACCACGGTCAGGCCAGAACCCGGGCCTGTGGGGCTGTGGAGCCACCTGACTTCTGTGTGGACGTCCCCATCCTACACAGAGCCATGGCAGGGATCTGACCTCAAACCCTAAAAGTCATAAAAGAAAGACCCACCAATGTGTTGTCATAAAGTAACACAAATCCAAGCAAAATAACCACAAATATATATTCTCTGATACAAGGTAGTCCAAAACATTGACTAGGAGATACAATTTTCTTAAAAAACATTGATAAGCACGTGACAGAGAGGGCTCCCTCACATCGACCAGAAAATGAGAATGAGTTCACTGGACAAGGAGCTCAGGAAATGCAGAACCAGGCACTAAATCTGGGTGTGATTTCCCGAGAGAAGAAGAGTGTTTAGCATTACTAATTCATTAACGATCACACCCGAAAAGATCTAAACAGATTGCTGCGACCACCTCTGGCATGACTAAGAAAACGGGCAATCTTGTGGAGATTATGTCTTTTGAAGGAGCAAGTTGGCAACATCTATTAAGATTAAATGCTCAGCGTTCAGCTGACCCAGCTCATATATTCTTTCATTTAATCAAAAATTATTTGTATATGCTATGTAGATGCTGAAAATACAGATGTGAATAAAACATGCCTGCCTCTCTTCAGCCTTTTACTCTAGTCAGGGAAACAGTAAGGATGAAAATAAATAAGATAAAGCTGGAAAGTAATAAATGCTCTGGCTAAGACAAAGCAGAAGAGCTGTAAGGAGGTGGAGGTATTTCACTGTAGATAATGAGGTCAGGAAAGCCCTCTGAGATCTCAGAGATGGAGAGTTAGGTAATTTCTTGGGAGAAACACTTTCTAAGAAAGTGGAAGAATATGACGGCACGGTCGATGCGATCCTACAATACATACAATCAGAAAAATGAGAGGTCACACTCTATTTATGTCTGAGCTGTCAAAATGTAGACAGGCATTCTACTGTCATGAACAACTAATTAGAACCAAAAAAAAAAAAAAAAGAATTTTTAAACAGTGGAAGAATAATGGGAAAGTTTCTGAAATTGGAATCCATTGATGTATTTGAGAAAAACCAGTGGGCCAGGGGTCTTGGGAGTGATGGTTGTTTATGTAAATATCTGCGTTAAGTGAGAAAAGTAGGCATTTGTGAAAATTTTCATTTGGTTGTTGTCTTGGTTCATTTTCTGCTGCTATAACCAGATACCTGAGTCTACGTAGTCTATAAGAGAAGGAGGATGGGTTAGCTCATGATTTGGGGACTGAATGTCTAAGGTCAGGCCTCCTGCCGTTGCATTTGGCAGATGGCCTCACAGGCTGGGAGTGTGTGCAAGAGTGTGAATGGCAATGGGACAGGGTCTTACAGTGATGGCCTCATTTGACAGCAGTCCACTCGTGTGGTAACTGAGCTAGTCACGTGGAGCTGATCCACTCTCTAAGGGGAGAAAGGCTTTATCCTTTTCAAAGGTGGTGTCCCAATAACCTGATCATCCCCACCAGACCCCACCTCTTAGAGGTTTTATGATTTATCAATATACATGGTACTGGGGACCAAGCCTTCCACACGTGAACATACCCAAAGCAGAGCCTCTGCAATTCCAAGCTATAAATGCCTATCAGTAAGAACTGTGTTGAGTAAACCACTTTGTATGCATCAGTGGAAAATTATGTGATGGTTGAAAAAAAGAGGTAAATCAAAGAGCATTGACATGCAAAGCCAATCTCGGTGCTTTGCCAGGGAGAGATGCACAGCACAGTGTGCGGCTGCTCATATTAAAAGATGCATGTTCGGATACAAAATTAAAGCTATGTGTGCAGATCATAGAAATAAAAATTGTAAACTAAAATAATCATAAATTAAGACTGAGTTATAAATAGCAGGAGCTAAGTGTTCTAATTTATTTAAAAATTTTCTATAAGGGGAATGGACTGGTCAAAACTGGTCTCATAAGAATGCTGAGGGCTGAGTTAGTCAAGGTCATTTCAATGTCATTGCTTCTACCCTCTTGACCTTCAAATGCATCTACCTCTTCCCCTTTCTTTCTGGTGAACTTCTCCTTGTCCCACATCATGCTCTTTGAATCCTTTTCCAACATCCAAATCAGACTTCTTTCCCCTGACCCTCCATCCCCTTTCCCTATGTTCCAGGATCAGCTCCTTGCATGGTCTCCACGGTTTTTATAAACCCATTTTCCAGTGGAGCAGGATCTCCTACACATTCTGCAGGCTTTGAGCCATGCCATGTGGCAGGGAGCCTGGGTGCTGAGTGCCTTGGTGCCCTCAGCAAGGTTCACAGCGGCACAGCGAATGCATAAGTGAACCAGCACATGGGTGCCCAGGTAGGTCTTGAGGTTGGCATTTAGGGGATGCTCATGTCAACTGCTCTGTGCATGAGATGGCATGCGCTCGTTCCTCCTTTACCAGCAAGCAAACCAAGGCTTCCAGCAATTCCACGACGTTGATCCCACCAACCTTCGGGATATGCTCTGGAGGGGTCCTGCTTCCTAACACTTCTGCTCGTATCTGGATCCTTGAAAACAAGCTCGACTTTGAACAATCTCCTGATAGCACGACCCTTTCCAGAGCATCCTGGCTGAGCGTTCTCGAGTTTCATGATGATTAAATAAGCTCGTGGATTATGACTCTTCTGTGACATAAAAAGTGCCACAAGTTGAAGGTGTTACCGTACAGGCCTACTCGTCTCACCTGCATGGGAGGCTGCTGTTTGTGGCAGAAAGAGCACTGGATTTGGAACTGAGGGATCGGCAGACACGTGCTTTGGAACTTGTTAACCAGGGGCCTATCCTCCTCTTCCTTCCTTCTTATCTCAGAGCTTGAGTCCCTAGGAGCAGGATGAGACGCTGCCTGTAGTTGTCACACCACAGCTCATTTCCACGGCAAGCGTCCGCCTCCCTGTTTATTTCATCTTTGTTGATCACTGATATTGCCAACTTTTTCATTTTGATATAAGCTTCTGAATGTGAATGATTTCTCATTCTGTTTTCATCTCCATTTCCCTAATTGTTATTTCAAAGAAATTCTGACTAAACTACCTGGAGTTAGACCAAACCTCACAGGTGAGGAGCACAGTCTTCCATAAGATCTGTCTCCAGTCACCAGCAGCCAGCATAGGGTCCTCAGGTCACTCGCAATTCTGCCCAGCTGACTGTAACTGTGTGGGTTCCCCTTACTCCTTCAGGCTTAATAGAACCCAGGAAAATGAATGAAGGAATGACTTACAGAACTCTGGAAGAGACTATATGATTACAACATTTTGTTAGCATCTGTTGATTTTTACTTATTTATTTATTTTTGTGATTATAATTTTGTTAAATCAAGAGCATCAGAAATAGCATAAGATCTGGGAGGGTCTCAAATGAAAAGCTGCTTCTCCCATGGAATCAGTATGTGTCACCCAATGTGTAAAAAATGTCAAAATTACCCAACTCTGGGAAGCTCCCTGCATTTCAGTGTCCAAAGATTTTATTGGGGTTTCATTTTGTGAGCCACAGGCCAGCTCAACTTCCACCAGCTCCGCATTGGGCTGGGGTGAGGGGCTCACGTAGTTTAGTGCTCTACCTCTGTAATCCCTCATTTTATGGCAGCAAATGAATTGATTTCCTCCCCAATGTTATTTTTATCTCTTGTCTAAAAAATCATTTCCCATACCAAGATCACAAAGATACTTTTTGTTATCCTTTTTAAATATTTTCCAGTCTTAAAGTTTGACCATTTTTCTGGTGTGAACAATAAATATTTCTCATTGCTTTTCTGGGCCTCTGCATCCTATTCTGTGAAATCTGGTGGGTTGGATTAGTTCATCTTTAATATTCTGTCCAGCTTTAACTTCAGTGAGAAAAATATCTATGATTTATATATTGCTTTCTATGTGGTATGAGTTCTTCTGAGAACTGTACATTTATTACTTTATATAAGCCCATTATCACACTTTTAGAGGCACAGTGGGATTGAGCAGATGGGGCAATGTTGGACAGTTACAAGAAATGGACATGAATTTGAAGCCAGGATATCTGACTCCAGGACTTGCTCTTAACTGACTCATTATTATTCCTCCAAACAATAATATTGTACACTAAAGTCATAATCATAGTTTTTATCTTCAAATCTCAAGGGTTTAACCTGTACTCAGGGCATGGAAGATTCTTAATATAGTTTTGCACAATTTAATTGAGAATAAATCTCCCTGGATCTTCTCAATGTTTATATTCCTTTGTGGAATTGAGTACCAGATATATTTAGTTCAAAAATAAATATTGGGTTCTCACCCCCAGAGACTATACATCCAATGTCTCAGAGTCAGCAGGTGATGTATTTTTTTTCTTATATCTTAGTGCATTTTGCAGAGAGACCAGGAATCATGATGTGCTTGCCTGAGATCTGCCTGATCAATTTGTCCCTGGGTGAATTTTCTTATTATCAGCCTCCCTTAGCACAGAGCCTATGTTCCCTATTCAGAAAACCAAGAGGCAAGGCAATAATCAAAAGTTCAAGTGCTAGGAGGAATGGTGGTGCTTATCTAGAACAGATTTACAGTTCCAATCCTAATTTCCCACCACAAACTCTAAGATGATCTGTACCCTCTGCAATAGAGATCTGCCTCCTTTTCTTTTTTCTTTTTTTTTTGGTGCTGGGGATCGAACCCAGGGCCTTGTGCTTGCAAGGCAAGCACTCTACCGACTGAGCTGTCTCTCCAGCCCCCTGCCTCCTTTTCTTATGTCTCTCACCCAACCCCAGGCAATCATATCATGGCTATTATGGTTTGGAGATGAGGTATCCTCCCAAAAGGTGATGTTAGCAATGCAGAAATTTTCAGAGATGAAATGATAAGATTCAAAGGTAAAATCTTATCAGTGAATGGACCCACTTGATGGATTAATAATCTGAATGGATTACTGGGAGGTAAGAGGTGGGGTATGGCTGAAGGAAGGAGGTAACTGGGGGGGACCCTCGACTGCCATGAGCTGAGCATCTTTCCTACGCCACACCCTTCTATCATGATTCTCTGTTCCACCTTGGGCCCAGGGCAATGGAGTCAGCCAACCGTGGACTGAACCTCTGAAACTGTGAGCCCCAAATAAACTTTTCTTCCTCTGAGTTGTTCTTGTCGGGTCTTTTGGTCACAGTGACACAACACTGGCTAATACAATGACCTTTCTTTTTCTCTCTGATGGAGTGTGCACCACAGCATGACTCCAGAGAAGATTGGGAGGATGTGGAAAAGGCGATAAGCAGAAATGATGCCATCTCTAACTTGCCAAGTGCTTTCTGTGTGCCCATGTTGTCCCCAGAGGTCCCCAGAGTTCTCATCCATGATCTCCTGCCACCACCGGACCCCCTGAATGAGAGTCATTCTTGTTTCACAGTAGGACACGAAGCTGAGAACACAACCAGCCCGGGGCTCAGCAGCTGTGTTGCCTCAGTTGTCATCTGGGCGTTCTGTGTACCGTGTCTAACTGACTTCGGAACTTCCCTTCTTTCTCAGTATTATGTTGCCCCGTGGTCTGCTCTTTGCAGAACTTACTCATCTCTCAAGCTACAAAAAAAAGCAAAGCAAAATTCCCTTTGTATGGAGTCAGTGGAAGGCATATCTGGAGTAAGGTGCTGTTTCGTGTGCTATCTTACCAGCACTTGGAAAGTCAGGAAGAAAACACTTTGGAATGGGAGGTAGACAGGACTCCGACCTTCTGAGCCCCAGCCCCCCTATGAGACCCAGTGTCTTTGTGGGAATCAAAAATGGAGCCATATGCTCAGAGATTTGTCAATTAGAGCTGAGGCAGGAGAGCAGACTGGCTAAGCATGGGTGATCCAGGACTGGACAGCCTGGGCCTGCCTTCTGCTCCCTGCCAATGACCCTGGACCATTACTCAACCTCTGAAAAATGTCCTGGGCTCCCGTTACATAACCTGGGGGAGACCGTGGCACAGACTTCAGTCACTAGGAACAAAGAGCAGTGAAGGCAAGAGTCTGCCTCTGCGCCTCACTGCCTTTCTCTCCCATGGGACAGGTTCCAGGAGGCTGCATAGGGCTGGGCCACCTGTGGGTCCTCATGCTGTCTGCATTAGGAGAATCCTTCCTAGCCTCCCAGAGTGGACTCCAGCCCTGCTGGGCTAGGCCTCCCCTCCCACTAGGAGAAAGGCTGAGTTAACCCTGCCCTGCCCCAGTGCATGCGAGCCTCTAGGCCTGATTCCCAGCTCCTGTGTGCTCATTAACTGTTTAATGTGTTCTCTTAACCTTATGCCTCATTAGGATGAGTGATTTTGTGAGGCAATAAACCAAATTTGGCTCTAATGGAACCAGATATCAGCAACTTTTTTTTTTTAAAGATCCTTACAAAGAAAGCTATTACTGGTTTGCAGAGATTGATTTTATTTAAAACCGAATATGTATGAAGGCAGTCAGAGTGGTTCTGACATAAATTACTTTGATATATTGAGCGCAAAGGCAAATGCAATTTCTTTCTCCCTTTTAGCTTTCCGTGTTCAGCAGAGGGGTGTTGATTTATCTTTTTATCCATTTCTACCTGATGTAGGTTGCTTTTAACCCTTGGGAAGAAGGGACGGATGGCCTGTGTTGGAAGGATTTGTAGGGGAGAACAGGAAAGAAAAATGGAATGAAAGAAATAGGAGACCCTTCTGCCAATTTCTGGGTCCTCAACTGATACTCTCTGGTCTGTCCCCGTCTTCCAGTTCAGCCTGGCCCCTATGGAAGCAACATCTCAAATGGAAATCAATAAGCAGTTTACTAGGTAGTTATCTTAAGCTGAGTTTTATGTACTAAACTATACTTACATAGAACATTAAACCCTCTTCATTGAGAAACAGATGAAGAATGCATTGTAAATAATTTGCTTTTAATTTTTTCTCCAGGTTCTATGGATCCTCTTCTGGATGCTGCTATTTCCACAAAATAGGCACTGAAAAGTTCATTTTCTTACCTCAGCGTCCTCAGTCCCCTGTCTCCTGTTTGGCGAAAGTCCTTGACCTTGCTTACCAGGGTCCTGAGCGTTTTCCGTGGGGTTGTGCTTCTAGCATTACGCTGTCCAAGATGTTCCGCCCTGCCTGTCTGCTGCCGGTGAGCAGTTAACCCAACGCAGGCTGCAGCTGACTTGAGAAAATAGAAGTCAAAAGGAACTTTAAGAAAGACAGAAGACAGGAGAATGGAGCAGGAGCGGGCTCCAGTGGGGTGATCCAGCTCTGATGGAGACTGGATCTAACGCAGGGACAGGAATGAGCAGTAATGGGTTCCCTGCAAAACACTCCTTGAGGTGAATGGGATCAAGTTGGGAAGAGCGACCTGGTTGGGGCTGAGCAGTTACGCCCACTCTCCTACCTCCTGGCGGATCCTCCCTATCAACAGGAGCCTTCTTGCAGATGGGTGTCCCCTGGCACTCTGGCACAGCAGGCTTCTCAGAGGCAACCTCTCACCGTCCAGGGTTTACCTTGTTCAAAGCAATGAGTTGTGAACTGCTGGCCACCCTTGCCGAGGTGCTCTGCAGTTCCCCGACTCTCCCATTAGATTCCCAGACAATAAAAACGTGAAATTGTAGATTGAAGTGAGCTGAGTTGTTTTGCCGCAGGACTTCCCAAAGCTCTGCTCTGCTGCTTTGTTGTGTAGACTTCTAAGAAAGCGACCTGATGCTCCCCTCTCTGCACTTTGGATAGGGAACACTCTCCGCAGAGCTCCTCACCACAGTCACCTCCGTGAAGGGTGTGGGAGACCTGCCTGTCTCCTACGAAGGCTTCACAAGTCCTCGTCCAGCTGGGCTTTGGTGCTCCCTCCTTGACGCACCTCTCTGTGCACCTTCTGGGTTACAGGCACACAGAATTTCTTGTCATCCTTGAACATATTCCACTTTCCCCCCATGCTCAACCACACGCTTTCTTTCTTCAAAGGCCATTTCTCTTCTGACTCCTCTGGGTGAATCCCGACATCTCCAAAACCCAGCTTTGCAGCCAATGACCCTGGACTAAAACTTTGGTACAATAGAATATTTAAAAAATCAAACCAAAACACAATTCTCATCAGTGAGAATACTTTCTGAGTTTGGAAAACCTTTTGGAAAGCCACTGCAGCATTTGGGGAGAACAGATAGACAGTAAGCTGTCTACAAAGGAAGTCCATGTGTCTTTTTGCTGTGGGACTTTGGCTGGAGGGGCATGTTTGGGGTGAATTGCTCAAGACAAGAGGGACTGGGCACTTCCTCTGAGGCAATTCCAAATCAACCCTCTCCAGAGACCAGTCATCCCTCCAAATGAAAGTTAACCCTTGCTAATATACAATGGTGTTAAATTGTTTGCCTACTATGTTCACCTTCCAGGACTGAGACACCCTGAACTCTCTAGCACCTCCCATTTGTTGATGCCAACTAGAAGCCAACTATCCAAGAAGTCTAGGAGATGCGACCACAGAAATCAACCTTTAGAACCCACAGAAGCACCCAAAGCAAGAACAAAGAACGTACCAGAGGAGGGTGGTTAAAAAGTGGAGAAGAATCAGCCTGCTTTCCCTGAAGATGACATCAATGTACAGATCTGTTAATTAATCCGTTTCCTCTTCAAATCAGTATGTTATCAGACTATTCAATCTTTGTACACCCAGGAGCTAAAAAATAGGTTGTTATACCCTTAATTGCTTTTCTCTGTTTATGTGTAAAATTAATACCTATTTTTGAATGAACTCTTGATATTTTCATTCTGCTTTGCTTTTGCTTTCCACCACTAGTCTTTCTTCTTACTGATTCGCAGTGCTTTTTATATATTAAGGAAATCAGTCTTTTAGTTTTTGCTCTTAATTTTACTACTTTTTCAATTTGTACTTTCCTTTTTTGCATTGTTTGTGCTTTTTTCCCTCTGTAGATATGTCTTTGTATTGTCAAATGTATCAAACTTTCAGAGGGAATCTGAATTTTATGCCCTACATATGCCTTCTGTGTGTGATTATACACATACACTCTACAGAGTATTTGTATGCTTGTAAAAAAATGTCTTTAGATCATCTGTATTTATTTTGGTATAAATTTGGAAATATTCAACTCCAAATAACTCCACTTTTTCTACTACCATTTCTGAAAAAAAACTTTTTCTCTGTTGATTTGTACTTTCATTTTTATCAAATGCCCAAGTCTGACATGGATTTTGGTGTGATCTGGATTTTCTTCTCAATCCTTATACAGGCACTAACTACTCTGCTTTAATGAGGTTTTGGTAGTGATTGGCGGCTCAAACGCAGTGGTGTAAATTGATTCATTCTGTAGGGTTCGAGATTCAAATACCGATTTTGTGTTTAACAGCTGGTTAATTGTGGGAAAGCTTTTAACTTCCCTGTGTCCATTTCTTTAATAAAAGGGAGATGACACATGTAATTAAGAAGTTTGTTACATGCTGTAAAATTAGGCTCAAGTTCATACTTAGTCCTTAGTTGTTTATGACCTTGGACAAGTCCCTTAAACTCTCTCAATCTTTTCCCTCATCAATAAAACTGGAGGTAATAATCTGGAATAATAAATCCTTCCTCAGAAGTTGGTTTTAAATGATTCATATTTGCAAGTGCTCATTCTAAGATACCCTATAAAATACAATTTATGAAAGTGCTAATGGAGCCGGTTCCTGAGGAAGAAGGCGAGATGGACGAAGGAAGAGGGTGTGTGTGGGGAGTGTTTTGTTTTGCATCCATTAAGGAGGGCGACACCTTTGGATACACCAAATGCTTGCTCTTACTCCAGCCACCTAATGTGGCAGACCAGTCCCACTTTGCTGCACAGGTATCATCCTGCTTAATTTGACCCAGTCACGTCTTCAATCTTGTTAAACTACACACACAACAGAACCAACTCCAGCAAAGGTTAACTGAGGCCCTGGGATTGATGGCGAGTGCGTCCCTCACCATGTACGATGGGTTTTCATTAGGCTTTTGTGGCCTGCCTTGGAGTGGTTGAAAACATTCACATGATGGATTAATCAATTTCCAAGTTAATGCATTCACATGTGGTAATGACTTGCTCAGACGCCTCTCTGGCTGTCTGAATGGGCTTGAAGGAATTAAGTAGGACCTTGGAGGAACCAAACTTTCAATTAACAAAGAGAGTTGCAAAGTGTTCTTTTCTAACCTAGAAAATGAACCAAGGCTGATAATTTACTCTTTTTACCCCATGACATATTATGAGGTTACAAAAAAAAAAAAAGCAGCAAAACCTATAAAAAATATAACATCATTTACATCTTCCAATTTGCTGTGCTAGTGAATGCATCATTAAGTATAAATGGGTTGCAATAAAAATGCATTAATTAGCCTAAAAAAGCAAAAAACCAAGATTTCAAGTTCATTTTGGCTCTCCTCAGAAGGATAGAAAGCAATATATTTATATATTTACATACAACTAGGAACAACTAAATCATTTATTTGTGCAGAATACAAGAGCAGGGTTTGGAGAAAGAACACGTCGAATGATCATTTCCATAAACCTCGACTGTGTCTCGGTCCCGGGCCGTCCTTCTCCTGGTTATTATACTCATAAAATGCCTATAAAAATGACTTCACGCAGTTCCAAATTTATTGTCTGTCAGTGTCCCACGGATCAAACTGTTTGAGTTTACAAGGCAAGAGATGATTTTCTCTCCATTTTGCACTATGATTTTCCATGTCCTCGGGTCTCTAATGCCGACCTGCTCTTGGCACATGTTTTAAAACCCAGGTAAGTCTGTGATGGCCACTGGGACAGCCGTGGAGGACTCGTGGAGGCCCGGACCTCACCCTGTGTCTCGTCACGTCGTTTTCTAGTCTAACCTAGTGACCAGCTGGGCTTGAGCCGGGACAAGGGCTGCTGGCCATGGTAAGTGACGTCTGGGAGTTTTCAGTTGCAGTTGTCGTTGGCCACCAAAGGCTCGATGTGTTGGCCTCAGCCACATGGAGACTGACTCAGCACGTTGTGTCTACAGAAAGTTGTGGGTGCTGAAAACAAGAACCCATTGCCAAGTCAAAGTGCTCCATTCCTGGGCTTCACCTCCTTTGAGGAATAAAAAGAGACTCTTCTCTTTTAGAGAAGGGAAGGGAAATTTGACGGAGCCACAACCATGTTCTCGAGGGAGGGAGGATGGGCCTCTCCCAGGATGCAACTCTACCCATGCTGCACGGGCTGGGCCCTAAAGGTTGGTAGGCAGCCTGCCTATTTTTGCCTCCTGAGGAACTTGCCCCTTGCACAGCTGAGTCCAAGACAGGCCAAGCTGTGGAGAGTGGAAAGAGACTCAGGCCACCAGAGTCATATAAATCTACCAAGGTTTGTCCTGAAGTCCAAACCCAACTGTGCTCGCCCCTTGTAAATCACACTGTCCAGTGCATGAGCTGCTTCCTGAAATGGGAGCCAGCCTCTTAGTGTGTGAGGTGTCGGGATGCAGGAGAGCCACAGAGAGATGAAACACTAGCTGTGGTGGAGGGAGACCTGCGGGAGACGGGGCAGGGGAGGCGAGGTCCCAGCAGGCCGGGTGAGAGGAAGCACGGCCTCGGGACCTCATTCTGGGTCACCTGGCTTTCACAGCAGGCTCTTCAGAATTGTAGACACTTCGCTTCACAATAAGGCAGTGAACAGGGAGAAGGTTTGCTCTTTTTCTTTCTACCCCAAAGGCATAAAATGGTGCCTGACTCAGTAGCAGCCCACGGGATTGATTACTAAGAGCAAATGGATCACCAAGAGCATGGGCAGTGGGACCGAGTAGTCCTCGATTCCAGTCTTAATCTCTGGTCCACCCACAGGAGGGTCAGTTAATTGAGCATCATGACCTCAATAATAAAATGCTGATTAACAATAATAATTCTTATTACCGGCAACTGTGAGACAGACATGGAGAAGTTTTCATTCTCAGAATCTGATACGTACGATTCTATCCCCATAGCTCAGTTGATGAGTAATTACGCACACATGAGGTGACTTATTACATAGCAATATTAGTCATGCAATATTCATTGACAAAGAAAGCGACTTTGTTGTTGTTTGTTTTCCATCTAAGTTTGGGCGGGAAAGGTAACGTTGAATCTAGTTAAGAAGAACCTCAATGATTCCTTGCATTAGTTTTCTGTTGCTGGGTAGGTGCCCCGGAACTTGGTGGCTTCAAACAGCAATCAGCATAGCTGAGCTCACATGGTTCTCTGGGTCAGGAGTCTAGAAGCAGCTGGCTCGGGTGCCTCTGGCTTGGCATTGGGGACCCACTCCAAGACAGCGCCCTCTGACCTGTGAAAAGGTACCGCTGGCTGCTGGCAGGCGGCGTCAGGTTCCTGCTGTCTGATTTCTCCACGGGGAGGCTCGAATGTCCTCACAACAGGGCAGCTGGCGTCTGCCAGATCGAGTGATGACAGGAAGAACAAGGAAAAGCCACTTTTTATGACTTTTATGACCTGTCCCTGAAAGTCATGCTCGGTCATTTGTGCACTGCTCCCGCTGTTCTGGGCCTGTTCAAGACCATGGGAATCAGAAGGTAAGAGTCACTGGTGAGCACAACTGGGTCAGGACAGAGGTGGAATTAGAAAGAGACAGGACAACGCTACCCAAAGGTTAGTGAGGTTCGGGGTGCGTGGGGTGAGTGGATCAGGATATGAGCAATGTGAAAGCCACAGAGACCAGGACTTCTGTGGCTGTGGCTCTGTGACTTACGGCAGGAACCATTACCCAGGCCATGCATCTCTGAAGGGACAGACTTCCTTTGAAACCTGGGAAGTGTGGGTGGGGGACTGTGCATGGCACACATTGCTTTCTCTTAGGTGAGCAGAGGGGAAACGTGTAAGCCACACAGACCCTTCGGAACAGAGTCAAAATGTAAAGGTCTGGTCAGCAAAGATACGAAAGACCATGTATTGCAGAAAATGCCAATAACTAGCCTAATAGATGGTGTCTCTGGATTCTTGTTTTTTCTTTCTTTTTTAGTTATTTTTATTGTAAACAAATCGGATACATGTTGTTTCTGTTGTACATGGTGTAAAGGCATACCATTTGTGTAATCATACATTACATAGGGCAATGATGTTTGATTCATTCTGTTATATTTTCCTTCCCCCCACCCCTCCCACCCCTCTTTTCCCTCTATATAGTCCCTCCTTCCTCCATTCTTGCCCCCCTCCAACCCCCCATTATGTGTCATCATCCACTTATCAGTGAGATCATTCGTCTTTTGGATTTTTGAGATTGGCTTATCTCAGCATGATATTCTCCAATTTCATCCATTTGCCTGCAAATGCCATAATTTTATTATTCTTATAGCTGAGTAATATTCCATTGTATATATATACCACAGTTTCTTTATCCATTCATCAATTGAAGGGCATCTAGGTTGGTTCCACAGTCTGGCTATTGTGAATTGACCAGCTATGAACATTGATGTGGCTGTATCTCTGTAGTATGCTGATTTTAAGTCCTTTGGGTATAGGCCGAGGAGTGGGAGAGCTGGGCCAAATGGTGGGTCCATTCCAAGTTTTCTAAGGAATCTCCACACTGCTTTCCAGAGTGGCTGCACTAATTTAAAACCCCACCAACAATGTATGAGTGTACCTTTTTCCCCACATCCTCTCCAACACCTATTGTTGCTTGTATTCTTGATAATCGCCATTCTAATTGGGGTTAGATGGAATCTTAGTGTAGTTTTGATTTGCATTTCTCTTATTACTGAAGATGGTGAACATTTTTTCATATGTTTGTTTATTGCTTGTAGATCTTCTTCTGTGAAGCATCTGTTCATAGCCTTAGCCCATTTGTTGATTGGGTTATTTGTATTCTTTGTGTAGAGTTTTTGAGTTCTTTATATATTCTGGAAATTAGTGCTCTATCTGAAGTATGAGTGGCAAAGATATTCTCCCACTCTGTAGGCTCTCTCTTTGCATTGCTGATAGTTTCCTTTCCTGACAGAAAGCTATTTAGTTTGAATCTATCCCAGTTGTTGATTCTTGCTTTTATTTCTTGTGCTATGGGAGTCCTATTAAGGAAGTCTGACCCTAAGCCAACAAGGTGAAGATTTGGACCTACTTTTCTTCTATAAGATGCAAGATCTCTGGTCTGATTTTGAGGTCCTTGATCCATTGTGAGTTGAGTTTTGTGCTCGGTGAGAGATAGGGGTTTAGTTTCATTCCATTGCATATGGATTTCCAGTTTTCCCAGCACCATTGTTGAAGAGGCTATCCTTTCTTCATTGCATATTTTTGGCCCCTTTGTCTAGTATGAGAAAATTGTATTTATTTGGGTTTGTGTCTGTGTCCTCTATTCTGTACCATTGATCTACCTGTCTATTTTGGTGCCAATACCATGCCATTTTTGTTACTATTGTTTTGTAGTATAGTTGAAGTTCTGGTATTGCGATACCCCCTGCTTCATTCTTCCTGCTAAGGATTGTTTTAGCTATTCTGGGTTTCTTAGTCTTCCAGATGAATTTCATGATTGCTTGCTCTATTTCTATGGGGTGCATCATTGGGATTTTAATTGGAATTGCATTGAATCTGTATAGCACTTTTGGTAGTATGGCCATTTTGGCAATATTAATTCTGCCTATCCAAGAACATGGGAGATCTTTCCATCTTCTAAGGTCTTCCTCAATTTCTTTCTTCAATGTTTTGTAGTTTTCATTGTAGAGATCTTTTACCTCTTTGGTTAGATTGATTCCCAAGTATTTTTTTTTTTTTGAGGCTATTGCAAATGGAGTTGTTTTCCTCATTTCCCTTTCAGATGTTTCATTGCTTGCGTATAAAAATGCTTTAGATTTATGTGTGTTGGTTTTATAGCCTGCTATTTTGCTGAATTCATTGATGAGATCTAGAAGTTTTCTGGAGGAGTCTTTTGGATCCTCTAAATATAGAATCATGTCATTCATGTCATCAGCAAACAGTGACAGCTTAAGTTCATCTTTTCCTATTCGTATCCCTTTAATTTCTTTAGTCTGCCTAATTGCTCTGGCTAGTTTCGAGGACAATGTTGAATAGAAGTGGTGAAAGAGGACATCACTGTCTTGTTCCCCATTTTTAAAGAGAATGGTTTCAGCTTTTCTCCATTAAGAATGATGTTGGCCATGGGCTTAGCATAAATAGCCTTTACAATGTTCAGGTATGTTCCTACTATCCCTATTTTTGCTAGAGTTTTGAGCATGAAGGGGTGTTGTATTTTGTCGAACGCTTTTTCCGCATCAGTTGAAATAAGCATATGATTCTTATCCTTAAGTCTATTGACATGATGAATTACGTTTATTGATTTATGGATGTTAAACCTTCCTTGCATTCCAGGGATGAACCCCACTTGATCGTGATGCATGATTTTCTTAATATGTTTTTGGATACAGTTGCCAATATTTTGTTAAGGATCTTTGCATCTATATTCATCAAGGATATTGGTCTACAATTTTCTTTCCTTGATGTGTCTTTGCCTGGTTTAGGTATGAGGGTGATATTAGCTTCATAGAATGAGTTTGGTAGGGTACCCTCTTTTTCTATTTCCTGGAATACTTTGAGAAGTATTCTTTGAAGGTCTTGTAGAACTCGGCTGAGAATCCATCTGGTCCTGGGTTTTTCTTGGATGGTAGGTTTTTAATGGCTTATTCTATTTCATTGCTTGATATTGATCTGTTTAAATTGTGTATGTCCTCCTAGTTCAGTTTGGGAGGAGCATATGTCTCTAGAAATTTGTCAATGTCTTCGGTAGTTTCTATTTTGTTGGAATACAGATTTTCAAAGTAGCTTCTAATTATGTTATGTGTCTCAGTGGTGTCTGTCACGATATTTCCTTTTTCATCACGGATTTTAGTAATTTGAGTTTTCTCTCTCCTTCTCTTTGTTAGTGTGGTTAAAGGTTTGTCTATTTTGTTACTTTCTCAAAGAACCAACTTTTAGTTTTGTCAATTTTTTGAATTGTTTGTTTCAATTTCATTGATTTTAGCTCTGATTTTAATTATTTCCTGTCTTCTACTACTTTTGCTGTTATTCTGTTCTTCTTTTTTTAGGGCTTTGAGCTGTAATGTTAGGTTATTTAGTTGTTGACTTTTCATTCTTTTCTGGAATGCGCTCCATGCAATGAATTTTCCTCTTAGTACCACTTTCATAGTGTCCCAGAGATTTTGATATGTTGTATCGTCATTCTCATTGACCTCTAAGAATTTTTTTTTCTCCTCCCTGATGTTTTCTGTTATTCATGTTTCATTCAATAGCATATTATTTAGTATTTGAATCTCCCTTTATCCACTTTGCTCCTTCTATTATGGCCATGTAAGAGAATCTGAGTTGATCTGGTGTCTGAATAAGTCCCATTCAGTATTTTCTCATGTTCAGCAACACTTGTTTAATGTTAATGTCATCTACTTTTTCCATCAGAACAAGACAGGTGTCCATCAGAGAAGGTGCCAGAGCTCCCGATGCCTGCACTATAGTGGATCACTGCGGGCCTGTGGTGAGGGTTCAGGGAGCCAGATTCTCTCACTTTAAATAAGAAATTGAGAAACAAAGCTGGTGACTCAGGGACTCCAAAGTCTGGCCAGGTAGTATAATGAAAGTGAGAGATTGTTCTGGTCTCACTACTATTGATATTTTCTAACTGTAGTAGGTGTACTGTATAATAAGACTTCACATCGGACAAAAGCTTCACACTGAATCCTGTTTCTTTAAACAGCATCTCTCGGTCATCCGTTGGCCAGTATTGTGCACATTTAACCGATTCTTTCTCCACAATTCAATTCAGCATGACAAATGCTTTGGACTTCTGCTGCCAAACCATGAGCCAGAAGTGGCAACACGTATTGGGAAGTGGACCCTGTGTCAGGACGTAACTCCTCCATTCCTCTCCCATGTCAAGGAAGCAGGCGTTGATGTAATCATTCTCTGCATTCTGCAGTTTAACATGACTGTGATCATATGGGCTTACATCTCTGTATCTGTTTCCATTTCTGTTTCTGGAAACTTGGCCACTCTATGAGGATAGTCATGGGACTCATTTCGAATTTCCAGGTACAGCGATTGCCAGCGACACCACAGTCGCTGGATTCTATCTACAATTTAAGTAGAAATAAAGGAGAAAAGACGCTGTAATAATGAGGAAGTAATAAAGCCCTGGTTCCAAAATCCAAAATTGCTACCAGCAATATCTTCTGGAGGGAAAATTATGGTATGTGGATCAACAAGTCTGGGTGAAATACATCCCAAAGAATTAATAAGCCTACGTCCTTTTGTGAGCAGAAAAGAGTGGAGGAGAGAGAATAAAATGAGAGAGGTTTTAAGCAAGAAATGTTGCGCCAACAATGACATTATAATATTGTTTTTATTTTCCAGCTCAGGTGGCTGACCTGTTTTCCCAGCAAAACAGAGGTAAGTTTTGCAGTGGCTGTTACAAGTCACGTGGGCTCGGATCCTCCATGGACAATTTTTTTTTTTTTCAGTCATGCTGAGGAGCAAATCCTGTTCTGCATTCCAGCATAATTTATTCTTCATTAGTCAAGGCTGGGACTTGCTCATGATTACATTCAATTTAAATGTTTACAGATTCATTTTCATAATATTTCCTCTGGGTTTATTATTTCCATTTTTAAAAATGCACTCAGTCCTGTAAGTCAGAATAAGCCAGTGGAATTTGCAAGGAGCTGTGGCTTTGCCTCACGCTAGGCCAGTGACGAGGCTCTAGTTGACAGCACATGAGTCCCAGGCCCTGTGGAGCGTTCCCCTGCCTTTCTCATGGTCTCCTTTCTTGTCAGGCCTCCTGTCCTATTGGATGTCCACAGTGATGGGAGGTCAGAGTGGGCTTCGGGAAACAGGTGCAAGGTAGGTGTGGCCTTGATCCATCATGGGTGACTATTTGCTCTTCTCTTTGCCAGGCTACAGCCCCTCAAGACCATCCACGAGGTTTCCAGGGGGAGTAGTCATCTAAGCACAATACAGCACCCTCTCTCATGGAGGCTGTATGCAAGAAAATAGCCTATTCATTCTTCTACCTTTGAATATGTATCTATTCTGTAGATCCAGGTTTGGAAACATGATCAGTGGAAGGTAAAAATGATCAGTCATCTATCATTCATTTGACCTGCATTTCTAAGAGCACTCTACATGTTAGGTTCTAGGTTGGGCTCCAAGGAGACAATGTTTTTATTTTCAGTTCTTGAGAGTCAGCACACAGTTGCCTCTATGTAGCTCCTTCAACTCTCCTGTATCAGCCCCATTGACAAAGGAATGGAGGATTAGTGCCCAGTGTTCCCATGTCTATAGCAATGAAATGTCCTGAAAGTTCCTCTGATGGGATCGACTTAGGTCTGGAGCCCATTGTGGAGACACCTACTGGAACCTGCCAACAGGTATAGGTATGCTTCCATGCTCCTCCAGGCCTGGAGGCTGAACCCACTCAGACCATGGCATGAGAGTCAGGGGTGCACATCCCCAGATATCAAGAGGGGCATTTGCCTCATCACATGGGCCTGGGTGCTGAGAGAGCAAGCATTCACTACAGGGGCACAGATTCAATTTTACCCAGATTAAACATTAAAAGTATTTACTTAGAAATACTGAGCAATAAAGAAGATAGCAGTTATGACCTGCTCTGAGCTGGTAGAACCTCTCTGGCCTGTTACATTTAACTGAGGCCCATTGTGGACAGAGAAGTCCATTTGAGGTGGAGTGGGAGCAAACTAAAAGATGTGATATGCAAATAGAAGAACTGGGTAGGGTCAACCGAAGGGAGTTTTCAGTGCTTTGTAATAGGGCTGGAGGAGGATAGTATTACATCACTCATCTGAAGGACCTTAAAGCAGAAGAAACAACAGACTTGCTCTCTGGGCGCAGCAGGCAGCGGTTTACAGTGATGAATAATAGCTGCCCCAGTGCAGGAGCAAGAAAAATTGGTTAGGACTGTGTTTCCTATTACTGTCGCTGTTCAAGGAGAGTTTCATCAGACAACCTGTCAAGGATGGTGCAGACGAAAGTCAATCATTGGATGAGTGATTGTGCTAGGTAAACTTTTAATGCCCCTTTGATGCCTGAGATCCAATAATTTTCTAAGAACTGGAAGTTTAACACCAAGATGGTGGATATTACTCTGGTTAAGTAAGAGGCAATTCTTTAGATTATAGATCAGTTGGCAAAAGAAAATAGGCAGGTTGTCTCAAGAGGGTCCATGGGAAATGGAATAAGTCAATAAGAAAGCTTGGAGTTAGAACTTCAGTCTTGATCCAACAAAGAAGTATAAATGAGACCAAATGGAGAAAATAAGGAAGAAAGATGGAGTCAATGCCGTACTTTGCAATTACCTTTGAGCATGCTGTTTACTGGCTTTCTCTCTCCCGTAAGACAATCATTAGAACGAGAAGCCCAGAGTGCGTTCCCAGTTGTCCATCTGCTTCCCCTTGAGCAGTCCTGATGAATGACTCTCCCCTGAGGAGTCCTCTTCGGGGCCTTCTTCCATTTTCTCGTGCAGTGCATTTCAGTTCACCATGCACGATGTTCAACTCAGGAGCTCCTTGTCATGACTTACTCCATTTTCCCTGAGAATGTCTTATGAATGCTCTAAGTAGGCCTCACACCTACACTCTTGTTCTGATGTAGAGCCCAGAAGTCACTGTTCTTTACAGGTAGAGGCTATGGTTTGAAAGCATCCCTCAAAAGTGCATGTGTTAAATTCATATGCTAATATTTGGAGGTTGAGTTTTGAGAGGCAATTAGGATGAGGTGAGGTTATGAAAGTGAGGCTTCATGATGCCATGAGTGGCTTTATAAGAAGAGGAACAGAGACTCAAGATAGCATGTTTGCTGTGTCTCACCATGTGATGCCCTAGGCCTTGTTTTGAGGCAGCAGGGAGGCCCTTACTAGATGGGCAGCAGATGCTGGCACTATGCCCTTGGACTTCCCAGTCTCAAGTACTTAAGCTGAATAAATCTCTAGTATTTATAAATTACCCATTCTTCTGGTATTTTGTTACAGCAGCAGAAAATGATCATCCTCAGTTCACTTTTTTTAATATATTTTTTTATTATAAACAAATGGGGTACAACTCGTTTCTCTGGTTGTACATGAAGTAGAGGCATACCATTTGTGTAATCATACATTTACATAGGGTAATGGTGCTTGATTCATTCTGTTATTTTTTTCCTCCCCCCCCACCCTTCCCACCCCTCTTTTCCCTCTATACAGTCCCTTCTTCCTCCATTCTTGTCTCCCTCCCACCCCCCATTATGTATCATCATCCACTTATCAGCGAGATCATTCATCCTTTGGTTATTTGAGATTGGCTTATCTCACTTAGCATGATATTCTCCAATTTCATCCATTTGCCTGCAAATGCCATAATTTTATTATTATTTATGGTTGAGTAATATTCCATTGTATATATATACCACAGTTTCTTTATCCATTCATCAATTGAGGGGCATCTAGGTTGGTTCCACAATTTGGTTATTGTGAATTGACCAGCTATGAACATTGATGTGGATGCATCACTGTGCTATGTTGACTTTAAGTCCTTTGGGTATAGGCCAAGGAGTAGGATAGCTGGGTCAAATGGTGGTTCCATTCCAAGTTTTCTAAGAAATCTACACATTGCTTTCCAGAGTGGCTGCACTAATTTGCAACCCACCAGCAATGTATGAGTGTACTTTTTCCCCCACATCCTCGCCAACACCTATTGTTGCTTGTATTCTTGATAATCGCCATTCTAATTGGGGTGAGATGGAATCTTAGTGTAGTTTTGATTTGCATTTCTCTTATTACTAGAGATGTTGAACATTTTTTCATGTATCTGTTGATTGCTTATAGATCTTCTTCTGTGAAGCATCTGTTCATAGCCTTAGCCCATTTGTTGGTTGGATTATTTGTATTCATGGTGTAGAGTTTTTTGAGTTCTTTATAGATTCTGGAAATTAGTGCTCTATCTGAAGTATGATTGGCAAAGATTTTCTCCCACTCTGTAGGCTCTCTCTTCACATTGCTGATAGTTTTCTTTGCTGAGAGAAAGCTTTTTAGTTTGAATCTATCCTAATTATTGATTCTTGGTTTTATTTCTTGTGCTATGGGAGCCATGTTAAGGAAGTCTGATCCTGGGCTGACATGAGGAAGATTTGGACCTACTTTTTCTTCTATAAGATGCAGGGTCTCTCTGGTCTTATTCCAAGGTCCTTGATCCATTTTGAGTTGAGTTTTGTGCAGGGTGAGAGATAGGGGTTTAGTTTCATTCTGTTGCATAGTTTAATTCTGCTGCATATGGATTTCCAGTTTTCACAGCACCATTTGTTGAAGAGGATATCTTTTCTCCATTGCATATTTTTGGCTCCTTTGTCTAGTATGAGAAAACTGTATTTATGTGGGTTTGTGTCTGTGTCCTCTATTCTGTACATTGATCTACCTGTCTATTTTGGTGCCAATACCATGCCGTTTTTGTTACTATTGTTTTGTAGTATAGTTGAAGTTCTGGTATTGCAATACCCCCTGCTTCACTCTTCTTGCTAAGAATTGCTTTAGATATTCTGGGTTTCTTATTCTTCCAGATGAATTTCATGATTGCTTACTCTATTTCTGTGAGGTATGTCATTGGGATTTTAATTGGAATTGCATTGAATCTGTACAGCACTTTTGGTAGTATGGCCATTTTGACAATAGTAATTTTGCCTATCCAAGAACATGGGAGATCTTTCCATCTTCTGAGGTTTTCTTTAATTTCTTTCTTTAGTGTTCTGTAATTCTCATTGTAGAGGTCTTTCACCTCTTTTGTGAGATTGATTCCCAAGTATTTTATTTTTTTCAAGGCTATTGTGAATGGGGTAGTTTTCCTAACTTCTTTTCTGAGGATTCATCACTTATGAATAAAAATGCAATAGATTTATGAGCATTGATCTTATATCCTGCTACTTTACTGAATTCACTTATGAGTTCTAAAAGTTTTCTGGCAAAATTTCCCAGTTCCTCTAAATATATAATCATGTCATCAGCAAATAGGGATAGTTTGAGTTCTTCTTTTCATATTCGTATCCCTTTAATTTCTTTGGTCTGTCTAATTGCTCTGGCTAGAGTTTCCAGGACAATGTTGAATAGAAGTGGTGAAAGAGGGCATCCCTGCCTTGTTCCAGTTTTTAGGGGGAATGTTCTCAGTTTTTCACCATTTAGAATGATATTAGCCATGGGCTTAGCATAGATAGCCTTTACAATGTTAAGGAATGTTCCCACTATCCCTATTTTTTCTAGTGTTTTGAGCATGAAGGGGTGCTGTATTTTATCAAATGCTTTTTCTGCATCTATCGAAATAATCATGTGATTCTTGACTTTAAGTGTGTTGATATGGTGAATTACATTTATTGATTTCTGGATGTTGAACCAACCTTGCATCCCTGGGATGAAACCCACTTGATCGTGGTGCACTATCTTTTTAATATATTTTTGTATGCGATTTGCTAAAATTTTGTTGAGAATTTTTGTGTCAATGTTCATTAAGGATATTGGTCTGAAATTTTCTTTCCTCAATGTGTCTCTGTCTGGTTTAGGTTCTCTGGGTGATATTGGCTTCATACAATGAGTTTGGAAGGGTTCCCTTCTGGGGATATTGGCTTCATAGAATGAGTTTGGAAGGGTTCCCTCCTCTTCTATTTCATGGAATACTTGAGGAATATTGGGATGAGCTCTTCTTTAAAGGTTTTGTAGAACTCAGCTGAGAACCCATCTGGTCCCGGACTTTTCTTTGTTGGTAGGCTTTTGATGACTTCTTCTATTTCATTACTTGAAATTGATCTATTTAAATTGTGTATGTCCTCCTGGTTCAGTTTAGGTAATTCATATGTGTCTAGAAACCTGTTGATGTCTTCGAGATTTTCTATTTTGTTTGAATATAGATTTTCAAAATAGCTTCTAATTTTGTTTTGTATTTCAATTGTGTCTGTCATATTTCCTTGCTCATTCCAAATTTTAGTAATTTTTCTCTCTCCTTCTCTTTGTTAGTGTGGCTAAGGGTTTATCAATTTTGTTTATTTTTTCAAATAACCAACTATTTATTTTGTCAATTTTTTTATTATTTCTTTTGTTTCAGTTTCATTGATTTCAGCTCTGATTTTAACTATTTCCTGTCTTCTACTACTTTTGGTGTTGCTCTGTTCTTTTTCTAGGGCTTTGAGCTATAGTGTTAGGTTGTTTATTTGTTGATTTTTTTTCTTCTTTTATTGAATGCACTCCATGAAATAAATTTTCCTCTAAGTACTGCTTTCATAGTGTCCCAGAGATTTTGATATGATGTATCTTTGTTTTCATTTACCTCTAAGAATTTTTTTTATTTCCCCCTGATGTCTTCTGTTATCCATTCTTCATTCAATAGCATATTATATAATCTCCAGGTGTTGGAATAGTTTCTGTTTTTTATTCTGTCATTTATTTCTAATTTCAATCCATTATGATCTGATAGAATACAAGGTAGGATCTCTATCTTCTTGTATTTGCTAACAGTAGCTTTGTGGCATAATATATGGTCTATTTTAGAGAAGGATCCATGTGCTGCTGAGAAGAAAGTGTATTCGCTCTTTGTTGGATGGTATATTCTACATATGTCTGTTAAGTCTAAATTATTGATTGTGTTATTGCGATCTATGGTTTCTTTATTCAATTTTTGTTTGGAAGATCTGTCCAGTGGTGGGAGACATGTGTTAAAATCACCTAGTATTATTGTGTTGTAGTCTATTTGATCCCTGGAATTGAGAAGGATTTGTTTGACGTACATGGATGAGCCACTGTTTGGGGCATAGATATTTATGATTGTTATGTCTTGCTGATTTATGCTTCCCTTAAGCAGATGAAATGTCCTTCTTTATCCCTTCTGACTAACTTTGGCTTGAAGTCCACATTATCTGATGTGAGGATGGATACTCTGGCTTTTTTGCTGTGTCCATGTGCATGGTATGTTTTTTCACATCCTTTCACCTTTAGTCTATGGGTATCTCTTTCTATGAGATGAGTCTCTTGCAGGCAGCATATTGTTGGCTGTTTCTTTTTAATCCAATCTTCCAGTCTATGTCTTTTGATTGATGAGTTTAGGCCATTAACATTCAGAGTTATTATTGAGATATGATTTGTATTTCCTGATCATTTGGCTCATTTTTGTTTTTTTGACCTGAACTTGGTTTTTCCCTTATTTGGCTTTTCCTTTAGGGTAGCTCCTCCCTTTGCTGATTTACATCATTGTTTCTCATCTCTTCCTCATGGAATAGTTTGCTGAGAATGTTCTGTAGTGCTGGCTTTCTTTTTGTAAATTCTTTTAGCTTTTGTTTATCATGGAAAGATTTTATTTCATCATCAAATCTGAAGGTAAGTTTTGCTGGGTATAAGATTCTTGGTTGGCATCCATTTTCTTTCGGAGCTTGAAAATTGTTTTTCCAGTCCCTTCTAGCTTTTAGGGTCTGGGTTGAAAAATCTGCTGATATCTGTATTGGTTTCCCCCTGAATGTAATTTGATTTTTTTTCTCTCATAGCCTTTAAAATTCTGTCTTTATTTTGTATGCTAGGTATTTTCATTATAACGTGTCTTGGTGTGGGTTTGTTGTAATTTTGTATATTTGGAGTTCTATAAGCCTCTTGTACTTGATTTTCCATTTCATTCTTCAGATTTGGGAAATTTTCTCATATTATTTCATTGAATAGATTGTTCATTCCTTTGGTTTGTTTCTCTGTGCCTTCCTCAACCCCAATAATTCTTAAATTTGACCTTTTCATGATATTCCATAATTCTTGTAGATTCTGTTCATGATTTCTTACCATCTTCTCTGTTTGGTCAACTTTGTTTTTAAGATTAAATATTTTGTCTTCATTGTCTGAGGTTCTGTCTTCCAAGTGATCTAGCCTGTTGTTTATGCTTTCTATTGAGTTTTTAATTTGGTTTATTGTTTTCTTCATTTCAAGGATTTTTGTTTGTTTTTTTTCTTTTCCAGAATCTCTCTCTCTATTGAAATGATCTTTTGCTTCCTGCATTTGCTCTTTTAACTGTTTATTGGAATGATCAGTCATTACCTGTATTTGCTCTCTTATCTCATTGTTTGCTTCTAGGATCATTTTAATTATGTACATTCTGAACTCCCTTTCTTCTGTCATGGCATTGGATTCTATTGCTGTAGCATCTAGATTTGTTTGGGACACTTTCTTCCCTTGTTTTCTCCAGTGGGGAAGACTCACTCAGTGTGGAAGTCTCGCTGGGCAGCTCTTCTCCATGAAGTTCCCTTCAGTCCAGAACTACTGGTTGGGCTGTGCAGCCTTCCTCTGCAATGTTCCCAGGGGTTCGGACCAACCTCCTTGGTCAGGGAGCCTCACCCTGAGAGTCAGTCTCTCACTGGGCAGCCCTCCTCTACAATGCTCCCAGTTGTCCATGTTCATAGCTCCAGCAGGGGAGTCTCACTGGGTCACTCTACTCCATGAAGTTCCCTGTGTTTCGGGACTACTGCCCCTTCCGGGGAGCCTCACCCAGTGGGAGAGACTCACCTGGCGGCTCTCGGTTGGTCCCAAGTCTCTCAATACCTCCTCTTCTTGAATCCTGAGTCCTGTCAAAGTGCCTCCAGTCTCCTGTAGGTGTCTCAGGAAGGGAGCCACCCTTCCGATGATGATGGACACGGCCTCAGGAATAATTCAAAATGTCTGCACCAGCCTCCAAAGAAGTTGGAGAGTCCCAGCGAGGGTGTGCTGAGTCAGCACAGAGGCAAGTGCAGTGTCCCTCAGCAGTAGGGGGGCAGGCAGTGTGGCTCAGCCATGGTGTCCGGGGCTGGCTGACTGGCTTGCTTGCTCCGCGATGGCATCCAACCCTCCCTCAGTTCACTTTTGACAGCAGCTTTTTCAGCATAACTCAATCAACTTTAAGTTTCTAACTTCAACAACGTCCAAACTATCAAGGTGTACTACTATTTCCAGATGTGTTGAGCTCTTCAGATGAGTCTGGATTATGGTTTTACATGGCACTCGTAGTTAAATGGTGGGTGACTTGTTCTCACCTATAACTCGTTTGTGAAATGGGAACAATGTTACATATTCCCCAGAGTAAGAGGTGATTAGATGTGGACAATTTTTATAAAGTGAAGTTCAGTTTTTAAAGGGCACTGCTATTACTCGGAAGCCATTGTCAAATGAAATGAATCAGATTCAGTTTATTTCACCTGTACTGATAGTTTCTGAATTAGTGCAACACATCTATGCTGTGTATGAGACAGTAAGAGGCAGTGGAGACAGACATTTCAAGACATACAGAAGCAGAGCAGAGAGAAAGAGACAAATGAAGTTCTCTTTGTGTGTGTGTGTGTGCACGCATATGCTCACACACACACATGCAGGTGTATGCAGGTGCCTGTGCATGTGAATGAGCCCACATGTGAAATGATATGTGTTGAATACCTTCCAGGTGCATTAGGTTTTTTATACCAAAGTTCCTAATCTTCATGATCTCATAAGGTATAACTTGGTCTTTTCATTTCACAGAGAAGATAACAGTAAATCGGGAAAGTGAAGCCTTTTATTTGCCCAAGATCACGAGGCACAGTTTAGCCAGCAAACCCACCGTCACTGGATTTGAAAGTCACACTCTTCATTAGCATCTTGACTCTCCCACCTGAATACGACTATCCTTCTTCCCTCCAGGTTTCCCTGGAAGCAGGGTCCTCCTTGCACTTCTTTCCTCTTTCCTCCACAACCCTATCGAGTCAGAGTTCTCCCCAGAATGTCTTGGTCTCGGCTAGCACAGCTTCCTGATGTGTGTGACTGCCGAAGTCGTTATGCTAGAAGATTACGCGTTCTGGCAAGAAAATGCCCACTGTATCATCTTCAGTCAAGTCCCCTGCTGCTCTGATGCTGACAGATCTGAAGACAAACACGAGGACGTTGGTGAGGCCTCTCTTCCTTGATGCAGCACCTTCCCCCAACCTCTGCTGCTATCCTGATATTTTAAGCAAGTGGTTTCTTCATAGACCACACCCTTCAGTTCCCAAGCTTGTCTTAAGAAGACTAGAATCTATGTCAGAAGATGAAGTGAGACAGGCCGTCCTTTGGCCCCTCAATTAAGGGTTTGCCAGTCTGTGGTTATGGAAATGTTTCCTGTCTCCTGGGAACAGAGACGACCCAGGAGGAGAGCGCACTGAATCAGGAAGGCGGGCCTCTGAGCAACCCGGCCTCCCCACCCCTCCTCTCCTCCCTCCCTCTCCTCCTTCCTCTCAGTTCATTTCTATATTTATCTTTGTTGAAGTGTGTGTTTAATTTACCAAGTCCTGCAGCTCCCCAAGGCCTGTTAGAGAAAATGAGGCCCCACAGACCACTCCTACCTGCCACCCCTCTGCAGCAGCTACCAGTGGCCTGTGTGCGCCTGGTTCTCGCGTCTGCATGACCCGTGAGCACAGCTGCCTGCTCCTTCTCCTCACAGCAGAAGGAGAGGAATTGCTTTCACATCCCTGACTTTGAACCTCCTGTCGCGTGCTCAACTCCCATCCCAGGGCTGGCATGCGTGTTTATGTGTTATTGCTATCCATACATGAACAGCTGATACCCGTGTACTTCATCATATACACTATGTCCTCTATGAGATGATTGTTTTCTTTTCCTATCTTTTATTTTATTTTCCTCTAATATTTTTTATTTGGTTTGCCTGTTTGCAGACTTTAAAAATATTACTAATTCTGTCTTAGATTCTACCCTTGTAAAAATCTCTCAAAACGTTCAACCCATTAGGAAACCTGTGAATTTCATCTCCTTTGAAAGAATCTTTCTCACAGCCTTGATCTCTTTCCAATCTGCCTAGATGCTGTCCAGGTTCATCCATCAACTTGGATCTTCCCTGTCCTTCACCCTGGGGATTCCCTGTGCCCGACTCACATTGAATTCTCTCTCCTGAGCTTGGGCGCAAGTAACATTTCCTGTTACTTTCCTGATGATGGATTCACTGGATAAAAGTATTTGAGATGGTCCATTATGATTTTTTCTCATCTGATACTTAATCTGAAATAATTCTGTCATTGGCATTGGAAAGTCACTGCTCCATGTCTCCTGGACTTCACCGATATTGGCACGAAGTCCAGTCTCGTGGCATTCTTGATCCTGTGCGTGGCTGCTCTCTATCCGTCTCTTTGGAAGCTGGCAAGCTCTTCCGTCTAGCTTCAGGGTCGTGGCACTCTTTCCCAAAACCTCACGACAAACTTCCATGAACTCAGGGACTTCAAAGGAGAGCTGTTTGAATGTCAGGGCACTCCAGGTCAGGAGTCTCCCGGGGCTGGCTCTCTTCTCTGCTCACAGTATCAGAAGGCTGAAATCCAAGGTCAGTCAGCTGAGTTCTTATCTGGAGTTTATGGGGAGTGGGGCACTCTTCAAGGTCACTTGGATTTGGTGCCTTGTGGTCTTAGCACCCTTTCCTCTGGCTGTCAGTGACGTCAGTCCTCTTTCATCTTGAGGCCTGCCAGAGAACATTCGACTGTCAAAGGGCTCCTGCCCGTAGATCAAGCCCAGGGGATGCCCTCACTATTGCAGTGTTAACTTTGCCTGGTAACAACCTAATCACAAGAGTAAAATCTGTTATATCTGTGGCCTGGGGCATCATTGTATAAGGAACAGAGGACTCTTTCTCTATCTGTCTTATCTGTCTATCTATTATCTTCCTATTATTGGTGCGTATTATTTATATAGAAGGGTGGGTTTCCCGGTGGCATATTTGTATATATATAGAATGTGATGTGATCCATGTCACTCCCAAGGCCTCCCGCCTGCCCCTGCCCCTCATCCCTTCCTCTGCCTAATAGTCTCCCCTCTACTCTCATGGCTTCCTTCTTGCCTTGTTTTTCCCCTCTACCTTCCACATAGAAGAGAAAACACAATACTTTCCTGAGCTGACTTATTTTTCTCAAATACATATGGTGTCCAGTTCCATCCATTTTCCTGTAAATACATAATTTTGTTCTTCTTCTTTCTTTTCTTTTTTCTTTTTTTTTTTTTTTTTTTTTCTTTTTGCACCAGGGATTAAACCCAGGGGCACTCAACCACTGAGCCACATCCCCAGTCCTATTTTGTATTTTATTTAGAGACGGGGTCTCACCGAATTGCTTAGCACCTCGCTTTCACTGAGACTGGCTTTGAACTCACCATCCTCCTGCCTCAGCGTCCTGAGCGGCTGGGATTACAGGAGTGTGCCACCACACCTGGAAATTTTGTTCTTAGTGACTGAATAAACCCTGTTGTGTGTATATGCCACGTTTTCTTTATCCATTCATCTGATGAACATCTAGCCTGATCCGCTAATGTGGCTACGGTAAATTGTGCTGTGATAAACGTGGGTCTGCATGTATTTCTGAAGTAGGTTAACTCTTAATTCTTTGGACTAAATACCAAGGAGTGGTACAGTTGGATAATATGGTAGCTCTGCTTTTAGCTTTTTGAGGAGACTTCATACTGATTTCCGTAAGGGCTGTACCAATTTTCTTTCCCGACGGCAGCGTGTGAGAGTTCCTGTTTCTCTGCTTTCTCACCAGGATTGTTATTTGTATTCTTGATGGCTGCCCTTCTGACTGGGGGGAGGTGGGCTTTCAGTGTAGTTTTTTTTTTATTTACTTATTTATTTTTTTTATTGTAAACAAATGGGATACATGTTGTTTCTCTGTTTGTACATGGCGTAAGGCATACCATTTGTGTAATCATAAATTTATATAGGGTAATGCTGTTTGATTCATTTTGTTATTTTTTTTCCCTTCCTCCCCACCTCTCCCACCCCTCTTTTCCCTCTATACAGTCCTTCCTTCCTCCATTCTTGCCCCCTTCCCTAACCCTAACTCCAACCCTAAAACTAACCCCTCCCACCCCCCATTATGTGTCATCATCCACTTATTAGCGATAACATTTGTCCTTTGGTTTTTTGAGATTGGCTTATCTCACTTAGCATGATATTCTCCAATTTCATCCATTTGCCTGCAAATGCCATAATTTTATCATTCTTTATGGCTGAGTAATATTCCATTGTATATATATACCACATTTTCTTTATCCATTCATCAACTGAAGGACATCTAGGTTGGTTCCACAATCTGGCTATTGTGAACTGAGCAGCTATGAACATTGATGTGGCTGTATCTCTGTAATATGCTGATTTTAAGTCCTTTTGGTATAGGCCAAGGAGTGGGATAGCTGGGTCAAATGGTGGTTCCATTCCAAGTTTTCTAAGGAATCTCCACACTGCTTTCCAGAGTGGCTTCACTAATTTGCAGCCCCACCAGCAATGTATGAGTGCACCTTTCTCCCCACATCCTCGCCAACACCTGTTGTTGCTTGTATTCTTGATAATCGCCATTCTAATTGGGGTGAGATGGAGTCTTAGGGTGGTTTTGATTTGCATTTCTCTTATTACTAGAGATGTTGAACATTTTTCCATATGTTTGTTGATTGCTTGTAGATCTTCTTCTGTGAAGTGTCTATTCATTTCCTTAGCCCATTTGTCGATTGGATTATTTGTATTCTTGGTGTAGAGTTTTTTGAGTTCTTTATAGATTCTGGAAATTAGTGCTCTATCTGAAGTATGATTGGCAAAGATTTTCTCCCACTCTGTAGGCTCTTTCTTTGCATTGCTGATAGTTTCCTTTGCTGAGAGAAAGCTTTTTAGTTTGAATCTATCCCAGTTATTGATTCTTGCTTTTATTTCTTGTGCTGTGGGAGTCCTGTTGAGGAAGTCTGGTCCTAAGCCGACATGTTGAAGCTCTGGACCTACTTTTTCTTCTATAAGATGCACGGTCTCTGGTCTGATTCTGAGGTCCTTAATTTATTTTGAGTTTAGTTTCGTGCATGGTGAGAGATATGGGTTTAGTTTCATTCTGTTGCATATGGATTTCCAATTCTCCCAGCACCATTTGTTGAAGAGGTTATCTTTTCTCCATTGCATATTTTTGGCCCCTTTGTCTAGTATGAGAAAATTGTATTATTTGGGTTTGTGTCCGTGTCCTCTATTCTGTACCATTGATCCACCTTTCTATTTTGGTACCAATACCATGCCGTTTTTGTTACTATTGCTTTGTAGTAGAGTTGAAGATCTGGTATTGCGATACCCCCTGCTTCACTCTTCCTACTGAGGATTTCTTTAGCTATTCTGGGTTTTTTATTCTTCCAGATGAATTTCATAATTTCATGCTCTATTTCTGTAAGGTACATCATTGGGATTTTAATTGGAATTGCATTGAATCTGTATAGCACTTTTGGTAGTATGGCCATTTTGACAATATTAATTCTTCCTATCCAAGAACATGGGAGATCTTTCCATCTAATGAGGTTTTCTTTAATTTCTTTCTTTAGTGTTCTGTAGTTCTCACTGTAGAGATCTTTCACCTCTTTTGTGAGATTGATTCCCAAGTATTTTATTTTTTTCGAGGCTATTGTGAAAGGGGGAGTTTTCCTAATTTCTCTTTCTGAAGATTCATCACTTATGTATAAAAATGCATTAGATTTATGTGCATTGATCTTTTATCCCGCTACTTTACTGAATTAACTTATGAGATCTAAAAGTTTTCTGGTGGAATTTCCAGGTTCCTCTAAGTATATAATCATATCATCAGCAAACAGGGATAGTTTGAGTTCTTCTTTTCCTATTTGTATCCCTTTAATTTCTTTGGTCTGTCTAATTGCTCTGGCTAGAGTTTCCAGGACAATGTTGAAAAGAAGTGGTGAAAGAGGGCATCCCTGCCTTGTTCCAGTTTTAAGGGGGAATGCTTTCAGTTTTTCACCATTTAGAATGATATTAGCCATGGGCTTAGCATAGATGGCATTTACAATGTTAAGGAATGTTTCCACTATCCCTATTTTTTCTAGTGTTTTGAGCATGAAGGGGTGCTATATTTTATCAAATGCTTTTTCTGCATCTATCGAAATAATCATGTGATTCTTGACTTTAAGTGTGTTGATATGGTGAATTACATTTATTGATTTCCTGATGTTGAACCAACCTTGCATCCCTGGGATGAAACTCACTTGATCATGGTGCACTATCTTTTTAATATATTTTTGTATGCGATTTGCTAAAATTTTGTTGAGAATTTTTGCATTGATGTTCATTAAGGATATTGGTCTGAAATTTTCTTTCCTCGATGTTTCTCTGTCTGGTTTAGGTATCAGGGTGATATTGGCTTCATAGAACGAGTTTGGGAGCGTTCCCTCCTCTTCTATTTTATGGAATACTTTGAGAAGTATTGGAATGAGCTCTTCTTTAAATGTTTTGTAGAACTCGGCTGAAAACCCATCTGGTCCTGGACTTTTCTTTGTTGGTAGGCTTTTGATGACTTCATCTATTTCATTACTTGAAATTGGTCTATTTAAATTGTGTATGTCCTCTCGGTTCAGTTTAGGCAATTCATATGTCTCTAGAAACCTGTTGATGTCTTCGAAATTTTCTATTTTGTTGGAGTATAGATTTTCAAAATAGCTTCTAATTATGTTTTGTATTTCAGTCGTGTCTGTTGTGATATTTCCTTGTTCATTCCGAATTTTAGTAATTTGGGTTTTCTCTCATCTTCTCTTTGTTAGTGTGGCTAAAGGTTTATCAATTTTGTTTATTTTTTCGAAGAACCAACTATTTATTTTGTCAATTTTTTGTATTGTTTCTTTTGTTTCAATTTCGTTGATTTCAGCTCTGAGTTTAACTATTTCCTGTCTTCTACTACTTTTGGTGTTGGTCTGCTCTTCTTTTTCTAGGGCTTTGAGCTGTAGTGTTAGGTCGTTTATTTGTTGAGTTTTACTTCTTTTATTAAATGCGCACCATGAAATAAATCTTCCTCTAAGTACTGCTTTCATAGTGTCCCAGAGATTTTGATATGATGTTTCTTTGTTCTCATTTACCTCTAAGAATTTTTTAATTTCCTTCCTAATATCTTCTGTTATCCATTCATCATATAATAGCATATTGTTTAATCTCCAGGTGTTGGAGTAGTTTCTGTTTTTTACTCTTTCATTAATTTGTAACTTCAATCCATTATGATCTGATAGAATACAAGGTAGTGTCTCTATCTTCTTGTATTTGCTAACAGTAGCTTTGTGGCATAATATATGGTCTATTTTAGAGAAGGATCCATGTGCTGCTGAGAAGAAAGTGTATTCGCTCTTGGTTGGATGGTATATTCTATAAATGTCTGTTAAGTCTAAATTATTGATTGTGTTATTGAGATCTATGGTTTCTTTGTTCAATTTTTGTTTGGAAGATCTGTCCAGTGGTGAGAGAGGCATGTTAAAATCACCTAGTATTATTGTTTACGGTCTATTTGGTTTCTAAAATTGAGAAGGATTTGTTTGACATACATGGATGAGCCACTGTTTGGGGCATAGATGTTTATGATTGTTATATCTTGCTGATTTATGCTTCCCTTAAGCAGATGAAATGTCCTTCTTTATCCCTTACGACTAACTTTGGCTTGAAGTCCATATTATCTGAAATGGGGATGGATACTCCAGCTTTTTTGCTGAGTCCATGTGCATGGTATGTTTTTTCCCATCCTTTCACCTTTAGTCTACGGGCATCTCTTTCTATGAGGTGAGTCTCTTGCAGGCAACATATTGTTGGATCTTTCTTTTTAATCCAATCTGTCAGTCTATGTCTTTTGATTGATGAATTCAGGCCATTAACATTCAGGGTTATTATTGAGATATGATTTGTATTCCTGGTCATTTGGTTCATTTTTAAAATTTTGTTTATTTATTTATTTTTTTGACACGACTTGGTTCCTCCTTTATTTGACAGTTCCTTTAGGATAATTCCTCCCTTTGCTGATTTGCTTCTTTGTGTTTTATCTCTTCCTCATGGAATATTTTGCTGAGAATGTTCTGTAATGCTGGCTTTCTTTTTGTAAATTCTTTTAGCTTTTGTTTATCATGGAAAGATTTTATTTCATCATCAAATTTGAAGGTAAGTTTTGCTGGGTATAAGATTCTTGGTTGGCATCCATTTTCTTTCATAGCTTGAAAAATGTTGTTCCAGGCCCTTCTAGCTTTTAGGATCTGGATTGAAAAATCTGCTGACATCCATATTGGTTTCCCCCTGAATGTAATTTGGTTCTTTTCTCTCACAGCCTTTAAAATTCTGTCTTTATTTTGTATGTTAGGTATTTTCATTATAATGTGCCTTTGTGTGGGTCTGTTGTAATTTTGTGTATTTGGAGTCCTATAAGCCTCTTGTACTTGATTTTCCATTTCATTCTTCAGATTTGGGAAATTTTCTGATATTATTTCATTGAATAGATTGTTCATTCCTTTGGTTTGTTTCTCTAAGCCTTCCTCAATCCCAATAATTCTCAAATTTGGCCTTTTCATGATATCCCATAGTTCTTGGAGATTTTGTTCATGATTTCTTACCATCTTCTCTGTTTGTTCAACTTTTTTTTCAAGGTTAAATATTTTGTCTTCAATATCTGAGGTTCTGTCTTCCAGGTGTTCTATCCTATTGGTTGTGCTTTCTATGGAGTTCTTAATTTTGTTTATTGTTTACTTCATTTCAGGGATTTCTGTTTGGTTTTTTTTCAATATCTCTAACTCTTTATTGAAATGATCTTTTGCTTCCTGTATTTGCTCTGTTAACTGTCAATTGGTGCAATCATTCAATGCCTGCATTTGCTCTTTCATCTCATCGTTTGCTTCCCTGATCATTTTAATTATGTACATTCTGAACTCCCTTTCTGTCATTTCTTCTGCCATGCTGTCGTTGGATTTTATTGATGTAACATCTAGATTTGTTTGGGGCATTTTCTTCCCTTGTTTTCTCATATTGTTCAGGAATCAGTGGGTCCTTAAGATATTGCAGATTTCCTCTATTGACTTATAATGTCCCTGAAGATTGCTAGTATATCCCCTCTTATCCTTCAGTACCCTGCAGTCTTGGAGGAAGTTGATAATGCTGTGCTCCACAAGGAAGCTGCCTCTCTAGGGATGGTGACCCTCAGGTGGGGTATATTCCCTGATAGTGGGCAGAGGTGCCTCCATCCACTTGTTGAGCAATGGTCATCCAATGGGAAACTAGACTGCGGGCTGAGGTAAGACCCCTTTGTGCCTGTGTGTCTGGTTTTACCGTTCTTGTGGGAAAACCTCACCCGGCAGGGAAGACTCACCTGGTGGGGAGGTCTCGCTGGTCAGTTCCCCTCCTAGAGGTTTCCCTCAATCTACAACTACCGCCTGGGCTGAGCTCCCTTCCTCTGCAATGTTCCCAGGGGCCCGGACCTACCTCCTGGGCCTAGGAGCCTCACCGTTCGCAGACGAGTCTCCTTAGGCTGCCTCTCCTCAGAGAATCTGCCCACAGTCCTGGAAACTTCGCTCCACCCCTAAGCGTGTCTCTGTGTGGCTCTTCCACCAAGAAGCCGGTCCTGTGACCCTGCTCTGCACCTAATCGCCTGGCTATGCGGCCCCTCCTCTGAGCCGCCACCTGGAGCCCCGTACAATAGCTCCGAGACCCAGAGACCCACCACACACCTCCTCCTCCGGACAGCCGCCCAGTTTCCGACGCAGTCACTAGGAGCCCAAGCAATTCACTTCACGTATCCTCCTCCCGCCAACCGCCCGTAGCCCTAGGCAGTCACTCCGAGTCCAAGTGACCCACCCTGTTCCTCCTCCTCCTCGGGGTAGCCCCCCGGGTGTTCAGGAGTGGTCGCTTTGAGTCCAAACAACTTACCACTCGCCTCCTCCTCTGGCAACCGCCTGTGGCTCTGATGCAGTCACTCCTAGACCAAGCGACCCGCCGCGCTTCTCCTCTTCCTCCGGGCAACCCCCGGTGTTCAGGAGTGGTCATTCTGCGTCCAAACAACTCGCCACGCAGCTCCTCCTCAGGCAGCCGCCTGTGGCTCTGATACAGTCGCTCCTAGTCCAAGTGACCCACCGCGCTCCTCCTCTTCCTCCGGGCAACCCCCCGGTGTTCGGAAGCGGTCGCTCTGAGTCTAAACAGCTCGCCACGCAGCTCCTCCTCAGGCAGTTGCCCGGAGCCCCAGTGGTTGCTCCGAGTCCAAGCGCTGTGCTCTCAGTGTAGTTTTGATTTGCATTTTCAAATAACTGTGGGTCCCCTCTCTTCCCAGTACTACTACCTCTACCACTACTACCTCTCCTTGTCCTCTTCCTCCTCTTCCTCCTCCTCCCTCTCCTCTTCCAGCTTCATCTTTTCCTCCTGCTTTTCTTCTTCTCTCTCTCTCTCTCTCTCTTTTTTTTTTTTTTTTGGTACTGGAGATTGAACCCAGAGATGCTTTACCACTGAGCTACACCCCCAGACTTCTTTTTTTATTTTAATGTTTTAAATTTTGTTTTGAAACAGAGTCTCACCAGGTTGCTCAGGGCCTTGTGGAGTTGCTGAGGCTGACCTTGAAATCAAGATCCTCCTGCCTCAGCCTCCCAAACTGCTTGGATTACAGGCATGTGTCACCACACTTGTCTATATTTCTTCTCTTCAGACATTGTCTGTTCAGTTCATTTGCCCATTTATTGATTGGGTTATTTGATTTTTTTTAATGTTGTCTTTTTTGAGTTCTTTATATATTTTAGATATTAATCCTCCATAAGAAGAGTAGCTGGCAAAGACCTGCTCTCATTCTGTGGGTTGTCTTCACTTTGTGGTTTCCTTGGCTGTGCTGAATCTTTTAAATTTGATGTTATTCCATTCATTGACACTTCATATTTCCTGAGCTGTAGGGGTCCTACTTTATAGGAAGTTCTTTCCTGTGTCTGTATGATGAACTCTTTTCCTAAATTTTTATTCTAATAATTGAAACATTTCTGGTCTTAGATCTTTGATCCATTTTGTGTTGACTTTTGTGCAGGGTGAGAGATAAGGATCTAGTTTCATTCTTCTACATGTGGATATCTAGTTTCCCCAGAACCATTTGTTAAGCATTTTGTATTTTATTTAGAGACTGGGTGTCACCGATCAGTGGTTGAGTGCCCCTGGGTTTAAACCCTTGTACCCCTCCCCCCTCAAAACAAAACAAAACAAAACAAAACAAAACAAAAAAAACCACCAAAGAATAAAGAAACTAAGGATGCTGCCTTTCTTTCTCCAGTGCATGCTTTTGGTAACTTTGTCAGAGTCGGATGACTGTGTGGGTCTGCCTCTGTGTCTTCTATTGTGTTCTCTTGGTCTCCTTGTCTGTTTCGCTGCCGGTGCTGTGATGTTCCTTTGCTGTAGCTCTGTAGTATGATTTAAAACCGGGTGCTCGATGTCTTCAGCGTTGCTTTCTTACTTAGGGTTGCTTTTGCTATTGTGTTGATTTCTTTTCTTCTAAATGAATTTTAGGACTATTGTTTTTGTTTTTGTTTTCGATTTTGTTTTTTTTTTTTAGTTTTGTGAATCTAATTGTTGTTTTGGTAGGGATCACATTGAATTTATGTATGGTTTTTGAAATCCGGCCATTTTAGCAATATTAATTTTGCGTATCTATGAGCGCATGAGGTCTTTCCATCTTGTGTCTTCTTCAGTCTCTTTCTTCAGCATCTTGTGCTTTTTGCTGTAGGGTATTTCACCTCATTAATAAGGTTTATTCCTAATACTTTATTTGTTTTTTGAAACTATTGTGAATGGAAGTATTTTCCTGGTTTCTTTCTTGGTAAATTCACTATTTTTGAATAGAAAAACTATTGATTTTGTATCCTAATACTTGCTGAATTTGTTTATCTGCTCCAGTTTTCTGACAGACTGTAGGTCCTTCTAAGAAAAGGATCATGTCATTGCAAATAGCGATGACCTGGAGCAAGGCGTCTTGGAGGTCCCCAGAATTCTGCTGGCCAGAGTGCAGACGTAGGTGTGTGGGTCTTGGCACCCACTGTCCACAGCTTTAGGGGGGCTCTTTCCCTCTGAGAATTGAAGTCTTTCAGGTCTGTGCTTGGGATGTTTTTTCAGGATTCCCACCAATTATTTTTTCTATTCCATTTTCTCTGTTCTTTTGCAACCTCTCGATTTGTTTTACTTTCTGGGAAAACGACTCAACTTTCCCTTCCAGTTCTACGATAGGTTTTGTTAGTGCAATTATCCAGCCATGGTTAGGAAAGAGCAGGGAACAGAGAATGGTAACTATTTTGTGCTTCAGTGGAATCGTGCTATTTTTATTGACTGTCAGCAACATACTTCCAGCCAGGTAAACCTGCAGTGCCAAAGGTTCGGCCTGTCCATCTCGCCAAAGGCTTCCTTTTTTGTCGCCAAAATTTACATGGCAGCCTCTTAAAATTCAACTGGTTATTAAAATCCTAACGTGGGGGAAAAGATCACAGTAACATTGTCTTCATCCATTCATCTGTCGTATATCTATAAAGCACCAATTAAAAAACAATAAATAAATAGAAGGGTGATGGTAGAGGAAGGGAAATGGGGAGGTGGGGGAAGAGGAAGCACTGGGTAATGAAGTGAAGCAGATTATATTCCATGCACGTGCGATCATGTCAAAATGAACCCCACCATCATGTGTAATTACCATGTACTAATAAAAACCTTTTTAAAGAAAAAGCAAAATGACCAAAAAGAAACCGGGGGTGGGTTGCCTAGCACTCCCGATGGCAGCAGAGCCTCATCTATTTCAAATTTCTGGCACATCAGTGAAAACCTACCACGAAGTAAGCGCTCCATGATTTTTCTTTCCATTGCATCTGAAATGAAATTTCAAAATTAAGTGAAAAATCTAAAAATACGGCAACAAGAAAAGCAGCAATATACAAACAATGAATAGCCCTTCATGGGGATCTGCTATATTACATAAAATCAGTACCATTTATTTATAATTTTCGTAATAATCCCATTATTATTATTTTTTCTCATAAGGAAACTGAATTACCTGACCACAGCAAGGATGAATATTTGCATAGATCCTAAATTTATAGATTTTTGCAGTATAGTTTAGTCCTTTAGCCAAAGAGAAAAGAGTATAACAGAAGACTTTTAGAGTCCGGAGAATTAGGATTAGAATGACCCAGATTACAGATTACATGCTCAGTTTTGGACATTGTTAACTGAATTATCCTGAGCAAGTGAATGAACATCCTGAAGGTTCTGTTTATCCATGAAATGTCACCTGTCACATATAATGGGTCAGACCCACATGAAATGTCACATGCAGAATGCCTCACACATGGAAGGAGCTCTAGGAATGGAGGCCATCATTGTGATGGTCACTTACTACTTTAAGTTATGAATAATTAAAATATATGGTGCAGTGCTTGGCATATTTTCAATGTTCAGTACACATTTGTTGTTAACTCTCTTCATTCCTGGATTCTCTACCCTGGAGGTGATGGACAGTGACGGAGTTAAGCCTGGAGATGTAGACCCCTTAACACATTTCACTTTGCATCATTTCATTATAATTTATTTCATTTCACATGGTTTTGTTTCACTTAACTTTACTTGATGATTTTTCTGTTTCATTAAAAATGAAATATTTCATGCATGCAAGGAAACTAGTTAAGGTATATAAACATCCATGTTTATATCAGCAGTAAGCATGCACTTTCTAATTGCCTGTATTTGCAGAAGAGTAAGCATTTCCTTGATGCTTAGTGGACTAATAGAATCTCTTAGGGTTAATATGGCAGTGGTAATTGAACCAAGTCTTAAAAGAAGAATTTGAAAGTGAAGATAAGGGTCATTGATGTCACTGTGGGCATTTCCATGAAACATTCGTCCTGTCTAGGGGACAGAAAACTTGAAAACATCGCAGCTAATTTCTTACAGCCATCCTGTCACAGTGTCCAACGGGAAGGCTCAGAACTATTTTTATTATGTAAAAAGATAAATGCCTTGTAGAGCATGTGATTTTGACGTCATTATTTAGTACTCAATTTCCCCTTTGGCTAAAGGATTAGTTACAAAGACTGGACAAAATATGGTGAAAATATGGATACTTGGTTTTCCTTCTAATGGTGGAATGATGGGTTTTGGTGCCACATAATTCGGTCATAATTTTATCGAATGACTGATCAAACAAAGGCATATGAAGTTCCATTTATGTGCCAAACATTGCACTCAGCAATGGAGATTCACTGGTGAATAATTCAAGTGTAGTCCTCCATCTCAATGAATTTAATATGGTGGAGACAAGTAAACAGATCACCCAAATACAGTGTAATGAATGAAAATGATCTATTATGAAAAAGAATATTTTTCACAAGTGACAAAACTATTAAAAGCTTAAATATAAACCAAATATGGAGTTAACAGGGAGACTGACAGGACAGAGTAGGAAGCACCAGGAAGCTACCTTCTCAGCAAGTCAGCTGAAGTAAGAAAAATCTCTCAACTGGAATTATTTTGGAGCTCAAGTCTGTTGAAGGCTTGGAACTTCTGGGGGAAGGTTTGGATGGTAAATTGTGGTTAATTTTGGTCAATTCCAGATCTTAATATGGTGTTAGCTACACATCCTCCATCTCCAGCCCTACGCAGGCAGCTGTACACATATTCAAAGAGCAGTTTGCACACAGTTGGCAGGAGCCAGGAAGGGAATAAGAGGCCTCTGTTCTCAGAAGGACAGGGAGGGTGCTCTGATCCCTGATTGCTGCTTCTGATCTCAGGTGCATCATTTTTACAAATCTGGATGTTGCAACTTCCGGGGGACTTAAAGGACCCGCAGCCAGAGGGTCTTGTTTCTCCTTCATTTTTCTCATTTTCTCTTTTGAAATCCAGACATTTGAGAGTAGGATGTTCAAAGATAACCACACATATGAAATTTAAAGTTATTTTGCATGCCCAGGGCAAAGCCCAGGCCTAGGAAAGAACTGAGGGGAGCTTCAATTTGCATCTTGGTCTGCCTCTGGCACAGAGATGCTTTGTAACAATCAAAACAACAACAAAAGCAGCAAGCTCTGGCAAAAGGGGAAAAGTGGATCTACAGAACTACCACATTAGAGGACCCTAACAGCGAGTTTTCAATAAAAAAAAGTCACAAGGCATACAAAGAAACAGGAAGACAGGGTCTACCCAAAGGAAAAAAATAAACTCATAGAAACTATCCCTGAGAAAGTCCATTTTAATAGACAGATTTTTCAAACAATTGTCATGCAAATGCTTGACTCATTAAAAGAAAGCATAATGAAGTTAAGTAAACAATTTAGGAATAAAGTTCAAATATCAATAAAGAGAACATGAAAAGGAATAATAAAGAAATTCTGAAGCCAAGAATTATAATAACCAAAATGCAAAATTCAGTAGAGGAATTCAAAAGAAGATTTGAGAAAGCAGAAGTCAAAAAAGTTAACCAACTGGAGGAGAGTACAACTGAAGCAACCCATCTGAGACTCAGAAAGGAAAAGGACTAAGGCCACCAACCCTGCAGCACCCACCCACCATCATCAAGCAGATGCATTGGGGGGATCCGAGAGAGATAGAAAGAGATGGAAAGATGATTTGAAAAAGTAAAGACTGAAAACTGCTTCCATTTTGTAAAGGATATGACTGCCAATGTCTAAGAACCTCCACAAACTCTAAGCAGGGTAAACTCAGAGAAGCTCACATCCAGAAAGGCACATCATGGTTGAAGGGTTGAAAGCCAAAGACAATAATTGTTTAAAGCAGCAAGAAGGGAATATCCCTTCACATGCAATGGATCCCTAACACGATTATACACAGATCTATTGTCAGAAAACCTGGTTGCTGGAAAACAATGTAGGGATGACCTCAGAGTGCTGAAGGAAGCAAAGTTTCAACCCTGGATCCCTGTCTATCTGACAAAACTGTCCTTCAAAAGTGAAGGATAATATATGAAAAAGTGTTCAACATCTCTAGTAATTAGAGAAACGCAAATTAAAACAACTCTAAGATTTCATCTTATTCCAATTAGAATGACTATTATCAAGAACACAAGCAATAATAGATGTTGGCATGGTTATGGGGAGAAAGGCACGCTTTTACATTGCTGGTGGAGTTGCAAATTGGTTAAACTACTCTGGAAAGCAGTGTGGGGAATCCTCAGAAAACTTGGAATGGACCCACCTTTTGACCCAGTTATCCCACTCCTTGGTTTATACCCAAAGGACTTAAAATTGGCATACTACAGTAACACAGCCACATCGATGTTTATAGCAGCTCAATTCACAATAGTTAAATTTTGGAACCAACCTAGATGCCCTTCAATAGAAGAATGGATAAAGAAACTGTGGTACATATACACAATAGAATATTATTCAGTCATAAATAAGAATAAAATTATGGCATTTGCAGGTAAATGGATGGAATTGGAGAATATCATGCTAAGTGGAATAAGCCAGTCCCAAAAAAACCAAAGACCAAATGTTTTCCCTGATAAGTGGATGATGATACATAATGGGGGTGGGGGGGTGGGGGTGAGAGAAGAATGGAGGAACTTTAGATTACATAGAGGGAAATGAGAGGGAGGGGCATATGAAAAATGGTAGAATGAGACAGACATCATTACCCTATGTACATATATGATTACATGAATGGTATGAATCTACATCTTGTACAACCATAGAAATAAAATGATGTACCCCATTTGTGTACAATAAAATCAAAATGCAAACTGTAAAAATTAAAAAAAAAAATTTAAATTTTTAAAAAGTGAAGGATAGTAGAGTGAAACAGACATTATTACTCATATACATATATGACTGCATGACTGATGTGATCCTACAACATGTACAATCAGAAAAATGAGAGATTATCTTCATTTATGTATGATCTATGAAAATGTATAAATGCATTCTACTGTCATGTGCAACTAATTAGAATAAATAAAAATATTTTAAAAAAAGTGAGCATCACTGTTGTATAATCTACTCCTTTATTAGGCCCCACATGTTTTCTAAATTATGCTGAGATTTGACCTTAACTATGGATATAGATGCCAAAGAGGAGAGAGAAAATCCTCTAAAGGAACTCTTACTGCCTGGTCAGGAGAAGTCTTGAAGTATCTTTCTTTAATGGAGAATATTAATTCTTAATAGAGTAGGGTAAGCCACCTGTGAAACCTCTAATTATTTGAGGTCAAGGTTATCTGCAAAGTAAAAATTCTCAGGGTCACCTATGTAGAAGTCTTTTTCTCATTTTCAGGGGGCCAGGTTTTCCTAGCCAGGGCCCTGATGTGCACAATGGAGCTTACTTTATTGAGCACCTAAAAGCCTTTGGACCTGTGACTCTTGAGATTTTGAGACTGCTTCTCAGTTGTGACTGCTCTTTTGCCTCAGAGTTAAGGGTTCCAGTGTGAGCTACTGAGAGCAAATTGGCTCTCACACTTAACCTTTAACTCTTAGTTAACCTTCTTAGTGTCTCATTCATTCTCTGTAGGACTTCAATATAACAGCAATTATAAATCCACCTTTCTACTTATTTATTATTGGAGGTCTTGTCCTCCTATGTTTCAAATTCTCAAGTAATCACACCTACAATGATGCAAGGATGCTTTTTTCCAGGATGAACTCTTCAGGAATCCAGGCTCCAGGTATTCCAGACCTCTTTGACAGAGTGTAAATTTATAAATTCTCCTTGGAGGAAATTTAATTAAAGGTGTATTAATTAAAGGCGTATATACGTATAGCCTTCCTTGGTAGGACCAACTCTGCTGCCACTGTCACCACAGAGGAGCATGGGATGTGGGAGGTCTGTCTCAGGTGCAAGAGATCTTGACTGAGTTCAGGATGCATGAGCCCTGGCTTCAAAGTCACTTCCCCTCGAGGAAATGGTGAGGGGAATACGTTCATTCAGGGGTTTCATTTGGGAATCAGATAATGAGCTTTGGGAGCCCTTGAGGGTTAAGGCGGACAGAGTGTTAGGAGGGACCCAAGTCAGAGAGGAGCTCCACACCTTGCAGAGGAGGAGCTTATATTCGCCATGCCACGGGTCTGTGAGGCAGAACGAGACTGGTTTCATCAGCACCTTCATTGTGACCCTCCCTTTGGAGGCAGTCTGATGGGCGTAGGGCAGACTTCGAAGGTCTAGGAAGGAACACTGAGCAGAACACAGGCAGGTGTCACAAAGGGGCGTGGGCCCGGAGGTGGGGAGTACTGCGAAGGTCAGGCCTGTTGGCTCACCCAGTCTGATAAAAAGTCATTAGGAACAGAGTCTCAAGAAGCAATTAAGTCTGGAGCACAATAAAGAAGAATAGGTAGGGGAAAAAAAAAAAAAAAAAACAGGTTCCTGTTCTGGAAATGGCTTAGGAAATGCTGGCTTTGTTTTCTGTGACCTCAGTTTATACACAGTGGAGCGGGGCCTGCACAAGGTCATTCAGTGGTGTGAAGTCGCTGCACGTCTGGGATGGGGGAAAGAAAAGGGCTCACGAGAGATAAACTGGAAATTCAGGTACCGGACCGCTGCCTTCTAGTTAGGAAATTTTGGATGAGTCCCTTGACCCATCTAAATTTCAGTTTCCTTAACTACAACATGAAGAAGATAATAAGTATCTTGTTTTCATTATGGTGTGGTCCTGTGCTTTAAACAAAATAATATATGTGAAGGATGCTTGTGAAATAAAATTTCAATTTTAGGTATGACTAAAAGTAATTAAGAAATAATGTACTGCCAGGTATAGTGGCTCACGCCTGTAATCCCAGCAGCTTGGGAGGCTGAGGCAGATCACAAGTTCAAAGCAAGGCCTTAAGCAACGTAGTGAGACCCTGTCTCAAAATAAAAATGACTGGGATGAGGCTCAGTGGTTAATCACCCCTGGGTTCAATCAAACAAAAAAGGGCGGAATAACATATCTGGGCTGCAAAGGTTTGTGGGCACATTCTAATAAGCTGTGATGAATCAAAATGCCTAAAATCTACACAACACACAGCCTGTCCATGATCCGTCTGAAATGTTACCTAATTATGGAGTGTTTCTGTCTCCCAAGTGAGTGAGAATCTTTCGAGAGAAGCTTCTCATTCTTTCCTTCTTTTGTTTCCTTGCCCAGAGCGAGCCTGAGCGGGGAGGTGCCCAAGGCACTGATCAGAGCCGCTGGTCGGGCACTAGAGCAGGCTTGGTCGCCGCAGATGCTTCTCTGCAGGCTGGGCATGGTTATTTCAGTTTTAACCTGAAAAAAACTGATGCTCAGAAAGTTGAAATAATTTACTCAAGGCACTCAGTTATGAAGTAGTGAAAGAGGATATAAACCTTGATATTTCTGACAGAAAAACTCTTTATCCACAAAGAACTAAATGTCACTGGATTTCATTCCCGAGCTGCACTTTCCTTGGGTTATAACCTGAATTTGGTCTCGTACCTTTCTCCTTGCAGTCCCCGGGTCTGTGGGCTGTCCTCTAGCCCCACGCTCTGGAAGTACAGAGGGTCTTCTAGGTGACCCACCCGATTAGAAGAACCATCGTGCTGTGTGTTAACCTCAGAGGAGGGAGACCTCCGCTCCGCGTCTTCACAGCGTGATGCTGTGCCTCATAACCCTGAACGTGAAACATCAAGAACATTCAGAGTCCTAATTACAACTCTCCAGGCATCGGGGATCCAAGAATAAGTGACTGGGCTTCAGTAAAACCAGAGAACACTAGGCCTGACGGGAAATCAGAGATTCTCCGCCACAGAGGCTCTGATATCAGATGAGAGAGCCGAGCCTGGGATGGGAGACAACACACCCAGGGTGACAGGCACTGGGCGGCGCCCGGAATAGATCCCATTTACTGTATCTGTGGTTTGTCCTCCAAAGGCGCGTGTGCCGAACACTTGGTCCTGGTGTGTCGAGGTTGACGGGTGGTGAAGCCTTTGGTAGTGTGGCTGGTGGGGTGTGAGCGGGTCTTCAGGAGGGGTTCATGCTTCCTCACAGGCATCCTTTCAGGTCTCACAACATGTTCCACAGAGCAGGTTATAGCACTTCCTTTCCACTTCTCTGCCTTTTGTGACCCAGTTGGGGGCTCTCCCCAGGGTGCTGGCACAATGCTGTTCCGACGCTCCATCCACCAGAACTGTGGGCAGGTTAACCTGTACATACAAAGCACCCTGCCTTTTGTATCTTATTATGACAGCACAAGATGGATGTTTTAGTCAGCTTTCCACTACTGTGACTAAAGATCTAACAGGCACAATTATAGAGGAGGAAAGGTTTATTTGGGGGCTTATGGTTTCAGAGGTCTTAGTCCATAGAAGGTCAGCTCCATTACTCGGGGCTCCAGGTGAGGCTGAACATCATGGCGGGAGAGAGTGGTGGAGGGAAGCAGCTCACATCACGGTGATCAGGAAGCAGAGAGAGACTCCACTCTTCAGATACGAATATATACCCTTAGCCAAGCCCCAAGTCCCACCTCCAGCCACACCCTGCCACTTCAATGAACCCCATCAGGGATTGATTGGGTTAAGACTCTTACAACCCAATCATTTCTCCTCTGAACCTTCCTGCATTGTCTCACATGTGAGTTTTTCAGGGACAACTCACATCCAAACCATAACAATGGACAAATAGGCCACTCTCCCATGAAAACATCTTTCTATCTGTATCTTGGCAGCCTCAGAAAAATTATTAAGCTAACTCAGAAGAGGAAATCAAAGCAATAAAGTTTCTGTCATGTTTGAAGTTCTGGTCCCCTCATTCATAGCATTGTACTGTACATAAAAAAACTGGTTCAATAAATTGTTAATTAATGATTTGACTAAACCAATTGATTGGAATTTGCTTTATGCACTTACAGAAAAAAAATTCAGAGATGGGGAATTTTTTGCTTACGATATAGCTAGGTAGTTCCTACCAACATTACCCTTTCATGGGTAACTATCACAAATGATGGAACCGAAGCTAACCATGACCTCCAGTTATAGGAGGAGGAATTAGAGCAGAGAGTCACCAGTGAGGGACTGGATGGCATGGAGTAACGGGTGACAGTCAGGGCCAGGCTGGGAGGCTACAAGCAAACAACAAAGCAAAACAAACAAACACGCTGGAAAAAAACACATGAAACCTCCTGTCAAGGAGAGAAGACAGAGCCTGGGGCAGTGTGGCAAATGGAAAGCGGGGAGGACTCCGGAAGAAGGGAGAGGGAGCAGGAAACCCAAGGTTCTGGGGGGAACTCGGCCCAAATCTTGCGGTGACTTGTGAGCTACAAAGTGTGGGACGGAGTCTAGCTATGGAGGTAAAGCAGAAGAAAGTCGAAGCTGGGTTTTCTCCAAGGGAGCCTGAGTTTGGGAAGTGAGTCCAATCAAACAAAGCACCTTAAAAGATAAAGCAAACAGAAAAGCAATAAAATAAAATCACATTTCACAAGAATATAACAGAATCTGGGGCCTCCAAATATAGCATTAACATGTCTAAGACATTATACAAAAAAAACCTTCTCAACAGATGAAGGCCCAGGAATGTCATCCATTATCAAGAGAAAAATAACAGACACCGACCAATCTTAAAATAACTCATGCTGGAATTACTAGAGAAAGATTTTAAAGAAGTCATTGCAATTATGCTCAAAGAAGTAAATAAGATAAGCTTGCAAGATTTAAAAAGATAGGACATGCAGCAGAGAAATACAAAGTTTAATTTTTTAGAACTCAATCCCATTTAATAAAACGAATCTGTTCCAATCCTAAGGCTCTCAGGTATTGTAGGTCTTCATAAAGGGAGGTGGGAGGACACACATGGCGGAGACTCAGTGGAAGTGTCAAGGAACTATGGCAGAAGGTGTGCACTCACTCTGGCAGAAGGCTGCCAGACTCGAGGAGGCTGCTGAGAATTGTCAGGGGCGGGCTCTGAGGGCCCCAGAGCTGCACCGTGGCCTGATCTCTAAGATGGCGCCTGGCAGCTTGCCAGACTTAGCTGCACTCATATACAAGTTTTAAGAAGTAACTCTGGTTGACTGTTGTACATGAGGCAATCCTGGTATCTGCCTGGAGACTGTTCCTTGATAGGCTGACTTTCCTGGTAGTCTACTCTCTGATAGGCTGATGTTCTCAATATAAGTCTGAGACTTGTGGAATAAAGCCCTTTTGGTTCCTGTGATGAAGAAGAGCGTACGCGTTGTGATTGTCCCCACGGGCGGTGGGCGATCATAGAGAATCTAGCATCTTCCCTTTGTCTAGAGCTCTATTTCCCAAGGCCCATTTCCTCAGATGTCCACAGGTGTTACCGAAAAAGAGTATGTGGAATTAATAAAAGAAAGCTTTTAAAAATAAAATCTTTTACACTGCAGTGCTTCTTGGAGCTTTAAAAAAATGCAAATGTGTTATATGAGTTTCCTTGAGGAGGGATGTACACCAGGTTCCAACCATATGCAGCTGCAGACTCCTTTGTATTCCAGGGGGTGTAGAGAAACTAGTGTTCTATGGAAAATATTTTGGGAAATGGTGGATAAAACCCAATATTCTGGTTGTAGAATATTCAAAACCCTTCACCTTCCCATCTTAGCTCTTCAAAATCATTGCCTTCCATGATTCCTCATAAAGCTACTATTAACACACAAGACAGTACTCCGGCAATTCTGATGTATTCCCTGTTTCCCGGCACTAATCGTGTTTACCTGATGGCTCATGCAGCCTCCCTCTTCATTTCTGTTCTGCACATGTGTTTTTAAGTCATGTCTCAGTGATGAGATTCCCCCCTGAGAAGTATGAGTTGGACAAAATCTGTGCTTCTTTACTGTGATTTCTGCCCTAAGGGAGGATCCTTATCATCACAGTGAGGAAGATGTGGATGGAATTAAAAGATGTGGCTTGACTTCTGACCGAAAAATGAACATTGACTGTTGGGGTTCTTACAAGACTCCAGCTTTCCTGAATGGGCAACAATTATGTGACCAGGGGCATATCTTGGGGTGTGGTCAAGCAATGGCTTATGAGTTTATTACCATGACATCTTTGAAGATGGAAGCTAGATTTGGGAGAGCTGGGTGGAAGTCCTACCTTTGCTCCTGAAAGGCTGTGAAGAAGTTGGCAAGTCCTTTCCCTTCTCTGGAGCACTTTTGATTATATACTTGAGTGGACAGGTGGGACTGGCAGGTGAGGCCCACACGGTGAAGTGCGAGGGGGCTAAAGTAAGGAGGGAAGTCGACATTCCTGACTTCAACCAGAGCGTGTCCGTGTAGGATCCCCAAATTCCACTAACATATGATTTGGAACAGAAAGTGGGTGGTTTCTATCTCTAGCCTTCAGAGAGATTGTTATTCAATCTACACCCTTGACAAGGATCACCAGGAAAGTGCTGGTGTTTATCACTGCTCTACAATTTGTAATCAAGGTTGGCAATTATGTAAGACAATGCTTCAAATTTTAATCTGTACTCAATTCACCCAGACTTTTTTGTTCAATTCTGTTTTGAGAAGTATGGGATGGGACCCTGGAGTCTTTATGTCAAAGGATGTCCTGGTAAAGCTGAGGCTGTTGGTTCACAAGTGGCATTTTAGCAGTGAGTTTCAGAGGGACATAGGTGTCTAGTAAAGCCATAAGGAGGTGGGGGATCCTCAATGACCAACAAGTGTGAAGGCTGCTGAATGCTGCAGTCACATTTATAGATTTACAAAGCACTTCTGACTGTCAAAGTCTCTCAGAATCCTATATAAAATCTACTGGAATTTTAACTCAGTATTTCCCCAAATTAATTTTAGTATGATTCTTTTGGAAATAAATACCTGTTACATATTTTTTAAAAGATGTTATGAAACACAATTTGGAGAAAATTTTATTATGAAAATTTTATCATGTTTTTGCATGATTGTCCTTTTCTTGTATCTATGTTAAAAATAAATCACATTCTCAATTTTACCTGAAAATAAAAAAAATAACAGTTGTCCCTTTGTTTTTGCAGTTTCCACATCCATGGACTCAACCACTGTGGATCAAAAATATTCAAGGGAAAAAAATGAACTGAACGTGAATAGAATTTTTCTTGTTCTCATATCTTAAACAATATGGTGTAGCAGTAATTTTCATAGCATTTACATTGTATTAGGTATCTAGGTAGTCAAGAGAAGATTTAAAGTATATGGGTTGTAGGTAGGTCATGAACAAATACTATACCATTTTATGAAACTTGAACATCCACAAATTTTGGTATCCATGGTGTGTCCTGGAAGCACTCTCCAGTGGATGCTGAGGAATTACAGTGTAAGGCTCCTGTTAGGATTTAGATGTTAGATGTCCACCAAAGCTCATTTGTGAAACAATGTAAGGAGGCCTAGAGGTGAAATTATTTGATTTGAGAGTCTTTACCCAATCAATCAATTAATCCCCTGATAGGGATTAACAGTGGTATCTGAAGGCAGATACAGTGTGGCTGGAAAAGGTGGGTCCCTAGGTGAATGCCTTTAGGGTATATATTTTGCTGTGGAGAGGAGAGCTCTCGCTTTGCTTCCTGGGTGCCATTTTACAAGTTGCTTTCTTCTGTCATGCTCTGCCATGATATTCTACCTTACCTGGTGCCCCAAGGAATGGAGTCAGCTGTCTATTGATTGAGACCTCTGAAACTGTGAGCCCTCAAATAACTTTTTCTCCTTTAATTGTTCTTGTCCTCCTCTAATTGTCTCTAATTTTGGTCACAGAAGAAAAATAAACTAACAGTACTCTGGAATTTTGTTTGAAATTTCAAAGGCTAAATTTTAAAAAACCAGTTAGAGAAAAATAAATGTGTCAGGGATTGCCTTAACCTGATGTTATATGGTTTAGATATGAGGTGTACCCCCAAATTTCATGTGTAAGACAAATCAAGAATGTTCAAAGGTGAATTTGTTAGATTGTGAGAACTGTAACCTCAATGGATTAATCCACTGATATGGATTAACTGGGTGGCAACTGTTTGTAAATAGGGTGTGGTAGGAAGAAGTCAGTCACTGGGGTTGTGCCTTTGTTGTTTATATTTTTTCCCTGGTGAGTAGAGTTCTCTTTCTTTTTCCTGGTTGCTATGTCCTGAACTTCCTCCATCATGCCCTTCCACCATGAAGTTCTGCCTCACCTTGGGCCCAGAGCTATTGAGTCAGTTGATCATTGACTGGACCTCTAAAACTGTGAGCAAAAATAAACTATATCCCTTCTAAGTTCTTCTTGAATTGTCTTTTGATCACAGCAGGGCAAAACTAACTAAAACAGAAATTAGGAGCAAGAAGGTGTGTTGTTGCTATGACTAACCTGACTATGCGGTTCAGAAGTATTTGCAACTAGTTCGTAGGAGGAATTGGAAAAGTCTGGAGATGTAGCCTGAAGAAGACTTAGAATGTTGTAAGCAGAGCTAAATGAGTGATTCTGGTGGGAGCTCAGAAGACCAGAATGCTAATAGGGTTGTGGAGAGTAAAGACTGAGTTCATGAATTTTCAGAGGAGAAGGGGGACTCTATTGAAGATTGGACAAGAGGCCACTCAGGTTATATTCTATCAAAGAAATTGTCTACACTTTCCCCATCTGCTGAGATTTTCTATGAGGCTAAATATAAAAGTGATAGACTAATTAATTTAGTGGAGGACTTTTCAAGTCAGCACAGCTTTCAGTAGGTGGCATGAATATTGCTGGTGACTTTGAAGCAAATTTTTCTCAGATAATCAGGAGCAGAAAGCAATGAAGAAAGATTTAAAAACTTGCAGTTTGGCCACAAATGTGCAAGAAAAAATGTGACTAAGGAAGATGTGATTGGTAAAGAGATTACAACCACTAAAGAGATACTAAGTATTTTACCCAGATACACCAACAGGAAAGATGGCCTGAGGGCATTGCAGAAATAGGTAAGATCACATGCATCTCAGTCTCAAGATTAAAAGTAAAAATTCCTTTGAGAAGAGACCCTAAGGCCCGCTTCTTGCAATGGCAGTGGGAAGGGTTAGAAAATAGTTTCACTATGCTCAACTGCCCAGACACTCAGAAGCTGCTGTACCCACGGTGCCAGGAGGCTTGGCTACTTCTCAGAATGGTGGCAGAAGTTGGCATCAACCACATGGTGATGATTCTGCAGAAATACAAGATTCTGGAATTAAGAAGTCATGGAGTCTTCCACTAAGATTTTAAAAGAAGGCCTGAGAGACCAGGAAAAGTGTGGCATGGTGGCAATTCCTGAAGGCAGTCCCTAATAGGACAATACATGAAGATATGAGAAGGATGTCAAAGCTGTGGTGAAAAATTCTCCAAGATTAAGAGATGAGAGTAATGTAGAATGTTTGCCAAGGAAAGGTGCAGGAATGGAGCAGAGATAAGCCAAGAGAGAGGCCATATGGGCTTCAGCCAGCAAGGCCATAGGGGCAGAACTACACAAGTCCTTTGGAGAGAACATCATGATGCTATGTGCCACAGATCCTGGATGTGGAGCTATAAAACTTGTGTTCCCAGAAGTTGTTCGGTTTGCTTTTGCCCTATGCCTTCTTTTCATGCCCATTTTTCTCCCTTGTGGGATACAAATATTTATTCTATGCTATTAAATATTGGGTATATGTAACTTGCATTTGGTCTTTGTTCTCACAGCTATAAATTTGCCTTAAGTCTCAGATAAGACTTTGAATTTAGACTTTTGGCAATACTGTTATTGTTAAGACTATGGGGACTCTTGAAAATGGATTAAATTTATTTTACATTGTGAGATGAGCATGAGCTTTTGTTGGCCAGGAGCAAAATGTTATGGTTTGGGCATGAGATGTCCCCCAAATCTTGTGAGGCAATATAAAAATGTTCAAAGGTGAATTGGGTTAGATTATGAGAGCTGTAACCTCAGTGGATTAATCAACTGATCTGGATCAACTCAGTGATAATTATAGGGAGGTAAGTTGTGGTGGGAGGAAGTTGGTCACTGGGGTTTCATCTTTCGGATTTACATTTTGTCCCTGGTGAATTCAGCTCTCTTTCTGCTTCCTGATTTCTATATCCTGAGCTGCCTTCTTCCACCATACCCTTCCACCATGATGTTCTGCCTCACCTTTGAGACTAGAGGTATAGAGTTGGTTGACCATAGACTGAACCTCTAAAACCACGAGACAAAATAAATTTTTCCTTCTCTAGGTTGTTCTTGTGTCTTTGGTCATAGCAATGCAAAGCTTACTAAAATACCGGCAAAGGCTGCAATGATATCAATGGCACTGGTCTAAAGTTGATTTGAAGATGGTAAGAATGCCTTAGCATAGAAACATTCATTCTGCTGAAACTTAAGTGCACAACTATTAATTAATTGTTCTCCCTGGTTATCCTTTTCCTTGTCTCCTGTTCTCAAGAAAGAGTGCTGAACATGGGCTCACTTACTAGGATGCTGGGGAGAAGTGTGGGATTCCTTGCTTCCCACAGGGCTATGGCAATCCATTAATAAAACAGATGGTGCCATTGACTACCATGTTCATGACCAGCCCTTTTCAAAGCAAATCCATACATCCATTGACCTTCCCAAGAATCCAGTTAGGCATGGGTTATCTCTCTAGTTGACTAGATGAAAGAGTTGCAGCAGAGAGGATAAGTCATTTGTTTGAAGACATTATCTATTGAAAGAGCCAAAGGCAATTAAAGAGGCCTAGGATTCAGTGAACTTCTCCTTTGTGTAAGACACTTCATATATTAGATTATTTAACCCCAATTTCAGATGGGAAAACAGATTTGTCCACATCTCTTCCTATTAGTAAGTGGCACAACTGGGATGCAAAGCTGCCTGTTTGATTCCAGTGCCTCCATTGCTGGGGCCTCCAACACTTCTGCATGTGTTAGAGTTATTAGTAGCTATTGGACCTTGACAATGTGGGCAGAAGCTTCCTAGAGGATAATGAGGTAGAGATCAGACACTCATCACCGAGGAGTTTTCTCTACTGTAGAAGTTTGCCGAAGGCCAACCCAGCATTTCATTACATGGTTTCCTTTTTTTCTCTCCCTTTTAAATATATTGTACAATATCTTGTACGAGATGGTGTTATTTCCATCTCATGATTCCTTAATGTCTTTTAATGAAGCGCTTTTTTCATAGGGTACATTTTCACATCATTCATCTAACAGAAATTCTAAAGATTTTTAAGAGGCACATGATGCAAAATCTATATCTTAAGATTCATCAAGCTTACATCCCTACCACAACTTTGATTTCTGGAGTCTTAGAAATGTACTTTCTAAGCAAAAACACTAGTCAGCACAGAAAGGGAAAAAAATCCTTATAATGTTTTATATAGACTCCTGAGTGGATAGGCTTCTTTACAGTTCATGTACACAGATCCAGAGGAATTTAAAGTGATCAGACCAAAGACATGCACTGACCAAATTCACCCCAAATTCATTTTGTTGCAACAACATCCAACAGATCAGAACAAATGTTCTGTTTCTCAGCTCAAAATGTCTTTCTAGGAAGGGAGACTTTCAACCATCTGCCTAGGAGCCATTTACACCACATCCTCACAAAGTCATCTTGGTATTTTTCATAGAATTTCACACTCCATATGTTTAGTATGTCTTATAGATCATTTAAAATGCTACTTAATTTTCATGTGTGTGTGTGTGTGTGTGTGTGTGTGTGCATGTGTTAACAGCTAAAGTGGAAGTCTGTGTGCTGCCAATCAGTCTAGCTCAGAGTCCTTTCTATTGGTGGAATCTTGGACTGTCTGACCTGGAGGAAATTCAGGTCAGGCATGGGGCTAGGTGTTTTCATATGCATCATGTCTTTTATAGGTAAATTAAAGAAATGGTACCAATAGCCACCCAGCTGTTTATCTTATGCACCAGGCAGCCTGCTACGTTGTTTGCATGATGCCTGGTTTAAAACCATCATAATCCCATGAGACATAAAATTTCCCATACCTAGTTGCCATTGAGAATCAATTTAGATTCTTTATGAAAATGAGTCCCAATCAAGACCTGTTGTGTCAGAATGTCTGTGATAGAAACAAGAAATCTCTGTTTTTCAGTAGCTCTCCAGGGAATTTGAGGCAGTGTGAGGTTAACTGACATCTGGGAAAAATGAGATGATGCTGTTATTTCAGTTTTATTCCTTAGGAAACTGAAGCTCTGGGAGAATTCACATCAAAGATGCCTACGGGTTGTCCTTGACTTTCCACTCCAGGAGTGCACTTCACAGCAACTCCTAAGGCCACCTTTGTTCCTCAAAGCGTGACTGGAGACCCGGCCGCATTAGTCCCACCTGGCAGCTGGTTAGAAGTGCAAACTCCCAGCACCTTCTCCAGATGGGCTGAGTCAGAATCCACAGTTTAACCAGGTTCCCAACGAGACAGCTTGAGAACTGCTGGAACCAAAAATGGCATCTCTCAGACTCCACAACCTGCAAGCTTCCTTTATTTTTTGCCAGTGGGAGGCACAGAAGAGGATGTAAAGGGAGAAGGAAGGAAGAGCCCCCCATGCAGCACCTTCCCATAGAGGTGGTAGTGGGGGCAGGGAATTTGAGGAAATAATGTGGCTGCAGTCACTTGGTCACACTGTGATGAACCTCAGAATGGATGGGCGTTTCTGGATTGTGCTCACTGTACTGGTGTAATTCAGTAAGGAGAGCATGGCTGGGGCACAGGTGTGTGCATGGGCTCCAACTCAGAGGCTTTGGGGCAACAAACCCTTCTCTCCTCTCCTCTCCTCTCCTCTCCTCTCCTCTCCTCTCCTCTCCTCTCCTCTCCTCTCCCCTCCCCTCCCCTCCCCTCCCCTCCTCTCCTCTCCCCTCCCCTCCCCTCCCCTCCCCTCCTCTCCTCTCCTCTCCCTTTCTTCAGCCCTTCCGATGCTATTATAAACAATTCCTGACATCGCAATCCTCTCTGCTTGAGAAAATAATGATATTCTTTCCCTGACTTGTTATTAACTATGAAAACTATCATATGGTGACCATGTTCTAATCAAAGGATCAGCAAAAGGAGTGTCAGCCCCAGAGCCTGTGACTTCAAGGTCCATATTCTTCCCTGACATCAAATATGCCAAAAGCACTGTACACTGATCTATTCACTTATGAAGGACAAACGAGGTGGCTTTTTACTTTTCATTCTTTTTCTTATGTAAAAATATATGCTAAGAGTTCATTCTGTGCCAAGCACTGCCAGAAGTACTGGGGATCCAGAGTTGAATAAAACAGACCCACTATCATGAAAGGAAGACTTACAGGTCATTAGGTAAAAGACAAAGTGCTAAGTCCATCATCTGATTAGCTGCTGTGGAAGGGTCAATTTTAACATAATTCTTGCTCTAAGAATGAAGACAAAGCCAAGCAGGATGGTTCTGTGGGCTGGTGCACCTGTGCGCAAGAAGTCCTTGTGAGAACAGAGGTAGAGAAGTGGACAGGCACCGCCTACCCTCCCCCCTGTGTCCACTCCACTCATTCACTTACTCATCCCTCCATCCACTCACCCACCAATAGCATGGACTTCATTCTAGCAATTCTTCTCTATGCCTCAGGAATAAAGGTCTTGAACAAGATGCGAGGGCCTCTGGTCTCATGGCGTTCTATTTTTAGGGGAGACATTCAATAAGAAAGTAAACAAGTATCATTCCATTTTGCAAAATGTGCTCTACAGGAAACAGTCAGGGGAAGGGAGGGACAGCACAGGGCAGGGTGTCTGCATCCTCTTTCACCACAGAGGATACTGTGTAGAAGCCACCTCTCTTGTCCTCAGGCAGACAGCGGAGGAGGGCACCAGGACTCTGAGGGGAGTGCTGGGGTGTGAAGCTCAGGCGGCCGCTCTGTGTGAGCAGGAGGCTTGTGGGAGCTCTGAGAGCTGGCACCCACTTCCAGTCAGCATTCTGAGGCAGCACTCAGGATGCAGGCTCTTCAGGGAAGGGCCTGGCTTTCCCTTTTCTCCCCCTTGCTCACAGCCCGTGGAATCACTGTGGCACAGTGTGATGGTCGCAGGCAGTGGAGGCTCCAATCTGGGTCTAAAAACTGTTCCCACGATTCCTTTGTGTCTCAGCTTAACCACACATGAAGTGGGGTGATAATGCCCAACCCACAACATTATCGTGAGAATTGAATTCTATATTTGTTGTCTATTTCTAGCGCATTATCTGGTGGGTCAACAGTAAATATTCAATGAATGATATAAGTGGGATATCCAACCACATTAATGTCAGAAATTGCTTGCAAAATAGTGGTTTTCTCTCACAGGATGGTGGAGTGGAGCATGAAACAGCCTCCAATCCCTTCATCTTCTATTTATTTGATGAGAAATGATGGAAGAAATGGATGGATCTTCCTCATGGAATTCTAGGCTTCAAGATTTAATAATTACCTCACTAAGGTAACCTTTAAGGGCTCTCTTTTAGTCAAGCTTCATTCAGACATCCAAGAATAAAGATAACGGTTGTTGAAGTTGGTTAGTTCCTGACTGTGCACTTCAGTGTTTAAAATAGGACACTGCAAAAACAATAAGAAAAAGAAAAGATAATCAGAGATACCCAGAGCTGGAAAACCTTTAAATGTCTGAAAATCAAAATGGCTAGTGCATTGCCTCCATACAGGATGTGATGGTTAATTCTCCATGCAACTTGGTGAGACTTTAGGACCCGCTGTTCAGTGTTCTAGGTGTTGCTATCGAGGTATTTTATAGATGTGGTTGGTGACTAAGCCAGTTGTCTTTCAGTAAAGGAGATTGTCTTGGATAATGTGGCTTATCCTACTAGGGAGTGGAAGATTGAAAGAGCAAACCCTGAAGTTTCCTGGAAAAGAAGAAATTCTGTCTCACTGCTTTAACATAAGTGTCTGCCTCAGTTTCTGGTCTTCTGACTTGCTGTACAGATTTAGGACAGGCCAGTCTCCAGAATTATGTGAATCAATTCACTCTGTCTCTGTCTATCTGCTTGTCTCTGTCATTCATGTGTGTATATATATATATATATATATATATATATATATATGTGTGTATATATATATATGTGTATATATATATGGCTCTTCCTTCCATTGTTGGGCAGCTCTCAGGATTAGAAACCAATATGGAGTTGATGCTTCTGCAAGCAGAGTTAGAAACTGGACGCACCCAACAACACCCAGCAAGTTCTCCTTGCTCTGAATCCTCCCATTGGCTTCTACTCTTATTTGCATATTTTTATTGGTACATTATAGTTATATGTAATGATAGGATTTGCTATTATACATTTGTGCATACACATAATATAATGAAGATTGAACAGTATCATTCTTCAGTACTTTCCCTTTCCCTTCCCCTCTCCCTACCTCTGGTCCCTTTCCTCAACTCTGATGATTTCCCTTTTATAGTCAAGATATCCCCCTATCTTTCTTCTCTTTTTCATTTTCCTCTGGCTTCTACATATGAGGGAACACATGCACGCCTTGACTTTTCTGAGTTTGGTTTACTTTGTTCTCAAGTTCCATGCATTTTCCTGCAAATGACATAATTTGTGGCCAAATAAAAAGTCATTGTGTATATATCTTCATCCTTTTATCTATTAACTGACATCTAGTTGGTTCCATAGTTTGGTTATTGTGAGTTGTGCAGCTATAAACATGGGTATGCATGCATCGCTATAGTATAATGACTTTAATTCTTTAATATACATGCTGAAAGGTGGTATAGCTGTGTCATATGGTGGTTCCATTCTTAGTTTTTTGAGGAACCTCCATACTGATTTCTATAGTGGTTATGCTAATTTATAATTCCAATAACAGTATAAAATTGTTCCTTTTTCTCCACCTCCTCTCCAACATTTATTATTTGTATTCTGGATAGCTGTCATTTTAACTGGAGTGAAATAAAATTTCAGTGCAATTCTGACTTGCATTTCTTTAATTAATAATTATGTTGAACATATTTTCATTTATTTGTTGCCATTTCTATTTCTTCTTTTGAGAAGTTCCTGTTAATTTGCCAATTTATTAATTGGGTTATTTGGACTTTTCTGGTGTTAAGAATTTTGCATTCTTTGTTCTGGATATTAATCTTCTGTCAGAGTAGAAAAAATTTTCTCCCATGCTGTAGTCTATTTGTTCACATTCTTTTTCTTGGGGTGGGGTACCCCAACTGAGGGTACTCAACTACTGAGTCACATCCCCAGTCCTCTTTTGTATTTTATTTAGAGACAGGGTCTCACCAATTTGCTTAGTGCCTTGCTGTTACTAAGGCTGGCTTTGAACTTGCAATCCTTCTGCCTCAGCCTCCCAAGCTCCTGGGATTGCAGACATGTACCAATACACTCAGCTCTCTTCCCATTCTTGTTTTCTTTGTTGATCAGAGGAGTGTTGAAATAATTTAGTATTATTGTACTAAAGGCCATCTGAATCTTTGAGTAGTGTCTGTTTTATGAATTAGGTACACCAACAACTGGGGCATAAATATTGGGGCATAGATATTGTTAGAACTTCTTTCTGGATTGTACACTTTACTGGTATGAAGTAACTTTCTTTGTCTCTTCTGATCAATTTTGGCTTGAAGTCTTGTTCATTGGGCATAATAGTAGCTATTCCTACTTGTTTTCAGGATCCATATGTGTGGTATATTAATTTCCATTCTTTCATTTTCATTCTATAGATCTCTTTGCCAGCAATGTGAATCTTTTAAAAACAACATATAGCCAGGTCTTGTTTTTAAATTCATCTACCAGCCTACATTGTTTATTTGGAGAATCAAGAGCATTTGTATTCAATGGTATTACAGAGAAATGATTATTCATTCCTGGCATTTTGAATTATTTCTAATGCTTAATTTGATTGTGTTTCTCATTTGTTTACCTACTCTTCAAATGAGATCTGTCCATGTGTGAGCTCTGGAGTTTGATTTTTATTTCTTCTGAGTGAAGTATTTCTCTAAGTATCTTCTGTAGTGCTAGGTTAGAGTTATGAATCTTTTACTTCTTGCATATCTTGTCAAGTTATTGTTTGTTTGTTTTTATACTAGGGATTGAACTAGAGGTACTTAACCAGTGATCCACATCCCTAGCCCTTTTTAATTCTTTTTTTTTTTTTTTTTTTTTGAGACAGGGTCTTACATAGTTGTTTGGGGCCTCACTAAGTTGCTGAGGCTGGCTTTGAACCTGAAATTTTCCTGGTTCAGTCTTTTGAGCCACTGGGATTAAAGGCTTATGCCCCAGCAACTGGTCAAAGTTTTTATTTCTTATTCAATTTTGATGAATAGTTTTACTGGATATAGTAATGTTGACACTTGTTTTCTTTCATGGTTTGGAATACATTATTCCAAGTCCTCTTGGATTTTAGAGTTTGTGCTGAGAAATTGGAAGTAGTTCTGACTGCCTTGTCTCTAAATGTTACCTGATGTTTTTCCCTTAGGATATTTAAAATTCTTTCCTTTTTTTATATATGTTAAGAAATTTAATTATAGTTTGTCAAGGAGAGATTCTTTTTTGATTTTGTCTGTATGGGGTTCTGAATGCATTCTGTATCTGGATATCCATCTCATTCTCAAAGTTTGGAAATTTTTCCACTATTATTTTTCTGAAGATGTTATCCATGCCATTAACCTGCACCTCTCAGTCCTTGTCAACTCTTATGATTCTTAAATTTGGTCTTTTAATGTTGTCCCAGAGTTCTTGTGAATTCTGAACATGGTTACTTATTTTTAAACTTAATACTGTCTGAAAGTTCAATGTCAGTCACTTTGTCTTAAAGCTCTGAGTCTCTGCTTTAGCATGGTCTACTTTATCAGACTTTCAACTGAACATTTTATTTGACTTATGGCATCTTTCATTTCCAGGATTGATTTTGGTTCTTTTTCAATATCTGTATTCCCTTGTTGAATTTCTCATTCATATCCTGTACTTATTTTTTTAATTCATTCAGTTTTTTCATTAATAACTTCTATAATCATTCTTTCAAATACTTTATCTGATATTTCATCCACCTTGATAACTTTCGAGGCAGATGACTTATGAACTTTAGGAGGTATGTATTACCTTTTTCATATTTCTTATATTTCTGTGTTGAGAGTTTTTGTATCTGTTGGGATAAATTTTTCTTCTACTTTTATGTGTGGGCCTTTTAAGGACACGGCCTTCTTTTGCCAATGTGTTCCTAGAGTGATTTAGATTGAGACTCCTTTTAAGGGTTGTATCCACCGACTTTGTGTTAATTATGCTTTTCTTGTATGTGTGGTGTTCATGAGTGGGATCTGAGAGGTTCCCTATCTGTTCTTACTTTGACCTCATCATTAGTTTAGGGATTTTGTCTCTTTTATTCTTGGAATTAAAGTGTTGCTAAAGTTCAAGTGTTGTTAATGTGTGTGTGGAGCAAGATGCACTATCTTTTGGTGAGTTTAGTTGAACACCAGAGTCTCTACACTGTGAATTTGGAGTGTCCAAGTGGATTCCCAGCATCTTACAGGAAAGGGGAAAATAAACAACAGTAGCAACTGAAGCAAACTATATATAACATTAAAATAAATAGCCAATGCCTACTATGACATCTGCAACAGTAACTACCATGAAATAGGAATGGAGGTGTCAATATAATTGCCATAAGCCAAAACAATGAATGGTTTAGGATCATAAAGCAGAAGTGAGAGAAATTGAAGTGGTCCATGATGAAGAGTGACAGGAGAGAGGTTACCTTTGGATTCAGTGACCAGTGAAGGAGGGAGGAGGGATTTGAGCTCAGGGTGGAATGGTGGTCTCAAGGTTGTATGACTTTGAGATGTTGCTCTAATGTAACGATCAGTCATTGGAGAGTATCTTTTAATTTAGTTTTCAAGTCAGATAAGAGAATTTGGAGGAAAGTGTAAGAGGAAAAATGGTCATTGGCAAGTTCTGTGAAACACCCAGTATACTATCTGCATATCTCAATGAAGCCTGCCCTTCTCTCATGGTGCCTACAGAAAAATACATTCTGTCTCCTACAGATCCCAGGCCTTCTGATGACCACCTCTTCCTGGTTGCCTTAGATATTTCCCTTAGGACCTGTAATGACTAATTTGAATTGTCAACTTGATTAGATTACGAGATGCCAATGATTAAGAGGCCTCTAGGTGTGTCCGTGAGGGCATGTCTAGGAATGATTGGGATGTGGGATAGGACCCTCCTTAAGCATGGGCAGCACTTCCCAATAGGATGGAGTAAAAGTTGAAAGAACAAGGAAGCAGATGCAGACGCAAGCTCTGCTCTTCTTGAACAGGTTCTTGATCACTGTTTCAATTGACTGAGGATATCAGACCTTGCTTCTTCACTCTGCCAAAGTGGACTCTGCCAGTGATCCTCCACAGAGTTTCCAGAAGTCATGATCTTGGACTAGGGTTGCAGTGTTGATCTTTCTTGTTCTGGGGCTTCTGCATCTTGGACTGTGCAACTTCTGGTTCTTCCAACTCTCCAGCTACAGATGGCCATTGTGGACTATCCAGCTTCTGGTTGTGTAAGCCAATCTAATAAATCCCCTTTTATAGTCACACTTCCTGTTGATTCTGTTCCTCTCAAGAACCCTCACTACTTCAGGGCCATATCTATGAAAGACTCTAATTTGCTAATGTTCTTCTGAAACCATCCTCAGAACTAACCAGTCTTTGAGTTTGATCATAGACCCAAAGAGCCAAATCATCCATCCCTTGAACTGGATGATGGACTTGGAGATACTCAGCTTCAGATGACATTGGGATTTCAGAATGCACTTCACCTCTCCATACAGATTTCTAAAAATTTCCTCTAGACTCAAAGAAGATTCTGGAGGAAACATGGGGTTTATCCAAGGAATCATTTCCAGAAATTTGCACATGAAGTAGAACATAGAGTGCACATTAATTAAATAGATAACTGGTATGCACTTATAAGTGAATAACTTTTAATTAGTGCAGAAGGGAAAAAAAACACAGTTTTATTTAAAAAGGCAAGCAATTTAATTCAGTCAAAAGAAAACAAAAATGATTCATAATTCCACACAGTTACATATTCATCCCAAATATTAGCAACTTATTCATGTTTTTAGGAACCTTGAATTGTTTTACTTAATGTATTATTAACATTATATATTGCAACAGACAATTTTCCAGCATAATTTGAATGGTTATAAAATAATCCTTGACATTGTAGTTTAGTGAATAGGATTTATTTAAGCAAATGAAAATTTGACCCCTCCCTAATCTCAGGGGAAACAGGACTACCTTTCTTCCCCATTGTAGGCAGATTTATCTGTACTTGGGTACACACCCACCATAGGAACGAAGTAATCTAGGCTTTGTGGATGGCACCAGAAGATCTCAGAAATGGCTATCTCCCAGATTAACAAGTGAATTCCAACTCCAACAGGGAACCCTTTGAATCACCTCTTTAAAAGCCCCCTTTCCTGCTGATGGGGCAGAATCACAGTCTCTGGGACACGAGTTCCCCGTGTTTCTCCTTTGCTAGCAAAGTAATAAATCTTCTTTTTCCTTTTTCTCAAAAAAACAAAAACAAAAACAAAAATCAAACAAAAAAAAATTGGGGGACTTTAGATTGCTCCCAGGTTTTTTGCTTTTGGTTTGTTTTGTTTTTTGCCATTTTAAATATCTCTGTATATATATATATTCTATTACACACCTGATTAATTGCTGAGTATAAAGTCCTAGAAATGGAAGTAGAAGTTAAAGGTGATGCTTATTTTAAAGACCTTTGTCAATATTTGTGGTCACGTGATCCTCCAAAATCAATGTTCTTTCCCTAGTATCCTTCCAAAGAGTAGGTAAAAAAAGAGGAAAATAGGATCTGCATCATAGAGAACCAACTGAATCAATCCACATTGAGTGTGCTCCATGCTTAGACAGTGATTGTATTTATTAATCATCTCAGAGCCTGGACATACAAAGTGACCACTGACCGCAGGTTGCTCATATGTTTCTCATACCACATCTTTTTTTCTTGAGAGCTGACAATGATGTGCCTTTTAAACTCCCTGCCCCTCATGAGCAATCATGGTTTTCATTTGCTTTCCAAAACCTAGCTCCTGACATCAGGAAGGGGGAGGTGGTGTGTACAAAGGGTGTGGTGGCTGCCAGGCTGTAACCTTGGTGAGCCACTGTCCTCTTGGAGTCCTATGCTCCCCCACAGCGTGAGATGGGTACTTCATTGGGCTGTTTTGAGGAACCAGTGAGAAAATGCACACAGAAATCCAGGACTCCTCAGGAGCATGACAGGGGTCAAAAGTGTGTCTTCTTTGTGTCTTGGGGTTAGTTATTGTCTCCTCATTGCCAATGACCTTCTTAACTTCACTTTCCTCCTCTATAACATGGGCTGTGTTACAGATGCAGTTCAACTTCTCTCCCGTCCACTAAGGGAAGACGCCTGTTGCTACAAAGGTCCTGACCACTTGGAAAATGTGCTGCACCTTCCTTCCAGTGGACAGCAGCGGGAGGGAGGGGACCACTTCCACTTTGGCAAGATGAGAACATGGAGTTCCAGTCTTCCCACTGTGGTGACTACTTGGAAAATTAAAGAAAGAAATATGAGATCCTTCTGGGCTGGTTACTCATGGTCAGAAGACTAACTTTTCTGAGTCACACATTCATTCAAAACTGACATCTGTTGAGCACCTATGAATGGACCCAGCTCTGCACTAGGTAGGAAGGAACTAGGACTGAATTAGTTCTTTTCTAAGGAATTGGAATTAAGTTGAGAAACACACTGGAAAACAAGGTTTGTGAAGACCTTCTTGCTTGGTAGTGTCGATATGGTTCATTTTAATTTTTTGGAGAAATCAAGGACATGTTTGGAGAGTTACCAAATGATAAAATGCTTTCTTCTGTCTTCCAATAAGAACTACTACCTTTGCCCTGTCTCCCCATCTGAAATGTTGCTCATCGGAGGCAGTGATTTCTCACGTCTGGGTCCAGAGGTTGAATGTGCCTCCACATTTCTAAATCACATGATAAAACACTTTCTTCACTGAGCAACTTTACAGTGAAACTCTTCTTCCCTTCTGGACTCTGCATGACTCTCAGAGCACTGAGCATGGTGACTGAGGACCTGGGCTTGGGGTCTGCTTCCTGGGCCCCAGATCTGAGCTCTATCCCTTGTGAGCTGTGTGGGCTTTGGCAAGTTACTTTACTGCCATGGTTTCTAAGACAGCAAGAACACAGGGAGAATAGAACCCTCATTCCAGGATTGTCTGGAAAGTGAGGGAGGCCCAGTATGTTGAGTGGTTACATCACCATGGGTACATGGCAGCCACTTGAGAAACACGGCTATTGTTTTATTGTCACTTGCAAAACTCGCTTAGCTTCCCTGCTCCAGCTAGGTTTCCCCCCTAGTTTAGTTCATCCACTGTGACAGTCAGACCTGTATTTCTCATCCTATTAGTGTGTATGTGTGTGTATGTGTGTGTGGGCACCTCCGAGAGAGAGGAGAGACGGAGACGGAGACACACACAACATGCTTTGATCTCTCTTCCTCTTGTCACAAGGACACCAATCCCATTGTGGGGTCCCTACCATCACCACCTCATCTAAATCTAATGACCAATTGTGGGCTTCACCTGGGGGACATGGCTTCAGTATGTAGATTTGAGGGGCAACCCCAACATTCAGTACATAACAGAGTGTGCAGTTTTGGTGAGGATGTGGTGCACTGGAACCTTTGCACATTGCTGGTGAAAATGTGAAATGGTGCAACCTCTTTGGAAATCAGCTTGGCCACTAAAACGTTAAATTTTTCTATATATCTATATCTATATCTACCTCTTTATATAAATCACAAAAATTTTTCTCTTTGGAGTCTCCCCAGAGAAATAAAGATGCATGTTCACAAAAACACATATATGAATATACAGAGCTGCATAGTCATAAGAAACCCAAACTACAAACAGTCTAAACTCCATGAACACTTAGTTGAATGACTATAAAATGTGCTATGCCACATGCCCAGGAGTACTGTTCACCATAAAAACTGGTAACTGGATGAACTTCAAACATGCTGTTCTAAGTGAAAGAAGCCACACAGAGACACATGTTTCCACTTTTATGAAATGGCCATAAATGGCAAAGTCATACAGACAGAGGATCTGCGCTTGTCTAGCTCTGGGGTGGGGGTATCTAACGATAAAGGAACATAAAGGGAAAGTTTGGAAATCCCAAGAGTGTCTTAAAACTGGGTTGTGTTGATGGTTGTAACTGTAAACTTTTACCAGAAATTATAGAACTACATGTTTATAATTGGTGACATGTATAAATTATATGTCAGTAAAGCAATTAAACAACACATGGATTAATTTCTATCATAAGAAAAGTGACTGGTAATTTATTTTAATATTTTGTTCCAAGTAAATCTTTATAATGAAAAAATGCATCCAGGCTTCATGGCTTGGGATGCTCCCATCAACAGCTCCATCTCTGACTTGGGTCACTTGAGTTCACCTCTATGATTCTCAGTTTTTCATGTGTGGATGGAGAAGGTCGAACTAGGTAATTTCTAAATCCTCTTCCATCTCTGATTTTGTAAAATTCTTCAAGCAGATTTAATTTATTCCTCGATTTTCCTGTTAGACCCAGTCTTCCAGAATGTCCTATAGCTTGCTTTGTTGTGAGGTCAGAGATTGTAAGAGAGCATCTGTGATTCTTGACCAAGGACCAGCAGGTAGTGTCCTGCATCTGATTATCTCCCTCCTAAGAAGTTGGATGCAGCTGTCTGAAAATCAAGTGGTATTTGGCCAACATTTTAAGTGAGGATGCTCATTTTTTAACTTATTTTTACATAAGAGACAATTTAATTGTGCAAATTGAGCTCAACACACATAAACAGAAGCATTAAAATTAAAATAAAAATTATTTTTTCCTACCAGGGCTTGTTGGTTTAATTTACTGAAGACAGTATAACATCAGAAGTCCAGAGACTGTTTTGCCGGAATGGATTTTAAAAGCGTAGACTTACTCTTTTTCCTTTCTCTGATCCTGATGTCTTTTGGCACTGACACTATGCCCTTGTGAAGAGCTGATGGGGTAATTTGATGTATTTACACATTGCTATGAAACTGAAGCTTTGGTGACCAAAGGCAGGATGATGACTAGACTTCTACCTGCAGAAAAAGTGCTCATTTTCTGTCTGCAGCAAGGTTCCCTGACAAGAGGGGTCAGTGGGCTTCTGCCTGATCAATCCGTGGATTCTGCCAGGAGCTTTGCATGCCTGTTACACTGTGCATTTTGTAACTGGGGAAATAATCATAGGATAAGATTGGGGACCTGCTCACTAGGATCTGGGCTAAAACTTCATTGTTCACATCACTCTATGTACCTTCTGCTCTGACTGGTGGGCTGCAGTGACATTTGGGGTCTCCTAGAATTAGTAGCAGTTCAGAGCCTGTGCTCAATACTTCCCAAGAGGTCTGATTATTTCTGTTCCTCCATGGCCAGTCACCCTGGGCTATGGTCTGGATATGACGTGACCCTTGAAAGCTCCTGTGCTAGTTCAGGAATATTCAGAGTTGAGATGAATGGATAGGGAGAGTCATAACCTAATCGGTGCCTCCCAGTTTGAATGGACTGACTGGGTGTTGACTGTAGGCAGGTGGGGTGTGGCTAGAGGATGTGGGTCACTGGGGCTGTCCTGGAAGGTGCGTCTTCGCTGTGGCCCCTTCCCTCCCTCTCTGCTTCCTGGCTGCCATGGACAGGTGTTCTTCTGCTGTGATGTTCCTTTTCACCTTGAGTAACGACTCTGCCAACCACAGACAAACCTCAGGAATCGTGAGCCAAAATAAACTTTCCCTCCTCTAAGTTGTTCTTGTCAGGTATTTGGACACAGTGTTGCTAAAACTGACTACACCATCCCAGTAACAAGCCATAAGAAGAGGTCATTCTCAGTGTGCAGAGGAAAAAATGGCCCTCTTTGGTACATTGAGGGAATTTCCCCAGGGTCCTCCCATAATGCTGGTCCTCCCCACTTCCTGCGTCCTAACAAAACTGGTAAGAGTGGCCCTCTCTGCCTCCTGGAATCTCTGCCTGGAAATTTCCAGTCTTAGATGCCTGGGTGAGGCCTTCCTCAATCCTCAAGTGGGAACTACTTCTACACCAACGGCTGTTTGCTCTCGTGTTTAGTCACCCCCACAAGGATTTTGGGTAAAGTAAGAGTCATAACCATCATCACCCATTTACTTGACAAATACAGGTAGGACACCTATTGTTGCCAGACACTAATGCATTGTGGGAAGATACTGATGAACAGGACAAACTTGGCCCCTGCCTTCAAGGAGCCGGTAGCTTTGTGGAAATGAGAGTTTTCGACCAAGCATGAGAAGTGCTAAGAAGGGTGAAGTTAGCGCTCCTGGTGGGACTTGAAGGCACTGGAGAAGGCATCTAGGAGAGGTGCGGCTAACCTGAGATGTGGGAGAATATCCAGACTAGAAAGGGGAGAGAAGAGGGGCCATGGAAGGAGCTCACTGAGAACCCAGGCCTGGGAGAAGAGGGAGCACCAGATTTCAGTCCAATGGAAGCGGGTGATATAACCAGAATGTAGGTCTGAACAGGTGGAATGGGCAGACTCTCTCCTGGACCAAAGTTTAGTCAGGTCCTCTGAGTCCTCTTCTTGACTCGGCATTGGCCGTGCCCTTTCGGGGCCTGTGTAGTGTGGTTGTAGCAAGAACCTGCTAAGTCAGTGTGACAAGGATCCCCACCATTGATATCTGAACATGCTCGATATCTTATCAAACTCCTTGTCCCCTGCACTCCTAATACATGATCACCTGGACTGTCCTCAGCAAGAATCCCGTTAGGCTGGTTTAGGGAGACTCCCCCCCAATGTCTCTCCTTAGTGATTTCCATCCTCAGGCTGCCTGAACTGAGCTCAATTCTAGGTTGAAGTATTTGTCCCCTATTAAAATGGTGCCTGAATAAAATTTATCTTTATTATTTCCGTGTCTGGCACTGGTTATCTTTGACGAAAGGAAGAGATTGAAGCTTAAGAGATAAATAATAGGCTGACTGAGGAGAGTTTTGAATCCATAGAGAACTATTGTAGTTTTCTTTTTTAAAAAAATTTGTTGGTGCAGCATAATTATACACATTAGTGGGATTCATTGTTACATATTCATTTGTGCACAAACCATAATTGAAAATTGACCAAATTATGTTGTAGAGTTTTAAGAATTCTGGTGTTACAGTTTATTTACATGGTAAAAATAATCGGTCTCACGGAATAATAGGATGAGTGGTAGATGAATACAGAATATTCAGAAACCTAAGGTAAATTAATACAAATAAAATCATTTTATTGTTGAGTAGCCAAAAGATGATCATGCCTCCTTAAGAGTCCTTGTTTTTTAAATTACAATCTAAAAATAAACTTAGGCAAACAAAAACTTAAAAAGAAAAGCTGAACGACAAAGAGTTCTCTAGGCTCAGTGATGACTGAGCAAAACTCCAAGTCTACGTAAAAGGCAGAGTCAAGTTTGGAGCCTGGTGGGTGATGGGCATTAAGCTCCGGGTCCTGGGAGCTGTGAGGCATGAAGAGGGTGCGAGGTGTGCACACAGGAAGGGACATCTGCAAGACCCAGTGAAGTGTGACAAATGTCAGCCGCCCTGCAGAGCCCTGGTGAGTCCCCAGCACAAACCCAGCACACCCACCCTGTGCTCCTAGTGGTCACTGACCCTGCACTGTGCCTCCACCCAGGTAACGTATGCATTCAGGGCAAACCGTCCTTCATGCCCTTCTGGAATGCTCTCCCTCCACCTGCGGCGGGTCAGCTCCCACCTCTCCCGAAGGCCAGCAAGCAGCGGAAGAGCGCCCACCGAGGGGCTCAGATGTGAGCAACAGCTGCCTTTGGTCACAGCTGATGCTTGCTTCTCAGCAGTGTCCTGCCTATTTCAGGGCAGAGCCAGCATCTTAAACTAGATTCTCCAACATCTGTGAAGCCCCTGCTGGGTCAAAGCAAAAAACAGGAATGTGTGCTCTCAAAAATTCCTCCTGCTAGAGTGGGAGCTCAGTTCTGAGGGCTGGGTTTCCCATCCAGCTGGTGTGCAGCTCATGTAGTATGGACTTAGGACTTGATAGCAGGGAACAGAAAGCACCCTCTCCCTGACTTTCAGAGAAACATATGTCCCCACGGCAGCTGGCACCCTCTGCAAGTTAGCAGCCGTTTTAAGGTCTGTAATTTCTTTTTCTATATTTGATCACTTCTCAATCTCTCCTGCTTTGGAGAGGAAAAAAAGGTTTATCAAGGCAAGAATAAAACAATTTGGAGCCATTGATGCTGAGTTTATGTTTAAAGAGCCCTGTTCCAAATAATTTAACAACTCCCTGAATGCAAAAATAAATTAGATTTGAAAAGTTCAATGCTGGGACTGCAGAGAGACTTAATAAGGAGCTAGAAATTTTCCTATTTGAGGAAATGGAATTAGCTTTCTATATTTTCTTTTATACTGCCGTTCTTATGTTGTAGACATATTGCATTATATAGTACAACATTTTTATTGTTTTAAATGTTCTCTAATTTGTATCATTTCTCAGTTTTCCAAGCATTTTCTAACCCCTTAGTTTGTTTTAGCCTCATAATAATTTGTGAGTTTGTAGGCAAGCTTTTGAATTCAAGTTTACAAATAATAATAAAAAAAAAAAACTTCCAAACATTTATGACTATCACTTCAGTACTCAGATTTCATGAACTTCATCCCAGAGATTTTTCTTTGGTGAATAAGTTAGAAATGAATTTGGGGTTATATTAGACCCAAGAAACATGTTCAGAGAAAGGGAAACACATTTTTTAAATACCATACCCTTATTGTTTATAAAAACAATTTCCTTTTAAAAAATTTTTAAAATTGTATTTGTCCTAATTAGTTGTAAATGACAGTAGAATGCATCTATACCATTTTCATAGATCATACATAAATGGAGAGTAATCTCTCATTTTTCTTATTGTACATATTGCAGGATTACATGGGTCATGCAGGCATATATGTACCTGAGGTAATAATTTCCTTTAAGTCTGATGGATTTCCACTCTCAAGATCTTAGAATGCTTGATAATGTTAATTGTTATACTAACACTATTGTGTGGAAAAGCCTGGAATCCTGTATTTATTCTATATTATTATTTATTTGTTCTCCCTGTGCAAAAGTGCCAACAGTAGCTTCTACTTGACCTGGATTCTGTGAGTCTGCCCAGAGTAATTGGCCTGTGTTCAAAGCCTAATGGGGTCTCCACTGCTCTGGTTGAGCCCTAACCAGAGTCTCTTTATTTTATCACCTTCCAGCCAATATCATGGAGGGAAAGGAGATCAGATAGTGACAGAACAGTCACACAGGAAAGGTGAGGACGTGGCACAGGTGTGTGTCTCCTCCTTGTGACACGATGAAGGAGGAAGAGGAAGAGAGTGGACCAAAGGTGCTGTGGGAAGGCAGGCCTCAGTCTGCCACTTCTGAGCTGCAGGTGAGGAGAGAAGCGGGAGACTGCTGGCTTCCAGCGTCAGGAGGAAGTCCACATGTGGCCTTGTGGTCCCCGTCTCCTGGATGGCACAGGAAGTGAGAGACCCAAACCTGGGAGACCCTCAGTCTCTGTTGAATGTTGGCCTTGGCCCCATTCACACCCTGGAGTCCGGTCAATCAAAGGCTCACCCTCACCCTGGAGAGGAAGACCCCTTCCTCTTCCAAGGAAAGGTGAGCGAGTGTCCTCACAGGCCTGGCATCTGGTTCTGAGAGGCCCGGTGGGCAGAGGGGAATCGGGGCGAGGCTCTTCCTTGTTTCCCATGCCTGGCACCCAGTTCATGGTTCTCCTGATTCTGCTCCAGACATGGTCATGTCCCATTCCCTGGAAACTAGCAGCAGCTAGAAATATACTTATTCATCTGCCTCTCAGTCACCAAGAAAGCTGTGGTCAGTATTTTAATATGATCCTTTCTAGTATCAGAAAAAAATGTGGGCTTGGAATCATGGGTCTGGATTCAGATCTGCTTCCTGGGCATAGGCCCTCTGCTACCACCACCAACCTGAAGGGTTTTCCATGCTTCTAGACCTAATGATGTTTGCACTGAACCTTTCTAGCAATTAACACCCTGGGGAGCAAGAAGAGTTGAGGGGAAAATACACATGGTAAAACTTATTTCAGGATGTATACTGTCATCCATTTGAGGAGCAAAGGAAATGCTCCTCTTACCTTCAGTACTGCATCGCTGACCTTGTAAAGAGAGGGAGGTCTCTACCCCATCTCCTGCTAGAGAGAAAAGAGCAGGAAAACCAAGAATACCACTTCAATTTGTATTTTTCTTCCTTCTGCTGCAAAGGTAATAGTCTTTCTATCTGAAGATGATTTTTGTTTTCCTTTGTAAATTCAGTATAGACAGTATTCTTCAATCCTGGATCTAGATGTGAAAGACTAAGCATTTTAGATAGGTCTCCAAACAATTTGCTTTTCTTAGTAATAAGCAGCAGGGTTGTTTTGTTCTCCAATGACTTCAGAATTTACTGCAATTTTCCTACTCAGCTGTGATTGCTACCATGACATGACATTTGGATTTCTTACTGGCTTCTTACCCCTAATTTTCCCAGCCAGGATGGTTCACCCATGGCCTGGGGTTTCCTCCAGAACGAGGACAGCCTGCCCTGTCCTGTCCATTGCTCACGGTGTCTTCCTGTCCTTCCATAATCAGATGGACTCAAGGTTGGTACAGTGGTCCAGGGGGCCAGGTCTGGTCCACTGTTTGTTCTCACAAACAAGCTGAAAACTGACAGCAGCTTTTACACATTAAATGGATTAAAGGAATGAAATCAAGAATCATATTTTGAGACACATGAAAATTATTTGATATTCAAACTTCAGTGCCCATAATTAAACTTTTTGGAAACAACTGGATTTGGACTTCAAGCACAGAACTTAGCAATTGTGACAGGGATCTTAAGGCATGCAAAAGACTGAAATATCTACTATCGGGTCCCTTGTAGAAAAATGTGCCCACCTTTGATGTAGGAAAATGGATCACACTTAGAAACACCAACTCCCAGTCCCACCTGTCACTTACTTGCCCTCTGACCTTGTAAGAGTGACCTTTAATTTTCTTCGGTTGAAGAAAACACATTTTGTCACGAAAAAATGAAATTTGGAAGATCACAGGGAAGGTTTCAGAAACTTTTAAGAAGAAAAATCAGATCACTCGCAAAAGGAGAAATAAGTTGGTGCCTTGCTTTCCACGGCAGCGCTGCGAGGCTATTTGTATGCCGGAGCCAGATTCCTGATTTAAAGGAATCGTATGTTTAGCTTACAAGGGAGGAAAGTATTAAGATATCCTTGAACATACGGGGCCCCTGTCCCTCTCCCAGCCTCCTGTGATCATCTTACAACCTGGTTTTCAAGCCTATTCCTTTGTCATATATATCAAGAAATTTTATTTGGAATTACAAGTAAAATATTTCACACTCTGTCCTCCAGCATGGTAGTTGTCCACTATGAGGGTAGTGAGTTTAGAAAGCCTGTATTCTGCCAGAATGGCTGGCAAATGGCTACTGGAAATACAGAAAAATGAACCTGCCATAACATAAACAAGGTACTCTAGGAGGAAAGCAACGAGGAGAGGCCCAGACCCCAGGCTGCTGCGAGTTGTGTTGCATCAGTAAAAATGCAGCAGGACCTGAGTTGTTAAAGAATCCCTGCCTCCTCATGTTTTAATAGCATGGTGCAAAATGCCCCGTTTCTCCTCCCTCTTCCTAATCAGCAATGTCTTCAAAGTCAAGAGGTGTTGTAGGCATTGCCCTGTGAGCTTAATTCTATTTTTTAGTGCATAAGCAAGGAGGCTCCCTTTGGCTCTGTAGTCAGGGGTCCAGGTGTAGAAAGGCAGTCTGCCCAGGTGCTGCGTTTCACACTCAGCAAGTCTTCATTCCATCTCTACCCGTGTTTCCAAACTGTATTGCAATGTTCACCATAGGGAACTATTTTAACTTTACATCTTTGCTATGCTCGCCCATCATGCATTTTTAGATTGACTGAAATGGACAGTTACATGCTCTTTCTAGTTTTGATTTTCAAACCATGTTTTTCTAACTTGTGAGAAGTGTAATCGATAGATCCGCACAGGTATGATCATGGTAGGTGTAGCCACCAATTTCACACCATGTGTGCAGATAGACCATAAGCAAAATGCGTGCAGTTATATAACTTCATCTTTACAAACAACCCTGTGACGTGATTCTAATTATCATCTCCATTGTATGTATGAGGATATTAGGGTTCAGGGAAATGAATCACTTTATCACACCTGATAGTCAGAAAGTGGTGCAGATGAGTGTGGACTCAGGTCTCTTTGATTTGGAAGCCTTGACTCTGAATGCTATTTTGTGAGCTCATAGCAAGGATATTATTACTCTCGGTATCATCATCTTCATCATCATCCTGTAGCCAGGGAATAGCTCTGGTACCTGGAGGCAGGCTGCTCATATCTGGGCTCTCGATGCTGACTCTTTGGTTGGTTTCATCTATGTTCGCACTTGTGTGAACACATTAAGGTTGACTTGCACCATGGTCACATGGGACATTTCTGTGAAGGTTTTCCAAGGTACCTGAGTGAATAAACCATCAATGTACAGGTGGGGAAACTGAGGCTGAAGAAGGCTTATACATGGCTTCAGTCAAGTTAGTGGTTGTTCTGGATTCTAAAATGAAGTCTTCTGAAACTAAATAATTCGGAAGTTTTGTAGAATATCCTATTGCCTACCTACTGCAAGTACTCAATGCGTGCAGGTCAAATGATGGATGAATCAATGAAGTAGTGTTGTTCCCCTTCTGAGCAGAGAGCATTCCTTGTGTTTTCTTTCTTCTTCTGGTAAATTCTCCAGTGCTTAGGGGAGCTGCTGTAGGAAGGTACTTACTAGATGTGGCTCTGTCAGCTGCATAGACCTGTGCAAGTGAACGAAGGGGAGACTGGAGTGAGTTTCCTGAAGATGGGCTGGTTTTGTTTCTCTTTTTATTGTCAGTGAGTCCTGTGCCTGAATCCCAGCAGGAGCCCAGTGGAGGTCACCGGATGTTTGTGGAGCAGGTGTCACCACACCACCGGCTCACACGCCTGCTGCCGCCGATGCTACCAGCACTCACGGGGATTCCCACTGTCCTAACTCTTACTTCCCATGGTGGCCTCTAACTCTAAGGGTACCGTTATTTTAGAGAAGGAGCACAGATGCTAAGTTACCACCCCATGTTTTCACAAGACAGGAAACCAGGCAGTCTAGATGTAGAGACTAAGAATCTTGGGTCTGAGATATGTTTTGTTGTTTGTTTAAGTAAGACACTGTGCAGAAACTGTCCATTTTCATCAGTAGTATGTCCACGCACTAAACCCTGGAGTTCTAAACCCCAACCCCCCTCTCTCAATGCTAACTCCATCTCAGATTCTGTCTGAGGCCTGTACCTTCTGTTTCTGGTTCTCGAACCCTCTATGAGTGGGGGTCAAATGGGCAGTGGCAGAGAGGCCAGACTCACCTCCCTTCCCACCGACTTCCTGCTGTCACATTACGCTCCTATGTTTCCATCCTTACAGGTGGATGTGTGAAGAACACCAGAGAGAAGAATCGGCCCCGCTCTACCCATTAAGTTAATGAAGGTGGCGCAGCTAATTCCCCTAAGCTCAGCAATGAAAATGAAGTTCCAGTCGTAGCAGAATAATAATCACCACATAACACACCAATTTTCATCCTCAACGAGCTTTATGAGCATTAAAATATGAGCCCTAACTACCCCGCTGGGGCTGAGAAGCACACATTCCCCCAGTGTGAATGGACGCCAAGAGGTGGAATTAGAAAACATATCCTTTCCCTCCCTCTCTCTCTTCTCTTACTAAGCAAACAGAAGGGAAGGAGAGGGGATCTGATTTCAAGCAGAACTGCAAGGCAACCCAAGTGCTGACATTTCAGCTCCATGTCATTAATGCTGACCAAAATGGAATGCAGCTATGGGTGGTGCTCCCAGCTGTCAACCAGAGGCTCTGTCCTTCCTCCAGCCCCTCAGCCAGCCGTCCCCAAATTCCCTCATCTGGGAGCCGCCCTTGATTCTTGCTGACCTCTAGTCTCCCAAGCTCCACCGATTCTGTTTCTTCCTCTCACAGCCCACTCTTGCTCTTCATCAGAGCTGCCCTCCTCTCTTGTACTTAGGGTTGAAAGTCTCCCTAACTGGACTTGCTGATTCCAGTTCCACAGCCCTCCTGTCCATGACCTGCGCTGCTGGTACGGTGATCTGGCACCATTGTTCTCCCGCTCGTCACTCTGCTGACTGTAGGGATAATGTACAGGTGTCAATTTGCACATTAGCAGAATAAAGATATCAGAATGTTTATTGGCTTTATCCCAATGAAACATGGGGTCTCGTTCTCCCATTGAATCTAGGCTGGTCTATGCTGCTGAGGTCAGTAGAGTATGGCAGAAACCAAGCTTCCCCAATCCTGGGTCTAGACTTAAGAAGAGCTGTCAGCTGCAGCCTTGTTCTCTTGGATCCATGGGTCAGCCTGTGAGATATGCAAATGCCCTACTGAAGACCACTTGGGGAAGTCCTGAGATTACACCAAGAAAGAAAGGGGCTCAACTGAGTCCAACCTTGTCATAACCCCTCAATACCAGGCACAACTTGGACTCTCCAGATTTCCAGTCATATTGAGTAACCTGATCCACCCCACATGGAGTGGTCAGGCTCACTGGAAGAAGACAGGGTGTAGAGTGGGCCACTGTGCTTCCAACAGAGAGGGTGAGAGAGCCGCTGGAGCACAGCACAGCAGGGTGCATGGGACTAGGGTGGGTGGAAGGGCTGTTCTTTCGGGGGAAGTTTCCTATAGGAAATGAAAATGTACAAGCCCAGGTCTAAAGTAAGAGCAGTGCTTTCACATGTCTCGCTTCCACGTGTGAGGTTTGCATAACGCACACTGAGAGCTGGAACCTCTTCGTAGTCAAGGGCATTCCAGTCTTGCCTTTGGTGATGTATCTGGGCTCCCACTGGAGCAAATCCTATCCAGAGATCAGACAGCAGGCTCCCCAATTTGATCCAGCCATCAGTTCCAATCATTCTATATGCCACTTAGATACTTGGCTTCAGTTCCAAATAGCCTCACTGGGGAAGCAGGACTTTCTTGTTTGCTGCAAATTTAGGTGCACTTCAACTCTTCAGTGAATGCCTGCAGAGCACACATCAGAAATCCAACTCTCAGTTAGACATAGATGGACTGGAGGGGATATGAAATATGTGATCCTATATTCCAAGAACTTGCTAGAAAATGTTGCGGCAGAAAGGACCCTGAACCTGAAATCAGAAGTGCACTCTAATCCTGGTCTCACCATGAACACTCAGCCCATCAAATAGGGGGATTACAGAGAGGAGGGGGACCAGGGAAGTGCCCTGTTTAACTATCCAGGAGATGGGCTCAGTATCAAGAGCTGTAGGCCAAATGCATGTATTTTGCCCGTTTAGTGATTTTTTTTTTAAAAATTGTGCAAACATTTAAACATCCAAAGATGCTACATAAAAATAAAGATTGAAATGTTATCTTGAAAAATCAGGAGATAGAGCAATATAAGACTCAGATTTTCACATGGCAAAAATAAGGTGCAGCTCCCTGATTTTGTCACAGTCCCCATTTTCTTTTGTCTCTGAACTAGTGGTCCCCTTTATTTAGTGGTTTGACCCATGTGAGCATTTGTTCCAGTTGTCTGTTGGAACATGACAACTATTTCTCCAAATTATGTCTCAATACAATCACCATTTTATTTTACATTAACATTTTGTGAATCAAAATTGCAGGCATTACTCAGTTGGGCAAATCTTATGTTCCACTTTGACCCACGTGTTATGGCAGAACAGTGATCACCTTCCAACTGATTTGCTGCCTCTGTCCTCAATTCCTTGTATGTGAGTCCTTCTACTACCCATCCCAGAGTGACTGCTCTTATGTCTTTGGTGGCATCATGTCACGTCATGATCACTCAGTGTTATTAATTACTATTCACTACTCCCTGCTACCCACAATATCCAAGCCACTCCCTGTGATAGCAGTCGAGTGGCAGTATCTGGGTCCAGATATGGTATATAGACACAGGTCATACCAGTGAGAGTGATTTGCTCACGGGGTCCTGGACTCCCCTGGGATGTTTTCTGAGTCATCATTTTGTTAGACTAATTCCAGTCTACTGAAACAACCATGATGTTTTCTACGCCTGTCCAGTTCTATCTTTCCTTGAGTTTTCGTTGAGTTCTTACACATGAAATCATACATGATCGGGAGCACCTCTGTTTCCATCAAGTAGAATTGACATGGATCATGGCTCGCCACTTCCTAGTATATGGAACAGGACCATTAATGTCTTTAGGCCTCACTTTCCTCATTCTGAACTGGAGTGACATTAAATGCTAGGGCTTTGAGCTTGCCAATCAGCACAACACTCAAGAGTCTTTACTATGACATACTCAACCCCTCATGAGCTGGTTCTTGTCTGTCTTTTCTGGATCATTTTCTTACTCTTGTGCTTGGCAGATGCCTTCAAGATTCCCCATGAGCAAATTAAGGGTAAATGGGTCAGGGGGAAGTTTAGATATCATATAGGGAAGATCCACAGAGTAGAAGAAGGAGATCGAGAGTGACAGAGGAGTGACAGAAAAGGGGAGGAAGGAATGCAGAATGAATTTAACTACATCACTCAATGTGCATATATAAATACAGCACAGTGAATTCCATCCTATGTATATTTATAAAGCACCAATAAAATAAATAAATAAGCGAGTGAAAGGAAATCAAGTAGAGTAGAAGAAGGAGACTTCAAATTCCATGGATGTATGTTCTTGTCAAAATGAACCCAACTATTATGTATAACTACAATGCTCTTTAAAAAACAAACAAACAAACAAACAAAAAAAACAAAAACAGAAACAAAATACACGTTCCCATTTCAGTAGGAAGAACAGTGATTTATAAAGGTGAAAGGTGATTCTACATGAATTCTGTGGAGTCAGAGCTGGATCCTGTGCCTCAGTTTTCTCATCTGTACCTCAGTTTTCTCATCTGTGAATTGAAGATAATGATTATAATATTTTCCACATGGGTTTGTTATAAGAACCAAAGTAGTTACTACATGCTACTCCCATAGCATCCAGTAAATAGTATTAGGTCATTTTATTATTTTAACCCATATAAGACTAGAATTATAAAATTCATCAATATATTACCATGTAGACAAATTTGAGAATTTAAGTGTGAAGTACAAAATAACAGTTTCAAACACATTTTCAAAGTTTTTGACATTATTACTATATGGATTGGATGGAATTTTATCTTAAAAATTTGTCTTTGACTATTAATAATATTGAATCCTAATCATAATTCTTTCCACTCAGTGGATAGTGGTTGAATTTTTGGTTAATGATGGCATGAGTGTCTTCCACATGACTGTCATTGTGCTGGATTTGTTTCAAGTTGATCAAACATTACTTATATGTGATCACATCGAATCCCACTAACAGCACCATCAGGTAGTCTGGGTAGGACTGGGATCACCTTTCCCCATTTGCAGACTAGGAAAGAGTCTTATGTGATTTCCCAAATGTCACAGATTATGGATGTGTGTGTGGGGCCCTAGAGCTAGGAAAAACCAAAAAATCGAATCAAAAGAAAACTCAGAATCTATGTCTTGTCTCATGGTTGATGGTAGATGTTATTTGATATAAAGGAAAGTCAATAACCACAGTTCCAAAGGCTCGCAGCAGGGCTTCATTGACTGTCGTCTTTCATATTCCTTAGATCCCCATGAACTATTTTGATCTGTAGTCATTTGTTAAACCAAGTCCTTCAGGTGCTTTGGTGTGCCAGGCCTCGGGTCTACCTGCAGAGCTGCGTTCCAGACTTCTTCCTGGGGAAAGACCGTGGCGCGGCCTCACCTCAAACTGTGTGCCTTGAAATCTCACCAGGCTCATGCATCACTCAGGCTGTTTACGTCTTGGCGTTGACGATTAAGTCATGGCTTTGTTAGGCTTGTCATGCACACTCTGGGATTTCCTTCCTGGAAAAAGGACTGAGTGGGCATAGCCATACAGCTTGCTTTGGCAAGTGAGATGCTAACGAAAAGTGTCATGTGTCATTGCAGAAAAATGCTTCCAGAACTAAAGAACCTTCCTAACATCTTATGAATAACAACAATGCACGGAACCTCCCTATCTGCTTTTTAAAAACGTTTTTATTTGTTCTAATTAGTTTCCCATGATAGTAGAACACATTTATACATTTTGATAGATCATAGGTAAATGGAGTGTAATCTCTCATTTTTCTGATTATATATATTGTAGGATCACATGGGTCATGCAGTCGAGGTAATAATGTCTGTTTCATTTTATCCTTCCTACCCCCAGACCCCTTCCTGTCCTTTCACTCCCCTCTACCTAATATAAAGTAACTCTATTCTTCCCTATCCCCCCTCCACCTTACTGTGAATTAGCATCCACATATCAGAGAAAACATTCAGTCATTGTTTTTTGGGTTATTTTTTTTCCACTTAGCATGATACTCTCCAGCTCCATCCTTGTGCAAAGCAGCATGAACAAACAAAAGATTTTGGTGGTTTTAATGTGGGGATTTGGGGGCTTTTTGTTATCATAGTGCTATGTATTTTGACTGATACAGAAACTGACACCTAAAAGTTTAGGTGCTTGCATTACAAAAACCAAAAATCAAAATGTTATAGGTTGTCTGCTTGGCAGAAGTTATTATTGGAGGTTGGAAAATGGAGATCTATTGTACACAGTGTTGACTCTGGAAACTTGGGATGCAGATTATAACTGGTTCATTTGCACTTCTGGAGGAAGCGGTTAAATACAGACGTTGTCCTATCCTTGGGAAATCAAAGGGAATAGGAATGACCGAAGGGTGACTGAGGTAAGCCTTTCTTCTTTAACTCCTAAATTATTGCAAGAGCCAAGGGACTTCAGAAGAGGTCCCCTTCAAGAGGGAGGTGATCATGGTGCACACTTACAGATCTCTAGTGAAGATGTGCATAATCCCAGTGGGCAAAAGCCCAAGATTTCAGCAAGTGTTCGTTGAGTACCAGCAATTTTCCTGACTTGAGAACAGAGTTGGCTGCTCTCTAGGACCCGAAGGTTCCTGGAGGGAAGAACAGGGATATTCATTCACAGCTTGACATTGGAGCTAGGTCTGTTCTTCACAGACCACCAGCTGTGTGGCCTTGAGCTATTCCCTTTATCCCTGTGAACTTCAGTTTCCTCGGTCATCAAATGGAAATAACAGTGTGGATCACAGTAGATTGATGTGAAGAAGAGGAGAAATCATTACTATTATAATTATTTTTAAATTATGATTATAGGGAATGATAAATACAATAAGGAAGAAGCAGCCAGGCATGGTGAATGAAATCAAGTAAGAGCTCTCTGTTTGCTGTAGGAGCCAGGGAATCATTTGTCCCAAGGTTTCCAGGTGGGGACGTGTCTGGAAAGATGGCGCTCCAGGGTTGCACTACTAATTCATGGGATTACAAGGAGGTTCTGTGACTGGACAAAGTGAGTGACCACCTGGGCGAGAGGGGGGAGAGAGTCAAACACATCTGCCACGTTGGAAGTCATCTCTTTCTCTTTTTCTTTTCAAGTAATGCTTCTTGAGGTAAGCTAAGAGAGAAAAAATTATATAGAATTACATTTTATTCCTAACACTGTATTTTTCCATTAAATTCAGATCCATTTTTTTTAATCCAAATTTATGCTCTCTTGGGCAGGAGGGAGCAAGCTCTGTGACTTTGGATGGCAGTCAGTTCTTTGTACTCCATGGAAAGATCTTTTCAAATGAAAATTATGAGAAAAATCCCATACTCTAGGCTTAGAAGGCCTCTATATTTGACTCCTTATCTCACCCATGAAAAATGCTTCCAATTATCTGCCTGCCTCTATTATTTGAAATAGTTCCTTATCAACCATTCAACCCAGATAATTGAGCTAAACCTTTAAAATGGGTTTTTAATGGGAGAAACAGGCAGTGGGGAATAAGTGGTCTTAGTAAGTAAAGTTTCTCACAATCGAAGGCAGACTAATGAAAGCTTGACAGCATATGTGAATATGCACATTTGGAAAATCCAGCTCTCCAGAGAGAGAACACTACGGGAGTCATTTTAGCCAGGGTCTCTGTCCTTTCTCCAAGGTGTCAGAACACGGTATTCTAGAGAGGTGTGCAGAGCTACTTGTTTCCAAACTGTCCAATCCATCCCCTCCCCAGATAATGCCTTTGGGACAATATCAATATATTGCAAGTGTTGCTTCAGAGCCAGCCTAGGGTACCAGGCCAAGGCGTGTCCCCTTGGAATCCCTCTAGATCCATTCCTGTGCTGCCAGTCTTCCACGTCAAGTCCCAAGACTTCAGAGCAGACAGGAATAGTGAGGTGAGCACTAGGAAAGGAGTCCTTTCTCTGATTTGGATGCCTGACTTCAGGCAAAGTATGGTAGATTTAGTTTCATCATCTGCTGATCTAAGCACGCTTGACTAAAGGATCTTGGAAATCCCTCGTTACTGCATCGCCCTATGAATTCAAATTGATGCCTTACTGCAAATAAGGATTGTGCTCAGAGTTAATATTAACAGCTTCTTCTCAAGGTCCTGGGTCTGTGCTTTATTTAACTAATCTCTAATTCTCTTTGTAGCACAGATCTTTAGATTCTATTTTTCTATTATATAGATAAGGGATATGAGAATGGATGACGTTCAACACTTGACAAAGTTTGCATAGCTGGGAAGTGAGGCAGCATTTGCTGTAACCCAGTTCTCTCTGACCCCAAAGCCAGGAGGGCTCTCTCTATCATGTCAGTGAAGACAACACTACCTGTCGCTGGGTTTTAGGACTTCCATTTATATCCATAAGGTATGCTTATGATGGCAGTTGATTTTATTCTCATATTATTGATCAATAATAAACTCAAATTTTTGGAGGAAAATAATTGTTCCCCTTGATTTAACCAGAGAACAACTGGGAATTGATGAGAACCATCTTGAAATATGTACATATGGTCATACGTAGGGGACAGCACAGACATTTGTTAAATAGCATATTCCTATAGACTTTAAGAGTTGATCAAAGACAGTGGGTGAAGAGTCAATTCAGCCCAATTTAAAGAATACATTTCTAAGGACTGTCTACTGGCAGGATTATTGTTGAGAAAATTCAGACACAGACTGGGAGAGAGTCTTTGAGGTCCATCCTCACAGTGGGAGATTTCTTTGGTGAAGCACTGCTAGATCTCAGTACCTTCTGGAAAGAGGGATGGTGGGTCCTTACTCCCTGCAAAAGTTCAATGTGAGTGGAGCCAATTGAAATGGGATAAAGATGGGAAGCTGCTCCAGTTCCTGCAATATAAGGCAGGGGCTGGGTGCGAGGGAGACCTGAACTCTGCAGCACCCGACAGCACAATTCGGCTCCCTTTCTGCCTCCTAGCTCTCGAGGAAAGCATTGTTCATTTATTTTATTTACATATCTACTTGCTCATTTTCTGACTGTGTTATCTGACTACAGGGACCATTTCTATCTTATTCCTCATTGTAACCGGTGATAACAGCATGACGAACACATAAAGTAAATGCTCAATAAACGTACTTAAATGCATGGTGGGTTACCTAAACCAAGGCAAAAATCAAAACAGGTGAGACAGCTGTGCCAAAGGAACGGAATGGCACTGAATCGCCAGAGTTGAGGCCATTGCACTGTTACCGTCAGCATTTGCTTGCTCCATCGGTCCATTGGAAAGTCTCTGAAGGTCCTTCCCCCAATTTCCCAGACCTCAGAGCACTAAAGACCTAACTCACTGGGCTGGAACGCACTCTTTCTCACTCACAGGAGGTCTGGGAGTCTGTCTCCTCTTGTCTGGCTGGTTGATTCTATGGTTTTATCAGGCACCCCTGCAGGAACCTCACCTTGCACACTGCCCCGTCTCACCCTCCCAAGAATTGCTTTGTCTGTCTGACAAAAAATCATTCTGGGTCCTGAATCCCACATTAGCTTATTGTGAGACTGATCCCAGATCCTAACTTCTGTACCTTGGTGGCATTGAAGCTAGGGAATTTCATGAATCAATTCCAGTATTCTGATCCCTATCATAATTCTTGGTTAGGGACATTGATTTGTAGGAAAGAGGAAGGAGAGAGGGAGGGAAAGAGGGATGGATGATGGGAAAGAAAAGAGGAATGAATGAAGCAGAAGGCAAGAAAGGAGGGAGGAAGATAAAGAGGAAAAGGAGAGAGGGAGGGAAGAAAGAAAGGAAGACAGAGGCAGGTGGTTATGGTTGGATATGAGGTGTTCTACAGAAGCTCCCGTGTTAATGCAGGAAGCAGAATGATGAGATCATGACAGCCATAACACCATCAGCGGATTAGTCCATTTGATGGGTTGATAATCTGAACGATGACTGTGTGGTAATGCAGGCAGATGGGGTGTGACTGGAGGAAGTTGGTCACTGGGGATTATGTAGTTTTTGCTATCTCCTCAGCTCTCTCTCTGCTTCCTGGCTGCCCTAAGCTGAGTAGCCTTCCTCTGCCATGCCCTCCCACCATGATGCTCTGCCTCACCTCAGGCCCAGAGAAATGGATTGGCTCACCATGAACTGAACCTCTGAAACCATGAGTCCAAATGGACTTTTCCCTCTCTGAGTTGTTCTGGTCAAGGTATTTTGGTCTCAGCAATAAACAGCTGACCAACATATGTTCTTCCCCCAGCCTAACAGTTTCTATGTCTTGGATTTTTCTGGATTTATTGTCTTCTCTCCAAACTGCTGAACTACAGGAAGGAATGTCCTCCTATCCCACTATGTCCTTCTGGAGTTTGGACACCGGATCCTGCCTGACTGAGGGATGTCTTCTTCATCTTAACATGTGTGTCCTTTCCTGTCCCTAGATAATGTCCTCAGGTGAAGTCCCTGCTTGCCCTTTCCTAGCTGTGTACACTCAAGCAGGAAACTTCAACTCGCTCAGCTTTCTTTTCTGCATCTTCACGTTAAGGGTTGAAATTTATCTCCCGAGGGCCATGGAGCAGATTAAAGAAATAACGGCCAGGTGGTCCTTGTTACATGGTAAGCACTCAAATTCTCCATTGTTTCCCTTCCCCTGAGGATGCCCTTCTTTTATCCTCGAGGCAAGTTGACATGGACGGTGTCTCCTCTGGAGGAAGGCAAAGAAGCTTATGGCATGGAGGACAGAGACAGGAAGTGGTTCCGTTAACCCAGGCGGCTGCTGGTGGCAGAGACATTTTCTACTTGGTGTCACTGCTAGTTTTCTTTGCTGAGCAAAGATTTGAGCCCCAGATACCATTTGATTTGCATGCTTGGGGGAATAATAAAAGAACCCTATTATGAGAGGCAATGGCCTGTGATCTCATTGAGGAGCTGCAGATTGCTGCAGGGAGAAGGTTACCATCCAGTGTAGGAAATCACCCCTGGCAAAGAAGAAAATATAGCAATTTCCAAGAAAAAGCTCAAATGTAGCTTCTAGGGCAGAGATCCTGTGTGTTATCTTGGAGCAACAGACAGGGAGCAACAACTTGTTTTGTGATTAGCTGAGGTCACAAGAAAAGTGACAGAGTCTCCCCAAGTTTGGCAAATTTTGAGAAAAGCTCCTCAAGGATACATTGCTCTCTGACCAGGATGAAACAAGGTGAAACAAGCTTTCTCTAATCCTGAGGATGAACTTTGTTCAAACCACAAAATAACAAGTGTCCCCATCTTGGCTAGCATGAGTGACTGCACTATTTTTCCAGTTGCTTCTCTCTCTTGCTCTAGTCTGCCTCCCCTTCAGATGAAATTTACTGAGATAATCATACAGTCCCCCTTACTACCTGACAGCACCCAATCCAGGACACACCTCACATCTCTAAAATCTCCTCAAGACCAAAGCTCAAGTCTCATAATAGTTTCTTTCCAATACTTCCTACTGAGATGCCTGGGTTTCCCCAAGAAACCCAATTTGTTTACATACAGGTGTGCTCCTGGTAGTCTTGGACTGGAGGACGTTGACCTACTGCTCAGCCCCATTCCTGCTCCCCTGGAATAATCCTGGTATTCATCTGCTTGATTTTCCTCTGCCTCAAAACCAGTTCAAGTTGAGCTTTAGGAATTTGCCATCAAGGGAGTCCTAATGTGACTCAATATAATCTCAATATGAAGCACATGCATGTGTGTTCTTACCAGAGTTAGCCAAACCGGTCCACCTCTCCACACCTTGCTTATGGAGACTTTGCGCATTCCACCTATTGAATTTTGCTGTGCACCAGGCTTTGTCTTCAGTACTGAGGACTGAGCCATGAGTGACATGCACCAGCATCCCACACCATGAGCATTGCATTCAATGCTGTGTGGTTTGTTCCATCTGGGGTAGTGCTCCTCAATTTGCTGAAATGTTTCTCATCCTTAGAGGCGACTCCTATGTGCCCCAGACTTAGGGAGTGTTTACAAATGATGTGGTAAAAAGTCTATGATATGATATAAGTGGCAAGAGAGGTGGCAAATGGCTTCAGTTAGAGTGTCATGCAGTGCAAATGGTTGGATCTGGGTATAATTTGAAGACAGAGTTAGACCAGTTTGCTCGAAAATTGGATGTGGGTTTTGAGAAAAGGAGAGGGTCAGGTTGGTTCCAAGAATCATGGCCTCTTCTTGGCCAAAGTGGAATTCTCTTCCCTAAATTGGAAGAGAAAAGAAGGGTGTTTGGGGCAGTAGAAAGGGCAGAAAACTCAAGAAAAGCATTTGGGTGGGAATGGGGTGGTTTGAGCTGCCTGAGGGACATGCAAGTTTGATTCCAGATAATCCGTGCCAAGTGTCACTTTGTCCTGTCTTAAGGAGCCTAAGTCCCCTGCCATCTGATGCCCTTTCATCAAGCACAAATATCTTTTGGGTCCTTCCTCTCCACTTAACCCCTAGCCATTCTTCCAAGATCCTCTGCAGCCTCCCTTGTCCACAGCTTCCACTCATTTGATATTTACTGTCTGCCCAGAACCGGGCAGTGAGGGTCACTAGGAGAGCACAGATCCCCGCATCTGTAAGGGACTCGGCTCCTCCCCCAGGGCAGCCCCGCATTTTGGGGGGTTGGAGCATTTTGGAGCATTTTGCCCAACGTGGTCCAGCTGCCAGTTGCACACATCAGGAAGCAGATGAGAGGGAGGAACCAGAACTGCAACAAAGGTGGCTGTGTCATTGCAACTTCCATTCTGCCTCTGAGACCTGGGCATGTGATCTTTGCTCACTGCAGGTGAGACAGGGAAACCTAGGTTAGTCCTGTGTAGGGTGGGGCGGATTCTGGTGAGTCTTGGGCTCTCTGGTGCGGACCTACCACCACCAAGTTCAGGGTACCTTTCTGTCCACTTCTCTTCCATGTGTAGATCTGTCCTATGCAAAGTCTAAAGTGGAGGAGCAAAGTCCATGTGGGAGCTGTCCTGAAATCATGCCCAATAAATACATCTTTCCAATTGGGCCTTTTGGATTTACAAGCTTTAATTCTTCTGCTTCTCTGGAATCCCTTGCGGGTAATTGTGGTTGACAGGTTTACGCCTCATGACGGGCGTTTTGTCACTCAGCTCCCAGCTCTTGCAAACGACTTTACAGTCTGTCAAGCCTAAACCTCTTTAAGCTGTGGCAATTGATGTCAGATAGCATTGGCTGTTGTGATTCAAGGCTGAAGCTCACTCTGGCATGAAATAAACTGCATCTTCACCAAGGAAGGAAATGGAAACTAAAGAAGGAGGAAGTTTCTTCCGGGAGAGGAATGGAGGCTGGCAGACAAAGACCCACGTGGTGCTGGTGCCTCGCCCGCTGTGGGAACAGAGCAGTTGAAGGTTGTCCTGAACCCGTGGTGCAGGCCTGGGTTCAACCGCAGACACCTCAGTTAATAAGTCAGCAAACGTATGCGGGCACCCACCCTTCCCTGGTGCTGAGGGAAAGAGCCAAGTCCACTTTGGGTGTGAGATTTGGGGTCAACCTCTTAATTCCTGAGAGCCCCATGGCCATCTCCCATGGCAGCGGAGTCGCCTGCCTCAGGGGGGTTCCTGGGAGGACATGATACATCAATCATTCATTCAGTTAAATATTTACTGAGCAGCAGTCATAGACCCTTGACTCTTCTAGAACTGTAGATAAAGTCATGGAAAAATGGGGCCTGCTCCTGTGAGCTCAGATGCTGGCGAAGAGGGGAGGCTGGTGAGGGTGACCCTTAAGAAAATGCACAAGAGGGCAGATGGGGAAAGTGTCATAGAGAAAGGGAAAGCCAGGTAAGGAGGAGAGATGGGCTTCCGTGCCTGTAGGCAAGCAGCTGGTCTCTGCTCTCGCAGGGACCCACATTCCTTCTCGCACTTTCCATGGACCTTCGAAGCCTCTCTCGGTCCTTGCATGTGGGTCCTTGCACCTGGGACCCTGAATCTCAGAGCCAGCAGTAGCACGGCCAGTCAAGTCACTGCTTCAAATCCCGGGCTTCCTCCTCTTCTGCATCTATCTTGTCTCTTGTCAGAGAAAGTCCTGTAGGTTAGATTTGGGTCCCCTGGATCACCCTGGATGATCTCCCTACCTTAAGTTCTGTACCCTTAAGTTCGTCTGCAAAGCCTCTTTTGCTGTGCGGGTGACACATCACAGAGTTTCAGGAAGGGGTATTAATGTCTTGGTGGGAAGCCGCCATTCTGCCTCCCACAGCTGAGAGGCGGTGAGTGGGGGGTCTGCAGATGCCTGGCATCCTATCCAGATCCACTGGACTGGGCATGAGTGTTTCTCGAGGGCACCTGCAAGAAGCTGCTGCCCTCTTACCGCATAGCCCTTCCGACGTTCCCACCTCCCTTTCCATTACCTCGTTGGCCGATGGTCCTCATTGCCATTCCACTGCCCCAGAAGGCTGTCCAACGCCTACCACCCGCCAGCACACGCTGCGCATCATTCCCCCAGCAAACATTTACTGAACGCTTAGCACGTGCCAAGCCGTCCAGGTTCTGGGGTTTGGTAGGGAGCAGGTCAGACAGTTTCGCTACAGTTGTGGAACTTCAGGTGGTGCCCCTCTCTGCTGTTGGGACCCAGTTCAAAGGCTCCCTTCTGAATGCTGCCTTGTCCAAACTGCTCCACAAAAAACTCAGCAGCCCTTTGTGTAAATAACGCAGAAGAAGTTCACTCTGGAACCCTTAACAAAGCAGAGGACAGTATCCCACCGTCCTTGGCTATGAAGAAAAGCCTCGATTGCCTCTGTCTCCTACCAGCAGGACCTGCCACTTACTCCTGGCCTCTGAAAGTCAAGCGACTGGGCTGGTCCCTGTTTTCTCAGTATTTCCTGGACTCATCATCCATCAAAGCAGGGGATCCAGCTCAGAGTCCGACAGGGACACTGGGCTCCCTTGCTTGGTTCTGTGCCTCTAGTTCTGTGACGTTCAGCAGATACACCCAGCTCAGATCCAGCACAGAGCCGACTCTCACAGGGACACGGAAGGGCCCCCACTTTACCTCCACACCCCATGATGACCGTCACTCTCTTTCACAACTGCCCTTCATCCACCTGAGTGGACAGCAGGCCACACTGCCTGCCCACTGGTCCATTAATGTCACTCAAGTCCCTCCAGGCTGCCCCCTGATGTGTCCAGGCTCTTTGCTGGCCTGGACAGCCCTCCCGGCACAGCAGACTAATGAGATGGGGAGAATCCAAAGGGCACATTTCCATGCAGATGGAAGCCTCTTCATATCCCCCATCTCCTTTTTGAAGGGCATTTGTGTGTGTGTCTGTGTGTGTGTGTCTGTGTGTGTGTGTGGTAGGCAAGACCTCTGATGAGACCAAATCTTGAAGATTTGAATTAGAATGATAACATTTATTTCAGAATCATCCTGTTTGTGACAAAGACAACAAAAACTGAAGACTGGGAGGTGACAGGAACATGCAGAGCACTCCTGACAGCACTCCTGAGAGTGCAGTCCTGTTAGGTGGGGACAGTGCAGGGACCCCATGTCCCTGGAGTCAAGCAGAGGCCCAGGGAGGGGGCAGGTGAGTGGCAGGCCTGCTCCCCACCTGCCTTCCTGGGCTGGCTCTGTCCCAGGACCTCCCCACTGTCCCTGCACCAGGGGTGATCGCTTTGAAGATTCCTCCTCTGCTCTCAGGAATGTGGTGGCCCATGTAAAGACAGTGGTGGGGGAACAGCCTCAGCCATCTGGGGAGTACCGTGTCCTCTGTATACAGTTGGCTTTGCCACTCGGGAAACTCCCCTGCATTCACAGCCTGCCCCTAGCGAAGGAAGGATCTGACTCAAAGTCAAGTCCCAGTTGCCACACCAGAAGCAGAATCTGTTTCTGGGTTTTAAAATAGAAATTTTCCTTCTACAAAATAACCCTGGAACTCCCTCATTCTATGTGTAGATGTGTTTATACCTATGTGCATTTATCTCATATGTTAATAAACATGCATGTAACATGTGCAGTGTGCACGTGTGCACCATGCCTGTATATCTACAACACGCACAGACATGCGCAGATGGGCTTGTCACACATGGGCTCTAGAGTCACGCCACCAATGATACTCAGCGTCACGCAGGGCCACTGGCGGCTAAATCATGGCGTTTTATTTCCCCGTGTTCTTTAACCTACAGTTTCTAACCCAGTCCTTGTTCTCAATGCCTTTGTCCTTGTGAGTGACCCTGAACAATTCACTTGAGGTTCTGAAGATTTCGTTTCCTCTCATGCTTATATGTGTATGGTTTCCACACGTTGCAAAATGCGTCTCCAGGCTAGATCTTGTTTGCTATACAGAACAACCTGTAAAGGTGGGTAACTCTGTCATTCTTGTTTTGAAGCTGAAAAAACTGAGGATCAGAGAGGTTGAGCAACCTATCCTCATCCCCCAGCTGGTAATGGTAGAAGCTGCACAGAGTCAGGAGTTCTGACTCCTGTCCCTTTGCCACATGGTGCAGAGAGCCAGGGCAGTAGGAGGGAGAAAGGCAGAGGGTAGATTTACAGGGCAGCAAGCCAAGAGGGCATAGGGTCTCTTTCTGTGCTGACACAGTTCACTGAGAATAGAATAATGGGAGTTTTACATGCTGAGTATGGACAGTCCATTTGTTTTTCATAGCATCACTGTCTGCTGGGCATTAGGAAGCCAGTCTAGAGACCCAGCAGGGGAAGCTGAAGGCCGTCTGCCCAAGGCTGCACAGCCGGTAGTGACAGTGAGATCTGAACCCAGGACTGCCTGAAGTCGGGCCGAGGTTCCTCGAGTATCCACATCGTAGACAGACGCGCGTAGGGAGCAACACTGGTCGCTGTGTTTTAGGAGGTTGGTTTGCAGCAGGAGTTGACCACCTGCTCCAGCCGCCTGGCAGGTAGCCCTGCTGCAGAAGGTGAGTCAAAACCATCCTCTTCCCAGGCGCTTACTTTAATCTCTAGCAGAGTCTCCACTTCCAATTTCAAAAATTTCCCATCTCATTACCTCTTAGGGAGCTTTGTGCTGAAATCTCTCAAGGCAAGCTTCATCTTTTGTTGCCGCTCCTCTGCTTTTCTGGGATTAGTTCTTTGCGTCACGTGGTCGTGGTTGTTTCTTCCCTCCATAGCTTGCACCATGCAAAAGCAAACTCCCTTCACTTTCACCCAGAGCTGGGCCTTTACAATGCAAGATAGGCATTTTACCTGCAGCTGACGGTGCAGAGCCTAAGGGGGCATTGGTTTTAGGCATGGGCTGGTCTTGCAGGACTTCATAGGAGTGAAGCTAGGGATGCAGACTCAGAAGAAGCTCCGTCAACACTGAATGGGTGCAGAGTTGTGTATATACAATTGCTTCAGGAAGCTTCCCAGAGCAAAACGTTTGGAAGGAATTGTTCTTTTGTGTGCCAAGACAGAATTTACTTACAGGGAATTAAGAGCAAATGAAGTCTCAGTCAATACAGAAGTTAAAGTATCTGCAAGTCTACCTAACTACTGTAGTGTAGGCATTCATAGGCTGCTCAGCTAAGATCATCAACTATCCGGATGATCACCTACTGAGCCACAGGAGGGGAACTGACCTCACAAAATTCCCCAGCACACACAGGAAATTATTTTACACTTTATTTCCCCCTCCCTAGGATTCATTAAGCTCCTATTATGTTATGGGCATTTCATACATAGAATCTCATGGAATTTTCCCAGTGTGGTGCAGATTATCCACTCTCATTCCTGGATGAGCACATGGAGGCTTAGTGAGGTGGGAGGACTTGGCCATGGCAGCAGCACAGGGTTCAAGCCTGGGTCTCTCTAGGAGAGGTCTTCGCAAGCCCTCCCCCTGCTGTGTGGAAGCTCTCAGCTGTGAAGGTCATTCTGGCAGCTCTTAAGACTCTTTGTGCCCAGGTTCCCTGCTCTGGGGGGTCCCAGCTGGTGTGTAGCGGGTGATGTCCAAGACAGGCTGTCGAGGGAGCGGCCACTGGCCCCGGGGTGACTTTTCCCAGTGTTGAAGACCTTGTGAGCCGCTGCTGCCCAGAGTGGTATGGCCATTCTCTCTGCTTCACCTTCTCCTTCAAGTAACCTCAGCTTTTCCAGGGCTTGTGGTTCCCTCCCAGATGGTTCAACTCTGCAGCTAGTCCCTGCATATCAGCCACGTTACCAGAAGAGGAGTCAATATTTTTAGGTCTAGTCAATCACTTTGTAATTAAGATGACAGTTCTTCACCTGCCTGAGTCTCAGTTCTCCTAGTTAAAAGATTCAGTGAAGGAGCGATCTGACTTACCTCCAGATTTCTATTTAATCTGGGGTGAGAAGAGAGGTCACGCCAGTCTGTGTGAACACTGACTGTTGGTGCGGAGGACCCTGCTGGTGTCTATTAATCCTAAAACTGTCATCTTTGAAACTCATCAGTTTTCTTCTTTCACAGAACCATAAAGTCAAGGTAGGTAGAATATTTTTTTCTCTATAATGTAGACTGTAGATAATTGTATAGATTCCAACTACTTTCCACAACTCAAAAGACATCTTGCCCTCACTTTATTTTTTGCATTCCCTTCTCTCTCTCTGATTTCTCTTTCTCTCTCCCCCATGTTTTAGAGAGGATTTGGGAAGAGAAATGTACTCCTATGACAGGCACTGTGTGAGAGAGAGGGAGATTATTCTTTCTGGCTCTGACGGAGGTGGGAGAGAGCATTCCCACAAAGGAGAGCCCAGGAAGGATCTCAAAAGGAGATGGCGTCCCACTGATTTGGTGAGAGCAGGAAGATGTTTTTAGGCATCAAATGGGCCTGGGGAAACAATTTTTAAGGGAGATGAAACAGAATCGATCAAAGACACAAAACTGTACGTGAGAGCCCTGGGAGAATTCTAACATACACCTCCGCCTGTGATCTAAGGTGGGGAGGTGAACTGAGGTCCTCCTGAGCACTCCCTCTCTCTCCAGCTCCCCCGGTCCTGTGCACACGGCCTGGAGTAAATAACTTCCTTTGGGAAAAATGCTCTGATGTGTGTGTTTGTCTACTCATCGGAGAGGGTGCAGAGGAGCCTTCCTCAGCGAAGTCAGTGACCCTCTGTAAGTAATGCAGCCCCAGCAACGTGCTGGCAGCAGGGACGGGATGCGTTTTCTCTAGGAGAAACTAAGCTGTGTTCCTTTTCAAGAGAAATTAAAACTGTGATGGAAATTTTCTCTTCTGGGTAGCTCAGGGCAAACGGCTCCAGCATTTCTTTCTTCTGTCCCAAGAATGAGCCATGCCTGACCCTACAGAGCTAAAACTTGTGAAAAAGAGGGTCTCCATTAAAGACTGTTATTTGGAGGGGGCCACAGGAGGGTGCTAGTGTGGGCTGCTTCTCGCAGATGCCAGAGCAGTTAAGAGGCTCCTGGAGCTAGGGTGTTGGGGAGGACTGGAGTGGGAGGCCGTTTGGATGGGCTGGAGGACTTCTCTTTCTGACAATGTGGTGGATCTCAACTAACCTAGAAATGTTCCTGTGACATCAGGGATAATTTTTCAATAGAAGAATACATTCCATGGAATGCACACAAAAGCTTATAATAAAGAGAACAAAATGCTCAGATGTCGGAAAAGAAGCAGGAATTGAGAACTGAATGGGGAACACATGTGGATGCCTGAGCTGCTGGGAAGGGTGTTGGAGGTCCGCATGAGGCAGGTTGGGTAGAGCCGTGGAGCCCCTTGGGCGAGGGAATAGTAGCTCGTCTCAGGCTCTGACCTTATGCAAGCGCAGGAGCTGGTGAAACTGCAGAGAGCAGTGTCTCTTCACCGGGTGCTGAGCGGAAGTGAGCAGGGTGGGCAACCAGGAAGGAAGGAAGGACAGGAAGTGGGCCCGGAAGTGTGCCTGGGCACCACTGAGGATGAATGGCGCCTGCACCGGACTCTGGCTGCCTCCATCCAGGACTCCACTGGCCGTGATGCAGGGGCCTGAGGAAGAAGCTGGTGTGCTCTGGCAGGGGCTGGGGGAGACTTCAAGGGTGTCTGGAGAGGGCTGGAAGAAGGCTGGCCCATGTCCACACAGCCAGCCGGCAGCGCAGGACACAGGTCCCAGCGCATGCAGGGTCTGCCTCGCTCCCACCTTCCAAGTTTTGAACAAAGTGTTTCTCGAGGGCAGCGTTAACCAAGAACCATCCCGGGAAGGAGTTCTGGGAGATGCCGATCCAGCTGAGCGGAGCCAGTGGGGTGCAAAGCCACCATGGAAACGTGTGGCTTGAGTCTTAGAAGGAGGGTGGCCAGGGCAGGAGGCTCAGGGTCCAGCCTGCCTGAGTTAGGGCTCTGACCTTTATGCAGAGCTCCCGACCTCTGTGGAGGGGTTACCAGGGCCAGCCTGAGATTTCATTTTATATATGCAAGTAAATCTGGGTCTCCGGCTTTCACTTGTAAATAAATATTTTACAAGCGAGCTATGATTTTAGCTGCCCGCCTCCTCCTAAGACTTCCTTTAAGTCTTTTTACAAAGACCAAGTAGATCAGGGCTGGATCAGAGATGCATACTGAGTCCATCATAATGAGTCCATTTGTCAGCGATAGGTACAACCAGGCTTTTATGACAGACATAATTTGTACTGTGAGGCTATGAATATAGTGCTATGGAACAAACATTCTGAGAACATTTGTTACCTGGAAATAACAGCATGGTCTCCGATTGCAAATCAGAAGTTCTTGGAACTGCAGTACAGTTGCAAACCTTTCAATGTGATAAGAAAGGCCTTTGCCTATTTTAGTAAGTGAGTTAGAAATTCAGCTCTATAATGACAAGATACAGAACAAATACAGATTTAACTTAATTTTTATGCTAACAGGTATGCTTATATTTGTGAATATTTTCCTTTTTATCTAGGAAGATATATTGACTAGCTCAGGGCTAATCTTCTCAAAGTATCTGAGTCAACAGACTCTCAACTTTTAAAGGTTCTTTATTAACTGCTAACTGAGTTTCATTTAGATTCTGGTTTAGCTTTATTTTCTAGCCAGGGATGAAATAAGGAATGAGGTGCTTATAATTCCAAGTGTCCATTGGTTGGAATAGAGAGTTATTTTAGCAGAGGGGGATCCTTTCTTCCCATGTTCTGGTAAGGAGTAGTAGAGCCTCCTTCATACAGTAAGTCCAGATGGGTCCAGTGGACCTGGGTCCAGATGCAACAAGACTTGTGAGGGTCAGGAAGTTCCATGTGAAGTATACAGCGTGAAAGTTTACCTGGGCTATGGACACCCACTAGACCTCTAGCTTTTCTGAAGGAAAACACTATAAGCACACAACAAGTTCTTCAGGGGGAAGTGAAACATGAAATAAAGACTGCATTGTGAAGAGTTTATATCAAAAATAAATAAGTGATAGCAACAAAATGGAAAAAACTTCACTGTAAGAATCTTCAGACAAAAAAGTATGATTAGGCTATTTACATGTTGAGATAAAAATCAGAAAGTAGGGGTAAGTCAAATATATTCAAAATGGTAAAAGACATAAAAATTAAAACAAAAAGCCCAAACAACTAAAAACACACTGAGTAAAGAACAGTCACATTTGAAAAAGAATCTGTTTAGTGTTTTATGATAAAGTATTTCTGTTAAGAGGGATACCTTCAAGGAAAGGTGGACTACATCCAATTAGTAGCAACTGTAGAGAGAATTAGTGAACTGGAAGACAAACCTGATATGAGAATAATCATGCAGGTTTTTCCATAAATAGTGAGGGGGAAACTTGGAAAGAGGGATTAGAAACATGGATAGCAGCAGATTCAAAAGATCCTCCTCACCTCTGCAAGCCCCAGAAAGAGAGCATAGATACCATGGAAGGAATGGGATATTCAAAGAAGAAATGTTGGTCATTTTCTGGAAGTTGTGAAACTTCCAGAATTTTCAGGAATTTGCAGAGTGAAGAACAACAGAAAATGCAGAGCAACAAACAAACAAATCCTTTCCTTTCCATATGTCACTGTGACTTGTGACTGATCTATGTGGGGCAGGGGAGTGGGGCAGGTCCTGAGCACTAGCCTCCAGGGTTATAGTAAAAGACAGCATAGCAGGAGTTTCTGTTAGTGTGTGAAGAGAGTCTGGCACCCAAGGAAGGGCACTTCCCTGATGGTGTCTGCCAGGCAAAGGCAGGTGTTCTAACAAATACCTTAGCATGCTGTATGCACGAGCCCATTGAACTTGCACCAAAACTCTGATGCCTATAATCGTTCTCATACTACTTGTGGAGAAGTGAGAATTAGAGAGGCTGCTAACTTGCCTAAAATCACACACAGCAACTTAGGGGACAATGTAGTATTTGAATTCAGAACCTTTGGAGTTCAAAGTCTTGTACTTTGTAGATCATAGCATTTCTCTAAGTCCCTAAACTTTTTTAACTTCTCCACATTTTATTCTCTTTGTTCTGTTTTTAGAGAGCAACCATAGCAATATGCACACTCAAACACTCTCCCACTTATACCTGCACATCCACAACGAGCACCTCTGTCCTGCCAGTCTTAACAACGTTGCCTTAACTTCTGCTCTGCCGTGGAGACAGGCTAATCAGAAGCACATCCATCTCAAGTCTTCTCTTTGAAACCAGGTGGAAGAGAACCAGAAGGCAACCCGGGGGCTTGCACTTTATTTGTGGTCCTCAGTACAGAAAAGACCCAGGAGATGAGAGGCAGGGAGATCTGGGGTGCAGCAGGTGACCCACCTATAGAACCCTGGAGCACAGCCCTGAAGATGAGGTGTCAAGCTGGAAGGGACTGAGCTGTGAGTATAAAACGGGGCTGGAAGCACAGCTCTGGGTGGGAGGGGCCCAGATCATCATCCTAGGCCAGCCTGTTACTGGCCGCATGACCCTGCACAGGGAGCCTACCCTCAACCCAATCTCAGAGGACACCTCAGTCTGCTCAATTCCTCCAACATGAACTGAGTGCCTCATGGTCTCCTTTAAGTGAGCAATCTTACTTACTGTGCACGGGCATATGATGGTTTAGGTCTGTTACAAAGTCCTTATTTATTTTGCACGGATAACTTTCTCCCCAAAGATCGAGTGTGTGCAACCCAAATGCAAGTAACCTGTGCCTCAGCTGCAGCTCCGTGGTGTCCGTGGTGGTTTGCCTGCTGGACTGTTCATCCTCTAGGTCTCAGCATCCCGCTGCACTATGGGGAGACTACCAACTTCCCAGGGCTGTGCAAAGGGAGGAGTGGAGATCTGGAGTGCTTGGCATGGTGCTTCGTGGCCAGCTGCTGCTCAGCATTGGACAGCTGGTGCCTCTCCCCAGGGCCATTCCACCACCTGTGCTGGCCTCAGGCCTGCTCCTGCTCTCCAGACTGTTCTCGACATTGCTGTGATGCTCCTCTTTCTCCCACGTGTGGAATCGCATCGCCTCTGTGCCTGGGTTTTCCAACGGTTCCCTAGTCGGATCAGAACTGTACTAAGCTGGGGCTGGAGGTTCCTCCCGGCCAGGCTGGCACATGCTTTCTCCTCGCACTCAGACTCTGCTTATGGACACACAGGCCCTTGGGGCTCCGAGCTGCTGCCTTGGCACTTCTCCCCCACTCCTTGGTCTGAAAATATCAACTCATCCTTCAAGGTTCGGTCAAAAGTCAGCCTTGGGAACATTCTTCCCTGTCCCCAGCAGGAGGGGATCTGGATCCCCACAGCCTTTTTCCATCCCTCCAATGACACACTTGCTGTATACTGAAAATCCCTGTTCCATTCTTAAACCACAGGGAGAAATTGTTTACCTGTAAGGACTAGAATACAGCAGGCACTCAAAACTGAAAGACACTTCTGCTTCCAGACACAAGACCTGTGTGCCTGTGATGAATCCTTTGCTGCCAATTGCACTTGACAATCTTCTGCAAGGAATTTAGCAAAGCGCCCTCAGTGGTCCCATTACCTCTCGCCCTCTATGGCAATGGAGCCATCTGCAGAACCAGCTCCGGGGTCTACACTCGCCCTTCAAAAGCTTCTCTGAGGGTCTGGTCTACCTGGGACTTTAACTGCAACAGGCAAGGACGACTGGGAGACTGAGGGTGAGGGAACTGGCAGTTTCTGAACCAGTGTCCGAGGTCTCAGATTCACACAGCATTGGTGCCGCTTCACTGTGAATAATTAAATGCTGGGGAACTGATTTCCATTAAGTAACCTCAAGTCAAGCTGATTGCTAACGTGTAACATTCTGTTCACAATTCTCCCTGAGAATCGTCCAGAATCAGCGCGTCTTGGTGCTGGGGTCCTGGTGGAAGATGAGCACAGCGCCGTGTCCACAGCAACTCAGGGGAAGTGGCTCTGGCCTGGGGAGCACCGTCCCCGCCAGGGTGCGGGAGCTGGAGGAGGGGAGCTAGCAAGTGCAGCTGCTGCCCTGCCTTTCCTCCACCTGCGCGTACCTTTACCTATCCTTAGCCAGGTGGGAAAAGACCTGCAAGTACTCCTGGGAAAGAAGCATTTTGGCAGTGCTCGAGGTCTGTATGATTTACCTCTAAAGCCCATACGTAAATAGCAGCCCTCCTGTGTCGACAGATTCTGCATCCTGGCATTCAATTAACGGTGGATCAAAAACAGCAGAATAAAAAATTCCAGAGAGTTCCAAAATGTGAAATTTGAATTTGTTGTGTGAAGAACCATGCTGAATTTGGGTGAGTGAAGCATAGGCAGGCATTGTGTTAGGTATCGCAAGTAATGCAGAGGTGACTTGAGGCATTTTGGAGGATGTGCTTAGATCACATGTAAATGCCACACCAGTTTACACAAGGGACTTGAGTGTCCCCGGGGTCTGGTATGTGCCGACCCCCTGTAGATACCAAAAGATGGTTGTATACTGTCCCACTTCGGACTCATCAAAACCATCAGAGTGCACTTTTGCTTTTGTCTGTTTTTAATTGGACAGCGAGAGCTCTGGGGACAGCCCTGGACCCATCACAGAGCCTAACTTATGGTAGCCATCATGGCAAAAAGGTGGACCGGCAAATATGGCTTTCAATTCACCCGTAAACCTAGAAGCTGAGCCTGACTCACTCCAGTCAGCACTACCTCCCCAATGTTGGAGCAAGAGGTGTCATGCAGAGGCTTCGCCAACACAGACCGCATGTATGGTTGAATGAATAATGAATGAAGGAATGAGCCGAAACTTAAGAGATACACTTCCCAGGAAGCACAAATGGAGGCTTTTGTGAATGAGTGAGGGAGATAGCAACGCTGGAGCAGGACTCACCTCTTCCCAGCTCTCCCCTCCTGCTGTATCCCCAGGAACTGAGCCCTTTTAAAATTCAGTGAGAACCAAAAAGGAGCCTGTCCTGGTCTTTGGCATAAAAACTGAAAAAAAAAAAAAAATCATTTAGTGGAAGTGAGATGAAAAGGAAATATATCCTAAGACTTAATGGCCCAAACAAATTGTGGAGGGGTTTGTACAACTATCCATTAAGACTCAATGCCACTTTAGATAAAAGGGTTTTGCAGTACAAAACAAAACACAGAGCAATGAATAAGAGCTGTAGGATTACAAAGAAGTAAATGTAAGGCAAGAGAACAGGGTCAAATCAATTAAACATGCCAGAGGCTGAGAGAAAAGGAGATTAAATGATAAATCTCAGCACCCTTAAAGCTGCCTTAAGAAGCAACAAAATAAATGCAACGGGAAGCGGCAGGCCACGCCTGTGCCGTCCTTGGGCAGCTCCTAACAAGTGGAGAAGAGCAGAGGCAAGTTAGGACTGCGTGCAGGAAAGCCAGTCACAGAGGATGACAGGATGCACGAAGCTCCCGATGCTTTCAAAGTTCCAGTAGAAGAAAACCGTCCTGAAAAACGAGGCACACGTTTCAAGACGGCTTCATGCACTTCAGGAACGCAGGTTCTGAGATAAAATTATACCCAGTCATTTTATACCACGTTCCCTGAGGCTAAAAGGCAATAGGTGGCCTCCTCCTGTGCACAATGCTCATGAAGACTGCTCAGGAGAACTGGTGACAACATTGGCTGGCTGGTGTCCAAACAGCACACCAAGGTAACCACCTGAGGTTGGGAGAGGAGCCAGAGGAGGAAACGTAAACCTAAAGATCTGGTTCTTGCTTTTTAGAAATGATAAGCAGACATCAATTTTATTTAAAAAGTCAAGTATTTTTTTCTTAAATAAGCAAAGCTCAGCCCCATGGTGAATGACTCCAGGGAAGTCCGTTGAGGCCAGCTGGCACCCGGTCCACAGGCTGGTGGGGAAAGGCCAAAGCTCAGTCACTGCGGTGTGCACCTCTTGCGCTCGGCATAGACTTCCTGTAGAGCTGTGTGCTTGGCCTGCCTGCCAGCGTGGCAGGTTACTGCCCGGGGGTGCTGGTCCTGTGAGCGGAGCTTGGCTGCACTCCACACCCAGAGTCCAGACTGACTGCAGCAGGTCCCTATGGAGACAGGCTTCAAGGAACAGGGGCAATCCCTGGGACGACGCCAAGTGCACAGGGCTCCAGGGCCCACAGCTGAGAAGTGGGGTTGAAGGGGAAATGGAGCGAAATGGCAGCTGGCTGAGGTCTGAGCGAAGGACTCGGCCTGTGAGCTAAAGAGTTTCCCGATTTGCGTGAGGCGGTTCCGATTCCAGCCTTCCAACCCTGCACTCCGTGTGCTGAGCCAACTGAGGCTGCAGGCGTGCGGACCTCCACCTCATCTAGAGGCTGACTGAACAGGATGGACCTGGGTGCCCGGTGATGCCAAGCCCGTCCTGGCTTTGAATAGGGGCAGATGGGGGATTAAAGAGAGCCCTATGCCTGCGTGGCATGGGTCATAAACACAGACACGGCAAATCTGTGTTAGGGGTAAAGCCATGGTGGGCAGTAACAACTGCGCACTACCAACCTAATTCTTCAATGATTTCTTTCACTGCCCCCCAAGCAGGAAATATCCAGAGGAGTCTTCCACTAGCATTCGATAAATAGTAATCAATTGTTACATGATTTACTTTTCCCTGAGAGCCCGCTTTTCCTCGGCGCCCCACCTCATGCATCTTTTCAAGTGAAATAGAAATGCCTCTTGCACTCACGCCTTCCTCCTCATCTACGTGACCACCCCAATTCAAGCCACCTCCGTCTCTAATCCCTCTCACTGCAAATCCCCACAGGTGGAGAGAGCTACTGTGCAGCAACGTCTGGTCTCCCTAGCAGCCCTGGCTGTTTCTGCCTTTGCCTTGGCTTTCTGAGAGCTGAAGGATACGCCTTACTTCCAGCTCTAGATGCCAGGTGAATGACTGCACTCTGTCCAGTGCTGAGCCAGAGTCCCCGTCGGTCTCCGCCATGCTGACATTCAGCTTGTGGGTTTGGTGGGTCTGTGCGGTGGAGACTTACCGCTCACCTCAGGTTCAGGTTTTGTTCCTCTGGTGATGGATGATGCCACTTTATGATATGCTTACAGGTCATTAGAATAGCCTCTTTAGAACAATGTCTCTTTGGCTAGGTGTGGTGATGCCTGTCCGTAATCCCAAGGCCTCAGGAGGCTGAGTTAGGAGGATTGCAAGATCGGGGTCAGCCTCAGTGACTTAGCAATACCCTGCCTCCAAAGAAAAAATCAAAAAGGGCTTGGGATGTGGTTTAGGGCCTAAGCACCTCTAGATTCAATCCCCAACACACACACACACACACACACACAAATCTCTTCAAGTCTTTTGCCCAGTACTTTTAAAAATTGGATTGCCATTTCATTATTATTGAGTTACAAGATTTCTTATGTTTTTCTGAATAAAAATACTTTTTTCATATGTATGTGTTGTAAATATATTCCTAGCCAACTACTCCAATTTTACAAAAACATTCCCCATATTTTGTTCTAAAAAATTTAGCTTTAGCCAGGCCTCGTGGGATACACTAATAATCCCAGCTACTCAGGAGACTGAGGTAGGAGAATTGCCAGTTCAAGGCCAGCCTGGGCAACTTAGTGAGACCTTGTCTCAAAATTTCATAAAATAAAGGAAAATAAAATAGAAGGTCTGAGGATGTAACTCAGTGGCAAAGAGCTCATGCAGCATATATGAGGCCCCCAGTCTCAATAAATAAAATTAGTTTTAGCTTCTATGCCTAGATTTATGATCCATTTCAATTTAGTTTCTCATATGGTATAAAAGAAGAGTTGAAATTTATTTTTGTCACTTACTGACGTCTGGCTTTCTCCCGTGAAGTTGCTGTGGGCCTGTGGTTTGGGTGTGGATTTACCCTGGCTTGCCTTCCAGTGACACAAGCCATCTTGGAGATTGTGGTCTCAGACCAAGTGGGTCTTTTTATTTTTCCCCCTCTTCTCCATTTGACCTTATTGTAAGAGTGGGAAGTGTTAAATAGAAATGGTGAGAGCAGACATCATCTTAGAAGAAAAACATCAATATTTTATAATTAAGTATGGAACAGGCTGTAGGGGATTTGCAGGTGTCCTTCCTGAATTAAGGAAATTTGATTTGTGGACAGTTTATATCATGAGGGGCTTGACTTTTTGGATCTTTTCCACATTCATGTAAATAATCCTTTGACTCCGCCATTAATGTGTTCACTTTGTGAATTACATAATTGACTTCCTTGGGTTATCGCACCCTGCTATCTGTCACCAGCCCTGCTTGGTCAGGAGGCAGTATTCCCTTATATACTGCTGCTTTGTTTAACTAATATTCAGTGGAGAAATTCTGTGCCAATGCTCTTGAGTATATTAACTTGTAGATTTTCTTTTATTGTCCTGTTCTAGTTTTGGTAACAAGGTTGTACTGATCTTTCTTACACTTGAAATGCACAGATAAAGTTGGAATTCTTAATTTTTAATTTCTTATAGAATTAACCAATGAAGTGACATGGATCTAGATTTTGTGGAAATGTGTTTAAATGAACAAAGAAATTTCTTTAAACTATATACATTTATTATTTTCTATTTCTTATTCTGCTTAGTAAGTGGTGGTTTTAAAAGAAATTTGCTTATTTTACATGAAATGTCAAATTTATAGGCATAAAGTTGTTCCCAATATTTTCTAATTTCTGTTTGATTTGTAGTGATGTCACCTTTTTAATTCCTGGAATATCTGACCCTTCTCCCTGGTGATTTTGCAATGTTATTGGTGTTTTTAAAGAAACAAGTTTTAACATTGCTGGTTTTCCTCATTGCTCATCCATTTTCTAGTTCATTGATTTCTGGTTGGTCTTTCATTATTTTGATTATTCCCTACACTTTAGGTTTAATTTTCAGTTCTTTTTCTAGCATTTTAAAGTGTATTTGGATACCAACTCTGACAAGGTGGGACTTGAGCATATTATACAATTACTCTGCCTTGGTTTTCTTATTACTCAAATAGGGATAATGCTGTTATCTCTTTCATATCGTTTCATATAGTGAGACTTTAATAAAATGGTACATGAAGAGTGTTTCCTACAAATCTGTTACATAATAAGTGCTTAATAAATGTTAGCAGTTGCTAACCATTGATAATAACAGTGAGAACTTATATTTATTGACTGTTTTAAGGATTGATTCAGAATGATCTCATGATACGGGTACTATCAATTTCACCATTTGGCATATGAAAGAACAGTAGTTTAGAAAGATGTTTTGTCCAAGGAAACAGGGAAAATAATGAAGAACCAGCATTAAAACCCAGGTTTCTCTGACTCCAGAATTTATGCCCTACGCTACCAAGTATATTGTTCTTTAACAAACATAGATGTCACTTATTGGACATTAACCCTATACCAGTTTTGGTGCTGAAAATTCACCAGGGTTATTTTGGTTCCTCTTTAAATATTGCTGTGACTTTGAAGGTACTGTTTTGAATGTATCTCTAAAAGTTCATGTGTTGGAAACTTAATCCCTGAAATTGTATCATTATCATGGGAGTAGGTGAGTTATGGAAAGAGTGAACTTGTTGTAAAAGAGGCCTCCTCTTGCTTTTCATATCTTCTGCACATTCTCCCAGCCCTTCCTTCTGCCTTCTACAAATGGCATAGCAAAAAAGTTCTACCCTGAGTAATGCAGATGTCATTTTCTTCAACTTCCCAAACTCCAGAACTCTAAGTCAACTAAATAACTGTTGTTTAAAATTAGCCCAGTCTCAGGCATTGTGTTATAGCAATACAAAACGGACTAAGATAGATGGTGTTACTTAGAGATGAGAGGTTTGAAATATAGAGGTTAATTAACTCATACGCTATCTCAGAGAAGTGAAGCAGTGTACATTCAAACATTACTAGAAGTGACCTTCCAGACCATTTTAGGTCTAGGTGACATTACACAAACCTCAATCTCTATGACATCCTGGTGACCTGTGATTATACTCTTCCATTTTATAATCACAAGAACATTGAACTATAATGACCCATTGTTTTAGTCAGATTTTTCACTGATGTGACTAAAAGGCCTGACAGGAACAATTTTAGGGGAGGAAAAGTTTATCTGGGGTTCACAGTTTCAGAGGTTTCAGTTCATAGACAAACTACTTCATTCCTTGGGGCTTGAGATGAGGCAGAACATCACGGCAGGAGAGTGTGTTGGAGGAAATCAGTTGGGAACATGGCATCAGGAAGCAGAGAGAGACTACACTGACCATATATAAAATGTATACCCCAAAGGTACATCCCCAATGCCCACCTCCTCCAGTCACACCCTACAAGCCTTCACTTATCACTCAGTTGGTAAGTGGTACACAGGGGATTGAAATCCGAGTCTGTTTAACTCCAAAGCCTTGATGTTATGATTTAGATATGAGGTCTCCCCCAAAAAATCAATGTGGAAGATAATGCATGAAAATTTAGAGGTGAAATGACTGGGTTATGAGAGCCTTAACCTAATCAGCACTTTAATCCACTGATACAGATTAACTGGTGGTAACTATAGGCAGGTAGGGTGTGGCTGGAGGGAGTGGGTCACTGGAGGCATGGCTTTGAGATTCATATTTTTTCTCTGGTGAGCAAAGCAGTCTGTCAGTCTGTCTGTCTGTCTGTCTGTCTCTCTCTCTCTCTTTCTCTGTGTGTGTTTCCTGGTTGCCATGTCTTCCATTGCTTTCTTCTTCCACACCCTTCCACCATGATATTCTTCCTCCTCTTGGGCCCAGAGCAATGGAGTTGTCCATCAATGACTAAGCGCCAAATGAATTTTTACTCCTCTAAAATTGTTCTTGTTAAATATTTTGATCAAAGCCATGCAAAATCTGACTAAAACACCTGTGCATCTGTGTTCTCCTGTTCACACATGTTCATTAAATGAAAACCCCTCTATGGAGAACAGGCATTACTCTTTTCTACCCCCTATGGTTATAAGGCAGCAATTTATTGTTTCTGTATATTCCAGCCTTTGACTCCAGAAAGCAAAAGAATATTCCTGCAGTGCAGGGCCTTGTGAGGCAGCTCTGCAACAAGAAGTCCTCACAGACACAAGCTCCTTTCAACTCCACCCTGCATCAACCCTGCCATATGAACTTCAAGATTTTTTCTTCTTTTGAGGCAGGAAGATGGAAGAAGGAACAACAACAACAACAACAAAAATGGCATATGCAGGTATGTGGTTTTGTGACTCATTTCTACCAGGGTCTCGTTTCAAGTTCAGAAATCTTTGTCATCAAGAGAATAATTGATTGCTTCATAGTACTGGTTTTGAAGCAAAATTCTAGGCATGCATTGCTAATTCTTCTATTGCATTTTGCAATAGGCTTCATATATTTTCTAACCTGCCATGGCTCATTGAGCGTCATGGGGTCTGATGGCTCATAAGACAGCTGCTTTAACTGTGGTCCATCCTGGTTGGAAAATCTTTGCTGAGCTCTACTTATACCTGACAACCTTAGAGTTACTTAGCAGAGGTCAGATCATCATTAGCATGATGATTTTTAAGAGACCTACCTTTCTTTAACACATCTTCTGTATCTATCAAGATATTTAAGATGATTTTCATTTTCTATTTCATTAATTGACAAATAAAAATTGTATATATTTATGTTGTACAACATGATGGTTTGATATGTGAATACATAATGAAATGACTAAATCAAATTAACTAACATATTCATTACCTCATATACTTCATTTTGTTTTTTTGTGGTGAGAACACTGGAAAGCTCTCTTGAATTTTTTCAAGTGAACATTATTATTAATCACAGTTACCATATTGTACAGTAGATCTCCTGAACTTTTTCTTCCAGCTTGATTGAAGTTTTGTATCCTTTGTCCAACATCTATACCCAGTCCTCCTAAGCTCCTGGTAACTACCATTCTATTTTCTGTTTCCACAAGTTCGACATCTCTAGACTTCACAAACAAGTAATCTCAGCACTCTGTCCTTCTCAGACACTTTCTACTTTCTGATCACTAATTTCTATCCGAAAGATATCAAGGATCTAAGTGGAACAGCAAAATGTTTTGTGGAACTTCAACATTTCTGTAAAGAGAGAATGAGAGTTAACATTGCCTGCGGTAATTTGGGGTAGGTGTACTGCTGTCCACGCAAGGCGAAAGCAGCCTACTCCTGGTTTATCTATTATGATAGATCAAGGGTCAACCAACCTTTTAGTAAGAGAAAAACATAGATAGTGAATAGTTTAGGTTTTGTGAGTCAGACAGTCTCTGTTGTAACTATTCAACTCAGTCACGATGCATGAGGGTAGCCATAGGCAATATGTCAATCAACGGGCATGGTCATATTTCCATAAAACTATTTACAAAAATGGGAGGCCAGATTTTGTCCACTCATACAGCATGTGGACCCCTGAGGCAGACATAAACAATTATTTTCTGTAATTGTAGAACCATCCTGGGTTCTAGGCATTGTTTATTTGATTCATCAGAATGACCACGTCGTGGACAACAATGGACTGGGGTTCACCCCGTATGATGTTTTTGGCAGCCCTTTGCCAGTGTCTTCAACAAATCAGACAGGCCAATGGGTGGACATGTGATTGGAGTTACCCATCCTGCTTTTGTCAAGTAGTTGATGCCAACGTGAAACTCTGTGATTCCCTCCCCACAAGGTTGCAGCGTCACTTTGGTTTCTACCAGTTCCTCCTCCCATCCAGAATACCTTCACTCCATTGGTGAGGAAGTCAATGGAGGGAGATTAAATAGTACATCTTATTTGCAAATTGAAGAGTCTATTATCCTCAGGAATCCTGTGGTGTGCCCTCCTTGAAACCGTCAAATGGATCAACTCCTTAGTGTGGCTGCTTTCAATTCCATAAGTTGGTCCCTGGTTACCTGCCCTCACCTCATCTCTTCCTCTTACTGTTTCACATCAGGTCCAAGAGCCAAACTGGGGCTTCTCAGGATTCCCCAGGTAGGCCAACCCGTATTGGCTTCCACCTTGCCCATGAGTCTCTGTTTCTTTTGCCTGCCTGGTGAACAGGTCCTCAGGCTGCCTTTCCTCTTTGTTGCCGATCTCCAGTGCTCACCCTGCTCTGCAGTTGGCCTAACCATGGTTCTCCAGGGTTCTCTATGCTTGTTTCTCCTATAAGGACAGGACTGGCTAGTTTTATACACACATGTATTTTGAACACACGAGGTTGTTGATTTGGCCTGTGTGCTTGATGTTTGTTTGATAGCTGAATTCCAGGGAGCCTGCACTATGCCATGGCACATGCTAGCAGGGGACTCTTAGATATTCATGCTCATTGGGTTCCAGTCCCTCTTTGTTAGCATTTTATGTTTGACAGAGACTGCATCAGCTGGAGAACTGCATGTGCCCTCATCTCTGTCTGACATAAAAAGGGTCACCTGGCCCTTCCCTTCTCTTTGGGGATTTCACATAATTTCTTAGTTCTTCATTTGGTCTACCTGTCAATCTAGCGCAAAGACAGTGGCCTTTCCCTCCTTGGGGGTTGAGTTCTTGAGATCAGATGAAAACACTCAAGCAGAGTGTCTCAGAGGCAGCACATAAATAGAGAACCGCATTTATTAGCTCTTTTGAGTCTCTAGGACACAGAAGTGACTCCAGCCAGACGCTGTCTGCCATGCCCTTTCCAGCTGCCACTTTGTATGTTAATTGCACACCCTTAACATTTATTATCAAATCTGCTGGTCTGAATTCCTCAGATGAAGGGTGGAAAGCCGCCTTCGCTCAGGGGACCCATCTTCCGTCATTTATGGAAATGAAACCTGGAGTTTGTTTACTGCTGTGTTGTGAAACCCCAGGTGGGCTGATGCTAATTGTCCAGGATGGGAAGGAGGCTGGGGCCAGCTGGCACGTGGCCCGTCCAATGAGACACACGCATGCCTGGATTCTGATTCCTCTCTGCCCAAAGGAGCCTGACGTGCAGCAGCATCCTTTTGCCTGAGGTGCTTTCTATCATTGGAGATAGCAGAGAGGTTGTACATGTGTAGGAACACCTTATCGGAAGTGTTTCTTTAGTCAACCTCAATTATTCAAAGTGGCAGTGGCAAGCAGGAGCCCAAAGACACATCACAAAATGCACAACTTACACTTTTTTTCTTTATTGATAAATGAACGCTCCAGGTCTCATTCCACCCTATCTGCTCTTTCCTAAGACAGTGATGACAGGCTCAGTATTGGTTAAGGCAGATAACTTGAGTAGCAACTGACAGTTGATACAATATTTAAGAAGTTGGGTTATGAAGGAAAGTCACAAAAACTCACGATAAGCCAAGACTGTTTCATGCAGGGAGAGTTTTTCCATCTACATAATGTATCCACAATAACCAGGGACCCAGGAGCTCCTGCGCTGCATTCTGAACACATGACTTTGCAACACACGCCTTGCACCAACGCACAGAGACCGTGGGTCTCCACAACCCCGTGGAAGAAAGAAGCAACACCACACGTTGCTACGAGAACTATCTCTTATTGTTTGTTCACGCTATCTCTGTGCTTAGGGAGTTAATCATGCAATTTGGTTTTAAAAAAAATCTGGTTGCCTGTTGAGGGGAGACTCTTCAAAAGGTTAGTGGGTTTATTTCTCCTCTTACCAAATTTCACTGCATAATCATCATCGATTTTTTGCCAATTGTTTTTGTTTTTGTTTTTTGCAAAACGTTGGCTTGTGACCATCCTGTGAAGCTTTTTTTTTTTTTAATTGTGAAGGTATTAGTTAAAAATCATTTATTACTAAGCTATTTTTGGTGCAAGATTAGGATGCATGGAATACTTGAGAATATACCTTAAAAGTGAATAATCCAAATAGGTGCACATCATTTCTTTGTGACAGTTTAGTGAACATTTTGCCAATCTAGAAAAAAATAAGTTAACATATTAGTTAATAATTTGTTCATCACAGTCAAAATTCAGAAAATTGACTAGAGGGTTGGGAAGAATGGACTTAGTCAAATTTAGTGTTTTGTGTCTGAAGATTCTGCGCTCCCGTCTTTGGTCTCCTCGTCTGGCGGCCAGTCTGGTACCACTCCTACCAGGCGCTCTTCCTGTTAGTGCCTGCTCACCGAGAAGTCCAGGCTTGCTCTCCACCTGCGTGAGGCAAAAACGGTGCATCCAGATGCCATGATGCCAAGTGGCAGGCGGAACAGAATCATACCATGAAATGGGGTGTCGAAAAATGGCGCAAAAATTACGATGTGAAACATGGGACTTTCTATTTTCTTTGAAAAAAATTAAAAAGGCTCCAGGTCATTCCAACTGTAATTATTTTAGAGTGACGTGTCATGGACCCAGGGGTGCTGGCCAACACTCCTATCTGAAAGGAAGGGTGGGAAGTGCTATAGTAGCTAATTAAATTTAGAACTACTATCTTAACAATGAAATCAGGAAGCATTTACGTGGTACCAGAGATTATTATAATGACCTCATATTGCTTTTTAATTTATCTTTTTAAGATCCCCCCTGGCATTGTAAATGGCAGATTCTGTAATAAGCTTTTTTGTAGTTGAGGTAACTACCATGGTACTCAACCTGGGACTGTGCTTCTTCTGGTGCTGTCTACCTTAGTGTATATTTTATAGGATCAGAAAGATGAAGTGATTAATTCTGCCAGAGTTATTTGAAAAGGCTACATAGATTAAATGACATTTAATCCGTGGCTTCTGAAATTATGCATAATTGTTATCATCTCATTTCTTCTCGTCAAACCTAGGATATGATGGGCTTAAAACTTCATCTGAATTTCATGTGGTTTGTGTATAATATTGGACTCAAGTACCATTGAAGGGAGATAATGCTTTCTATAATAAATGTGGAAATAAGACCTCTTATCGCTCAATGTTAATGACATGCAAATTCATGCCAAGACAAGCGTCTAAAATGTCTTTTAAAAAAAATAGATTCCTCAACTAGTTCTTGCTTCTTTTCTTCCTGTTATTGAATTTCATAGCCTAAAACCTGAAATAGATAAAGAAATCTGTCTATATTGTTAGACTCTGGAGGCATGGTTCCTGATACCCTGTCTGTCCCTAAAAACTCAGAGATGTCATTGTGTTATATCTTTTAAATAGTTAATCTGGTTGAGTTTATCTAGGCATCATTTCTCTTGTTGGAAATCTTTAACTATTTCTAACTAGGTAAAGGAAAATAGATGATTGGTGTAGAGAAACAGTTTAGTATTTTCCACGTTTTGTGAAGTTGGAAGGTATTACAGTAGGGTTTTAAGTACCTGGAGTTGATCTAGGAGGAGGAGGAGGACGATGTGATAGCTCAGAAGGAAGGAAGATGGACTACAAGAAGCAAGCTTTCTCAGGTGAGAGGAGATAGATCCAGAGGATGTGGGGAGGTCAACTTTAACTAGAGACGGGGCTAGGTCGTTCACTGACCCAGAGAAGACCACGATCGTGGGTAAACACGCCCTTAGCTGGAAGCTGTGCTGCAGGGAAATGGCTGTTTCTGCATCTGACTGACAATCTCATGAGTGACTGGGGCCGTGGGGTTGACTCATGAACATCCCCCAGGACACCGTCCTCCATGTGAGTGGTAAGCAGGGTGCAGACCTGACGGGCTCCATCCTGAGACCCTTGGGGGTGCCCCACATTGTGTGACAGTCTCCCTTCTGGAACATGGAGTGATGAGGCAGCGGGTCCCCAGTCTGACAGTGGCTTCTGGATTCTCTGTAAAGCCTGCCTCCTGCTGGCAGAGCAAGAGAGGTTGTGTTCACGAGCCTGGGGTCACTCCAGCTGCCCAGCCAGGAGAGACGGCTGGGCCTGACGATGGGCACCAGGGACTTCTCCCTCTTCTCATCTTTGTCCTCTTTGCCTATAGTATTGAGTCTCTTAAACCTTAGACTTGCTTTTTGTATATGGTGGGCACTAATCAAAGGCAGCCTGTGTCCCCGCAGGGGAAGACACTTGCTGCCTGGTGCATGTTGGAGAAACTCTCAAAGAAGCTGTCTATTGGCTGGACTTGGGTTGTGTGCTCAGCCTTGGCCAACTCTGAAAGCTCTTGGGTTGCTTTGGGGTCCAGCCCTTGACAATTGCTGAAGCTTGGGCCCATGCACACATGGTGCAGCCCCCTTTTGGGTTCTCTGGCAAGCAAAGGTAGAGGCAGCTCTTCTCCGAAGAGGTGGGGAAGTTACAGATGCAATTGCAGGTGACTATCTCTTGACTGTCACAACTACCTCAAGCAGTGGACTATGGTCTCCTATTATGTCCCAGATAGATCTCCTAATTCTCAGCCTGTCACCCCCAGGATTTCACCCCAAGTTTCCTTTTGAACCTTGTCTGTCTGCTACTATTTTTTCATATACCTTGAACTTCCTGCTCTATGTCCTTTGCTCCATCCACTTGCAGTGCCCCTCATTTCCAGCCCCTTGGCCAGCCGCGAGACCCTACTGAATACATGCTTATTGAGTTCCGCCAAGTGGCAAGGTATGTGCTGCCACAGGAGCCAGAGTGAATGAATTACTGTGTGTATTTTGAAGGACTTACAATGGGGTGGGCAAGACACACACATCACTGGATGGTGTGAAATGCACAGACACACTAGCTGTAGCAGCACCAGGTACCCGGCCTCCCTGGGGTCACCAGGGGAGACTTCCTGCAAGGGCCAATGACTCACCTGACTCCTAAAGTGAAGTACATGGGAAACAAAAGGAATGAGTCACAACTACTGGGGCAGGGTGGACACCAGGTGGAAGTGGAGAACCCTGGTCTCTGGAGGGAGAGGCTGCATCCCACATGCCAGTCAGGAAGAGGTGAGCTTGGATCCCGTTGGGAATATGCCTCTGGCTTAGAGCGTTAAAGAATAATTTGTCTTGATCCCTTACTGGCTCTGTGCCTTAGAGAGTCCCTGGGTACTTTGTGTGTGTGTTGAGTTGCTTACATCTGATTCTCCTACCCTTTCTAAAGTTTGAAGTCTTATAAAAAAAAGTACCACATCACCTTTCACAACAACCAGCAGGATGTCTCACACTCAGTAGTCAGCGATAAACATGGCTAATGGAACCCATGCAATCAATTAGGAATGGACCCGTTTGGGATATGTTTGTGTCCTTCCTAGATTGAAGATGCAGCTTGACAAGGGATATTCAGAGGACGGAAGGCATGTGAAGGAGTTTCCACTGACAGGTCTCGTATCTTATGAGCAAAGGCAATGTGTTTGGGGAGGGGGCAGAAGCATTTTTATCTGTGCTGTAGATCATCGTAATGGGGAGAATGGTGTAAGCAATTTCACATGGGACACTCTCCAGCTGCCTGTAACTCCAGCTCAGCAAATGTCACCCCACAATCATTTCCTACAATATTTATTGCCCTATCATTAGTTGATAAATCACATCAGTCAGAGACCGAGGGAGGGTGCCAAGCAACAACCACCACAATGAGATTTTCAGAGAGGCCAAGAAGCCCCTGCTCACATCTACAGAGGAGGCGTTCAAAGTAAACTCCAGCAATTATCAAGAATCATAACTTTCCCCATAAAAACAATCTGAGCAAAGCGTAAGCGGTGCTTAGAATAGCATTTCTCGCCAAAACTCCCTCATAAAGTCGCAGGGCCCAGTTGAGACAGCTATATCTGTCACAGGCCTGCAGGCAAATAAACCTTGGATTGATGGGGATGATGTCAAATGCGAACCCTTGGGGTTTTCATATTCACATTGAAATTCTGATTCTGAGCACTGAATGAGGGCTGAGAGCCAACTTGTTTATTAGTTGTGTTTTGGAGGCGAGAGCTGAGGGATATAAGGGAATTTAGGAGAAAAAGCCCTAATCCTGGTCTTGTGTAATGTCACTTAGTAACTCGGAATGCTTTTACGTGGTCTCTTGACAGCAGAAGCTAGACTTACATTTTCCTGACTTCTCACTTTTAGCTTTAGGAAAGTCATTTCCAGAATGAGCTGTCACCATGACCCTAGAAAGCCTCCACCCTCTCAGATCTTCTCTCACAGTCCTCTTAGCTTTCTCTTTTGTGTCCACTCTCTGAACATCAGGATGCCCCGGGCCATGGGGTCACTCATGAGAGAAGCTATGTCTTTTTCTATCACTGAATGTCCAGTGCCCACCTCAGATCCCAGTGTGGGAGTCAGAACATGGGGCATCCATGTGAACAGAGGGATGGAGGATGAATTTCTCAGTGCTGGTGTGCAGGGCATGAGTGGCTGCAGGGGTGAGCCCAGGGCTCTTCTGTCCGCCCTTTGGTCTCTAGTGGTAAGTGAACAAGCACTTCTCTAGCACTTCAAGCTGATGACCAGTGGAGAGCTATTTAGCTTCTTTGCATCTCAGTTTCCTCATCTGCAGCACAGAAATTATAATCCTTCCCTTGTAGTTTTTCCACAAGGATCAAGAAAGCAAGATGGGCTCTGGAATGTGCTCTCTCATGGAGCACACAGCTGAGGATTGCTGTCACAGGCAGGCATATACGCTCCTTCCACTTAGCACATGCTCACGCGAGAGCCTTCGAGTATCCTGAGGATACTCCTTTTCAGAGGAGTGTGGGTGGGGGAGACCATGCCGTTGGATTGTGGACCAGCAGTGCCATGACAGCTGGGCACCGCAGGGAAAAAAGAGGCAGTGACCAGAGCCATGGGATCCCCTCTTTCCACACCCTTTCTCCCAAAGCTCTGCCACTGCTGCGGGCTCAGCCCCAACAGCTGAGCACCGAGTAGTCTTCCTTCTCACCTCCTCCAGCCTCCATAAGCTGCCTTTTCTTCATTTCCTGTCATCAAATCTGTCCACCCCAGGAGCCTAATGTCCTTTCTGCTGTGCCCACAGCACATCACGTCACATCCCACTTCCCATTTCATCTGTCCCTTGCTCTGGCCCTTGTGGAGGGACCCCTGGTTCAATCGCTCTGCATCCCTCCTTGGTTCATTCACTCACTGAGTGACTTTGGGAAAGATTTCAACTGAAAATCCATCTAGATGAGAAAATCCATCTTTCTCATTCGTAAAGCAGGAATTACAATAGTATTTGAATCGTAGCAGAGTAAGCATCACATGTACCAATGCAGGCGAAGCCTTGAAAGTAGTCCCTGCTCGTAGAAAGTGTTCAGTAAAGGGTTGGAAAACATGCGGATGCTGGCAAAAATGCAGAAACCATGATCCAAGGATTTAGAGGCTGTGGCCACCATCTTCTCACAGTCCCCTATGTGCGCTGTCCCCAGCCCTGTTCTTAACTTCCCATCTTTGGGATGCACAGCTTTTTCAGAGAGTTCAGAGCCTAACTCTGAAGTTGTTACCACAGTTTGCTGCTCCCAGGATGAACCTCCTGTCTGTCTCCATCCTCTGCCCTCCTCCATGCTTCTGCCAAATCTTTGTGCTGCAACAGCTCTGGGGCTTTGGCATTTTCCATCAGCATCCCTCCAAGGAGCACCCACAGTCCCAGGGAGGTCACTCATCCTACCCAGTTGTGTTCACGAAGCTGCTTCAGTACAGATTTTCTCCTCCAAGTTTAATTATCTCATAGCGACAGGGTTGGTCCCTGGTGAATACTTCTTATCTGAGGCTCCTGGCTCATCGCTGTTTATAAATATTGCTAAAGAGACCTCTGTGACATTGGAGGCCCGCCATTGCTGCTGTGATCTGTGATGCCTGTCAGCAGGTGGGAGTCTTGAGTTCATGGCTTGCAGAGCAGGGAATAAGTACAAAGGCACTTGGCCCTTGACCCCACTTTGGTTGATTTCAGTGAAAAGCTAAGAAACACTTGAAAACCAGTTCCCAAGGGGGCAGAGGTGGGAAGGGACAAGGTTCCCCTGAACCTTTACAAGAGGAGCTCAAATTGTCTGACCATGTGAGCCCCTGGCCTTGACCCTACCTCTGGCAAAATGCTTTCTTCTGTAGGTACAAGGAAGAGAAAAAATATAATAAATCGCAACGGAAGCAGTAAATCAGAGAGAGACTTAGGGAGGCCTGCTCTTTTGCAGGACATGCTGAGCAAAGTTGTAGCAGATGAAGTGGAAGTAACGTGGCAACAGCAATTGATCGTGCCGCACAGCTGCTGGTTGGCCCTGGCACCCTGCTCTCGAACGCCCTGTGGAGCTGGCAGTAAAGGGCATGTGAGTTCCCAAGAAGGGAGGGCCCAGGAATACTGTGCCTCCTGGCTGAATATCCCTCCCTGTACTTTTAAACATTAATCTAATTTTAAATTAACATAAAATTACACATATTTTTGAGGTATGTCATGTTTGATGTGTGTATACAAAGTGTGATGTTTACATCAGGTTAAGTGTGTCCATCTCCCCAAACACTGATGATGTCCCTGTGCTGAAAACATCAGTTTTAGTCAGCTTTTTCACTGCTGTGACTACAGGTCTGCTCAGAACAATTTGAGGGAGGAAAAGTTTATTTGAGGGCTGCTGGTTTCAGAGGTCGCAGTTCACACACAGCCGGTTCCATTCCTCGGGGCTCAAGGTGAGGTGGAACGTCATGGCAGAAGAGTGTGGCAGAGTGAAGCATCTCACATGATGATCAGAAAGCAGAGAGAGAGAGAGAGAGACTCCACTCACCAGATACAAATATGTACCCCAAAGGCATGTCCCCAAGGCCCACCTCCTCCATCCACACCCCACCTACCTCCAGTTACTACTCAGTTAATCCCATCAGGGGATTAATGCACTGATTAGATTAAAGGTCCTCATAGCCCAAACTGTTCTCCTCTAAACCTTCTTGCATTGTTTCTCACGTGAGCCTTTGGGAGATGCCTCACATTCAAACCATAACAACGTCCAAGATCTTCTAGCTTTCCTTTTTTTAACTATGCAGTACAATATCACCACCTATAGCCATCCTACCATCAAGAGAATATCAAAACTTATTGCTCTTATCTGTCTGTGACCTATGTGTATTTGAAAGCATCTTCATGGACTTCATTAATAAACTAGTCATCGTATCTCCTTCTCTTTGGCTGATCCCAAATTATCCCTTTTATAAAGACCATTGGAATTACATTGGTGCCACTTGGACAATCCGCTCACCTCAAGATCCCTAAGTTAATCCCATGTTCGAAGTCTTTTTGCCACACAAGGCCGGATGCAGGGTTGCAGGGATTAAGTACGGGCATCCTTTTCCATGGCACGGGCATTACTCAGCCTTCCACACACAGGGTCTCCTCACCTTGTGTTCCTCAGCCATAGGAGCTTGTTTTGCAAAATCTGATGAAAATTCAGCTGCTCAAGTAGACTTGAGATTGGGGATAGACATTGAGGCTAGAGACGAGAAGTTGAGATGCTACCACAGACCCTTCTTAATGATGATGGCACGTTCAATAAGGAAAAGAGCATTCAGAGAGCATGTACTGGAGGGTGGTGTTCATTCTACACCCCCGTTAGATGCCACCAGGAAAAATTCAACCATCCAGCATTGGTAGGGAATGGGGAGTGCTGGAGAATTGGAAGATGTCCCTCTTTCAATGGGGCTGTGGTCTTGGGGGATGTCCTCAAAGAGAGCTCTAAGACTAAATGCAAGAAGACAACAAATGAGGACACATCTTTATTAAACCAATTGAATCAATTTTGCAAAATTGGCTGCAAAAAAATCACATCTCTTGTGACATATAGCCAATGAAGAAGCTTCAGACTATTGGGAGAGAGGATCTTGGAGGTATGGAAGATGCATATTGCTTTTCCTTCAAAGAAAATAAATGCATACATTGGGTCAGTTCAGTCACATTTTTTATAGTGTTCTGCCCTAGGTAAGTCTTGTCAAAGAGAACAAAGACCTATTTGTTAATCTTGGCTCTTACACACATAGAAAATCAATGAGAAGCACAGAAAACAAAGAGGGGACTTATGAATATTTAACTTTTTTCTTTAAATTTTGTGTTTTGAAATTTTTTAATTGATGAATAATTACATATGTTGATGGAATACAATATAATGTTTTGATACATGTACTCATCATTGTAGAAGGATTTAATGAAACTAATTAATAAATCAATCACCTCACTTTCTTGTCATTTTGAGTTAAAACATTTAAAATCTACTCTTGAGCAACCTTGAAGTACCCATTGTTATTAGCTATGGCAAACCTGCTGTGCACTAAATCCCTAACACTATTTTTTCTGTCTAAACCACGTACCCTTTGACCAACACTTTCCAACTCCCTCAGCCTCTGACCAACAACCATTCTGCTCTCAACTTTTGAGTTGCGAGTCTAGGCTTAAGTCTATTTTTACTTCAAAGGCAGTGGTGATGGTAAATATTGATGCTAAACCCATCAGGATTGCAAGGAGAGTGAAAGCAGATGCTCTCTTCTACCCTGTGAGATCCACCACCCCAGGGAACCAAAAGCTCTGGGTCTCTACATGAATTCAGAACTGCCTAATTATGAGGCAGTGAACTGAGGCCCACCTGGAGCCCCCTGCTGGAGGACCAGAGGTCCGTGCCTTAACTAGATTCATCTCACTGGAGGATGTGAGGACAGTGTTTTATTAGAAGGTGGGGTCTAATTGACCATCCTTCGTGAGATTTGAGAAAGTTTTCAAAGAAAAAGAGGTTACTCTGCAAAGTTCTGAAGGAACTGATACTACATAGTTTTAGTTTTGATGTTTAAGAGATTGATAATCTATTTTTAAATGTAAAAAGTATTATTTTTTGTATAATAGATAATTTGTAGGTTTAGTCTTAATTCCAGCATTAAAATGCCCACTACTGGATGTTGATAATCCATTTTGAATTATTTTTCTGTACATCATGTGAGTTTAGAGACTTTTTTTTGCTATTTGGATATCCACTTATTGTTTTTCATAATCAATTAATTTACCTTCCAATATTTGAAAATATTAGTTAATTATTATCTTCCATTGAGCTATTTGACTATCCTAATACCTGATGACTATAATCTTAGAGTAAGCTTTGAATTAAGTACCATAAGTCTAATAAATTTCCTTCTTTTCAAAATGTTTTGGGTATTCTAGGTGTGTTTTTACAAATAAAATAAAAAGTTCAAGGATTTTGAATGGGATTGTTTTAAACCTATACTTGAATTTGGGAAAAATTGACATAATAATAGTTCCCTGAAAATGATAGATCTGGTTTTAATTATTATCTTAACTTTTCTGAGCAATATATCATTAGTGTCAGTATAAAGTCAAACATGTCTCATGTTAAATTTCCTGTATTTAACATTTCATTATTTTTTTCTTATTTTGCTATAGATTATTGCTCAGAGAGATAATTTATTTATTTTTGTTAGCCTTATAATTCACAATCTTGATTGACTCATTTATTAATTTTAGTAGTTGTTTTTGTATATTCCATAGAAATTTTTAATATACAAAGTCTAGTCAATGAATAAAGATTGGTTTAATTCTTCCTTTCCAATCTATATTTTTTCTTGCCTTATTGCATTGGCCAGAATTTCCAGGATAATTTTGTATAAGAGTCTTTAAAGTGGACATACTTTCCCTCTTTCCAATCTTTTGAGAAAACATTATGATTTTTACCATTAAAAATATACCAACTCTAGGTGCCTTTATTAGTTTGAGGAAGTTATTTTATGTCCCTACTTTGTTGAACATCTTTTATCACAAATGTGTGTTGACTTTTGCCATAAAGAGTATTTACATCAAAATAAATACATTTCTGTATTCATTAAAATAATATTTTGTTAATGTGATGAATTACATGACTTATTTTTGAATTGTAAACCAACCTCATACTTTTGGGATACACACCTCTCAGTTATAGAGTTTTATTATTTATACAAACTGCTAGATTTGATTCACTAATGTGTTAAGAATTTTTATGTTCATGTTTATATGATGAACATATACTGCAATATTATTTTCTTGTAATATCTTTGTCTGGTTTTGATATCAAGTTAATTTAGTTCTTATGAAAATTCCGTATCTGTTTTCTGAAAGTGTTCATGTAAAGAATTATAATGTCTTTCTTAAATTGCTAGACATCATCACTGAAACTGCCTGGTCTTGTACTTTTCTTTCATATGAAAGTAATTTCCAATACATTTTCTCTTTTTTTCCAATATTTTTAATTAGAGTATTATAGTTATACATAGTAGTTGGGTTCATTTTGACAAAATCATGCATCCATGGACTTTGATTTACTCCATTTCAGTCCCTATTTCCCATAACCATCACCCTGGTTCTCCTTCCTCTATTCTACTGATTTCTTTGTGCTCATTTATTTATTTATTTTTGATTGGTGCTTTCTATATATGCATAAGGATGGAATTTATTATGGCATATTTATAAATGCACATAAAATGACTTTGTTAAATTCATTCTGTATTTCCTCCCCTTTCTTGTCCTCCCTCTCTCTCTCTCTATCTCTTTCTTCTACTCCCCTAATCTGTATCTTTATGATATCCAACCCCCATCCCCCCCAAAAGGGGACTTCTTTCCCTTAGTTTGCTCTAGCTTCCTCATATGAAAGAACACATTTGACTCTTGAATTTGTGTCTGGCTTTTTTCACTTAGCATTATGTTATTTATTTTCATCCATTTACTAGAAAATGCCATAATATCATCTTTATGACCAAGTAAAACTCCATTGTGTGTATACATCACATTTTCTTAATTCATTCATATATTGACGGGCATCTGGTCTGGTTTCATAAAATGACTAATGTGAATTGTGCTGCTATAAGTACTGATGTGGCTATATTACCATAGTTTACTGATTTTAGTTCTTTGGATGAATATTGAGGAGTGGGATAGCTGGGTCATATGGTGGTTTTATTGCTAGTTTTCTGAGGAATCTCCATTCTGCTTTCCAGAGTTGTTGCACTAATTTGAAATGCCACCAACAATGTATGAGTGTACCTTTTCCCCCACATTCTTGTCAACACTTATTATTTATATTCTTGATAATTGCCATTCTGACCAGAGTGTGATGGAATCTTTGTATAGTTTTGATTTGGCAAATTCATTTCTTTACGAGATAGAGAATATCCAGATTCTATATTTCTTTCAATTTTTAGGATCCTTATTTTTATTGAATTTTTCCCTTTGTTATATAGCAAACAATTTACACTAAGTAAAATTCACCTTCATTGGTGTATGGTTCTATAGTTTGATAATCATGCACAGCCATGTGATGTGCATCACGATTAAGATATTTAACAGTTTCATCACCCCCAAAACTACTGGTTTCAGCCTTGCCCCTACCCTGGCCACTGCTGCTCTGTTCTCCAGTCTGGTCATTGTACTTCTCCACAAGTCATAGGAATGGAATTATGTAGTAGGCAGACTTTCAAAACCAACTTTCTTCTCTTAGTGTGGTGCTCTTGGGACCCATCCATGCCACTGCATGAACTGCTAGCTTGTCTATTTTAGCTGGATAGTCATACTTCATTGTGTGGATGTCCTGTACTTTGTTTGCACATCTGCAGGAGATGGAAGCTCTGGTTGTTTCCAGGTTGAGGCAATTACAAATTCCATTTCTATAAAGTTTTTTGTTGGTTTTGTGAGAATATATAGGCTTTCATTTCACTTGGATAAAAATCTATGATTGAAATTGCTGAGTCACATTGAACTCTATAAAAAATGAAAAAAAGTTTATGTAAGTGTCTGTACCATTTTACATTTCCACCAGCTTCATTTGAGAAGTCCACCATCTCTACATCTCCAACAACACTGACATTACCAGGTTTAATCATTTTAGTCACTTTAATAAATGTTCTGGTTGTGGATTTTAGTTACATTTTCATCTTGATCAGTGATGTTGAGGATCAATTATCTGAGTGTATATAATTTCTTTGATTTTTATTCCAACTTTTTACCCATTTTAAAATTGATTTAGTTATTTCTTCTTGAGTCTTGAGAGCTCTTTGTGTATTTTGGACAAGTCTCTTCTCAGATACTTAATTTGTAAATATTTTCTGTCTGTAGGTTATCTTTTTATTTTCTTAAAAATGTAATTTAAAAAAATAGATGTCTTATTTTTTGATGAAATCCAATGTTTTTGTCAATGGCTCATTCTATTTGTGTTATATCTGAAAAATCTTTGTGCAATCCACTGTGACACAGATTGTCTCCCTGGTTTTCTTTCGGAGTTCTTATTGTTTTAGGTTTTACATTTACATCTGTTGTGATTTTGAGTTACTTTTTCCCATAGGATTCAAGGCTTACATTATGAAGCATTATATTGTGATGAATATCCAGTTACTCCAACACCATTTGTCAAGAAGGCTATTCTTCTTCATTGAATTGCTTTTGCATCTTTATTGAAAATCGATTGGGTACTTGTGAATCTCTTTCTGCACATTTTATTCTGTTTCTCTGATTTACATGTTTATCTTTTCTCTCATACTGCACTGATTTGACTACTATCCCTTACAATAAATTGGAAAAAATTTACTGTGTGTTAGTATTGTTCTTTCAAAACTGTTTTGTCTATTTTGTCTCCTGTTCCTTTGCATATTAACTTTAAAACCAGCTTGTTGGTTTTCACTAAAAAGCCTTCTGGGATTCTATTGAAATCGCATTGAATGGGCAAAAAGAATTGACATCTTAAAATTGATATCCTAAATCCATGAACATAGCACATCTGTCCACTTAATTTTCTCTGATTTCTTTAATCAAGATTTTATAATTTTTAGTACACAGGTTTTACAGATATTTTGTAAGAACTATATGTAAGTATTTTGTGTTCTTTGGCACTGTTATAATTACTTCAATTTATTTATTGCTATTATATAAAAATATTTATCTGGCCTTTCAAAATTTTGCAAAATTTATTTATTATTTTGCAGATTCTTTGGGATTTTGTACATGGGCGATCCTGTTATATGTGAAAAGATGCAGGTTTCTTTCCTTCTTTTTAATCTCTATATCTCTTCTTCTTTTCTTTTTTCTTTTTTCTTTTCATTGCACTGACTAAAATGACTAAAATCTCTAATATAACTTTGAATAAGAAACATGAGTTATATTGTTTCAGGTTGAAGGAATTCCATTTTTCACTTTTAAGTATTATGTTTAAGTGTTATGTTTTTATGTGTTCTTTATCAAGTTAAAAAAATTCCCATGTAGTTTTAATTTGTTGAGAGATTATTTTTTAAAAAACAAGAATGATACTGAATTTTTTGAAGGATTTTTAAGAAATCTATTGAATGATCTCTTTTTTTCTTATTTTATCTGTTGATATGGTGGGTTTATTGATTGACTTCCAGTTTTGAACTAGTTTTGCTCTCATCAGGGTAAACCCTAACTTGGTCATAATACACACATAAGCCCAACCTCCCCACAAAAGTTCAATACTTGGTTCTACTCAAAGGGACTGACACTGGAGAGATTACTAAGAGAAAAAGCATGCCTATTTATAACATGCACATGTGCAAAGGAGTCACACAAAATATCAAATCTCAGAGATGGGCCTGATGTTTGAGACTTCAGAACCCTCTTGATGGAGTAGAGGGAGTTGGAATGCAGGCAAGTCAGAGTAACAACTGAGTTTTAGGGGAAAGGTGTGACCTGAAGAGCAGAAGAGTTGTGGGACAAAGTGTTTCTGGTCCCTGGGTGTGGTGTAGGTGTTTCTTCCCCGGTGACATGAGTTTAACCTCTCTTGGTGATTGACATTTTTATGAAAGGATCCAAGGTGAACATGTTCTGCTGTGGTGGATGGAGAAGGAGCATCACAAAGAGCCCTCTCCTGTGTTTGCTGCCCCGATGCTTTGTTTGAAGTTCAAAGTGACATATTTTAGAGTACCCTTTTTTCAATGTTGGGATCAATTTGTTAGCATTTTTGTTTTAACTTCAGAATTTTTGCATGGATGTCCATAAGTGATCATGGCCTGTAATTTTCTTTTCAGATTTTGTATATATCTTTGTCATTGTTGATTATTTTTATCTTTCTAGAAATTCATTCATTTTTACTGTTCCATTGTTATAGCATTTATAATATTTCCTCCCTGTAATTTTAATGCCCTAGGAGCTAATGTATTATCCCCTTTCATTCGTACCTTGGTAGAATGTAACCTCTCTCTCTCTCTCTTTTTTTTATCACATTGGCCAGAGCCTTATTAAACTCATTGATCTTCCCAAAGTTTCTGATTTCACTGGTTTTCTGTGTGCAGGTGTTTTATTTTGTTGGTTCATGTATATCTCTTTTCTCCTTGTTTCTGCTTCTTTCCATTTGATTCGACGTTCTTTCTTGGGTTCTAATGGTGGAAGCTGATGCAATAGTCCTTGGTAAGCTAACAGCCAAGAAGTACTGTGTAATGTGTGATTAGCATTTTAAACCCCAGAACCAGCCCTACAGATGTGGCAGGGTTTCATCCTGAGCTGGCTGCCAGTCAGCTGGCAGCTACTTGATGTGACTATAGGTTGTGACAAAGGAAATAATGAAGCAACCGCCAGGGACCAGCGGACCTTGTGTACAGCACTAAGTAATTGCGCTTTTGCTAAAGGCTATTGATAGATGTGAGTTGTAGCAAAACTGCTTTGGCTTTGGTGAGGAGGATGGACGAGGCTGCCCCTGAGTAGAGATAACCTCCCGGGTGCTTCTGCGGCGATGCACAAATCTTAACTAAAGAGGGGTGGCGTAGACAGAGGAAACACGGACCAGGAGGGCTGGGAGGCGGGCTCGGTGACATGAAAGGTGGCAGGCGAAAGCGGAGAAGCCGCGTGTGTGGCTGCCTCAGACAGGGGTCAGGAAAACGGAGTGTTACATGCACTGACAATATGTGGTCTCTCTCTCACATGACTACTAAAGAGGGTATGATCTTAAAGATCTATTTTATTGTATATGTTTAAGGCACACAACCTGATTTTGGGAATAGATAGAGTGAAGCGATTAGTACTGTCAAGAAAATTATCATATCCATCATCTCACACGGTTACCTTTTCATGGTAAGAGCACCAGACATCTACAATCTCAGCAAATTTTCAGCATATAATGGAATATTAGTAACTAAAGTCCTCAGGCCGCCCATTAGATTTCTAGACTAAATCACTCTGGCAACCATTACTCCATCCTGTTTCTATATATATACATACATATATATATATATATGTATATGTATATGTATATATATATTTTTTTTTGGTTAGGTTTCACACATAAGTGAGATCAGGCAGTACTTCCTTTCTGTGACTGCCCTACTTTGCCTAGAACAATGTTCTCCAAGTTCAACCCTCTGCAGCACAAGGCAGCTCTCCTTTTAAAAGGCTGACTGATGTTCTGCGTGGGTCAACTCTGTTCCGGCTCACGCCTGTGTCCCCTGATCAGTGGGCAGTCTCTTCCCTGCCTTGACCACTTCCTTTGCTGTGCAGAAACGTTTTTTAGTCTGATACAGTTCTATTACTTTATGTCCACTTTTGTTGCCTGTGCTTTGGGTGAGATATTTAAAAAAAAACATTCCCAATGCCAATATCAGGGAACTTTTCCCCTTTATGTTTCTTTTAGAAATGTTTTGGTTTCAGGTCACACATTGTAGAAATGTAATATATATATAATATTATAGTATTATATCATATACTTTATATATATGTATGTACACACACACACACACACACACACACACACACTTGCACATACATATTCAATGATACTTGTTAAAGTATAGCCAGGCAGACATTATTCAGGACAGATATTGGGACCACAGCAATGGATTTTGCTGTGTAAGGGAGAGATTGACCTTAACTCTAAATAAAGGATGGGCCAGGAGGAATTAATAGCCAAGAAATAGGATGGGGTAGTCAGGGATGGAAAATTCCTAAAAGGGCACACCAGGGCTAACAGAATTCTTGCTAAAGGCAGGACACAATGATCAGACATCCGCCGTGGGTGGTGGAGATGAGACTGATCAGATATTGAAGGTGCTCAGATACCAAGGGTCGAGAATCTTGCCAAGGTCCTTACAAGGAAGAGCACAGTGGATCTCAGAGAAGACTCAGAAGCCTGACTCAGGTTTGGTCCAGCAGAAATATTTGGCTGCTAGAACTTTTCATTTGAGAGATCCACTGCTACCAGGAAAGGTGAGTTATGGAGAAGAGACTTAATTGACTCTATCAGTTATTTATAAAACTCATAGGAAATTGGCTGTTATTTTTCACAGAGGATGTTTTTTCTTTTTCTTTCCTTTTTTTTTTTTTTTTTTTGACTTAATGTTTATTTCAGTTTCCATTTCAGAGCAAATCACATCTTCAGGAGGTCACATAGCCTACAGTGTCTTCTGCAATACATCCTGAAATTTTACAAAATATTTCTGATACAATATAAATTACCAAGGTACCATAGATAAACACTTACAATATGCATTATCAAGGTACTATAGATCGGTACTTGTAGGACATACACTTTTCAAGTATTTTGAAAATTCAAAACAATGCATCAGTTGATATTTACAATGTTACCTCCCTCTCACAGAGAGGTCTTCCAGGGCTATAATGTTCCCTAAAAGCCAACTCTAGTCATAGTCACGAGAAACACATTAGAAAATGCAACGTGTTTCCAAGGGAAAAATAATTAATTTTGTGATGTACTAGCAGAAAGTTGATTTGACCAACAAGAAAGAAAGCATACTGGGAACAGTACATTCCCTGCCAGAGAAGGTGTTTTTATGGTTGACTTTTACTATTTCTAAGGGAGCACACACACAGCGTTTTCTCACTGTCAAAGCCAAAGAGCACTCGTGTCTCCGAGCTACGTTCCTCACACCCTTTACCTGGCTGCTGCCAGTTTCCCATTCCCCAGGGGCTGCCGCCTTACACACTGGTGACTATTCGTTCCCGCATGTAAGTTAAACAACATTGCTTGCACCACCAGATCATGTTGTATTTATTTAGATATTTTTCATATCTTCATTTGTGTTAGAACATTTCATTTTCTCAAGTCCCACTGAAAGGCGTGAGTGCTTCTGTTTACCTGAAACTCTCCAGATAATAACACCCAACTTTTAGAGAAGTCAATATACAATGTTTAAATTGATATGACCATGGAAATAGTGTTCTTTGCTGAGTCAAGTAGAGGGCTACAATGATGTGTTTCCTTCTACAAATCTTTGTAGTGATCATGAGCTTTGAATCTTTTGCTTTTGTTTAATCACATGTTCTCATTGCTCTTCTCTGGACTTGTCATTAATTCATTCCTCAAAGTCCAGCAGGTCTGAAATCTCTCAACACTATTTTCTCTCTGATAACCGGCTTCACTTACCTGCTCACTTCGACTACAACGTCTTTCCTGGAGCTTCCGGTTCCCTCGGTACTGGGACGTGGCTGAGGTGGGCGGGGCAGCAGGTCCTGGGCAGACGCTGACACAGAAGCCGCTTTTGATGGTCTTGGAGGCAGAAGTGGAGAGTGGGTTTCTAAAGCACATACACTCCCCTGGGTGTCCTCCATCCCTCGCTGCAAATCCCTTATGATCACTGTAGTTTCTCCCTTAACTTTTTTTTTCCGAACTTCTTTTCCTTCCTGCCATAGTCCTAACCACAAGGATTTTTCTGTAGTCTTCACATCAAGTGCAATCTATAATAACCTGCAATTCCTATACCTCTGTAATTTGTTTTATTCATTCTTTAATTCATAATGTTTACCCTGCTTACTTTCTGAGAAGATTTCAGGTGCCTTGAATGAAAACATAGCTTTTTATTTGCTGCAGCCATCTGCTCAGTCTGCTTCTTTGGGATCCCTGCCGGTTGATCTCCCGGGCACCTCGGGCCTCTTCCCTCCAGCCCTGCCTCGGGAAGAGCTCACCTCTGGGAGATTCCATGGTCTGCAGAGACCCCATGCTCCTTGAAGCCTGACCTGTTGGGTCTGTGCCTGTTGACTGACTGATTTTTGGAGTTGGGGGGCTGCTGACATCTTTCTGGAAGCTCCATAATTTTGGCAGAGAAGAAAATGGAGGGAAGGTCATCTGGAGCATGTCCCTTCGCAGAGGTAACCAGAAATCCTATGTCCTGCTCCTCTGATGGAATATTGCTGCAGAACCTCCCATCACCCATCTCACAAAGATTGTCAGCCCAGCGGAGACTGCAGGATCAGATTAACCCCCACCCTTGGCCCTCAAGGGAGTGCTCTGTGCTGAAAGCTCCCCCCTCCCAGCCCTGCTCAGAAACAGGGGCCAGAGGAGAGAGAAAGAGGTGTGCTCTCCCTCTCTGAAATAGGGCACTGTGTTGCTTAACCTCTCAGGGAAGCACAGCAAGGGCCTTGAATCTCCCTCCCTGAAATGTGGCAGTCCAGGGCTCTGGAACAACCACAGCATTCAAGTAAGAAAATTCAAAGTTTCCAGTTCTCATGAGCTGAAGGCACAATAGAAAGCTGGATTTCCACAGTCATGGTCAAAGCTGAGATTTAGTCACACTCTACATATGGAGGTGAACCCTAACCAAACGACTTCTCACATTTTAAAATTCCAAACTCATTCACAAGATTGTTTACTCAAAAAAGAAACATTCCCAAGGCAACTGTGAACATCACATTTCTTGTCTCTTTCTTAACTGAAAAATGTAAAGTAGGACTCATATTCCAAACCAGAGATGGCTGCCTCTTCCTCCGGCCGCTTCATGGAGTTTGGTTTGCGTAGGTTCCCTTGGTTAGGTGTTTCTGGAAGCTACATACTCTCCCTTCTGCAGATTCTTCTCTGCATCCCCCAGACTCTTAGATTTTTCCTCTGAAGAAACAGTGGGCACCCAGAGGTCGTACCCAGAGTGCCGACTGGCAGTCCCACTCTGGGTGGGGCCTGGAGTTGCTGTGCCTTTCAGATCAGCATCCTGACAGGCCCCTCAGGACTGCAGTGTGACCTTCACCCCCTCATGCAACAACCCAAATGATTTTCTTTTTAAACAGTATAATCAAGGGACAAGCATTTGTATCTTCTGCTGGGCTGAGAGCCTCGTATGGCTCGCTTACCATTGTCTTCTCCAGAAATGCTTAGTGAATGACAGGGAACTCGCATGCCTGCTTTCCTCTTGGCCTGAAGATATTCACCCTAGTTCTTTTTTTCTTCAATAAAACACTCTTCTGCCATGGGATACAGTGCAAACAATGTTGGGTGTGTGTGCAAGGTAGGTGGTTAGGGCCAGACCAGTCCAAATTCTGATGCATTTCTAAAAATGGAATGCCAGTCATTGATAGTTCTAATGTCTATTCTTGTGAATCCATTTGTCAGCATTATGCTTAGTAATTTCATTCATTCATAATCTAGTCATTAAAAAATGGTTATTAAGTCTATATGTCAATCTCTGTGCTAGATCTGAAGGTAAGTAGTGAACCAAATAGGCAAAACCCATGTTTTCATGCAGCATGCATTTGATGGTGGAGGGGAGCCAGTAGACCCTCCAATGGCTACATGGTAGACATGTGAAATTCATAATATCTCATCAGTGGTGGATCCAGTTCTGTGAACAAGACAGTGTCCGTGCTCAAACAGAACTCATATTCTAATGCCAAAAAGACAAACTCAACAAACACACACACAAAAGAACAGCAAGAAAGAGAAGACGGATTGCAACGAGAGCATCAGGTCTAACTTAGGGAAGAACAGGGTCGGCATTCCTCTTCCTGCCGTCCCCCTCACTTCCTGTTCTTACACCACCACACCACATGGCGTGTGGGAAGTCTGGAGTACACGGCTTTGTCCTGTTACGGCCGTTCTTCAGCCGGCATGTGGCAGGCAGCTCTGGCCCTCACCTGTGGAATGGGCTTCACAGCAGGGCTCCTGAGAAGATCAAAGGAAGTCTCGCAGTAAACCTGGGACATACCTACTGAAGGCTGGGTTCCCAGAGACGGGCTTCTGAGGTGCACATATGACACGGGAGCAGCAGGTTTAGGGGGTGCTCCCAGGACAGCACCTGCAACGGGCGAGGGAAGGTGAGCTGTGCGGCAGGTGAGGCCTCAGTCACCTCAGAGGGTGTCTGGCCTGCATGATGCTCAGGAGTTGGGGTGAAGGGGCTGAGTCTTTGGAGGAGACCCCACTGACAAGCCACTGGATGCTCCTGGTGGGTGGGGACAGTGATGGAGGAAGGGAAGAACTTGGCCGACTGTGAATCATCAGCACTGAGTCTTGTCAGCAGATGGGCAGCAGATGGGCAGTGTCCCAGGCAGGCTATCACTTTACTTCTCCCTACTGAGTATCTCGTGCCCATAGGCTCGTTGGAGACGCCCTCATCTTGCTGACACTCGGTGGTGGACCTTGCTTTGAACAGTCTCCCAGCAGTCCGTGCTTCCCATAGCCTTAGTGTCCTTGCGGTGCCTCTGCCACAGCCAATCCCAGGATCGTCAGGAAGGACACTGAGGCATAGCCTAAGGCACACAAGGCCATGACAGTGGGCTCTGGGGTCAGTATACAACCTGTCTCCCTGACTCTGAAGTACGGGCTCCCTTCTGACACCTCACTGCCATTGTGACTGCGTGGGGTCTTCCTCCATGCTGGCCATCTTCTTGGAAGACCTGGATGACCGTAAGTGAAGGCCTCTTCTAGAAACCCAGGCCCTGGGGCTTAGCACACCTGTGCCAGTAAGCAAGGTGCACCAGGTGGCCTTGCTCACTGGTGACTAAAACTGGCAAATCCTCCAGCTCAGTCCTCTCTGCTGTCAGCGCTGCCTCCATCCTCTGCCAGCAGAGTGACCAGAGCTGCTGAAGATTCCTCAGGTTTTCCCGCCATCTGCCATCAATGTGCACATGTCAATCTGGAGAGGATATTGCAGTCCCCGAGGCCAGCTTCAGGATGGAGGGACCAGGTGCAGGTGGGGAGGTGTTTCTGTGGCTTCCAGCAGAGAAGGAAAATTAATATGGCATTGGTTTAAGGTTTTTCAAGAATCTTTCACCAAATGCATTGTTTTGTGGTTATTAGCGACAGTATCTTTTCAAAGTTGGTTCTGTGATGAAGTAAAGTTGGAAAATACTGGGTTAAATGCTGATGAATTTGGGTTATTTGGCTTTATTTGCACAGGACTCTATGTAAGCATTTTTCAAACATCAAATCCATCAGTCAGCCTATTTTTAAACTGATTTATCTGTTTCCATCACATATTGTCTTCTTCAGTTTTCACAGCGTTTCTGTGCCTTAGCTATGTTTATAAAATCCATTTTGCAGATGAGACTGAGATTCAGGAAAATACTGTGACTTTTCCAGGGTCACACGGTTCCCAAGCAGTGGATCCCGTATTCCAGGACTGGTTCACTGACTTCAGGAAGAGTTCTGGATTTTCTCTGACGTCAGTTCTGTGAAGCCCTGTTCTTTACATCTTCACATTGAGATGTTATGACTCAGTTATTAGTGAGATCAAATGAGTTTTAAATATAGATGTAGCATCAGACAGAAAACCCTGTTTTAAATTCTAGTTATGATTTTTAGGAAATCCTGTAAGTCTGCTACACTCATACAAGCATTCCCATCCTGACCCACATGAGCTGGCATCTGGCAGCTCAGCAGGGGGCTGACTTGTTAAGATGAGAGCCGGGGACAGTCGGAACCCTTGAGCTAAAGCATCAAGACGGGACTTGAGGCCCCTTGTGCTCTATCTTTGCCTTTCACTTTTACTTGGAAATCCGGTGTGATGACCAACATGGAAGTAATCATGTAAATGGTCCACGGAGCTGTGTGCTGCTGGCTGCGACCACCATCCTTTACCGTGACATAAATGGTACTAATCTAGGGCTAGTCTTTGTGCTCTTCTCAAAGAGAGGGCCACACAGACAGCAGGAGGAAGGGGAAAGGTGGTCAGTCACTCCTGAAGTTACCTTTCTTCACAATGCAGAGGAGTCAGGACAGAACCCACGTTGCCTGCAGGCTCATGTCCTGGGCCAGATCCCGACCCGACCCAGAACAAGAGCCCATTGCTGCGGAAATGAGAACCATCGCCTGTGACCTGTGAGAGCAGAGGGCAGGAGGCCGAGAGAGGTGCGGAGGACCCCAGGAAGACCGGAGGGCGGCGTTTCATAGAGTATTTCTAAAACTCAAAGCAGGACTTGGTAAAATATGACTCATGCATTCCCTAATTTATACAAGCGGTGTGATCACAACACATAGAAAAGGAAACTAAAACCCCGAGGAAACCAGCCACATATTACACCGAGCAGCACAGGAAGGGACCCAGGTCAGCTGCGACCAGACATCGACTGAGGCTTCGTCCACTTGGGACACCTCGCTCAGCGTCTCACGCCTTGTTGGGAAGGGCCCTGCTCAGTCACCTCCCGGGTGTGCGCAGTGGACGAGGGGATAGATCTGCGCCGATCCCGAGCGCCCTTCTTCCCGTCCCGACCCAGCTCCCCTCCAGGATGCGGCCGTCTCCTCTCCCGTGTCTCCCGCTTCTTTTCAGCCCCTTGCTGTCCTTGGCGCTGCATCCTTTAATCCACTTGCCTGGCCTCATCGTCACGTCTCTGCCATCTGTGATTTACAGGTCAGCGGCTGCAAGACTCTCCCTTGAGGACCCCGGAAACGAGCTTGCTGTGGACAGGCTCAGGAGGAGAAAAGCAGAGGTCCTACCAGAGTTCATCTGCGCCCCGTCCTGGAGCCCGTCTGGGCAGGTCTTCCTGTGCCCTGGCGGGTCCCTCCGCCAGATGTGCTGGGGTTCAACTCAGGGAATGTGCACCCTCTGCGCTGTCCTGCTCCTTGGCCGCCTCTTCTCTCGCTCTTCCCCTCTCCAGGTATGGAGACCCTTCTCACCAGAATCTCTGGCTAGGGTGGGATGTATTAATCAAAATACTTAAAAAAGAAAGTGATAGTCAATATATTTTTAACTAGATCAATTATTTGGCTTGAATGTGTACCCCCAAAGTTTGTGTGTTGGAGATTTAATCCCCCAAACTTACGTTACTGATATTTGGTGGTGGGACCTTTGGGAGGCAATAGGATTAGAAAAATTCATGCGTGGGGAGCCTCTGTGATGGCATTAGTGACTTTATAAGAAAAGGAAGAAAAACCCGAACTAACACACTTGCTGTCTCACCATCTGATGCCCTTTGCCATGTTATGATGCAGCAAGAAGTACTGAGGAGATGACAGCACTGTGCTCTGGGACTTCTCAGCTTTCAGAACTATAAACCTAATAAACTTCTTTTTTGTTAATGCATCACCAGGTCTCAGGTGTTTTGTTATAGCTCCAGAAAATAGGATAGGACAGTGAGAAGTACTATCCTGAGAAATTAATACATATTATTAAATTTAACCCTTTTAATGATGCTAAGAGGCAGGTACTATTATTGTTTCCATTTTGTGAATGAGGAAACACAGCACAAAGAATTTAATTAGTTCAAACGAGGCAGCATGACCAGTACACAGGGACACATGCAGTTATATAAGCATTTTTTTAAAACAACACAGCAGTGAAGGGAAATTATCTGAGACGGAAGAAGAAAATACCTCAAGTCTCACCTCCTCAATAATCAGATATTTTAGAGAGCTGCACGATAGCAGTTTATTATGTACAGATGCCCGTGTGCCGTTAGTGGCAACGCTGGTGTAAAATCATTAGTGATGCCAGCATTCTCATGATTTCAATGATGTAATCATAGTTTGGTGTTTATGTCTAACTTGGGGGTGTTGAGGTCGGACACCTGGCCGGGGGGCTGCCAGGTCTGTGCCTGACTTGAATGGTTCCCAGTTCTGAAGCGCGTGTCTTCTCCACCTGGTCCCAGGCTCGGTGTCCTGTGCAGCCTTCTGTGTAGGAGTGTGGGGGGGCTCAGATCCCTGCCTGAGCCTTCACGTGCTCCTGGGTGGTACTCCATCTTCCCTCAGCCGTTGGAACCTTCTCGGCTCCTCTCCACGCTCCCACGCTGCCGCTCCTGGGCTCCGGGCAGGCTGAGGCTGGATGGCTCGTTTTTGTTTTCCTATCTCCTGGCCTCCTTTATATCCCCCTGGTCATTTTTTCTGTGTTGCATTCTGGATATGTGTGTTCAGTTCTCTCCTCCAGTTTCCTTTTTTTAATATTTTAAACTCGTTCTAACTAGTTGTACATGACAGTAGAACACATTTATAGATTTGGATAGCTCACACAAAAATGGATGTAATCTCTCATTTTTCTGATTACACATATTGCAGGCTCACATCCGTCATCCAGTTTCCTAATTATTTCTTCAGTTGTACACACGTGGGCTTTAGTTGAAGACTTCGTGACTTTAGTTGAAGAGACTCTATTTTTCACTTCTGCAAGTTCTAGTTGGTTCTGTTACGCAAACACCTGGCTTTCTTGAAAAGATCTTGATTCTGTTTCACTTTTTATTATCATTAATAATTTAAACGTTTAAAATATACTTATTTTCTAACTCTCTAGTAGTAATATTATGATCTTAGGGTCTGAGGAGTCCAAATATCTTGCCCATTTGCTTGCTTTGAATTCTGCTGATAGCACTCTCAACAGCTTATAGCCTCGTGTGCCTTGTGATTTTTGATTTTGAGTTCATCCACTCTGAGCCCACCTCTGTGAATCTTGGAAGAAGTGGGTTGAGAGTGTCTGCTTCCAGTGGAGGTTTGAGGGCAAGCTTACTCTGTACCTTGGGGATAACCCAAGTCTTGGACTTTATCCTGTTCCGCCTTTCAGAGACCCTACGGATCTTTGTTGGATGTTAGGAGTGAAAAAAATGAAAAAAGTGTATTATCTTCTTGCTTCCTTTGAAAAGTCTTGCCAAAATTAGACAAGACTTTTTTTTTTTTTTTTTTTTTTTTTAATTGAGAAGAACAAAACGTAGTCCTGACTATACTCCTGGCTTTTCCAGAAGGTGTCTCTTGAGGCTTCTCAAGTGCCCTGTTGTGTCATTAAGTCAGAATTTATGCACCCGGCTGATTAAGCATCGGCCCTCACTAGGGCTCAGTGGGGCCTAAAGACCATGCCTGCTGCCTCCTCTGCACAAGGGAAGCCATTCTGCTTCTCTGAGGCCAGGTGTTTGCTGGCTACTTCTAGGAGAGGGTTTGGAATGACGACCACATTGTACAATAAATTGGAAAGAGCTGAATATGAACAGAAAAGAAAAGGAAAGCTCCTGAATCTCAAATCTCCTTAGACAGTGAGGCTGCATCTCACATCAGCTACGAAGCCATCCTGACCCCACTGCTGGGCTGCTTTCTCCCGTGGACCTCGCTGGGGTGGCCTCTGCCCTACCCAGATGTGGGGTTAGGCCCACGACCTTGTGATGTGACTGAGTGGTCCCCAGCTGCAGGCCTGAGGATTCCAAAGGACGATTTGCCACAGAGCCAGGACGTTTCAAGGGCTGGAGATTTTATTTGATCTTCCTAATGTTTGCTGACGCTGGAGGTGCAGACAGTCTTTATTAGTCTTGTCTCATCTTAAGAGCACAAAAAGCAATTGCGGGGCACAAGTGACTTCCGTTTTCAGCAGCCGGCTATCCAGCAGCCCTTCACATCCGACAGGCCTCGGCAGCACTGTTAATTGGCCGTGTGGAAGTTTGCTAATTAGTGCGTCTGCCATTCCACTGTCTGGCTTTGGCCTGTTCCTGAGTCTTATTTTAAACCTCCTTTCCCTAAACGAATCTCTGCCCAGGGTCAAGTGGTCCAGTCATTAACCAACATTAGGCTTCCTAAGTCTCCACCTGGCTTCCCTGGCTTGAGGGGCCGTGTCTACGATTGTGGGGGTGGGGAAGCAGACATGAGGAGCCACTGTCCAGAGTCCTGGTAGGTCTGAGGAGGAAGCCCATGTGGGAGTTCTGGCACGAGGAAGCCAGCTGAGGGACATGTGGGGACCCATTAGTTACCATCAGAGAGAAAGGGCAGCTCTGTGCTGCTGGAAATGCCTCTAAGGCCTCCAGTCTCTGCTGCTAACACAGGAAACCTCTGGAAATTGCTCCCAAGAATTAAAGATGGAATAAATACGAACCTGGGTCACCAGGGATCTGGGCCTGTGTCCCTCCATCCTAACTAAGTTTGCAACCTGGGAAAGCTAACCTCACTCTCCAACTCTGAGTCTCACTCAACCTGATGATCTCAAACACAAACTCAAGTCCTAAAGCCCGGCAACTCCCATCCAGCCTCGCCCAGCCTCTCCCAGCTGGGAGACTAAGGCCGCAAGAGCTAAAGGTCTAAAGATCTTGCCCAGATTGACACTGCCAGCAAGTGACAGAACGGAGGCCACCCCCCTTCCCCACCCTGACCCACAGTGCCCGTCCTCTCGGGGCACAGCCCACCCCTCTGCAAACAGGAGGACCTGTCACGTTCCACGGTGAGGGGGGGCTTTGGAGGCTGTGGCTCCTGGTGGCTCCTAGTGGCTCCTTGCAGCTCCTCACAGCTCCCAGTTCTCACACACACGCTTGTCTTTTTCATGCATGGTTTTCATTTGTGAAATCATTTTTAAAATGCTCGTGCTTTGAACGTGACCCTCATCTCCTGAAGGCGAGCAGAACTGAACGAGCCCCTCGGCCTTTCTGCGCAGTTAGAGGCAGCAGCACCACGGCTGGGATTTCACCAGATCCTCCCGGTCAGCCCCACTGGGGCGCCAGGATGCTGCTATGGCGCCTAGCGGAAGCAGCCACCCTCGCTTCCTCCCAGGTCATAGAAGCCACCTCTCACCTGTGCAGTCATTGGTGCTATGTGATCCTCTCTCAGAGTGGGAATGAAGGGCTCCTGGCATTCAAACCCACCAACCACTTCATACAGTCCTATAGGGCACCTGGTGCACCCAGGGGAGAGAGCTGATCTGGAAAGATGGGGCTCCAGCCAGCTGCATGCAGAGACTCTCAGGACTTTAACTCTTCATAGCCTGTCTGCGGAGTTAGGAATTCAAAATGAACAAGCTTAAACAGAGGGGGCGTCTTCAACTCGGCACTGCTGGTAATTGCTGGATACCTCTCTGGTGTGGATTCTTCTCTGCATCATGGCGTGGTGAGCATCATCCCCAGCCTCTGCCCACTTAAGACCAGTAATGACACCCCCACCTCCTAGTGGTAACAACCAAGTGTCTCCAGACAGTGCCAAATGCCCCCTGGTGGGCAAAAATCTCCCCGTTGCAAATCTCTGATCTAAAGTAAAGCAGAACTATAATCTATACATTTTCTTAGCTACACTGCTACTTTTGGATACAAATTAAAAGAAAAACAGCCTCCAAATTTCTCTTTCACTAATTTTGCCAGATTTTTATGAGGAGGGTTGGAAGTACTTTCAAAAATTTATTGCCTGGGATACGGAAAATATTAAGTCATTATCCACTTTAGATAATGCCTGGATTAATTTTATATTAATTAGTTCAAAATAACGTTGCCTGGAGATTAAACTACAGAGGCAGAATGTAGAAGAGAAAAATTCAGAAATGGCCAAACATGGAAGAAATGCTAATTGGGAGCACACTTCATTCCCCGGTGCTTCTGCCTCCAGCTTGACCCGCTTGTCTGGATTCACCTCCAAACCCAGTCTGCCAAACGCCCCTGGCCGTGGAAGACACAGCTTACACACCACTTGGTCCACAGTTCCTGCTTATAGAAATAATTTGGTTTACTTCTCCAGGCACAGGGTAATATGCCCTCCTCGGTAGTCAGCTTGGTATGATCCCATCTGAGGCCCAGGCCCCTGGAGCCTGTACCCCGTCCTTTCTTATCCTTCCCTTAGAAGGAAGCACAATGGCTCTGCCATCTCTCCAGACACGCCCAGTGTGGGGGCTGAATTTCCTGCCTCCTGGATCATGGTGCTACCCTGGGAACCCCCTCCTCTGGGGTCCAGCGTCCTGGGCCAGTCTACCCCTTCTTGTTCCTTGGACTGACCCAGGCCAGTACCTGTGCATATAGCTGCCTCTCTTGGACAGCCCATTTCAATGTGTCTGTTGGGGGAACATCGTCTTCTGAGCTCAGCATCCAGGACAGTGCCTGGCAGTTAGTAACCACATAGTAACTCACAGCCATCCTCATTTCATTGCCCCAGAAGTTACTAAATGCTCAGTCTGTTCTGGGAAAGGTGCTGTGCACGTGGCAGAAATTGTTTTGTTTATTGAAGCATCCTTAGAAGGGACACATACACCCACTTTACAGAAGAGGCAACTGAGACTTAAAGCATTCAAATGACACATGCTATTCACACCCCACAGCCCCTGTTCCTAACTGCTTCTCAGAGTCTCACAGATGAATGCCACAAATATGGGGACCACCCCAGACCTCTCGGGTACAAGCATTTGGAACCAGAAGCTTATTAGTTAAAGGAAAAAAATAAAGTAGGGAATATTCTTAAAGGAATATGTAAGTGTTTTAGTCAGCTTTTTTGCTGCTGTGACTAAATGATCTGACCAGCACAATTATAGAAGTGGAAAAGTTTGTTTAGGGCTCGCGGTTTCAGAGGTCTTAGTCCACAAATGGCCAACTCCATTCCCCAGGGCTCGAGATGAGGCTGAACATCATGGCAGAAGAGCGTGGCAGAGGGAAGCAGCTCACATCATCAGGAGGCAGAGAGACAGACTCTACTCTTGAGACACAAAATATATACGCCCCATAGCCATGCCCCAATTCCCACCTCCTCCAGCCACACCCTGCCACTTCGGTTAATCCCATCAGGGATTAACCCACTGATTGGGTTAAGACTCTTACAACCCCATCAATTCTCCTCTGAACCTTCCTGCATTGTCTCACATGTGAGCTTTTGGGGGAAACCTCACCTCCAAACCATAAGAATAAGCCTAAGCACTTTATTTCAAATTATGAAAATATTAATGCTCAGAGACATGGACACTCATGGCCTTCAAGGCAGACCCGGGCTGTCCTTTGAGCATGTTCTTTTTCCTTTATCTTGTATAAACTCCACGCACAGAGCATGCTCTGACTCCTTCCCAGCGTTTCCTCTTCTGGCGTTGGAGAGAGGCTATAGACACTGGAGCTTCCCTTCCAGTGCAAAGGTCTTCCAGATTTTTACGACCTTTTTCCAATCATAGTGACCACACATAATTGTTCAGCACTCTTTAAAGCAGAGGCCTATTTTTTCTAAGTCTTCACAAGGTGCAGTTTTCTAAGTTAGTGCCTGTGGACTGTGCAGCCCGGTGCCTTTCGTGAATTCATATTTGTTTGTGCGTGTGACATATTCTGAGCCCCTCCAGCCACCCCGCTATGGCCCACCCTCACTCCTTCCTCCTAGTCTCCTTCCTCTTCATCAAGTCTCCCTTCTTCATTCTCGTTGTCTTTTTAATTTCATCCAAGACTCCACACGGGAGAAAACTGCTCGACCCTTGTCTTCCTGAGACTGGCTTTTGTGCAACGTGGGGGCAGCGTGTGGTTTTCCACAGGTTTTCATGGAGACAACACCATCCCTTCCTGCCCCATCGTATCTTGAGTTTCTGAAAGAGTTTTCAGGAATGTGCCCAGACTCCCAGCACAAGACAGACCTGGGGGAAGCAGTGAAGCTGCCTGCAGCTCACCCACTGTAGTCAGAGCCTAGAACATTCCACAGAGAGCAGGGTCTTCTCGGTTTGCCAGGCGAGTCAGGTAAGTGTGGCACGTGTGGGAGAGTTTGGCTATAAATGTTTTCAAGACTGAATGAAGCTGGACTGAAGAGGATGGCCGTTCCAGGTAGCCCATCAACCCCAGGACGCAGGCAGGACGGGGCTGAGCAGAAGACAGCCCGAGACCACATGCTGCCGCTCCTCCCGGTCTGTCTTTCTGTCTGTCGATGAGATGCGTCACACGGCTGCTCTTCTCCACAGACGTGTCCTCCTCACCCAACAGTGCCTAGTGAAGAGCAGCGCTGCCCGTGGTCACCTGCTGCAGTGGCCAGCAGCGTCCAGTGAGGGTGAAAAGAGAGGCTGCTCCGTCAGGCCTGGCGCTGTATGGACAGGGGAAGTCATTCTCTTTGGTCAAGAGGGCTGCTTTGGGTCCGGGTGCGGGGTCAGTGAGGACACCCGAGGGCAGCGGTCCAGCCTGAAGTGCTGAGTCAGACCTGGCCAGACAGCATTGACACGGAGGAGCCTGAGTCACAAGCCATCAGGTTAGGAAGGGACTGCTCCCTGGCTGCCCCCTTCTGCACTCTCAGGGTGCTGGGCACTGTGTGGGGCGGGGGTGAGACCCCCTGCTCTGTGCAGACCTGGTCCCAGGATGGTGTGCCCAACACAATTCCCCAGCACGTCTAGATACAGTTGTGCCTAAGGAAACTGGTGGGCTGTAAAAGCCTGGGTGGCAAACCACACCCAGAGAGCCACAGAGGAAGAGAAAAACGGGGGTCCCAGGGGAGGGGGAGCAGTGTGTACTGAGCACACCTACCTGAGATGGGCTTTGAAAGACTGGTCTCTGCAAAGTGGGTGGGGCGGGGCCGGATGAACCCAGCATGTGACAGGCACGGTACCCTCCGACCCCTCCACAGCTGGGCACGGAGGCCTGAGAAGCAGGGCTGGCGTGACTGAAGAGCTCACACACATCAGGATGCTCCAGTTTACCATGATCGCTGTCTGAAACTGCTTCCTTTCTGAGGTGGCAGACACCCATCTGCCAAGGCCATGGTCTCCAGCCACTGGGGACGAGACCAGGCATGGGCCTCTGACCCAAGGGCAGTGCCACCCTCCCTGGGAACCTGGGATTCTGTCTGCACGGGAGGGAGTTTGAACTGGTGTCTGCACAGAGGAGGCGGCACTGTGGAGGCTGTGGAAATGGCCACAGGCTGCTTCATGCACCTGAAGGACAGCAGCAGCCACGAGGAGGAGGAAGGGGAGGTGTGGGGGACTTCTGCTGGGCTCTGGAGTCGCCTTCAGTTTCCAATCTCCAGACTCCTGAGACCTGATTTCATTCCCATGCTGGATCTGAAACATAACATTGTGTTTCTTATATAAAAATATCCTGTGAGCTGGGTGTGGTGGCACATGTCTGTAATCCCAGCAGCTCAGGGGGCTGAGACAGGAGGATCACAAGTTCAAAGCCAGCCACAGCAACTTAGCAAGGCGTTAAGCAACTTAGAAATAAAAATAAAGGAAAGAATCAAAGAGGCTTGGGGATGTTGCTCCACTGGATTCAATCCCCAGTACCTAAAAATAAATTAATTATTAATAAATAAAAGTCCTCTTTTTGCTTAACTACAACAATTCACCTGACTTCTACTATCTAGCATCAGAACATTAACAAAAATGATCAAATTATAAGCAACTTCGTATTCTAAATGTTTACTCTGTGCCAGATAATGACTTTAAGCAGACTGTGATGGATTGCACTGTGTCCTCTCAAATTCATATTTTGAAGCCTTAACCCCTTGGAGGACTGTATTTGGAGAGAGGGTTTTTAGGGAGATAAGTAAGGTTAAATGAGGTCACAAGGGTAGGCAGGAACCTAACTTGCTAAAATTAGTGGCTTTTTAAGAAGAGGGACAGAGATCCTTTGCACGCACACATTGGGGAAGGAGCCCGAAGCTGTTGGCAGCAAGCTAAGAAGGGTACCTTCACCAGGAACCAGGGCAACCGAGCCTTGATCTGCAACTTTCCAGCTTCCAGACTGTGAGAAACAAGCTTCTGTTGTCTAAACCACTCCAACCTTTATATTTTGTTGTGCAAGCTGTAGCTGAAAAATACCTGGGCTAATCATTACCTAATTTCACCCTCTTACAATCTGTTGAAAGGAGTATCTTCATGCCTCAGAGATGGGAGATGGATGATCAGAGGAAGATGCAGGATTTGAACCAGTTCTTTCTACCCAAAGCCCAGGCTCGTTAATACTGCTGCCGCTCTCAGGAACTGGATCTCCACACAGCTACTCCAAACTCAGGCTGTTTATCCAAGCTACAGAGAGAGCAGGAGAGATGCACCCCTGTGGAGACATGCGGGGGGGCCCACCTTGACCTCTATGATCTAAGACTGTGGGTGAACACGATGGGCAGTTGTCATTTCTTACCAGGAAACCTGTTTCCAGTACCTTCTTCCCTGGCCTGAGGGACACTCCTACAGGAGCGATGGTCCTGCACCCCTCAGCCCTGCAGTGACTTGGATTCCCACGTGAGCGTTAGGCTTTGGCCAGGATTCTGGCTTTGGAGAAACAGTCTTGCAGCCGGCTCAGCCTCAGAGCTGGCAGCTCCGCCACAGGCAAACCTTTCAGGCCCACTGTTTCCCAGGAGCAGCTGGAGGCAGAGGCGCTTGCAGGCAAAGGATGAGAGCCTCGGAGACGAGCGCGAAATGTCAGTTCAGGACACATACCCACCTCAGCTGGAACGTTCCTGCTGCTTTTTCTCAAAGACTGCTTGCATTACACTTTAATTTAAAAAAAAAAAAAAAAAACTATTGCAGATTCATATGCATAATTGTTGATTCACACGCAGAGAGATTTCTATGTACCATTTACCCGGTTTCTCTCCATGATAACGTCTTGTGAAACTATAGGGCAACATCACAGCCAGGATATTGACATTGATGCCATCTGCTGATTTTATTTAGATTTCCCGGCTTTACTTCCCCTGGTGTGTTTATTTAGTTCTGTGCAATTTCTCACCTGTTCGGGTTCACAGAGCCAGCTCCACAGTGAAGACGGAAAGCAGCTTTATCTTTATGAGAACATTGCTGCTCTTTAACCACCTTCAATTTCTTCCCCACCCACAAACCCCCACTCCAGCAACCACTAACCTGCTCTGCAAATCTATAATTTATCCATTTCAAAAACATTATGTAAAAGGAATCATACAGCCTGCAAACCTTCTGAGGTTCACTTTTTTATTCAGCTTCATTCTCTGGAAATTGGTCAGGGTGCTTGTGTGTCCAGAGTCTGCTATTGTATGGTGTGGTTGGATTTGCATTTGTTTACCCTTCTCTTATGGAGGGTCTTTGCATTGTTTCCAGTTTGGGGCTATTGTGGAGAAAACTGGGAAAACATTCATACATAGGATTTTTACAAGAATAAGTCTTCACTTCTCTAGGAAAAATATTCAGGTGCGCATGCTGGGTTGCAGTAGACACGTCTATGTGTGTTTTTTAATTTTTTATTATTTTGTTTATTTTTATAGGCTGCATTTTGATTCATTGTACACAAATGGGGTACATCTTTTTATTTCTATGGTTGTGTATGATGTAGATTCATACCACTTGTGTAATCACACATGTACATAGGGTAATGATGTCTGTCTCATTCCAACATCTTTCATACCCCAGATCCCTCCTCCCTCTCATTTCCCTCTACATAACCTAGAGTTCCTCCATTCTTCTGTCATTCCCCCACCCCCTACCCACATTATATATCGTCATCCACTTATCAGGGAAAACATTCTGCCTTCGGTTTTTTGGGATTAGCTTATTTCACTTAGCATGATATTCTCCAATTCCATGCAGTTATCCCACTCCTTGGCCTATACCCAAAGGACTTAAAATTAGCATACTACAGTAACACAGTCACATCAATGTTTATAGCAGCTCAATTCACAATAGCTAGATTGTGGAACTAACACAGATACCCTTCAATAGATGAATGGATAAAGCAACTGTGGTATATATACATAATGGAATATTATTCAGTCATAAAGAAGAACAATATTTTGGCATATGCCTGGTTTTTAAAGAAACTGCCATCTGGTCTTTTACAGTGTTCTCTGGAGTGCTATGCAGTTTCCCAACCCAGTAGCAGGTTCTGAGTGGCTCAGGTTTCTTTGCCTTTAATATTTTCACTGTCTCTCACTTCAGTGGTATTGATAGTGACCTTTCAACGTGGTTTCACTCTGCCTTTCCCTGAAGGCTGTGAGGTTGGCCACTCACCCACATGCATATTTGCCATCTGTATGTCTTCATCAGCAAAATGCCCAGGCATGCCTTTGCTCATTTTTGATTAGATTTAGTTGGGTTTTTAAAGTTGATTTGTAAGATTTTTCTGTTCTTTTCTTTTTGTTGACAGATTTAAAATACTAGTCCTTTGTTGGATACATGGTTTGCAAATGTTCAAATATGTTCTCCCACCGTATAGCTTGTCTTTCCATTCTCAGACAGAAGTTTTGGCACAGTGTAAGTTTTGCTTTTCAGATTTAGATATTTTATTTATTTATTTTTAATTTTGATTCATTGTACACAAATGCTGTGCAACTTTCACTTCTCTGGTTGTACACGAAGTAGAGTCATACCATTTGTGTAATCATACATGTACATAGGGTAATGATGTTTAGTGTTAGTTTTACATTCAGATGAGGATCAGTTTCTCAGTAAATTGTTCTATGAATTGTGCTTTTGTGTCAAGTCTAAAAACTCTTTGCCAAGTTGTGAGCACTGAAGATCATCTTTTATAGTTGTCAGGTTTTGTAGTTTTATTTCTAAGTTTGTGACCTGCCTTTCTGAACAGTTTTAGAGCAACAGCTGAATCCAACCAAACCACAGAACCTAATAAAAACAAAAATACAACCCATGGCTTTTTGCTCATTCTCTCCTGTCCACAGCATGAATCTACTCAGAACAGGCTCACTTAGAGTTGTTTAATGAAGAACACAGTGATTCCCTCTCTTCTGTGAACCCCAAAGTGATTATTCCAAACCCCACAGTAAGAAGCCAAAGATCCCAATAAATTTTGTGATTGCTGTCTAAATTAGGTAAAACTGAAGACAGAGCATCTGCTATCAGCTCCTTAGTAGTCACTGGAAAGGACCCCCATCCAACCTCTGGGCCTCCCCCAGCCCTTGGCTGCCTCCCACCAGGATGGCCACTCCACGCCAGCTTGAAGTTGGCCAGGTCCAGACAGTGGAGAATGTGGACATCTTGAAACAGAGGCACAAGAAAGGCTGAAGGACCAGTCAGAAGACACAGCTTGGAGGAGGCAGCTCCTCACGCACCCATGGCTGGAGCCCCCGCGGCTGTCCAGGGTGCCAGCCAATGGTGATGGGGGCCGTGGTTCTGCCATTAGCAGATTCATGTGAAGGGCCTCTCCCAGGGCTCAGTACAGTAATACAACAATATAGCACAAATAAATACTTATTAAAGAAAGAGGTGGACTGACTTGGCGGTTTTTGAGGATTTATTTCCCATTTCATCTCCTCTGCATTGCAGGAAGCACCTGCCTTCTCCCCGTTTCCTTGGTTTGAAGTTGTCTATGCACCTGTCTCCTCCCCGGGCAGGAGGCTCTTCAAGGGAGAGAATGTGCTGTTTCTCTTTACAGCATCTTGCACATTGCCAGTCTCCTAAGAGACCACCAATAAATAGACGCCAAAGGAAAAGAACACTCGCTAGTAACTAGATTACTGTCTCTGCATTAGACTTGCTGCTCTCTCTGGAGCCACGCGGATTTCCTGTGTGTCTCTGACGTCATAACCTGGGAAGGAAAGAGCACGGACACCTCGTGGCAGCTGAGGCACTCGCACGGCCGGGCGCCTGTGCCTTCGGGGGTGGCATGACTGTTGTCACGGGGGCATGAATCTCTACCCTGCTCTCTGTCACTTTCAGATAACAGTGGAACAGGAGAAAGAAAGGACGACTATTTTAAAAACCTTGCTTCTTCTTAAGAGTTGTTAAAGGATGAAACAGAGCTGACAGATGTCAGTCACCTTTTTTCTCTTCCTTCAAGACCACAGAATATACATTTTAAAAAAGAAATGAAAAAAGTGAGCCGAACGGGTATCACTACATATACATTCCCTTCTTACGAAAAGTGCACAGCTCCCTCCTAAGCCGAGTCGGCGATAGCGTAGGCTGGGGCGTAAAGGGGTACACAATGCTAAAGACAGGGAACCCCAGGAGAAGGCTCATCTGGCCTTTATGGTGGTCAGAAAAAGGAACGTAGTAACAGAGCATGCTTTGGACCACCAGGGGAAGGCCCGACAGTGGTCAGTCCATTGGGGGAACCTGGAATGTAAGGGAGCCTTCCATGCCACCAGATGCAGTGTGGAGACTGAGAAACGAGTGTGGGGTTGGGACTTTTAACAGAGTTCTCTGAATAAGGCCATGACCTGCCAAGGACTTCCAGAGAAAAATATTCTGCTTGCCAGTGCAGAAAAAATCAAAAGAAATCATCTCTCTGTGGGAGTGGGGAAAGTTCCTGAAGACTTGGTTCACGAGCACTTTAGATTTCACCCTTCATTTACCCACTTTTGTAGTCTGGAGGACAGAAACTAGAAAATTTTAAAATCGTCTGTGGGTTGATTGTAGCCTCGGGCACTTAACAGAACCAAATGCAAACCCTTGTGGAGGTGCTTGTCCGAAATCCAGACCACCCATGACTCTCAATGATCAAGTCTCTCAGGAGATGAGCTCACATCCCAAACTGCAGAGCACGGAAGCCTTCACCATTGGTGTGAAGCAGCAGGAAACATACATGATTAGACTCCCTTGAACTGCAGATTTGAATTACTACATGCAAAACATAGTAAGGGGAATAAAATATGGGAAACATGAGAAAGGAATACTGCATGGTCAATAGCACTTCAGGCATGTTTTTAAAAAGCATGCGGAGCTCTTACAAAAGACATGTGATCACTGAAATTAAAAATATTTTGAGCGAAACAAAGAACACTAAATTAGACAGCTTGGGGAATCAGTACAATCACTTGACAGGAAGAAATTACCAAGAATGCAGAACAGACAGATCAAGAGATATAAAATATGAAGGAGAAGAAGAAAAAAGGATAGAATGAGAAAGTCTAGCCTCATCTAATTGTTTCAGAAAACAAAAGGCACGTAAGGACACAGGGAGAAAGAACTCTTCAAAAAGAATTGATGATGAAATTCCCAAACCACCAGATTAAGGTAGCCAACCTGCTGGAAAAGATACCCAAACTTGGATGCTTTGTAGTTAAACTGCTAGACATCAAAGATAGAGATAAAAGTCTGAAAGGCAACCCGAGAGAAATGTCAGATTGCTAAAATGGGATGGTGGTTCAGCCCCCGGTTTTCTCTGTGGATGCCAGAAGACAGAGGGCAGATCTCTTCAAAGGTGGAGGGAAATAACTGCTCCTGTAACGTCTCATACCCAGAAAAACGATCATCCCAGAGTGAAGGTGAATGAAGACATTTAAATGAGCATAAGTCTGTCACCAACAAACTCTCGCTGAAAGATCTGGGGAAGCATAAGTCATGCAGAAGAAACAGCTTGGAGAGGAGGCTGAGGAGCAGCAGAGAACCCGTATATGCCCACAAGCCAATGGCAGCCCAAACCCAGGCAAGGGAGGACGTGGCTTAGGAAGAATGAGGCGGAACCAAAGTGCTCCACCAAGGTCTTAGACGGAGCATGCAAGGAGGCGAACTGATTTTTGTATTGTGTAAGAAATTAGAAAAGGTAAGATTAAGTGTATATTTTATTAACTCATTTTGTGGGAAAGTTTTAAAAAGTAATAACTAAAGAAAATAAAATAGTATACACAGAGTATATGCATTTTAGAGCAGTGGAAATAAAAACAAGTAATAAAAATGTTATGTAATCAAAAGTAAAGAAAATATAGGAGGAAAAGAATCATAGGAACATGAGTCAAATAGAAAGCAATAATAAAATAGTAGAAATTAATTCAAATATTTATGTACATATTATTTAAATATCTAATTATAATTGGTATAATAAACTTCAAGAATGTCAGTAATCAGAAAAACTTACTCATTTTTTTACTTAACAAACTTTTTGCTGAAGTTCTTCTACAAGATTGGCATACTCTGACAATGGACAAATCTAACCAATTATCAAGTATTTCCTAGTAGGATAGATAAGCTAATCTGGCAATATATTATGTAACAAATACGGAGCTAAACAACCAGAGGGAAATTAATTTATTCATTAATTCAATAACTTTTTAGGATGGTGTAGGCTTTCTTTTTAGTGTGTTCAAAACAGCTATGTTATGTTAGTGAGCAAAGCAGATAAAAGTAAGGTCCTGGCCCAACTTACGTTTCAGTGGGTGGAGACGGCAGTGCTCATGGAAAAATATTCATCATGAATATTTCCTTGAGGACCTTAGCCATAGATTTAAGGTCTCATTTTCAAAAGGCTGTGTACTATTCCTCAGTGTGTAAATGTTAAACTTGGCTTTCGTGCTTTGAATACTTGCTGCCTTCCTAAGAGGTCCACAACTAGGGAGCCCCTCCCTGCACAAGGATTTCACCCTCCGCTGACATCAGATGTTCCCTTAAGACTGTGCAAGGCCAGGAGAGCCTTCACAGCCATTGTGAGTTCCTGGGCCTGTAGTTCAGGTATGCTGCCCACCACACCTGAGACTTGAGCTGTCCCTTCAGCCTGGATCCCGCAGGAAACCTTGGAGCTACATCCCACTCACAGGGAAGGTGACCACCAGCAGATTCCGAACTCCTTCTGTGTTGCAGATCATTTGTTCTGCAGCACAACCTGAAAGCTGATGGCTATAATATACGTATTAAATATATTCGGCTATTTCACCAGGATAAACTCAGAGGTTATGCCCACTTCTCCACTTCAGAAATGTGATCATCCTTCACAGAACCATGCTTTATGTGGTGACTGTTGGGGCTGCTTTTAGGAGGGTTCTTCAGGAGGTGGTTTCAAACAGTGTCACAGGAGGACTCTCGGTAGTCTTGAGTTCCAGGTCGACCCATTGCTTGCTGGTACTGTTAAGATTCTTGGCATAAAAATTTAAAAAGAGAAGATATTTACGACATATTTGGCTTCTCTGGCCACTTGCAAAACTGAAATGGGAAAAATAACAATAACAACAACAAAAATAATTCCCTGAAAAAGTGAGCACTTGGGTTAGATGAGAGACTACACCGTAAACGCTTTTTGAAAATAGTAATTTAAATATATCAGTTATTACTTTTTTTGTTTTTTTCTGAGCTATGCTCCACAAACCCAGCTCTGTAAGAGCAGGATGAGTAGCCGTGTCTTCTGCAGGAAGCTTCCTGGGATTTCAGGATGCCTGCAGTACTGATCGGTGACGTCTCCGTCTGGGGCAGGGACCATGCTTTCTGAGCAAACTCTGGGCTGGTTAATTCCTCCGCACTCCTGCAAGTCATGCTGCTAGTTGACACTGGGAGATTGGTAGTTCCTGATTAGGATAATAAAGTTTAAGCATTCAAACTCACTTCAAGCATGGATGAAAAGAGGAAGCTGGCCTAGGTCACTCAATAATTCATCAGTGTTTTTCATGAAGAATTTAGAAAAGCACAGAAATTATTTAACCACACTTTCTAATTAGAAACCAGAAAGCACTCCAGACACACAAAAGTGTTAAGAGAAAAAAAAATTTAACTAAGGATAAAAGGGTTGCCTTCTTACTAAATGTAAGTCACGTTACAGTCAAATTCTAAACCAGCGTTCTGTTTTTGACTTATTATATAACATCTAAGTGCCCAAAATTAATTGGCATGATTGATGCATGATCTATCAGTTTTTAGAGGAAAGATGTGAAATACTACACCACTACAAACTCTTGTGCATTCGTTTGTGTGTGTGGGATGGGGGTTAATAAAGTCTAGATCATCCAACAGATTTCTTCCTCCTTTCAAAAGGTCTAGTGAAACAGTCACTTCAATGTTTACAGCAGAACAATCCACAATAACCAAATTATGGAGTCATCCCAGATGCCTAAGCATAGATGAAGGGATTAAGATATGTGGTATGTATAAACAACGGAGTTTTACTCGGCCATAAAGAAGAATGAAATTATGGCATTTGCTGGTAAGTGGATGGGATTGGAGAACATCCAGTTGAGGGAAATAAACCAGACCCAGAAAGTCAAGAGTCCAATGTTTTCTCTGGTATGAAGAAGCTAGAGCAAAATGAGGGAAAGAAGGGAAGGTAAGGTGTAGGGAGTTGAAAATCATAAAGACATAGGGAAGATCAGTGGAGTAGAAGAAGGGGAGACGGGCAGGGGAAGAAAATGCAGAATGAATTTAACAAAGTCACATAAGTGCATATGTAAATACACCACAGTGAATTCCACCTTTATGTGTGTCTATGAAGCACCAATCAAAAACAAATGAGCGAAAGGAAGATCAGGAGAGTAGAGGAAGGAGGACAGGGGAGAGAGGAGGAGAGAAAGTGGGGAATAAGGAGTGATTTTGTCAAAATGAACCTGACTCTGAAGTATAACTATAAAGCTCTAAAAAATGATATCTCACCCTTTAGTCCAAAAAAGAGTGACCAGTTTAGAAGGTGTCTTAGAGACACTGTTTTGTCGGTGACCAAAAAAAGAAAGAAAAAACGTTATACCTTAGAGCTGTGTGCATAATGGCTTTACTGTGGCAAACCTGTTAAATTACCACTTTTGTTTCTTACTTTAAAAATTGTTGGGGGACATTTTAACTTTCTTTTTCTCTTGTCCTTGTTCTCCACAGGCGCAGTGGGAGACTCTACTTCCTAAGACCACATCAGGTATTGGTGTAGGGTAGAGGATGGCTGGTCACCAGAGGGAGATCTAAGAAGAGCATTTTTTTTTTTTATCTCATCCAGATAAACATGTAAAATTTCTTGTGTTTATGGGGGCAGCAGGGACTTTCCCCAAAATCAGTCACTTCCCTCTGTCTCCAAGGGCCTTCAGTGGCATGTGGCATGGAGAAGAGTCCTGCAGAGCCTCAGGTAGTACTGTAGAACTGTGCCTGTAGCATTGTCCCCATCCTGCTTGGCCACTTGGTAAGGGTCCTTCATGCCAAGGAAGAGCTCTGACAAGGATGTGTCTCCTGATCCTCCACATTTCTGTCAAAAAAATCATTCCTTTCCCCCGAGTCAACCTGGACTTTCACGCCATCCATCTTGACCAGTGCAATCTTTCCAACTAGTTTCCATCCACTGCTCCAAGATCCGGGGCCTTTTGCTGTCTTAAAAGTTCTCTATCTCATGTTAGCTTCCTCATTTCTTCAGGATCCAGCCAAGGCTCGGTGTCAGCTAATCCTTCTCCTAAGTTAATATGATTCAAAATGGTAGTCCATAAGCCTTGTTGATTACTTACCCATCTATCAAAAAATTCTAGGAATTCCCCTAGTAAATACATATTTATTTACTTCAAATTATATATATAACATATATATATGTTCATATATATATATATATATATATATATATGTTGATCAATATTAACTGGCTAATGCTCAACCTTTTGACCTAAGAAACACACAATTACTTACAGAATAGTTCACTCTCATATGTTATTATAATAATGTATGAAAATATAAAAGCAAAAAGGATGATATAGATTAGATGATGTACTTAAAATTAGCCCATTTCATTTTATATATCCTAGCACAGAGAACCTTTTTCTTCACTGAAGCATGTTATTATTAATAATGTTCTGCACACTTAGATGTTAAATGTCCTTCTAATTGTAATGACTTTAGACTCTCGTTAGCTGATATCTCAAGACTTGCCATACACTTGAAGCAAAATTTATCATTAAGAATAGTGGCTCTTAAAACCATCCTTCAAGTAAGTGGGCCATTTTCTCATTGTCTCATTTTTTTTTTCAGTTATCATTATGATGTTCAAGCCATGATCCTTATTTTCTTGTTTTGTTTTGTTTTTTTCAGGAATATTTTAGACCATCCATCTATGTACATAGAATCGTGAATCCTCTACAGGTTTTTCAGACTACGGAGCACCTGAAAAACCTGTAAGCAAGTAAATGAGTGTCACTTTTAGGTTCTCCATATGGAAAACTGCCACCTGTCCCTGCAGTACATGTTACCACTTGACACATGGACTAAGGTCTCAAAGATGGTCTGCATATTAAGTGTATAGAAACTTTAATTTGCTTTTTATTCCATGTTAAAATAGAAGTAGATCTAACATTTTCTCTTTTAAAAATGCAATATGTAGTTTAACCCCAACATCTGAAATATCATTATTTTAATTTTTTATTGAGGCATAATTGAAAAATAAAAATTGCGTATATTTAAGGTACACAATGCATGTTTGGATATACGTATATGTTGTGAAATGATTGTCAAGAGTGCCACAATCAAGCTAATCAACATACCCGTCACTTTACACGTCACCTGGTCTGTGTGTAGTCAGACGCTGAAGACCCCCCTTCCTAGCAGCTGTCAGAATGTGCACATCACTGTCGAAGGTAGTCATCATGCTGTGCATTGGGCGTCTAGAACTCGTGCATCATGTGAGGGAAGGTTTGTGCCCTTGGACCAATGTCTCCCAATTCCCCAGGCCTCTGGACCCTGGCAGTCACTATCCTGATTTCTGCTTCTATAATCTTGTCATTTTTAGATTCTGCATCTAACAGAGCTCATGCCATATTTGTCTTTGGGTGTTTGGCTTCTTTCACTTGGCACACTGTCCTCCAGGCCCATCCATGATGTCACAAATGGCAAGATCCCCCTTTTCACGGCCGATCTCCTTCCTTTCCATTGTTATGCACATGTCTATCACAGTTTCTTTAAACAGTCCTAGTCCTGGGTAGACTTAGAGTGCTCCCTATCTTGTGACTCCTTCTCCACAATGCCATAATGACCTTAGCTCTTTTATGCTACTTCCTTTTTCTTCTTATGTATACCCCAGGGTGGGATTGCTGGATCATACGGTGCTTCCTTTTTCAAATTTTGAGGATCCCACATATTGTTTTCCACAATGACTGGACCAGTTTACATTTCCACTAACAACATGTAAGAGTTCCTCTTTCTCTGTGTCTTTGCTAACACTTGTTATCTTCCGACTTTTGATAACAGCCATTATAACAGGTTAGAGGTGATAACTCACCACGGCTGTGATTTGCATTTTCTGATGACTAGTGATATTGGGTATGATTTTTGGACATCTCTGTTGGAGAAATGTCTATCTATTTGGATCCTTTGCCCACTTCTTTTTTGGTGGCCGTACTGAAGATTGAACCTAAGGCCTTAGTACGCCAGACAAGCATTCCACCTCAGCCACAGCACCAGCCCCTGCCCATTTTTTAATTGGATTGCTTTATGGCTATTGAACTTAGCTATTTCCTTATCTATGTTGGATATTAACCTTTTACTGAATGTGGGTTCTGCAAACATTTTATCTTATTTCATGTGCTGCCTTTCCATTTGGTTTATTGTTCTGTCAGTGTGATAAAACCTAGCTTAATGTCATTCTACTTGTTTATTGATTTATTTATTTTTGTTGGCTGTGCTTTCAGTGTCAAAAAAAAAATTTTTTTAATTGCCAAAACCAATGCCACAGAGTTTTTAATCCATGTTTCTTTCAAATATTATTTCAGTTTCAGGTCTCGTGTTCAAGTCTTTAATCCATTTGAGTTGATTTTTGTAGATGATTTTCTTTTTTGCTTGTGAATCACTCATTGTTGTTTTATCTTTCAATTTTACTAAATGGATTAGTAAATTTACTAGTTATAACCCATTTGTGGTGGAGTCTTCAGGGTTTTTTCTATGTCTGCAGAGATTTAACTTCTTCCTTTGCGACTTGGATGCCTTTGTTTTTTCTCTTGCTCTGGCCAGGACTTCCAGAGCCACATGGAATATAAAATGGTGACAGTTTGTCTCTGTGCCTTGTTTCTAATCTCACAGGAAAGTTGTCAGTTTGCCACTGTTGGGTACCGTGTTACCTGAGGACTTGTCAAATGTGGTCTGTGTTGAAATCCATTTCTTACATATTGAATATGTGGAGAGTTTGTACTACAAATGGATTTTGAGTTTTGTCAAATGCCTTTTCTGCATCTGATTCCATCGTGGTTCATTATTGGTCTATTTGGATTTCGTCTTCTTTTCCAATTTAGTCTTGGCAGATTGTGTGTGTTTAAGAGTTAAACCATTTCTTCTAGGATATCTAATTTATATGAATTGTCTTTTGTGATCCAGTTGTATTTCTGTGCTGTCAGTTACAATGTCTCTTTCTTCATTTCTGATTTTATTTAATTTTCTTTTCTATGTCCAGTTAAAGGTGTGTCAATTTTGTTTTAACTTTTCAAGATAGTCTTAGTTTTAACCATCCTTTTACTTTTCTAGTATCTGATTTAAAAAAAAAATCTGCTCTGATTTTTTTCATTTCCTTCCTTCTGCTAATTCTGAGCTTACCTCGCTCAACTCACTCTAGTTTCTTGAGCTATAAGGTTGATTTATTTATGTGAAGTCTTTCTTTTTTTAAATGTTGGCATTTAATGCTTTAAAATATCCTCTTAGAGATGCTTTTGTTGCTTCCAGTAAGTTTCCGTAAGTTGTATTTCCATTCGCATTTGTCTCAAAATTTTTTATAATTTCATTTTTAATTTCTTTTTTGGGCCTTTGATTTTTTAGGAGCACGTTATTTAGTTTCTGTTTGTGAATTTTCCCTTTCCTTCTGTTGTGTGTTACCTGGCTCTTCACCATTGTTGTTGGACAAAATACTTGATCAGACTTCAGTTAGTTAAGACTCCTGTGGTCTGCCATGCTCTGTGTGTGTCTGAGAGGAGTGAGCATCCTGCAGCTATGGGTGAGATGTTCTGTTCATGTCTTTGTTCCAGTGCTTAGTGCAAACCGAGGTTCACTTACTGGTTTTCTGTCTGCAGAATCGAACTGTTGCTATGGTGGGGTACTGAGGTCCCCTACTTTTATCATATTGTTGCTTAACTCTTTCTTCAGATGTTTAGGCTCTCCAGAGCTAAGTGCATATATATGTATTTACAGATGCTATATTTTCTTGCTAATTGATGCCTTTACCATTATACCTTGATCTTCTTTGTCTGTTTTTATAGTTTTTTTTTTTTTTTAATTTAAAGTGGACTTCTGTTTTGTTGCATTTTTGTGGTGCTTGGAGTTGAATCTGGGGCTTCATGATTACTGAGTATGCACTCTCCAACTGGGTTACACCCAGACTAAAGTACGTATTGCCTAACGTACCTACAGCCACCCTTGCATCCTGGCTTCTCCTTGTGGAAAGTCTGTCCATCCCCTCGTTGTCTATGTGTGCTGGTAAAACTGTAGTGTGTTTCCTGAAGGTGGCACATAGTTGAGACTTTTATTTCAGTCCATCATCCACTCTATGGATTTTGTTTGGAGAAGTATGTAAGCCGGTACCCATTTATGAATTCAGGGCAAACAGTACTTCAAGGTACCTTTGCTAGGCGAGGGCTCACTATACACTTTGTTCATTAATTTCTCACTGCTGGTGCAACTTCTGTTCTTTTACTCCTTTTTATTCCTCTTTCCTACTGTCTTCCTTTGTGACTTGATGATTTTCTGCAGTAATGTTTTACTTCCTTTATATTTTTGTGTATCTACTGTAGATGTGTACCATGGGTTTACATAAGACATCTTACAATTATGTCCATCTACTTTAAGCTGAGAACAACTTAACTTTGATCATATATAAAATCTCTATACTGTCCTCTCCCACCTTTAATATTTTTGACATCAAAATGTATCTTTTTATATTGCATATCCCTTGATAAATTATTATAGCTATAGTTATTTTTAATAGCTTTGCTTTTTAACTTTCATAATACAGATATTAATGATTTAGACACTACCAGTACAACATTAGAGTATTCCAAATTTGATTATATCCTTACTAACTCTTTCTTCCTTAACCTACTGGTATACATTGTGCACCCCACCTGGAGAAATATTAACTTAATAAGAATCACAAGCTCATGGTCAAACAGATCTGAGTTCAAAACTATAAACACAGCAGCTGGATGACTCAATCAATCTCAATTTTCTAGCTTGTGCAGCAGATACTTTTGGGAAATCTTTTCAACCCACAGCCTTTTATGCAATAACTGCCTGTCTTACCCACTCAGGGGGAAGAAGTGTTTGGCTCAATAATCTTTTCTCACTGGCTGGAACTCAGTGGCAAGTATGATCCTTGACCCAAGAGGGGCTAATTTGATTCTCTTTTCCTGGAATTCAGAGTTGGGACATTGCATTGAGAAACTGTGCAGCTGAGGCTGGTGCCTGAGAGTTCAAGTTGTCCCACTTCTGGGCTCACAGGTTATTCACTCACCACGAGAGCAGAGAAATAGAAAAAGGAGGGTTACAGAATGAGATCAATGAAGCAGGTACCCAAGTGAAGCAGGGGCAAGAATTAACAGCTGAGTGAGCTCTCTAAGCCGACTGGAAGGACAATTTTGTGACTCTCCTACCTAAGCCCTTACCCACTTAGTTTTCCAAGGGAAGATGATAATTTTTCTAAATGGACTCACTTGATAAGTGTCTGAAATGAAAGGCTGGAAAGCTTTCATAGAAAGAGGCAGAAGCACAAAATGATATGTTGGCTCTGTCCACAGTCTCATCAGAAGGTTCTTCCTCTGCAAGACTACAATTACAGTAGGTTTTACCCGGAATTGCAGTGAATCATTAAAAAAAAAGCAATTATTGCCAGCAACCCTTGTTCTCTGGCTGAGAGTTGAATAGGAAATTTAACAGTATTATGAAATTTTTTTCCAACCAAACTAATTCTAAGAAATGGTATAAATTGAATGTGTGTTTATTTTTTTAAGACAAGCTTATCTTAATTGAGTTTTTCATAATTGTGTTCCATTGGTTACACAGGAAATGGTAGACGGCAGAGATTTACAAGGAAGCAAGTACTTGAGTGACTGAGCTAGCTTTGCTCGGGGCCCTTCCCTCACATAGTCCTGTGCTGCTGCCCAGCACTCAGCACTGGGCACTGTACAGAGGGCTGCCGAGGCTCTATTAGTCACTGGCACCAAGATGGGTACACACAGAATTCAGAGTAATGACCAGGGAGCATTGTGGGAGCTGGTGTTTCCAATCAGTGTGACTGCTAATAGAGATGAGACTCTCCACCATGTTAATGTCTAACTGAATAGCAGCACTTATCCATTACGAAGAGAATAGTGTTCACCCATTATGAACTAGAGCCCGTGTAACACCAGGGTAGCTTGTGTAACTCAATTAACCCTTACAACATTCACAGTGTCAGGCTGATTTCAAAGATGAGGAACACGGAGATGCTAGGTTGTCCAAAGTCAGCCTTTGAGCTGCTAATGGGGTGGTATCTGACCAGGGCCTGGCCCACTATGAAGCCCCAGGACCTTGACCACTCTGCTGTACTGCCTTTTAGCTAGATAGATAGTAATAAAACATATGCTACCTGAATGAGTCATACAGTTTGTGAAGATAATAAATGTTTTAATTGGATGACTATCGACAATGATATATAAACTCTTCATTTGATAGCGATTCCTTCTTAACAGTGTTCAGTGAATTACTAATTTGAATTAAATTTTCCTCATAGTCAAAGAAAGTTCATTATGTTGCACTAATGTTCAGTGACATCATGGAAAAGATAAGTATCTTTCAGGACTCCTTAATTTAAAAGGGACAGATACCCACTTGTAACCGTTTTAGTGAAAAAGGGAATTACCTGAAAAGACATTGACTTGGTCCATGTACTTGTAGAATGAGTCACAAGATCCAAACATTTCCTGGCGACATCAGAGCTCCATGCTGGACTCACCTTATCTCTTCTTCTCCTTTGAGTCTGTCTCCTCTGCAAAGGTAAATTGACCACCATGTGGCTCGGGAATTCATCCTTGAAGCTCCAAATCCCTTGAGACCAGAGAACTCTCTTTCATGGTTTTAGTAGAAAAATCCCCCAAAGAGATACAGATTGGTCCTGAAATAATCCTGGGGGATAGAATAATCTAAGAGGTGTAGAGTTAGATTTGCTCACTTCTGTGGTGGTCAGCAGAAGGGATTTCTAATTATCACAGTAAAGGGGTCTTGTGCCCTGTGTACAATCCAATATTTAATTTTACACAGTATTTACAAAAATTCTCAACACATATAAAATTCCCCAAATACTCAGGTCTAATAAAAATGTGTCTCTCTTATTTTCAGACAAATTTCCTCCTTCCAAAACAAGGTCCAAATGATACTTTTATTCCCAAATGCAGGGTTTTTAAATGTCATGCTTTCTTCTCTCTGAAATCTAACTGGAGCTTAGAAAGATTCTGGAAACTTTGAGCCAATGATAAATATACCTGTCTGCTTCCTGTAATATACAGTCCTGAGGGAGAACACAAGTCACTATGAACATCTCATGGAGGACGGGAGGAAGAAGGAGTGATAGGCAGTGGCCCCGGACAGATGTTCCAAACCTCGAATGTCCATTCCCTGTGCCGCTTGTGAGTTCCTCACCCAGCCAACGTGACTGTCGTGGACTCTGCCTACCATGTCGATTCCCTCACGTGGCATTGGCCAGGCCATTCCTAAGAGGTGCCATGTCGTCGCCGATTGTTTATTTAGCCTGCCTGATGACCCTGGGGACCGTACTAGGGGACACATAATCTAGTCCATTTTTTATGATGTTTTGTGTTCCTCTAACCATAAATATGCTTTAAAACCCCCGTCAGCTCTCTGACAGTTCCATTTTCTATAGACGGCAGGACTGATGTGGCGAACAGCGGCTGATCATTACCTTTGAATCAGGACCCTGCCCTTTAGATGGCTTATCAATAGGCCTGCCATCCCGACCATCCTCCTTGGCCCCAGATTAATGGCTTCTGTCTTGACTCTTGTCTCAGAGGAAAGTGAAGAACAGGCTGGGAAGACAAGCGAGGGTAATCCTCCTCCCTCCCCGCAGCGCTCCCGCTGCCGAGGCGGGGGAAGGCTTGCCTTTGCTCAGCGGGGAGAATCCAGATGCCTTCCATAATTATCGCGGCTCTGTCTTCCTCAGACTACTTTGTCATGGAGTAGAAAACCTGGTTCTGCAATTCCACGGAGCACGTGCCTGCCAGAGCCTCACAGTTTGGCATTGCTGATGCCACCCACAGAGCTTTCTTATATAAAGGGACATACCTTCTCCTTTTTGTTTTTAAATAGATCAATTTCCCCCTTGTAGAAACTTACTGAACACTAAGAACACAGCCTGCAATCCAGTATCTGCCATTTTTCTATCAAGTCATTAATGTTCTGTTTTTCTCAGGCACAAATTTAAAGTCCCAAGACACTACTAGAAACCTGTAACCAGCTGCTGTACTCTTGCAAATAAAAAATTTCCAAGTTCTGACTGAGAGAGGAGGGGAAATAGGGCGCAGGTGATGAAGATTCCCCATCTCATCCTGACAAGCCAGCCCCACGTTTCATGCCCCAGAATGTTCATCCCCACTTCTGGCACCAATTCTCATTCTCGGTTGGGGTTCTTTAGTTTGAAATGTCTAAAACTGAGCCTGGTCTAACTGAAAGAATCAAACAAGCATTCTCATGATAAGAACAGAGAACAGAGAGATCTGGGTGTACGAGAGACAGGAAGAGACAACTTGATGTGGCTGGGCCCCCTTCTGTCTCTCAGCCACTGTTCTCTACAGACCTTCTTTATTCTTGTGGGTTTACCCACATGGCAGCAAATGCACTGTCAGGCAGAATCATAACTTAATAAATGTGAGGGGAAGGAAACGTCTTTGTTGTTGGTTCCAGCAGAAAATTCCCAGAGAGGGCTTGTAGTTTGTACAGCATGTATTATGTGGACATTCCTAAGTCTCTGGTGTGACCTAAGGAATGAGTCACTGCACTTGACCAGGCCTCAGTCCCAAACTCATCCTTGTAAACAAGAAGGGAGGGTCCATACACAGAAGAGGCAGAAGGATGTTTGGCAAATAAAGCTCACAGTAAAATAACCACCATGCCTCCTGATACTTGTTATCATTCCACTTGCCTCTGTGATCCTATAACTCATCACAGAGACAACCTTATGGTAGGTATTTTAAAGATAAATGTGGGATGCAAGCAAGCAGGAAGAGAGCAAGGAACCAGTTCCCTTCTGTTGAGACTGCTCGGAAGGCTTGTTCTGGAACAGGGGATACATGAACGGACCCGCATTTTTGGTCAGCAGAACCTGCACTGGGGGAAAGAAAGGGAGTGAGCTGTCCATTCCTCATAGAGTTCCAATAATTTCCTTAATGGAAGATATGCTGGTGACTGTTTACTGGCTGCCAGTCAGACCATGTCATGCCATGCATAAAATCCTCTCAGAAACTTTGCAGTGGACTCCTGGCTTGACGAACATGAACCTTGTCTTTTTCACAGTTGCTACTGTGTCAAAGCAATTTAAAAATGGAAGAGTGATCTGGAAATCATTTCATGTCTCCAGTGAGCGTCTCTCTTCGCATAATGGAGAGTTTTCAAATTCTGAGACACACTGATTGGGCAGATGTTGGGACAGGCAAAGTTGGGACCATTGTAGAGAGTGAGCAGAATCTCTGCAGACCTTCACGGAGGGAGCCACACCTTTTCATAAATAGTTAATTTATTGGTGATGAGATGAGACCACCCTTCCTGTCAGGCCAGAGGCTAACTGGCCTTCCTTCCTCTCTTGGGTACCTGAAAAGTGACACCTGTACACCCACGTTTAGCCCTGCATTCAAACCCATCCCCAGATACTGCCAGCATGTGTGGGAGTTCTCCCCAGAGTAAATACAACCTCTTCTGGGCAGGGACTATGGGCCGCCATCATTGTATTCTCAATGCCTGTTGAGACAGGAAGATGGATCACCATAGACATCCAGGAAAAGGGTCTCAGAGAAGAAGAGGAGGAAAAGACCACACCAATCTGGAAGGAGATGTGAGGCCTGGAGAACATCTCTTACCGCCCCTAACAGCTGGAACCACAGCGACTCTTCCTACTCTTCCTTAGCCACTCCCCCCAGCCCCTAACAATGGGAAACCACAAAATCTACCCTTGTCCCATGCATTTCCTCTTACCACGAGACGTACCAGATCCCAAGGTCAGGCCTGTCCTCTTAATTATGTCAGTAAGGGATTAAACTTGTGCACTTTTGATTGGCCCATGAAACCCAGAGCTGGAAGAGCTTGACTGGCCCATGCTAGCATCCCTTGGTACAGATCCACCAGCCCCCTGCCCTGGGACGGCCAAGCTGCCCTAGGAAAACCCTAGACAAAACACAACCCTCTTTTGGGAGCCCTTTGTCTTCGGAGCTCTGCTCTCCTCCTATTATTCTCATAAATTCAGCTACTTAGCTCTCATCCTCCATTCATTCTTCAAATTCTTAAGACAAAGAAACTGCCGTCAAACTCCATGTTACACTGTCATGGAGTCAGAGGTCAGAAACAGCATAAAACGAGCAATAAAACAACAACAAAGAGAGTCGCTAGGGAAATGGATCCAACACACAGCACTGTCGTATAAACACAGAGATGAGCAAGATTGATTTTGCCTTCTCAAGGGTTTCTTCTAGCGACAGTGGGTGATCTGCTGTCCACACTTCAGCAGACTAGGGCAGGAGACGGTGGGGTGTGAAAGGTACAGTGGTTTCATGGAGAAGGATCAGTGGTGATTTCATAAAGCAAACCAGCTCCAGGAATTCCCAAAAGTGCCCTCTGCATGGTGGACAGTTGTATTTGTCAGGGTTCTCTAGAGGAACAGAATCAACAGGAAGAATGAATGTAAAAGGGGATTTATTAGATTGGCTTACATGACCAGAAGCTGGATAGTCCACAATGGCCATCTGCAGGCTAGAGAGCTGGAGGAACCAGCAGCTGCACAGTTCAAGAGGTGGAAGCCCCAGAACAAGAGGGATCAACAGTGCAACCCTAGTCCGAGACCAAGGCTTCTGGAAACTACCTTGAGAATCGCTGGCACAGTCTGCTTTGGAAGAGCGAAGATGGGAGAGTTCGATATCCTCAGATGATCGAAGCAGCGATCAAGAACCCATTCAAGAAGAGTCCAGCTTGCTTCTGCTTCTGCTTCCTTGTTCTTCCAGCTTTTATCCATCCAAGCCACCATCCTATTGGGCAGTGCTGCCCATGCTTAGGGAGGGTCTCCACTTCAGTTCCTATCCCCATGCCAATCATTCCAGACACGCCCTCATGGAAACATCCAGAATCCTCTTAATCATCAGCATCTCTTAACCCAATCAAGTTGACTGTTCAAATGAACCATTACAGCAGTTAATAAATACCTGTTGATTGAATGAATGAGCTTTAAGAGGTGCACATAAGTTTGCAGGAGACGAAATGGAGACAGAAACGGCAGGTTGGGTGAAGGAATGGGAGGTGCAGATGCTCAGAGGCCTCATGACACCTGGCGTGATGGGGGTAGCTTCGCCGTGAGACAGCCTGACTTTTCCACTGCTAAATCCAAAGGACGTGTTCCTGTGGCCTGCCTGGGACTTTGCCACTGTTGACCTCCACCTGCCACAGAGGACTTACTTCCGTGGCTTCCCATGTGGTCGGTCCCCGAGGTCCACTCCTACTGCCCGGCAGCCGTGACCGGGTCTTCTCTGGTGCAGCCTCGTCCTCTCTTGCAGCTACTAGTTTTCCTCAGGGCTTGGCTCTCCTCCCACTCTTCCCTGGACAGTCTTCTTGGCTTGGTATCTCCATACAGATACCTCCAAGACGTACGTTTCTAACGCTGAGTCTTTCTCCAACTGCTAGACATTCAATCCATTGACCACTTGCCTGCTTATTGTTTAAAAATGTGAAATGATGTTGACACCACACTTTCCCCTGACCACAGGAAGGTGACGAGAGCAGTCCTTGAGTTCTAAGGCTACCCAGTTTGGAGTACAATGGGCAATTCCTGGGTGTGGTGTGGAGACAGAGCACGTGACAGGAGGGTGACCAAGTCTGAGGAAGAGGTGGGGGATAGGGAGGGGGTGGCAGCTAATCTGAGGCCTGAGGACAGTCAGCTGAGCGCAGAGGGGCCAACATCATTCCATCGTGTGCAAGAAGAAGGGGTCAATGTGTCCAGCCTGCAGGTAGATGGCCAGAGGGCACACTGTGGAGCGTGTGGGGAACTGTGTGGTTCGTCCGCTGCTCACCTCAGGTCACGGGCAACTGCCTGTACCCCAGATGTGGGCCGCCAGGGATGCTTCTGTGCCTCCGAGAGACCAGGATCACAGGTACCTCTTGGAGGGTCTGCACTGGCTGTTGGATGGAGGAGCAAGTTAGGGCAGTGAGATGCGTTTAGTGTAAGTTTTCATTTCGCACTTGGAGATGTTCAGTTTCAGATGTCTGTGGGCATCCGGAAATGTCCGGGAAGGACTTGGAGGTAGGAAGCCCATTCCAGAGCCACGGCCAGGGCTGGAGTCCTGATTCTGGATACCCGGCACATAAACCGGTCACCGCTGACCCCTGTGGGTATGTGAGCTCGTTCAGCAAGAGCCTGCAGTGAGGGAGGGATCGGATAGAGAGGAGGGCAGGGAAAGGGAGAGAAGGAGGGCGGAGAGACTGGGACACATGCCCTGAGTTCAGGGTTAAGAGCAGCAGCGTGAGGTATGGCCGTGGAGTCTGAGCACCCTCAGCAGGACAGAAAGGCCACAGGAAAGCATGTCGGGCACCCCAGAGGGGAAAGGAACCTCTGTACAGAGAGAGACTGAGAGGACGTGCCGTAGCGTGGCGCAGACAACAATCCAGTGGGAAACAGAGGACAGCCTGAGAGGCCTAGAAGCTGGGAAGCGTGGCCGACCTCCAGAGGAGGCTGGTGGCGGAGAGAAAGCAAGGAAGAACACCGAATGCAGAGGTCGGAGGAGGTAGGAGGAGGGTGTCTTTCCTTCAGACACCTAAACCCACCATAAGTGCCCAAGGGACTCTGCACCCCCTCTAGTCTTCCTGGAGAACTGCTGCACGACACCAGCACCCTGGAGGCTCCTGGGGGTCTCAGTCGCTTGGTTCACACACGGTCAGCCCCAGGGTCTGCAGGGAGGCAGCCGTAGACAATGCTGGCTGAAGCAGGTCAAGCCCTGGCTGGGGCCCTTGCCAGCTCCCTGATCCTAGGCAGGTAGACCTCTGAATTTCGGGGTCTCTTCATCTTAAACAAAGCTGAAGGTGCTTTCGTGAGGTGTAAGGCTCAGAGGGTGGTCGTCACTCCGCTCTCCTCTTCAATATTTTCTGCCTCTACTACATCTGGTGTTGGACTCACTTAGGTTCAGAAAGATCGAGGAATCTGCACAAGGTTCCACAGCCAGTAGGGAATGAACCAGGGATTGAAAGTGTGTTCTGTCAGCTGAGATTCAGTTGGGGACCATTTCCCCAGTGCAGGTGGCAGCCCAGGGCAGGTAAGGGGGAGGGGCCGTGGAAGGCATCCAGGTGCACTAGAGAAAGGGCCGCCACACCTGCCTGCCTGCGTGCAGGACTCTGAGAACACACTGCTTGCCGCTGGCTTCTCGGTCCTGTTGGAAAGAGATCCCCAGATACAGTGTGTTGAAATTCACAGCAGGCAGAATGCCAACTGTTTTCTTTGGAGCTTCAGGAGCCTCACATTCTCCACTTAGCCTCTAATCCATTATTAAAAGCAAACAAGTGTGTTGACCCTCCCGCATGTGCTTTCTCAAGCGGCAAATGGATCTCGGTTTTCCATCCCCCTCACACCGCTGCTGACGCAGCCTGCGCGGGCACCGGGGAAGAAATCGGGTCTTTTTTTTATAAAAGTCGTGTTTGCTCACTTGCTGCTGCTCCACACCTCTCCCTCGGGCAGAGGCTCCAGTGCTCAGCAGCAGCTCTGAAAAGGGAAGGCGACTCTGACAGCAGTTCCTGTCCTCTGTCCCTGTCCCGGCTTTGGTGGGGCCGGCCCCCATCCTCGGGTAAGGCAGGGATGGTGCACTGGAAAGGCGTGTCCCACGGAACTGGGCCTCTGTGAGCCACAGGGACATGGGCCTCTGGACTTGAACCTGTATCTTTGTTCTTGGAGCCAAAACAGAAACATAGGAGAATCAGGGGGGACCAGAGGCACATGCAGAGCCGCAGGGTGCTAGACCAGCGTTAAAGACCGAGGAGGTTTCCCTTCCCTGTGCGCCCTCCGCCTCTCGGCTCCCTGGCCTGCTCCCTTCTCCCCCTCTCTCCCTTCTCTGGGACGTCATCATGACAGGCATCGGCATCTCCTTGGCCATCCTCAGGAGAGTCACACCAAGGTGCTGCTGGAACAACGGACTCATGGCACCTTCTTGTGCTTACACTGTATGCCCCTCAAGGACAGATGGCTTCGCCGTCCAATCCGCCACGTAGTCCTTGTGCACATGACAGAAGCAGAATGAATACCTTTGAGTGAATACCCAGCGGGATTTAGAAAGGCCTCCATGGTCAGCTGGTCCTCGGTCAGGCAGTCTGCCTCTGTGCAGAAGCAGCGCTGTTCCCGGTAAGACCATGATGGCAGGGCAGGCTGCTGCTCCCTCACACCCAGCTCCTGCTGCTCTGTTTCTCTGACATCGGGGTAAATTGTCTGTCTGCCTTTTTTCTCAGACGGGGGAGCGATGACAGGATTGCATAAAGTAATCAGTGTGGCAGGTAGTGGTTATTCCGTCCAAACCGTTCCCCTTTACCAGGCATGAAGACAAGGTCCCCTTTAATAGACAGTTAAATTTCTGCAGGTGCTGCCCGAGAGCTCGGCCTGAAAGTCACATTTCCTTGGCCTTTGCCTCCGACGCTCCCCCATCACCCGCTGCTGCTCCTTTGCATTTCGGCGTGAGCAGCGACGTTTCACTCAGGCAGCCTCGGCTGCTTTCAGTGGGCCTGCGTGAGCAGCCTGTGTGGCTGTCAGGGCTCCTGATTATTATGCAGTCCCTGCTGCTGGCTCACCTCTATTCCAGTGTCCTGGGAGCCCACCAGAGTGTTGCCACTGCTCACTTCCTCCCTTCAGTGGAGGGAGGGTCTGCTGGGTGGGAGTGGGCGCTCCTGGGCGCTGGGTTCCCTCCTGCGGTCAGCTGGTTGGCAGCAGATCTGACAAAGCCCTCAGTGGGAAAGAAGACAGGCCCTTGCAGCCAGTGGTCTCTAGTGACAAGAGCACCCCTCCAGCCAAGCTGAACTCCGTTGAGTTCTCCCCCACCTTTTATTTTCATCCCGTTTCTTCCAGCTGCTCTTTACAATGGTGACTAGCTCAACTCGGCTCTCTGGGTCTTCTCTCCTGACCCAGCAATGGTTTCTGACTTAGTGCTCAGCTTTGGTTATACTTGCTGGATTGGAATTCATGGTGGGCCTCCAGTGTGGACCCTGGAATGTAATATCATTGCACTCCACCTGTTTTGGTTTGGATGTGAGGTGTCCCCCAAAAGCTCACATGTGAGACAATGCAGGAAGGTTCAGAGGAGAAATGATGGGGTTGTCAGAGGCTTAACCCAATCAGTGGATTAATCCCTGATGGGATTAATTGAAGTGGTAGCATGTGGCTAGAGGAGATTAGAATTGGGACGTGACTTTGTGATATATATTTTGTATCCGGAGAGTGGAGTCTGTCTCTCTCTCTGCTTCCTGATGGTGCAAGCTACTTCGCTGTGCCACGCTCTTCCGCCAGGATGTCCTGCCTCACCCTGAGCCCTGAGGAATGGAGCCGGCCTTCTATGAACTAAGACCTCTGAAACCCTGAACCCTCAAATAAACTCTTCTTCCTCTATAATTGTGCTGGTCAGGTCATTTAGTCACAGCAGTGAAATTGTCGACTAAAACACCACCCCATGAACTCATTGCAGAGGTAAAAGATGGTCATTTGTGGGGTCCAGGAAAGAGCAAGGAGTAGGCAGATGGACAGAGAAATTCCCTGGGATGACTCAGTCCTATAAGCTCCAAATGTTCTAGGCTCCAGGAGGCAAAGCAGCAAGTCCCTAGGAGATCACAGGATAATACTGCGGACAACAAGCTCAGTCACCTGGAAGGAAAGGTGCATTTGGAATCAGAAGGTCCCTGTGACGCAGCCAGACAAAGACAGGTGTGGAGGGGGAGGAAGAGGATGGGTAGAAATTCAGAATCCGTGTCAGGTGCAGAAAAGTGGGTCAAAGACTGAGTCCCATGGGCCCATCATAACCTCTGTTGGCTGGGACCTGACTGCTGTGCACCCCACTTGTGCCCGCATCAGGGACAGCCCTCCTGTGAAGCTGGCAGGCTGGCAGCATGCTCGCTTCTGCATCAGACCAGGAAACAGAGACGTCTGAACCTGGCTGGGTGGGCGAGCAGGCTCCCACCTAGACCGCCATTGCTTTCCTGTTGGTAACACCTTACCTACAGTCACACATCTGTGTACAAAGGATTTAAGTCAGTAGCATTTCAGGTCCTTTTTCCTTTTGAGAAGTGCCGACTATAAATGACCATATGCCAACTCTCCCTTCATTTGACAAGTGTCTACTGCTCTGCAGTTACATATGAACATAGTGGGAGGAATTCCTCAGTAATCCAATTTCTAATTCTGCAAAATGCTTGCTTCCTCAAACGAACCTCAAACCTTTTCAAGTAGGACATTGTTTCCCTCTAAGGTGGGATTTTCCTGTGTTGCGATGCTATTTTGTGGAGGAAAAGCCCTGGTCTTCTCTTTCAATGAATACATGTGAGATGAGACCAAGGCAAGGGATGTGGCTGCGCTGAAGCTTCCAGAGGTCACTGGATCCCCCTGTATGGTGACCTGCATTGTGTCAGGTTGCCTTGGCCACGCCCTTGCTCTCTGACCTTTAGATTTCACCTGAAAAAATAAAGATAGCTTTGCCTCCTTAGCAGGTTCAAAGAGGATTGGTAGTATACTTTCTTGGCTTACTGGAAATAAAGGCAATAATTATTTTTAAATTATTAACACTACTTTGCCTGTTTGGGTAGCAGTAACAAATTACAGGTGCTAAACTCCTGTGCCCTATTACAAGATAAAGACTTAAAAGGATGAGGCTTTTCTTAATTGGTCTCCTTTTATTCTTAAATTAAGTAGGTATTTTCTACCTTCTTCTGATTGTACTCTTTCCCTCCTATTGATGTTAAATAATAATAGTGACCGGGAAGTTGGAGATCAAGGTGCAGGAAGATCCGTCCTCTGGAGAGGTCTGCTTCCTGGTTCAAAGATGGCGTCCTGGCACTGTGTTCTCCAAAGGTGGAGGAGAATGAGGGTCTCTGAGACCTGTTTTATAAAGCCACTAATCTCATTCTTGGGGGCCCCACCCCATGACCTAGTCATCTCCTAAGTCCCCACCTCCTTGTACATTCACCTTGGGGGTGGGATTCGGCATGCAAATTTGAGGGGTGCCAACATTCAGGCCACAGCTCATCATTGGTCAACAACACTAAATTTCATTCATTCTGCTCTGTGTCTGATGTTCCCACAGAGTATTTTGACTCCCTCAAAGTGTAAACCATGTCCCATTCATTTCTGATTTTTAAAAACATATTCCTATGTTCATTCAAGACAGTCATGATTCAACTAAAATTTACCTGAAGTTTTTATTTGTTTGTTTGTTTTCTCTTTATTTTTTGCTTCTTAATGGGAAGCGTCTATTCCCACTGGATAGTGCCCTTATCTTACTAGTTGTCAAATAATTTAATAATAATTAGGTATTGGGTAAGAGTTGAAGTGAATGCATTTTATCCTCTGTAGTCATGAAATTAGCATTACTGCTTTGATTTGCAGATAAGGAAACTGATGCTCAGAGAAGACTTATGCAAGATCCAATACTCTCAGAGTGTGGGAGGGAGGCAGGATTTGAAGTGTGTTTTGTCCATTCGAAAGCCCAAATGCTTCTGCTATTTTGTGTTGTCAGTTATGGATCTTTAATTTTTTAAATAGTCTACTATTGTACATTTGGGGTATTTTATAACTCAAGTCTTATTTTAAAAATTCACATAACACAGTGAAGAAAACCCAGATAGATCTTTGCATAGACCCTAGTTTATATCTTAGTACCTGCTAATCAGGCAAAAGTAAAACTTTTAAGGAACAGTGTTCAGACAAAACCCTCTAATTCATCAAATGAGAGGCATTCACTTAGAAATGGAAAATCACAGAATCAGTAAGCACACAGAGTTAACCTTCACCTTCATTTAAAATTCTGTGCTTTAAGATTTGGATGCATACACAATGAAAACTCTAAGCTTGCTTCATATTTTATACAATCTTGTTGGGATTGAAGGTTGTGTCCTCCTGAATTCCTCTTGAGGCGCTATCCACCATGTGTGCCTGCATTTGGAAATGGGGCATCTGAAGCAAGAATTGGAAGTAATTAAATTTAAATGAGGTCAAAAGGGTGGGACTCTGCTCTTCTTGAATTAGTGTCCTTACAAGAAGAGACACTGAAGATCAATCTCTCTCTCTCCCTCACTGCCTCCTTCCTTTCTTTTCTCCCTCTCCCTCTCCATCTGCATGTACCAAGGAGAGGCCCTGTAAGAGCATAACAAGAATGTGGCCATCTGCAAACCAGGAAGAGGGCCTCACTGGAAGCAGAAAACATCCCTGCTTCCAGCCTCCACAACTGAGAAAAGAGCTTGTTATTATTAGGATATTCGGTCTATGGTATTTTGTTATGCAGCCTGAGCTGACTAATACACAATCAAAACAGTAGGATGCCTGGGGCATAGAGTAGATGCATTTTTAGTTTTTTGAGGAAGCTCAATTCCTAAAGGCCTCGCCTCTTTGTAACATCATATTCGATATCAGTTTCTGAATGGATCTAGGACACCTACTCAAACCACTGCACTGCCCAAGGAGTGCTTATCAGCTACATATGCTCATGCCTAAAGTAAATATCACCAAATAGCAAATATGTATGCTTTTGAGAGCATGCCAGCCTTGATTGAAATTTTCAGTATCTTAATGCACAGATGAATTCTCTTTAGTTCACATCTTTGTAAAATCACTGGAGTGGGTAAGAAGGTTTTCTTCATCTTCGGGGTTATTTAGGGGCATGTATGTTCTCAGACCTAACTGTTGGATGTGTGAGGAAACCTGGAGCTCCCTTGCCTGCAGTAAAGGCAGAAGGTCCTGGGAGGGCTCGGCATCAAGGCATCCGAGGTCCCCCAGGTGCGGGCGGCATGTGGCAAGGTCCTCTGTTCCTGAGAGCACCCGCCTTTGCTCCTGCAGCCCTACACGGGCTCTCTATTTGCTGGTGATGCAGAGTTCTCTTCCCCCTGTGAATCACTTTTTGACACATGTTTCAGGCAGACTTTGATTTCTTTTCCTCAGCCTGAAGATCCAGACACAGCGTTGCACTTGTGGAAGAGAGGGAACACGCTACATGCCTCTTCCCTTCCTGGCACCTTGCAGAGACCCACACATTCCTCATGCCAGAGCCAGTTCATCATTTGACATCAGACCAATTAGCTCGGAGTCTGCTGGCTCATCTATAGAGAACTCTTCCAATGGCGACACCCAAGGATTCAACATAAATAAATCTTTGTGTGTGAACATTAAGTTGTATAATGTGAAAACCTGAACTGCCTTTTTGGAAAAATCATTCAATTAAATGCTATTAAAATGCACACACTTTGCAACAGGAGAAACACTTGTGTACCTGGTGCTGCCAGCAAGGGGAGGCAGAGGGGCACCCGCGCTTGGGTGCTGCCCTCAGGTTACCTCGAGTGGACTTGCACAAGCCTGGACCATCTACTCTTTGACTTGGATGAGACAGACACAAGGAAGCTTTGGCTGGGGTATCTGTCCTCATCGCGCTGGCCCGCAGTCTAGCTCACTTGCGGTAAAGAACATTTAGTGTCTATAATTACTTAATTACCCTTGTCTATTTTTGTCGACAAACTAAAAGTCAAGTCACAAACATAGTTAACGAGATAAGCAGGAAATTAGGATCTCTACAAAGCCATTCCCATTTGCCATAATGAATTCTGCTGATTAAAAAGCCCTAACAGACTCGTTAGTGTCTTTTTGGTTGTTCCTGATCACTGAGTTTCTCTTAGACTTTCCCCTTTGCCCAGGAAATCCAGGGAAGGGTCTGTGATGACGCAGAGGAGGGCTTGGCAATCACACAGGGTTGGAGCTGAAGGCATCTCGGTGGGCATGGGGCCTGTTCTTCATAGATGGTTGACCTAAGATTTTGAGAAAGGAACAAATTAGTGCAGGTTTTGAGCCATGGACTCCTGTCCAGTGCTGTTCTCAGTACTATACAGTAATTTCTCCTCACCCTCAAAGCGTCTCTGACTCTCTGGATGGTTTCCCAAACCCATGGTGAAAGAGCAACCAGCCTTGGTTCCTGGTCAACTCAAGATTTCCCCACGTTCCAGGGCATGTCCTCCATGCCAGCTCAGCTTTGAATCTCCACCTCAACACAGCCACCAACCATGACAGGCAGCACAAGGGAAAGTTGGAACACAGACACCAGAAACTGAACACCTCCACCAAGAACCCCTCCCAGCCCGCTTCTGTTCCAAAAGCACATCATGCAGCCTCAAAAGGCCAGCAGCAGACACGGCTTGCCCAGGTGACCAGATAAGGGGATGAGGGGATCAACTGTCCTGGCTGCCTGGGACAGCAGGTGTACATCATCCCCAAAACAAGACAGTCTCAGGCAAACAGGAAGTTAGTCACTCTAGAGGAAATGAATATTGGTGAACGTAGTGTCTGCTGTATCCACACTGCAAGATTCATGTTTTTGAGACTGAGCAACTTTCCCTGAGAGAAGGAAACAATACTGACCTAGTACATTGGCTGGGAGGCATGGATGACCTCATGCTGTGTTACTTGACAGACAGATGGGTTCACAGTGCAGAGATTCAGAACGGGAGAGTAGACTAAAATTCCGCAAGAGTTGATGTGTTGATGTCATAGACTTGAGCCCAAGGTAGTCTGGAAGTGGACTCCCTCCTCTTTGAGTCACCTCAGTCTTCTCTCTTGAGGTTTTCAACGGTTTGGAGAGGCCCACCCACACTATGGAGGCTAATCTGTTTTACTGAAAGTCTACTGACTTAAATGTTGATTATATTAAAAATAACTTCACAGCAACACCAGATTGGTATTTAAGCAAACAAGTGGGTATCATGGCCTGTCCAAGCTGACAAAATTAACCACGACTCATGCATACAATATTTTGAGTAGTGTTGGCTTTCAGTGTGCATCAAATAAAGGTCAGGATCTTTCCTTGGCTTTCTTTCCAAGTATTTATAAATTTATTTTATTAGAGGTAGATGCTGATATTAAAAACTCAAAGAAAAATATTGTGGAATGAAATTTCACAGTGTAAATATTCTTCTGCCTTATTTTGGCTAATAATACTTATTTTGCTTAAACACAATTAACCCTATCATGGAGAAGTTCATTAATAAACATTAATTAAACACTCATTAGATGCTCAGAACTCTTTGGCACACTACAAATAAGAAGGCAGAGTCTACTATTGTCAGAGACCCCCAAGCCAGGGAAGGGGGCCCTCATGGAAATGCACTTCTACTTCAGCATTCATAGAAGGCATCCTGCAGATAGTGCGGCAGGAGAAACTAATGTTGCCTAGAAGCTCGGGAAGAGTTCCCGGGACTCTGCTTTTGTGCTCACGGGCGGCATGTTAGAAGTAGATTAGGCATAGCCCCTTGCACGTGAAGAGCTAGAGAAGGTGGAAGAACGTTCTTGGTGTCATCCGGCTATGGTAAGACATCTCTTTCCCAGAGAGCAGAGCGAACAGAACGTTGCCTTTCAAAATCCCATGGACCTCCTCACCTGGTCCTTTAAACATGCCTGCAGGCACCTCTGAGCCTTCCCGTGCACCGTACACCTACCGGGGCTCATGTTCATGGTTCTTCCCCTCCTATACCCCCTGGGTTATCAGGCCAAATCCACGTGTGCCTCGAGGCTCAGTGGTGTGGAAGCTTCCTAGGCCACCTTCCATCCTTTGCACAAACTTACTTTATGCTCTGAGCTATCATGTGGCACGGGACTTATTTTTGCGTGGCCTGCAGCACTCTGTGCTGTAACAGTTCATGTACATCTATGTCTTGGTCCCGTAGACGCTGAGGTCCTGCAAGACAGGAGCCATGGTTTAAGTACCGTTTAGTCACAGGGTCCAGCCCTGTGGCCAGCACTTGCTGGATGGAATTAATATTTTGCAGATGACAAACAGGAGCTAAATACTCAGCTATTGTTGAGTAGAAGCAAATGCGTTGTGTGTTAAGTTCAATATGTGTGACTGTTTAGGGTTGGTGTTTCTCATGATGTCCCTGTCATAACTGGTAATGATGCAGAAGAAGACCAATGTGCTGAATCACTTTTCCTGAGGCTCTGGAGGGAGCTGTGCACCTTCTATGATGTGACTCCAGACCATGGGGTCACTGACAACAGACCACTGCCTTTGGGACTAATGGAAAGGAAGACACAAATAAACCTTAGCTATGACTTAAAGGCTCTGGGGAATGATGTCTCAAACACACACAGCTACAACCCAAGACGGGAAAGGCCAGGAAAGTGCTTTAAATTTTTTCCTTTATTTTTGGAACAAAGTATCATTTTAAAAACTTATTCCCTTTATTTGTTACAGGTTTGCCTTTTGGAGGGGAGGGTGTCAGGAATGTGCTGGGGACCTGCATGCTAATCAGGGGCTCTGCCACTGAGCTGCCCCCACACCCAGGTTTGCCTTTTAGGTCTTGTTTTCTCCCCCAAACACATTTTGGTTTATTGATCTCCTTTATCTTTCTTTTTTTTTCCTCCCTCACATGAATTTTCGTTTCTATCTTTGTCATTTTCTGCTTCTATATTTTAGGTCTTCTGCCTACAGAAATGTATATAAATTATACATATAAACCTAATTAATTTTTTAAAAAATGAACAAGTGCATGTGACCACAGCTCTGATCAAGAGATCAGGGAGGACGTCAGCAGCCTCAGAAATCCCCCTCGTGCCCCGTGTGATGTGGTTATGGCGCCCCAGCTGCTCCGGTTGGTGCAGGGGTATTCAGAGTAACACGGATGGGTGAGCTGACCAGCCCACCTTGTTAATGGACGGCCATAGTTGTAACTGCAGGAAGGGGGCCTGGCTGGAGCAGGTGGGGCCCTGGGGCTGCCCCGGAAGGGTGCATCTTCCCTGCGGCCCCTCCCCTCTTCCTCTCTGCTTCCTGGCTGCACTGAGCTGAGCATCTTTCCTCCACCACGCCCTCCTGTCTTGATGTCCTGTCTCACCCTAGGGACCAAGGGCCTCACACATGCCAGGGAGGTACTCACAGCCCACTGTGAACTAACCCGCTGGAACTGGGAACCAAAATAAACTTTTCCCCCTCCAGATTGTTCTTGTCAGATATTTGTGATGAAAAACTGACTGATGAATGGCCCTGCTCACTTTCACTTCCTTTATGAATAATCACCAGCTGACCTTCCAGTCGCATGAATTAGTTGAATTTATCTTTGCAAGGAATGCTGATCAGTCATAGAGTATTCACTCCTGTGGATCTGGATTCTTCAATCCAATAGTGTGTTGTAATTTAAACCCATTTTGATGTACATACATCTACATTATATTTTTCATTGATACATAATTTTCCTTGTGACAAATAATAAACATACCATCAACTTTCCATATCCATGAGATCCTTATTCACAGATTCAATGAGCTAGAGATTAAAATATCAAAAAAAGCATCTATAATTTTTCTTGTCATTATTCCCTAAATAATATAGTACAACAGTTATTTATATAGCATTGATCTTGTATTAGGTATTGTAAGTCATCTAGAGGTACTGTAAAGTACATGGGACGATATGTGTAGACTAGGTACATGGTGTGTGCAAATAGTATGCATTTTAAATAAGGGACTTGAGCATTGGTGGATTTCGGTGTCCGCAGGAATTTCTGTAATCAATCCCCCATAGACTCCAGGCGGTAACTGTACTGTGATTTATTTTTCCATTCTTTACTACATGGAAATTCACATTTTTAATATTAGAGATACAAGGTCCATAGGACTGTTCTCACACTTGCCTGTGGCTCATTGGGATGCAGGTCGCCGGATGTGCGTCTGGAGGTGGAAATGTCGAGCCACGGTTTATGTCTCTGTCGATACTGCCAGACAGTTTTCCAGAGGGACGTGAGTGGCGATTGTTTCAAATCTTTACAAAGCTGCTCGTGGAGGCTTTTCCGTCTCAGCTCTGGGATGGGGGAGTGACATCTCCTTTAGGAGTTTGCAGGTCACTAACGAATTATTTGTTGAGCACCTTTTCAATGATCTTTCCCTTTTAGTTGAAACACCTTCACTCTTTTTTAATCAACTTTTTAATTTGGTTGTCTTTTACTTATCAATTTGCGAGCACGGTGCATATATTTTGGGTCAGGCTTTTGTCAAGTATGTCTCGCAAATATTTTCTGTCACCTAATGACTTTTCTTTCATTCCCTGAACAATGTTTTTGGATGTAAACGGAGTCCTTAGTCTAATGCAGTCTATATTTCAGTTTCCTAGTCTTCTACAGAAGTGGTGACTTTCACATGAAGGACTCTGTTTGTGGTCAAAGGTCCCTGAACTACTCTCCCTGGTTGGCTGACAGGAGCATCGCCATTTTACCTTGTGATTCACATGTAGATTTGTCACCTCTTTGTCTTCTTGCATAGTAACAGGTAGAAGTCAAGGTTGTTATTATTATATGACTGTGTGGCTGTGTTTGGACATATGGACAGTGAACGGACTCAGGGACAAGCAGACTGCCTTTCTGCATCCGAGCTGCACTGAAGCCACCATGGTGAGTCAGGGACGTGGGTCCAAATCTACAGTTGATTGGGTCCCATCGTTTATTTTTGCACTAATCTGTATTATGTTAATGACTTCAGCATTATAAAATTGTTGCTGTCTAGAGGCAAAAGTTCTTCACATTTAATTTGTTTTCCAGAACTGTTTTGACACATATCCTGGCTCCTTGCATTATGACTCAAATTTTAGAAGTATCTTCTTAAGGTTTTATAAAATATGTGCTTCACTACACAGATTAGTTTGGAGAGGGCTGCCATCTTTACCATATTGAGTCACTGGTGCGGGAATATGCTGGATACTTGGGTTTTATATAGACATGATATTTATTAAGATATTATTCAGTTTGTTAAAATGTTTTGAAGTTTTTAATGTAGGAGTCTGGTGTATATTTAATTACACATCTTTTCCTGAGAACTGTGAAATGATATTCTAAATGGTATATTTAAAAATTAAATTCTAATGAGTTACAACAAGAAATGCAGATACTGTTGATTATTTTAACAGATTTTAATGGACTTTATTTTGGGAGAAAGTTTTAGATTTATAGAAGAATTGAGAAGATCGAATGGAAGTCCCAAAATCCCAACTAACCCAGCTTCCCCTCTTATTCACACCTCAATCAGTGTGGCATATTGTTACAATTAATACAACAATTTTAAAAGTTATTACTGACGTCCGAAGTTGGCTCAGTTTCTGCAGCTCTCCGGTGTGAGATGCCCTGGGTCTCACCAGGAGGCCTTCTCTGTCCCAGCAGGCCCACCAGGACCCACATGGCCTTTAGCTGCTGTGTCTCCTTAGGTTCTTCCCAGTGTGGACTTTTTCCAGACCTTTCTTATTTTTGGTGAACTTGACTGTTTTCAAGAACGCTTACTGGTAATGTAGTTTTAGACTGGTTGTATCATTTAGATTTTTGTTGCAGTTGCATAAGCAACTTAAAGGAGGAAAGATTTACTTTGGCTCATGGTTTCAGAGGTTTATGTCCATGGCCAACTGGCTCCATGGCTTTGGAACTGAGGCCAGGCCAAACATCATGGTGGAAGGATGGGAGCTGAATGGCTCACCTGGTGGTGGCCAACAGCAGAGAGAGAGACAGAGAGAGAGAGAGAGACAGAGAGAGGGAGAGACAGAGACAGAGAGAGAGAGCAGGGGAGGGGAAGGGAGGTGAGGGGAGAGGAGGGAAGACACACGGGTTCACACTGACACTTTTAACTCTAACCCACTATGACATGGACTATTCCAGCATCCCATGTATTTATCTGTAAGCTCAAACTCCGGCATGAGAAACCTGCCTCCTTACATCCACCATTCACTTACTAATCGTCCAATCTAGCACAGTGGATCATTTGTGTATCGACCCCAGTGCCCTGTTATGCACAGTTTCTTTTGTCTTTAGTCTTTCAGATTGCACTGCTCTTTAGATCAGCTCCTTCCTCCCCACCCTCCTCCCTGAGGCTGTGCCATATATTCACAATACAGCGCAAGTCTTTGGTCAGAGTCTAGGTTCCTCCTGGGATTACCCAGCTTTTTAAGTAATTTTTTCAACTTAAAATATTAAGTTTGTCTCTTTGTGTGGTAAAGTTCTATGGGTTTTGACAAATACGTGACAAGAAATGTCATGCATCATAACACCCAGCATGATATAGCATAATCCCACTACCCCAAATACCTGTGCTTCACCTGTTCAACCACTCCCATTCCTCCAAAGCCTCCAGCATCCACTGAGAGCTCTTACTGACTCCAGAATTTTTATAGCCAGAATCATACAGTATATAGAATTTCAGTTCTTGCTTAAATCATGTAGTGACATAAGCTTAGCATGTAAGTTTTATCTATGTTTTCTTGAGATGTCAGACCCCATTGCACTCTTATTGCTGAACAATATTCCATGGTAGGTACTTACCATTGTTAGTTTATCCATTGGAAAACATCTCAGTGGCTTCCAGTTCTTGGAGAGTATTAATAAAGCTGTTCTAAAATTCACGTGCAAGATTTTGTGTGAGTGTAAGTTTTCTAATAGTTTGGATAATATTTAGGAGCCCAATTGCTGAATTATAGAGCAAACCTGTGCTTGGCTTTGTGAGGACTTGAAGACTTTCTTCCAGGATGGCTGTCCTGTTTCTCCCTCTCACAAGCCACCTGCTGTGCCCTGCATTTGGTGCTGTTGGCTTCTCTGATTTGAACAGTCCTTCTAGGTGTGTAGTGGCCTCTCATGGCTCTTAATTTACAATGACTAATGACAGACTGCTTTGAACATCTTCTCACTTGCTTATTTGTCATTTTGAACTTGTACCTGAAGTTGCGGGCTTGTGAGACTTGATGTACCATGTTTAATAAAATTGATTTTGTTCATTGTTAACTTTTCCCCAATTTCATGAAGGAAAACTTTCAGTATTCCATCATCAATAACACAGTTTAATAAGGTTTGTGTGTGTGTGTGTGTGTGTGTGTGTGTGTGTGTGCACCCATCTTTCAATGTAGATTTCATCTATTACCCTAAGGAAAATTTCTCTTATTCCTAATTTCCTATCACTTCACCAATGACTTTATTACTATAAAATATGAAATTTTCATGATTTCTAGACAGATTAGCCTGCTATTTCCTTTCTGGCAATCTTATTACCAGGTTTTGGTATAGAGTCTAGACTGGTATGATAGAATCTTTTTCTTCCTTAAGCATTTGGAAGAATTCACAGACTGAGTCATCTTCTCGTGGCAATTTTCTTTTAGGACGATTAAAGATGTACTATAGCATTGATTGGATGGCTATAAGCTTGTGCACATTTTCTATTTTCTCTTAGGTCAGTTTTGGAAAGTTTTACAGTTTGCGTAATGTAAATTTTCAAACCTGAGGGCAAACCATCATTTATACTTGTCAAAATAGTGTCTGTCTTATTTGTAGCGAAATCCCTTTTCCATTCCCCATGTTTATAATTCAGAGTTTCATCCTTTTCCTGATCAGTTTTTCAAAATACCTGTGGGCTACATTCTTTTTTTTTAATAATTTATTTATTTTGATTCATTGTAAACAAATGGGGTACAACTTGTTTCTCTGGTTGTACATGAAGCAGAGTCATACCATTTGTAATTTCAAACGATCAGCTTCTGCTTGTTCATTTTCTCTCCTGTGTTCCCTATTTTTGTCAGTCTCTACCCTTGTTCCCATTTTGTTCTAGGAGAAAGTCTTCATTTTCCATTCCTCTTCAAACTCGTTGAGAAGAACACACAGATTCTTGAATTTCCACCTTTTATCTTTCCTAATACATGCAGTGATGGTTACAAATTCAGTTAAAATTTTACTATAAGTTTTGATAATCTTATTTTTGTTGTCATTTACTTCAAACTATTTTCTAATTTCAGTTAGGATTATTTTATTGACCTGTGCATGACTTGTAAATGCACGTCTTTTTCTTTCTGTTGCTGTTGTTGGCGGTGCTGGGAATTGAACCCAGGACTCCACACTTCAGGCGAGTGCTCTACTTCTGAATTGCCTTGCCAGCTCTGAGTGCATGTCTTACTTTCTAAATTCATGGGATACTATACAGTAATGTATTTCATTCTGGGGACTGAACTGGTGATCCTCTGTCACTGAGCCACTTCCCTAGTCCTTTTAATTTTTTAGTTTGAAATGACAGGTTCTCCCTAAGTTGCTAAGGTTGACCTCTAACTTGTGGTCTTCCTGCCTGAGCCTCCCAGTTGCCGGGACCACAGGGTGTGCCTGTGTGCCTGACTGCTCAGGAACATGTCTTTATAAAAGTGCTTTCTAGCTTGTTTCCAGTTTGTTGAGACTCTAAATTACTTTAATCTTTGAAATTTTTAGAGACTGCCTATTGTTCATAATTTAGTAAATGTCCCATACATACACATTTCAAAAGATTGTGTTTCTCCTAATTGTTGCATATGGCATCCTATAGATATCGATCAGTCCCATTTATGAATTCACCATAACCAAATAAGTAAGCGAGCTGTTTTGAAATTGATTTGCTCTCTTTGTAATACTTGATTTATTTTGTTTCTTCACTCATATTCCTAGCATTTATTTTTTTCAGGGTCCCTAGATAACATCCGGGTTACCTTATGGGAATTCCTCTTTCCTGGCCACCAAGAAGTGTAAATTACCTATCTGGCATGACGCCTGTGGTACTCCACTGGCCTCCTGTGGGTCCTCAGGCTCCTGGATGGGCGCGTCTGTTCATGTTCCCTCGGCTTCCCGCTTGGGAATTTCTTGGGTGAGGTGGTGGAAGCGGCCCGGCTCAGGATTTTCAGTTCTGTGACATCCCTGATCCTCGATTGTTAGCTATTTCAGAAGCCGTGGGACTCCTTTGCTGGGAGAGGGCTGAAATCCACATCCCTCCTGCACTCATTAGGGCCTCCCTTCTGTTCTGTTTCTTGGCCTCGTTACCTGGAGTACTTAGAAGGAGGTCAGTGCTTTGCAGGACAATGGGACACAATGTGACATAGAGTGACTCACTCCTTTCCCTTCTCTCAGGGGCTCAAATGCTCCCTTGGTGGCTCTCACACAGATTCGTCTTCGTTATTTTTATAATTCATCCATTTCTTCTCTGTGCTCTCAGCAGGGGTTCTGGACTGCGACAAGCCAGCTCTTCATTACCAGAACTTGAACTATGTTTTTGTTTGTTTGTTCCTGGCTTCTTGAATTGAACCCATAACTCATTTAATTCCCACTTTGCTTGTTTTTATAAATAAACACATATCAGGCTGTTTCCTCCTAAATATCACATGAACTCCATCTTGCAGGCTTTCACTGAGTGCTTTCATGGTTCATTTCAAAATATTTCACAATTTTCATTGTGATGTGTTTCTTTGCCCCTGTGTAATTAAGGGAGAATATTTTTAAAAAGTTTTACACCCATGCTTTTACTTGTTAATTTAAAAAGATATTTGTTCATTACTGCTTTGGGAGTGATTTAAGTCACTCTCAGAGAATGCACCCTCACAGATTGGCTCTGGAACCAGCACCTCCTCACCCCTGGGAGTTTGTTAGAAGAGAAAGTTCTCAAGCTCCCCGCAAAATGTTCTCAGTGGACTCTCCAGGAATTCGTCCCAGGTCTCATGTGATTTAATAAGCTCTTTAGGTGATTCTTAGGCACAGAAAAGTTTGAGGAGCGGATGACTTCCATAGCGCTTATACTGACTTCTTTCAAGACTTAATATGTGAACATAAATTGTATGCATTGTTCCTACCTATGTATCTAATCTTGTTTTGTGATTATTTTTGGTATGTCCCTGGTCAGCAAGAGGTGAAAATAGTTTAAAATTGTTATTTTGATAATCTGTTAAAACGTTGACTTATTGCAGGATCACATGGGTCATGCAGTCATACAGGTACATGAGGTAATAATGTCTGTTTCACTCTACTATCAATACGTAAATTCAGAAAAATGAGAAATTATACTCTTTATGTATGATCTATCAAAATGTATAAATGCATTCTACTGTCATGTACAACTAATTAGAACAAATAAAATTTTAAAAAATTAAAAAATGTTGACTTTTTGACTTATTTATTGTGATCACATGTGTATTCAGATATTTATGAACTTTGCCTTTTCCTTGATAACTGTTCCATTTGCCCTTCTTGATAAAGTTGATAATCTATTTTAAAAATTCTTCTGTCAAAAATCATATCTTGGCATTTGCAATAGGATTATAATCTTTATCCACTGATTCAATGCAACATCAACCAGGTTACTTTTGTAGCCTTGAAAATTAATTCTAAAATTTACATGGAGTTTCAAGGAAGCTAGAATATCCAAGGCAATATTTAAGTGAAAAACAAAAACAAAATCAGATTACTTTCATCTGATTCCAATCTTACAATACAAAAATACAAGAAAAGGAAATAGAACCGAGGGAACTTTTGATAGAATAAACAAAATGGCCTAACATTTGGTAATTGAATTTGTAGGAAGAAAAAAGAATGAGGCCAGGGAAGCAAAAATATGATAAATCAATAAAGGCAAAAATATCCCCAAAGTTGATGGAAACATCAAACTGAAGACCCAGATTTGGAGCAAATTCCAAGTAGGATAAATACAAAGAAAAACTCAGAAACCTCAGAGTCAAATTGAAGCTTAAAACAAACAAACAAAAAAAATTTAAAGAATTCAAATAATCAGTTAAAAATAAAAATAAAGAGAAAACCTGGATATTAACCAGAGAATAAAAACAAAGAGGCAAGCAATGATAAGAATAATGGAGTAGCTGGATTTTCACCTAGTCTTAGGTACCAAGAGTCAATGAAGCAAGCTTGAAGGTGGAAGAAAAAGCATCCCTACCTGCAAATATATACCAACAAAGACTTGGATGGAACAATGTTGGGTAAAAGTCAAGTTTAGTGAAAGTGAAGTCAATGAATCTGCAATATACAAAGGCTAAAGGACTTCTTAAGCTGGAGGGAAATAATAAAACAAGAAAATGTGTATTTAACAGAAGGGATAAAGTCCAACAGAAATGTTAAACAAGAGGGTTAGCAGATAATTGACTATTTTTTTCAATTTTTACAATTGACTCCTTAAAGAAAAAACAATTTTACTGTAAGGTATAATGTATCACATAGATAGGTATAAATCTTATCCACAAATATCATCACAGATCCGACCCCAGAAAAATGTTTGACCAATTATCGAGGTACCCATGACCAAGTCAAGTCAACACATGAAATTGGGCAACATAACTATGCATCTAAGAACAGTTTCGTCTTTACAAAACAATATGTGATAATACTAAAATTTAAGTATAATTCTACATTCACAGTTAGAGATATTACCAACCTTTTGTTGTTAATTTGTGCAATAAGTAGAAACAAATCATGGCACAACTGTTCAGTGAGCTTTCCACTTCTGATATTGTTCTAGATTTTCCCTTTGGTTCTTCTCTGTAGTTTATATTTCTCTGCTGAGATTCCTGATCTATTCCCTCAAATACACATCCTTTCTTGAACATAATTTTGATAGCTCTTCTGAGGTTCTCATCTGCTTATTCCATCACCTGAGGCAACTCAGAGACAGTTTCTATTGATCACTGCGTTAGTCTGCTTCTCACGGCTGTGACGCCAATACCTGATCAGAACAACTTAGAGGAGAAGAAGTTTACCTGAGCTCAGAAATGTCGGTCTAGCCAGCTTACTCCATTGCTCTGGGCCTAAGGTGAGGCAGAACATTATGGTAGAATGGGGTGGTGGAAGAAAACTGCTCGGCTCAGGGAAGTCAAGAAGGAGAGAGAGAAAGAGACAGAGAGAGAGACAGAGAAAGAGAGAGAGAGAGAGAGAGGGAGAGAGAGCAGGAGTCAGGGACAAAGGGACAAAATATAATCTTCATGGAAACCCTAGTGACCTACTCTCTCCACTCATGACCCACCTACCTATAGTTACCACCCTGTAGTCTATTGGAATGATTTATCTATCAAATGAATTAATTCACTAATTAGGTTACAACTTTTATAATCTAATTATTTCACTTCTTTATAATCTAATTATTTATTCCTGCATTGGTTCACACATGAGCTTTTGGGGAGACACCTCATATGCAGAGCACAACAATTTGAATGTGTATCTAGGTCACATTTTTTCTGCTTCTTTGCATTTGTAGCGTATATTTCTTATTGTACGCTGGGTCTCATGGATCTATGATCCAGATGCATAATTCATGTGATTATGCTCAACAATGGCATTTTGTATATGAGAAAAATAAAGTTTCAGAAATTGGCTGAAACTTTCATAACAAAGATGCCCTAGAGACCAGCTTCGCATTCCAATCTTTTTATCTTTTCACCAAAATAATGGCTCTAACGCATATCATTATGACTGGCCACTCTGTTAAAACATGCCTTCTGCTTTTGGAAGGATAAACACTGATAACCTGTATGTCCCCAAGTGATTGTGACGATCAGGTGCTCCTAGGTCCCCAGTTATCTCTTTTAGCAAGCCCTCTAGACAATCAGAGAAAGACCAGGAAACCTGGAGGGTTTTCATTATCAGGAAGACTTTTCCAAAGAGCCACAACAAAGAGATCCGGACCCTGGGGAGCTTGAGCCTCCTCACGGCCACTGGCGCCTGGGAGGAGACCACAGGCATTGCTCTCTCCTTCTTGTGCACCTCGATTCCTCTGTTGTCATCAGCTCTAATAATAACAGCAACCTCACAGGATCGTTTTAAAGATGAAAGGAGATGGATTGTGCTAGAATTTGAGGTTCGTGGCAAAGATGTGATAAATATTTTTTGATCCCAAATATAAGACTGTACCAAGGATAAGGGAAGGAGCCAAAACCAAGCTTTGAGTTGAAATAGCGAGGATTCTCTGGTAGCTTGCAAACTGGTACATTTGTGAGTCTCAGTTTCCTTATTTCTGAAATGGGAATGATATTGACTATCATGTGGGGAAGCAGAACAGATTAACTGAAATGATCACATAAAAAGACCAGACTTGGGCCTGCTACAAAACCCTCCGTATAATTAATTTTAGAATTTTTTGCTTAACATTAATCTTTTGTCTTGTGTTCTTATTCAAATATATGATGTTCTCATTTTCTGAGGATTTAGGCAAAAAAAAAAAATCACAGTTATTCTTAATCCATTCACATACGTGCACACACATGTACACACACACACACACACACACACACACACACACTCCTTACTTCTGCTTCCTTCCTTCCCACATTTTCCTTTCTGCATTTTCTTTCTGCTTTAGGCTCAAGTGGATTAACTACTTCTGAGCATTAGAGACTTAGATGAATCCTCCCGTGGAAATCTCATCACAGATGGTTGGGAGCCACGCTGATTAGAATGCTTACACTGTGCCAGCGCTAGGACACGTTTAGAGGTGAGAAAGATAAAAATATTTCTTTCTTAAGCTGAGGATTTCCCAGAAGATAATAGGAAAAGAGTCTAAATCAAGGTTAAAAATGAATACATTATCTGTTTGATGTTTACCCATTGGTAGGTCTTATAAGTTAAGAAGAAAGTGATATCTTTGAGGAGGCTCACATTTAAAATCAGTTATGAACAAAATCCAATGGTGCTGAGTGTTTGCATTAGATAAGCTCCCCAAAGCCTGACTCCCAAAGGGAGCGGTCTCACAGTTCCTTCTGTGATCCTTCCTACCACTCCACCAATGCAGCACAGGGGTGGGCTGGACCATGGGGGCTCTGCCCAGCCGCCATCAACTCAGCAACCCCAGCAGTTCCCACGCACTCTGTGAGCAGCCTCCTCTTTATTTGCAAACCAAGAGGGTTGGCATCACTGTGAGATCCTCCTCTTTCGATCCCCACATGCCGGCCTATCTCTGCTCTCCGTATTGCTCCTGAAGGCCATGTCAATAGCTCTCCTACTTCTCGTTATGCCCCCACTGGGATCATGTAGTCTACAGAAATAGAGTTTGCAGTAGTTGTTGGGGCAGAAAGAGGTAACTGTTCACGGAATACCTCTGTGTGCCATGATGTTTCCTAGTTTCCTTTCAAGTTAGACTGAGGACAAGTGACATCTGAGCCAATCAATGCTCTCCATGGTCTCAAGAGGCAAGGTGCACCTCCGTTGCAGCTTGAATTTCCTTAATGACCATGCGTTCCTACTTCTGTGAACATGGAGACAGCTGCTTCACCCACATTAGACTTTCTCTGAGTTGGAAACAAACCTGTATTATGTTGTACTATGAGCATCGAGGGCTTCTTTGTTATCACAGCAGAACAGAGCACAGCCTAACTCTTGAAGATGCCAACTTTTTGAAATTTTAAAAATTCACATAAAAATTTTGATTGTGAGGTTTATTTTAAAAACTAGAAAATCTCAGGTGCTGGGTTTCAATACTTGCCGGGCAAACCTCTGCTGCCAGTCAGGACACGTGCCGTCTCCTTTACCATGGTCTTTCCCTTTCCCGTTATTCCATCATCTGCCAGACTGCTCAGTGTATTTGAGTTTTTGATCTCTGGCCTGTGGAAGACAATTCAACCCATCTAATATGTCCTAGATGCCCTTCCTGGTTTGTCCCTGCAGACTTGAAGTCCACCACCAAATACACCAGTGGAATTGCACAGGCAGCAGATGCTCAAAGATTTCATTGCATCTCATGCCTCCAGTATTTTGATGTCTGCCTTGAGTGCCCTTGCTGCCTTTTTAATTTGGTGGATTCTTCTTCATTTTTCAATATCTGCCTCTGTTTTATTTCACTGGGAAATCTCTCCCATGTCCTTGTTTCCTCCCAAGCAGAAAGACCCCTCCACTCCCACACTTAACCCCTTGCTGTCTCATCTACCTAACTCTCAGTCCATGGTGTGGTGCCTGACACAGGAAAGGTACCTACATGGGTGATCATGGGTTAACTGCTGAATGGTGGAATTTGTTTTTCGAATTTCAAAGCGTTGCAGGCACACAGTAATGATTCAAACAGTACAGAAAGCTCCTGGTGGAATTGAAAGCTGTCCCCTCCCCAGTCTTAATGCCACTATTCAGAAACTGCCTCTTTCATACCATTCCTGCTCTTGGTTATTCCATTGTTGGCCTGTGGGCTCCAGGTGCTGTGCTTAAACTGTGTTTCCTGATTGATTGCTTCCCCTTCTCCCTCTGTCCTCTTCCCGGCATTCGATAGTTCCGTCTGCTGTCTTTACCACTCTAATAATAAGCTTAAACTCCTTTTTCTATTTCGTTTGATGGTTTATTAAATTTACCTTCCCTTTCTTCATTTTTCCTCCCCCGCAACCGCCATCGCCTCATTCTGAAGACGACTTTCCACACTGTTGCTGTTCATAGTTATATTATGTTCTTCCCCCTAATCAAGTCATTCTAATGATTTTCTTTATCCTTACTTCAAAATAATATGCCCCTTCTCCAACCCTCTGATCTTCACCTCACCATCCTTGGCCCATCCAGGCCTGCCCTGCCCTTCAAGACCCAAGAGCCCCTTGTCCTCTGCTGGGAAGGCTTCCAGACAAGCCTGCTCCTCCTTCCTTTCAAGCCTGTTTTCTCTGCTGTGTCCTAAATCATCATGAAGAAAGGGCAGCTGGGAGCTGACTCAGGGACTGTCCCAAGCACTCTGTGTATAAAAAGAAATATGGTCTTGTAAGCTAAGTAAATCAGGAGGCAACATTTTTCTTTGTAGACACAGATTAGACTTAATAGAGTGAATTAGTAAATCCAGAAAGGGGCCTGACTTGGAGCCAAGACCATCATTTTTATAACAATGAGATGCTTCTAAGGCTAATTCAGTTGTCCTCAGAGCTTCTAGGTTCACTGAGGAAGCAGCCACTGCAGGAGACACGGGCAAGCAGAAACACCTTGGGTTTTGCAATATCATTAACTCGGCCCTGGAAAACTGGACTCCTGGGTCCCTGACTCGAATCTTCCAGTTGTTGGCTGGACAACCACACGCAAATGGGCTTAATCTCTCTGAACTTCTCCAAGAACTTGAGAGGTTTGGGGTCATTCCCCAGGTCACTTTATACCTAGCAGGCAATGCTATCATTTCCTTGGTAAAGATGCTGAGGTCTCCTTTCCCTACAGGTCACATGTGCTCTCAAGGATGAAGGGACTCCTGGTGACTTGCTTCATGCACATCGGTTGTTGAATGCACCTAGCCCTTACTCTCATTTCTTTTGGCGATCTATGATTATTCTATAGGAACATATTGGAGGGGCTGACCACGACTCTCATCCCTGGATTGAGCGTATGATTTGGTCTCAGCCAACTAGCATGTTCCAACCACCCAGCCACAAATCTCACTCTAAGAAGGGAAAGGACCCAGCAGTGATTCAAGCTGTTTCTCAGATACTCTTGGGGAGACACCTCGATACTGAGATTATAGTACAGAGAATCATCTGTATTGATTGAATCCTCCTGAAAATAGATCCTGAGAGGAGAATTGGATTCTGGTCATTTATTTGGGAAATCTCCCAGGAAGAAGGAAAAAGGAAGTAGGGAAAGTAATGAGAGGGAAAAAGGAAAACCCAATGTCAGGGTGTGTTTTCATGTCTCAGCACAATAACCAGCAAGATTTGATTCAGTCAGAATATTGCCACACCCTGAGGCCTGTCCACTGAAGAATGGGAGGCTAGGGACATCCATCCACACAGCTCTGTCTTTCTGCTGATGGCAAGTCCCCCACACTATAGGGCTACCCTTGCATTTAGACCAACAAGGCTCTTGCAACACTAAAGGCTCTGTGTGCAAAAAGTACAGTCTTGACTTGCACTAAGCACTGCGTGTGGGATGCTCTCAGTGGGCAGTGAGGATGAGCTCCCCCAGGGCTGATGGCATCAGAGAGCGCACAGGCTCTGCAAGCCTGTTCACAGGAGAGAGCAAGGAGTGAGAGGAAGCCTACAGCTACCTGATTTCCCATGATTCCAAATCCCTTGTCGTTCCAGGGAGGAATTGGGGAAGGGTTGGAGGGAAATCAGGTTTATTTCAGTAGTAGGTCTGTGGTCTTCCTTCTGGCAAAAGAAGAAGAATTCAGAGTGGAGGAGTGGCACCCTAGTTCATATGAAAATGTGCAGACAAGAATTTTAGCCCACTAGGCAGGGGTCAATATGTGGTCAAAGTATAAACCTGCAGAAAGCAGTACTGAAACTAATTCAGAGATGCTCACATAGAACCTTGGGCCTTGAAATCATTGGCTTGCATGTCTACCTCTTGCACTAGAATAGGAACGCTTTGCGGGTAGCAACTGTGCCCTCAATATCTTCATCACATGGTGACCATCAATGTCCTGCCCTGAGTGTCTTCTCATAAAGTAAGTAGACCATTTTGTGTGAGTGTAACTGTTGCTCTACAAGCCTGTGCAGAATGCAGCCATCAGGGAAGAGCCAGCCTCTGTCAGGAGGGAGTGAGGGAGAGTGATGCATTTGTGACAACCAACTAGGGGGCTGTGGGGTGGGCGGTCACCTGACTCCAACTGGTGTTGGCACAAGACGTGTAGGGGTGGGCTGAAAGGTGCAGGTGGAGAGGTGGACCTTCTGGTCAGTGATAACCGTAGTGAACCTGGGAAGGCATGACTTCGCTGGGTTTCCTTGAGAAAGATTTCAGCAGTGTGGCATGGAAAGTAGGGTTCAGATGGGGCAGGAGGAGGGTGACCGCTGCAGGGGCCAGGAGCACCAGCTCCCTGATTCTAAACTTCAACTCCTACTGAGTAAACATAGAACTCTCCAGGTGACCTTGGGAAAATTACTTGACCTGCCTGATCTCAGCTTCCCTGTCTCTAAACCGCCTCACAGAAAAGTGTGCAGAGCAACTGAGCAGCACACGGGAAGACGTGGCAGAGCGCCTCCCTAACGCCCGCGAACACGACGCCATGGCACGCACCCTCGGGTTCAAGGAACACATAGAGGGGAAGGAGACACACTGGGGTCTGGAGGAGTCCACGTACCAGCTGTGCAGTCTGGACTTCATCCCAGGAGGAGAGGTGCCTGTTCTCCAAGGCATGAGTGGCCTGATGTGAGCTCTCTTAGGCTATTTGCTGAACATGTGAAAAAAGGCTGGAAAGGGAGAGTGTAGCGAGCTCAGAGGCAGAAAAGCAGTAGGACCAAAATTAATGTGAAAGGTGTTGAATGTCCTAAGTGAGGCAGTGATGCTAGCAGTAAAAAACCCAAGGTGCTGAGGAGGCGACACGGGAGGAAGAGCTGTCAGTGTGCGACCAACACCAAGCAGGATGAACCCATGATTATAGAGTTTCTTCCACGTCCAGTGTGGGTAAGGGAAAGGGTTTCTGTCGGAGGGATGGGCAGGCTGTAAATTAATCACAGGAAACTTATTTAATAGAAAAACCAGGGACATGACTGATCGAGCCATATTAATCTGGCTCTCATGGAAGGAAGAGTCCACCTGTCCTTTATTTATAGTTGTACAGGTAAAATAGGGACCAGGAGGAGCATCTTCTGTGAGAAACAGGATGGGATGGAGCTAAGGAAGCCATTTGCGCTAGCACATGGGGCACATGCCATCCTATCCTGCAACCTCCGAGAGGTTGGCACTGTCCTCATACCCATTTGACAGAGGAGGGGAGATGAACCGGTATCACATGACACATCCAGGACATGCAAATTCTGGTGGTGAGCCACTCTGCATGGATACCACATGCCTCGGGCCATCTGGAACAATCGCTCAATGATTGCCAGTTCCTGAAAGCCAAATTTCCATGTCTGACAGCTCGACCAAGCCTGATTTTGCTATCATAGACGACTCCCCACACATTGTGTTGCTGGCGATTGGACCCGGAGTGGACCTTGGAAAGCACAAACCCCAGATGATATCTATGGAGGGTGTCCTCACTCCTAGGAAAGAACCATTCTGTTTGAAGACAAAGATGCCTGGAGCTGTTACGGTCAATCTGTGGCCAGTGTGGCAATAAAGCTCACACAGGGAATGTGGCAACAGAAGCTAAGAAAAATGAAGTGAAGTGTTCTGTAGCCCAACACCCAGTGCCTGCCTGGTCTGCCCTCCTCCAGACTAATCGTCACATGAACTAATGACAATTGCTTTGTGTTTAAGCTGGCTAATGGTGGGGTTTTATGCTATGCCATAGCCATTATCTTGACTACTATACTTACTACTGGGTGGATCTGGATGATGAGGGATGAGGATAAATCAGGCAGTCCTGTGGTTCCGGCCTTTGTGGTCGGGTGGCTTATGAAGCCATTCATTCAGCTAAGGAACGCAGGAAGAGGTTTAGACTTGGGAATGGACCCTAAGCTGAGTATGTAATACATTATATTTGAGATACCAAACTGACACACATTCAGAAAAATCCAGTGAGTGATTTGACTCATAAATGGGGATCTGTGAATTTAGGACTGAGTTAGAGTAGCATCAGGATGCAGGGGTGAGTCGGAAGTGTGCCTGCGTGAGGCCACCCATGTGGGGGGGGGGTGAGCACAGCAGACTGTAAGTCGGCAGAGACAGTTTAGAAGCCCCTGGAGTTGTTAAATGTGAGGGGATAGGACTAGGCGGAAAGTAATACAAATTAGATGGATCAGATAATCAGCTCTAAGAAATGAGATCGAAATCAAACTGCATTCCTTGAAGATTTCATTCCAGTGAACCACAGGTCAAAGTAGCCCTCAGAAGAGAGATAAAACAGAACAGCTAACAACACCCACAATTCCTAGCAAACAAGGGCGCCACACACTTTACTGTTTGACCTTAACGAGGGCCCAAAGAGTGCGAGGAGAGAGCAGGACTGAGGAGGGCACACTGGGCAAAAGGCCTCCTATCCTCAGCCTCCTGAGGTCACACTGTCCTCATACCCACATAACAGAGGAGGGGAGGTGAACCAGTATCACAAGGCTAGCCCACGGCAAAACCCAGGTCTACCTGATAAACCATTTGCTGTCTCCACTGTGACACGTGGAAAGATCCAAATTCTTTCCACGTGTCAAAATAACAATTTGTATACATGTTTGTATCTTATTTGCATGTTTCTAGTGGCAGATTCTGTGACTCATTTTCTAATTATGAATTTCACAAGCAAACTAGCATCATGCATTATGAGTGAGAGTTGTTTAATAATTGCCTACAAGCAAAAGAAACTTTCTATGAATCAGAGTTGGATATTTCAAAGATGGAGTCTTTATGATCATGATATTTTGGATAACTGTCAATCAGCTATTCAGCCCCCTCGCCTACTTCCTGTGGGTGCTGGACTTGGCCATATGACTTGTTTTGATAATGAGATGCTAATAGACATGGAACAGGCAAGAGCTTGCACATTCTCATGTGAGTATGCTCTGCCTCTTGCATTCTCCCATTACCACGAGAAAGTCCTGCCCCAGGTGACCTGCAGGTCCCAGATGAATGACATACATGTTGGAGCAGGGCTCCAACTGACCTATGACCAGCAGGTTGAAGCAAAATCACCAGAGCTGCCAGTCGAGCAGTAAGTTTGAGGATGAAATGAAAACTCACCTTTATTGCCACTGTGTTCTGGGTAGTTACACTGCAGTAGCTGACTGATGGAATTATCCTTCATGAAGAGTATGCTCACTGATGATTCTGATTTATTAATTAGTTCAACTACTATTTATTTGGCAGTTAATGTGCTTGACTCAGAATGCATTTATACCTTTTGCTAGATCATACATAAATGGAGTGTAATTTCTCATTTTTCTGATTGTACATATTATAGAATCACATCGGTCATAAGAGGTTAGTTAAGTGAAGCATTATACAATATTTTGCTACTGCTCTAACAGAGGGTACAGGAAGATATGGAAACCACGGTGGTATGGATTTATGGTCAGGGGAAGACCACTGGAAGAAGTAGGGTCCCGTCTGAAGAGAGAGTGAGATGAGAGACCAGGAAAGGAGGACATGGGAAGGAGAGAGTGGGAATGGAGGAGAGGCGGTCACAGAAGAAAAACAGGACAATGTGTGCCATGTCTCAGGGTACAGGGGAACAGAGACCGTTGGAGGACAGGAGCACTTTTCATCCAAAAACCTGAGGAATGGCAAAGGGCTAGGTTCCAGAGGTGGCTGAACGCGGCTCGCATACATGATTGCAGGTCTTTTTAAAATGTTTTGACTTCATTCTGAGGGGATAAGAGGGTAGGAAATTGTCTTACTAAACTTAAAAGAATCCATGCATCTTCCTCTTCCAAAATTAAAAATAACGGTTTATGCAAATAATACATTTTGCAAATTTTAGGGTAAAATCAAAAAATTTTAAAAAGCCCCCCTTCCAAAATCAACACGCCCACTCTCACGATGAAGCCTGGAGCATTTCTAATTAGAGGGAGCCTGCTTCGTGTCCTGGTCAACCACCGAGGGCTGTGTGGGTCATTTAATGGTAGGGTACGAACGTGTGCTTCTCCTCGGCTCTTATTACTTGCTTCAGATGTTGCCATGGGTAACCAAAATCTGTTCCAGAAATTGGCAGTGCTTACAGAAAGACAGGCAATAGAAGGAGAAGAAAAATCTTTTCTCAAGATCCCCAGTTTTCCCATGATCCTCCTCTGGGAGTCTCCTAAGATCCTAATCATCCCATGAGTGGCTCCACGAGGAGACTGTAAATCCCACCAGGTTCGGGCTGTCCCGCTCTTGCTCAGCCATGAACGCTTATTCAGTGACGCCGACAGTAATGATGATGATAATTAATTATCTAGACCGTATTTTTCCTTCAAAGGCAAATACAGAGGGAAAGTATGGGCAGGAGGTAGGTTGGTGTGCATGGGGAATAGCTCAGTCCCTGGCACACAGTAGGAGCTCAATACTTGTTGACTACATGAATGAATGAAAGGGTGAAGGCCCTGCTGATGTACGTCGGCTGGCTGCTCCTCTTCCAGGCTGTGGGCTTCGTGATGACGTGGAGCAGGTCTCCTACCTCTCTGTGTCTTCGGAACCTATTGTGGCGCGTCACAGGTGACAGTCATCTGACGTGACAGGTAGGCAGACACTAAGGACTCAGTGAATGAGGAAATGGGTGAATTGGAAGTGAATTGCAAGTGTCTGCTAGCAGGAAACAGGCTGGAGTCCAGGGTTAAGGATGACAGATCAAAGGAAGTGGGGTGCGCACCGGAAGCAGAGGCCGGGGCCTGGGGACGCGGGCAGGCAGGAGAAGAGTGAGGAAGCAGGTGGAGGGTGGAGGAGCTGGTGTCCCCTGTGCTCCCCCAGGCCACCTGCAGCTCCAGCTTCTCAGCGCAGCCTCCTTTCTCCCTCCGTGGCTTCCTCCTCAGCCAGTAAGCCCCAGCCTGGATGTGGCACTGTGATATGTCAATTCTTTGTAGTGATGAAGACGAGGTTGACAATGTATGATGGCAGTAATCAGTTCCCTAGACCAGTTGTCTTCTGTTTTCCTTCTAAGGCAGATGAGAAGAGGTAGGCATGGGTGGGGGGAAGATGGGTCCCCCCTGCAGTTCTGTAGAAATGCTGGTTCCTTCAGGCAGTGACTCCACAGGAGATCAGGATGACGGACCCTTCCTGAGGTGGACTCCACCCATGCTCAAGCTGCCCGCCTGGCCCTCCTTTCAGAATACACAGCTGGGTCTCGCCACAGTTCATCTGGAAACAGAGCTGTGCTGATGTAGCTGGGACCCCCATCCCAGGCGGCTCAGGGCCCGGCACTCACAAGCTCACCCTGGAACTCTGGGTCCCATGGGGGTGCTCCCAGGGGAGCTTCGCAGTCCAGGCTTGACGTCCCCTCCATGGAGGTGGGGGAGAAAGATAAGCCTCTGGTGCAGAGACCCTCCTCCCAGCAGGCCTGTACAGGAAGGTCATGCGGGGCTTTGAGGGTGGCCGCTCACCACGTAAGGCTGCCCATGAGGGACTCTCTGGTTTTCTTTTTAGTGTGAACTGCCTGTCTGCCTGTAGTTCAGACATCAGACATGACCTCGGCTATGGGCAGCAGTGTTCACCTTCCCCTCATTCTGGAACCTTCCTCTTGGGCGAGGAGGCTCATTCTGGACTCTCCCAACCTGGAGATCAGAACTCCCTGAGAACAGGTCTCATGGTGTTAAAATGCCATCGTTCCTTCCTTCCCCCTGAGGGACAATCCTGGGATTGTCCAGGGACAATCCTGAGGTCAGCACCGGGTGGCTGTGAGGCATGTGACAAGGAGTAGTGATGACATCTGGCACCTGCTGGACATCGGGAGGGGGCAGACTTAACCTTACCCCCCACGGAGACATTCCAAACAACAAAACACTGTAACGTGCACACTATCATTCTGGTTTGTACTCCTTAAGAACAGATTAGAGTTTGGGGAATATTCCATAACTTTTCCTCTTTCTGCTGTCCATTAAGCAGTTAGGTAGAAAGGTAGGAATCATTCCTGGCCCTGTTAGCTCTCTCTTGCGCAGCTGGTTGTCCCCAGAGCCTGCCCTCAGATCTCTCTCCTCACAAGGACAATTATGCCACATCATGTCTTCTCCTTCAGGAAGTGACATCCCAAGCTGTGACCTGGTCTGGAGTCTGGAGTCTGTCCTCCTCTCAGGGCCCTCTTCCTGCTCCCCCTACTCATCCTCTGCTCCCAGTTACTACCATCTAGAAGCTTCTCTCAGGAACGCATCTGCTCACTGAACATCACTAACTCATTGGCATTAGGTCTCAGGTCCTGAGTGAGCACCTACTGTGGAGGGAAATTCCATTTACTGGAAAGACTATGTCAAGCATGGTCCAGTAGGAGACTTCTGGGAGGGGCTAGAGAAGTGTGCTCCCCATTCAGCCCCAAGAAACCACATCATAGACTCAGCCATTCACCCTCTACATAAATCATGATTCAAACCTAAATGAATATCCTAAAACTATCATTAGAAATTGTTATAATGAGCAACCTCCAAGGTTTGGAGAAGTCACAGCTATAAATTATTACAGGAAGGGGAGAGGAGAGCCCAGGTAATGTCAGGGACCTAGAACAGTCCAGTGTGTAGAGCTGAGCCCTGCAGATCCACAGCCCAGATGTGAATGGAAGGAGCTTAAAATGCAGGGTTTTATGCGTACACACATATTCATGGGGGTGTTACTGACAAGCCAAGAGATGGAGGCGACAGGGGTCCTTTTACAGAATGAAGGGAGAAGCGCATTCTGACACATCCAGATGGGCCCTGAAAATACTATAGTTAGTGAAATAAATCTGATACAAAAGGACAGGCCTTGTTTGATACGCTCGTGGGAGGTGCCTGCAGCAGTCACATTCATGGGCACAGAAACTAGAGGGTGGCTGCCAGGGTCTGGGGAGAGGGCAAAGGGACCTATCACTTCATGAGCGTGGAGTTCCAGTCCTGCGAGGTGAAACCCTTTTGGAGATCCGTTGCACAAGGATGAGAACATTCTTAGCTCTCCTGCCCTGTGCCCTTGAAAAAGGTAAAACGGTCACTTATGTCATGTGCACTTACCTCCAGCTTTACGCAGGTGGATTTCTAAGGACCCTAAGGATGAACTTGGGAACAGGGTGGCAGCTGTATGTATATCCATAGCCGTGAGTCAGTCAGCACTGGACACAGCAGAAGAGAGGGTGGAGTGCATCTGGTGGTCTGGGGGAGGCAGAGGCTCTCTGGGGGGCCCCTTTACTCCTGGGGTTGAGATGAGCCAGCCCTGTGGACGACCAGCGAAGAGCATCGCAGTGGGACAGGCGGCAGGCGCCATGGATGGCTACTCAGAGTGTTCAAGGCAACCGGAGGCCGCTGAGAGTCTCCTCTAAAACCAGAGGGAGCCATTTTACATGTTAGAGTAGCATGGGAGTGTATGTGCTGCACTACAGCACAGAATAGCATTTACAAGGCCCAGACTGCCCTGACTAGGTAATGACCCTGGAAGTTCCTCCTCCTGGTGAGGCAGGAGGCAGCCTGAGCAAGGTCTGGCCTGACTCTAATGTGTCCATAAAGCCTGCAGGCTTCCAGAGCCCCGCCCCTGTAGAGCACGAAGCCTGGGATGGGATTAGTAACTGTGCTGCTGTGAGCAAGTGACTCATCCTCCCTGCCTCACTTTCCTCACCTGAAAGCCGAGGATGCTGACAAAAGTCACTGGCGTCGTTGACGGCCATTGGTGAGTTGTCCTGCACTGGTAACAATGCCCGCCACGTGGCAGGAGTGGTTGGGCTGTTGGTTGTTGGTGTCCATGTGATTATGTTGGATTTCCAGGGCCACCGGAGGAGGCAGACACACAGCGGAATCTTTGTCCTCAATTTGGAGGTGAGGAGACATGAGCTCCCTCTGACAGGTAGAAAATGCACGCGCTCCGGCGAAGGACCTACCAGGGAAGCAGCGTGCAGAGCTGATGGCTGGATCTGCTTCGGGAATGGGCAGCATAGGACAGAGGCTTGCCCGAGTGACCAGCACGCAGGGGAGGACCAGCTTTGTCTCAGCAGTGGTTTCTTTACACTTGTCCACTTGAGTCAGCTCTGCAGCAAACGTGGCCCTCCACCCGCCAACGGCTCAGTGTCTCTGGCGAAGTCACTAAAGCTCTGCAGGGCTCTGGGTTGCGACCCTTCACCTCTGTGGGCTTCAGCACGGGCCCGCGGCTGCTCTTCTGGGGTGCAGGCTTGGAAGTCAGCTGGCTGGCCCTCCCCAGCCTTGGCCTCCCCCTTGTGCAATGGAGACTGAGTCCCACCAGCCGCCAGGTGTCCCATGTATCATCAGTGCGTGTCCTTCCCATTCTTTCTGGAGCTCATACCAAAGCTCAGACAAGTGAGCAGCTGAAGGGGAGGGTCTAGAGTCCAGAGCAGCTCCAACTCTCTCAGGTTCCCCTTAACTCTGGCAGGACAGATGCCCGAGTCATTGGGGAAATTCAGTAGGAAGCCACTTGTCTGTCACAGCACCTTCCTGGGCAGTTAGTCTTTGCAAGAGTTTTACTAGATGAGAGCTGTTACTATCTCCATTTTACTGATGAGGAAAACGAGGCTCAGGCATGCAGGGAACCCCAAGAGTAGAGCAATGCCCCAGATTAGCTTTACAGTACCACTCACAGCCTCTGTGCCCCCCAAACCCAGGGCTGTTTGCATCTTCTCTTAGTACCTCCAGCAGTGTCTTACCTGTGCTGCATCCTGTCTGCAACTCAGGTGTGAAGTTCAGTGACTCACAAGAGAAGGACAAGGTGGGGAAGAAGCATATGACTTGTGAGAAGCCTCCCCTCACCTCCAGCATGTACCCCTGAGAAGGCCGAGGAGGGTCACCAGATTTAGGCAATAAAATTACCACACACACATGGTTAATGTGTCTGTGGACCCCAGAAGCGAGAGTGGCCTCTTGCGTTGGGCAGGGTGGAACAGAGGACAGAGGATTAGGGGGAGTCTCAGGGCATTGGCACAGGGGGTCACTTCTCCATTAGGACTGAGGCGAACTTCTCCAAGGGGCTTCTCCACAGGACAACGTGTTCTCAGCCGTTGGAAGGACCCCTGGTGCCAATGCCCACTCAGTGAGGGCAGAGGCCAGAGGGAGACTCCCAAATCGTCTGGGCTTCCTCTGGTGCAGAAGAGACCCAATATCTCTGCTTGATCCGGGGTCAGGGGTGTGAGGCACAGGGCAGCTGAGGGAGAAGAGCCAGGAGCCCAGCATGAGGGCTTCGTCCTGATGGGAGCTGCCGCTGTCGCCTCCTGAGCCAGAGACTGAGAAACTAAGAGGACATGGGACTGGGGCCTGAACCGGGGGAGAGCTCAGAGGACTGGACAGCAGAAGTCTCCCAATGCTCCTGTGCTTAGTACTGTGTCTCCCAGACAGCCTTGGTGAGCAGGGAAGGAACCTCTATGCCAAGACCAAGAGCACCCTGAGGAAGGCAGGCCCACCCCTAGGATCCAGGCCGTCGGCCACGTTGCCCCTGACGTGCAGGAGCTTCCCCTCTGCAGGACCCCACGGTGGGGCAGGCTGTGAATGATGCTGCTATGCAGCAGCAGCTTTGTGGAAATTAGAGGATGAGTTATCGATTATTGACTAGTTTAAGAGTGTGGGTTTGTGTTTCCCCTACCCAGGGGACAGAATCCAGGAGGAAATGGGGATCAGATGAAGAACACAAAGAAGATACGCTTGTAGCTTTCTCTAATTTGCAGTTCAGAGACTTACTGACCCTCTTATGTAGGAATGAGGAATGGCATTCTTGGCAGAGTGGAGTGTGGCAGGAACCCAGGAGAGACCAAAGGAATACCAGGAGCTGTGAGTCCAGGGGCGTGATCTGGGGTGAACTGGCCGCCCCAGGCGCACTGCATGGCCTCAAGGAGCAAGCACAGTACTCATGGGCTGGGGTCAAACTTCACCACGAGCCAAGCAAAGGGCCAGGGGACACGGAGCAAGGCATTGAACCCAAACCCGGGAGACAGCAAGGATCTCCCTGAAGGCAGAAAGACAGGAGAGGCCCCCCAAGTGAGAGGGCGTCTGGCATGAGCCAGAAGGACGCGCGAATGACAGTGCCGGCCCCGGTGTGCTGGGGACACTCTTGACTATCTGGGTGTTGGAATCAAAACCCAAATATGGAGATTTTCCAGAAGGGTTCAAATGAAAAGAAGTAAAACACGAATTTCTGTAGCTGAGTAATAAAAGCCAAAAGCAGAGGTGCCCCGAGGGGCGGGGACGCGGTGGCGTCTCGGAAGCGTGATCTGTGTGCCAGGCTGTGTGTGCAGCCCTGCAAACGTCCTTCCATTTCCCCACCACGCCCTCGTTGTTTAGTACTAGCATTTCACTTCTAAAAGCGAGTCAATAAAGGAGGTGCCCAATGTCACACCACCATGGAGGCCACCGATGAGGGCATGTCTGTGCCTCTGGCCACTTGTCAATCTCATTCACATCCCTGAGCGGGCATTGTCTGTTTTTTGTTGTTGCTGTTGTTTTCTTTTTTTGATACGGGGGATCGAACCCAGGGCCACTTATCCACTAAGCTGCATCCCCAGCCCTTATTTAGATTTTATTTTGAGCCGGGTTCTTGCTAAGTTGCTGAGGCTGACTTTGAACTTGCAACCTTCCTGCCTCAGCCTCCTGAGCCTCTGGGATGACAGGCGAGCTCCACCACACCCAGCTTATTGTCTTTCTTCCGTGCTCACTTGAGCAGGCCCAGGAGAGGGTAGGACCAAGCATGGCAGCTAGAGGAAAGATGAGGGCAGCCCATGAATTCCATTCTCTCCTTGGAGTTGCAGCTGGGCACTTGGTGGCAGCACCCTGGGCACATGGCTGCTAGGATGGCCGCCCAGCCTCCCTGACAGCTCCGTGCAGTCTTGTGAGTGAGCCGAAGTGGCTGGTGCCTGTCTCCTCCCCATCTGCACCTTTGAGACACAGCATCTGTTCCTCAGACTCTCCCTCCCTGCAACCAGAGCGTGGGCGTGGCTCTGACCCCTTCAATCGCACAGACGAGCAGGACCCCAGGAACGGCAGGCAGAGAGCCTGTGGAAGGGGAGGTGCATGCGCGCAAGAAGTACGACCCCAAGGGAGAAGCCACCTCCAGGAACGGTACAGCCAGCCGGAATCCATGAGGCAGAAAGAAGAGTCCCACTTCCTTCATGTCTCTTATTTTGGGGGCTTTTCGGCTACATTTGACCTGAGCCTCAGCCTTAGAATGAAATCTGTGGCTTGAACGTGGTTGTTGCCATAGGTGGAAACCCAAATCACATCACTTCAGTGGGGGAAACAGCCCAGGGAAGGTCAGCTTACGTAAAGAGGCGGCTTCCAGCAAGTGTCCACGCCTCCGTGGCCTCCCAGTGTGCCCCTCGGTACCAGTAGCAGGATGATAAATTGATAACTCAACGCCATGGGTTTACTTGTTTTGCCTCACCACCGTCCTTCCACCCTCGTACTGAGTTTTGGACCATGTTGCAAGTGGGAGTACTGAGGTTAAAGCAGCTGGTTAATTTGCTTACGATCGCACGGGTGTTAAGTGGCAGAGCTGGGATTTGACCCCAGGCATTCTGGGGCCAGAGCCCATGGTCTTAGTGATCTTTCTATGCTGCCTTTCATACCAGTGTATGGATCGGATGGGTATGTGGATAAACAGGCGGTCCTGAGCTGTCAGGAATGAACTAAAAGGAAAGGGAGAGACATAAAAGAGAGCAGGAAGGGATAAGCATGTGCACGATGCTCACGGCAGCCAGGCACGATTCTCTGAGAGCAGGAGGCGCTTCCTCATCCCTCTTCTTGCTTCTCACTCTCGCACGTGCTCTGAGTATTGCGCTGACTTTCCTGCAGTGCCAGGGATCCAGCACAGGGCCTGGCACATGCTAGGCAAGCACTGGGTGATGGAGCCACTTCCCCAGCCCCTGAACTCGGCTTTTAAGGAGGCTGCAAAAGCCTTCTGACTTCTCAGGCCCAAGCTCCAGTTATGCCTTTCCCATGCTGAGAACAGTCATCACCGTGGACTTCAGAGTGGCCACGTTTCAGGCCCACACAGGGTCTGTCCCACTCTGAGCCTCTGTCACCAGTCTTTCTGTTCATTACCACTGGCAGCCATCTCAGGAGCCCACCGTGCTTCTCTGGGTCTATGAACACCTGAACAGTGGGGGAAAAGGGGGTGGCTATCAACACAGGATAGATTAAATAGGCTCAGCCAAGTCTCAGGGCAAGATCTGGAGTCCTTCTGTTAAAATCCTCCCAGGTTGGGGACGGGGTTACTGATATTTTTAGGATTAGGAAACAGAGAGGGGGAGGAGTTTTACAGCTTGGTTGAGAACACACAGTTCATATGGATGAACCTGAATCCAAGTCCTCGTGGCACCAGGCCCCACCCTCAATGTCCTGGCACAGGGTCCAACCGCAGAGCCAAGGCCAATGCACACACGAGCTGAGCCACTGAACCTGAATGAGACCGTGGATAAACGGGTTCCGCCTGAGCTTGTAAACTCTGACTCGTGGCTTTCCATCCAGTATTGGTGGCCTCGTTAATGTATTTACTGCTAGATGTAAATTAATTAATGATGAGTTGTGGTATCTAAAGAGTTAAAAACCTGGCTTTCCTTCCTTTTTTTGCTCTGACATTCATATTTTATCCAAAGGAATGTAGTCAGTCACATCGGGATGTTGATTCTTATCATAAAACAACAAAATTAATAACTGTTTATATACAAACTTATATAAGGGGCAGCTGAACCTTAACGAAGTTTAACTTCCTTGGAATTTTGCCATGCCCTATCATGTAATGCTTAAGAATAACTTGAGGCTATTTCTGATCATTCAGGAAATTTTTCATCCCGTCTACTGTGGTACAACGAAGAGACTATTATACTTTGAGCTGTGTCCTCAAGTGCACAGAATTCGGTACTTTAATGGCAGGCTGATGGAGAGAAGGGAGAATCCAGGACTGGTAGACTGATTTTGAGTTTAGGATACTTGGCTGATTTGGCTGTGGTCAAGGAATGGGTGATTCCAACAGCAGTTTTTCAGAGAGGTGGAGGACTAGTGCAGGAAGCTGCATACAATGGACCTGCCGGAATCAGGCGGTCCTGGGCGACTGGGAACCCTGCTCTAAGCAAGGTGGGTACTGGTCTTCTGACTCCTGATGGAAAACGTAGGCCTGTGTCAGGTAATGCAGAAACAGAGGGTCAAGTGGCAAGAAAAGCAGATTGTCAAGTTGGAATCTGAGTCACAAAGTCTAAGAAGATGTTCAGTTGGTTAGACTCAATTGCTGAAACAAAACACAAGAGGTCACGGTCAGGCAAAAGCCAGCGGCCCAGCCTGAGGGTAGTTCCTCATTTCTGTGGAACCCATGGCTGGTAGGGTGGGGTCTTCCTCGTCCACACTTTGTTCAATGCTGGCTCAGGAAGCAGCCAGGGCAGCATCTGTGGAAGACGTAACGAGCTATCACTGGATGAGGATGGGGAAGCGAGGACTGACAAGAGCCAGATGACTAGCAAGTTCTGAGTGTCTGCACTTGAAGAGTTGCAAGTGTCTTGCTGTCTCTAAGCCTGATAACCCTTTCACTTCAAAGTCAACCCAGTGGTACACATGATGGAGCCAGTGACTATTGTTATAAGTCTGCTTATCTATGTAGTTTAGACATGAGGTCTACTTGAAATGACCCAATCCCTTGCTACTTAAAGTGTGGTCCAGGGACCAGCACCATTGAGCTGGTCGTGAATGCGAAACATGCCTATTTTGGCCTATGTAACTGCAATCTGCACATAACATTGGCCCAGAGGATTCCTGTGCATAATACAACTTAAGAAACACTGATCTGGTTCTTTCCATGATTGGAAGGAACCCTGTCCTTCATTCTGCCACTGTGTTCTTCAGCAACATAGGAAGGGTGAGAGCACAATCCAGTTTCATCATTCACTGGGTGTGTAACCTTGGCAATCAATCCCTGTATCAGTCACGATCTCTTTATCTGTAAAATGAGCATGATAACATCTACATCTGTGGGTGTGAAGATTATTAAAATGACACCATGTATATAAAATGAGTGTACATGGTGCCTGAGAAGTGACAGCTGGTAGGCACCTGATGGCAGAGAAATCCTGGAGATACCAGTTCTGGGAATCTCCATGGCTTCCACTGCAGCTAGCAGGCAGCTCTTGCTTCCTGGTCTGTCGTAAAGGATACATGGTAAGTTGGCAGGAAGAGGAGAAGCAGGGCTGGGGCAGGAATTTCACAGGCTTCTGGCCAACAGGAGCCTCCCTCTTCACCTCTGTCCTCTTAGTGACGAAGGTGGTCTCAGCAGGTTCTGATCCTGGGTCCCAACCAAATCTCCAGGCAGAGGGGTGGTTCTTGAATGGGTCTCGCTGCTCCTACCAATTTGCCTCACCTTACTGAGCCGCCACGGCTAAATTCATGGTGCTGAAATCTTGGTGTCATGGGACGGCAGGAGACCCTCTGCAAAGCAGGTCCCTGCAGCCCACCCTGCGGTTCAGAAGAGTAGTCTGGAAGGGCTCAGACTTGCGTGCTGTTGGCCCATGGGCCTTATTACAGCAATACTGCTGTGGGTGGCCTGGGGACCACACTTACAGGAGCTATGCCAAGGCTCCGACTGCTCAGCGCAGGCCACAGCTTCTTTACCTCCATCCGCAGCCCCACACAAACCAGTCCAGGGCCTGATACATGCAGGTGCCAGGGAAGCGTTTGTGGAATGAATGAAGCCCCAACAATCCTGTGATGTTTCTGTTATTCTTTTCAGAAACAGAAACTTACCCTGCACGTTTTCCCAGAAGGTGGCACCTAGTTCCATGCCCGGTCTATTAGTTTCTGAGATAAATTTCCTACCATAACAAACACCCATACATGGGTGGCTTGAAACAGCAGCAGTGTCTTCTCTGCATATGAGATGGAGGTGTCGGTGGGCAGCTCCAGGTGAAGGTGGCTGCCTGGTCTCCTGTGTGGCCCCTGAGGCTCCATGTTCCTGGCCTTGGAGCTGTGTCATCTGGGTCTGTCCTCCCTTCTTGTTGCAAGAACACAATCACTGGATGTAGGGTTCCTCTTCACCAGTGTAACCTCACCCTAACCAACTGCATCTGCACGGATCCCATTTCCAAATAAGGTCCTGCTCTGAGGTTTCAGGTGGGCGTGGTTGTGGGTGGGCGGGCACCACTCACTGCACCGCCCTCAAGAGGGGAAGACCCGGCCAGTCCTATAGAGTTAAGTCATCAGCAAGCCCACCTCCTCCTCCGTTGGTCACACCTCTCTTCCCTTACAGAGCTAAAGGACAACTTCCACCTTGGTCTCCTGGGGCTCTTGCTTTCTGTTTTCCCTCTTTCTATTCTATGGATTGTCATTTGACTGTGACATGGCAGGTCTTAAACTTTGAATTCCCCACTCTCTCCTGCTGGGTGTTCTTCCTTCTCAAAACCTTCCGGGGGCCCCCATGCCAGCAGGGGTCCTCACGCCCTCACCAAGCAGGGAAACCAGGGGGATGGAGGTAGTGGACTGGGTACATGAAATTAAAGGGGAGGAAGGAAAATCTTCTTAGATTGTAAATTTTTCTGGAAGATCTTGGTGAAACCCCGATTTTAATGAAAAGAAACACAGTTCAGATAAAGAAATAAATGTCCAATATATGTGACTTTTGGAGAATAAACACCACGGACTGAAATTCACCTCAAAGTCATGTCAAGATACTTGAGTTTCTTCCCTGGGATTTCCCACATGTGAGCACACTCCTCTGTCCTGGGAGCACATAGGGGGGAGAAGGCTCCAGAGCCTTAGTCTTTAGAACAAGACCATCTTGAGGTGGCCCTGCTACGCTCCTAGCCTTGAGTCTCCCCTTTCCTGCCCTTCAGAAGGCTGCATCCCAGGGTCCCAAGTCCCCGGAGAAGCCAGCGGCTTTCCACATGGCTGTGCCTTCTGCTCACTGCTCCAGCTGCCTGGTGGCCTTAGCTCCTGTCCCACCTCACTGCTACTTCTCTCCTCTCAGGCCTTCCTCAGGGCTCCTCTTTGCAGGGACCTTCCTTCCTTCTTCTAGTTTAGGTTCAGTTTCCTCCATTGTTGCCCCATCCTTACCTGTGACTCTAGGCACCCCAGGGTCCCAGCCCACATTGTCCCTTGCTATTATCCTGTCATCTTCTCTCAGACAGAGGCCACGTGGGACACTGGCACATCATCATGTCCTGAGGTCCTGCGGATGGCCTTGTAAGGGGTGGTTCTCAATGTGTGTGTAAGTACCAAGGAGGAACCCCTGAGTGGGCCAGTGAGCCAGTGAAGGCCGCGGCTGGCGTTCTCTGCCATCGCCACCCAGGCGCCTCCGTGGCTTTCCTCCTGCTGCCGTAACGCGTCACAATTGCTCAGTGGACTCAGCACAGGATTCATCTTGTACAGTTCTGGAGGTGAAGTGTCTGAAGCACTGCTGACTCAACCCAGGACAGCCGCAGGGTCGCACTCCTTCTAGAGGCTGTGGGAAGACCCTCTGATGTTTTCTGGGTTCGAAAGAGTGCTCACATTCCTCGACCCAGGGCCCCTTCCTCCATCTTGAGAGCCAGCAGCACAGCCTCTTCAAGTCTCTCTCTGACTGCTGCCTGCCTCTTCCATTTATATAGACCCTGGTCACTCCCTTAGGCCCACCTGGATACTATAGGGAAGTGTGCTTGATCATATCAGCCAATTCTTTTTGCCATATAAAAGATTATTGTAGGTTCCAGGGATCAAGATATGGACATCTTTGGGGGCCTTCGTTCCCCCAACCACAACTCCTCTAGCCCCAAGTACCCTCCTGAGCCCCCTCTAGCCAATGACAGGAAGGTGGCCAGCCTACCTTCCCATTCATGAAGAAACTCGGACAAGGTGCACAGTTGTCATGCAGCTGGAATTCAGAGACCCACCCCTTTCCTGCTTGTGTAATGTCCTCCTTCTCAGCTTCTTTAACTGCACAAATGAATGAGTCCCTGGGGACTCCATTACCCTGCTCACCAAATGTGCACATAAATGAGTTGCCAGCTCAAAATAGCTCTTCAGGTAACAGAGTGGAGCGCGTGAAGGCAGATTCCACTTGGAAAACCATCTGATGAGGAAGTGTTTGCTGGTGTGGCAGCTGTGTGCTCCTGAGGACGGGGGAAGGGAGTGTGTGGAGGGTCCGGGGAGGCCCAGATGGTGCTTGAGTTCTCCACTTGCTTATTTTTCCTGGTGCTCATTCTCTGCCTGGTGCAGAAAGCAGTCTCCTGGGAAAGCACGCTGATAGGGTTTGGATCTGGAGGCCCCAGAGTTCCATGTGTTGAACGCTTGGTCACCAGCCCATGGTGCTATTGGTGGGTGGTGGGACCTTTAGGAGGTAGGACCTTGTGGAAGGAAGTTAGGTCATTGGAGTCATGCCCTTGAAGGGAATATCGTGACTCCAGACTCCCCTCTGTCTTTCCTTCCTGGTTCCATGAAGACCTCCAGCCCACATTCCCACCATGGTGTGCTATGCTTCCACAGGCCAAAGCAGGGGGCCGAGTGACCATGGACTGAAACCTCTGAAGCCAGGAGCTAAAATAAACCTCTCCTCTTTTTAAGTCAGTTATCTCAGGTAATCGTCATAGTGACGGAAGTCAGATGAGCACATGTGCCTTGCCTTGGGAGCCAAGGGACCAGGCGAGTGGCGGTGTGTGTTACATACATCTGCACATCTTCATTTCCCAGAGGTGTGCTGGGAGTCAGCCACATGCCAGGCACTGGATTTGGAGCTCAGGAACAGGCAGATGAGGTTTCCAGTGCCCCAGGAGGGTGACAGGTAACCACAATAGAAGATGGAGAGTGAAGGGCTGGACGTGAGCTGAGGTGGTCAGAAGGGGAAGGCTGAAACAGAGCAGAGGACAGAGTCCATGGCCTCCAAATTCCAAACTGAGATGTTATCAGGACCAAAGCACTTTGAAGTGGAACCACTTAACAGCCCAACCTCAGTGTCCAGAGGCAACAGAGGAATTCAGACAGAGCGGCAGGTATTCAACTCTCTCCCCACCTGTCAGTGTGTTCTGGCTCCTGATCAGCACATATTCATGTGTCATCTCTGAGAAGTCCCTGTGGTGACATCAGCATGAGGGTTGGAGGAGACGACCTGGGTCCAGCACAGGCCACAGGCTCTGTCCAGGTCTCACCTCTCTACCTTCAGGTCCGCCCAAGCCGTTGCTGGGACACAGGCTTCTCCACAGTCCTTGTTCTCCTCTCGACAATGTCCATGGCACTGCCCTCCTCAGACAGACCCTCTGAGTCACCTACTAAAGCAGCCCACTAGCCTGTTTGGTCTCCATCTCAGAACTGGTCCTGTGTCCTTCACAGAAAGCCTGGGGTTGCAGTTACTCTCTTCCACCCCTGGGATTTTGTCTGTCCCTTACCATGAAGAAAAGGACCTTTTCTGGCTGTCACCTGCTAAGGCCCTGTGTCCAGGGCTTGCTGAGCACATACTAAATGAATAAATGTGCACATTTATTGCTGCTATACTTTTAAATATTTCCTCTGTTTTCTAAGAAACATCTGTCAAAGTCACTAAAACCACATATATCAGATATCTGGTTAAAGCAAAACTGAGCCTTAGGGTCCATAGGCTCAAGGGCCGCCACGGAGCAGAACCCCTGGTGGCTGTTCCCAGGTGGGACTCCTTGCTCTGCAGTGACCTAGACACGAGCTCTTGAGGACAGGCACAGTGCCACAGTGCCTACAGCAGTGACCCTCCCTGACTCCTCCAGGAACACATAGTGGGGCATGCTTGTGTCTAGTCTCTTTTTCCATTTTTTGTTTCTACTAGAGTTTTTCTTCCTTGTGCCAAAGAACTCCAGAGATGCTTTTACAAAATCACATTGCCTTCGTTCCTTGCATTTCTATTTATTTGGGGGGAAAGCTCTACTCTGCTTCCAGTGTGACTGTTATTTAGGGTCCTCCCTCCCAGCCTGAGACAAGGGTGATGACTTAGAACCTTCACCCTCTCTTAGCTCCCTGCCTAAATGGATGTTGGGAGGTTATTTTGAGAGGTGTGTTCTTGGCTCCCTGGAGTTTCTCTTGCTAGCATGCAGAAGGGCACAGAACTGTGGCAGCGTATAAAATCCTCCCCAGCCTTTTGAATTTGCAGATGGGGCCCCACTAACAAATTGGCCCATCAGGCTGATGTTCTCTGTCCTTCTTAGTGAGCAGGATCCAGCCCGTCTCACTTCTAATTGGAGTTTTACTTTCTGAGGCGGAAAGTCAAGCTTGGCACAGTTAAAGTGCTTCTTTGTTTATGCCCACATGCCTGTGATAGAAAAGCCACTAATTTCCCAACAAAGAAGCTGGTGGCCTCCACCGGTCTTTCTCTAAAACTAATTTTCCTTTAAATCTCCCCATTTTTCTTCCTTTCCTCCCTTCCGGCTTCTATTCCTTGTTGCTCCAATTACTTCCTGGGTGACCTTGGGTAAGTTACTTAACCTGTTTTGGTTCATTTTCTCCTCTGTAAAATAACAGTTCGGTTTTCAATACTAATTCAGAAAATGCCAAGGTGTCCTTGACAAGCTGTTCTGTATATTATGCATGCCTCGCCACCGAGAGCCACTATTCCAGTTCCTTGGTTCTCTCTCCGTACTTCTCTTTCTCCCATTCTCTTCCTCCTGCCCTCTCGCTATTTCTAGAACAGGAATCTTTCCTCCCTTTCATCTTTCTTTATCTTTTCTTTTGGAATTCGGCTCTGGTGATTATTTAATGATTCGCCTGATCAGAGACACGTTCTTGTTTATCTGAGATGCCCGGTCACCCCAGGGCCCTTTGAAGCAGTACAAGTCAGCAGAGTGGGTTTGGAACAAATTGGCATTTATGACATCAGCTCAACCTTATCTTATGTCCTCTCCAGCAGCCAACGGATTGCAGAGATAATCACAAAAGAGTTTATGTTTCTCTAATCAGGATGTAAGAGCACCGAGGAAACCACCTCTTAATCTAGGGTAAGATTTTCTCCGGACAAAACAAGTAAGAAATATGGTTATTATGCTAGGATTCGTGTCCGCCCCCTCCTGCACTGAGCAAAGGTTCATAAATTGTTTGCCCTGTGTTTTCTGGACAGCTGTTTGCTGACTCTCTGAATCATCAGCCAACGTGTTGGCACCTTATTAATCATGGGATGTTTCTATTGCCTATTTTGGTGAGGGATTCAGCTTTCTAAAGGAATATACCACTCAGCAAATCAATTTGAAACCAAGTGAGGCCGACAGTCAGCTCCTGAGATGCCTTCCTCGGGAGGCATTGTGTTTTCCTCCAATTTACAGCACCATTTGTTAACATTTCCTCCGTGTCAGGAAGCACAGGCGTGTTTCAGAAGGCTTTTTCCATTTGTGTGCTGAAAGAGCTGGTTTTGTTGTTGTCATTTGTTTTCTTCTTCCAATTCTGTGCATGAAATATTCATGCATGAAATAGGGCCACTGATCACATACATGATTCCTATTCATGTATGAAATAGGACCACTGATCACAGGATATTCATGTCAGTGTCCAAATGCAAGAATCAACACCTTTTAGCCTTAGGACAATCGCTACCACCCCAAGTTATGATGAGTTTCATCCTGCCTGTTCCTGAGCTCGCACCTGATACAGTGCTGAGCTCATTGCACATCCAACTGGCTCTGCGCATGACCTCTGCAGGTGGAAAAACGGTTGTCAATTTGCACATGAGGAAGCAGGGCAGCTGAAGGGTACAGGAGGTGTCTGAGGGAACAGGGGAAGTTGGAGTGCATGTTGTTTGTGCAGCAAATGTGAGTGGGCTCGGAACCCCAGGGCATGGATTCTGGGAACAGCCAGGGCACCCCTTCTTGGCTGTGTGGCCTCAGATGGGCAATTCATTTACTTATGCCTCCATATGCTCATCCTATCCTTCCAACTGTATAGGTTTGGGGTAAAGATCAGATAAAATAACAAGACGTACGGCCATTTAGATGTAAAAAACAGTGAGAACTTTTGTAGTTGTTACTATCTTCCAAAAACCAAGATGGCACCTGGTGGATGAACTGACATTGACTGATCATTTACTATAACTTGGCAGGGTTCCAAACACTTTTGCATGTGTTCTCTCATTTGAACTCTACAAAATGCCAAGTTGAGTTATTCTTTTTATTTTGCATATGAAGAGTCTGAGGGTGGGGAGCTACGACAAGCTGGCAAGGAAGATGGGCCTGAACTTCTCTTTGCCGTGACAAAGCTCATTCCTTTATGCTATACCTGCTTGAAAGCCAAGTAAGTTTCTTCCCCTTCTACAGAAAACAATATCTAGTGACTAAGTAAGGAAAATCTTTACCCAAAGTCTCCACACACATTTCATTCGATCAGATCAGCTTTAGAAATCAGTGGCACTGGCCACACCTTCTGCTAAATGTTTATTGAGCAACACTTGCATTGAAATATGGTTGTTACTGGTTTATTGACCTACGTGTCTCCACAGTCCTTTGGTGACGAGCAGTGAGTGCACTCCACAGGCGGGCCTCAAACGAGTTGCAGGGATCTCTCGTTTTCCAGTTCTGCCTCTTTGATGTCCCAGGTAAGTTTTCTGCTGGGCAGCTTGGAAGCAAACAGGGCACAGCGGGTCTTGGCATCAGGACTGTGTATTAGGAAACAACCAATCACAGGTCAAATAATGGCTTGGAACTGACTTTCCAACTTTCAATCAATGAGCTTTCTCACCTGGGCTCCTGGCATATCTGAGCCTCAGTTTCCTCATCTTGAAGATGAAGAGGAGCAGGAGTTCCAGGTATGGGGACAGCATGTGGCCCTGTTCTGGCCATCCCCAGTCCTTACCTCTTGGATACTCTTTTCCCAGTGCTGTGGCCTCCATGGTGGAGGAGGCTTTGGCTGACCCTGGGAGAGCTGGGGGTACCTGCTCTGTGCACACGAAGCCCCTGAGCCCTTTTTCATGACTTTCTTCCACCTCCCTTTATGATGAAGCAACAAAGATTTTTCTTGTTGTTTTGTTTTGCCTTTTCCTAAAGTAGCCAAGATAACAATCCTCCTGCAGCATTGGCTATGCAATACAAGTCCTTGCTAATTAATAGTGGCTTCAATGGGGTGAGCTTTTTAGGAAAATAAATTACACATATTCAGGTGTCTGGGTTTTGCCACCATTAAACTTAACTACCCTGTTTGTGTCTCTTTATTGCTCTTTTTTTTTTAAGTCTATAAAAAAAGAAAAAAAAGAAGGCACACTACTTCAGCCAGGAGCTGGAAGAAGCCATCTTTTCATATTTCTAATATCTTCAAATAAAATACGTTCAAGAACTCCCAGCCATCTGCCAGCAAAAGGCTGTTTGGAGAGATACCCCCTCCCCCTGCCAGCCGCCCCTGATTCTTACAAGCATCAATTCTATTTCCCAATTCCTTTGCTGGATTAAATTTATGAACTGCGCAGCCCTTTGGGTGATAAATCTGTTGATTGTGACCATTTCCTCTTTCCAGCTTCCAATTAACATGATTGGTGTGGAATCCACAGAGACAGCAAAGGTCTTGTTACTTTCATCTTGCAGCTCAGAGCTGAGTCAGCACCGAGGCCAGCAACTCCGCCCCCCTTCTGTCACTTCTCGCATACCTTTCAGAACATTTAACAATGTCTCGGTATTATTTCCATTTATTTTTTGGGGGGGCGGGAGGAAGCTCTGAATTTAAAACCGCAGATGCAGCTTATAATTTTTAAAAAATATATATTCTATTCAGTATGGAGAATTTCTGTAAGTTTTCATACTCTGGGCAGCTTCATTTTTGCTTGGGGAAATGGATCCAACTTCTAATCAGACAGTATCACAAGTGACTGCAATGCATGGGACACATGCCAAATGACACAGAGGAGGTGGAGAGGGTGGAAGTCAACAGAGGCACAGAACCCCATCCTCTACCTCCCTTTCACCATATTTTGACCCTGGGTGTTACCATCTCCATCACTAGCTGGTACTCTGGGGCTGAGGAAGGTAACTGGTTCCAGGCTGTGGACCACACTTGATTCTGTTCCTGACTCTGCTACTTACACCCTGCATGATTTTGGAAGGAGTTACTTCCATGCCTCAGTTCCAATTCTACCATCTTTTAAAAAGGGCAAGGGGTAGTACTCACCTCTCCCAGGTAGATTCTGAAACAATGCAAGCCTTCTGCAGCAGATGCTCTTATCTGATAGTGTTGTGAGAGCTGGAACTCAGGAGTCACAGGGTTTGGGTTCAGATTCCAACTTGACCACTTCCTGGGTGTATGACCTTGGCCCTCCTGGTTTCAGATTTCTCATCTATAAAGTAAGAATGTCATCATAGAAAACATTTTATTATTGTGAGATGAAAGGTGCTAAGAGCTGAAGTTGTGATGAACATAATTATCATCCAAAACATCAATAAGCTACTATCATTACCTTCAGCCAATATTTGTTGAGCACCCACTACAAGCTGAGTGCTCTTCTCGGTACTTGGCATGGCCTCCAGGTGAAGTGGAGCCTTCAAAGTCAGCTGAAGCATCACATTAGAGGGGGCCTTTCCCGTGTTTCAGTTTCTGGCTGGGTTAGATCCTCTGGCACGAGCTCTCATAAGACACGGCCCACTCACTCAGCACCTGTGACTGCTGCAGGTCTACACTGCAGGTCTACACTGTGTGTGCTTGTTTAGGTGCCACTGCACCCACTCAACCATAGCTCCCTGAGCACAGAAATTGCACCATTGCCAATGTTCAGTGCAAGGCCCGGCACATGCCAAAAGCTCAATCAATATTTGTTGAAGGTCAAATGAAGATAAAGTCCCTTCGCCAGAGGACTTTGCTTTTCAGTAGAGTTGTCAATTGTTGTAAATTCTATAATAAAGCTGTACGTTAAAAAGCACTATAGAAACTGTAATGGTGAGGAGCTGACTCCTCTGTGGGACCCAAGGACATCTTCCTGGTGCAGGGTCATGAAGGATGACTAAGAGTTCCTCAGGCTAGGGACAGTGGGGCACCCCAGGCAGGGAAGAGTATCCACCAAGGTAAGGTGGGAAAGTGTATGGGATGCTGCTTGGTGGAGCTCATGGAGTTTGACAACTGGAAGGTCAAGGGACAGCATCTTCCATGAGCACTGTGTTGTCCTGAGCACACAGTTCAATGCCTTGAACCCAGTTGCTACTCAAAGAATATTTTTCCACAGAACGTTGAATACAAGGACTAGAGCTCATCCATAAGGAGAATGCAAGGTATTTGACTGTGAATAAATAGACACAAAAGTTAGTATTATTTAAGATACAGGTTCTGACTGTGGTGACAAAAACTAAATAGAAGAATGGTCTAAACATTTACCTTTCTCTCATAAACAGTGTGACTACTAAGAGGGGAGGGGAGGGACCGTGGCTTCATGGACTAGGGACCTGAACTATTTTCTCTTCTTGCTCCGCCATCTCAAGGCAGCTTCCATTCCTAGGACCTGGATGGCCCTTCCAGCTCCCACTTGCCATCCCCCTAGGCCAGGGGATGGGGAAGAGAAGTTCGAACCTTATTTCAGCTTGTCTCCCACTGGGATCTAGCTCCCACAGAAGCTGGGAAATAGTCTTGAGCTGGTAACCATGCACCCTGCCAAGATTTTCAGTACTATAGAGGGAGCAAAATCAAATATTAGGATGACACTTTGACACCCAGCTTCAGTGGCTTCTGTGCATGGTCAGGAGCATGCAGAGACTGGGGTGGGTGATATTGAGTTTGAGGTTCACAGATATGAAACGTGAGAGAGTTGAACTCCTGAGAAAACTCTGGTTCAGTTCCACCCTTCCCTTAATGTGCAGACAAACTTAGTTCAGTTAGAAGGAGATCTTCCTTAAGGAAGGAGTCAGTATGACTGACACCCACCAATGCTTGAAAATACTCTGACGTGCACCTTCTTAAGAGAGGTAAGAAGAGTTATTTGCTACTATTAAAATGCAAAGCCTAGAATGAACAATTTCTTTATAAACTTGAATTCCTTCACTTGTATTAAAAACAAGCTTTATAGTGTGGAGAGTGATGGGCATGTTTTAATTAGTTCTACATGGTTTATGAGTCATAGTGACATGGAGGTCACAGTCGGCTTTGTCTGTTACAGAATATGAGAGCTTGCTTTGCTTGGGGATGCCTTCATAATTTATGTCACAGTGGGGTTAGAGAAGGTTGGGCATGATAGAGAAACTAAATAAATGGAGAGTCTGGGTTGAAGGTGAATCCACTGAACTGCTCCATCAGGATAGCAGGGAGGGGGCAGCCAGTGATATTCTTAAGGTGACTCTAAGACCAGGAGATGGACAGTGATAATGGCATGTAGTTCCACAAGTTTTATCACATATTTTTTCAGAAAATATCCCCTTTCCTCTCCCTTGCTTTGGAACAGATTGGACTTTCTTGTTTCATAGACTCTTGCAAGGACAACAGAAGGTGAGCATATTTAATAAGAACAGACAATACAAGCACTGTTTAATTGTGTTTGCATTCAGGCTGGGCTCCTGGATTCCAGTGATTTGCCTTGAGAAACCCATGCCCAGGAAAGCTATTGCACCCTCAACCTGGGCCCCGTGATGAAGACAGGTGGACCAGACACATATGCAACCTGCAGCCAATTCTGCTGCCTGAAGCAATTCTTGCAGTGAAGACCATCCTGAATGGCATAGGAATAATTGTGCTTGCAAGCCAGAGTTTTGTATTATTTTGTGCTGCGCTAATGCACAATTAGTCCTATAGTACACCAAGCTTCTTAATTTTGCTTTTATTGGTTTCCTATGTGAATCACAAATTAAATGCATCACAGTTCAAGGAAGATTGTAGGGAGTGGAGTATGAGATAGGGCTCAGCCCCACACAGTCATTCACAGATTCAGGTCTTTTCATCTTGGTGTCTACTGCCTCAGCCTCTTCCTCCAGACCATATGTTAATGAGTGGGTGAAGGTGAAGAAAGGGTTGCTCAGAGATTCTATCATTCTATGTACATTCTCTTCATCAAATGGTCTAGCTTCATTTCCAGGAGTAACAGACAAAAATGAACAATTAGCCAGTCTCTCTTGCCTGGGGAAACAGGATGGCAAAATGTGCTCCCAATCATAGCAGAACAGTGACGGAGGAATGCAAGGAGGCAGAATGTGAAAGAAGAGCTAACAGCGAAGGTGGGGTTGCAATGACTGCAGTGGGAAGCAGTACAGAAGGCAAGAACAGAAATGTTATATGATCACAGAGGATGTAGTGACTTACTTGATTTGGTTGAGCAGACCGATGTCTTCCATGGTGTTAGAGAGCCCTGGGAGCATCTTAGCTGCATGTGGACCAATTGAATCTACATTCAGGAAATCTCTCATGGAGAAAGTGGGCAGGGTAGTTGCTGAACCCCACTGAGGACATAGAGAAAGGCCAACTCAATGCTCCAGGAGGCTCAGAGTTTGAACTGAAATGCAGACAGTTGACTGGGAAGAAGCAAAACCCCAGGAAACCTGAAAAACCCAAATGTGAACAACACTAAAGGCATGCCTTTGAATAGGTCCATGAAACAAGAATCAACAAATTAGAATGAACAGATAGGAAAGGTGAGTGTCACAGGTCATTCAAAAAGGAAGGGATAAATCATTAAGCCCCAATAAAGCAGGAGCTCCCTGGGACTTGCCACACAGGCCCTTCCATGAGACCTTACTTTGTTGTGCAGTGACTCTCTTTCTTTTCTATTTCCATTGCCAAGTATGACTCTATCACAGACCCTTAGAACAAAAAAATATCTGGAGGTCTCATCAGATCTGTACTTCTAAGGCTCCTTGCCCATCAGAGTCACCCAGAAGCACAACTATAGAAAGCAGAATGGGGACCCAATCTAGACTTTCTGATTCAATAGGTCTGGGCCAGCATTTGGAAATTTGCATTTCTAAGAATCCCCTCCCAGGGGATTCTGACACTGCCTGGCCCCAGAGGACCCTGGAGTATAGGAGAGTGCACCAATAGACTCCTTCAATAGAGAGAAAGCTGAGATAAAGAGAGGAAGAGAGGCAACTGGCCAGAGGGTGCTCAGCAGGAGTTCAGCCACTCTTCGCTCCCACTGCAGAAATGCCTGCTGAGATGTGTTTCACCCTAGCATGCAACAAAGACAGCTCAGTTCACCTAAAGTCACTGTGTATGTCCCATAGCAGCTGTTGAGTGTTAGGAGCTCAATCTCCTTACCTCCCTGTGCTGGATGACTGAAATGGGTCATCCACTGGACAAGACCAGGGAGCAGAGAGAGAGGGTTAAGTGGGCTCAGCATACCTTTATACTACCATTTAGAAGAGTTGACTTGGAGCAGGAAAAAATGTACATTAGCCATCTTGCATTACCCCTGTTCTCCACCACTCAGCCCCAGCCACTTCCCCAGTACTATTCCCCTTCTTGCCACTCTCCTCAATACCTCACCACCCAGATGACCTGTGTGCTGTGTCCCTGAGCTCCTGCCATAGGACCTTCTATCAGAGCAGGGTTTCCTCCAGTGGTAAGGGCCAAAGTAACACCTGCCAACAGCCTGAGGGCCATGTGGAGTCATCTTGTTTTGTCTTCTGCATCCAGATCAAGGCTGGGGCTCCAGTGTGTTCCAGTCAATATCCAACAGGGCACACAGAATCTATACCACAGAGCAGAGCAGAGGGAACTTAACACAAGGAGTTCATTGCAAAGGTGTCAGAAAAGTAAAGGCCAAAAGTGATGCAACTCGGAGCTTAGCGACTACAGAAAGCTGCTGCCTGCCTCAGAGCAAGTCTTCCCAAGCAAGGAACTGGCACTGCCCAAGGAGACAGGACCTTTGTGGAGGGTTCACTCATGGGTCTGGATAAATTTCTGAGCACACAGGCTGTCTGGGGGGAGATAGACCTATAGCAGGGAGCCAAAACCATGGAAAAGAGAGTAATACCACAGGATTTAGACCAATCAGGAGGAGCTAGATCTAGTATGAGCTACTTGGTCAAAAGCTCTGATAATGAAGAAGCCATCACTATTGCATCAGACTCCACCTGATGCAGAACAGGAAGGGAGGGAGTCCCCTGATTTCTCCCCTGGTCCTAGGCTGGGTGTCCTCCAAGCAGAGCTAGCAGCAGGTGTTATGGTATGATTACAATAAATCACTGAGTTAATCTCAATGCAGGAGATGGAACCATTTATTCACCAGTTGGTGGGCCACTGGTGAGCTGGAGGGCAGGCTGCAAGTCTGTACTCCTTGACCCCCTCCAGGGGTTAGAGCATATCTTTTATAGTTCAAAATGACAAGTAAATCATGCTAGTACATTAATCATAAGTGGCTGTTGCTATGATTCAAAACCATAAACTAAAATCATGAGATCATAAGAAGGGGAAGTGGGTCAAAATGACCCTAGTTGAGTACAATTTAAAGAATGATTACTAACGATTAAACAAACATTCTCTGGCATTCTATGTAGCTTATACATTGCACAAGTACAGTGTATAAGCATTGCCATTTTGTGTTGCCAAATATACTATGCTAAGCAATTATTGGTGAGTACAGAGGTGGAGTTTTCTCATGGGAGAAACATTTCTTACATGACATGGAGTCTTAGGGCAAAATGGAGTCTGTTTGGTCATTACCCATATAGCTTGGCCCATAACACAGGGAGCTGTGTGTTATTCTTTACAGGAGAAATTAGTATGGTCAGGGAAGCATGAGAGGGATTAAACAAGGGTGAGGTTCAGAGGACCTCTAATATTAACCAGATCATGCAGGGAACCCTGGACTGGCAATTGCATCACACAGGGTCCTGCCTTGAAGTCACAGGGATGGGTTCTGTACACCCCAGACAAGTCAGTGATTAGAAAAGCTTCCCAGGGGGCTGTGCAACCAAGAGGCTCCTCCAGCAAGATGGCACTGGCGCGTTCCCACAGAGAAGGCCATAGGTGTGGCCCTGCAGCAGAAGCTCCCACCACAAGCTAAAGGGGACACAGGGACCTACGGGGGGGCCAACATTTCCCAATCTCCAGTCTCCTGACAGGCTTCCATCTGGCTGGACTTGACTCATGGCATTGAACACTGAGGGAAGGGAAGGGAAGGGAGGGAGGGGCAAATCTGAGAGTAAAGGAGCAAATGACAGGTAGTAACTGCTCAATAATATCTGCTAAGCTGAATTATACTTCCCCACATGTTACAGACTTTTCTGGCATTTTGCAAAAATTGGATCTGTCAACAGTGGTTGAAGATTTACCATCACTAAGGAAATAGTTTTCAGTAGAAAATTATCATTTGCCTAAGAGTGCATGACAGATACTGATTTTGTGTCAAACATACTACAATTTACTCAGCAACCTAAAGGGAGTTTGAGGGGAACTCTTGACTCAAACTTGAGTCAGTTAGAGTCCAGCTATCCCCAACCACCTTCAGAAATATTAAGCCAAAAAAAATTTCCATTTTCTTCTTCCAAGCATGGAGTATGAATTTTAAAGAAAAGTTTAGAAGTCAGTTGAGGTGTAAGTATGGTGCACATCTGAGCTAAAAGACTGGGAATTCAGTGCATGGCTATTGCACATTTATGTTTGCTTCACAGGCTCCTCCTGCAATGCACAGTGTGCTCCTCAACTAGTGGCTTGGGGGGCTTCCTGTGTGGTCTGCTGCATGACAGCCCAACCCCTGGCTCACAATCCTGAAACCTCCTACCCCAGGCTCCACACTCCACTTCCTTCCACCTGGAGCATCTCATGTCACTTTCCACAGCAAAATCACAAGGCACACTGGAAGGCATAAACACAGTCTGAAGAGACAGAGCAAGCACCAGAATCAGACTGAGAGGGGACAGGGATTTCAGATTCACCACCTGGGGAATTTGAGCCTATTCATAATTGCCCTAAATGGGAAGCAACCAAGATGCCCTTCGGTAGATGACAAACTGCGCAGTAGCCAGACAGCAGAATCCTGTTCAGCAATTAAAAAGAAATGAACCATTAAGCCATGAAAAGACATGAGGAATCTTGAAGGCCTGGCACTGTCAGAGCCAATCTGAGAAGCCCACAGACCACGTGGTTCCAACTGCACCACGTTGCAGGAAAGGCAAGGCAGCAGAGGCAGGAGGGAGATCCATGGTTGCCAGGCATGTGGAGAGGAACGTGTGAGGGGAAATGGGTGGACCACGGGAGATATTTAGGGCATGTATTATGTTATGATGGAGAATACATGCCATTATTAATAAATGATTAATAAATAATGCCAAGACCCATAAAATGGTACAACAGAAAGAGGCAGTTCTTAGATAACTTGCAGTTTCTATTAATAAGGTTATGATCAATCCTGGTTCATCAATTGTAACAAATGTGCCACCACAATGCACAATGTTATATGACAAGGGACATTGTCAGTAGACCAGGAGGTGGAACATGCGGAAAACTTCCATACTTTCTGATCCATGTTTCAGTAAACCTAAAATTGCCCTAAAAATAAACACCCAGAGAGAAACAGATACACAGAGAGAAAGACATACCAGACATACAAGTAGAGACAGAGGGAGGAGAGAGAAGGGAAGCCAGGTACCAGGGACGGCAGTGTTGTTCATTTAATTTTATCATAAACCTGACTGTACAAGGGGCTCACTAGTTGATAATACACTATTTGTGGATGAGTCTGCCAGAGTGTTTCTGGAACAGATTTGCATTTGAGTCAGTGAGTAAAGACTGTCCTCACCAGTGTTGTGTTGTCCAACCTTTTGGAGCCCCGGAAAAACAAAATGGTGAAGAAAGGGCTAATTTGTTCCTCTTTTTCCTGAGGGGGTCATCATCTTCCCCTGCCCTTGACCTGGAAGCTCTTGGGTCTCTGACCTCCATGCTCTGGGACTTACACCTTTGGCCTGGACTGAATGACACCACTGGTTCTCTTGGGTCACCAGTTGGCAGACGGCATATCATGGGGCTTTTGGCCTTTGGTAAGCACACGAATCTACCCCCACACTAGATCTCATTTATCTATGTATCTCCATATCTTGCTGGTAATGTTTCTCTGGAGAACTCTAATATAGTTGTTCAGTATTGGAGGTAAAAGAGACTCCAGAAGATCAAAGGAAAAAATCATTAAGACTTACATTAACCTCATTGATTTTGAAGGCAGTGAAAGTTTCTTTTTTGTTTTGTTTTGTTTTTTACTAGATTCACACTGAGTTTTGGTCAGTGGCAAAGGATTCTCTTTGTACCTGTGACTGAACTTGAAGACAAGATAGAACAATATTATCAAGTTATAAGCTGCTACATGCACACACACATTATAGATTCATTAAAATTATAAAATAATGTTTCAGCTTCAGAAATTAAAGCATCTATACGATGGCAACATGTTACTCTTGGTGTTGTGACTATGAACAAGCAGGACTACAGCCTCTGGTGGCTGAGGCTGCCTACCTCCCCTCTGCCACTCCTCTCTTCTCCCTCTCTCCCTCCCTTCTTTCCTTTCTCCCTCCTTCCCTTCCCCTTTCCTTCCCTCCCTCAAGATGTGCCCAGCCCAAAGCTAGGGTATTACTCCAGTGAGAACCAGCTGAGAGGTGTTGGCCAGCAGTGCAGATTTCCTTGGTAGTGTAGTGCCAGGATAGTGACCATTCTTGTACGGCCTTCCACTCCAACTACGGATTCTGGGAAATGTGTATAATTGGAAGAAAACAGCTGACTGAAGTTTGAACTGATTGAACATCGTTTGTAACATGTGAAATGGTTGCTCCTTTGCTGAAGGAAACAGCTTACTGAACTCATTTAGCAGTGCGAGGTGAGCTGGTGCGTGCTATCCTACAACAGGGACTTTCAGTTCATCAGGAACCTCTGAGGACTTGCTGTATATAAACAAAAAGAAACCTGTCTGGATAAACTACCGTAAGACAGATTTTCTCCTACTTGTGACTGAAGGCAATTCAGTTTTAAATAATACATCACCTATTACTCCAAGTGTTAGTGACAGTCTACTGCAAACCACAACTCTTTGGGGGTTCTTCAAGGACACACAGGAAGAAGGAAGAACATTAGTTCAGAAAATGACCAGGAACAGAGTAAATGGAAACCTGAGTGACAGCAGGAAGCAAGAGTGGAAGCTCACACTGACTTGGGAGAGGGTGAGCCTCTTCCACACACACAAACACACCCCCATATGTATAATGTACACCAGCAAACACAACACAGACACAAGCATGAATACACGTGCATGTGTGTGTAATTTTATCTCTATATATACACATGCAAAGACATGCATGAATACCCTCAAACACGTATATACACGGGCATGCACGTACATGCACACATATATCTATTTGCTATAGCTGTCTCTCTCTCTCTCTACAGGACCCCACATACACACCCCCAGTTCTTCCAATTTCAAGAACTATAAAGGAGGCTCACACTACTTGGGGAGTATTTAAGGAATCCCACAAGTTGTAAGTGATTTAGCGACAATCGGCTGCAAACACATTGAGTTACTTCTGCCCAGTTGTTCTCCAACACAAAACTTTTGTTGTCAGTAATTGCAAATGCTGATGATCTAGAATATGGTCTAAACTGGTGCTTTGAATGCACATTTAAAAGAAACACAAATTATTCATAAGCAGCTTATTGAAACAAATGAACAAGTGATAGTAAACAGAAATGTGTGGTCAAATGTTTGTTTTCATCAAAGTATTAAGTAAAAGGCACACATTATTTTATTTAGTGAGTTTCTCTGTGTTTATTCCACAGAAAACACAATCCTGATCTCACTCCACTTCTTGCTGTCAAGTCCTAATTTTCTCAGCCATGAAATTCCCTCTTTTAGGTTCATTCAGGATTCCAAACCCCATGAGCTGTCTGTGTGGGGGCAGAGGGATGTGGACTCATGGGAAAGGACAAGCAGAGGTTGGAGTGATAGCCAGGCTGTACGATGGCACCTGCAGGGCCTCCTGCCTCCTCTCTGTATCAAGGAGCTTGCCCTCTGGATCAAGGGGTCAAGTGCACCGAGAACAGCATCTCTCCAAACATCCTATGGTGAGTGTGAAGAGCTGGTGCCTCTGAGAGGTGCAGTCTGAAGAGCACGTGCCTGTCCCCTCAATCCCTAGACGTCCCCTAGTGCCCACAGAGTGTCAAGATATCACCAGTTTCTAGAAAATGGTGGGAAGGCTGCACTTTGTCATCCCTGTCCCCTCTGGAGCCTCTCCCTGCTAACTGGTCCTAATGGCCAGGGGCTGGTTTTGATTTTAGATAGAGTAACCAATTTCTCCTCACTTGTTTGACTTCTCTGGATTTTTCACTGAAAATCCTCATCCTAAGGACACCTTTAGTCCAGAGGCTGGTCACTCTGGCTGTGAGCAAGTAGCAGGTTCCTGGAGGGTCTATGATAGCGGTCTTCCCTTAGGACAGTCTTGGAAATGCCACACAAGAAGGTGGCACTATGTGACATCCAGGCCCAGATCTCTGGGGCTTTGCTGGATTCTGTCAGTACAGACCACTGCAGCTGACTTTTTTTATTGGTAAAATCCAGCTTTATAATAAGTAACATAATTTATAATGAATTTATTATTTAATGTAACATAACAAGATTAGTATAAATACTTCTTTACAAAACGTCTAAGAAGAAAGATATTAATTACATATTATCTATCCAATATAAAATTTTTAAGGTGCTTAAATTTGGTATCATAAAGTACCATAGAAAAATTTTTCCGAGGAAAAATATCTTTGGAAATCACCCAATGCGGGATTGAAAGTGAGGCTTAAATGTTTCATCAGAAACTTAAATGAATGAATGAACTCTCAAGAAAATGAAGGGAATCTCACAGGAAATTAATTCTAGTGGGGAGAGACAGCTTAGAGATAGCAGAAAAATAGCCCAAGCAGATAAAAGTATGATAAAAGTATCTGAAGACTTAGATGACTGCAGAAAACCAGCAACTGCTCTAAGAGAAGAAAAGGAAAGATCCCTCAGTCCTTTACACACACAGCAGCCCCTGTTCTCTAAGGCAGGCATTAAATTTGGGATTTTGTAAAGTACCTTCAAGATCTTAGTAATTCAAGGCCAGTATCTGGCAGGGGCTTCAGAAAATGGAACCTTCTGGGTATCAACCCCCTGTGACTGGAGGCAGGTCGTGCTGGGAAGGCCAAGAGAAGTCAGTAGGGTCCAGGGTGTCCTGTGAATCCGCGACCCCTCCAGAGTGCTCAGATCCCAGACGGAGACCTCGGCGAGGCTCCCACACCTGGGCCAACTCCTCCTTCCCCAGGGAAAAGTGGGATTTGGAACCCTCTCGTTCCCAGGTCTCATCTCTCTCCAGACCAGGATGTGTGGGCTTCAGTGACCTTTCACTTAGTGGAGAAAATGGCCCCAAAGCCTCAGAAATGGTATTTTGGACACCTCTGCTATTCTAGGTTCTTCTGACTTCTCAAGTGTACATTGCCCACTTGGAAGGGGTGTGTCTGGCCTAGGTGCTATTCCTCCAGCCCTGTGAGCAGACGGAGGAGAGGACTTATTGTTCATCTTGTCTGTTCCCTTTCCAGGAAGCTCACACGAGGCCTGTATATTAGTGCACTTGGGTTGCCCTGACAAATAGCATACACGGGGCCATGAAGGAAACAGAGATTAAGTTTCTCTAGTTCTGGAAGCTGGAAGATCAACGTCAAAGTCATTAGGGTTGGTTTCTGGTGACAACCCTCTTCCTGGCTCAGACAGCTGCCTTCTCTCTCTTCTCCTTGTAGGGGAGGAGAGAGGGAGAGAGTCTTGTGTCTTTGCCTCTTCTTAGAGGTCCTGTGACTGTACTTACTCTTACCTTCCAAATGGCCCTGTCTCCAAATGCAGTCATAGTGGAGATCAGAGCTTCAACATTTAAATTTTGGGGTGAGGGGACACCATTCAATCCTTTCAAGATTACAGTCAACCAGGGGCTTTCCCTGAACGGCCACATCTTCCAGGAACACTAAGGACCCTCTGCCACAAAGGAGTTCCCTTGTTATTCTTGTCCAAACCCCGAATTTTTCTACTACCAAGTCCTGAGAGGAGAGGTGAATCTCCTGCAGGGCTTAGTCCACCATCCAGGGTGACTCCAGAGCAATATTCAAGTCATTTAAAATCATCTTCCTTTTAGTTAAACTACTGATGTTCAAGAGACTGTACAATTATTCAGATTAAACCTTAATAACATTGTGTTTCATGAGGCTGTATTTAAAATGGAGATGATATACTAAGAATCCTATAAAGTATTTGCCTTGTAAAATGCTCTAGGCTGGACATGCCTCGCTTCTGTACTGGATTTTGATTTCATTACCTCGTCCTCTATCACATAAACCACTGTAACAGGCACTTTGCAGAAGCACTTCAGCAATCACTTATTTCAAATCTTAAAGGCCATATTGGGTTGTCAAAAATTGTATTTAATGTTGTTAAAAGGATTGTGGCAGTAGCCTGTGGTTTACCCAAATAAATTTGCATTGGTTAAAAAGAATCAGTTTAACATATACAAATTGGTCAACCTATATGCACTACTTTAACAGAATGAAGGAGCAGAAGAGATCATTTCAAAGGATGCAGAAGCATTTCTCAATTGTCAACACCCTGTCATGATAAAAATAGCCAACGGCCCAGGACTAAAATGAAATCGCCACAACACAGCAGAAGCCATTCCATGCAAAACACAGCAACATACCTGCCAAAGACGGAGATCTTTTCCCATAAGATCAGAACAAGGCAAGGAAGCCCTCTCTTACCATTTGTATTCAAAACAGCATGGAAAGCATGAACACAGAGCAATTAGGCAAGGGAAAGAAGTGAAAGGCTCCTGAGTGGAAAGGAAGACACACTAGGATTTGTATTTGCAGAAGGCACGATCTCACCTGCAGAAAAACCCAGAATATCACACACACACATGTACACACTCCAGTTTGAAAATAAGCAAAGACTTGAACAGACATTTCTCTGAATACGAGGTATGAATGGCCAAAAAGTACACAAAATTATATCCAGCCTCACTAGTCATTAGGAAAATGAAAATCAAAGCCGTGAGTTATCACTTCATACCCATTAGTGTGGTTATTAACCACAAACCCCCCCAAAAAACAGAAAAACAAAAAAGCAAAAACAAAAACAGGACAAAACGAAAAAACCCAGAAAATAACAAAGTTCAGGGAAGATGTGGAGAAATCAAAGCCTCACTGGTTCCAGTGGGAGCAAACGGGGGCAGCCCATCTGGAAACAGGCCAGTGGCTCTGCACAAACTAGGGCAGGACTCACGTGGTCCAGCACCCCGGCTCCGGTGTGGACTCAGAAGAACTGAGCCAGGGGCTGGAACTGATGTTCGCCTCACAGCAGCTTAGTATTTGCAATAACCAAAAACTGGAAGCAAACCAAGTATCCATCAACAGATGAGTGGATAAAGATCCTGATTTATACATACCGTGGAATATTATTTGGTTTTAAAAAGGAGGGAGATTCTAACATCTGTTCCCACATGGGTGAACCCTGGGGACAGGAAATAAACCAGACACAAAAGACAAATTCCATTCATCCGAAGTGCCTACGTCACTCAGATTCATGGAAACAGAGTAGCATGGCGGTTGCCAGGGGCCTAGGAGAAGGGAGAAGAGGCGCACCCTGTTAGGTGGGGAATTCCAGGCTGGGAAGGCCAGAAACGTTGTGGAGACGGTGATGGCGATTGTTCCCCAGGGGTGTGAGTGTGCTGGGGTCAATTTTGTTATGTATATTTCACCACAATAAAGCCATAACGACCAAGCATGACTCTTCTCACAAGGTGGCCTGATGAAGACTCATTTTTCTTTTTTCCAGAAAGAGAAGCAATGACATGCTGTATCAACCAGACCATCAGTTGCTCTCCTTTCCAGCTTCAAGGAGTTAAATATTTCAAAAATAGTCTCATGGCCTTTGTCTGATGCTTTAGCTGTCATCTCCCTCTATGGCCCTTTAAATAGGCGTTGATACAAAACCGAGCTGGATCCAGAGTGTGAGGATGAAGTGGATTTAATCAGACCTGGGCTGACCGCAGCCTTCCCATGCAGTGCCACTTGCCGGGAGAGGGTGGGAGGGGGTGGGAGGGGGTGGGAGGGGCCCAGGAGCTGCAGGGACAGAGCTCGTCTTGAATTCGTGACTCTGGCTGCTTCACTGTGGAGAATGGTCACTGGTCCCGCTGGGAGCAGCCTGGGCCTCTTCCCTACCCAGGAGAGAGGCAGCCTCGGCATGCCGGAGGTTGGATCTGGCCATGGCAGCTGGTGCGGAGGCTGGTGCTGCCTGCAGAATCCCAACCCCTCATGCCACGTGACCTCTGTCACGTGCTCCCAGTCATGCAGGTGAGCAGGCATGGTGGTGACCTGCTGGGGCCCAGACCAGGTTGGTCCAGGGAAGGTACTCTTCCTGGCAGAGGCCGAAGGGCCAGACAGAAACTTCAGGAGCTTAAAACCAAACTTAGCCCACCCCTTGCTCTGAAAATCAAGGCGATCATGTCACCTTTTGGTTTCAGCCTCCTCATCTGTAAGAGGGGAACCAGGCGTGCCTGGAAGGTTTGTCTGCAGGACTGGTCGTGCCCTACCCAGCAGTCCCCTGTCACTGCCAGCGGACCTCAGCCCCCTGCCCCTCCTCTTCTCCAGCATGCTCTTCCCTGGGGAGGAGCGTGGGTCCTGCGGGGCATTTCCGTGTGAGCTGCTCCATGTGCCCAGAATGTCTGCCCACTGCTCTGCAAGTGATCCTTCGCTCTATAACTCAGAAGTCCTTCTCCCCTGTTGGGCAGGTGGCTGTCACCCTTTCTGCTCTAAAGACAAATGAAACTGACCGGCTTTCCCTCCTCTTCTCCATTCTGTGTCTGCCATATTTCTATCATGAGGCTCTTTCTTGAGCCGTCACTTCTTGTTCCTGTGTCTCCTGCACCAGTCAATGTTCTATCCTAGAGGTTAGCCTTTTCTTTTTCTGTTCCTTTTTTTTGTACTGGGCATGATCATAAATATTTGAGGCTTTGTGGCCATACAGACCCTGTTGCAGCTACTGAGCTGCCGTATTGCAAAAGCAGTTAGAGAAAACCTGTGGATGAACAGCTGTGGCTTTATTTATACAGGCAGAGGGGCAGACTTGGACCATGGGCCTTAGATTGAACTCTATTCCACTCACCTTATATGGAACTCGGTATCACAAATGTCAAAAAAGTGTATTTGTCTCCATTCTGGGCTCAAGCTTGCCTGGAATGTTCTCTTCCTCCCCGAAGTTCTGGTTCTGTTGGTGAGGACCATGCCGAATGCTAACAACAGCATGAGTTTGCTCCCGAATCTTGATGCTGTGGTTTTCTTTTCTGGTTGGGCCCCAAACACAAGGACGTGTGATGATACAGAAAGGATGCCGTTTGTGGAGTCAGAAAGCGTTGGGAAGTACTTTGGGTACTTCCTGCATAATTCCGGGCTGGTCCTGCCACCCTTCTGAGCCTCAGTTTCTTCATCTATAAAATGGATTGTGTGCCTACCCTGGAGGGCTGTAGCGAAGATCAAATGACCTCGTGCTATGTTGCTTTGTGAGCTGACGGGTCAGTCAAAAGTGCGATGCAGTTATTATAGTGTCCTTGATGGACTCAGACTCCAGCCTTCTCCCACCCTGCACACCTGGGCTAGCAGGAGAGGCAGGTCCTGATCCATTTTATTCACTCATTTATTTAAAGATTTAAGATTGGGAAGGCATCAAATAAGGAAAGAAACCATCCTCGTAGGCCAGTACAGACTCAAAGAACATTCTGAGCATGACGTAATTGAATTCTTGTCGGCTAGTTCTATTTTTACACGTCCTGGTGATTTGGGCTGTTGAATAGGAGCCTAGGATGAGAGACGGCAAAGTGCTTCCTGGATTCTCACACTGGAAAAGCAGTAGGTCATGCATGGTCTCTGATGCTCCATTTAGAGAATGGATTAATGCGACAGAGACTCTGTTCCACTAAGTCTATTCTCTCCAAGGCAGAGCCACACTACCTGTCCCTCACTGGAGGTGACCATGAGATTGAGTTATCGCAGCCTGTGAAACATAAGTGGAAATGGACAGCAACACTCGTAAACTGACCCTTGGGAAAAATCAAAACAATACACACACGCGGAAATGCACAGCCCTGCACGGCGCCTCTTGCTTTTCCTCTGCCTGGAAGGGTGCCAAGGGAACAACCCCAAGGCCACAGCCGCAGCCTGGGGCCTCGGTGACCTAGTGCAGCTGAGCTGCTCTGACTTGGACCCTTCCCCTTGGATGGGCAACTAAGCAAAATGTAAGCTTCTCGTCATATGGGGTTGTTTTCAGTCACTGAATTTAAAAGTCTGTTCATGACAGCATTTTCTTGTCAATGTGATTCATCTACCTTATTAACCTCCCTCATTCTTGTGTTCCCTTCCATGTCTTTCCACCTTCCTTTTCTTTGCTGAATTGCACAAATCCACAGCCCTCAAGGTGAAAGTGTGCTTGGATTCAAATTTTACAAAGTTAATGTGATATCCAAGGGTCGATCATCCCTCTGAGGCCTGAAGCTGATGTGATTTGGGGAGCTCCTTCAAGTGAATGATGACAATTTTTTATTTGTTCCCTTTAGATATACATGACGATAGAATATGTTTTGACACATTAGACATACATGGAGTATACATTATTCTAATGAGGATCCCATTCTTGTAGTTGAACATGACATGGAGTTATCAGGTTCCAAAGCCCTGAATTTTAATTCCATCTGCCTTTCGGTAGATACCTGGCTTGTGGCATACCCCAGGTTTATAGTCATATAACATTGTTGGCATTTTCTGACGGAGGCTGCCAATCAACTGTATTACACTCTCACAACACATATGAACACTCTGCCTGGAATCAGTGAGGACTCTATGTAGGCTTTCAGGGATACAAGTCAAGTTCTCCCCCTAAATTACTTAAGGTCAGGTTGGGTCTTGCTGTCAAATAAATTATTCAAATTGTTGTTTCAGAACTTTTTGGATTTTGAGGGTGAATATGGATATGAGTAACAAGTGGTCAGCTCTTGTGAGGCTCCAGGAGGAAGGCTACCCAAGTCCAGCCTGAACCCTGGCCTTCCAGGAGTCCATGAGCGCATTAGCACATAGGACACAAAGAAACAGCCATGATGTTGCTACTGTGGGAAGAGAGGCTCCCCAGAATGACTGCAAGGCTGGGCAGCTGCGAAGAGCCTCCTCCTAATGAGCAAGAAGGATTTAGGGAGCCAGGGGTCCAGGGACCCCAGGGTATCTCTGCTGTCAGCACCGTGATGCTGCCTCATGTTCACCTACATGACGTGGCAGGTCCTGGTGTCCCAAACAGGGAAACAATTAGAAGCAAACCAACTGAAGCAGACAGACCTGGGCTCAAACACTGACTCTTCCACACGTGAACTGTGATGGTGGGTCAGTTACCTGACTCTTCTGAATTATCAGTTATGATTACATGGTTGGCATTCACTGAACCCTGGCTGTATTTCAAACATTGTAATTGGTGCCCATCTGCATGACCCATGTAGTCCTCCTAATAAGCCTTGAGGCAGATCCATGGCCATTTTGAGACTGAAGGTTGGAAGATCAGAGAGCTTTTAAAACTCACCAAAGACTTGGTCATCTGATGCCAAAGCCCAAACATGGGGCTACTGCTACTCTGTCCCTCCTCGAGGCGAGTAATAATGTCAATATAATTCAGAGTCATGAACGTAAGATTCTGCCTTGTGCTGACGTTCCCCCAAAGCTTCATAATCACCTCCCCTTCCTCTGCAGTAGATGCCCATGCTTTCGTCGTCTCTTAGTCTGATTTCTCTCTTTCTGGATGACGTCCTTCTAGATTTTAAGGCAATGGTCAGCAAAAGAAGACAAAGCACAGCTGGACTATAACTAGTTTTTGTGGTCTTCCAAACATCTTAAACTTTTTGATAGTTTAATGGGACAGTTTTGTATAGAAATCTGGCCTCTCTTGAGAGATTGAGAGCTATGTTAACACCAGGCCTGCATTTTTCCCTGACCATAGTTGGCAGACCTCAAATCTCAGGTTGGTTTCCTGGTACAGCTCACATGGCTCCTGACAGCATTCAGCACTGTGGATGATTTACGCTTGTTTTGGCACATACACAGGGACTGCTCGATTCCTAAGAGAGTGACTTGCTTGTGCCACCTCCTCAGAAACTAGAAGGGAGCCCTGTCCAAAGCAGGCGATCCACAGACCCTTGTCCAGGAAATCACCACCTCTCAATGAACAAGGAAGGATGACCACAGGAGGTAGTATGTGCCGCTCCCACTTTGCACCGTTGCTATGACAATTCATTAAACTCAGCCCTTCAGTCTAGAGCTGCCTCTTGGGGTCTTTGCAAAGTTGATCCTTAACTGCCAAGAACAGCTGCTCTCTGAGCCCAAATGTCGGAAATATAATGACTTCGTCGTGATATCTTTCTTCCACTTAATGACCCTAAACATTAAAGAAATTAGAATTGGCAGGGTCTGTGGGGCTATTGTTTTTTAACTTACTGGGCTTTCCAAATGGTAGCTTTGTGCTGCCAACTAGTATAATATTAAAGATTTATAGGCAATAAAACAGAGACAGGTGCCCAGCCTGAGTCGTCACCAGCTACACGTGGGAAAACAGTTTCCAATTTATGTTGCCTGATAAGACAGTGATTGGCCATAATCACACCTTGGTTTCATAGACTGGCTTTCTTCAGAGAACCATAAGGTCCTTGAGCATATGTTTTATGATCTTACTAACAAGCATCAATGGTGACACATTAATGAGAGAGAAAGTCCCTTAAAAAGACCTTCTGTAGAGCTTTGGCTTTAGGCTGAAGTTGTTAGAATCCATTAATGTAACACATTGAGCAACTAGCCAGGGTCCAACAGCGTTCACACCAACTCCCTGTGGAAGGACTTCCACAACTGCTCCTGGGGTGCCCAGGTTTTCCCATATGTATTTTGCAGTCCCCTCAGGAGGGTGGCTTCTCCCAGTTACCTTCCCCGGTGTTCTTAGCACCTTGGCAATTCTGCCACACACAGTTGGCCTCAGGTGAGAATCTGGTAGCCCTGTCTTAGTGGGTGGCACGAGGGAGGCACATGGCTGTGTCCTCTGCCCATTTCGCTGCCATGCCAATGGGTATGCTAGTTCATTCCCTTCTCCTCGTTTTCTCATCTTTAAAATCAGAAATAATTTGGCGTGCTTCGTATAGTTGGGGAGAATATTTGGGATGATGTACATAAAGTACTCAACTGTTGAGACGGTATTAAATAAATATTAAACTCCTTCCTGTCTAGAGTGCAGGAAGGGTGCACTCTTATCTGTTCCTTTCAGTTCTTGGCAGAGTTCCTGTTGAACTGGAGGAGAGCAATAAAAAGCAAAAGGAAGAGAGGGAAATTCAAAGTCATTAAATGGTGTGGGTCATTTCAAGGTAGCAAGGACTAGAACAAACAGGAAATCCAGAAGTTCCCAAAGTAGGCCAAGTATAAGTGGGTTGAAGACATATGAGAGCATCCATCCTGACAAAGGACTGATGGTCCACACAGCCTCTGCAGGCAGGCTTCAGTGTGGGGGTTCAGTACCAGGCCCTGCCAAGATAGATAGATTTTTGGCTATGCTAAGTGTTTGACATTACACTCCATTTTTTCCCCATCATCCAAAAGCCCTTAATTTTGTCTTCTGAGGTTGTCTCCTACTGCACAGCAGATCCAAGTCCCTGAGCTTTACGTGGTCCTATGATCACCCCAGGTGAATCCTTGCAGCAATTTGCCCTTTAAGGTGGACCCAGGAACATCCTCCCCATCCATGGGCCCGTGCTTTATGGTCAGGCCCCATGCTTAGAAGCAGGTATTCCTTCTTCATCTCGAGGGCACTGTAGACACACCACCTCCACTGGTCCTGCAGCAACCTACACAGGAAGTACAGGAAGCAGGACAAGGTCTCCTCTCACTGGCCACTCTCACATGGTCACCCCACTCCCATACAGACATGGACCCCATATTGATCAGTTTCCCCATAGGGAAGTGACACCCAAGGGGTTTAACCAAAAAAGGCTTAACCAAGGAACAGTTTTCAGGAATTAACGAGGATTTGTGTCCAAGGAATTAACAAGGGTCAGTGAAGCGTGCAGGGACTAGCGATCATGGGAAACGTTAGCACTCCATGCCAGAGGACTGAGAGTCACAGAAGCCACACACCCGTCAGGAGGGTGACCTCACAGGATGCAGCTGCTCAGATCCACGTGGAGGCAGAGAGGCGCCAGGGTAGGAGCGCTCTCCACTCTCGCTCTCCCCTCCACCCTGCTGGAAGCCCCCACTGTTCAACCAGAGGTCAGGAGGGCAGCCTGCTTGGGAACATGGAAGGTCTGGAAAGGGTAGCGAATGGCTCTGGGACAGCTGGAACACTTTCAGCACAAGCTCCCAGTGCTATAGATTTAATTTCATGCCTCCCTCCCTTTGCTCCTCTGATGCTCTGGGACACTGGAGGACCATTGGATCGGGGTGCCTGACTCAGCTAAAACGCATAGACTGAGAGTGGTCTCCCTGATTAAGCACCTCCTGTGGTGGAGCCCAGGCCCTACATCTGTGGCCCTCGTGATCCTGGTCACATCACCCAGCCAATCAGAATGCCCATGTCATGGAGTCTTAAACAGGGAAGTCCCAGGTGCTGGTTCTCCATGAGACCCTCCGGATCTGCCATGGATTTGACCACCAACACCATCTCTGCAAAGTTCAATTTCCTTTCATCAGCGGTTATGTGAGAAAAAGTGGTATTCTAAAATCAGAAACAAAAGCAAGCAAAGAAAAAATCAATAACATCCTCTTGCTGATTTTCCATCCACGTAATCTTTCCCAGAATAAAGACATCCTCGATTGAGAGTTGGGATCTGGACAAAGGTACTTGCTGGAAATTTCAAATGGCAATTCTATGGAGAAAACAAAACAAGCAAAATAAGACAATAACAATGTATTTGAATGCACTTGACTATATTCTCTGTATCAGTACATTGATGTATATTGGTAGATATGTGTTATTTTATTATAATTGTGTTAATTATTGAATTATTATTATAAGTCCAGGAAAACTAAACAAAGGTAACAATGAGATATCACTTCTTATCTAGTGCAGAAGTGATTTTTATGACTGTCTCATTGGCATAGTATAGAGAGAGTTTCTGGGAGTTTGTTACTGTAGGTGTGCACCCTGAACTTGCTGGGTCCTGAGGATGCTGAGGGGCCCAGGTAGGGTCTGGGTGACTTGGACAAGAAATAAACACTTAAAGAGCTTCTAATGGAGGATACAAGTGCGTTTCAATTTTTTAAGAACTCATGTAGTGTTCACAGGGCACCGTCACTGGTTAGCAGCCCTGCCCGTAGAATAACAAAAGTTTATACAGCACACCCCTCTGCAGATGGCCATTCAGGGAAGAGGTACCCTCAATCACTGCTGCTGGCAGTGTGGATTTCCAGAACCCTTTGGAACACAAGTGTCCCACAGAAAAGGAATGAATCTGCTAAATGTGCTTCATATTACTGAAAACATAGTACTTCTATGTCCCACCGTTTACGCTCCCATTCCTGTGATCAATGATGACAATAGGGGCCAACTCTATTTTACCATTACAAGGTGACAATACCCACAGGTCCTCAACACTTTGGAATTTATTCCACAGGAATTAAGGAAAACACATTAATACTTAAGGATAGAGATCCTGATGAATTTAATGTCAAGTTTAGTGAAGTAACCTTAGAAAGGAACCCAAAGAAATGGCTGAATTCTCTTCGAAACAACATGAAGAACAGAAGGGGCGGAGTCTGAACATGAATTGGTACCTTTGTGCAACTATGATTTTAATAGCACCTTTTAAAGTCCCAACTGGGCCACTATGGAAGGTTTTTGGAAGTCCTTCCACACACGCTTAGTTCTTCTTAGTCAAGGAATCACCCCAGATGTCACGTGAGAGTCACCTTAACTTTCTTCCCACGGTGGAGCCCCTCAAATCATGTGTAGGATTCTGCTAAAAACAAGACTGCTGTGGTCCACAGAAGATCCTGGGCCTCCAAGTGCAGCTCTTGGTGAACTCCTCAGTGAGAGGGCGAGGAGGTGCATGTCCTCTGTGGCCTGTGTGTCACGGGCAGAATCTGCAGGGCTGCGTGGGCTCTTTGAATGCATGAAGATGAAAAATGGAAATGCAATTTCACACATCCCACCAGATGCCTCAGTTGGCTCTCTGCATAAATTGGAATCTGCTCTTCATCTCTTCTGGGGGCCTTGTTTCAAACACAACGCTCTCCAGTTTTCATTTATGGTCTTACAAATTCATCTGTTGTTCCCAGCTGGATCTGTGTTCAGGGCTCAGAAATGATATCTGCAATCATTAGGGCTTGAGGGACGTGGGAATGAGAGAGAGCCTCCTTAATATCATTTCCAGCCTTTTGGACAGGACTGCCTATTTCTCAAACCTGTCAAGTCACACAAGTGTTGATAATGGGATACTGGAAATAAGGACCAGCCAAATAGGCAGAGCTCTGTGGAGATTCACGTTCTAGCTGTTTCAGGGTGTGAATTTGGGATAGAGGTCACAAATAAACATGAGGGCTTTGGCAACAAAATTTGTCAAAATTATGCAGTGTCTGGTTCTAAATTTTCTAAATGTTTTAATAAGAAGTGAAAAATGGAAGTTAATCTCCAGGTGGATTTCGTTGTCTCAAATGCAAAAATGGATAATAACAGTATACTCCTCGCTGGTGGATTCTGAGGCTGAAGAAGATAAGTACTAATCCACCTCAAATCATGAGTTGAATGGAGCAGGGACTAGAGAGACAGACCGGCAAAGCGAGATAAATGAACGTGGACCAGGAGCGCGCAGGACTGACAGGTGTTCCTGGTGGGGTTGTCCAAGCTCCCAACTCTGCAACTGTCATGCACTGGGTCCTCGGTGCAGGTTTATGGAAGATGTGGATTATCAGCTTTGTTGTCTTTTTGGTGTGTTTTAAAATTAATTTTTAATTTTTTAAACTGTATACTTTACATTTTTGTGGCAATATCTACTTTAAAACGGGATAGGGGATATTCTTCTAAGGATGCCTTTCCATGGCCAATCACACTGGAAAATGTGGGAGCAGCTGCCACAGCAATTGCAGGGACAGGCTCTCCTTCCAGCTGCAGAGAGCACCGCCTCCACAGGAGACTCACCGGTGTGAGTGAGGAGCCCACGGGGATCACAGCCCGGCATACATCCCACTTGGAGGGGACAGGGTCTGTGGGTAGGATGTGTGGACAGACACAGAGAATGTTCCATACTGTATGGTCTATGCAATTTTAAGTTGTAGCTCATTAAGAAGCCATCTTGGTCATTTGTGAACACGCCCGGTTTGGATGAGTCTAGTCACCAATCTCTAATAAATGGCATTGATGACCATGAGGCTTGCTGATGCTTTCTTTATGCATAGGACACTGTCTAAATGATTTGTGTGTGTGGATTCATTTGACCTCCTCAACAGCCTTGTGAATTAAAAGCTATTAACATTCTCAGCTGAGGCACAGCGGAGTGGACCAGTTTACCCACATCACATATGGTATGAATGGCAGAGCTGGGGAGTCCATCCCGCCACCTGAATCCAGATGGGATTTTCCCATCACTACAAAAGCCTTGTTTAATAACTTCGGAAATGGAGGCTTAGAGCTGAAAAGCATTAGCTGGACCAGATTGAAGCTGAAAAGCATTAGCCGGACCAGATTGAAGGTTTAGAGCTTTTAATTTAATTAGTACAAACCTGAGAGGCCCCTGTAGGTCAGTAAAGCAGCAAGGTGCTAGAGAGATGATCGAGGACGGATGAGGTGCCATCTGGTCTTCCCAGAGATGAAGGACCTGCAGCCACAGGAGCAAGCAATGGAGCGGGGCGTGGAGGCCATGCTGCTGGAGGGCAAGGGGTCGACGCAGGTGCTGGGCTGAAGGCCGCGGGGTGACGGAGGCAGCCAGGTCAGGCTTCTGAGCGAGGTCCCACTGCACTTTGAAGAATGCAAACTCCTCCGTGGCCTCAGATGGGGAGGTCAGAATGGTCTGGTCCCTGCCCACTCCTAGAATCTCCTCTCTGCCACTTCTTCCCTGGGCCCGCCATGGCCAAGCCCACCCACCTGTCCTCAGAACCCCTGGCTCTCACCTCCTTCACAGCTGCTCTGCCTCTTTCCAGAGCTGACTGGACTTCCTCCTCCAGGGCCAGCCTCAATGGTGTCTCCTCAGGAGGGCCTTTCTCAATCAACCTTCAGGGGCTTCCCTCTCATGACTTCGGCTCTTGATTACGAGTTGAATTACACCCCAAATTCATGCCTTGAAGTCCCATCCCCTCATACTCCAGAATGGAGGCATTTGGAGGTATTTGGAGACATCTTTACAGAGGTCATCAAACTAAAATGGGGTCATGATAGCAGATCCTACTCTAGTACGACTGGTGTCCAGGTGAGAAGGGAGGCATTCGGACACGGCCACAGGGAGAATGCTGTGAAGATGATGGCAGCAGCTGAGGGAGGCTCCTCCCTACAAGCCAGAACGGCCAAAAGGGTCAACAGGCACAGAAGCCCAGAGAGAGGCATGGGGACCAATCCCACCCGCACCTTGACCAGACTTCCAACCTCCAGAGCTGGGCGGCGAGGAGAGCCTGCTGTTCAGGACACCCAGTTCTTGGCACAGCACTTGGTCACAGCAGCCCTGGCACGCCAGCACAGGGGCCAGGCCTTATTTATGAATTGCCCCGGCCCAGGGAGCTGCATGGAGTCCTTTCCTGGAGTCAGCCTTGACTGCACACAGTAGGTACTCAGGGGGAAGATGGTTCCCTCCTCCCTTAGTCTTTCTCCTTCTTCCTGCTTCCTTCCCCTTTGTCTCCTCTCTCTCTTCTCCATGCCCTGTGCTTTTCATGTGTTTTCAGGATGAAGGAATCAGCACGTTTCCAGAACTTAGTCAGAGTTTGAGATAGGTTAAAAAAATCAGACCATAATGGGGTGGGGGAGGCACGAATGGAGGAAGGATGGATTGTATAGAGGAAAATGAGGGGTGGGGAAGGGGCAGGGGAAGGAAAGATAATAGAATGAGACAAACATCATTACCCTAAGTCCATGTATGATCACACAAACGGTGTGACTCTACTTCGTGTACGACCAGAGAAATGAAAGCTGTACCCCATTTGTGTAGAATGAATCAAAATTTAAAAGAAAGAAAATTGTAGAGACATGTTTACAGCTGTTTGAGGAAGTAGCTCTAAGATGGCGGCTGGCGTTGGGCCAAGCGGTGGCGCATAATTAGCATTAACATGGCGTGATCGCTCATGACCTTTTGCCTGATTGGTTGATGTCTCTTCCGCGCTCGTGGTCAGCACAGGTTCCACATTCTTTCTTAATTGGTACCGTGGTGCGTGCTCCTATGGTGCTACTTAATCCTAAGCTGATTGGCTGCCTTAGTGGATATAAGACATTCTCTTCCTCTGGGAGAAAAAGCACCTCTGAGAAGGAAGCACCTCTGAAGCAAAGCACCTTTGTGAAGAAGCACCTTTGAGAAGAAGCACCTCTGAGAAGAAGCACCTTTGAGAAGAAGCACCTCTAAAAAGAAAGCACCACTAAAAAGAAAGTACAATTAAGAAAAGTAAAGAGAAAAATAAAGAAGTTGTTCATTCCCAGTCCGCCTCTGATTCTTTCCCGCGGTCTCGTTGCTGCTGGCAGCAACAGAAAATAAGTTAGAAATACAAAACAAAACCAAACAGACCAAATGGCAGAATTGGATGCCAAGAGAACCCCTCAACCCTCCCTGCCAAGAGGTCCTTGTCCGACGTACAGGCAGTCTTAACAGGGCCTGTTTCATAAAGGTGGGTTCCGAAGCCTGCAGAGGAAATGGCTCTCAGGGACAGTGGAAAGCTCATGGCCCACTGCTACTGCTCACGCCTGGCTAAGACCCTGCTTCTCTTTCCAACACGCAAACTTGAGAGACCCCACAACCTTCAATTCCAACTCATCTAAAAGCTAGAAATACCTTCTCAATCTGATTTTCATACTTAGCAATGTTCTATGAGTATTTTTGCTGACAGTTGATGGCGATTTGTGACACATTTCTCAACATTTGCAATGGCATGTTACTATTAAAACATATGTAAGCATAGACACACCTCCACACACAGACACACCAAGGTGTTCCGTCCATCCCCACACCATAGGGTTAGCTATCTTCCAAGTGTTGTTGTTATAACAGTTGGTGTGATAAACTTTCCTGTATAGTCAAGTTCTTCAAATTGTCCAGTTAACTTCTTAAACCATATTCCTATTACTTCTTTAAAGATCAATTTCTCCAGAACAAATTTAAGTCTAGGAAAATGCAAACTTGGGTATCTTTCAGATAGTGCCAGATGACTTCCCAAGAAACACGGTGGCTACATCCCTCCAGCAGCCGTGGATCCGAGCTCCTCTTTCCCGCACTGAATACTGCCATTCTTTCACACATGGCCAGCTCGGCCAGCTCAGGCATTTGTCTTCATGAGCCATTCCTGTTTATCGCCTCCGATCTCCTGGTGTGTGTGGCAGGGCTTTACCTTGTGCACGCCACCTCTCTGCTCACTTTGCTGGGCTCTGTGCCCCCAGGGAGAGCTTCGTGCAGGCCCTCTTGTCCTCTAGGGACTGGCTGGATTCTGTGGAGTAGTGGCCACCTGTATAGAGCATTAGAGGGTAGGTGAGATACTCCCCTTTGCAAGGCAGGCTGGGGTTCAGGTGGCAGGTGGCTGTGCTTCTATGTCTGTGGTCACCAGGTTTGTGGGAAGCTCCTCCCTCAGCCACTTCCAGAGACCCTGCTTCCCCTGCCCCCAGGGTCTTGCAGAGAATGGGGGCTCCTGCTGCTGCACAGGATGCTTCCCATCCTGGTGGGTTTCCCAACCCTGCCCACACCTCTACAGAGAGCCCCTGGTGAGGCCCTGGTACCTACCGTGTTGGGCACGCCATCTGTAGCAGCGAGCACCCTTGCAGTCTGAAGCAGGTTCAGCACTTGCCAGTTGTATACACTTGAAAAGATATACAGCTATAGAGTAAGTTCTTTTTCTTTTCTTGATCATATCTCATTGCCAGTACTTTGCCCAGTCTTTTGATTCTCACATGTTTTCTCTCTGTGGTTTTCAAAAACAAGGATTCAAAAAGATTTAAAACAATTTGAGACCAAGGGAAATGTAATTCAGCAAAAAGTCCAAATTCTAGGATCATTTTAAAGTCACATTCAGAGTAAATGTGCCATGGAAAATAGGAAAATGGCCTAAAAAAATTCTTTCTCAAACAGAGATAAGCCAGACATAATTTAATGAATAGAAATAAATGCTGATGTGAATGAATACTCTGTAAACTGGGCCTCTTTAAATGATTTGAAGTATTTTCTTATCTTAAGAGAGTTAATCTTTCTCCTTGGAAATGGTGCTCACAGTACTCCCTGCATGTCTGAGACATTCCCTCCTGACTTCAAGTTCAGCCAGCATCTCCCTGGCTAGCTATTGTGAGTCACTTCCACACCGACCTCAGTGTGAGACTCCTGGAAGGCTGCTTTTTTTCTCATCTCCACCTTAAGGTGAGAAGGTCAAAGTTCACAGAGGCGAAAACCATAATCAGAATCACACAGGTAAAGAAGGAACAGACTCCTAAGCTAACTGGAATGAGATTTAAACTAGGTCTTTTACCTCTAAGCCCAGTGCTCTCCCCACAGTATCAAATACCACACTGAGTACACTTTAATAGAATCATGAATATTTAACAAAATCAGACTTAGCCTATGTGCAATGATGCTTCTGAAACTTCAAATTCAGCATAGCCGTGTTGAAAGATACTTGATACTGAAATAAGAGCCAAATACTGTCAATTGGAGAAGAATTTATAAATGTAATGAGTTATAAGCACCATGTTTAAATGAAACAAACATTTTAAGACTCCTTCATGAATAAAAACAAGTATCGTGGAAACATACCAAGAAGCAGGTGATAAAGTATGCTCATGTTGGAATCAATTTAACTGATACACCCAAATGGATGTAAAAACTGTTAGTGGAGACTTCTGGAAATGGATTACCCCAAATGGGAGGTATATGTAGTATCAGAAAGTGTATTGATTTTTGGTGAGCTAACAAGAATTAGTGGGCCAGAAAATGTGTCTTCATTTTCTTCATTCTGAGAATAATAGACTGTACAATAATAGAAGTGTTATCACAAGTGCAATGTCAAAATCTCTTGGGTGAGCCTCATCTGAGCAGTGTTGGTAAAACATATGGCATTTATGGAAATTCCTCCCTTTCAATACTCCTAATTACAGAGTTCAGCTGCTTCCATGTGATGTAAGCAACTTGCCAATAAATAAAAAGGAGATAAACCAAACTGCCCACAACATTGGGAATAGCTCTGCTAGAATCAACAGCCACCAAGAGAGGGAATTCTCCTGTGATATGTCTGGAATAGGAGGTGTGCTGGCACTGAGTTCAAGCTCAGTTCTTCCAAGTTATGTATTTTGGGAGATGGACAGTGTTCATCTAATATGGAGGTATCTACCTATGCATAATATACTTAGGATCCAATTCTGGAAAATGGCATCTTTATGACACATCTGCATCCTCTTCTCAGGAGCCCTGTACCAACCGCCTCCATGGACTTGGTGTCAGTAGACCTCTGAGGCCTGGTGAGTGTCATTGGGAATCATAGGAATTCCAACAAAAAATGATGCAGAGGGATCTCTGTACCCCTGTGCCAGATGAGAGCCTGGTAACCAATGGACAGACTCCTGGGTTTAGAAGCAGAACATGGAAGAACTGGAAAGAGTGTGATCTGTGGAGATCTAGAACCCCCAGAAGTTTGGGGGTTGAAAAGTGCACACCTAGAAAGATATGTTGATCTTCAGGTCTCAGAGGAGCTTTTAGGGAGCTGGAGGGGTACACAGAGAGCATTGGCTGAGTCCAGTGGATTATTGGTCTGAGGAGAGGACACACCGACCCTTTCAGCTTTAGGGGTCAGAGCTAAGATAATAATAGCTAGTAGGTGGCCTTTTGTAATCACCTGCTCATGTTTCCTTTCTCATCAGTTCTCATCCTTCTTGGAGAGCCACCTACTAGTGAAAGAAAGCCAAAGAACATGAGCGACTTAAATAGGCAAACAAACAAGATGATAATACTTAAGACTGCATTACCACATGAGAATATGGCAGAGGACCCGATACAGGTGATTCTCATTATTGGTGGCAGTTTTTCATAAAGAAGATAAGAGCAAATACAGCACTCTGCACTAGGAGGCATTAAGGGTAGTTTCCTCAGAGACTCTGGTCACAATTCTTTTGTCAAGTAGCCAACACGTTCTACGTGTGTTTCTGATTAAAGACAGTTTACTTGGTATTTTGTGTATTCGTTAATGAACTCATGCCAACAGCGCTCTAATTCATGCCTGAGCAAAGCTCTTGATACAAATATTTTCTCCACAAGGCCATCATGGTCTTTTTGCACTTAGGAACAATGGGTGGCACTTCAACACCGTGTTTGGGGAACATTTTAAACAACAAAATTACCCTGGCAGCTCAAAAATGTGCGAACCACAGTGCTAAATAGAGCATGCAAAAGACACTTATTTACAGATGAAGCTGAAATAAAACAGCGGGGCCCCACCACGTTTGGCCTCAGCTGGGAATGTGTGCAGGGACTCACCATTTCCTCCACTAGCTAATGTCCGGGAACGACGGGGAGAGTGCCACAAGGTTTGGTTCTGAAGTTCCAAGAAAATCCTGGTAAGTACGCAAATTTGCAAGTACAGAGACCATGAATCATGAGGATCAACTGCACGGAACAGAACCTCTAAACTAAAAGCTTCAATAGCGGAAGGGGAAGGAAGTCATTGGTAGGACACGGAAGATCAAGTAGAGAGAGAGAAATGGAACAGCAAAGTGAAAGTTAAAAATGAGGATGGGGTTAATTAGCAGGTACCAGTTCTAACAGCTTAATGAAAGAGCAACAGATGGAGGAGTATTACTAAAACAGCTAATACGATAAAAAATGTGCCAAACTGGAAAGAGGCTTGAGTGAGATGCCTAAAACCCTGGGGAAGACTTGCATTAGAACAGACACATCCACCAAGCCAAATCCGACAATGTTCTTTGTCTTAGAACCTTAGAGATAAAACTATGTCAAGCTTTCATTAGAGAAAAGGGAAAAAAATCATAAAAATAAAATGGATCCCACATATACAAGTAAAAAGAATATTTCATATAGAAATAATTTTATGAAAATTGAAATTTGTAAGAATAAAAAGGCAAGGTACTTCTCATCCACAGCTTCAAATGAGAGGACAATGGGAAGGCGTTGTGAGACTGCTAGAGGAAGGATTTTACCTAGTAAATGTACATCAAACCACAAGGATATTTAGCTGTGTGTGGGAAAGAAAGGTATGTATGAACACACAGAGGTTCAGAGAACCGACCAGTCTCGCAACTCATCTGGAGGAAGTACTGAAGCAAGGACTCTGGATGAAGAGCCAATGAACCTAGCAAGACTTCAAGGGGCTCATGGGGCTGTAGCGGGGAGTGCACACACTGTAAACAAGGCCTAGCCCAGAGGCAGGTGCACAGCGACCGGGACAGACCCCCAGATGTGACGGAGTGACTTACTTGGAAATAACGAAGTGCAATAAACACAGAAAGGTGGGAAAATAAATCATATATAATTGCTTTTGTACTCTATGTGAGTGGGCAGAGGCTGCCAAACTTATTTTAAGAATAAAATTTATCTTCACATTGATAAAAAAATGAATTTAAGAAAAAGTTAAAACGTTGGAAACACAGATGAAGATATATCAGGCATACAATAAAAAAGTTGCAGTAGCAATATTAGTATTTTAGAAGCTGCAATTACACCATTTACATAACCTATGCATATTTATGATTATATGCATTTTTCTTTGTTTTTTGAGTAGATATTATGCAGTTTACATATATTTAACAAACATTTACAGAGATCCATTATATGCATGACTACAAAAAAATCTTAGTAATTTCAAAATAGAGATGTGATAGACTACACACTATGTTGAAAATCATAATGGCTATAAATAATTAATAGCAAAGGATACCCCAAATTATTAATTTCTTGACTTATGGGAAGAGACACAAGCTGGCAAATACAACTGAAATTATAGACTAAGAATCAATGCAAAGGAGAAAACTTTATAGCAATATCCATGTGCCACAATTAAATCAGTAGTCAGAAAAAAAAAATAAGCTAGAATCACTATCTGCATTGTTCTATAGGAAGGAAGACAAAATATAAAGGAAATCAGGACTGTCTTTGGGAAATAAGAACCAAGAACAAACCAAAAACTCTGAATGAAGAAAGGATCATTCAAGTAAAAATTGAAACTAATAAAATACATAAGAAAAGACATACATATTTTAGAACACATTTAAAAATTTGGTTCTTTGAAACTGTCCATGAGATATGTAAATGCCTTATGAAATTGAGTAAGGAAAATATATAAAATATAAAATATTCATGATTCAAAATTAAATGAGTAACTTAAACACATATATAAAAGAGAGTTTTAAGAATTAAAAATGAATATGTAAATCCACATAGCAAATAAATAAACATTAAAAAAAACAAAAAATGCAAATTTCTCAATCAAAATGCAAACTACCAAAACTACTTAAAAAGAAGTAGAAAATCTGAGTAGCCAAATTACCCAAAAAAGGATTAGAAATGTGATTAAAAATTTACTCTTTAAAAAAGGCATCAGAACTAGATGATTTCACAACTGAGTTCTTTGTAACCTATAAAGAACACACATTTCCAAGGTTATTTAGAAAAACGGCTTAAGAAAAATGAAAAGCTCATCAACGCAACTCTTAAGCCAGCTCAGCCCTGGGACTCAACCTTGCTAAGTCCTGGAAAGATAAAACAAGGACAATAATTGGGAACATTAGGCATCAATCTTATTTATGACTTGGGCTGTGAAATTTGCAATATTAACAAATAAGACAATGCTGTGACCTAGTAGTGTTAATTCCAAAAACACAATTCCAGGGAATCTATTCGTAGAGCAAAAATAAAATTGCAGATACTGCACTGCTGGCACTAGATACTCCGCTGCGTGATTCGTAGGTGCTAACACATTTTCTCTCTCACTGCCTTCCTGCTTTGGTCATTGTAATCACAATTACCATGGAATTTTGAATATAAGAAGGCTGATGCTGAAGGAAGATGCATTAAACTCCTGTCATCGCACAGAGAACTTGTGGTGGGGCTGAAACTGTCCCAGGGAGCCCAGCCCCTTGCTCCTGGCTCTTCGCCCCGCCGGTACACAGGTGTATGATGGGGGCAGGAGGAGGAGGGCCAGAGCACATGGACAGACACTGGGAAGGATCTGACCAGTTTTCAAAGCTGTTATGACTTTAAGAAAAGTACCAACTGAAACTATGCAATAATTTACTAAGTAAAAGGACTCTTAGGCCTCATCCTGTTGAAGATGGTGTTTCAAGTGACGAAGCTCTGAAGGCATTGCTCCTAGGACCAAGGTGGAGCTGGGAGAGCATTCGTCCATCCAGGTTCCACGATTTTGGAGGTTCTCACAAGTGCAGCATGATATAAACCGAGATGACGGCGTAACACCCGTGAAGGAATCCTCTGAGAGGTCGCTCCACACGTTCTCCCTTCACTCCAAGACCACTGTTGCTTCCGCCTCCCCAGCATCAGGACCACGGGATACGGAATCCTGCGGCTTCCCTGACCCCGTCTCCACCTCCAGCCACCACAGCATGTCTCTGCTCTTCTTTTGTGTCAAAACGCATTAAAGTGATTGTTGTGGTTCTGCTTGCTCTTCAATCTCTGCCCACCCATGCGATTTTACCCCACTGCGGGCCGGCTTTTGCCGCCCCCCCATACAGTTTCGAGCGCTGGCATGAAGATCGGTGTAGCCCCCATGCTGGAGAAGGCTCTGGTCACTGCCATCACGCGCATGTGTGCTGTGCGTGGTCACTCTGACTGTCCACCCAGGCTCCTTCCCATGCTCCCAGCTCACAGGTGAGTGCCTCCCTGTGAGTCGCCCAAGGGACCTCACCCAAGATAAAGTGCCCTTCCTTGAAGGCAACCCACCTGCTGCGACTATCCCACAGGAGGCTACCAACACGGTCACCTCACCTCAACTCTGGACGTCTCTTAACAGATGCCCCAGCTCCACAGCTCCTGTTGGGGCAGCAAGGCCTCCATGGCCTCACTGTTCAGCTTCTCCCTCCACCCAGTCTGGGTCCCTTACTCTCTTGCAGATGTTACTGAGACTGAAGTTCACAAGACATCTTCCTAGAAATCTCAGGGGCTGTTTCCCAAGGACATCGGCCTCTGACACCCTGCAGAAGTATTGAGGTTGAGGTGAGCATGGTGGCACACACCTGTAATCCCAGCAGCTCAGGAATCTGAGGCAGGAGGATCGCCAGTTCAAAGCCAGCCTCAATAACTTAGTAAGACCTGAAGCAACTTAGCAAGACTCTGTCTCAAAATAAATAACAAGAAGGACTGGGGAAGGCGACTTAATGGTAAAGTGGCCCCTTCAATCCCTGGTACCAAAAGAAGAAGTATTGAGGTGGTAGCTCATTCCCACCCTCCTGATACATTCTCCTGTGGTTGCTTGGTTCTCCTCCTAAAACATAAGCCGCCTCTTTCTCAGTAAGCTTCACTGGTTTCTTTTCTTCCCAAATTTCAATATGGTAGTGCATGGAATCACCCTTGATCCCCTTCTCTGTTTTCCATTGTTGGTGATCTTACTCATCTCTGTGCTTTAAACCTCAAGGATGTGCTGAGAACCCCCAATTATCATCAGAACTCCCATTTAGCTCATTCCACAGCTGCCCTGTCTCAGTTGGTGAAGACTCTATCCATCCAATCACTCAAGCCTAAATCCTAAAATGGTCTTGATCTCCTCTTTTTCTCAGACACAGCATCCCATCCAGCAGGAACTCTTGTCAGCTCCCGCAACAGTTCTCTCCAAGCTCTGACCGGGCTTCACACCTGCACGGTTCTGCTCAGGTTCTGCTCACCTGTGTCCCTCTCCCTAAAGGAGCCTGCCCACCGCTCTTCTGGTAGCTCCTTGAGTTTGTTCTCAACAAAGCGGCCAACAGCTTCTTTCCACGAGTAAGTTAGATCATGCCCTTGATCTGCCAAACACTGCAACGGCCCCAGCAAGCCTGGAAGAGGAGAAAGAGCCTGCCTACCCTGCACCTGTCCAGTCCGCGGCCTGGGTACTGGCCTCCTCCCCCACAGTCTGCACATGGGCTGTGCCACTTCAATGCTGTCCACGATGTTGCAGCCTCTGTCTGCCTGCCAGTGTGTGCAAGGAGGCCCGTGAAGCCAGCCGGGGAGAGAGGTGGCGGGTGAGCACAAGGACAGTCGTGATGGTTTCATATCTGAATAAAAGCAGTCATGTTGACTGTGAGCCCTTGGAGTGGCTCTTACTCAATCCTGTTCAGCTTCTCTCAGGCAATGAAAGCTTTCGTTTCTAGGTTTATCCAGGAAAAAGCAAAACAAAGCAGCACCCCCCAAAAAACAGGACACCACAATAGCTCTCTCTCTCTCTCTCTCTCTCTCTCTCTCAAAAATTCCTTGCAGTGGCCTTTGGACTCAGCCTGACCTCCCTGTTCCCACTCCAGCATGCACCTCTACCCCTGGCCTCCTTTCCTGTGGTTCCTTCCCCCTCCAGTCTGGCCTGCTGTCTACCTGGTGGCTTTGGCCTTTTGTAGAACCACCCTCTTCCAGTTATTCTGAACTCTGCAGCAGATGAGCTCCACCAGACCAGCATCGGGGGCTCTCACCCAAGCACCTGGAGAACTGGGGGGTGCAGAGCATGAACCCAGTAAGTCTGCAGTGAATGACCGAACACATGAAGGAGGTAAAATTATGTATTTCGGAAGACACTTTTATATACCTATAAAACTCACAAAAATATTTAAGCACATACCTCCTGGAATTAGCATGTTTGGTTTTGATGAGTTGGCTGGTTAAAACTCAATATTTTATTTCACTTAAAAATAAAACAGGTTAGAAATGGAAGCAAAGGAATAATGACAAAAGCTATAAAATACTTTAGAAATAAAATGATCAGAATGTATAAGACATGTATGAAGAAACTATAAAATCTTACTGAGGCCGTTAAATTGGATCTGAATTAATGGAAAGAGAAATTGTGTTCCTAGCTGAGAATATTGAAAATAATAAGAGAGGTCAGCTCTTCAATACTGATGTATATAGACGCTAAGTGAACTGTTAATTAGATACCTTTTCATTTTGGAATTACATTAAATAATCTCAAAATTTAGATGGAAGAATACTGCCTGAAATTTACAATAATGTTATCAAAAGAAAATTGATGAGGGATTCATAGGCACTGAAATACAATACAGCTAATTCAACCCAAATAAGCATGAGATTTGGATAGAAATGAATACTTAAGTAGGACAGATTTCAGGATGAAATACCATTAAAGACAGAATACAGGGATCACAAAGGGGACCTTTACTACAACAAGGGAGGAAGTAGGTCTTTTCAGTAAAGGATTTTGACCCAACTGGTCATTTATCCAAAAGAAAACTCCCTCATGTCTCCTCCTCTACTGACACACAAAAGTAGCCATGGATTAAGATAAAATCACCAACAATTAAACAGAAGTCTCAGCAAATTTCAGTGTCACCATTAAGAGAAAAGAAAAGATTTTTAAAATCAGAATAGAAGCCCTAAAAGCAACAAAATAAATAAATTCTATGAAAATGGAGATGCCAGGAATTAAATCAACAGATTAATTTTAAAGAATTAATTCAAAATAAGATATCTGCAATATATATAACTAAGATTATTGGATATAAAAAATCTTTTCAAATGGATGATTGAAAGACCAGATACAAACATGGGCACTGGATATGAATAAGCAAGTCACAAAAGAGCAACGTCAGTTGTTACTAATGCAGTTATGAGAAGCACTGAGCCCGTGCACAATCAGAAGAACACAGATTCAACCCCCACAAGACAGCACTTCACACTCCTAGCAAGATGCAGACTACAGAAAGCAATCAAGCCTACTGCTGGCAGAAATACCAGAAAAAAGGAGTTAATAGTACACATCACTGCTGGAAATGATCCACCCGGTGTGTCTCTCAAGATCAAAATGGCAACATCTTTTACAATGCTCCAGCAATCACATTTCTGGGCTTCTATCCCAAATGTGTTAAGACACCAGTTAAGTTTTTAACTGGCAAAGAAATCGGAAGCATAGTTTGTTAACCAATAGGAGATTTGACTAACTTTGTACCTACTCCATGTGGTGTGTGCTGTGAGGTGTATTATATACCTTGTCACTGTGCACTCTCTTATGATTAATCATGAGTTCATCCATGGCAGTTTGTATGGACATAACTCACTATATTTAATGACTGTGTGTATGTATATACATGTACATATACATACATATATACATAAGTACATAACATATATACACACATGCATACAATTATATATAACCTATGTATAGTTACGTATGATCTTAAAATAAAATACTGATATATTTTTAAACTTCTGTATACATGGTGGGGAAAAGGAGAGAGGGAGGAGAGAGACACCAGATGTTATCTGATTATCTGTAAATGGTGGAAGGAAGGGAAATAAGTTCTGTCCCTGATAAAATAGGGCCTTGGTAGCAGGAAGCAGCAGGGATCCAAAGGGATTACTGTTTAGTGTAAGGTCCTTCATAAACTTTGATGTGTCTCATTTACAAAGGAGGTTCTAGGTCCCAAGGAAACACTTTATGGGATAGAAATATTTTATGGGACAGAAAACGAAAGTCATTAGTTCTGGTAGCAGAAGGATTGAGAGGTCTTAAGAATAGTTTACCACCCAGCCAAGGTCCCAAAACAAGTCCTGAAAAGGTTTTGCAAAATCACAGGTTCTCAAAGAACAGTCTTCAGACCGTTTCTCTCCAAGGCTCCCTGGGGACCCTCCGGACCACAGTTCCCTATTGTGACACACGGCTCTTGACACAGGAATCAGGATTTGTCGTGTCGGAATGGCAAAGTACTGCCACCCAATCAACAGTGGGCCTGCTCACGATCAACAGCAACAGGAAGCAGGCTCTGCTGCAGTGGAAGGGATATGTAGCTGAAAATCCAAAAAATGTCAATTTAACACTGCCACTTAAAACCACTATAGGATACACATAATGTGCATGCATGCATATTATAATATGAGCATGTCATTATAAGTGCATATGTGTATGCACTGCAAAATTTATGGCTTATGAAGTCAAAATAGAAAATTTAAAGAAATAACATTTTGATTTCCTTTGATTAATTTATTCAGTGAATTTTTCTAATGATCAAACACTATTTCATGACCCTATTCCTTTTCTTTGAGGGGATAAAAGTCTGTTTTTTCTCATTTATACTACAGTTAAAAATTAACATGGGCACAACAAAGAGTTTACTAACTCACAGATCACTGCTGCAGAATTCATCATAACGAACAACTGGAAGTCATCCAAACAGTAAAATAGGGGGCACATGGGGCATTGGATGAAGGAAATCCTAAAGCCCCCTTTGGATGTGCAGTATGCACATAGACACCCAGAGTTGGACTGAAGTGTGTATTCCCAGCTCTTCACTTGAGTATACAACAGGAGTACATCAAGAGTCATTAGCTTCTGACTCCCTGCTTATGAAGTCTCGCCCCATCATTGCTGAGAGTCCCAGGAGAAAGCCTCCTGCATGTTCACCAGAAGTACGAACTTGAGAGTCTGAACTTGAAACTCACAAGTGGTATTCTCTCTCTGCCTGCTTCCCCCATCCCTCACTGTTCCTAGATGTCCTCCCCCTTCTAAAGTCCTGCAACCAGGGCTCAGTACACCCACATCTAAGTGGCTCAGGATGCGTCTGAAACCGCAGTCCTCCTGGGTACCTGAGAGGAGCAAGGACCTCCGAGCTCTAAGTCAACGTCTTCTTGTATTTCCTTAAGAAGTAGGGTAACCTGCCTTTCATGAAGTTCTCCCTTCGAATTCGATTACAACGTCCTTTATCCCTCAAGCTCAGGCCTCAGTCCACGTGATCTTCAAGAACATGAGGTTCATGTCACCTCTCTCTTTTTCTTCTGCCCAAGGAGGCTAAGTTTTATCATCAAACAACACATGTAAATATGTATGTGCGGGCTCTCTGCACCTTCTCTCTGCAGATGCCTGACCCTGCCTGTGGACCCTGATCAAGTTCAAGTTGTCCCCTCCTCTACAAACACATGTAAAAATACACTTGGGACTTACACTAAGCAAAAGGACAGGCTACAAGATTTCTTGCAATCATTTATAAGAAGTTACAATGATTAAATATGGATGACTTGCTTTATGAACTTTTTCAATTTCCCATATTTCCAAAGATGAGCATAAATTACTTCAGTCATAGGGGAAAAAATGACAAAAATGTATGAAAGATAAAATAGTTTAATGTATGAATAATAAAACGTATTGTTTATGCATGAGGTGCAGATACACCAGTGTTATTGCATCGAATCCTTGCGCTAAGCCTGGAAGGTAACAGAATTATTCCTGTTTTATGGAGGAGTAAACTGAAGTTAGACAGAATTTCCTGGGGGGCACACCAAGTGATGTGAGCATGCATTTCCCGCCCCCCCCTCTGATCCCCACTCTCTCTTACTGGGAATCTCACAGTCCTTTGGGGGAAGCGTTTTCCCCTCTACTCGGCCTACAGTCTATCAGTGCCATTGATGAGTCTGCCCACCAGGTCACAGTTCATTGGTCCAGGGTGAGCACGTGACATGTGTTGAACCCATCAGACTCTTTTCCTGAAATATGAGTGAGTACTGAGGGACACAGCTGGTTCCTCTTTGACGGTCAGCTGAGCTGTGAGACTCTGCAGCCAAGGAACCCATGGCCCCTGGAAGGATCAGAGCTAGCGGAGGATCATTCCAAACCCAGACCCAGGGAGAAAAGACAAAGGAGAGAGATGGGCCACACTTTCCTCTCGGAGTTTCCCTGTGGCTCAGTTCTCCCTACTCTTCACCTCAGGTAGGATAAGCTGTTTCTCTGATGATTGAAATATTTGCAGCTCCCAAACCATATTAGGACACCAGGTTAAGCAGAAGGCCAGGTTGCAGACCTTGTTCTTTATACACTCTACACTGCCTCCCATGAGACAGGCTGGAAAAGAACACCTGGGTGGGTGGGGGCCAAGGGCAAGGGGCATCATAGGCACGGTTCACAGATGGTCCACGTGGCACACTCCTTAGAAGAGATTTAGGCTTCTCATCTTCATAAGCAGCGACCTCAAAACTCGGCTCCCACCCTCAGGATTTTATTAGTTCTCAGATTGAATCTTCTGCACCTTAGGTCTTCACACTTCCTTAGGCTCAGGGATGTTTCTGCTTGTGAACTGAGGTGCCCTGCAGGAGAGTTGAGCCCTTAAAAGATGCTCTACGTTTTCTCAAACCCTGGGAAGTGTCCCTTTGATATGGTGTAGCTCCCTGCCAGGCCTGGAACACTGACCCCTAAGTACAAAGTAAGTCCTTCCCTGACCCACTCCACCACCCGCGCCTCCATCCCTTGTCCTTATGTCCCAAACCCTGGAGCCTCCAGGTCAAAGGCCAGAGAGTTGAAACTCCCTGAGAGAAGCTGAGTGGCAAGCATGCCAGCAAACTGAGAAAAAAATGGGCTCAAATGCAGACTCTTCCAGTGACCAGTTATTTGACCTTGAACAAGTTCCTGACCTGCTTTAGATCTTTATTTTCTTCTTTAAGAAAGATTGTAGTCAAGCTGCTAAGGAAACATCAAGGCCTTTGCACTGAAAGACTCACTTCCCCTCTGCTCTTTTGTTTCTGCCCAGAATGTATTAAGTCCTCAACAAATATTTGTAGAATCCATGAATATCTCTGTTTGACAGTGTCTTGCATAACAATTAAGAGTGTGCAGCTCTGACCATCCCACTGAGCTTGTGTGCTTTGGGGAGGGTGTTTGTTGAGTGTATACTATGTGCTAAGACCTGCCTTAGGTGCATTCTTGCTTTTCATCTCTGGATTTCCCATATCACCTCAGATAATATTTGTAAGAATGATAATAGCTAACGTGCTACAGGAGAAAACCAGGTACTAGCAGCAGAAAGAAGCTACCCTCTGGGAACACAAAATTACTTGGTTAAATGAAAGGGGGATTTCCTTTCTGCACCCTACAGCTTGTACCTGGACATAATCATAACCAACCCACTTGGACAGATGCACTGCAGGACAGGGGTGCATGAGGAAATGCCAGTATGATATCAGATCACATTAAACACTCAGTTGCTAGGCCAGTGCAATTACAATTTCACTATGGTTGCATCTCTGGAACAGCAACAACAAGAACATGGTAACTGAGTAGCAATTTAATTTAGTACAGCTAGAATTTTTTCACATTTTTCACTATCCTTTTTTTCATCCATCTGACTTTTCCTCCCTTCTGACTATTATAGGCTAAGTGAAAGTATGTGTAGAAGATGATAAACTAATTTTTTAAATGCACAAAAAATCACCTGTTTTAATTGGCCCTTGCAGGCTCTGAAAGACAGCAGCTGCTTCAGATTCCTCTGTGCTGAAAAGGGGTCAGGAGAGCAGATCGTGATTGTGCTGAGCCTGGCTTGCTTTGGATGACCTCTGCTGACATTTGTCCAGAGACTTGACCTCTTGCCGTGCTCAATCAGAAGCACTCCACATTGCTTTGCAAAGGCCTCCTAGGAATTCCAGCTATCACTTAGGACTGGCTGCTCTATGATTTGTGTTACTGTTGGTTTAGAACTTAGTCTCCTAAGAAAAGACTCCCTGACCTGTGGCCGAAACCCCAGAACTGGAAGTTGTTCCAACTACCACATCTGTGCTCTAGAAGTGAGACAAGACTGCCCTCCGTTCCACCTTGCCTCACGCAGGGCGGGTCCGAGCAGGCAGGGCTGCGGCTCCCCTCCACTGGACAGCAGAGGGTGAGGTTGCAGACCACGACATGTCCAGAGCACCGCAGCGTCTGAGCATGGCACCTGGGTTAGAATACCCTCCTGCAGCAGAGTCCTTCCCGGGAAGAGCTGCAAGAAGGCAGAAGTGATCCAAAGCATGTTAGAGCAGAAACTGAAAATGGAACTAATCAGCATGAAGACTATGTTCTGTGAACTTGTTGATGTTTGAAACATCTGAAGGACCGTGAGAGCAAGACAGCGTGTTTGTTTCCGGTGCACGTGTGTTGGTTTAGGATAAGTAGATGGAACAATGGAGGGAGAGATTTGCCTCAGTCTAGGGAGGATAATGTCACTTGTGGATACCCAGGAATGGGTTGGGCTGATTCGGAAAGTGAGTCTCATCAATGGACGTTATCGAATGTGGTTCACAGTGGTTCACCACTGGAGTAGAGAGGACTCGGCAACCTCTTGAGCATGGGAGTCTTAAGTTCTCTTCCATTCCTCAGTTCTGTGAGCGTGGAATCCATTTACTGCCACCCCTCGCCCCATTCCCCACCTATAGCCGAGGGGTGAACTCCTGCTGTTCAGCATGTCAGAGGTATATTTGATGGACTGGTCATGGAAGAGGTGTCTCTGAAGGCAGGTCTAAGGAGTTCCCAGAGGAAGGAGCTCATTGATTCAAGACCAGGGGGTTCTTGGCATGCGTGAGGGAGAGGAGTTTCAGCACGTGCCAGTCAGAGGCATAAACAGTATGTCTAGGAAAGCAGACACACATGGAAGGGAGAGGCGCCTTTGTGGTAAAGCAAGGAATACATTCCAGTGAGAAGGCGGCCATCTTGAGGTGAGAGATGCGGTTTGGGGTTCATGATTCTTCTTATCAAGGAAACCTGGTGAGGGGTGTGTGGGAAGGTAAGGAGTGATCTCTGGATGGGTTCTGGTGTCTGGAGAGTCTCAGGGCCCTCAGGCTAACATGGATCTGATCAGTAGATAACATGGAAAGTTCCAAAACTATAGACTCCTCCAGATATCATGTTTCTCTTTGCTTGATTGATTGGGGGTTTAATTAACAATGCACAGATATGTTTACAGCTTTTCTAGGAATTTGGGAGTAACAGGCCAGGAAGGGAGACAGGCTTAGGAGGTGACAGGTCTAGGAAAGTATGCAGAACTTACTAATTAAAATCTTTTCCTTTGCCCTTCCTTTCTGCCTCCTTCCTACCATTTCTTATTCCTTCTGTCCTATCACAGGCTGACTTTACGAACATAGACACAGAAGGAAGATGTGTTAACCACTAGACAAATGTGGACAACCCAGAGGACAGCCGAGGACCTGTGCATCCTGGTGAACTGGTTGCACTAGCTCAAAATCCAATCCTAAGTCTCTCTGCCCCTTTGTTGATTCTCTGAGACTATTCCTTCCATGACCTTTTCTGTCTCTGGTTCCTGGACTCACATTCTCTCTGCTTTTGACCTCTCAAAACCTAGATACCAAACTTGGCAAAGTATCACCTTCTACCAAAGGATCCATTGTCCAGAAGAGAATTTGTGATCCAATTAGACTTATCAAGGATGGGAGGCACATGGGGGTTGTGGGGGACTTTCCTTTTCTCCAAAAGATCTCTGGCCATAGCTTACTGGGTGGCCACTGCCATGTGCCACAAGTGGTCATTAGGTTCCTCCTTATCTTTTCTCTTTGGTTTTTCCCTAGAAATTCAAGCTATACTTTTCTCCACTGGATATACAAAACTACCCCCGACCTCCACAGGTAACTGACAGCAGCTAATTCCTGCCTGGGCAGGGTGGGGAGTCTGAACTGAGACTAGACCCACCTTCTCTTCTATTTATTAAAACCATTTATAAAAACATTTTCCCACAAAGACAGTGTTCTTCTTACCAGAAGCCTCCTGAGTAAATAAGTTGGTCTCCTGCTGCAGCTTTGTGGGGGGGGGGGTGTCTATGCACGTGTGCACATCAAGAAGGTTTACTAAGATTCTTAATGAAGTAAGAAGCTGCTAAAGATCAAGAGGGAACGTTATTAACTGAACCCGAACTGACAGCTCCTGAGAAGGGAGGAGATTTATTTTGGTAAGCAATCATCTCTTAATAAATTTGTGAATGATGCGTGGGAGAACCAGGCAGGCAGCAGGTAAATGAAAGGAAGGTAAATTTGAAATGTTCAGGGAACATTGAACGAGAAGAAACAAGTGCCAGATGGGAGACTTGGAGAAGAAGAGTGAAGAGGTACAGACCCGGGAGCTCCAAGAAGGAAACAAAGCTGACGATTCCTAGGAAACAGGCTGCGTCGACCACCCAAGAAGCAAATTTCGCTCCTTGCTTCTGGGAGAAACGTGCACAAATGGAGGACTACAGAGGAAGCACCAGAGTGGGGGCGGCTTGTTTGGAAGCCTGTTCTTGCCAGGAAGCTGAGCATCCTGAGGAGCTGGGCTGGAGGAAGCTCAGGAGAGTGACTGTCCCTTGTTGCTGGGCAGGGTGGGTGATCATGTGAAGGAGGATGGAGACCGTCTGACCTTCCAGAAGCAGAGACAGGAAAGAGATGTCTCAAATGCAGCACCTGAGGGACGTGCCCATGATGGAAATGGCGAGGTGCTGCAGGGAACAATGGCATGGAGCATGCTGGGATGGGCAGCAGGGTCACATCACCAATTAATCTCTAGATGCTATCCTAATCAGCAATTGAATTCCATTTATGGCAATGTTAAGCTGATTCTCAAATTCATATGGAAATGTAAAAAGCAAAAAAGTAGCCAAGACAATCTTAAGAAAATTGGATAATTTATTCAACATGTGGCTTCTTATAAAGCCACATTAGATAAGGCATTATGGCATTGGGGCAGGGACAGACAAATCTAATGGTGGACCAGGGTACAGTCCAGAAACACAGCTGCCAAATAAGGACACTTCACTAGTGTAAAGGTGACACTGCAGAGTCGTGAATAATGAACAGTCTTTTCAATAAATAGTGCTGCGTCAACTAAAATTCAGGCAGAAAAAAATGGATTTTTGACCCCTATGTAAAAATCAATTCCATGTGGTTTTTGCATCTAAATGGAGGAGTTTGAAAAAAAAAGTAAAGTTTCTAACGAACTCAAAATGGATCATAGACCTAAATGTAAAATTCAAAGTTATAAAATTTCTAGAAGAAATCATGGAGAAAATCTGCATGACCTTGAGATGGGTGATGAGTTTTCAGATACACCAGCAAAAGGTGTTGTAAAATTGAAAAAATGACTTTCCTACAAAAGAAAGGTTGATAACTTTGAATTCACTAAAATTAACATTTTTTATTTTGTGAAAGGCACTGCTAGAAAATGCAAGAAAAAGACACATACTGGAATAAAATATTGAAAACCACACATTTGATAACAGAATTATATGCAGAATATGCAAAGAAGTCTGAAAGCTCAACAATAAAAATAACAAACAACCCAACAGAGAGCAGGGAAAGTATCTGAACAGACAGCTCTCTAAAGAGACGCACAGATGGGGAGCTCACACAAGAAGGAGGCCCTGGTCAATCACCATTGTGGAGTGTGAATCACAACAAGGGATGACTTCCCTTCACACCTGTTGGAATGACTAAAATAACAACAGTGAGGAGAACTTATGTGGAGCGAGGGGATGTCTCAGTCCTTGCGGGGAATATAACATGTGCTGCCATTCGGGAGCACAACTGGACAGTTTCTTGTAACAGCAACTATGTGACCCAGTAATTGCACTCCTAGGTGTCTATCCAATGGATTTGAAAACTTATGCTTACAAAAAACTGTACACAAATGTTTGTAGAAGTTTTATTCATAATCCACGGAACTGGAAATAATCCAGGAGCCCTCTCATAAATGAATGGATCAGCAAACTGTGGTGTGGCCACACTGCTGAGTGCTGTTCAGCAATCAGTCAGAAGGAATATCAATGCACATAGCAACATGGATAAAACTCAAATGTATATTGATAAGTGAAAGAAGCCAGTGTGATAAAATTATACTCTGTATGCTTCCATTTATATAATATTCTGAAAGACAAAACTGTCAAGAAGGAAAATAGATCACTAGTTGCCATGGATATAAGGGTGGGAGAGAGTTAAGTAAGTGAAGCACAGGGAATTTTTTAGGGCTACAAAACTATTCTGTATAGCTAGATACTGGATACACAACACTGTGCACTTGTCAAAACCCCATGGAACTTCACAGCAAGAAGAACAAATCTTAATGTATGCAATTTAAAAAAAAATAAAAGGGTAGGAAATCTCAAGATAGAAGGCAGACGATAGCAAAAGAATCTAAGTATGTTATAAATGTCTGACATAACCGTTCTGAAGGAAATGGAAGAAAAGAGGTGCTGGTTTCTGTAACTTTAGAAAGGAATGGAAGCTGTTAGACCAAGACAAAAGGACTGTGTCTCATATTTCAACATATTTTGCATGGAGGTAGAGGTTAACAGTCCTGACACCCTCTGTGAATGGGCTGGGATTAAAAACATGTAAACAGGTGGTAGATGGTGGAAATCAGATTGCTTGCTGTCGAAATGGGAGATTACAGATAAGCAGGAAAGCTGCAATGAATCATGTGATATCAGATTAGGGTTGGAGACACCAGTGTGAATGACTGCTTAACATAGCTACTGGGACACCAGGCATAATAACATTTGTAGATATGTGTACACATGTGCATGGCTTTCGTGCACACACATGCATTTCTCAGCTCTGTCCTCTGAGAAAGCCTCAGAGCAATGACACTCCAGTAGCCATGAGCACCCCTCACACCCAGATCTTGGTTTCTATTGCCATGTTCCGGTAACAGAAATCAGTGCTCCTTGCAAATATGATTAATTCCAGGACAGGGTTGTGGAATATACATAATGAGCCTGGAGAATCTTGTAGTGCTAGGAAGGAAAGCAGTGATCTAAAACAGTAAAGGAACAGGTTTGGGTCAGAGGAATAACATGTGTCAGTGAGAAGAGCCACTAGGCAAACCTCAGACAACTTGAGCAACAAAGCAAACAAATAAATAATCCAAAATATAAAATAAGTATTCACAGATACATATTAATGATTGAATCAGTACATGGGGGAAAGAGAGAAACCCCATACAGAAGAATTCCAAAGCACCTGCTCTGAGCACAACTCTTCAGGTGGGCTGCACTTGGGAACTTCTCCAAAGAGCAGAGTCTAAAGCGGGGTGAGGGGCCCCTGTGCAGGGGAGACCTGGCAGCACTGCCCTATCAGGTGATCAGGGTCACAACGCCAGCCATGCTGTGTACCCAAAATACTTGATGTTGTACTTTGAGAAGACACTTGCTTCCTTCCATCACTGTCCTCCCCAAACCTAAACCCTATTCTAAACAGGAGAAAAACAAGACAGGTTCCGATAGAAAGGAATTCTACAAAATGCTTCACTGACATTCTTCAGTATTGCCAAAGTCATCAAAAATGGGAAAAATCTGAGGAGGCAACTAAGGAAACAAGATTAAATGTATTATGGTATCCACGATGAAATGCTGGTACAGAAAAACCTAAGAAAATCCCAATCAATTATGGAGTTAATAATAATAATGCTTCTTCATTGACTCATCAGCTGTACCAAGTGCACCTTGCTAATGTAAGATGGAGCCAAGCAGGACGGATGCAGAACTGACAGCGTTCTCTGCATTATCTTTCCAACTTGTCTGGAAATCTGACATTACTCTCACATGCCCCTTTATTTAATTACAAAAATAAAGCTTCTAGAGGAAAATGGAAAGTATATATATTACCTTGTAATAGGAACATTTCCCACCTCTGAAAGGCTTAGAGTTGAACTGCATTGAAAGAAGGAACTTCTGTTCATCAAATGGAACTATTTAGGGAGTTTAAAAAAAGGAAGTCACAGGATGGGAAGAAGATGTTTTCAATACATATTATCCACAGAGAATTTGTATCCAGAATAACCCATTCCTCTCTCTCTCTCTCTCTCTCTCTCTCTCTCTCTCTCTCTCTCTCTCATGCACGCACACACACACAGAAGAGTTCTATAAATCAATAAAAGTCAGACAACATAACCGGAGAAAAAACAAGAACACTAAACGTGATAGTCAATGAACACGAAAATGTGTTCAATATCATCAGGGAAATGTAAATTAAACTCATTGACCAGAATGACTGAAATTTAAAAGGCTGAAAATACCAAGAAAGGATTGCATTGGAATGCAGTACTGTACCAGTGGCTGTATAAATTACACAAGCATTTTTGGAAAACTCTTGGGCAGTATCTGCTACACTTGGACATTAGCATATTCACACGCCCTGTCATTTAGGAATCCTCCTCCTAAGTCTGTCCCAGCCCATGCACAGGTATGCTCACACCAAACACACATGCAAAGAGTTCAGAGCATCAGGCCCTGGACCAGAGTGAGGCTAGTGAGGATCCTGGGGAGCAAACTGTAAGGAAACCCTCACTCTTGGGGTCATCCAAATGCTGACCTCAAACTTGCACAGTCTTAAGAGTGAGTACTTCCTTAAATTTTGTGGACCATCTCTCCCAAAGGTACCTGAGAGTTAACCCCACACCAGTGACCTTGGTGACCTTAAGACAGCACAGACTCCTGCAGAGTTTCAAAGCTCCACTTTCTTGCACAAGGTAAGCCAGACTCTGAGGTGCGATTCATGTCCGCAGGTCATGCTGGGACTGACTTCACAGAACTCAGTCCTTCTTTAGCTTCTCTTGGGCCAGGCCCTAGAACTCCCTCCCTCCCCACTCGTTCCTGCTTTTCTCACCTCCTTACTGGCTTCTTCTAAGAACCGCCCTTTTGGGGATCGTGTGCACAAGAATTCCTGTCTCTTTCTTTCTAAGGAACAGGACCCAAAGCGGAAGCCATCCAAATGTTTATCATAGGTAACACATCAACAAGCCCTGTGCCCACACCAGGCTCACAAGTGGGGTGCGAGCGTGGTTACATGGCCACGTACTGAAGCCCACTGTCATGTTGTTCAGGGAGGAGTGGGCACAGTTAGGGTCCCACATGACTACCTAACACAAAGCTCTCGTCAGCTTAACTCCTCGTGATATTTGCAGGACTGTGATTAGCCCTGCAGAGCAGTGAGGGTGTAAGAGGAGTTCCCAGAACCCAGACTCCTTCTCTCTCCTGACCTGGGTAGAGGTTGGATGATGGAGCAGTGAGTGGCGATAATCTTCCAGTCCCAGCTCAATGGAGGGAAAGAAACTTCAGAAAGGTTTCATAAAATGGACTCTCTGGATGTCCAGCAATGACCCCCTAGAGGCCCTGACCAGGGCAGCTGCTTACTCCAGATAGGGCAGAGCCCCTGTCTTATCTGATATTTCGTAATTTACCTCAGTCGTTGAATTCAGCTCTTCAAGTCATCTAATCCAAATTCCATGTTAAATAAATTTTACACCACACCAGGCGAATCTGTCCTGCGATGGGTTCTGGAAATAGCAGGGTTTCTGTGGAGAAAAGAGTGGGACAACCAAAAGGACAAAGAGAAAACATTTTGAGACACGAGGAAAAAAAAGATCTCATTATCCAAAGCTATAAAATCTCATTCTGTTTTGAAGGGAAAATGTCAGGTGCCTAGCGGAGAATGGGAGAAGGAGACGGCTTGACATTTTTCCATACCTTTAAGTCACTGCAATTCTATTTCAATATTATAATTAATAGTCGTCTCCCTACCACGGGGCTTTTGCTCCGCTGCAAGGGCATGGCCTTTACACTTGGCCAGGGCACAGTTCTCTCGGCAGCAGGCTCTTCCAGCTGTGGGTCGCTGGAAGCCCATCCAACCTCCCGACCCGTCAGCTTGCTCATCAGAACACTGGGCACATTTCCAACTCTCTACGTGTATAGCTGGGGACAAACGAGTCACTTGGAGTAGGGAGCTTGGGCATCTTGGAGGTCAGCCACAGCAGTGTCTCCTCTTTCCTTTCAGGCAGCCACGGGGAGCATCGGCACGCTCTGAACCCAGGCTTCAGGGACACAGTTCTGCTTTCTCCACTCATCCAGCAAATACCTGTCAGATTTCTGTCCAATGCCAGAGGACTGCCTGGGCCCCATGTACACTTGGTGATAAAATAAAGGCCCCAAAGCCAGAAAATCACATTGTCCTTGAAGGTGCAGACAGAAACACTCGATAGGAAATGTGGCAGGTGATGATTAGCACGTGGAGGAAAGAGAGCAGACTCAGAGCACAGGAAGACACGGATGGGTGACGTTCTCAGAGCCAGGAAACCCTGCACATGAGGACGAGGGTGAGGGCGGCCACCGTGGAGCCATCTCAGGCGCTCCCAGCTTATAGGGGAATCCGCTCTGCAGTCCTGAACACAGGGAGGGAAGCGACCCACCCAAAGGTAAAATAAACCCTCAAATACACATCCCCAGCGGGTCAAGACAGCGCCCCACGTGGCCAGGAACTGCGGCTCACACTTTTGTTCTCTCTTTAAACTGTATGGCCGTGCTCAGGAATTATTTTCATCTGTGTTCAGTAGCAAGAATACAATGGAGAGGAACCAGGACACTGTTTGATGGTCCTATGCCTCAGCGTCCTACCAGAATGATCCTTGATTCACAGAATCTCTTAAAATAACCCCCAGACAGATGGTCTTCATAAAGGAGCATATACAGCCAGCCCGGGCGGGCCCTGGGGTGCAGGCAAAGCACGCCTCCCACCCCAGCTTTACACACCCTCCATGTGCGACGTTAGATGAGCCAGCTTCTCTAAGTCTTGGTTTTCAAATCTCTAAAATGGAGATTATAATATGTGCCTCATGGGGGTAGATTTTTATTTTACTGCTGCTATTTTTTGCTTGAAAACCTGATAGTGGTGGGTATTGGTTACAGTCCCAGCTTTGTGGAGCTTATAATTTAATAGAAGAAGACAGATGATAGACCAAAAAAAAAAAAAAATCCAAAATTTTTAAGGACAATGTCATAGTGGCAAGAGCTACGGCAGAAATGATGTCTAGTCCAGTAAGGGGAGATGGATGGGAGGAGGCTGTGGACGGCGCAGACTTCTGGGTAGGCCTCTGCCCAGGAAGCACTGGCACCGGGCCATGTGAATAGGGCCAGTTCCTGGGAGGTTGTGGGACTCAGGGGTGCTGAAAGAACATGGTGACCTTGGGATGGTCTGCAGAGGCCAGGAGCTGAGACGGATCTATTGGGAGAGACAGACAGGCGCCAGGACATGGAGGATTCATAGGTGCTGTTAAACTGTTTGGGTTTTACCTAAAAACAATAAAAAGGCATAGAAAGTCCTTATTAGTGGATTATTATGATCTAATTTTATTTTAAAATCCTACTGCATGGGCTTATAAAGAGATCAGGATAAGAGTACAGAAAGTCTATTAGGATTCTCTCATAGGCAGAAAGAGGATGTTGACTTAAATTAAGAACAAAGACTAGTCAAAAGCAGATGAATTTGAGCTTTAGCTTGGAATATAGTCAAAAACTCTTGTTGACAGATTGGGCACAGGGTCTGGAAAAATAGGAAGGAAAGGGCAAAGAGTCTCATGCTTTCAGTTTAAGCAGCAGGATGGATTATGTTTGCAGGACAATGATGGGAAACAATGCAGACAGCCTGTCTGACCTCCACAGCCGTAGCACTGAGTTCAGGGGTTGAGGCAGAGACCCAACTGAAGGTGACGGAAACAGAAAGGCAGGTGGCGTGCTGCTTACCTGCATAGGTAGCCCATGAGTGTCATGGCATGCTGCTTACCTGCATAGGTGCCCCATGAGGGTCAGGTGGTGTGCTGCTTACCTGCATAGGTGCCCCATGAGGGTCAGGTGGTGTGCTGTTTACCTGCATAGGTGCCCCATGAGGGTCAGGTGGTGTGCTGCTTACCTGCATAGGTAGCCCATGAGTGTCATGGCATGCTGCTTACCTGCATAGGTGCCCCATGAGGGTCAGGTGGTGTGCTGATTACCTGCATAGTACAACAGTTGCTCTGCAGAACCGTTTCTCTGGCTGCTTCATTTGATGATCTGGCTCTTTCCACCTCTGAGGAACAATGGCTATAGGTCATTCCCAGCCTAAATCCGTACAGCTGCCACCTGAAGGAAGGGACACCCCTTCCCCTTCGAGAGTCCAGTTCCAGGTGCTAGGGAGCGAGTGGGCTTGCTTCAGTCTTGTGTCCACCTGCAGTCCACTTTCTGATACAAAGGGAAGGACATGGTAAGTAGTCACAGCAGGGCCACTGCAACCCTTCTCCTTCTGGTAGTGCATGCCATTTCTCCCATGAGGAGCTGTGCTGGCGCCACCCCCGCCCCTACATCTGGATGTCCCCGCAGCTTGGTTTGACCTGTAGAGCCCAGCGGAAGTGATGCTCAGCCGTGGGCTTTGGGAGCCTCTGCACCGTGCACTCCCGCCCTCTTGGTCGGCAGCCTCTGTGTGAAGATCCAGGGACGAGATCATCAAGAGAAACCCAGGTGGTCCCACAGTTCAGTTTCTTCCTGAAGTCACAGACGTGGGCGTGAAGCCAGGATGGATGTTGCATGGCGACTCAAGATCCCAGCCAACTGTGGTCACACGGGACTGATTACCGAGAGTGTAGAACCCAGTGCAAGTGAAAATACAGAGCCCTTTGTTTTTTTTTTTTTTTTTTTTTTTTTTTTTGCGGCGTGCTTGCAAGGCAAGCACTCTACCGACTGAGCTATCTCCCCAGCCCGAGCCCTTTGTTTTAAAAAAAAAAAAAGTGGAAAAGAAATGCTAACTAGATGTATTAAAAAGCAAAGTTTCGGGGCTGGGGAGATAGCTCAGTCGGGGTAGAGTGCTTGCCTTGTAAGCATAAGACCCTGGGTTCGATCCCAGCACCCCCCCCAAAAAAAAAAAAAAGCAAAGTTTCCTCCCTTTTGTCCATGGTGTGTCTCTCAATTTGTGGCATTTAAAAAATTGGATCTTTAATGTTACTCTAAGTAAAGAAAATTAAAATATTAATTTATTGGCATGACTTTTACCATTCATCCTTATCTTGTGCAATTCCAGTCTTGAGTACAAAAGTCAGGGCATTTAACTCGTATGCATAAATCACTGAAATTTTGCAATTTGTATTTGTGACTCATCCCTGAAGGGCGTCTCCAGAGGACTAAAACGAGAGCTCAGGAGGAGGAAGAGTGGATCTCCCTAAGGACACTAATGGGAAAGGTGCAGATCCTCACAGGCCTCTAGGGTCCCTGCCTGGCTATATGGGGTCGGGCGTGATAGCTACTGATTTCCCCTTCCTACAAAATATTAGAACGGCCCCAGGGGTGGTTGAGGATGGAGAAGTCAAGCCAGACATTTTACTGTCCCGTGACCTGCCATCCTCACCACAGTACACAGTGGCTTCTTAAGAGTCCTGCAACCTCCCTGCCTGGATGTGCCGATCACCTGAATCATGGTGGGCAACAGGCCAACCCTGCAGCCAAAGGAAGGATGCCAGTCAGCAGCCTGTGGAGCAGAACCACCCTCAGAAGGCAGAGAGTTCACAGAATCACAGGCATACAAAATAAACTGCTGGTTGTTGTTTTAAGCTGCTAAGCCAGGACTACAGGTTACATACTGCTGTCTAAATTTCAGAGCACTCGAGATTGCTATGTGCGTCCCCTTTGCCCTTCATGAGCAGGAGAATACCTCATGCAGTTATCTGGCCCAGACTCATCATTATACATCAAGGGCGTGGTTGAGGACCACTGTTCTTCCAGGTTGTCAGGCCTGCGGATCAACACGTGCCGCATCTGCAGTGTTGTGTTGAAGGAATCACTCCTAAGAAGCTCCATCTCGGCTGGACTGGATTAGACATTGGGGTTTGGGACTTGGAGCCCCAGTCTGATGCCATAAGCAGATCTTGGAAGGGCCTGAGGGCATTTTTCACACACAACAGATCTGAATATTTGTAGCCAGGGTGAAGTGTAGTCGGCAATCAGCTCAGGGCTCCACCATTTTGTCCTCCTGTCTCTGCACACTGCTCTCCCCACCAAGAGGGGAGCTGCTGTCCTCGTCCCTAGACTTGGAGCTGGCCTGTGGTACAGAAGGTGGAGGAAGTGATGCTGTGTGACTTTGAGGATGAGGTCTTCTGAGACCTTGCAGCTTCCCCTTCCCTCTCCGGAAGCTGCCCCGCGCCTCCCAGGCCCTGCTGAGAATGCAGGCTCACCGCCCAGAGAGCGGCCAGAGGGCCAGGCTGGCTCCAGCTGACCCACACGCAGTGGGTGGAGTCGGTTATTGTTTTTAAGCCACCAAATTATGGGGCCATGCAGTAGGCAGCAATCGATAACTGGAGCACCTTGTAAAGAGCAAGGGTGGGGCTCTGACTGGCAACCCCAGTGCAAACCCACAGAAGGAGGAGCCAGATTGATAGACTGAAAGAAAACGGAACCTGGAAAGTGTGCTGCCCTGTCCATTCCTGGTCCGTCTTTCCGTAAATTCTGCAGCTATTCTTTTCTCCAAAAAAAAAAAAAAAAAAAAAGAATGATTCCGTATATAAGTGGAAACAGACACATTTCTTTTCCAGAGACTCAGAATTGTTTTCACCTGGTCCCACATATCTTTATTGAATTCCTCTCAGTTCTCCTCAGGTGTATTTTTTCATGATCTACCAACCTGTAGATTTTACAACAATTTTAATTCCTCTTGACACACCTGGTATATGATAGTGGAGAAAAAGCAGGAAAAGCTTTTCTCCTTCCTGTGAAGAGAGATGGGAGAATGGATTGCTTGTGAGGCCCTCCTGAGGCTGAGGAGTCAGGTTCGGTTGTCTCGGCAGGTCAGGGAGTGTCCTGACCAGTCATCCTGGCCCATCCGTTCTGCACTTCAAAGGGCTTTCCTTTGTCTCTCTGACCAACCTGTGACAGGTGCTGGTGAGGGTCTCCTTCCAAGCTGGCCGCAGTCTCTTAACAGCTTACCTCCTCATCTCTCTGTGGCCTGGGGAGTCATACAACCAGTGACCCAGGGAAGCCCACGTTGGAGATGCACTGCATCCAACCTCTGATTCCTCCTGTAAACAGAAGTCCTTCCAACAGCTCAACTGCGGTAAATCAAGAAGGAAGCAAGGGAGGAGGTGCGGGCTTGGAAGAAAACCCGAGGTAGGAAGGAGACCCTTGCCTGGCCGCAACAGTGACCGGATCTCGAGATGCCGTCCATCTGTGTGTTTCTGACTTTATTTTGTCCAGTTTGCTGGGTGGACTTCATTCTCGATTGGGTTTCCTGCAAAAGAGAAGATGCCTCTGTGCATCCCACACCCACCCATATTTTTTATAGCTTATGATCCTCAAAAAAAGACCATTTACTTCCCCAAATCTATCTAATGCTCTTCAGAGAAGACGCCCGCTTGGTCTTGCTCGCTTTGCTTTGTTGAAGGGCTGTGAACTGTCCAGCCCTGGGTTTCAATCTTTCACCCATGCCCAGAGAGGGCAGGAGCAGTCAGAGGGACTGGACAGAGTCAGAAGGCAGACCTGATCTTCTCGAGGAACATGGGTCTGAGCAAGCAAACAAATAATCAAATAAATCAACACAGCCAGCAGTGCCTATGGTTTCCATCGTGAAGGATGACATGTGTTCAACCCGAGGTGGCCCCTGAGGTTTCTGCAGCTGGACAGTGAAAATCGACACTCAGGAAAGAATCCCAACCTCTTCTGTGGCCAGGGATTCATGTCTAGAGTTTGCTGAGGGCACCACGGCCTGGAGGCTCACTCACATGGGCCTCCCAGTGGCCTTCCTGCTGTGGCTTTGGGTTCCTGATATCTGGGCCCTTCAGGGAACCTGCCAATGGCCAGTGGACAGGTATCCCCGAATTGCAACTTAGGGGTCACCATGGTACTCAACAAAGCTGCGTGCACAAGTACAGGTCCTCCACCCACAGTGTCCCCCAGGCCCTCCAGCACGGTGGATTTGTGGGGTCTTGGCGGGTCTTGGGGCAGTAGCCCCTCACCCCAAACCGAGGCTGAAAGGCAGAGTGAAGGACTGCACACGGCTGGTCTCAGTTCAGCCCCAGCTGAACCTGTCACTCTTCTCTCCAGTTTGGGACCTTTGCCCAGAACCAAATGTGCACTCTGCTGGTTTCTCTTTTAAAAGAAGCTATTGCTCAGCTATGCCTCACACCCCGGGGAGAGAGGTCCCACCGCTGGGCTGCCTTCTCGCCCTCTGCTCTGATTCCAACATGAGATGAACAGATTCTCTGCAGATTAGGCTCCAAAGGAAACTATTGCCCACGGTTGTTCTGGTTCCAGGGAATTATTTGGTGGAGTCTGTCCTTTCTTTTCAGAGCCTAGAACATGTTCCAAAGTCAACAGCCAAGTCTGTTCCCTGGAACCAGCCCTGGTGAGGTCAGGCAGCGGCCCTGCCCTGCCTCAGAGGTTCTTCCAAATTCAAAGGCCCTGAGGTAAGCTGTAGATAGAAATCACTTCTTGCTTATGAATTTTTTTTTCCTGGTTTTATTTTTTAAGATCTACATGCTTAGTACTAGAAATATGGAATATATACATTTGTCAAGAAGAAAGTCGTAGCACTCAAATCTTAGAATGAACTGCTCTTAACACTTTAGTGGGTTTCTGAGTTGGAGTGACTTGGAAAATAAGCACATTTCTGGGCAGAAAGTCAACAGGAAAGGTGAGTCCCGGTGCGGGGTGCGGGGTGCGAGTCCTGCCCATTACGATTTTCTGCCTTCCCGTTAATGTCTGTTTTGACCTTGGGGCTGCCTCCCTGTTCAGCCTAGGCTGCTGGCTTTGTCGTCCATCTCATGGCAGAGAATGCCCTCTGTCCGTGGCCTGGCGGTGCCCCCTCCTGCAGTCCGGAGCTGGAGTCTCAGGGAGCTGCTGGTGTGGAGGAGGAAGGGCAGGCAGAGGCGGCTCAGGCCACTGGGCTTTGCAGGAGTTCCTGGGGCTTGAAGGGCAGCGTGTGGGATGGAGGTGTGCTCCTACTGTCGGAAGTGGCCATGAGCAGCAGCCTGCACTCGCGAGGTCCCGTGGTGGCTCACTCAGAGTCAGTGTTCCCCTCAATTACAGGCAAGTACTTGCCAGGCTGGTTCTGAGGGGGTATGAAGTCCAGGCAGAGGAACAGAAAGCCTTCCTCCTGCAGTACATGTTATATGGGCAGGTGGAGAACGGCAAGCCCTCTGCAGCCCTGGGGAGCCACGAGGGCAGCTGCCTCACACTGGACCACAAGGAGTCCACTGTGCAGCCAGCCACCAGCCTGCTCCTGGGCTGAGCATCCCTTTCGGCTACACACTCGCTCATTCATCATCAGGGCTGTGTTAGGACTGCACAGCGAGAGGGAGGGCTGGGATCCAGATGCCCACGGAAAAGGCCTGTAGCTGGGAGGAGGAGGCTGCGTACGCCCCATCATTTACTGCTGTATTACATTATATATTTACCTGGTGATGAGCTGTGTGTTGTTTTGTATTGTATTTATCCAACCTCAATATGCCAAGTATTCCTCTAAGCATCAGGGATGTAGCACCAAATACAAAACAGTTCTTGACTTTAGGGATCTTCTGTTTAGTCTGCAAAACAACAATACTAATATTCTATCGAATGTGCTTTGCATATCTTAGTCAATTATCCAAAAACCCAGTGAAGTGGGTGAACTTCAACTGCATCCATTTTATCCACGAGAAGAGAGGCACAGAGAGGCTAAGTAACTGACCTAAGGCTACGCGGCGTCTGGGCTGCAGTTCAGTTTCTCTGTCTCCAGAGACCTGAGAGAGGAGCAGGGGAGGCTTCTTGGAGAAGCAGAAATTTGAGATCTGAAGGATAAATACTTAGACTTCAAAGAGCCTTCAGTAAGTTCTTTTCTAGAATCTCTCTGAGACCCACACTTCTTAATCTACAGAATAAAGCCAGACGCATTTACCCTTAGCACTGAGACTCTCTCAGGGCCTTGCCCGGCGCACGGCTCAGACTCCCCCCCACACACAAGCCCCTACACGTGGCTGTTCTCTCTCCCACCCTTTCTCCCACTGTTCCTGCTGCTCACACCCCTGCCCGCCTTCGCCAAGCAAAAGCCCTCTGGATGATTTGATTCCCAAGGGCCACAGCCCTCCAGGAGGCCTCCTGCCCCCTAACCAGGAGCAACTTGCTGGCCTCCACAGGGCAGGGCAGGCAGGACTCGCCTCTGTCCCTCAGGTACGAGCTCGGCTTGCGGGACCTGTTCAGGTCCTTGCTCAGCAGGTCCTCTGTGCTTTGTGCTGGAAGGAGAGAGTGACATCAGGAGAAGGCCACGCCCCACAGAGGCCCCAGGCTGGACAATGGCAAAGAGATGTGGACGTGGTTTGAGGCCAGGGACTCCAGCCTTCCCTCTGGATGGGGAGCGTGGGTGGAGGGTCTGCAGGACCGAATGGCAGGAAGAGGGCTGGAGAAAGTGACCAAGGAAGATAGGGAGGCTGGATGTGTTTCAGGACAGGGTGGCCTGCGAGGCGGGGAGGCAGCAGACCGGGGAACTCCACCCTAGGAGAGTCCAGCAGAGGGGCCCCGTGGCCCTGTCACCGATGTGGAAGGAGGCAGTCCACTTGTTTTGTCCAGTTCCCTGCAACAAACGTGGAGCGTGGAGAGAACGAGTTAGTTGCAGTTGAGAGAAGGGTGCTCAGGGTGGCACAGCAGGATGACCTGTGCCAGGGTGCCCACCGCTGGACGCCTGCAGATGGAGGACGCGTGCATGGCTGTCGGAGGTGCAGTTGGGCTGGTGGAGAACTGGGTGGAAATGGGACGGACTTCCCCAAGCGGCGGGTGGGGGACAAGTCCCCACCACTCTCCACTGAACTCCTGCACAGTCCGATCAGGCTCCACTGGTTCCCCACTCCAGGTAAGGGGACCAGGCGAGGACCAGTCCTTTGTCGAGGGACTGGAAGGCTAGAGCTCAGACGGGGTGCATGAACTCCTCCTGCTGCGCCTCCCCTTATGGTGGCCCACTGTCCAGCCATGAAGGCGGGGGCAGTCCACTCCAGACCCAGACAGAGCGGGAGACCAGGGGACCAGGATGCAGGCAGAATCCAGACACCAATCCCTAGGTGCTCGACTTCAGTTAAGCTGCTTTACCTCCCTGCTCCTCGGGGAGGGGAGGGGCACCGATTTTCTCTTTTTTAGTGGAGATCTGAGATCACAGAGTGCAGCCCGACCCACAGGCAGCGCTCAGAGAGGGTCGCTGCTGCCCCTGCTGTGGCTACTGCTTTTGGAAGACCGCGTCTCATGGTGCTGCAGCTGCTTCTGTTGCTACTACTAATGCCGCCGCTATTGCCACCGCTACTGCCTTCTATTCTGACCAGTGAGGACTACTAGGGATGGCGACCCAGGGGGCTATGAAGACACACACTCAGGAGGGGGTGGTCTTCGCGCATATGATTTGGAGCAGGTCTGAGTTAAGATGGAGACCTCCTACTGCTCGCCACGTGGCAAGGTCTGGCCTCGTGTGCTCCTCTGTAAAGTGGGAATAAAGCGGATGCACTGCTTACCTGTGAGACCCAAAGGAGATGGCTGCAGATCAGAACAAAGGCCAAGTGCTTTCCGCTGAGCAGAGCTGGAGAGAGACCTCAGGGCATGGGGGCTCTTTGGTTTATTCTTGAAGAGCTTCTTGGGAAGACCCCTGCTGTGGTGCTCTGGGACTGGGTTCCAGTCCCTCTGGTCCCCAGCATGGCAGGAGCCCTGAGCCCTCGCATCTTGGGCTTCCGGTCCCCACGACCAGCCAGGCGGGCTGGAGTGCAGTCCTGGTGCCTGCGGCGCCTCCTCTCACCTTCCTCTGCTCCGGATGCGGCTCATCCCGAGTACTTGCTCAAAGGAACAAGGCTGACGTCTCTCTCGGCCCTCGTGAATGGATCAACGCCAAGATCTTGGGAGCGGCTTCGGTATGGGGGCAGCTGCCCTGCAAGAGGTCAGCCCCTTCTCTGCTATTCTCGCCTTTCCACCTTCCACTCGGGATGATGCGGAAAGAAGGACCCGCGGACACCAATCCCCGGCCTTGCACTTCCCAGCCTGCACAACCACGAGGAAGTGGATTTCTGTTCTTGGTAAACTACCCAATCTGTGCTATTCTGTTAGAGCAACGCAAGATGCCTGTTTCTTTGCACTATTAGCACATCTAACAAATGGCCAAACCAACACCGGGATTCTCTTTTACCTGACTCCAAAATATCCCAGAGCCAGGCTGAGGGTTCCTAGTTCTGGCCCAAACTCTGGCATTTCTAACATCCTGCTGGGCAAGGTGGAGTCTGGTCCCTTCTTGGAACCTCAGAAAGGATGTGTGACTCTCTGGGGTGGTGAGGGTAGATTAGGAGGTCACAGAAAGAGCACTCTGTGACCTGGGAAGTGCGGTGCACATGAACTGTGGCACCAAGGTTGGTGTTGAAGGCTTGACGAGAGGGACAGGGCGCAGCACCCGGGCCCTTCCTCGGGTGGGCTACCGGTGACGATGGTGGTTGTCAGGGAGGTTCCGTGGGAACCTAAATGGGGTCCTGGAGGACAGCCAGAGCCATGTGACCACATTAGCACCTCCTTGCTGTCTACTCCAGACTCTCACAGGCAGGTGGCCGTTGGCCCGGCCGCTCAGAACCGTGAGGTCCCTCGGGGGAACTCTGTAAGGTGCTCAGCAGGCATGGCCTCCGCCCAGCATTCCCTCCTTTGATCCTGCACTGCTGTAGTTTGGATTTGGAATGTTCCCCAAAGGTCCATGTGTTAAAGTCTTGGTCCCCAGCACGGTGCCGTCTGGAGGCAGTGGAACCTCTCCGTGGTTGGACCCAGCAGGAGGTCTGCAGGTTGTTAGGAGTGTGCCTGTTGGGGGACTGTGGGACCCTGGTCTCTCTCTGGCCGTGAGGTACTGCTCCAGCTGCCTCTTCACAGGCCCATGACGGGCCGACTGGCCATGCACTCAAAGTTCTGAAACCGTAAGCCAAAATAAAGCCTCTCCCTTTACAAGGTGATTATCTCAGGTGTTCATCACCGTAACAGAGCCGGTTAACACGTGTACCTTTTCTTCTTGGAAAGTCACACCACCAAAGAGATGGTAGGGCTTGGTTCTTAATGGCTGCAACACAACTGTCCCTTGTAAAACCAATAAACCCTTAGGTGGTGAAGCTCCCGTGTTGGGTTGTCCAGATGCATCCCTCCCGGACACAGGTGAGGAGGGACAAAGGCGGGGGCTGGGGAGGGCAGGAGAGGAAGTCGCTCGAGGAGCCGCCTCATGTGGAGGCCAGACCTGTGCATGTGGGCACCAGAAAGAGGAGTGGCTGGCCCCACAAGGGGTGCCCTGAGCCCTTCCTCCAGCTCACACCTGCCAGGGAGTGCCAAGGGGGAAATGCCAAGTGCTGGCCCAGAGCGGGCGCGGTTGCTCACTCGCAAGGCGGGAGCTGAGCAGGACTCTGCTCTAAACACGCCGCTGCGTGTTTGGCGTGCACAGCCTGGAGCAGCCCTCCCGCTGCTGAGAGAATGCGTGCTCGCTCAGCCCCGTTTCTTAGCCAGGCAGCAGAGGCGCGTGAGTCCACGCCGTGTCTGGAGCCCTGACTCCAGCCAGCCATCAGTTCCCAGTTCTGAGCTTGAATTCCTGAAAACCACATGTTCACCCCTCTCTGAAATCTGAGTGGATCCAACCACACAACACCGTGCAGCCTCCTCCTGGCCTGCACGTCAATCTGTGCACCGCGCACCCCTCCAGGGGTCTGCGAGCACTTCCGAGCCAGGGACCAGGGACTTGCCAGCTTCATACCCCAGTGCCTAATGTGTTTTCTGAATAAATACCAGTCAGAAAAAGTGAGTCAACAAATTAACTACAGGGATGAGATTGGGCACAATGAATCGGAGCACATGAAAGCATGATATCCAAGCTCCGGCCCCTGGAGACAAGAGCACAGTGATCCCCAGCCTCCTGAATGATGGACATTTCTCTAGCCTTTTGCCATTTTCATTATATGAATTTTAATATGCATGAATTATTAATGTATTAACAATGAAGCTGTTTTATCACACTATTTTAGGTCCAGTTTTAGGTGTATCTGGCTTTTTTCTTATACTTAGAATCCACGCCAAGGTTTCTCGGTGTGGTGGAATCCGGAAGCATCGCTCTTGACAAGGCTCACAAGGGCTCTGTCAGGTCTGAAGCACATCCTCTCTCTGTTGTGAGAGGTATGGCAGGGAAGGAAATAACAATTACATTCTGAAGCAGATGAAGACTGCATCTCTTATTAATAGCTGAGATAAATCGTGTACACCCTCAAAGCTCGGTCGATAACGATTCGTCAAACTTTGTTACCAACATCTTTAAAAGCTGATGTGAGTCACAGGGAGCTATTCTGCACAAGATTTGTCATCTTGATCCGAACGGGAGACGAATTACTAAATATAAAATGCCATTTTGCCATGATTCATGGCTCTTTCAAGCTGACAGAAGTTGTAAAGGGATATGATCTTTTCTCTATTTCGAAAAAGTCTAGTCAAGGGGTCTGCTCCTTAGTTTCTTATCAACCCGAACGGGATCACAGAGAGTGCCTGTGAGCCAACTCAACAAATGGCTTTGTCACTTCTACTTCCTGGCACTCTTCGCACTGGGGAAAGAGGCCATAATCCATTTGCATCTTTCCAGGAAAATGACAGGTTTAAAATATAATCACCCTCTCCCCAGGATGCTGTAACCCACTGCTTCCCTCCCACAACAGGGACAAAAGAGTGTGTCTGAAACTCAGCGCATCTGCGGTTCCTCCCCAGCCAGGAACGTGGCTCATAGACAGACGCGGGCAAATCTCCTACTGACCTCGGCACTCTGATGAGTTCATGCAAATTCCATGGCATTCCACCAGGGACTTAAGGTGAGGCAGAGAGAACCATGAAGTCCCAAACCAGCAAGCTGAGGGACTCCCCAGCACGTGGGTGCTTCTGCAAAACGTGAGCAGAACGCACAGGCATCTGGAAAGCTCCTGCAGTGAGGTATGTCCCCAGCATCTAGTGACAGAAGAACGGTACCTGGATATGTACGAGTGGTGAGATTGCCCCGTGTCGTGGCTAATGCTCCGGGTTTTGTGTATACGATTGCTGGCTCTGTTTCGGAAGTCAGATCCTCAGCTGACATGGTGAAGATCTGCGCCTACTTTGCCTTCTGTTAGGTGCAGGGTGTCTGTTCTAGTGCCTAAGTCTTTGATCCACTTGAGTTTTGTGCGGGGTGAGAGAGAGAGATTTAATTTCATTTTGTTACATGTGGATTTCCATTTTCCTCACACCATTTGTTGAATAGGTTATTTTTCTCCAGAATGCTTTTGGCACCTTTGTCTAGTATGAGATAACTGTATTAATGTGGGTTTGTCTCTGTGTTTTCTATTCTGTACCATTGGTCTACATGTCTGTTTTGGTGCCAATAAAACAATGCTGTTTTTGTTACTATGACTCCGTAATAAGTTCAAGTTCTGGTATTGTGATGCCTCCTGCTTCACTCTTCTTGGTAAGGATTGCTTTGGCTATTTTGGGTCTGCAAGAAGTAAAATTAAGAATCAATAAATGGAATGGATTCAAACTAAAAAAGTCCTTCTCAGCAAAGGAAACAATCAAGAATGTGAAGAGAGAACCTATAGAATGGGAGAAAATCTTTGCCACCTGCACCTCAGACAGAGCATTAATCTCCAGGATATATAAAGAACTCAAAAAACTTAACACCAAAAAACCTAATAACCCAATCAATAAATGGGCAAAGGAACTGAACAGACACTTCACAGAAGAAGAAATATGAATGATCAACAAGTATATGAAAAAAATGTTCAACATCTGTAGCATTTAGAGAAATGCAAATTGAAACTACTTTAAGATTTCATCTCACTCCAATCAGAATGGCGATTATCAAGAATACAAGCAACAATAATAAATGTTGTCGAGGATGTGGGGAAAAAGTACACTCATACATTGCTGGTGGAACTACAAAGTGGTGCAACCATTATGGAAAATGATATGGAGATTCCTCAGAACACTTGGAATGGAGCCACTATTTGACCCAGCTATCATACGCTTTGATTTACACCCAAAGGACTTAAAAAAAGCATATTACAGTGATGCAGCCACATCAATGTTTACAGCAACTCAACCCACAATAACTAAACTATGGAGCCAACCTAGATACCCTTCAACAGATGAATTGATAAAGAAAATGTGATATATATATATGCGTGTGTGTGTGTATGGAATATTACTCAGCCTTAAAAAAGAATGAAATTATAGCATTTGCCAGTAAATGGAGAATATCATGCTAGGTGAAATAAGCCAACCCCAAAAAGTCAAAGGGCAAAAGTTTTCTCTGATATGTGGATCTAATTCACAATAAGTGGGAGGTACTAGGAAAGAATAGAGTTACTTTAGATTATGTAGAGCAGAGTGAAGGGAGGGGAGGGGGCATGGAAGTAGGAACAAGAGTAGAGTGAAGCAGACATTATTACCCTATGTACATATGTAACTATACAACCTGTGGGATTCTACATCATGTACAACCAGAAAAATGAGAAAATATACTCCATTTATGTATGATGTGTCATAGTGCATTCTAATGTCATGTGTAACTAATTAAAACATTTAAAATATCAAAAAAAAAGAAGAATTTTTGGCTCTGCCAATGGACTAGCCTTGAGCAACTCCAAGCTCTGGGGTGTTCTGTTTGCCCTACAGGATTATTCAGTACCACTCGTGAAACACAAAAAGCACTCAACAAATCTTAGTTCACATTATTGCTACAAATAAAGTATGCAATTATTTTATACAACACTGTTGCTATTTCATTAGAAAAAATAAAATAGCCCTAAGTGTCATCAAAGCTTCAGTCATGACCTTGCTCTCCTGCTCAGCTCTACCTCCTTATGTGTGTTGTTTAATCACAAATTTCCCACTGGAAGGATTTCAGGAAGGTGAAGCACATGGATGTGGACTGTGGAATGAATCTTGGGGAGCTTGGGTTCCCACTCCTGTGGCAGTCCCCCTCCTGCTGTGGCCATGCTCCCTGTGGAGAGAGGTGATTTGAATCATGCTCTGACTCCCTCAGGCTGCACTGAACTGGATGCTACCTGTCCAAAATGCAGGTGGAGATGGCCCTGTTGCTATGGTAATGGAGAGGGGTGGAAACTCTGTGCAAAAGTCAGAGTTATCCATGGAGTCCTCAAGTTCAGACACCAGCTCGCAGGGATTGAGGATCCTGAGCAAAAAGAGATGACCCTAATGTTTCCACAGTCCTGTGTCCTTCAGATGGCGGCTTTGCTGAAACTCCCACAATTAACCTTTCTTTTAATTGTTTTATTTTTTATTTTTACAGACTGCATTTTGAGTTGCTGTACACAAATGGTGCACATCATTTCATTTCTGTGGTTGTGCACGATGTAGATTCACACCGTTTGTGTAATCATATATGCACCTAGGGTAACAATGTCTGTCTCATCCCACCATCTTTCATACCCGCTCCCTCTCATTTCCCTCTACATAATCTAAAGTTCCTCCATTCTTCTCTCACCTCCACACCCACACCCCTATTATATATCATTATCCACTGAGTTGCAAATTGGTGCAGCCACTCTGGGAAGCAGTGTGGAGATTCCTTAGAAAACTTGAAATGGAACCACCATTTGAGCCAGCTCTCCCACTCCTTGATTTATACCCAAAGGACTTACAATCAACATTCTACAAAGATGCAGCCACATCAACGTTTACAGCTGCTCAATTCACAGTAGCTAGATTGTGGAACCAACCTAGATGCCCTTCAACACAATTTTTGATGAAACCAATGATGAGCCCGATGAGCTTGCTCCAGGTCAAACCCATTAGCCTCGGCCACCATGCGCCTCACCTTCCTGTCTGGGGCCTGTGTGTCTTTTCTTCCCCCGTCGCCCCTCCTCCGGTTTCTGAATGACTGGCCATGGCTCAGAGAGGTGGGGATGCGCATGCCGGGTTGGACCTGCCCTGCGCATGCTCCGTCCTGCACTCTGAGCTCCGCTTTCTCTACTCATCTTGTGGATTCACAGGACCTTGTTCTTAGCCCAGATTTTACTGAAGTCTCTCTCTGTAGATGACGGGGTCTCTTGCGACTGTAACTGACGCTGGCATGCTGACCTTCCCCAAGTCTCTCTGCTTGACCTTCTCCCTGGCCTGGGCCTCTGCAGCTCGCCTCTCCGCCTGGCTCCTCTACTGGTCCCCTTAGCACCCCGCTCCATGCCCCACCCCTCCCACTGTCCACCCTCAGGTGGTAGGAGCTCGAGCTCTGGAAGTCATCTGTCCATTCCTCTCCTTCTGCTGTCACATCCCCTCTGGCAGAGAGTCCCGTCAATCTCACCCCTAAACGTTTCTTGAGCTTGTCCCAGTTTGTGTCCTGCTATAAGTACTTGGTACTGGTGTCTTTTCCTGGAGCAGATGCACTGGGCAAAAGCCACACAGGGGGGCCAGCGCCTGCCCACCCTCACCTCCAGTGCCTACTGCTTGGCACAGCAGGAGCCTATTTAGTCTTCTCAACCCTAATATTTTCAAAATGTATTTGACTCTGTACTTCAGAATGGGAGGTTCAGACACCTCAATCTGCAGAATGACTGCAAGGCTTCTAGCAGGATCTGGCTGGCCTTCTGACACTGCCTGCCCTTCTCTGCAGCCTCATGTCTAGTCCATCCCTGCTCCGTGCTCCAGCAGCGTGTGCAAGGAGCAGAGGACCTAGTCTTCCTCATGGCCGCTCCTTGACCTGAGTCTGCTAGCAGCTGGGCGCTCGGCTGCTCTACAAGAGGCGACACACAGCAGCAGGGAGTGGGGAGCTCTTGAGCCAGACACAGGGAGGTCAAGCAGTCCGGGTTGCAGTTGTGGGCAATTTACTTATCTTTTCAGGCTTTCAATTACTGAATTGTAACCTGGAAATGGAAATAATAAATCCTTCTTCCAGGGTTATTGCGAGGGTCAAATGAGTTATTGTTTATGAAGCACTTAGAGCGGCCTTTGGTGACATCTGCATGTACCTGGCTAATGCCATGGCTCAGCAGGAAGACACGCAGGAGAGGGGATGCCCCAGCCCAAGTCCAGTGTGAGCTCTTCAGCTGGGTCAAGGGGTCACATTAGCACAAGGAAGATGAATAAGAGAAAACCATATGAGTTTATGAATTTACCACGCCCATGAGGGTCTTGACAAGATATTTTTATAACTTAGATAAACAATGGTTATAGAATAATGATAAGACAAAGGGGTATCTGTACTAGGAGAGTAAGCTCTAGGAAATCGGGAGGAGAGAGATGGTGGGAGGTGAAGCACTAGGAGATGAGGGTGATATACCAAGGTTCATTGCAACCCCAACTGCCGGTCCCTGGTGATGAAGGTCATCTCCTTCCACACTGCAGGGAGGACACCCTCCTAAGGAGTCTTGATGGTCTTCTGGGTGAAGGAATGGACAGGCCAAGAGCCCCTCTTCGGTCGATCACAGATCCTGGGTGGTTGCAGCTTGAAATGACCGGCACACCCGTTAGGCAGACTCAGGAGTGTGTGCCCTAACTCCTTCTGAGGATTGCCACAGAACAGGCAGGGACTGTTCATTGAAAACCAACGCAGCCTGCCTGGACCCTCCCGCTCTGGCTGCTGCCTCTTCCCTGTGACCTGTCCCTCACTGGGCATCCAACTCCTAGGGGCTGTGAGGGACCACAAGAGTCCGGCCTCCGCAGTGTGCCCAAGGTGCTCTTGACCTTCGCCCAGTCCCTTGGAAGCCACATGCAAATCCTGCTCAGCTGCTCACCCCCCACCTCTTTCCCTAACACCCAGCTTGCTCCTCTGACAAGAGGCGAAGCCCCTCCCATCTGATGACTGCTCTGGGACCACTCCTGAGAGGAGAGTTGGAACCACTGGCAGGTGCAGAGCTTCCTTGCAATCTCCACCCGTTCCCTCCCTCAATACATACAGTTGACATAGTCTCAGTCTACAGTGGTACATGGTGCAAGTCTGTATGCAAGGTAGGTCCCTAAGGCAACATTTTAAAAAAGTATGAAATATATTAGTTGGTATTAAATCTATCTAGTGGAAATTTTTCAATTAAAAAAAAATAACAACTTAATAGAACAGAATGGAATGAGAAGGAAGGAAAGGAAAGAGAAGGGGAGGAGAAGGGAAAGGGAGGAGAGGAAAGGAGAGAGGAGGGAGGCAGGGGAGGAGACAGAGAAAGGAGGAGAGTCGAATGCAATAGGTTAAGTATCATTGTGTGCTGAATTTCTATATTTAGTTGTTTCACATATCTTTGAGAGAGAGGAAGAGAGAGCACTTGTGCATATTGGGGCATGAATGTATGTCTTCCTGTAGGTCATAGGACAAGGTAATTTAAAAAGCATTATCCTAAGCCCTTCTCAAACAAGAAATGTTGGAGCCCCACTGGCTGGAATTATCCATAGCTTTCCCTTTTCTCTTTCTAAAATATGAAACCCTTAGCAAAAAATAAAATAAAATAAAAGCACTCCTTGGCATGGCTCCTCATGAGAACACTATCAATGGCAACATTGGCAGGGGTGCCGAAGTTAACATTTGTTCACGGCACCACCCGTGGGCTGGACCAGTCCCTGCTCATAGAGTAGAGCCGTGTGTGTTCTGGAGATGACCAGCTACCTGAGGACATAAGCCTCTGCTCCAGAGGTTTTAGTATCAGGGAGAACTGCAGAAAAGCCCTCCTGGTGGGCTCTGGGGGAGTCAGGGAGTCTATGTTCCATTTACACATTAGGTTCTTAGAAAATTGGTGAATGAATTTGCTTTTCCCTTGTCCTATAACTTCATCCCTTCACACACAGACACAAACCCACCTACAGAGAATTTTACCCTTGTTCCCCTTGGCATTTTCTTTTCTAGGTCAAGTTTTTAAAGCATCTTCAGTAACAGAAACCTTTGTTTCAAAGGAAATCTTTAACAAGACCCCAATATATGAAACCCATAAAAAGCAATAAATGGGTTCCCACTTAAATCTTCATTTTTGGATGAGAAACAATAACTTTAACAGCTTTTTTTAAAGAACACCTGAAGCCTATGTTGAGATTGGCTTGCACTTGAGAAACCATGGCGAGCTGGGTGACGTCCATCGGAGGGATCTGAGCGACAGGGATTGTGAGCAGGGTCCCCAGGTCCGTGCACACCTCGGCTGATATTGGTTGCACATCTCCAACTGTCCACCCTCAAGCAAACCACTCAGCTTCTGTGGGGCTCCACTTCCTCATCCATGAATCATCAGGATCAGACAGGAGGATCCTAGCTCCCTCAGGCTCCCAGGTCTGCAGAGCTGCGTTGACACTGTTCTCCGCACCAAGGTGCTGACGTTCCGCAGGAAGCAGGGTTTGTGGTGGAGGATCCCATCATGGCGGCAGCTCTTCCTGGCCATTTGATCTCATGATGCATCCCAAGAGTCTTTGCACACCACTCAAGTAATTTCTACAACATTTAACTATCCAAGCCACTGATGAATTCATTTTAACATTTCTCATTGAGTTCTTATAATAATGACAATCACCATAGCAATTTTTTAAACACTAGACAATCTACAAATGCTTATATCCATCATTTCTTTTGATTCTCACAATAGTCCTGTGTCCCTGTTTTAAAAATGAGAAGGTAACTGACATGCTGAAATTGCCCAGCAAGAAGGCTGGAGCTAAAAGAGGGTTGCCAAGTGGCAGCCTGCTTGGAAAGCCTTGATATCAAATCAAAGAACCTTCACTTCATTGGGTCAGCAGCCCAGATACATGAAAGTTACTGGGTCAAGTGGAGAGAGACTCCAATCCGGCAGGCCAGGTAAGAGGCCCCTACAGGTACCTAGAGATCTTATGGCAGCCTCCCTGGGGTGGTGGAAGTAAGGGAAGGGAAGGAGCATTTCATCCTTATCTTTCAAGGAATACTGAACCCTGCAACCCAAGCCTTTTTTTAAATTTAAGTTTGTCCCACAAAGAAATGCAAACAAGCTCCAAACTAAATCCCAGTCTAGTCGCTCTTGCACACATTAGGTTCAGAGGGCAGAAGTCCCTCCTCTCCTCCTCTTTCTTCAGAGAATCTTTCTCTTGGGGTTCCCTTTCCAGCCTTCTAGGGGTTCTCATGAGTATTAAATGAATCAGAGAGTCTCCATTCCCCCCTTCAAGCTGGAAGCTGGAATCCAAGAGCCATGAGAAGGGTCAGGTCAGTTTTGTGAAGCTGCCAAATCTGATGAGCTGAAGGTTCATTCTATTTATTTTATGGATTCAAAGGTGCATATTCATTTAACTGTGAAAACTGAACTATTCCCAGGTTATTTGAAAGACACAAGCTGCATTGTGGACAGCAGAATTTAGCCTGAACCTGAAGAAACAAATAAGTTGTAAAATGATCTTGAATTTCTCAGGTCCTAGAGCAACAGGGCAACAGGCGGGGGGGCTGGAGGCTGACCACATGGTGTGGACACTGAGGTGTGCAAGGAGTCTGGGAGTGCCTGGGACAAACTTTGAGATGGTGTGTGGCCTCATGCTACTTCTGCCACTCACAGTCACCCTTCCGTTTCTGGTGCAGTGATGACAGGGACAGATTTTACTGGTCACTCCATCAGACACCTTCAATGTGCTCAGTGTTGAAAATTCCTGTTCATCAAGGAATTCAGAGTCCTTAGAGACACCAGGGTGCAGCAGGGTCTGACAGTACATGGGCATTGTATTGAGGAACATGCAAGGCCAAGGAAAGGATTAAACAAGACTGGAAACCGTCCTGGAACATTCCAGAAGGTTTCACAGATCAAAGATTAGTGGAACTCAAATGCAAAAGGAGGATTTTAGCCAGTGGCTGTGTCAGGGTGGAGGCTCCACGCAGAGGACATGATATGCAAGGATGAACAGAACCGTGGTGAACTTGATGTATGTGTAAGTCTAGGTGGTCCACTAATGTCAGTCCTTCACTTGCAGGGATCAGGGGAGAGGTCAAAAGGGGTACCTAAGCTAGGGAGGCAGAGTGTTCACAGAGGACAGGGGCTGGTGTGGGGGACCAGGGTGGAGCAGGAGGAAGATGGCACAGGAGACCCAGCGAGGCTGGAGCACACACGGGGGTTGCTCAGGGGAGTAGCCGGGTCAAAGATAATGGGAGCCAGGCTCCTCGGAGTCGGAGAAGGAAGTGATCACTGCGAAGGCAAGCTAGAGTAAGGCAGTCTAGCACCGCTCCTTCCAGGGGGCCTGTGGTGGTCTCCACGTCGGATGATCAGAACGCCTGAGGCTCTCAGACACGCTTCTTTTGGTTAGATCCTCCTAGTTTGGTCCCGCACATATGCATTCCAATTCCATCTGACACCGTGAAGGAACTGAGGAGGACATCCGGAGTCCCTCCTTGCACTGGCTCTCTGTCTGCTATCCCGACTCTCCCAAGCTCCAGGCTCTACCTCTGCCGCCCAGCCTGGCAAGCCTGCGGTGCTCTGCTGGGGTACACGCTCCCCAGGCATGATCCAGCAGGAGCCCCGGACAGAAAGCCAGCGTGACCTGTGGCTCACTCTCTCGGGTGCCACCTTCCATCCAAGGTTCTGTGCCGAACTCTTTCTGAATCAAAAGGGAAAGAAAAGAAAGAAGAAAGTGACTTGCATGGCTGCTTTTGTCACGAACCTTAAGCCCATTTCTCACCTCCCTCCTGTCTGGGAAGCTGCTGGCTAGGAAGATCAAGCAGGGGACTTGGAAACTACTTGCAAAGTTGCCTCCGGTGTCAGAGGGCACAGCTGGCAGGGGTCCAATCGGCTGAGTCTCAAAGTTAGACCTACAGAGTCTTAGTTCCGTTTACTTCGATGCCATACACACTTCTTGGATAATGGCCGTGTGTTCCAGGCACTGAGCTGGCTGCTGGGCACTCGGTCCGGACCCCGGAGGACGTCATGAGAGACAAGTTGCTTCAGGAGCTCTCATGCTGAGTGGAGGGCCATGGAGGAAGCGAGGCAGAGGCCCAAAGCAAGAGTCATCGTCTCGCCCAAGAGGTCAGCACAGCAGCGAGGGTGCAAAGGAGTGCGGGGAGAGAAGCGGGAAGGACACGGTTGACAGGAGTGATTCAGATTGACAGCAGCTAACAGAGGATCAGCCCTTGTGGAGACTGGCGAGTGTCACCCACACTGTGTTCTGGCCATGCTGATGCTGAAGTCATGGAGGGTACCAGCGACCGGTGTGACGCGGGGTGACATTGGTTTGCCTGTAGCTACTGGAGAGTGCTCCTGGCATTCATGCTAATAACTGGTTTTGAGTTGTTCCATCTGCCCAGAGCCTTTGTGAATTTGCAGTCCATTTAAAATCTTTAAGACTCCCAGCAGTGAAGCAGAGAGGGATGGTGGGGGGAGGGCGGTGTGTCCTGGGCAAGGCAACCAGGGTGGCCCGTTCCGTCATTCTTCCACGAGGAAAGCCTCTGCCCCCTCCCCAGGCTGCTTATTCCCACGGAAAATCACAGCTACCCCGAGTCCCCCCTCTCCCGCTCCAGGGCGGTTCTCAAAGGATGTGACTGGCAGGTCTGTAAGAGGGGTTCTTGGGAAAGAGCCACGAAGTGGACATATCGGACATATCTTTGCAGAAGGCTCATTGTTACTGTCAGGAATGACACAGGGAAGGACTGTCAGGAAAGGGAGGTGGCCTGGGCAGAAGGTGAGGGTAACAGGCAATGCAGTTAATCAGAGGTCTCCGTTGATTCCCTGGGGAGCTCTGGAGCTACCGGGGCCCTTCCAAGGTTTCCCTTATTTGGGCAAAATGGCCAGTCCCTTGTTCATCCTCCTGGACCAGACCTTAGACACATTTCCCCAGGGCAACGAACTCCCCCAGAGGGACCAGCTGTGAGCTGCCAGCTGATGACCCGCCCCCTCTCCAGGTGACCTGCTGTGGAAAGTTCTGCCCCCAGGAGGAATGGAAAGGAGCCTGACTGTCCGGACTCCAGAAATGAACTTTGACCTGGTGAGGTTCAGCCAGGCGGTATAAACCCCGCGTGAGATGGGAAGAGACAGCGGAGGCGTTAGCGGAAGGTGAGGAGAACGCTCACCCCGGAGGATGGCGGGAGGAAGCAGAGGACCTGGAGAAGGGGAGACTCAGGAGGGACGTGTGGCCCGCCTTTAAGTAGCTGAAGGGCTGGAATGTGGAGGGAGTTTCCTGCAAGTTCTGTGGGACCTGGAGGGATGACACTTGGTTGGAGAACTCCCACCAACAGGGCTGAGGACCTACGTGCCCCGGGTCCAGAGCCTCTGCTGGCGTGTGGCCCCCAGTGGCAGGCAGCTGCCCTGATGTGGGTGGTATGGGGAGGTCAGTCCCCTGCTCCTGCCAGAGCAGGGCACGTGAGCACGAGGCAGCCGAGAGAGGCGTTCTGAGACCTGGCTCCATGCTTAGAGCTCTGGGGCTTTAGAAAAGGGTGTTCGTCCTCAGGCAACTCAGATCCTCACCCCCTGAGGCCAGGCGGGTCCTGTCCATCTCTAAGGAACCCCTGGATGGATCAGGTGTGCACACAGATAGAAAACACCAGGGAAATGTGTGTCTCCCCACCAGCTCCTCACTGAAGGGAGAGGAAGGGGGACCAAGCACTCGGGGTAAACGGAGGCACTTCCTGGTGCATAGTGAGGTCAATAGGAAAGCATCCATCCCAGGGAGCCACTGCAGTGCAGCAGCAAGCCAGCTGATGGCTGCCAGAGGGCTGTGACACTGCCGTCCACTGCCTTGAATCAGAGGAGCTCAGGTTATGTCTCGGCCAGGTGACCCGGGGCTTTATTCTGGTGACCTCTGTGGTGCAGCTCCACAGAAGAAGGTTTCTCTAAACTTCCCCCAGGACAGGGCTGTCCTCATACACAGCCCTCCGTCCCTGACATGCTCCTGGATCCTAATGTGACAGAAGCGACTTATTCATTTGAAGAAAATGTGGAGAACAGAAAAGTGCTGAGGAAAGTATAAAGCAGAAGCAGGAGCTTTCCTCGGAGGCTGTCACCCAAGCTGGCCGTTCTGCATTTTCCCAAATAAACACGAATTACACACACACACACACACACACACACACACGCATGCACACACGCACACACACACGCATGCGCGCGCGCACACACACACATGCACACGCATGCACACACACTTTCAGTGTGTTCCCAGCTGGCCTTCTGTACCCACAGGTTCTGCATCAGCAGATTCAATCAACAGAGGATCAAGAGACTTGGAAAAGCGTTGCGCTTGCACTGATCCTTGCTTTCTTGTCATTACTCAAAAAAAAAAAAAAAAAAAAAAAAGGATCCCAAGAGTGCAGCTATTTACATAACATTTGCATTGTACCATGAATCACAGTTAATCTCGAAGGACAACAGCGTGAGCTTCACTGGTCTGCGGTCAGCTACTCGTCTGTGACATAACAGCACAACAGTCACATGGCAGGTGTGGTGTCGTATTTTTAACTTTTTCAGTTTTTGACTTTCATGAAGTCTAAAGTATGTGGGAGGAAGTGCATAGGTTATATGCAAATCTGCCTTTTTCTAGAAGGAACCCAAGCATTTGTGGATTTTGTTTTCCCCAGGGATTCTGGGAACCATCCCTGCAGATGCCAAGAGAGGAACCCTGATCAAGCTGAATCTGAACTCCCCATTATTTTAACATTCCCGTGCACCATTTGTTACCCAGCTCCTGCTTACTGAGATGGGGCTGGGGTAGCTGCTCCATCTGCCCATGAGCCCTGACTGGTGGAGGGCTCTGACGTCCCCCTCTTCTCCTGCACAGGGTCACCTAGTATGAAGGCATCGCGTGTCACTGCTCTTTGTTGCTACAATATGAGTTTCAGTTCTATGTGGAAAAAAAGTCCCCTGGGACAGTTGCTGGGGATACAGACTTTCTGCCAACCGGAAGGGTGGGGTGTGCAGTTCGAAGTGGGCCACCTCCTGCAGGCTCCTGGGCACTGCCTTTATTTAGGCTCTGAGCCCTGGATGCTTCTTCAAAGACCGAATCTTTCTGCGGCTTCCAAAATCACAGTGGGAAGCAGAGACCGTTGACTGGAAGGCGGTGTGGGTGGGGCCCTGGGCAGGACTCCAGGATCGGACACACACGTGTGCACATCAGACACACCACACATGCCCACACCATGCCACACACACACAGGCACCAAACAGAATCCTATCGTGAATTTAAAAGATGAACTGGAGTTGCAACACTCATTTATTCTCCCAGAAAATCATTGTTAGTGCACAGCTAGTATGAGTCGGGGTCCTCGGCAGTGACATAGCCTGGGAGAGAGGACATTAAAGAGCCTGGCCTGGCCACCACAGTGGCCTCCTTCACCTGGGCCACATCCTGTTATTCAGGAGTCAGTCACAGACCCTCCCTCGACCAAGGGCATGCACACAGGGACGTGAGCCCAGGAGGAAGGGGCAGGCTGCGCCGTTAGCAGGGCTCTGTGAGTCAGAACGGCAGGAGGCCAGTTATCTCTGCAGGTGAGAGAGGGAGATTCCAGGAAGTGGCTCCTGCAATAGTGGAGGCCCCCGCGATGGTCAGCAAGCTGGGAGTCCAGGACAGCAGCTGGCCCGTGCTGCCTGCAAGTCCAGCAGGTTTGAGACCAGCAAGAGCCCGCATTTCAGTTCCAGTCTGAAGGCAGGAAAAGACCAACGCCCAGCTCCCGGAGTCTGGCAGGAGTTTGCTCCTCTTGCCCAAAGCAGTCCTTCAATCCCCTCTAGGCCTTCAAGTGATTGGACGAGCCCCACCCCTGCTGGGCAGGCGATCACTTTAATAACTCAATCAACTCAAACGTTAATCTCCTCCCAAAACACCCCTCGGACGTACCCAGAATAACATGTGACTGGACACGTGAGCACCTATGACCCAGTCAAGGGGACACGTAAAGCTAGCCCCCACACTGCAGCCCTCCCGTGAGGGACACCTGTGATGGGGTGGAGAGTGAGCCTGGTGAAGCCCGTGAGCACCAGGGTGCAGGACTTAAGGAGGTGCTCCCCCCAGGGTCTGCATCTGGAGTGAGAGGGCCTTCAAGCCTGTGCCCTGGCACCTCACCCCTCTCCCCAGCCCCAGTCCCAGCCCTGGCACTGCTGCTGTGGCCAGAGGGAAGGGACCCTGTGTGCATGTGTGGAACACACGGTCAGCAGCTGAGGCTGCACCAAGACCAGCTGGCGGTGACTCCGGCTCCCAGACAGCACAGCCTGGAGAGGCCCTCCACACCCGCAGAGGGAAGGACAGGCAGGAGCCCAAGGGCGAGCACGAGCTACCCGGGTCCACCCAGCGGAGAGGGAGCTCAGAGCATCACCATTAACAAGGCAGCGTTTATCACCAGAGCAAGACTTGCCCCAGAGACACGGCAATTACGAGGCACTCTCCACCCCGGCACTGGACGTCAGGAAGGATGCAGGATCATCTGGAAATTACTGGCGATCTAATGGGAATGAAAAGAGATGATAGGTTCGTATTTGGGGCACATAGTATGGCAACCTACAGGTCTTCTCAGCAGAACTCCTACTGGGGAGAGTTACAAGAGACTTTCGGACTACTAAGAATTCCCTGCCGCCGGCCCCTGCTGGACAGCAAGATTGGCAGGAGGATGGACTTGGATGGAGAAAATACAGGTAAGCACGGAGCAGGTAAAATGCAGTGGAAAGTGTATTTAATGATTGATTGCAAGAAATTTACAAAGAACACTATTTTGTGTTTTAAAGGTGATGGAACGGAAATTAATAACAAGGAAGATACGGGGATGTTTAATTATTAAAGTGTCTGAGGTAATTTGTGCATTATGAGAATAATTGAGATAAAGAATAAATTTGAAATTTGTTAGAAAATGAGAGTAGAGTATGAATATTGGAAATAAAGGTTCACAACAAGAGAAGAGAAATGCTCACCAGCAGGCAGGAGCCTGTGGGCCTGCCCTTGGTCTGGGAGATCTCCCTTCTAGGCACCCAGAGGAAAAGGAAAGGTCTCTTCCTGCATGGGTTTCAGAGTATATTCTTAAAGAAACCGCCATTATTTTGTTGTTGTTGTTGTTGGAGGTGGTGGTGTATCCTCGTATTTATTTTTCGATCTTTTTTTGATTTGTTCTAATTAGTTGTACACGGCAGTAGAATGCATTTATACATTTTGATAGGTCATGCATAAATGGAGTGTAATCTCTCATTTTTCTGATTATACATATTTTTGACAATGCTGAGACCCACTCAGGGTTTTTTTCACCCTAGAAATGAGTAATGCATGTAAAACAGAGATAGGATATCCAGTGGGGAAGGACCTCACCATTTGGGGGCCTCTTGATGGTCATGGGATGAGTCTTCTTGATGCGACCCCCATTCCGCTGCTTTTAGCAATGAGCATTGTGGACGCGTTCCAGGTGTCTCTATCTCGTCGAGGGCTGCAGAGCGCTGGGCGTTGACAAGCAGGCACAGATGGGGGAGACAGGCCAGGCAGGTGTGGGCGGAGCTGGGGAAGACCGGGCAGAGTGGGCTCCCTGAGCGGTGTAGGCTCAAGCTCCCTCCCCCAGTCACCTTCTCTGTGTCCCAATGTCCTTTCTGTGAAATCACCGCATCACGCCATCACTGAGAACATCTCGTGGTCAGGCGTGCGCCCCCGTCTCAGGCCTCGCTGAGCAGAGGCAGCGCCCAGAGGTGGAACGCAGCCCTCGAATGCTTTCCTTATTTCTCTCAATGTGGCTTAAGCTCTCGGAGAGCGCAGACTGGGTCCTGTTTACCTTTGCATCCCTTGATGTTGTGCTAGAAACGCGGTCACTTAACAATTAGTCCTTCCTTGGACAAAACAAACTGGACGAAATCAGACGGAATTGACAAAGGTGCCACCTAAACACTGCGCAATTGGGAAACCATGGAAGACGGCGAGGCGTTGGGACCTTCCTAGAAATATCCCAGGAACGCAGAGAAGGGGAGTTGAAGTAGCCTGGACAGGCGTTTGCAGGGGACAAGCATTTATTAAATACCTGTCTCGTGCCTTACGTCCTGCCAGCCCTTCTCCTAACAGCACACCGAGAAAAGTCTTCTCACCCTCGTCCTTCAAACGAGAACCCAGGGGATCCACGAAGCAAAGTGACCTGCCCTAGGTGGCCTGTGGGCAGCGGTGGCTGGGTGAGACGCCAGCTTCCTCCCTCGTCCTCCCTGGGCCCAGGGTGGGCAGCCCGCTACTGCTCCCCCCATCTGGTCTCTCTTGGCCACGTTGCCTGGGCCGCGCTCACCACGCCTATTTCCAATTACAGCCTGCAAGCCAGGGCTTTGAAAAATGCAATTTATTTTTCCAGTCAGACCAAATAGAAGACCCACCTGTGTGTTTCAGCAGCAATCAACCTTGCCGGGCTCCCTCGTGTGCGCCCCACCCCTGCCTGGACCTGCAGGACAGCTCTCCTGCGTTTCTCTCCTCGTCCCTCCCGCGTGGAGGAGGGCAGCGCGGCCCTGGTATGAGGACTTCTGCACTTGAACTGAACTTGGGAACAGAAGCGGGCTGTGGCGGACCTAGCGCTTTCCTCCCTGTGTCAAGAACTCCGAGCTCCACAGCCCCCCCCACCAAGCGGCTCTGTGGAGTCATTGCTGCCACCCCCAGTGACCACACCCCTTTGCCCTCCGAGTGAGCAGCCAACCCCCTTAGGTGAACTTCCTGCCTCTGCCTAGCCCACCGACAGCGCCTGCCCCTTCTGGAGTTGCCTCCCGTCCCGCCCTCAGCTGCACTCCCTCCCCCACCAGCCCCACAGCTCCCCACTCCTGCTCAAGGTGCCCTTCTGCATCTAGACCCTGGCATGGCCCTCGCGGCTCTGAAGAGTGGATCACCTTGGCCTCTAAAGCTTCCCAGGGTAGGCCCTGTGCCCCCTCCCCAGTCTGAGGGCTCCACTTTGTTCTTAGCACCATCCTTTGGTGAACCCTAGTGAGGGGTTTCCTTTTGGACATGTTGAATTTACAATGCCCGAGGGCAGTTAGCTGGAGATACCATGGGTGTGGTCACAAACTCCAGAAGGAAGGTCCAGAAGACTAGGCTGGGTATCCTGGGAGAAGGACAAAGCAAGGGATTTCCAAAGAGAAATGGTAAGAGGACTCAAAAGCCTCAGAATCCAACAGAGTAAGAGAGGGATGTTTTTATTGGGCTCAGCAAGAAAGAGGTCACGGTTTTCCTTTGTCAGACACATTTGTGTGAGTGGGAGGGTGAAGGCACCGGACTGCAACTTCACAAGAGAGTGAGAAGGAAGAAGGCCGGGGCAGAAAGGGCAGAGCCTGGAGCCTCGCGTAGACAGGCACGCCGTGAGGTACGCCGTGGGCCAGCGGAAGATAGAGCTTAATGAATGAAAATGGAGGGAAGAAACTCACCCCACGGAGTTTGCTCTCAAAAGGAGTCCACAGCCTACTTAGGAATATCAGTATGCAAGTAAAAAGTCCAATTTAATTTCTAAAATGTATAAATGTATACAGTCAGGCAACAAATTATGGGCCTTGTATTGGGACTGCGATAACAAGGCTCCTGGTGCACTTCATCGCAACCAAATGAGAAGAGTTCTCCTGGAGGCGTTTGTACAATCCTGGGTCTGATTGTCAAATCAGCCTCTCTGGCTAGAGAATGAGAGGTGACCTGCTTTTATCAAGTTCCCTAATGAATGATAGTCACTCATTTATTCAACGGGTATCACCTGAGCTCATATAGTGTGCAAATCAGATTGTCTCTCTTTCAGGTGACAGAAGCCAAGATGCATATCTGTGAGGAAGACCAGCGTGTGCACCTCTATTGGCAGAACACCTGCTATCTGGAAAGAAACCCGGTCCAGTCCATCACTACCAGCCAGGCGTCGCTGCCGTGTGGCTTCGGAGGGAGAGAGCTATGGGTGATGTCAGCGACCATAGCCTTGGAGCCGGTGTAGACCAAAGGATCCATTTTTGCCATCGAGGTTGATTGTCTCTATTGACCAGATACTAGTTACCACACAGTTATCTGCCTCCCTCGGGTTGGACTAGATAGACCAATTGTCATTCTTGTAGCAATTTCTTTGCCATTCAAATATGAGGTCTGAGGTAGAGGCGGTGATGAAGCTTCAGGGCATAAATTGACCCCGACCTCTCCACTTGCTTCATAGTGGAGACAAAATAAATGTGTTTTTAAGCAATGCGGGCACAGTGGGTTTCATGAACTGGGGCTCTAGGGGGAGGAAATGTCCACTTCTGCCAGTCTTCCTGATTCCGGCAGCTTCCCTGGCCTTCCTGCTCCTGGTCTGACCCAGCCTGGGCTGAGATGGTCCTTCTCCAGTCCCTTTGTCTGAACCTTCCCCAGAACTCAGGGGAAGGATGGCCATGTATGTGCCTAGGGCCTGAAATAGCTATAACTTCAAGTATCAGTGAAGAACTTTGTATGGGAAACGGTCTTTGCCCTCACAGTAAAGGCTAATAAATGATATGATGGTGATGATATCTAAACTTGCAATTACCATGAGAGATAGATGTAAGAGCCTCATTTTCCTAGTTTTGCAGGTGAGAAAACTGAATTGCAGAGAAACTCTTGGTATCTGAGGTGTCGTTTCCAGTATGGCAGCCCAGGGTTCAAACCCTGGCCAATCTGATTCTCCATACCTGATAAATGCCCAATGCATCTAACATTTAATTTTTAAAAAAACTAAAGAGGAGACTCTTGTCTTTAAAGTTTCCTTCAGTGCTGACAAGCCCCCAATATAACAAGGTTTCTTTTTCCTTAGTGTCCCGGCAGGGGTCTCGCAGAGAGGGCATTTCCTCAGGCGATGCAGATGAAGTCCAGCAGGTGGAGCTGGAGAGCAGAGGGAGCTGGCCCAATGGGAGGCTGCCCGGGGTGGTCCACTGTCCACACCAGGTGGCTGCCCTCTTCAGAATGCAGATCACTGCTTTGGGTGGTAGGGGATAAAGTAACTCCCCCTATCCTGCCTAAACTGAATTCTGGAAATGATCTTTGGGAAGGAAAAATCAGTAAAGGAAGCAAAAATCCTTCCACAGTGTCGCAGGTAATCCCATGATCTTACATGAAGGTACAGCACTGGTCAAGGTCCAGATTCTCTCTCCCTCTCGCTGTCGTTCGTTTTTTGTGAATTGGGATCCGAATAAGGTTAAGATGTTGGGGTTCATTGATATTTTGTAAATGACCTATTTTCTCGGTTTTTTGATGGGCTAGCGATTTTAGAACACTTAGAATTTACAGAAAAATTGAGAAGATATCATGCATATCCATGAACTGCACACCCAGTGTGTTAGTCACCTTTTCATCACTGTGACCAAAATATCTGACAGGGGCAACTGAGAGGAGGAAAAGTTTGTTCTGACTTGTGATTTCAGAGCTTCAGTTCATGGTTGTCCAACTCGAGCTCTGGACCTGAGTGAGGTAGAACATCATGACTAAGGACCTGGTGGCAGAAAGCTGCTCTGCTCATGGAGATGGAGGATCCAGGGATGAAATAGGTAATCCCCAAGGCATGCACCCGCTGTGACCCACTTCCTCCAGCTGTGCCCCACCTGCCTACATTACTAATCCATCAAGTGGATTAACGCACTGATTAGGTTATGGCTCTCATTACCTAATATTTCACCTCCTGCACTAACAGGAGTTTTGGGGGACATCTCATAACCAAACCATACACTCAGTTTCCCTTCTTGTGGTCTTACGTTTGTGGCACCCTCTGACTATGAGTGGGCTGGTATGGATGCCTTATCAGCAACTGTGGGTCCACAGCGCATTTGCATTTCCTTAGTTCTTACTAACCATCTCTTTCTACTCCAGGAAACCACCTTACACTTATTTGTCCTGTCTCCCTGGGCTCCACTTGGCCATTTCTCTGACTTACCTTGCTTTGGGTCACCTCAGCAGTTTTGAGGATTTGTTGTAGGATGTCCCACTTCAGGAACTTGTCTGCTTTTCTCCTGTTTATACTTGATTGGAGGAAGATAAAGGGCCGTTTTCTTCACCCCATATCAAGGGCACATCAGTCAACATGGCTTATGACTGCTGACACAGCCTGACCCACCTGGTGGAGGTGGGGCTTGTCAGCTTCCTCCCCCGTAAAGTTGTTCTTTTCTCCACCTTTCAAAACTGCACTCTTTGCAAGGAAGTCATTAAGTGCAGGTGACACTTGAGGAACAGGGAGTCAGCCATGCTTCCCCTCTAATATCATTTGGATGTTAAGCGTGCCCCAAAGCCCATGTGCTGAAGGTGTAATCCCCAGTCTGCAGTGCTATTGGTGGATGGTGGAACCTTTAAGAGGTGGAGCCTCATGGGAGGAATGTAGGTCATTGGGGGTGTGCCCTTGAAGTGAGCTGTGGGACCCTGGTCTCTTCTCTCTTTCATACTCAGCTGTGAGTTGAATGAACTTCCTCTGCCACATACTTCCACCACAGTGTGCCACCAGAGGCCCAAAGTAATGAGACCAATCAGTCATGGACTAAAATCTCCAAAACTGTGAACCAAAATGAACCTTCCTCTTTACAAGCCTATCTCATGTATTTATTATAGGAATGAAAAACTGACTAACACACCCTCTTTGATGGTGGAGAATCTATGTAAGTCACATGAAAACATTTCCTATTTATTTCAATTACTTATATCAGCATGGACTTCTGAATATATTTTTTATACTTCAGGTTTTAATCTAATGCTACCTAATTGTTCCAGGCTTGGCCATCAGGAGCTCATTCAGTTTTTCTGTGCTACTGGGAGCCACCCTATCATTGGGCAGGTGATTCCCACTCCTCCCTCCCCCCTTTTCTCCCCCTCCTCCTGCCCTCCTTCTTCCCTTCCTTTTATTTAAACACAACTTTGCTTTGTGTTCAGAAATCCGAGATGAATAAGAGTCCCACCTTTAGGGAGCTGCCAGACAGGGGAGGACACCAACAGGAGCCCCAATTCAATACAGAGTGGTAAAATATTTAGAAGGGAAAACACAGGTAGAGGCTTATGGAAGGGAGCTGAGTGCAGGTGGGACTCATTGTCTAACTGTGACCTTGACAAGGACATTTCACAGCCCTGGGCCAGTGCTTACAGATCATGAAAGTAAACAAGTTGCAGTGGGTGGGGATCCTGGCTGGGGAGAGAGCTGTGTTTTTCTAAGAGTAGACTCTGTGCTGCAGACTGTGTTTGGAAATTTGCACATTCATTCATTCATTCATTCATTAAAAGCATAAATAACAGACCAGGCTCTGGGAAAGGTGACTTACACTCAGTGACTCATTCAGCATGTCACTTACTGAGTACCAACTATGTGTGAATATCAACTAATTCATGTGCTCCTCACAGAAATGTGGTGTCATTATACCTATATTATAGATGAAAGAAGCTGAGTCTCCAAGACCTCAAGGAGCTTGCTGAAAATTCACCTGGTCAGTAGAGGCATGAGATCTGAGCCCAGATTCTTGACTTCAGGACTTGTCCCAGTTGTGACTAAGAATTGCTCCCCACGTCTTTTGTGATTGCAGGTGTCTCTCCTGCAGGGGCTGGACTAGCTTAGCCAGAGCTCTCAGTGCAGGAGTCCATATCCTGGGGAACTCTCACTAAGTCTTAGTGCTGCTGAGTTTGGTGGTCGAGTTCTCTGCAGACTCCAGCTCTGGTTTCTGATTAGTTATCAATGACAGTCCATTTTTCAAAATTTCCCAACCTGCCTGCCAGTGCATTTCCTGGGTAGGTTGCCCAGGGATCAGTCATCAGGATGAGATGCAACCTGCCACACCCTCACAGGGCAGCAGGCAGGAGCTGAGCCTCTCCAGGAAGTGCTGCCATCTTGGATAGAGCATTACTTTATGTGGTAATGGGCATAGTAGATGCACATGGAAAGGTGATTTGGTGAGTGAGGAGGGATGATATTTACAGAAAGTAGTTCTCTAAGGGCAGCACAGGATTGAAGGGAGAACATTGCAGTCATATTTGAAAGCAGAAAATGGACATCAAGATAGTTATTGAGCACCAACAATATATCAGGCCCATAACAGACAGAGTGAAGAAGTAACTGCTGCCCTCGAGGGACAGACAGTTCTGCAGAGCATGCAGAGCTTCAGCACCTGCCACTCAGGATCCATAAGACTGGTGCTTTGGAGAAACTGTGCTGTCTTGCAAGGGACTCCCCTGGCATGCTGTTGTGAATCCCCTTCCTCACTGAAGCTGGAACAGCCTCTGATCATCACTGTTAACAGATGGTAACGGATATGACAAAACACACCCACTGCACTAATAAAACTTAATGCTCAAATCAAGCAGGAAGATTGCCTACTCATACACATTTTTACATCTTCCCATGTAGCATAAGGAACCATTCCCTAAGAAAAATGTCCTAAGTCGGGGTGCAAAGCTCCCCCGAGCCCCCCTCCTCTGTCCACTGATTTCGCTGATGACATCCCAGGGGCACGTGAGGAGGAGTGGCGCACGTGAGTTTCCCTTCCTGGGCAGCAGCGTGGCTTAGTGGGGGAGGAGGCACCCTCCCGCTGCCTCCACCAGGACCATGGGAAGCAGCTGGCCAAAGCCCGAATCTTTCCGCATCCACTCACATGCCTGCATCGTGCTCCAGCCCTCTCTCCAGGCTCGGGCCGGGTGTCCCGTCCACCATTTGTACGCAGACATGAACAGAGAGTCTGGGCCACAGTGCGGGCCCGCTGAGAGCTGCAGGGCATTCCTCGCAGACGAACTGCTTGCCTGCTAGTCCTCTCACTAGGAAGCTCTGGAAGACAGGAGGACGCTACCAGGTCCACTTGGTGTCTCCATCTGCAGGATGTTGAGATGGGAACAGAGAGACCTTGGTCAAGTGTGGAAATTCCAGGGAAGAGGAGTTTTCTGGCTGATTTTTTTTTTTTTTTTTTTGCAAAAGTATAAGTAAAATCTGTATTTTTGTTACTAATGGAGAAGCAGTTCTTTAATAAAAATGCAGACAATACCTTTAAGCATTTAAAACAATTTTCAAATAGTTCAAATGCTAAATTAGATAAATAAAGTAAATGGCGATGGGGGATCATTTCTGAATCATACTCTTAAAGAAAATAATTCTGGACAGGTGAACGTGTGAGACTGAAAGAGGAGGCAGGGCAGGGCTCTTGCCTTTGCCTAGAGCAGGTTAAACCAGAAGTCCAGGGAGCCAGGAGGGCACTGGGAAACAGCCTGAGAAGGGTTTTCCTAAACTCAACTTCTGACTCCTTGAGAGTTGGAGGTGGTTTTGTTTGAGCTCTCATATCCATAAAGTCATCACGAGGGTACCTGGGGCACTTGGCCTAAGGTGATCTTTGCAAATGGATTACCTTGTCTGGACTTAAATTTCCTGGAATTGAAGGCGCAGCATCTGGTCCCCTGCAGGCTGGGGTGAGTCAGTGCTTCTTCTGAGCATGTGCAGAATGTTCTGTCCATGATTGACTCTCTCACCTGCAAGATCCTGGCCTGAGGCTCTGGTGAGGGAGACACCAGAAGGTAACTGTGCCTCACTAGAACGTAAGGTCCACCATCGCAGAGGTGGCACTGCACTGTGGCACCACACTTTGCATTTCCTCTCAGCAAAAATACACACTTTTCTTTTTCTATCTTTTTTTTTTTCTTTGCATCGAAGTTCATCCCAACAAGGAGGAAACCAACCTGAGGCTACAACTGAGGATGACTGAGGTGAGGGTTTGCAGGCCAGTAAGATGGACAGCACCCCAGCTTCAGAGCCAGGACACTGGCTGGGCCTCGGGTCTCCCCCTGCCTAAGCTCCCTGATGCTCTGGATTTGTGGCGTCATTATTCCAGCCCGGTGAACACCATGTCCCTCCTGTTCCCTCCTGTAACTCCCCAGGGGAAGAGGACTGGATGTAAGCATTTCTCTGCTCCTTCCAGTGCATCTTAGACCTCGGCAGGAGGGACGGCATTAGCGATGGCTAATCAGGAGCAGTGTGATAAGAATGGTTCCCAACCTAACAGGGCATCCGCAAGGAGGCCTCACTGAGGGACTCTAGTGCCTCCTAAGGCCCCGCATCCCAGCCTGGAGCACGAGAATGCCAGGGGAGCCTGGGTTTGCTTGGAGTGGGGTTGGAGTTGGGGTTGGACCCAGGGGCATTCGCCAGGGTGGTGTTGTGAGGAGCATCAGAGTGGCGGAGGTGGCTGGTGGTCTCTCTCTCTCTCTGGCTCTGCCACTTTACACCCATGCTTCTCTCTCCCTGAGGTAAGTGATGGAAGGTTCTGGTCTTCTTGGTGCACCTTTCTTTTCCTGGTTAATGAGAACACAAAGTCCACACGCAGGGGCTAGGCCAGAGGCACATGCGTGCACCACCGACCTGAGCTGTAGTTTGCCAATTGGAGATTAGGCTGAGGGAGGTTCAGAGAGGTCGGCAGAGGCTCCGACGTTCTGTGCAAGCCGTGCTGAGGTTGAGTGGGGGTGAGAGACGGTGGGTAAGGAAGACGCTCAGGAGTGGCTCCAGGTGGAGCACAGTGGAAATCACTCTTTCATTGACACTTGGTTGAGAAAACACCAGAAGGAAAGTGTTACCTGTAAGACAGTAACAGAATGGAGGCTTGGGAAATGTACCATCCTGCTGAGGTCAAGTTCTAGGCTAAATGGAATGGGTATGAACGGGAGTGGCACAGACCTCTGAGTGTGCCCCACACCCGTTCCCATTTCCATCTAGTGGCAGACCCCTCCCACTGTGCCTGGGAACCTGGCCACCCAGCTGCAAGGACAAGGCTTCCCAGCCTCCACTGTAGCCAGGAAAGGGTGCCATCTATGTTTGGCCACGGGGCGTGACAGAGGTTCTGTGTGCACCGTCCAGGTTGTGCCCCTCAAAGGAAAGGACCAGCCTGCCTGGCTTTCCCCTGCCACTTCCTCAGGTGCAGGATGCACCTGTGTGCGTGTGGTGTGTGTGTGTGTGTGTGTGTGTGTGTTACTACTTACAGGGTGGTGAGATGAAATGCAAGGAAAGCGTACATGTTAAAAATGCACAGTTCCAGCAGATGCTTTATGGTTTGGATGGCGTCAGACCAAACTCTTCCTCTTTCCCCTGCAAAACTGGCTTCCTCCCACATAGACTGCATCTCTGTGAACAGACCGTCCACCTTCTAAGACCTTGAGCCCCAATCGTGGCCCTTTCCTTCCAGGCACACCAAGCCCAGCTGATCTTCTCAGCATGACCTTCATGACATGTGCAGAACCTGAGGCCCCCTCACCACTCCTCTGCCGGTCCCCACGCTCCCCTCCCCGTCTACAAGTGGGGAGGGCACACTGGCCAGTGTCCCCGCTCCCTCCCCCAGGCTCCGTCCTCAAGCAGAAGCCAGAGGAACCCCAGGAAAGTGCAAGTGAGACGGAACCTGCCCTGAGCCCAGCACTCGGATGCTCCCCACTCCCTCCACCCGCCCCTCACCCTCTGACCTCTCGCTCTGTCTCTCTGTGGGTCCCTCACTCGGCCCGCACCACCCCACTGCTGCTCAGGCTCGGTGCCCCTGCTCTGCCGCCATGGGCCTGCCCCGCACCCTCCTCCAGGAGCCCCTCCCAAGCCGGGGATGGCGCAGGCTCTGGGCGGGTGGGAAGGCGATGCAGAGAGAGTTGGCTGCTCTCCCAGCGTGAGCAGAGGAAAAGGGGCAGGGTTTGACCTGCGCTCCCAGATGCCTGAAGGGGCCATTACGGAGACGGAGAGCATGCTGGAAGGAGCCAGATTGCAGGGGAGAGGATGGGCCTGCCAGCATCCTGGTCTGAAGGCTCTGCCCTTACCAAGCGAATGCCTCACATACCTGCTTCCTCTGGGCTGAGGTGTCCCGTGACCCCGCTGGTTTAAAACAGTGGCTCTCCCAAGTTCTCTACACCTCAGTGTGCACGTGCGTATGTGACGGTGCGCGACTGTGACTGTGATTGTGTGCATGGGACTGCTTGTGACTGTATGTGACAGCGTGTGACCATGTGATTGTGTGTGTGACCGTGTTGTGACAGTGTGTGACCGTATGTGTGTGTGACTGTATGTGACTGTGTGACTCTGATTGTGTGTGACTCTACGTGACTTTGCAATTCTGTGCTTGTGGCTGACTGTGTGTGTGTCCCTCTTCATCCTATTTTTGTCATTTCTGCACACTGTGCTTATTTGCTCTTGGCTTCTCACCTGCACCTCCCCTGGTCTATCAGCTGGGCCCCTCCCTGGGCCATATAAGCTTCAGGAGGACAGGTCTTTTTTTTTTTCTTTTCTTTTTTTCCATTTAACAGCTGCATCCACGAAGTCTAGAAAAGTGCCCAGCACATAGTAGGTCCTCAACGCATGTGGGTTCCCTGAATGAGCACATGGATGACGAGGAGCGTGGTGAGCGGGAAGGCAGGTGAGAATGGAGGTGGGGTGGGCAGGGAACCCAGGTGCGTTGGCTGATTTCAGGAGCCACAGGGCAGGGACCTGGTAGCCATGCAGGCTGCCGTCCAGGGGGAGCCACCAGGCTTGGTGCTGATGACAGAGAAGAGCAGGGAGGAGCAGGAGAGTGCAGGTCCCTACCTGGGCCTGGGGCTGGACAGGTGTTGGAATCTACAGATGCAGGTGCAGGGTCAGAGGCTAGCCCCTCAGGAGGACAACATGGAGGGCTGTGATGGGGTCAGCCTGGAACCCTGTGGGCATGTGCAGGAAGCAGGGCCAGCCATGCCATGCAGCTGTGTGTCCAGCTGAGGCTGCAATGCAGGGCTGACTGCATGGGAGTGGGGGCTGGTTTCTAAGTCCACCACGTGGGGACACAGTGGCCTAGCCACTCCAGTCCCTGGACCTGAGCTGTTTTCTGGATCTTCCATCTTGTCCACCTTGCTTTCCTCCCTCTTTGCCAAGCTGACCACCAGTTGTGTGTCAGTGCATCAGCCCTGCCGCACTGTCCCTACCTCTCTTTTCCAGGTCGCTGCTCCAGTGCTTTCCTCTCTTGCTCTCCCGGAGGCTCAGAACACAGTGCGCCACAGAGCGCCTCTCCACTGCACGCACTGCCATCGCTGTGCGTGCTGCCATGACGGAGGATCAGCGCCTCTGAAGCCCCAGGGAGCCGGCACTGCTGGCTCCTCCTCATCTGCCACCAAGGAGCCTGGAGATTCTGCTGAGGGAGGCTCAGAGCACACGGCCTCGCTGCTTCCCCATTGCAGGGACAGGAAGGGTGCCAAGGCAATACGTGCCTGCAAGATGCCCTGATGGCCAGACAAGGACTGACCTAGCCTAGCCAGGGGACACGGGGAGTGGCCCAGCACTGCCTCTCACTGACTGCATGGCCTCAGGCAGCTCACTGCCTTGCACTGCCCTGTTGCCTCTTGGTGAAGTGAGACTGTGAGTCCCACCAGCTAACCGCACAGCAGTGTAGCTGCGAGAACAAGGGCAGAGCAGGTGCCAGCTCACTGGTCATTTTCAAGGACCTTTAATGAGCAAGGGGCTTTGTCATTCACCTAGGATTCCAGCCCAGGACCCCAGGGCTCAGCAGGATGACCCAGGGGAGACAGAGACAGTGCTCTGCGGCTCTCCTACTTCAGTGCTCCTTGTGAGCCTTTTGTTGGCGGTGTGAATTTCCAGGGGCACTCTAAACGAGTAATTGGCAGAACAGTTTGCACTGGTTATTTCCATAGACCCGCCAAGGTTTTTCTTCTATCACCATAACAACCTGTATCCTATGCATAAAGAAGCGCGCCTCGTTGCCACGGGCAGGGGAACCTGCAAAGGCAGCCACCAGAGAGATGCGGACCCTTTGTAGACTGTTTTGATTCTCTCAGGAGCACCTGGTACCCTGGTGACATTGGTGCCTTTCTATGAGCCCTGGGTCCCAGAGACATCAGTTGAATTCATACATATCTCTCCTAAACTCTTGTGGCTACAGATGGAACACATGCCAAATCATGTAACAGCACTAAGTCAAGTGCAGAAAAACTGGAAATGTGTACTGAAAGGGGTCAGAGAATGTGAATCCCCCAAGCCCCACTTTGCACTCTTGTCCTCATGGGTAAGAGCTTGCATGGTGGGGAGGACCAAGTGGAAGTGGCCAAAAGAACAAAACAAGCAAGAACAATCCCGGCCTGAGGAACAGAGGGAGGAAGGCCTCCCTCTGGAGATCAGGCAGAGAGACTCACCCCATCACACCCCCAGGAAGCTCCCTAGCATCCCCGCGGAAACCAGGTGGGCCCTAGAGGGTAGCTCCACACAACTGCAAGCTCAACTAAGAGGTGGCCCTGAGTGGCCCACGTGCTCTCTGCTGCATCTTAACTAGAGCAGACTCAACATCTCAAGTCACAGTATGCATCCATTGACTTGGTAAGTGTGTTCTACTGTATTCCAGTAAGGAAAGAGGATCATTGATGGTGTTCAGCTGTGTGGAATGGACAACAGTGGGCACTTAGAACCCGGGGTAGGCCAGCTTTCCCTCTTCCATAGGACTGTCAGAGAGGTTGGGATTCACAGGACACACCTTGGAACTTTACTCTGGTGTATTTTGACGATGTTACACCGAAGGGCAGATGAGCAAGAGGTGACTGGCCTGCTGGAGATGCTGATGTGACCCATGTGTTCCAGGGCATGAAGGAGAAGCACTGGACAGCCCGGGAACTGAGGCAGGGGACAGGTACCCCCATCGTAGCCCCAAGTCCTACCACGATCATGGTGCACCTAGGACCCAGAGGCTAGGACATGCCTGGCAGCACCTACAAAGCAGGTACCTATCTCGGCTGGTACCTCTCTCCTTAGATAAGGAAGTGCAGCTCCTGGTGGGTATTCCGGGCTTCTTGAAGCACATGGTGCACATAGTATACTGCTGTGACTCATCCATGAGGTGGCACGACGACTCTCAGCTTTGAGAGAGGACTGTGGGACACAGGCAGGTCCAGGTTGTAGGGCAAGGAGCTGCACAGACCATGGGGCTCCGTAGACCCCATGTTGTTAGAGGTGTTAGTGATGGGAAGAGAGGCCATATGGGGACCCAGGGGGTGGCTCCAAGGCAGGCCCTTGGATTTTAGCCAAAGACCATGCCACCTACAGTGGAGAATCACAGGCTGGTTGAAAATCATCTTCTTAGATATGAAACAGTCTGTCTCCCAGAGTCAGGCCTGTTCTTAGTGACTTAGAATTACAAGGGAGCCATGGTTAAAATCATTCATGCCAAGCTTGGTTCTTATCCTTCTTATGGAATCTGAATAGTTAGTTTGTAAAGCCTCTGTTTTAACAGAGAAGGGGGGGTGAAGAATTTTGATAGTTTTAATCAAAGAAGTGTAATTGTTTCAGATGGAGAGAGAAAAAGGAGGAGAAGGAGAAGAAGAAAAAGAAGAAGGAGAAGGAGGAGAAGAAGGAGTAGAAGAGGAGGAGGAGGAAAAGAACCATAGCCCTTCCTCGCCCTTCTAACAAACACACCTTGCAAAAGAGAATTCAGAAAGATCAGAGTTAACGCGATGGAGGAGTCACAGTAAATCTCAAACCTTCCCGGAGAGAAGGGCCATCTGAGATTTTGCTGTATCCCTTGAGGCCTGGGGGCCATCTCTGGGCTGGTTTTTGCTGGCTTGTGGGCACTCTGCGCTGCTTGGTGATAGAGGTACACCCAGGTGGACTCCGCCCAGCTGCCCCGGCTGCCTGGTTTTAAGCACCTTGTGTTAGCTTCTCCTCACAGTAACGGATACCTGGATACCCGAGACAATCAACTTAAAGCAAACTTTCATTTAGGCTCAGGGTTGCAGAGGTTCCCGGCCATGATAGGTTGGCCTATTGCCTTTGGGTCTGTGGAAAGGCAGGACATCATGGTAGAGAGTCTGTGATGCAGCAAACACTTCCTCAGCCAGGAAGAGAAAGAGAGGGAGAGGAGGCTGGGGTCACAACATCCCCTTCGAGAGCTGGTCTGCAATGGCCTGAAGACCTCTCAGTAGGCCCCACCTTTTAAAGGTTCCACAAGTTCCCAACAGTGCCCTTTGGGGTACATGCCTTTATCCCCCAGGCCTCTGGGGATCTTTAAGATCCAAACCACAGCACGGCATCTCTGTCACAGCTTTCGACGCCATGGCGGTGAGCTGGGCCCCTCCTGCACCACCTCTGCAGTCAGGCCCTTTCAAGGAGCCACGCCCTTCCCATGAGCCCTAGCCATGCCCTCTGGAGCCCCAAGAGCTGAACCTAGTCACCTACTCAGGGCCCTCTGTGTGCCAGGCCCACCCATCCCAATGGCTTCCCTTCCCTCCTCACTGCAGCTCTGTGAGCAGCACCCCATTTCACCCCACATGTGAGGAGACTGCTCCCAGAAGCCAATCCCCTTGCCCCTCAGTTGAGGTTGGAAAACTATGGCCCACGTTATATTTTGGGTCTGGAATGTCTCATGTGTTAGGCTTGGTCCCAGCTGGTGGTGCTACTAAGAGGTGGTGGAAACTCCGGGAGGTGGGGCCTGTTTGGGGGCAGGGCTCATCCTGCCCCCAGCCCCTGTCTTTCTCTGCTTCCTGCTTCCCCACAGCTGTGAGGTGGGCAGTTCTGATCCATCCCACCACTCTGCCATAATATTCTGCCTGGCCACAGTCACAGCAATGAAGCCAGTCAACAATAATCGGAGGTTTATGAAACCACGAGCCAACAACCTGATTGCCCAGGTATGTTGTCCCCGTGGAAAACCTGGCACAGCCCGGGTGCTGCCGCCTGTTTCTGTAGGTAGAGTTGTATGGGCACACAGTCACGTCGGCTGCCTGTGGGTGTCCGCTCTCAAGCAGAGCAGAGGGGTGGCGATGGAGACCCTGTGGCCTGCCAGGTGGAAATGCTCCCTACTGGGCCTTCACAGAAAGAGCTTTCCTGCCTTCCACAGCTCAGTTATGGGACTCCCTCAAATCTGCTGGGTTCCAGAGAGAAAATTGAGTTCAGTGCTGAGCTGTGTGGAGTGGGGAGTGAAGAGTCCCCTGAAAATGATTGAATAATATTTTTTGAAGAGAACTGGAGATGGGTGATTATTCTTGTTCCCTCTAATTTAATTCCCTCTCCTATTTCTCCTTATTAAATCCTGAGCTAGCAGCTCTGCCTCATCCTGGCAGATGTTGGCTCAGATACGCCACGGAGCCCAACTCACTGTTTCCTAGAGATTAGACATCGACAGTGTGGTGATTAAAAACATATACATCAAAATAGTGGGGAAATTCAGTTCTAGAGGGAAGAGAAAGGAATTCGGGAGCTAGTGTGAGCGTGGCCATCAGGCAGAAGCACACTGTTGATTCCGGGGTCCCTCCTGGACTGCGGGCACCCGGAAGGTGTGCGCTCACGCCACCCACGCAAAGGGCCAAGGACCACTGTCTAGCACAGGCCAGTGGGTGCTGTGAGATATGCCCTTATCCCAACCCCTCTCTGTGACAGTGACCTTATTTGGAAATAGGAACTTTTCAGATGTAATCAAGTTAAGATGAGGTAAGAGTGGCTTCACCCAATGACTGGCATCTTAATAAAATGTGGGAAATTTGTACATAGACACACAAGGAGAGTGTCATGTACAGAGTCGGAGAATGCAGGGAGGACAGCCTTCTGAAGGCAGGAGCATGTGCTGCCCTCCCTTGGTACCCATGGGTGATCAAGGGCAGGAGCTGCCGCGAATGCCCACAGCCATGCATGGCACGCAAGTCCATTACATAAGAAGTCATGATATTCACAGACGACCTGAACATATTCTCTTATACATTTAAATCATCTCTCTATTACTGCTAATTCCTGATATAATGCTATGGAACTATGTATAGCTTAGGGGAAAATGACAAGAAAGAAGAATGTGCATGTTCAGTTATGGGCACAATTTTTAAAATATTTCAATCCACAGAGGAACCGACAGATGAGGAGCCCAAGGATGCAGACAGCAGCTGCGTTGTGTGATGCTTGAGAAGCTGGCGAACACCAGGCATCCTTGGAAGAGGGAGTGTGGCCCTATCCATGCCCCCACCCCCCACTTCCAACCGCCAGAGCTGTGGAGAGTGCGTTTCTACTGTTTCAAGCCACTCGTTTGAGGGACTTTGTTATGACAGCCCTAGGAAACATATATGGGAGGTGATCAGTAAGGTTTTGCTGAGTGGCTAATGAAGGGATGAAGCACCAGTCCAAAGGGCTCAGAGCCAAGTCAGATGGGAAGAGCCCATAGGTAAACTGAGGCAAGGCAGAAGCAGCCGCTGTGGAAGGGCGAACCTCAGGGTCTGCTGAGCATCTCTAGCCCCTACTGGTGATCCTGAAGGAAGGTCAAGGACGGAGGCCCAGCACTGCGGGTGCTAGGGAGTGCGGAGTCTGACACGGGCTGCAGGGCCAGCCTCTGAGGCAGGCTGGGGCTTGCTCCATGCCTCGCCTGGGAGCTCTCCAGGCAGGATGGCCATTCGAGTGACACAGGACATTGTTGGTGGGACGATCGCTGGTGGTCTTGGTTACGTGGCTGATGGCAGTGGAAGGACTCTGACAGACAAGGCTGCTGGTCCACCCCAAAAAGCACGGAGCCAGGCCCAGTCTGGGTGACAGTGGGGCTGCTGTAGCCTGGTGGGGCTGATCCAGCAGAAGGTCAGAGCCAAGCAAGTGGGGCGGGAGGAAGGGTCAGAGGGGAGAGGTAGGCCAAGACCAGAGTGTGCTGGGGAAATGAGAGAAAGGCTGCGAGTCAGCCTCGGGGGAAATTAGGGCGACCCAAGGACATGAGGGGAGCAGCAGAGCCGTGCCAGTGGTGCCCGCGTGCCAGCTGGGCTTCAGCTCCCTGCACCTGCAGATCAGAGTTCAAGGGCTGAGGACCAGACAGGCGGAGCCGTTCCGAGCCTCTTCTACCTGGTTCTAAGCGCGCCTCTCTCTCTACCTCCAGCTTCCCTTAGGTCAGAGGAGGCAGGCCGCCCGCGGGGATGACTGGGCATCCGAGCTGTGGGCGCCTCCCCACTGCCCCAGGGAGCCTGACAGAGGCTTTCCCTAAGCACCACTCCCCAGGAACTCGATATCAAAGATATGCTCTATGTGTTAATGTAAGTGTGTCTGAGCTTTTGACCTAAAAAGAGGGAGATATTTTCCTTCCGGAAGAACCGGATTGTAACCCACCCCTGCCGGGCTGCATGCTGAGATGCGTGGATTAGATCTTAATCCTGATTTTCTGTGCAATGCTGATCACTCTGACCTTTTGCATCAGAACAGGCTTATTTAATGAGATGGGGAAGCACTACTGACCTGGCTAAAAGCTTCCCTGAACTGGGTCATGTAAATGGAAGCCACAGCTCTGCTGGAGGTAGGCAAGGGGTGAATACCAGTTTTGCCATGTGTGTGATCCCACTGCATCTTCCCACAATGCTGTGAGGAGAATATGGCTATGTCCTTTATATAGATGAGAACAAGGTCAACTTGTCTGTCCAAGGTCACTCAGCCAGTGAGAGAAAAAGCCATTATTAGAGCCCAAATCTATGTGATTCCAAGTAGCTCTTGGCCATCACGTAATATGTAGAAATCATCGCGTGCTGTTGAGGGTCAGTGTCTTTGTCTACAAAGCTGAAACTAAAGGCCCCTCCCAAGCCATCGAGTGAGATGGCACCCCTGCAATGACCCTACGCTGGAGGTGGGTAGGGTTCCCTGTTTCCTTATTGATTTTGTGCCTTAGCCACAGTTGGGCACCCAGAGGGATCATGTGGACCAAGCTGGGGCCACCAGAGTGCCTTGCTGAGGAACTTGAAGAAAACCAGCCAGGGGCTACGTACGGCTGAGCTGAGTTGCTCTGGGAAAAGTGCTCCAGAGTCAGGGCCGGCGAGGTTTCCCAGCCGGCCATTCCCTCTCAGAGCCTCCCTTCTCCCTGGGCAGTGCAGGGAGCTGCACATCCCTTGCCCCTTGCCAGCCACCTTCCCGTGGGCTTAGGCAATGGGAAGACCTGGGAAGACAGGTGCAAAAGAAGGGAGGATCCAGGTATCCCCCACCCACCCCTTTCCTCTGGCGCCTTCAGCAGTGGCCTTGTCTCTCCCTGGGAGCTTCAGTGCCTGGGGAGAGGCAGCCTCCACCCCGTTGCCCAGCTCCACTTCCGGCTCCTAGTACGGAGACTCGTCTTCTGATTCCAGCAGCGCCCTCCCACCTCCCGAGTAGCCCAGGTGGGGGGCACATCCTGCTCTTGCTAATCTGCACAACTTTTTCTCCCATCATTTGGAGTCTCAGTTATTCCATTACATGCAGAATCACTTCCCTGTACCAAATGCCCTCTGTTAGAAACACCTAGAATGGATTAATTTTACCCAGTAGGAATCGGACCACTGTGATCTCATGGGATCCCGCACTCCTACCCTGAGTCTTAGGTGTTCTTTTCCTTTATTTCCCTGAAGTGCCCTAGTGGCCGTTCAGTAAGAAGTCCCTTACTTTCTCTCTCCACCTGTCCCTCTCTCTCTCACACACACACACACATACTTTTTTAACTAAGTTGATATGGTTTCTGATTTTCGCCACCAACAGAACCTCGACTCACTCAACACAAGACTTACACTATGCTCTGTAAACTATAAAGCAATTTGCAAACGTGCAGCTCCCGGGAGGTGCTGGGTGGGTGTTTGGAGGGTACTGTATGCTCATAACCCTGGCTGATGGTGACATGTGCATGGCGCTGGCAGGACTGATGTGAAGCGCGTCACCACTACAGATAGTTTGCTCACCTCTACTGCAGCCTGACTTCCTTGTCTCAGCTTCCGACTGTGGCTGCAGGAACTGAAGACACCTAGACATACTGAGTTCCGCTCCCTGGCTGGGACGGGCATCGAGCAGGCTGTTTCCAGGTGGGAGGAATTGGAGAGGAGCACTCAGGATCCTGCAGTAAAAACCCTTCAGACCTGGGTTAGATGGAAGTGGGAGATTCCCCAGTGGAAGGAGGAAAGGCAGGCATTCCTAGGAACTTGCAAGGAAGGTGGCATATCTAGCTGTTTGCCCAGAGCTACCCACACACAGAGGTGCCACAGGGTGTCCCAGGAGGCTGGCCATGCATGCCACACCAGCCTCATCCTCTCCCGAAGATCAGGATATGGAGACGGAGCAACAGAACCTCCCCTTCAGCATTTGAAGACTTTCCCTTTATTTTGAGGGGCTCAGAAACCTCGAGTTGGAAGGGTCTCCAGAAGTGAAGGGTTGAATGACCTTGCTTCTTATGTGAGGAGGCTGAGGCTCAGCTCAAGGAGCTGGCCCGACATCATCGGCCAATTAGAAACCACGCGGGGTCTCTCTCTCTGCCCCTTGCCTTAGGATCTGGTGTTATTAAGAGCCTGAAATTCACCATAATGGGATATGATTAGAGTAATCCAACCCTGTCTTTCAAAACCTCTTGAACTGGCAAGTATTAGTCACTGAGCCTTTAGAGAGAATTATTTTGGTCAAATTACATTTCTTTCAGCCATGCTGTGAAGATGAAATCCACCAAAGGAGAGAGGGGTATACGAGAGCAGGGGTACTGTGGGGACAGGCAAGTTGGGTAGGGCCAGGAGGGCCACCAAGGACACAGAGCTCTGAGAGCCAGCGTGAAGGAGTCGTGATAGGAAGAACAGAGCAGAACAAAGCCCAACAGGATTCAGACACCCAGGGCTCTCGTCCCAGCCTTGCCTCCCACTAGTTATGCCTTTATGTCTTTCTGGAAAGCATTTGTCCTCTCCAAGGGCCGCTTCCACCACTGTGCAAAGGATCTGAGTCCCCCCCGCCCCATGGCCTTCCTCCCCCAGGGGTGCTGGGACAATGGCCAGGGTGATGCAAGGCCCAGGGTCAGTGAGTGGGGCTGTCACTCTAGGGTGACCAGCACAGCAGCCCAGAGCATGGTCAAGTGCCACAGGCTAGGCCAACGGATTGCTCCCTGTCCAGTGAGCCCTGCCGCCACTTCTGCCCACTGCACGGGGGTCCAGCCGCTGCGGGAGGAGCTTCACGCTGAACTGGAGTGGAGGAGGTCTCTCCAGGGAAGGGGAGGCTCAAGTAGCAAGGCTCTGAGGCTTTGCATTCTTACCCAGGGACTTGCCCATGATACGCAGGTGCTCCTAGCCAGCTGTGGCCCTTCCATGAGGGATTGTCCACGTCCTCTGGAGACTAGAGGGGGTCCATGGGCAAATCTGAGCTTCCAGTCCTGCTCTAGCCTTTATCTGCTCAGACTTGGGAACCCCGTCAGATAGTCACATTTTACCGATGACGTCCCTGAAGCTCACCTCCTCCAGGCACAGGCCGAGGGTTTAAGATGGCGGCATATCCTGTCCCTAAGGAAGGAGAGGTAACCAACCAACATGATTTCCTCTCTTCAGGAAGAACAGACAGGTGCCCATCTGGACCTGCCTGCTGCCCATGCTGCTCTCCATGAGGCCACCGTCACCTGGGAGGCTGAGGAAGTGAAGGGCAGGTCTTCCGTTCCCTGCACAAGCAAAGACCCTCACGGGGGGACTTCCAAACATCTGCGCACCGCTGCTCTTAGTGTCCTCGGTGCAGGACCCATTTTCTTGGATCCACAATCAACAGCTCCCTTTTGAGGATCGAAGATGTTTTCAAAAGCTGCAGAAGCTGGTGCTGAGATTCGCATTACTCAACGGCACACTTTCCGTGACTTTTCTGATCGTGGGCTGCCAACTTCCATACACCCGCTGTGGTGTGCTTATACCACAGGATTCTGGAAAAGTCCCACCAGCACTGTTCAATATAAGCGTCTGTGACGATGGAAATGTTTTGTATTTGTGTTGTCAAGGCGGTTGTCCTCAACCCCATGTGGCTGTGGAGCCCTTGAAATGTGGCTAGTCAACTGAGTACTCAATTTTTAATTCTATTTTAATTAAATTTAAATAGCCACACGTGACTAATGGCAATGGCATTGGGCAGCACAGATCTCAATAATTACTAAGAAAATATCAGTCCCCTTGCTTTCGTATGCACTTACTTTATTGTAAACACAGAATGATTTGAGCTTGTTTACCCTTTGGGTTTAACTTTTGGCCCAGTATTTTGAACTGCAGGGGATTCACAGTTGTGTAAACACTCTATGCATGAAATGAAGTTTAAGAAAGAGGCCATGTGTTTGCTTATTAGCATGACACTGTAAAAACACCAAGAGTAATAATTAAAAGATTAAACACTCAGCAATGCAAAGGGTTTGCAAGCATTCACTGCCTACCTGCTACCAGGGTGTCAGGTTTAACAGCAGAAATGTAATTAACTCATTGAATTCACTGCCTTCACTCAGAATCATGCCTGACAGGCGCTGCGGGTGGCTAGGGTGCATGTTCTACCTGACCGAGTTGGCCCTCCCAGCCAGCAAGCTCTCTCTGGTCAGTTCTCTGCTCTGTTTCCCTCACCAGTAACTGATTTTTACATGTACTTGTGTCTTGCTCAGCAAGTAGGAATCCCTTATCAGGATCCTCCTGTGGAACACGGGCATCCTGACAGCTCCCTCTGGCCTTGACTCCTTTTGAACTCCTGCAAGGGAAACGCCCTGGCCATTCTGAACTTAAAATACACAGATTCCTGAGCTCCATGCGGAGATCTGGGTCGGAATGACCACAGCAGGGCCTGAACAGCTGGTTTTTTCCTAAGCTCCTCAGGAGATGCTGATCTGCTGCCAGATCTGAGGAATAATGATCCAAATCCTCTTCTTTGACCAAGGCTCTCAGAAACAGGGCCAGGCAGCAAGGTGTGCCAGGCATGGTCTGTTCATGGTCATTATCATTATGGTCATTCACTGGTATCCTCCTGCATTAATGTATACTACCCACCAATGACCCAGAGGTGGGGGTTTCTGTCCAAAGCTTAGCGAAATTAAGCCAGCTTCATTCCACAGCTATTCAATAAATAGGCACCACGTACTGGGTGCCAGAAATCATTCTAGGATCTGGAGGTGCAGGGAGTGAGGCAGAGATGTCTCTGCTCCCACAGATCTGGCATGGCATCTAGAGGAGACAGGCGATAAGTCTACTTGTCAGATGGCAACAACAGACAGGGTGAGGGGGACAGAGGACGGCACAGTGGCCAGGTGGGGTCAGCAAGCAACGCCCTCTGATGATGAAACCAGAATTAAAGACAGGCAGTTAGTGTAAAATAGGTAATCAGATCCAATGGAGGAAATGGAGGCCCATCTGAGTCCAGGAAGTTGGAGACTCCCCGGGAGATTGGAATGTTTATGTCTCCAGAGCCCTTTGAATCCACCCCTCCCAAAAAGGTTGTTAAGGAAGCAACTCCTGAGCAGACAGAGAGCTACTAATCAACGCCCCTGGGCTGCCGCTCCTTCCTGCCCAGGACTCCACCCTGGCCCGCCTGCTCACCCCCTGACCATCCCACCAGCATCTCACCTCCTGAGCCTAGTTTTAAATAAAACCTGCTTCATATGCTTGCCTTGGCGTGCTTCTCTAATGTTCAGACTTCAACGTTTGAGGAAGCAGAACTCATCACTGATAACTGGAGTATCAGTGACGTCACCTTTTGAGCAGCCAGCTGAAGGAGCTGAGCGTCCGCTGTGAAGAATGTGGGCAAGAGCATCTCAGGCAGCCCGAGTGCCCTGAGGTCGCGGGGCGCTTTGCCCAGAGTCACACAGGTGAGACTTGCAGGGCTGGGGTTTGGTCCAGGTCTTTCTGACTCGAGTCCAAGGTGCTCCTTTGGCCACATCTCGTGGGCTCACTGTGTCAGCAATCCTGTGACTAAGTGATGCAGAGCAACTAGCTTATCCTTTTTCTCATCTGCAAAATAAAAACTGAAGGAGGGAATTTGACTATATTGAGAACAAATCCACTGTATGGCAAATAGGGGCTTTTATCACTGGGACTACCTATTCCTCTAACCCTGACAGGTGGGCATTGCTTCCATCCCATTTTACAGATGAGGAAACCGAGGCACAGAGAGGGGAACTGCCCCACCCAGGTCTCCTTGTTACCGTGGCCCAGAAACAGGGTTCCACTCCAGATCAGCTCAGCAGCATCTACCTGGAAACTCACTCACTCCCACTGGAACGTCCTCTGCTGCTTCCAATCCAGGGGAGGCAGCCATGTCTGGGCGGACAAGGGTCCCAACCCGCTGAGTGAGAATTGACAGAATTCAACGGAGCAGGGGTCCTTTCCTTATTAGTGGTTTTAAAGGCAGAAGAAAGGGCGTCTTTCTCTGAGCCACATGACAGCTGACACAGAACATCATGGCTCCAGTTGCACCCTTATTAAGCCCATTAGGGTGATTATAATTGAGTATTTACTTAAAAGCCCACAATGGCTTTTGAGACAGCCTTTTGCTGAGCGCCTGCCTCTGTCACACACCCGCCCCCCTCTCGGACGCAATCTCCTCCAAGAATCCCTGAGAGTCTGCGCTCACCCTTCAGCATCCTGAAGCCCACAGGCTGTGACATTCCTGTGGAAGAAGGAAAATGGGCCTCTCCAGGCTTCACCATTTGAACCACCATTTCCACTGTTTGAGTCACAGGTTCCATTTTCCTGACCCCTCTGGGCAGGAAGAACCTGAGCTTGGCGAAAGGGAAGAGACCTGGAGCTCTAGGGCTATGCACAAGGGCACCGTAGACACATGGAGGCGTCCCAACTGTGACATCCCTTTCATTCCACACAAACTGATGTTCTCTTGACACCAACCAGTCCCAGTCTAGTCATCCCAGTATCAGCACAAATGACTAATGAAGAAGCCACGGCGGCAGGAATGGAGGCCTTGCACTGGCCCAACTGCAAAGCCCCAAAGCCGACCTAGCCACAGCAAATTGCAGAAGTTCCCGTCTGCCAGAAAGACCACCACAGTTGAACCCTGACACGGCAGCCTCCCTGGAGGGTGCCAACTAGCCACTTGTGGCCAGATGACAACCTGGGACCTTTTCCATCCTGGAAAGCAGAGTGGTTCATTTTCATAGGAATTGGCTTATGTTCCAGGAATGCCTTTGCCTCCTCTGCATCACTTTCCTGGAGATTCTAGAATGTTCTATTCACCATGATAAGAGTCCACATAACGTTGCATCAAACCAAAGACCTCCCCCCGCACACACACACACACTCTACAGCACAGAAGGTGGGTGCAGGAGGGAGCTCCTGATGGAGGGTCTGCCATCACATGTTCTTCACACTTGCAGACTGGGAAAGCTTGAGCTAAGACTCTGCATACCTTTGCACAGAGGAATTCCCACCCAGGTGCTAGTCCAACCCACACCTGAAGGCCACCTGCCAACTCATCCATGGTCTCCTACTGCAGGGCCTTTGCACTTGCTGCCCACCCCTGCCCCCAGCCTGGAAGGATTTCTGCAGGCCAACATAGAGAAACCCCTCACGTTGGTGGGGAAGCACAGTGTTGCTTTGTCAAAGAGGCCTTCCCCTCCACACTTGATTTTCCCAGCATGCTCCCACTCCAGCAACCTCCCCCTGCCACTGGACCAGCTCCCCGAGGGAGGGATTTGGGATTTTAGTTGCTGTGCCTCCAGTCCCGCTCGAGGGCCCAGCACACAGTGCATACTCAGCAATGCTTGTGGAGGGAAGGGCTGTGTGATCTAGAATGTCCAGGATCTGCTCTTGCTGGCAGGAGTTGCCAACAGCTCAGCATCCCAAGCACACGCCTCCCCAGGAGATAAGTTGAGTTATTTCCGTTCTCTGCTGGGAAGGAGAATTTGGCCTCTCCCAGAGGTTGGGCCTCCACCTGCGGTCGGACAGGCAGGGGGCTCAGGAGCCTGGATTTGCATAAAGCTGTAGGATGGCAGCACCAGGCCTGGACGGTGTGTTCGGGGGCTTCGCTCCCTTTCCTCCGTGCCACACCCGAAGGCCTGGGCTTGCAAGAGTGTGTTTGTGTCTCAAACCACTTGAGTGAATTTAAACAAGGAAAAAGAACACGGAAGTTCTCCCCAGGACTTCTTAAAGTGTGTGTGTGTGTTTGGGTGTGTATGTGTGTGTGCACATGTCACACACACACACTCGGTTTCTCCCGAGGCAAAGCAAGCACCCCTTCCTGAAAGCTGTGGCTCTCCTTCGGGTGCATGTAAGGCAGAAGCACCCACCTGCCCTGCGCCTCCTCAGCGATACTCACATCTGGCACTGTCTTGGCTCCCACTCGGGGAGGCGGCTCTGGGTCGCGCTCACTCCTCAGGCTGAGGATGGTGATGGTGTGAATCACCTCCTGCTGTCAGAGCCCTCGGGGCGCTTGACGTTTCCTGGGGCTCCAAATGGCCTCCATCCTTTCCCTCCTGGACACCACTCCTGGTACATGGCAGCTACTTAACCAACCCCAGGTGTGCTGTCCCTTCTCTTTTTTGGAGGGAAAGACCCTCTCTCCATTTAATTGCACTATAAATAGGGGGTTTGTGTAAGCCTGACCCTCAGCTGATCACTGATCTAGCGTTGAAGAAACTTGCTTCCTATGGGGTACTGTGTAAAGTTTCAAGGGTAAGACTCGATTCCTGATTCCTGTGAATCAATGAGTGTCCATAAATTCATGTTCATCATCTTCAATGCATTGAGGGCAAAGGTTAAGAACTGTATGACCCAAATCACGACATTTTTGATGGAATTTGACAAGCTGATAATAAAACACAGTGACAAAGCAAAGAAAGAGAAGTAAGCCAAGACATCGCGGAGGAAGGGGTGGTGATGGAACTTGCCAGATCCTTCCAGGAGACCTGTTACAAGCTTCAGGGTGAAGACAGTGCCGTGCAGGCACAGAGACAGATGCCAGACTGACAGAAGCCTGGGGAAGCAGTCCCCATCAAGGAGACCCTGCACAGAACAGTGGGGACAGGCAGGCAGTCAGCAAGTGACGATGGTGGTCCCCCGCATCAGAGCAGGTCTTACCTGGGACCCCTTTATCACATTAGACACAAAAATCAATTCCCAGAGGCCAGGGGACCTCAAGGTTAAAGGTAAACCTGCAGGAATTTTAGAAGATGACACAGAGGCGAACTTTATGGCCTCAAGCTAGGAATGGATTTATTAAAGGCACAAAAACACATGTGATAAAGGCAAAAATAGACAAGATTGTCTACATGAAATTTTAAGAGCTTCCATTTATCAAAAGGAACTTCAGAGGGTGTACAGATAAGCCAAAGCTAAGGGGAAATATCTGTAGCATATAAAATTGACAAGTACTGTCCAGAGCATATGAAGAACTACAAATCAGTAAGAACAAAACCAAAATTCAAGTGAAGAATAGGAAAAATCGATTTTACCCTATAGAAGAGAAGAATACCAATCAATGTGCCAATGCAAATCAGTAACCCTTTCTATTCACAGGGACAGGCGAAGTAAAACTAAGCCAGGCGTCAGGTGCACGCTTGCCCTCCCCGCGCTGGGGGCGGGGCAGCAGGATTCTTGAGCTCAGAAGCAGGATCAGCCTGGGCAACGCCGTGAGAAGCCATCTCAATCAAATAAGTAAGACCACAAGGAGCTGTGATTCTACCTCCAGCAGATTAGGAATTAAAGTCTGAGGTTCAGATGATTCACAGAAGTGGAGTGATCACCCCTGAGCCAGTGTGGGGCGGGAGTGCGCTGGGACCCGAGCAGACAGAAATCAGGGATGTGCAAGTCTGTGCCAGCGTTTCTACTTTTGAGTACACACCCTGGAGAACCTGGTGTTTGCCCCGAGACCTGTAAAGAGATGGCCATGTCAGCATGACTTCTAATAGAAAAGTTGGAGTTAATCAAAACCCTCTCCACCAGCAGGAGCACACTTTTCAAACGTGCCCTACGTAACCAAGGGGACAATAGATGGCAGTGAAGAAGTGAGATTCACACCAACACAGTGTGGTTGGGTCCCGTTAACGTCATTGAGGGGACAAAGATAGGTCACAGAGAGCTTGCAGTGGGGTTCCCTAACACCAGGGCATGCCCATCCACACGGTTCATTACTCAGGGCCACAGATGAACAAGGTAAAACCGTAAAAGAGAAGAAGAGAATGAGAAAGTAAAAGTCAGCAGGAATCAGTTCTGAGGGGCAGGAAGGGGAAGAAGTCCAGGAGACAGGCAGAGAGCTCGAGGCGGTGTGGTCTTCTGCCTGGACCCTGGTGGACACACAGTGCTCCTTTGCTGGGGCTCTTCGGTGACGTCTGGTAGGCAGTTGTGCATCCTCGCTGTTCTCATCTAGTACTTAATATTACAGTTCAACCATGAATCGCTTAGTTCTACCATAAGAAAGAAGCGAGCTCAGTGTTCAGCAGCTAGTGTAGGAGATGACAGGGCTCCTTGTTGAGCTGGATCCTGAAGTTGGAGTAGATTCCGGGAAGTGAGAAAGTAGGTAACAGAATAGAATCAGGCAGGAAGTGGAGCGTGGGGGAGCAAAGAGGCGCAAAGGGGAATGCGAGATGCCTGCTGGGAAACCTGGTTCCCTGGGTCCACAATACAGGTTCTGCCAGGCCTGGGAGTCCCTGTCAATGTGCAAGACATGAAATTTCTCATTTTGACCATTTTGAGGAAGGACACAATTCAGTGCCGTTAAGCACATTTGCATTTGGGGACAACCATCACCGCCATTCACCTGGAAGAATTTTTTCATTATCCCAAGAGCCACTAAAGAATTTCCGCAAGTGGGTAATGTGATCAGATTCTCCTTTTTGGAAAACATAATGAAAACAAACAAAAATACTATGACTTGAAAATGAGGGTGTGCATTTGGGCAGGGAGATGACCGAAGATTTTCGGTCAAGCGTGGCCCAGGTGGGGGAGTTTAATGTGCTGAAGGAGTGAGTGGAGTACCAGGTAAGAAAGGCCGCAGGTTCCCAGGTGCTCCTAGAAGGGAATGCAGATTGCTTAATCGACCCGCAAGCAGAGACTGAGAGAGGGGGAGTCCAGGTTAAACCAGGTTTCCAGAATGGGTACACACTGGGGTCATTTACGAGAATAAGGTTCTAAGAGGAAAAAAAAAAAAAAAAAAAACAAAACAGGTTGGTCGGGTTCCTTTGTTTGCTAAGTTGCTGGGAACTGTGATCTTCACCCACGCACTACATGCAGTAACCCTACCCACGTGCCCCCTTCCACCCCGAGTCCTGTCTCCCTCCGCAGAGATGTGAAACCCTTATTTTGTCCTAAGGTAGTGTGTGAGGGAAAGGCTGGATTCCCATAATCTTGCACACTTTTCTTGGTGGAAATGCAAGGGAGACTGTACCTTGGGTCCAATTCTAAGGGTGAAGATGAGGCTTTTCAGAGAGCACAGTCAGTCCCCAGTGGCACCCACAGCTGAGGCTTTTGGGATCCCCTCTTCCATGGCTGATGACTCAAAGCAGGGTTGGCTCACTTGGTGCCTCAGGATCTTTCTCAGAACTGCAGGGAAACTCCTAGGAAACTCCCAGGGTCTCCCACATCCTGGGAGAGCTCGGTTGAGACCCTAACAGGACTGTAGGCATCCTGGACCCACGATCTCAGCAAACACAACCCTAACCACCTAGACCTCATGTGATTGAAAAGACCCAAGTGGTTTGGACGACAGAATCACATGTGTCAAGTAGGCACGTGTGTGTGTGAGACAGCTTAGCAAGAGCCAGGGACAGCATGGGGGCTCAGGACACGTCAGCTGCTGTAATTATCGTCATCATCCTTGTCCCTGTCTTTTTATTTCATGGGCAAGAAATGAAATCATTGCTCTCAGGGAATCCAGCCACTGAAAGTGGACTGGATGGTTTTCTTGGTTTCCAGCATTTCCACGTTCCCTTGCAGGTTAAAATCTTGAATTCATGAGGTTATTTGAGAAAGATCAGACCACACAGCCACTGGTCACGTCTCTGTGCCAGGAAGAGAAGCCACCAAGAACAACACTCTCCCTGGCCCCAGCAGGCATCCAATTGGTCTGGAGAGAGCATGCGGCTGCCTCACATCTGCAGGGTGACCCTGCTGGCTGGAAACCACAGGACAGGGGAACACAGGACCTGTGATCCAGCCCAGCCAGAAAGTGCTGCATCAGTCCTGAGCTGCGTAATGTGAGCGCTCACCTGCAGTTGATTAGCTCTGATCTGGAGGTTGCATCAAAGAATAAAGCCCTGTGCTTCTGTCTGAGGCCTCTCTGCTTGGACAATGGCAGGTGTCCTCACTTGAACTCTTCCCCTGATCTGTGGGTCCCAGCACCACCCCATCACCACCACCTACACAGGCAACATACCTGGAGAGGACCCGTCCTGCCCCTGAGCGTCTCCTGCTTTAAGAATAGAACTCCTGGATCTAGTCTCTGTGCCTGGTCAAGGGGTCTTGGGATAGCTCACCCTTCAGACTAGAAAAGCATCTAGTTCAAGTTCAGAAAAGGATAGTGATAATGATAATGCCAATCACAAAAGCAGTGAGATACTAGTGGCTACTAATGTGGGCTTCGGGGCCAAACTTCTTGAGTTAAATCTGGCTCTGTTATTCTCCAGCTGTGTGATCTTGAACAAGTGAATTAACCTCTCTGAACCTCATTTTCCTTGCCTATAAAATGGAATTGTAGCTACATTTACTTTATAAGGTTACAGGGTAGATAATATGACAACATGGGAATCACTTCAGGTGCTGCCCAGCACACAGTAAATTTCTCAGTGAAGTTGGCTCTGCTAGCTAGTGACAGTTGCCCAAGCTGGAAAACTTGTGTAGTCACACAGGACCCTGTGCTTAGAAAGCCTCCTGGCTCTGTTGAATACTGTCCCTGCATTGAACCGTAATAATTTTTTTTAATAAACTCACATTCTCCTTTTCACTAGGACCCACCAGTCATGCAGTTGATCCTGTGGCTACCATAATGGAACCCCCTTGTCTAGGGACTGCCCTAGGCCATGCCAGATGCAAACAGGGGTCTTCCCTGCAGCAGCCACACAAGCACAGCACCATCCTGGGTGAGGACCCGGAGGCAGAGCGTCTGCCTTGCTCCGCCCGAGGGCTCACTGAAGAGCAGAGGTGCCGTGCAGGGCGGTAGCCACAGCCAGGCTCAGGCCCCTGTCCCCACCTGGCCCAGGGCTTGTTCCCATCCTTCTCAGCAAGAACGCAGGCTGCCTCTGCTCTGAATTCTTTGACGGAGACCCAGAGTCAGTCAGAGGAGGCCTGGGGTAGCGGAGCCAGGTTGGTAAAATTCATCTACAAAACAAACACACACAAATTACCTCTGTTAATCACCTCAACAAAACACACTCATCAAATTTTAAAATAGTCAACAGCAGAGAAAGCAAAGTGGTTGCTTTCCAGCATGATTCTGCAAACATCTGCATTTTATTTAGCGAGTATAGTTTGGAGGCAAGCACACACGCACACGCGCTCTTTGAATTAGCTGCTGACTCGGGAAATCTTACGTCAAATCCCCAGCGTGTGACTCCTTCACGTCTCCTACGGATCTGGAGAGCCGTGCCTTCACCGGGCTGCAGACAGGTCAGGGCTGGGCGCAGCTGCCCCGGGAGGCGAGTGCTCCCTGGGTGGCCAGCTCCATCCTCTCCCTTGGCTGCCGTCACCCATGGCGTCCTGGCCTCGGACACAAACAACCTTGGAGGCTGCCTGGGCCCTGCGGCTCTGAGCTTCCCACTGCTGGTTTCGACTCAGAGAGGACCGGCCACCGCACAAAGAATGCCACCCTGGAGCCGAAAGAGCCACGAGGCCCCAGCTCTGCCACTGCACCTTGCACTCAGACAAAAGGCCAGCACTGGAGGGTGAGCCGAGAGCCTGCTCCTCCGCTGGGTCACAGCAGGAAAGCTCATTCCCTCTCTCATTCTTCAACCGCGGCTGCGAGCCCTGGTATCCTCCAGGCACCAGGGAAGGCTCCCCAGGCACCTTCTATTCTTTGTTTCGGATCTTTCCCGTCATCTGCAAGGTGTGATTTCCACGCAGGATTTCGGTGGAAGTCAAGGCATCTCCTACGAGAAGAACGTGGAGCTCTGTGGGAGCCCTGTGCCTTGCATGTATTTGGAAGTGAGGGGGCAGATGTGGCATGCACCAGGGCCCACTGTGGGCAGGGGCTGCAGAAGGCGCAACCTGGACATGGCCGTGGGCCCGGGTGGGACCGGGTGGTGTGTGCCGCCCAGGCTTGCTCTGCTCTACGCCGTTTGGGACAGCAGGACTGAATTTGTTCTGCTGAAGGCCCAGTGCCTCAGCAGCTCTGGGGCTGTCCTCTAGCAGGAGCAACTGTGCAGACGCTTGTCCCTCAACAGTGTGGCCCAGGTGAGTGGCAGCAGGCAAAGCAGGGGCGCCAGCATGATGGCAGAGGTGGAGACGCTGGGGGCCAGCACTGCTGGGGGTCGCCTCACAGCCGTGGGTGAGGGCTGACCATACGGTGAGGGGCCTGGGAGCCCAAGCTGACTGCCACGCGGATCAGAGGGACAGATGGGAAGAGGCGCATAGATGATACAGACGGTGTCGGCGTGGCCGTCTACACGCGTACAGACACGCGCACAGAAGTGTAAGTAGATGACACATGATTACATGAAGTGTTTCATATGTGTATAATACACGGGATGTGAACACGCACATATGTATGGGTCAGTGGGTGTTGGGCACATGCACGGACACCTGTGTATGTACGGAGAGCTGGGTGTATGCATGTGGGTATGCATACATGTTTATCTTTCCTCCCTTGAGCCTGGGAACATAATCTTACCATGAACGAGATAAAGCAGCCTGTGTGTCCTCCTGCTTATCAAGGTGTCCAAGGAGAGAAGTGCAAGTCCTGGTTGTGCTCCGCCTGGGAAGGGTGTGGAGTGTGAACTGTGAAGCATCGGATTCGAACCCACAGCTCTGCTTTCTGACTCCCAACCTCCTCCTTCCTTTGGTCTCTTTCTTTAGAAACATTTTGTAAAATAAAGCTTCCATGGGCAATGAACTAAATCCCACGTGCGACTTGGTGGTACTTCTTCAATGTTCCCAAAACAACAAAACAGCCAAAAGAAGGGGCCCGGACCTTGGTTAAGAACTCTGGGATTTGTGCTCGCTCACTCTCCCTCCCGAGGGTCCACTGGGCCACTCCACTCCCTTCCTGGAAACTGTCCTGGGATCCCAAGTGGGAAGGTGAGGGAGAGGACAGTCACTCACCCACTCAGGAAGGGATGCCCTCAAAGCTTCCAAGGACTCAGAACAACTCCCTGGTGCTGATCACAAGATAGACAGTCCTCCAGAATCAAGTTCCCTGGAACCACCAGGAAGTCCTCCTCCGCAGGCTTCAGGAGCCCACTGCTGGCATTTAGAACGTAGCCACCCCAGAGGGAGCCTCCAGCTGCCAGGGCGGCCTTGTGCCAGCAGCCTTGGATCAGCAGCACCAGGATTACAGCTGCCCGGGCCAATGTGACCTGGAACTTGCCTTAAGCTCTGCAATTTAAGCACAATAGTCATTTTATGGGCCACCAGAGAGAGAAACTTTGTCAACATTTGCCATAGAGCAAGAGAAGACAATGCAAAGAAGCTCCCTTCCATTTCCTGGGCCCTTAGGAAACACCCCCTTCATTCTTTTCTGTCCACACCACAAACCCACAAGCCTTCCAGCTAGGGAAATGGAGCTTCAGGGAGACCACAGGTCTTACTGGCAATAGGTCTTTCTGACCACCCCGAGATCGGGCTGTGAATACAGACTCCAGCCACTGAGGTTTTAGCATCTTAAAAAGCATGTGGGAGAGCCTGAGTTTGGACATGTGCCCCACGTGATGCTGATGCTTACCGAGGCGAAGACCCTCTGCCTGCTATGTGCAGAGCCTGAGAGGAATTCAGGACAGGCGGCGACAGCTTGCGCATTTCTGAAGCATGACCACAGAGCAGGGAAGCTGGGGAAGACTCACTCAGGAAGTGCCACCCTATCTGAGGCTGGATCTTTTGTAAGCACCTGCTTTTACCACCTTGCAAACAATGATGGATGAGGAGGGTACATTTTCCCCATCTTGCAGATGAAAAACCTTGAGGCTAAGAGAAGTCAAGTCATTTACTCAAGATCACACAGTCAGTAAGGGGCAGAGCTGGGGGATTTGAACACAGGAAGTCCTACACCAACCATTTGGGATCCTCGAAGATGACCTTCTGGTCATAGCTGACAAGCTGACTGGTGCAGGAGGAGGGAGAAGGCAGAGGCCGGCGGGAGACAGAGGCCTGTTCTGCGCGTGCCGGGATGGCCAGGGGCTGGCTCAGGAGAGGGCCGTGCTCTGCAGAGAGAACGGGAACTCTAGGCTGCTGTGCGGGTGGAAGAGGGGGTTCTGCTGCCTTAGCATCTGTTAGAGGATCTCAGAGTCCTCGTGTCCTCGAACAGAGCCTGGCAGTGGCAGGAGGTGGCCAGGATGCCCAGGTGATTGAGCAGCTGCAAGAACAGCTTTCCTGCACAACAGGCCACCCTGAGCCACAAGCCCGAGCCAACCTTTGGGGGCCCCACAGAGTGGTCGTTGTGAATAAAAGGCACCAGGTGGCATCAGCAATGAGCCGCCCTCCACAGCTTCCCCTGGTCTCACTCTGGCTTCAAATGCAGGCCTGGTGACACTCGCCTGGAAACAAGGCGGAACTCGCAGGTCCTGTACCTCCCTTGCTCTCTTCCCCCTCGCTCTCTTCCTCCTCGCTCTCTTCCTCCTCGCTCTCTTCCTCCTCACTCCCTCCCTTTTTCTCTTCTTGTCCTTTGTCCTTGCACAGACAAGCTACCAAGTGCTAGGCCCTGTGCAGAGCTGAGAAGACAGAGGCGGACAGAGCAGAAGGCAGGCCATCTTCTGAGGGTCTCGTGTAAGGACTGGGATCAACTCAGATTCGCAGACTCAAGTCACAGTGGGAAGAGTTGGAACTTACTCACAGCAAGACCCCAGACTCTACAAGAGTGTGACCAGCTGTGGGAAGCAGATGGAAATGTAAAGGGAGAGTGAGGGGTTGGGTGTGAGTGTGTGTGTGTGTTCTCTTGCATGTAGAAGGGTTGGGGGATCCTTGGGGCCACACTCATTTCTTATTAATTGTCCTCTGCAAACTTTGCAGACTTTCATTACGTGTTTAGCCCAGTTGCTTATCAGAAGCATTTATGGAGTGTCTACTATGTGCCTAGTGTTGATATAGGTTGTCTCACCAAATTCCCATTTTTAAAATATGACTGAGATTGATGTCCTTATTCCCATTTTAATAAATAAGAAAATTGAAGTTCCCCCAAAATGCATTTCCTTGCCCAAAAGTCTTTCAAATAAGATGTAAGAAAAGCCAGGAACCCCTGAACCAGCACTTCCTAGACACCGACTATGTGGCAGGAACCTGGACTCAAGTGCCCTGTCACAGCCCTTTGATGCATCTGAGAAGCTGGGTGAGGTGTAAATGATACTGTGTGTTAGGAGATGTCCCTCCGAGGTTATTTGCTCATGCATTTGTCTACATGTGCAGGCATTTTTTCATTCATTCAATTATTTACTCAATAAATATTTGCTGAGTGACTTCCATGTGTCAGGCCAGTGGCCAGAGACACATCTTGGCCTTCTGGAGATGACCTCTTGAGGGAGAGGTGACATTAATCCACTAACTACACTTGCAGCACCCATGGCCAGAGGGGAGAAGCCAGTCTGTTGGAAGTCTGCTGTAGCTGGCTACAGGAAGGACTTCCAGGGAACTGAGGTGGAGCCAGATCCGAGGCTAAGGAAGGGGCAACTGCTGAGAGGAGGAAGTGCTTCTGGTCTAGAGGGAACCATGTGTGTATAGGGCCAGGGCTGAGGAGAAGTGGCAGCCAGCGGGTCACAGCTGCCACCTCCCACCCACAAGTGTTGTAGACATCTCAACCTCACCCCGGCCCACTATCTCCCTGAGAGAAAGAGGCCCTAGTCCCCAGGCTAGGAGTCTGGAGGTCTCTCAGTCTTCTCTTTGCTCTCAAATCCTGTTTCCATCAATAACCAAGATCTTGACTTCCATCCTGTTTCTCAAATCTCACTCTTCTCCCCCAAGGCTTTGGTTGGCACTTGACCCCTTTGCTGGGGTCACTACAACTCCATCGTCCAACCACTTTATGAATCTTTAGCGTGGGCCTATGCAGGGGAGACGTCCTGAGCCCTGGGAGTAGAGTGGGTGGACAAGTCAGGCCTGCTCTTGCAGAGACACTGCAGGGACAACCAGGTATGTCTCCCTCTGCCTCTCCCCATCTGCCTCCCTGCCCCCAGTCTGCTCCTTCTGTCTACATATGAGGAAACTGATGATGTCAATTTGCTTCTTAAAATGGTTTGAAGGGTGCCCACGAAGCAGAGGAGAAAGGCCAGTTATGTCAGCACATCATGCACACGATCCATGATCCACCTTGATGTCTATTGCCTGCCACAGACTCTACCTCAAGACAGGCACTCAGTGAGGCATCTTAAAGAGGTCCCTGATTTAGGAGGACAGTGTCAGGACTAGTAGCCCTTGGGCACTGTTTGGTACCTTTCTCATCTTAGCTTGCTTTTCATTGAGTCCTAGAATGTGCCACATGATAACTAGACATTAGAAAGACATAAGAAAGTGAATTACAAGCAATATCAAAATAGACCAGTGAACAATGAAACCTCGGCTCAGTGCAGTGGAGGGTCTCCTGCGCTCACAATTAAGGCATAGAATTATCCCCTCCTCCACCCCAAGGTCTTATGGCTATCCAGTGCCCTGGGCTTATAGCTACAGTGGCCCAGAGGCAGTGACCCCCAGGAGGACAGCATCCCTGGCTAGCTCTAATTGCCTTAATGAAAACACTTTATCCTTATCTGCTCTGGGCTAATCTCAGGAAAGGCCTGAGGTCACCTTTGCAGGCATCAAAGCAGTTCTCGAGGGCTGTTCCAAGTCCAGGAAGAAAGCATTAAAAGACCTTATAAGTGCCCCTGGAACTGTTCTAGGAACTTTACATTTTCAAATCAGGATTTCTGTTCTTAGCTGAGAAATCTTTTTTAGAGATAATTTCTAATTAATTGCTGTCGTTGGGTTTTTAAAAACAAAATACATGAATAATTGTCACATTTTGGCTCCTGCTGGAGAGGAGACATAAGGCACAGAGTGTACTGATGGATGGAAAAAAGCAGACTGGAATTGGGCATATCTGGACCTAAATCTTGGACTTATCAGATCCTGGCTGTGTGGCCTTGGGCAAGAGGCTCAGCCTCACTGAACACTGATCACTTATGTATAAAATAGGAACCAGGAGAGCCACCCGTGAAGAATGGCTTGCAGATAAAAGGAGAGCTGGGTCTCACTCCTGGAAGAACGGGGCCAAGGCCAATGGGAGACAAAGCCATTCTTACCTCCGCAGCTGACGAGCTGATGCCCCGGCTGGCTGCAGTTGGGGCTCCACGGCCCCCCTGCCTTTCCCACAGGTGACGCGTAGTTCTGCGTTGACCCCTGGTCCACCCAGCATAACCCGAAGCTCAGGGAAGCAGGGACCGGCCTCCTGCAGCACGGTTTCCTTCATTGCTGGGACTGCAGATCCACAGAGGTCCGGGCGAAAGCAGACTGTGCCCAGCTCCTCACTTCACAGGTGAGGGTCTGAGGAACCAGACGCGGGCTGCGCCGCGGCTCTAGCAGGCTTCCCGGCGTGCGCACCACCTCCTAGCCAGCGGCATTTATTCCACTGTCCCCTGGGAAGAGCTACATCAGGTCCTCGGGGTGTTCTCGGGATCTCTCCAGCACATGGGAAGGCCCAGAGCCAGCCAGGAGAGCAAGCCCAAGAGAAGGATTGGCTGGGTCTGTGGGACCCTGTTCAGCAGGACACAGGCCCAAGGCTTTCAGGGTACATGGGACGAGGCCTGGGGGAGGAAGGCTGCCTCACCTCCCAGCCCTGGAGGGGCGCCCGCCTGGGGTCACACTGTCCAGGTCTCACTGCTGTGACGTTGAGCGGCCCTGTACACATCACGGAGCTCTGAGCCTCCCCCACCTACCACAGGCTGAGACTCCCAGGTCCTGGGGCGCTCAGGTGGCCGCATGGTCTGATGGTGTGAAAGCAACAAGAATGAACTGCGGCCAGGGAAGGGGTTTTGTTTGCAGAGCATTCTGGGATGGGGGAATGGCGGTCTACAGGTTCCTCCTCCTTTGACATGTGGACCTGAGGAAAGGCTGTTAAATCACCACAGCAGGAAGATTTAGAGAGAAAAAGCACCCGGGATGAGAGAGGCAGGAAGGTGGGGAGAGCACAGGCCGGGCCGCGGCGCCACACAGGCCCTGCCAGCCGGGGGCGCTCTATCTGGGATGGTGCCGAGTGGCTTCAGGCCTTCAAGCTACACAGGTGCCTGCCGTGTGGCCTGTCCCTCCTCGCTTCCCACCTTACGGCCGCTCCTTCTACAACGCACCAGCTTCCCAGTCATGATTCCCCAGAAACAACGGCATTCTGCACCCCTGTGCCCCTTCCCATGACTTCAGGGTGCTCACCGCTGCAGTCACAGAGCGGGGGTGGGGACAGCCACCAGAAGTCTGACCAGACCCCGTGAGCTGGGAGTCCCCATGTGGGCACTGGTAGAGGAGGCCCGATCCAGTCCCAGGTCAGACCCAGAACCCCAGGGATTGCTCTCCCTGTGGTGGGTGGGTGGGAGGAGGGCGGCCGGGAGGGCGCCGAGTTCTCTGACACATGGAAGACGCTGTTTGTGTCACGGAGACAGTGTTGTCTCTGCTCGTGCGCCAACCTGGCTCCTTGGACAGTGAGGGCTTCACCTGCTCTTGGAGAGCTAACCCTTGTGAGACTGCCTTGGTTCAGCACCCCAAGACCTCTCTAGATGCAGAGGAGTGCATTTCCATTTCCTATTTCCCTCCCCTTTTCTAATCACCTGGAAACCTGGAAACTGATCACTTAGGTTTAGGAAGGGCTGCTGTAAGAAGCCGTGTCCTAAGAGGCAGCTGCGTGTCTGGATTAAAAGCCTGGGCTCTGGCGGTAGGTCTATGCCACAGTCCCAGTCCTGCCATACAGTATCTCTTCGGCTCTCTGAGCCTCACTTCCCTCCTGTAAAGGGATGGTGAGGACTGTCCCTCCGGACTCCTGAAGGCAGAACCTGGGATGACAAATCGTTGCTGAGCACACAGCCTGGCAGGTGGGAGCAAACGTTCAATACGCTACAGACATCAAGCTGTGAGCTTCTGGGGAGTTATTGCCCCCAAACTGGCTCTCGATTTCCCTCTCTGTAAAACAAAGTGTCCAGATTAATGAGCTGTAGGAGCCTGCCCTTCTGCCGTCCACACTCAGGGAGTCCTGTGCTACTCCAAGCAGCATTTCGGGTCTCAGTCATCAGCATAGGATCGGTCACAGGCAAATGTGTTGCTCGAGCTTCTGGCTGCAGATTGGAAAACAAAAGGAAGTTGAGCTCATTTAGGCAGCAAGACTTGGCTCAGACGTGGGAAGGCTGGAGATCAGACTTGGATTCTCCGTGTCGGGAAACAACGTGAGAACTGAGATGCTCAGCCCCAACTCAGATGCGGGGAGAGAACCTCCCATATGCACCCTGGCCCTGGGGCTGCACTTAGCTTCTGAGATGAGAACCAGATGCTAGAAACCACACCAGGACTGTCCCAGGACGCCTGGGCACCGCCCCAAGAAAGGTCCCATCAGGCACACAGGACTGCCACCTCCACTTTCTCCCTGCTGCCTGCAGTCTCTGGCAGAGCCTGAGTCCCATCAGAATTCCGAATGAAGGAGTTTAGGGACTGTGGCTTCTTTAGGTTTTCTCTCCATTGAGCTTTCCTGCCTTTCTAGGGCAGGCAAGCTTGAAGCGGTGTGGAACAGTCTGGAATCTTCACTGTATTGTTGTCACTCATAACTGTAATCACAGCTTCCGAGGCACCTGCCCCAGGCTCAGCAGCCCCATCTGCTATCCCAGGGTGTCAGTGTTGTGATGTGCATCTTACCAGGGCAAAACCGAAACACAGAATCAGATAATCAGCTAGTGTTGTGCAACATAGACTCAACCCAGAACCAAGCTGCTGTGTGCAGGGCTGGGGGGAGTTTCCTGGAATTCTTGAGCAGAAGAAACCATCTGGAGCTGACGCAGGTTGGCCATCCTCGACGACACTCCCCCAGAGCCCAGAGCTTCCCCTGCTCTGTCCTGCCATTTCTGAGATCTACACAGGTGGTTAGGGAAGGGTTTCTAAGAAACCTCTAATGCCAGAAATCCTGTAAGCCTTTGATCTGCGCCTCTGGGTTGCTAGCCCAGAGAGGGTCAAGAGGTGAACTGTGAAGAAAGTTAACCTGGTGAAGAGCCAGGGAACAGAGCAGCGGTTGCCAGAGGACCTGCAGCTAGGGGACAAGACATCTCATCCAAAGCACCCACGACTCCATCCTTATCAAAATGGAATGCAAAATTGGAAAGTGCACATTGTTGTTATGCACAAAAGATCTTGAAAGGATGACAGCACGGCAAGTTCACCGTCCCTCTCAAACACCGGGGCCATGAAACTGCCTGTAGATCGGGGAATATTAAGGAGGAGATGCTGGGGCTACAGGACCTGAGGGTAGCAGAAGCACACCAGAAGTGACTCAGGGATCCACCCCTTTCTTTCTTCAACCCGGAAGCCCAGAGCTTGGGGAAATTGGAAAATACTGAGGGAAAAAGAAACAAATCCCAACTGCCCTCAGCTTGCTCAGCAGCAAACCCAGAGTTCATCCCAAGAACAGTTGCCCAGGTCAGTTCCTGAGCAGACCCCACGGAGGGCAGGCAGGGTCCTAATATCTCCACATCCTGGGTCTCTTGTCCACAGGGAAGAAGCCAGCCAGAGACAGAGGCCCCTGCTCCCCAGCTCAAGTGGAGTATTCCCAGTCGATGTGACCAGGATCAGACCTGAATTCCTCACCGGAGCCTACATCACCTATCGGACCTGGCTCTCTGGCCAGTGGCTCAGCCCTGCACAGCACCCTCCTGCTGTCCAGAACCTCTAACTCAGGCGCAGTGGTCCCTGTCAGGTCAAGGGGACCCTCACAAATGAGCCCAGGTCCTCCCTCCCATGCAACAGCCCTTGGGAACCTGGAAGCAGATGGAGAGGACTCAGCATGGTGGTCTCCCAGCTGGGATAAGCACCAGCCTCCGCTGGGCCTGCTCCCGGCTGAGGTTGGAGCTGGGCCTGGCCTGGAGCCACCCATGCCTCTCACAGGGGACAGGGTTTGGCAGGTGTCGTGCAGGGCTGACCTGACCTCCCTATCAACTCAGCCCAGGGCTTTCATCATGCGGCGCAGGGCTGTGAGGCCTCCATGCTCGAGTCCCGGATGAGAGGGAAGCTGTCAAAGCTTTCCAGGGCAGACAGGTCAAGCATGAAAGAAATCCACTTCTGCAGGGGAGAAGACCCCAGAGTCCTGCAGCTGGGACAACCAAAAACCCTCTTGTTTTTAGAGGAACAGCGCCAAAGACTTGATAAGGAGGGAAAAGAATGGGCTGCTTTGGCCAGCCTTGTCTCTAAAGCAGGAAGGATGCCCATTTCCTGTCCCTGCACTCCCCAGCTAACCCAAAGTCCCTGCGCGTGGGTCACCTCAGTCTTAACAATGGGTAGACACTAAAGTAGCCCTGGAGATAGCAGCCCACCCCTTACACACACACACACACACACACACACACACACACATGGAGAGTGTCGCTGGCCCTCCAGCATTAGGAGGGCAGAAAGTACCATCACATTCCACAGCGGGGATAAACCTCGCAAACATCATGCGCCTGGGAGAGGGCCACACCAAAGGCCACTCTGTGTGTTGTGTGACTCCATTCACAGAGATGTTCAGAAAAGGAAGACCCACAGAGGCAGGAAGTGAGCTACTGTTTACCCAGGGAGGAGGTAGGAATGGGGAGTGCCTATTAATGGAACTTGAAGTTTCTTTTTAGGGTGACAGGAACATTCTAAAATTAGATTCTGGCGATGGTAAACACCAGAATCACTCTGTATATATATTAAAACGCCATTCAGTCATACATTTTAAAAGGATGCATTTTATTGCACATAAATTACACCTCAAAAACCCTACTTTTAGCACACGACTGGCACTGAACCTGGACAGCGATGTGGGTGAACTTACCTGGCATTTCTCTCTCTGAGAAGGATGAATATGGAGATAGGAACCAGACCTCTGGCTTCATGCCCAAGCCTTGACCCTGGCAGGTGTGACAGGGGCAGGTCTCTGCCTTCCTGGGACCTCAGTTTGTAAGGCACTTGAGAGGCCTCCATCACCTCCCAGCAGCCCCTGGGGCTGGGGAGACTCAGGGATCCCTGGGCTGAACTGACTGGGAGTGTCTACAGGGGTCCTTCCCTGAGCGCAAGCAGCTGCTCCCACCAGGTTCCCAAAGTGGGTGAGGACCATCCACATCATGAACACGGGGTTTCCAACAAATGCTCCCAAGGGCTCTGCCGCCTGGAGAGTCTGAGGCTATAGAGCTGTTAGAATTGGCTTAGTCTCTAAAATCTGCACTTAACTTCCTCTCATTCGGTTGACAGGTGACTTATTTTTTGCTGAAAGGAAATGTTTGTAGAGGAAGGCAGGGGGAGACTGGGAGTGGAAGCCCATCTACTCGCTGTGTGTCTGAACTTGAACGGGCTGCAGGAACCTGGGGCAAAGTGCAGTGGGACTGGGTGCCCGTCCAGGTCTTCCTGCTCCATCCTGGACCTTGTGGCCATGCCCTTGTCCTTGCCTTCTCACCCCTTTCCTCTGAGCCGGAGTGTGAGGGCTTGGGTGGAAAGTCCTGAGTCCTGGCCGAGAGTGCAGAATCAGTGCCTGTGTGTGTGTGTGAGTGTGTGTGTGTGTGTGTGTGTGTCACATTCTCTGCTCTGCATTGTTCAGCATGGCATCTTAATCAATTCTGGTTTCCGAAGCCACATTTATACAATGCCAAAGCTTCTAGCATAGAAAAGAGCTTTAAAAACCTGAGACACATCAGAGCCTTATAAAACATCGGAAGTTGACACAGGCCTCCTTGTTAGAAGCAGGGCAGGGGTGCTCTTCCTACAGCCTGGCCGTGACCAGGGGTTTATCATACCCACCTGCAGCAGGAGCCTGGGGTGCAGGGGTGTGGCCATCTCTGGTCCGCAAGAAGACTCAGGGCCAACACGGGCAGGTTTACACGTGGAGATGAAGCCAGAATTAAGGACAGGTAGTTAGTATAGAAATAGGGGATCGGGTCAAATCGAGGAAATGAAGCCATGAAGCCATCTGCCTCTGGAAGTTGGAGACTGCCCCTGGGAGAATGGAATGTCAAGGAGCTCCAGAGCCCATTGATTACAAATTTACCTGCCTTTATCAAGGAGTGCAAGCATGGAGCTGCTAATTAATGCCCCCCGGGCCCTTACCTGCCTGAATCACCTTGGCCCTCCCCCCCATGGCTTCTCACTTAATGCAAAACCAGACCTAGTCACGTAGGTAGGAAGGAGAGAGAGATAAGGGGGGAGAAAACTGGAGAACAAAAGAGACTTTAACCTATAAAAGATGTAGGGTGCGCTCACTTCTTGGGACTTTAGAACATCAGCCATGGCCCCTTTCTTCCTGCCGGGAGAAGTCTGTATTATTACCTTTAAATAAAACCTGCTTAATATGCTTGCCTTGGCGTGCTTCTCTAATGTTCAATCTTCAACATTAGAAGGAGCAGAACTCGTCACCGGTAAACGGCGGTATCAGAGACACTGAGCCAAGCAGTTATTAAATTGTGAAGCTGAAGAGGAAATAGAACAACTGCTATCTGCTAGGCACTGGGGGTCTAAAGAGAAAGGCATAGATCCTGCACTCCAGGAACTCATGGCCTGCTCAGGGAGACCCAGTCATGAGCAGACCATTGTAACCCCTTGCTCTGTTCTGGGACAGCAGAAATCACAGGTGCCACGGACCCTCTGAGGAGAAGAACCACACGCTCTCTCTCCTGACGGGGTCACCAGGTAGGCAGAGCTCAGTGTGTGCCTTAGCACCCACCTCCCCACACACAGCAGTTGTGGGGTAAGGAGAGCAATGGGGCCAAGGCCCAGCTTGCTTACTTGGTTCTGACCCAGGAAGCAGCAGTAAGAGGGGGAAGGTGGTCAAGAGATGACCTAAGCCCACAGAGGAGCATCAGAGGGCATGAATCCAGGGGCAATAGGCAGCAATTATACAGAGGCCCTTGGCATTGTCCCCAGAGGGACAAGGCCGCCAGAGCACTGCTCGCACATCTGCCTCCCTCTCTGGCTGAGGACTGCTCTAGGGGCTTCCACATCTCTGGCATTTTCTACATGTCCTGGAAGGTGGTGAGCTAGCTTCCGCTAAAGGAGGCCTCAGGCAGAGCGGCCACGCACCAGCGGTGGGAGGCAGAAAGCTTAGCAACTTCTCACTGCCGCTGCAGGGAGCCTGGCAGTGGTTGAGATGAGGGGAGGTTGTACCTTGATAGCCAATGCTGCAGGTGAAGAGGTGCCAGTCAGAGGAGAGCAGGCCAGAAGGGTTTTCCGGGGAGGAAAGAGCATGGATGGAGTCCAAGAGGAAGAAAGAGTTAGGTGTGTAGGAGAACCCCAGGCCTTTGAGCAAACTCCAGGCTACCACCAGGATGGGCGGCTGCTGGGAGCTGGCACTGGAGGTAGGCCGGGTCAATTTCTGCCATGATGGAACCAGCCTGCTCTTATTTGATGTGGGGTTTCTTCTAGCTCTTTCTTGGAGAATGTTTATAGAATCTTCTCTAAGAGTGTACTTTTCTCAATCAGTATCTCAGGGCTTCAGTAGTCCCAAGCAAGTCTCCCTCTCTGCAGAAGTGGTTCCCTACTCCTAACTCTTCTGAAATCTTCCTGGAAGAACTAAGGACCAGACCATAACTCACCTGTCTTGCAAGAAGGTCCCTTTCTTATAGGGCTTCTGGAATGTAGATGAAGACCAGGAATGGAGAAACAGGTGCTTGGCAGTGGTTTCCCAAGTCACATCCGTGAATTCCAAAATGTCAGAGGCCAACCAGTTTAACCCTGTTATTTTATAAACCAGGAAACTGGACCAGAGAGAAGAGGAAGGAAGGGGGGTAGAATTTATGCATTAATGACATGTTGCAGGACCAGCACCAAGCTCAGCGCATTCACACAAAGGAACAGGGAGGGAAGCGTACATGGGTTCAATTTCTCACTAGGCCACTCCTGGCTATGAGACTTCGGGCTCATGACTTCACATCTTGGGGCCTCCTCTGTAACCCCCATCTCCTGGAGTTTTGCACAGTTGACATGAGACTGTAAGGAAGTGCTGCTTCTGTGGGCTTCTGCAGCACTCAGATCCCCATTCACAGCATTAACTTCAGGTGACTGTGGGGGTGGGTGACCACTCACTGACTTAGCTGGGTCTTGGAGAAGAGAGGATGTCTTACTGATCTAAATATTCCATCTCTTAATGCTTATACTTTATAGGTGCTCCACAAAAGAGCATTATCCCATGACAAACTCATGGAGAAAGAATGACCACTCCTAAATTAGACGAGACATGGAAACTGTCTCAGCAAAGTGACAACTTAGTCAAGGTCTCCCTGCTTCTCCCAGCCCACTCCATTTCCCAAGTCTCTACCCAAAGTGGCCAGCTCAAGTCTTTGGGGCTCCTTTGCCCTTGTTCTCACAGACTGGCTCACCTCCTGTCATGTTTTGGGTCCCATCAAAAGGCATGGCCCATCCAGGTCTTCTCCACGGCATCCCCCTAGGGATGAGCATCCTGTAAGTCATAACAACAATCATTACTATTATTTACTCAGCAGTGAATTTGTTCCAGACACAGCCGTAAGGACCCATGCATTCTTGGTTGCAACCAGAACAAAGTCTAGCCAGATGGGAAGCTCTCGGATGTGCCCAGAGTGGAGTAGGGCACAAGACTTGATGGACGTGAACGTGTTGGCAGGTCCATCACTGCATGTGGGTGCCGTTTGTGTCCCTGCCACTGTCTCCCCTGCCCTTTCCTCTGGACCTGTGCTTTCTCAGCACAGCCGTTAAGGCCAAGACCGAGTGCTGTTCTGGTGGTACAAGGCCACACGTGCAGCCCTGCCTGGATTCAGCCTGCCAATCATCCCAGGGTTCCCAGGGGCCTGTAGAAATAGCCTAATACCAGATGGCAGGAAAAGTCCCACTTAATGAAGAGGTTGAATCCCTGTCCCTCATCACCAATGCAGAATAGGACAGTGACTGCACAGGTGGGTCAAATGGGCCTCCAGCACATCCTGGAACCTAAAGCTTCCATCCACCACCTGGGTAAGCTGAAGGGAAGTGGATCCTGGGGAGGTTGCAAATTGGTTGGACGGATGCAACAGACCCTGAATTTCCTTGTCCACCCAGCTCTAGCAAAGATGGAGGCGGTCAAAGGGAAGTGAGAATGAGGATGGTTTTGACCCCCACTACAAAGCTGTGTGGAGGAAAAATTGCAACTGCACTGGTGACCATTCCTCCCTCCTTCCTGGCAGGAAGCCACCATGGAAGCAGGAAGGAGGAGCTGGATGAGTTTCCTTTCTGTAAGTGAAAGAGTATAGGTTTGGCATCAGGAGATAACAAAGCTAGGTTCCCTGAGCAGGATTTCCAAGGTGGGCACAATCAAAAAGACTTGGTCAGCAGAGCCGATGTGACTGCCCCAAGCTTCGGAGTCTCCACCTGTGCGAGGGGAGGGCCTCTGTCCAGGGCTGAGGAGGAAAGCCCCGGACCAGCAGGTCAGGGAATGCTCCTCGCTTTCTTTGCTTACACCCTCTACCCAGTGATGTTTGTAGGCCCCTGGAAATGGATGTGCTCTTCAGGGGGCAATAAGGTTGTCACATTTGCCTGAAACTTCTGGGTTGAGAACCTTTCCAGAGCCATGGGTGGTTAGTTCATTGGAATACTGGTTCCCACCCAGTTCTATCTCTAATGGTCAGGATAGGGACTTTGGGTAGGAATGCGCTAGCAACTGAATTTGTTTGCATTTCAATGTGGGAAAAGAAGCAAATAAAATGGGGACCAAGGACTTATTGACCAGGAACTATGAATGTCATCACTCACTAGACCTGCAGGAGGGAACGGTGGGTGTGAGGAAAAATTTCCTGACCTGGGACGCTTCTGAACAGCTGGCAGTCAGCTCTACCAAGTAAAAGTCACAGGAAGCAGGCTGTTGTCACAAGGACAACAGTCAAACTTTAAATATCTTGAGGATCTGCATCTGCTGAGGCAAATGCAGACAGACTCTTGGGACCAGGAAGCATCCCTAGGGGGATCTACTTCTTCCTGGTATTTTTAATAATGAAATCAACTGAGCAAAATAGAATTCATTAAATGCACAAAATAAAAGGGACTTACGAACCCTTCTGCCCAGGGATTGATTCCTAATACAGAGCTACCTACCTGGAAGGCCAAATACTGGAGTCTTAGTCCTTCGTTTGAGGTGGGGCCAGTCTTCTAAAAAGACTCCCCCAATTACTTTGTAAGCATCTCTGGTGAGAACCACTAATCTCATCCACTCATCTCATCTGCCATTCTCGTGAACCCAGCCACAGAGGAGCCCATGAGTACCTGGAGCAGCGGCACCTTGAGTCTCACTCTGATTCCTTCCAGCCTTTACTACTTCCACACAGCTAAGGTCAAGTTCAACCAACACCAGGCTCTGTGCTAGGAGTTCCTGCTTCAGTCCTGGGTGAGGCCCCACCTTCGTCCACACACAGCTTCTTCTGAGGAGTAAACAACTCAGAAGGGAACCCGCCAGGCAGAGAGGTCCACTGCTAGGTAAAGCAAAATAGAAGAGGCCTTCAAGCAGGACATGGGGAGTGTGGCTGCTGAGGGAGACCCTTCAGGTAGCTCTTCAGGCAGCAGGAGCATTCTGGGAAATGCCTGGGCTGTGGGAGGCATGGCCAGGGCGGGGACTCCGTGACTTGTTCACGACTGAATCCCAAAGCCTCTGCGCTACTCAGGGCCGAGGCTCTGGACTGGAAGATGATGCCATCCACACCCATCTGTCAGTTGTTATTGGCTGTCTCTCTCTCTCGATCTTCCTTCTCTGCCTATAATCCTCTTCTCTTCCTCATCTCACAGAACCTGAAATCCAGTGTGTTTGCCCTTGACACAGGAACTTCTCAGCACTGAGGCTCTGACATGTGCCTGCTGAGTAGATTGGCAGGTATCAATGACTGGTGACCCACGATGGGGAAAGAGTACAAAGAAAAAGACATGTTGACGACATCCCTATGTCTCAGATCCCCCGTGTTTCTTAGCACCCAGTACAAAGTGCACCTCATGTCTCAATGCAGGAGTCCTGCTTCTCGTCCTCATGAGCACTGGACATCCTTGCCAAAGAGGAAGTTAGAATGGAAAGGTCACCATGTGCTGCTTGGATCCTGACAAGGAGGCTTTATCTGACCCAGCCACCACACAAAGAGCACGGGCGCCTCGGTCACAGGGGCCTTCCTTAGGTCTGCACACGTATTTGGGCTTACCCCAGGAAGACAGTGTTACCTATTTTACTGCCTGTTCTGGGCCAGTTCTGCCAGCACATGCCTGACCCTGGGGCCTCAGTAGCGCTAGGGCCTGTGTCTTTAGAAATGATGCTTAGTTATTCTCATGGGTTTGAAGTGGAAGCTGTAACCAATGCTTGTCAACCTAAAGCAATTTATTTCACCTACCTGTGTTCATGTCATTTTGTCCCCCAGGACTATGCATTTTGCAAATCAGAATCTCTATCCCCAGCACCTCACCGAGGACTGGCAGAGTAAGAGCCTGATAAAAGTTTGTTAAATGAACGTGTCAAAGAATGGATGAATGGATGGATGGATGGAGGGATGGATGACACCTAGCATCTTTTTCTGTACATACTATTCCAACTGTTTCCAGCTGTGAGCTGAAATTGTCATCTATAAGCCTAATTTTTATCTGCCTGTTAATTTAGACACTTTGCCAACAGATCAATTATAAAAATCTGTGTTAAATAGGAAACACAGCAGGATGCAAATAGCTTTGAAGACTGACATTCGTGGATCTGAAATCTGGCAGCACTACTGAATTGCTTTGGGCAAATCACTTGCTCTTCTGACCCTGCATAGACAGAAACCTCCAGGGAGCAGGGATCCTGAAGGGTGCTCATGTTCCCTTGCAGGGTCAAGGCCTTGATGTTATGTTCGAGCAGAGGAGTGCCAACTCTTAATAGGAGGAGTGGCCCAGGGTCAGGGGAGTCTGGAGGCTCAAGATTTGGTGGCATTTAACCCAGCTATTTCCCGGCCAAACCCTGGTCTCGGCATAGCTGACCTGCCTGAGTGAGAGTTTGGCTTCCTCTGGAGGTCAAGAATTCTGACGATTAAGGCCTCAGCTTTCTCTACCCTCCTGCTGCAGGCGATGGAAGCCTATGTGCAGGCCAGGGCTGCCTGAATTCCCTGCTTAACTCTTGCTTGCCAATTAATCACTCTGGCCTTTTCATTTCCATTTTCCTGAGTCTAGTTGAGCTGTGTAATTGCCACTCCAACACACTGTCCTTATATTTAGTCTTTACCTCATGTTTATAAGTGTCTGCTGTACTACACCAGCCAATGAATACCTCCTGCTTGTAACCATCCAGCTCAACATAGAACTGTTCCATTACTCAGAATTGGGGCCTCTGATCTCCACCTACCACCAGGAATGGAGTCCTCATGGCCAGACAAGTGGTAGTTTATCCATTCCCAGAATCTCAACTTAGTGTCTTCAGTCTCAGACAATTCTTAGAACTAATTGACACAGGTCAGTTTCTCCAGGAATCTTGTTCAGGTAGAAATTTCTAGGCAGGACATATATTCAAGAGTGGTTTTTGTAGGACAGAAGGACAAGATACACAGTCAGGAGGGGGAGAAATTGAGCCGTGATTCCAAAGCCCAAAGCAGGCCTGGACCAGTCCCCAAGGATTCTGGGAACTAGAGGGGATCTTGGAGAAGTTCCATTTGGGGGAAGGAAGTACTGCTTCTCCATAGAAGGCATGACCACTGGCAAGGTGTCAGAAGAAAATGTCACCAGGGGCTCTAGGCAGCACATCAGAGAGCCCAACCCCATAAGCACTGGTTTCTGTAGCCTGGCAAGACTCCTGCCCACTTTGCTCCAGTAAGACCCAGGACGAGGGTTCCAGGGCAGACAGCTTACCCACCAAGCCAACCACTTACCCTCTCCAGAGAAGTCTGGGGTGGCGGAGACCGGGAATTGATAGGGAAGTCAGCCCTAAAGATGTGGTTCTCCATGTAACATGCCAACCAGGAAGGACAGTCACTGTCTACCCTAGAAACTGCAGACAGGAAGCCTGTACACAGAGGAAAGAAAAGGTAAGACAGACAAGCAGAGAGAAGAGGGAACAAGAGGTAGAGACCTGAAGACTAACTGGCCTCCACTTTCAAAGCCCCTCTCAGAAACTCAGCTAAACCCATAGCCGCAGATCTCAAGTCTGATCTGACCATATCCTTGTAGCAAATTTGTTTGATTCTACTGATGCACTTGAAAGTCCTGACAAAACGTTAGGTACAAAATCAACCTTCCCTTGCTCTCTCCTCCTGTTGAGGCGGCTGCTTCTTTCCAGGGTGCTCCTTGCTTGTCTCTTAGCTGTTTCTTTCCTGTAATAATAGCCCCTCCCCCAGATGTTTGTGTGCTTGATGCAGAATCATTCAGAGATTTGGAAAGCTAAACAGACTGTGTTCTCTGGTTTTCTTCTGTCCTCATGTTTATTCAGTCTTTTTCTTCAGGAGAGATCATGTGAGAGAGTGACAAGCCCATAACTTTGCTGTAAGCAGAATTGGACTTGAATCCCTGCTTCCACTAATAAGCCATTTGAACTTGGTCCAGTCACTCAGTATAACAGAACCTCAGTTATGGCAGCTCTATGATGCTGATAATGACATCTCTTGTGAGTTGTTAGGAGAGAAGGGGACAGTGTTTTTGTGGGGTACCTCAAAGGGGCTCAGAGAAGTGTTATCACCAACCTAATTGTCATTGCTCAAATGGTTTAGGCAATCTCAGATACTCTGTCATTTCAGCTGCAAAAGACAGACCCTTTCCCTGCCTGCTTAAACCACCTTCAACCAGGAAGGAAGCAAGGGATCCCTTGTTCACAGGAGGCTCAGAAATGGCAGGAACCAGGGTCATAAATAAGTCCTCGGGACTCGCTTCCTTGACTTTCTTATCTGGTGTCCTCTTATACAGCTCCTTTCTCGAGATTCTTTTCTGAATAACTCCAGGACAGACATTTTCTCCTGTCAGTCCCAGGAAATACCTTTGATCATCTTCAAGCCAATCCTCATGATTAGGGTGATTGGCTTTTTACTAAGCTAATGAATAGGCCAATCCCAACGAAACTACAGGGACACGCAGAGAAAGGGGGCATTTTCCCAGAAAATCAGTGAGCTCTACTAGAAGAGAGGAGAAGGGATGGGCAGTGTCTGCTCTACACTTTGGCTTAAACCCAGTGACGTCTTTCTGCCCTCAATGTATGTCTCTTCTGAGTGGCTGGTGAGCTGGTGACTCCCTCTCCCTCAGTTTCCTCAGTTCCTTCCAGAGCTCTGATCCTAGATGAAAATCTACCAGCAGTCAGGCCCCGAATGTTCTCGCATGAGGAGCAAAGGAGTCCTCTTGAACCGTGAGACCTGCATTTCACCCACATGGTCCTGCCACGACAGAGCAGGGCCACAGGAGCAAGGTGGCAGTGACCCAGCCATATTGCATGAGTGGCTATGGACCAGACTCTTCATTCCTAGACCATGGTTTGCTCACAGCATATTGGATCCCAAGTCTTCTGGAAACGACAATGTCTCGAAAGCGTTCCTCTGTAAAGACAGAGGCAAGAAATCTGCTGCTTTGCTCAACCTCTTCCTTTTCAGTATCCCTTTTCATGCAGAGGCTTGAAAGAGGAGAGTCCAGAGCCTTTTGGAAATCCTCAAATTCAACTCAGAAATGAGAAAACAGAAGCTTAGGATGGCAAAGGAGCTTCCCAGAGTCAAACAGCCAACGTCTGTTAGAGAATGGATTTGGATTAGGAGCCCAGCCCCGCAGAGAGCATCCATGTGTCTGCTGGGCCAACGAGAGGGAAGGACTAGTTGGCAGAGCTCAGCTGCAGAGTCACCTGTCCTGCTGGCCAGCAGGGGCCTTGCCTTGCATCACATGCCCCTGAGCCTGTGCCCGCACCCTCCTCCCGTACTGTGCGGCCCTCTCTCTCAAAGGGTTGGGGATCTCGAAGACCCAATCACGTACCAGGAATCAAAGAGCGATTTTTGGCTGGACCTGCCCAGTAAGTGGCAGAACGAGGAATGAGAGGCCTAGTAGCTCAGGAGAACCTGGATTCAGTGACACTGAGGACTCCTGAGTCCACCCTGCTGGCCACGGCTGCCCCAGTGCCTCCTGGGGAGGAGGCAGCCTTCCATACACGTGCAGCTTTCTGCTCATGTCCCTTAGGAGATGCAAGTACTGGCGAAGGAGCGGGAGACCCAGGACGTTCAGGGTGGAGGGAAAGAGTATTATTGGCATGAATCTCCCCTTTTGGTTTATCTAGCTGCGTTCCCAGCATGATAGACTTTGGCTAGAGACTCACCCCATCCAGCTTCTTCTGTGCACATGATCAAACTGTATTTTCTGCAATCTTTGAATATAATCCAGGCCATGAGTTCTGAAGAGTGAAAGGCAGGCACATGCAATCCATGCCAGCACCAGACGTGGCCCCTCCAATACCCAACAGAATTTTCTGTGTCCTTTCCCTTTGACCATTCTGTGGCTGCATGCAGAAGAAAGCAGAGACTTTCCAAGGCTCAGGGAGCATCCTGCTACTAATTTGGAAGGCAGCTAGATATCTGAGTCACCTAAGCTCAGATAAAAGTCATCTACTCAACCACACTGGTTTTTGTGTCAAAGGAAAAAATTTTAATTGCATTAAGCCCCTGAAATCTGGAGGTTATTTGTCATAACAACTTAGCATTGATTGCCTTGATTAACACAGTCACTCAGTCTCAGGGTGTGTTTACACAGTGACACCACATTCACCCCAGTGACAACACATTTCACAGACATCAGGAAAAGCAGCCAAAGAGAAGCCTGTAGCCACACACCTGGACAGAAGTCATGCTCAGGAAATTGTTCTGTGGGACCAATGACTGGATCGGAAGTCACGGTTTGAACTCAGTCACACCCTCTGAATATCTCTTAACTCTGCCCAGCTCCCTCCTCACTGCCCTGTCCCTGAATCTCACAAGCCACCACCATCGTTTACATAGCAATAATGTCTTCCAGGTCTCCCTGCCTTCCGTCCCCTGCTTTCTCCTGTCCTGACTTCACATAGCAGCCGCTATGATCCACCTAAAATTCCTGTAGGATCACGTGAAATCCTTTCAATGTTTTACAAATAATAATATCTTAGCTCAGCCCTGTGTCACCTGACCCTCACCCACATCTCCAGTCCTCAACCACCCCCAACACACATGTGTGTACACACAGCAAAGCACAATGCACAAGTGTGCATACACATACATACACACACGGTATGTGTTCACACGGGTGCACATTCACTCCAGCCGTGATAGGTTTCTGTGACCTATAGGCGCCATGTTTCCTCATCTCTGGTTACTGGCCAGTTTTTGACCTTAGACACTATTTTGTCTTTTTATCCTCTTGGTCTTCTTTCCCCTGACCTGAATGGTTTTCTCAGACATCCCCTCAGCAGACATCTCTGCTCCCCACTGAGCTGGGTGCTCCTGGAGAGCACTCTCCTGGCCCTCAGAGGCAGCATGGGGGCCCATCCTCATCTTCAAGTGGCCGAGACCCACACTGGTATGATAACATTTGAGTGAGAGTAAGATACTTTCCCCTCTGAGCTTCAGTATGTAGGATGAAAAAACCCCTTAGAACCAGATGGAGGGTGAGTATAAAGGATATTCACTAGATCACATTTATGGAATGCCAGCTGTGTTCCAGGGGCTCCACTAAGTTTCACCTGGATCATCTCATTTAACCTCCAAACTGCCCTGAAGTAGATATTATTATCCTCACTTCTCAGCTGCAGAAGTGGAGATTCAAAGGAGTTAAGTGGCTTGTCCAAGGACCCACAAATGTTGTGTGAGAACACCAGGATTTGAATTCAGACTCCTTCTCTTCAAACCCTGAACTCCTGCCAGGCAAGGTATGAATGGAATAATGAGTAAAGAGACGTACGTGTAAGCTGATGGAGATAGCATTACTGTTCTGTACACACTCAGGGCATGGACGTGTTTGCATATCTGATTCCGTCCCCTGGAGAAGGGTAGGTAGGGCTCCTGTCCCACTGGTCTCAGGATCCCCAGCACCTACCCCAGTGTCTCAAATAGATCGGGTGCTTTGGACAAGTTGGTTAAATGAATAGAAGGAAAGGAAGAGAGAAAGGAGACAGGGAGGGTAAATCAACCCTGGGCCCAGACACTGCGGTTCTCTGTGAGAGGCAGGGTCAGGTTAGTCTTGTTCCTGCACAATCCCATACTGCTTGATAAAGTCAATTGCAGACAAACAAACAAATAAGCCTGACCTGGCGTTTGAGTAGCTAATGGGGAACTCTATGGATTTGAGAACTAAAAATCATTTTCTGTGTAGTTCAATATGTGTACCTGCTGAGGCTATTATTATGGATCAGAAGGTTAAAAAGCAAAGCTGCTTTTATGTCATTTCCACAACTGGTTCCCCAAAACCAGAGGGAAAGCAGAGTATAAAACCAGCCACCCAGGAGACACGCAGGAGGCACCTGGGGCTGCTGTGTCCGTGGTGGGAGAGGGAGTTGTTAGTCCCAAGGCTCCGCCATCCCCCGTGCAGCCGGGCAGCCGGTCTCCTCCTGGGAGGGCATGGATCCCGGTGGGGCCTCGAAGCCCGGCAGGATCCTGACACCCGCTGCCTGGCAGGTCCGAGGTTGCTCCAGCCACCGCTCTCAGAAGTGATGCTGACATTACTGTCTCTGCACATCAGGTCCCAGCAGCTACCTTGCCACCGAGTCAGCGTGACTATTCAGTAATGCAAGCAATTGTAAAGCCAACACACGGGACTGGCTTACCCAGATGGGTTTAATGGCCACAAAAATATTACCCAGGCAGGGGCCACCCTCCTCAGAGAACTTGAGTCTCATTGCAAACATAGCTCTTCATAGGTCTTCAAAATCTCCCACAAAATGGCAAGATCCCTAGCGAGTGCCTGCATCCTTCCAAAAACGTAAAACCTCCTTCAAAAAATGAAGATGCTTGCTGCTGAGGACCTTTGAAGGGTGTCTCCAGGCCCCAAGGCTGTACTGACCTAGGTGACTGCGGGCCACATGTGGCTGTGGAGGACTTGAGCGGGATATGGGAGAGAAACCAGTGTCCCGTTATCTTTCATTTCAAATAATTTAACCTTAAATCTAAAAACTGATGCAGAGAAAAATATTCCCCCCATTAATTCAATGTCACCGGAACACTTTTAAGTATGTTTGGAGCCATGTATCAGGGATATGAATCTATGTTTCAACTGCACCTTTTATGAGATTTTAGTGTAGATGAAGTACATGGAAATTTAACCTCTGAGCTGAGAAGCTTCACGGGTGTAAAACACACACTGCATGTTACAGGTTTAATGAAAAGGAAGGATGAAAACTACCACATTCAGAGTTTATACGGATTGCATGTTGAAATGGTAAGAATTTTACTATTTGGGATGGGAAAAATGTGACTGAAATTATTTTCGTCTGTATCTTTTCACTTTTTTTTCACAATGAGGTTCCTAGGAAATTCTAAAGAGCATGTGTGACTCCCGTTATGTTTCTATACTGTGTGGTCTCGCTGCCAAGGGCGTGTCCAAATGAGGCTGATCATGTTTCCAGCAATGGTGGCTGTGTTGGAATAAATCTTTAATTCCCTGGAAGAACTTCTTTTAAAAAGAAAATTGTTCATTTGGACACAGAGCCACAAGGTGTCTCAGAAATGCTTCTGGAATACAGAAGTTGGCTGAACCCAGAAAACTCCCTGGAGCGGCTTTCAAATGGGCGGTGGTCACCCCCACTCCTGCCCCCCACCATTCCACAGCGACTCCCATTGTGACAACAGACCTTCAGGCTCCTTCAAGCCATCTGAACAACTCCAGAGGGAAGACGAGTTCCATTTTATGGCTAAGAAAAGTGAGGTTCCAGGGGAACGGGCTTCGTCGTGGAACTCAGAGGAGATGGAGCTGGATCTGAGGCCAAGGACGCTGCTTTGCCTACCAGTCTCCTGGAAAAGTCTTCCAAGAGGGTTAAGTAAACTACTGTAAGATTTTTTTAAAAATGCAAACTACACGCACGGTGGCGGCTATTCCGGCCAATTTCCTACCTGCCCCACACCTAGTCAGCCCAGAGATGTGCAGGGATCGCCTCTAACGATCTTTGCTGGGAGGCCGATGAAACACACCCTCAAACCCACCCGCGTTTGTCTGGGCCTGCGTGCAAAGGCATGGAAATGAGATGCCACCTGCAGAGGGCAGTGGGTGAGCAGCAGGGATCCTGCTCAGGGATGAGTCCTCTAGGGCACGCTGAGCCAGATGTGCCTGTGTTCCATCCGTGTATTTCACAACACAGCTGTGCACTGGCTGTGGGCTGCCAGGGAGAGACTGAGAGAGCAGAGCTGACCTGGGAGTCACATCATCATAGTCACCATCAAAGTCAACGAGAGCAATGATATCCACCATGATCCTTTGAGCCCCTAAAATATGGCCAACACTGTGATTGGGTATTAGTCCTCCACCTCCCTTGATCTCCATCCACAGGCTGGGACAGTGGCTCTCTTCCTGCCTTTCAATTGTGAGGCTATAAGCAGGGCAGAGAGGGGCCTGTCTGAAACATAGGCAATAGACCTTGCAAGGATGTTGGTCACTGGTGTGACCTTGAGATCCATGGTGCCAGGAGCGGAGTTGCCTGGACTCCATAGATGAACTTGTTCCTGAGTCTCCTGACATCCTGGCCTGGGTTCCTTCCAACCCACCAGTGAGGGCTGGCCATCATCTGCTTCTGGGTGTGACCAGGGAGCTTCCGGCAGTGGCCTCTCACTCCTTGCTTCCTCTAGGTCAAGACTCTCCAAGGTTTCACCAGTCACACCTGGACCTTGGGTGGTGCCAAGTGGCTGCAAAAGAACAGGAACAGTTTTCTGAGTCACCAGTGACTCTTAAAAGGGAGGGCCCTTAACCCTGGTATATTTCCAGATTGGGGTTCCAGTAACATGGTGAATCCAATTATCTCTGAGAAGAGACCTAAAAGTTGGAAGGACAGACTCTAAACCATTCCAACCCAGATTTCAGACTGAATAGGGAGTGCAAATTAATCCATTATTCTCTCCCCTTCTCCCTTCTAGAGCCTCGGCTGCTGTGTCTGCATAACGATTCCAGGTTCATTCTGCACCTGGTCATGGCGGAGGCCCTCTGATGTTGGATCTGGGTGAGGGAACCTTCAAGCAACCTGCTCGTGCCCTCACCCGGGCTTCCTCTCCATGGTTCAAAACCCAGGCTAGTATTCACACCCATCGGCATGGCCACTACCTAAGTAAATTTAAAAATAAATAAATGAATGAATATAAGAAGTGTGGATGAGGATGTGGAGAAATTGGAAGCCCTGTGCCTGCTGGCAAGCATGTAAAAATCAGTGCAGTTGCTATGGAAAACAGGAAGGCAGTTTCTCAAAAAAGCACATATAGAATGGTGTGCTTACATATGGTCCATCGATTCTATTTCTGGGTTCATACACACACAGTTGAATGCGGGGTCTCCAGGAGGGGCTCAAACAGCCGTGTTCACAACCACATCTCCACAATTGCCAAAAGGTGGAAGAAACTCACTGTCCACTAACTGAATGGATTTAAAAAGTAGTGTATACACACAAAGGAATGTGACTGAGTTTTAAAAGGAAGGAAGTTCTGAGATATGCTACAACGTGGACGAAGCTTGAAGACATCATGCTGAGAGAAATAGATAGCCACAAAAAGATAAATGCCATCTGAGTCCACATTGCTGCAGTACCTGGAGTAGGTGAGATCAGAGAGACAGGAAGCGGAATAGCGGCTGCCAGGCCCGGAGGAGGAGGACAGAGATGCTTAACGGGCAGCAGGTTTCATCTTTGCAACATGAAGAGAGGTCTGGAGGTGGACGGGGTGAAGGCTGCAGGACAGCACCTGTCCTCACTGGTGACGCCTCTCAGGGCCACTGAGAGGACTGCTCCACTCCTGCCCAAGGGGTGGGGCCTCTGAAGCCAACGCGTCTCACGGCATCTTTCCCCTCTGGCCAAACCTGCCTCTGCCCCTCCCTCCCTGGTAGGTGGTGTTTTGGAGAGAGAGCAGTCACCTGCAAAGTCCTAAGTCACAGACCTACACACTTCACAACACTTGGTTGGGTATTGCGGATTAGCTTCATTTCCATGCTATGATTATGTCAACTTGTCTCAACGTGATTTGCGTTGAACCAAGTGACAGGAAACAGGACAGACCAAGGGCAGTTAGGACTTGGAAACCAGGCAGATAGAACCCAACTGAAGTGGAGCAGGTACTGGGACAATCCTAGCTATGGTCACATAATTAGGAGTTCTGTGACTTCTGCAAGTGTACACCCTCTCAAGGGCAAGTAAGCCTTAGCTGGCCCTGCTCACTTATAGGACAGTCAGGATCTAGCAAAACCAACTTGTTGACCATTTGCTTTAGACATGGGCTTTGATTCCTCCTCATTCCCTTGAGGACAAAGTTGATAGTGAAATTAAGAATAATGAAGTTCACTCTCCCAGGAAGGGCCAAGGGACGTAGAGGGAGATAAGTTGGCCACTGAAAGAAGCACTCCCTCTATTTTGCATCCAGAGGCATGAAGAGATTCCTGAATATGGAGTGCAATGGTTCATTCAGGCTAGCAGATGGGAAGGAAGCTGCACAGCAGGTTGTACGGTAGCTAGCCAGCACACATGACCACTTTATAGAGTGCTTTCTATGTATACTCAGACACACGTGCATGTGCCCACACGTGTGAATCAGAAACATCCCTGTACAAACCTGTGCTCCTGCAGATGCATGCAGCCCAGCTGCTCTGCTGCAAAAGTTCCTGTTGGTACAAGCCTAGGAATTTATACCAACAAGTGGAACACACTCTTTGGAGGTACATACACTCACATTTGGTTAAAAGTGTGCACATGCACACATACCGCTCATTCTGAGGGTTGCATCCTGACTCCTAGGTGCAGACCTCAGCCATCTTCTGGCTTTCCTCTTCCCACTTGGAGAAGGAAAAAGTGTGAAAAAGAAATGCAATATGTTTCCTCAGCACTGGGATCCTGGAAAATGTATTCCAGGAAATGAGGAAAATTTTCACATTCTGTTTTGCCTTTCTGATGTTAGAGCCTGAACTGGATCCAGTTCAAGAGCCTCCCTGTTTACACTCAGTGGTGCCTTCCTGATGTTATTGAAAAACATTCAAGAAAATCTCTGCAATCAATAAAACTCTTGTAACTGTAGAAAGAAGTTCTGGGTTTTATTAAAAAGCATTCTCTTGTCATCTTTGGACTGGTCCATTCCCAGGCTGCTGCTCCTTGTCACCAGGTTGTGCTGGCTGTGTTGTCTGACTTGAACCCTCGTATGGCTTGTGGTATGTGCCAAGAGTGTCTTGCCCATGTGTCCTGTGCCTCTCCCATCCTGGTCTGTGCCTCTTTCACTGGGGATGGAAGATGCCTGGTTCTGCTATTCTTGGCCAGGCCATCCTGCCATGTCCGGGAAGGCTGATGGGGTGCTGCTGGCAGGCACTCACTGGCTCCTGGTGACAACGACCCCACAGGCATTTTGACTCTAGCTTCTCCAAAGACTGCAGAGGGGCCCATGATGCCGCTGGGAAAAGCAAGCTGTCACCAGCCTGTGAACTTTGTCTGATGGACAAGGAGCTGAAGAGTAAGCTCTTCTCCTTTCCCCACTCCCACGTTCCCCACCTAGCGCTTCACATGGCTTCTCTGGAGATGCGTCACTGTGTAAGAAGCAATGGTCAAGTTACCACCCACTGACCTGCAATTTATTTCTCTCCTCTCCTGCCTCACTTCCCCTTCCCCCTCTTTCTTGCTTCCCTAGAATTATGCAAATAAAAAAAGAAGTGCTTGTAGTAAGCTTTTTACTCAGGCTCTGTTTTCTGGAAAATGTAGGCCAGGAGAGTCTTCCATCATGTTGAAATACTGACTCTGTTGCTGTGGGAAATGACTTACTTCCTCCGAGAGTGTGTTGGCTGGCCTACAACACAGGGTCATCATGCTGACCTTATCCACTTCTCAGTTAAGATTAGTTGAGATATGTAGGTGAAAATCTTTTATCTTTCCCAATAACAAAAGCAAGTGCAATATTTAAATTATCTTTCCCCAACTTTGCAAATTTCATGTTGGGAATTCTCTCATAGAGTATCTTTTTTCAAACATCAGAATCTTAAATGATGGTCAAGAAAGTCACAAATTTATACTCTTGGTAAAATTAACCACAGAAGGGTTTGGGTTGAATAGATAAAAGGAAATCAAAGGCAGTGGCAGAGTGGAAGTGTGATTTTCCAGGAGTTTTAGAGAAGACCAAAGCGGGTGAAGTCTAGTGCACCCCTTGCTTCCTTCCTGGGTCCACATGGCAGTCATCAGCTACCAGGAAGTGGGCACACTTCCAGGGTCTGCATGGCAGCTAGTAGAGGGGACTCAGGGCTTGAACTTTGAATGTTGGGTGAAGGCCTGAAAATGAGCTTTGGATACACATAGCAATTTTTTAACTGAAAAGTCACTTGCCAAATCTGCTAGTCACTTTTTCAAGATCCAACTGCCTACTGAGAAAAAGCATAATCATGAGAAGAAACAAAAATATGAATAAAAGTTCAAATAGATTTCTTGGAGGGAATCGTAAAGTAACCAGGTCTTGAGTGGCTAAGATCCCAGATAGAACACGCACAAGACCCTGGACCACAGCTCTGCCCATTAATGGCATTTGCCTGTCACTTCCCAGAAAATAACATCTTGGCTTGGAGCTTTTGTGTCTCAATGTAGAAATGAATTATGTAAAAGCAATTATGGTCTCAGAAGGTGAAGAGCAGGAGAAAAGGACAGGTATTTGAGATGAGGGCTGAAATTTTTATGTAACTGATGAAAGACATCAATCCACAGGGCCCAGAATCCTTGTAAACCCCTAAGGGGATCAAACAATGCCTCTGTGTGCACACACACAGACATACTGAAACATACACAGACAACCCCATGCACACAATCACACACACACACACACAATCACACACTGATCACATGCATGCATGCACACACAGCCACATGTACACAAGAATATAACCTGGGAATATCAAAGTAAAACTGATGAAAATTCAAAGGAAACAAAAAACTCCTTTAAGGCAGCAAACCAGAGAACATACACATTACTTTCATAAAAGCAATAAGATGGACAGTAAACTTTTTAGCAGCAGTGCTGGAGGGCACACGTCCCTTAGAGAGATTTCCTGACCTAGGATTTTCTTCTCACAATGTGTTTGATATTATCCTGGGATTAGAGATAAAGAATTAATTACCAGAAGTCATAAAATAATAACAACTTTGAGAATAGGAGTAGAGATAAAAAGAAGATAAAGCATCGCTTTTTATTATTCAAAATAAAACGTTCAAATGCACACAGTGGATAATAGATTTGCATGCATCTTGTTTCAAAAAAAAAAAAAGAAACGAATAAAATGGCTGGATCATTATTTTGTGTTGAGCATTGATCCCTATTATTTTCAAATGTGTTTTGTAATTTAATCCTCCAACAACTTTCTAAGTTAGATGTTATACAGGAACAAAATGTTACATAACTGACCAGCTCACACAGGTAGAAAATACTGACAATAGGTCTTTACCTGTGACTCCAATCTCCTTCTTCACCCTCTTAACCACCATATTGAGCTACTGGTGCTGGGGGCGGGGTAGGAAAATGTGAATAAAGAGCTTAGCAGCTACTATTAAGAATAGTTCATTATAATGGCATTGATAACCTTGTTTCTTATAATACAATATAAATGTCTTGCTTGAATTTGGAACATCTTTATATTGTTTGATTTAATTATCATAAATACATTTATAAACACTTTCATAGCCCATTCACAAAATTGAACTCTGTTTTTCTAGAAGGTTTTACATTCCTTGGCAATAAATTCTGCCTTTATGTGAAATCTTCAGGGACCGGACTCTCGGTTGAGGGAAGGTGGTGGTGTTTTCAGGGTGGGGAAAGGGAACTGACAAATCACACAGATTTGGATGAATCATGCAGTCTGTGGAGAATTCAGAACAGTGTGACAGTTCTTTGGGTCATGACTGGTGGCCTTTGAGGAGTGTAATTTGGCTCCTTGTGGGTTTTTCAAAGTCCAGAGCTATTTTCTGATAGTCCCAACTGGAAGGAGGGGTTTGACTGGCCTCCAGGGAAAGACCGACAGCCAGTTCTTTGGGAAGACAGCAGGCCTGGCCTGCTGGGAGTGGTGGCCTGGCCACGGCTGCAGGACCAGGGTGCTGCCTCTGACAATCTGAAGGTATGGAGTTTTAGATTTCAATTGGCCCAGCTTGGACCACCTCTCTGCCCTGGACCACACGACCAGCTCTGGGGTGCAGGGGTGCGCTTCCTGTGGAAGCGTGACTGTCCATCACTCACCTCCTAAATTGTCAGGCACCCCATCTTGTGCCAACAGGCTTCCAAGGCCTGGCTTTGATCATGCCCATCTCTACTCCTTGCCCTTTCATCCACTTGGAATGCATTATCCACTTTTCCTGATAATTTATCTCCAAGGGAAGTTCCCAGGTCTCTGGTGTGTTTACATATTCACTTACGCCCCGGTCAATTCTCCAGCCATTCGGGAATAACTTTAGATTCCAGGTACCAAAATGGACTCAAGGATGCAAAGAAGAGTTAGGTAGCTCCTGCCCTCAGGGAATTCCCAAACATTTGTATCTTTGGAAAAAACAAATTTTTGTTAATTTTGTTGGAGAGTTTCTGGTCCCAGGATTCGGGTACACACAGCAGCTGCTGGAACACAAAGCAGGCAGGGACTGGTCCTGGCTGCTGGATCAGGCTGCTTCCTGAGGGTGGATGGGTAAACAGCACAGTAGCTCCTGAGTGAGCCACTGGCCACGGTTGGTCATAGACAGGAGAGGATGGTCCAGGAAGAAGAGGGAAGAACAAAGTCCAGAGGCATGAAGCCTGGCACGTGACAAGTCATTGTGCACCTCCTGTTGCATTTTGTTTATTGCTGACCAGGACTCACCAACAGGGGATTCCAGACAAGTGGCTCTGTTTCCTGCTTGTCTGCTGCCCTATCTGACCTCACACTCTCCCAGCTGGAAATCAGGTAGAGATGGCATGTGGAAGTAAAGCTGCCACAACAAAGTCACCTAACAGTTGCAGAAAGCATTTGGAACAGTAGCCTCAGCTCCTACATGAGGACAAAGAGCTCCACACCCATCCCTGTTCAATGAGAAATCCCCAGTTTGCTTAGTTACGTATCTCAACCTTGGCTTACGTAGGCCTAGAGGTGAGGAGCTCACTACCTCTCCAGACAGCCTGTCCACGGCTTGAAGGGTTTTTTGGTTGAAGTATTGTTTTCCAGAGTTGTCATCTTCTGTTCTCCAGGGCAACGCAGCCCCACAGAATAAAGCCAATGGCTACTTGGCTCACACAGCCTTCTGGGAATCAAATACAGTTCTGCCTCACTGGGATTTCTCTGCCCCAACCTGATACCCTCTAGACAGAGCTCTCAGCCCGTGTTCCAGTAGCTGCTGGGGACGTAGAAGTGGATCCAACTGGTTTCCTCCTCTGAAAGAACTTACAGCACAGAAGTGCAGAGAGTACTGAAAGAGTCTCTGTTAGTGTGTTGGGGAAGATGTCTCTCTTATCCTAGGGAAATTGGGAAAAGTCCAGGTTGCTGGAGGAGGTCGAAGATCAGCAGCAAGCCAGTCTGGAAGGAGACACTGTGGAGGAGGAAGGCCTGGGTGCTGAGCCGCCACAGCCCACTGCAGACACTGGGCGCCGCACACCTCCCGCCCTGTTCTGGCTCCCCTGGAGGTGGGCGATCCAAGCCTATTCTGCCTCACACAGTGTCCCTACTGGGGTGGATCTTTCAAGGCAAGAGAGAGGAAAGGGTGATTGGGAAGAGGTGAGAAGTGGCACGAAGTTCTTGAAGAACCACTCATCATTCTGTGAGCCCAGGGTATAACTTCGAGGGTTAGAGTAGCCAAAAATGGTGCTGCAGGAACCAGGCAGAGCGGCAAGTCGCCAAGGTGGGTTCGGCCCTGGTGTGCTGGAGTCTGCTCCTACAGGCTCCTGAGAACCAGCTGACACACTCCTGCCCAACCTCATGTTTAGTGACCTGACGTTGGCAGCCTGCAGCGGGTCCATGGGCAGATCCTGCAAACGGGGCTTCTTTTACCTCCCTCAGGAGCCCATTGTTGACCACTTGGCAGCACATCAATGCTTCTCGGTCACTCCTCAAAAGATGTGGTTCCCAAATACTGGCAGGTGGGACAGACTTCTGGACTGTTTTCACTGGCTGAGTTCTGTGCCTCCAGCTGGGCCTTGTTTGTCTCTGACCACGATTCACTGAGCAGGGAGGCCATGGCTGCCCCCCGCGCTCACTGTGCCTGAGGAGCTGCAGATGGCCTCCGTGCGGTCTGGACTGGGACCTGGGCATTGCGGTATGCACCGAGGCGGCGGGAGGATTTCCTGTCATGGGAGTCCTTCCCTCGGCATGGTTGACTGCCTGTGGGCAGAGATCAGGATCCTTTGCTGTGTAATTGACCATGGACGTCCTCTGGGCAGTCCACACGTGCTGAGCCCTTCCCCTGAGCCAGACGCCCCTGTCCTAGTCACCTGACATATAGTAACTCGTGTAATTCTCACAAGGCATGTGATAGGTAACATGCACCACAGAGAGGGCATGTGACTTGACCAAGACACACAGTCAGCAGGGAAAAGTGGTGAGACAAGAATCCTAAAAGGTCATCTCCAGAATCCACGCTCTTTCCTAACATAACGAACTGCCTGAAACAGGGAATAGCGCTTACCTCGGTTGTCTTAGCAGCAGCTGCTGCATCAGTGCATTTTTCATTAGGTGCATACCATAGTGGACCCTTGTGTGTGTCATCTTGAGTCAGCCTGATCCTGTCTCACTGATCAGTGATGCACACTGGACATCAGCTGGTGTGTCCTGCAGCCGCTCCTTCTTCAGCAGCCGCATTCTGAGCTGCTTGTAGGAAAACCACTCTTGCATCCTCAGGATCCCAGTCATTGGGCAGTGACCTCACTGCTGCTCCCAGTGGGCAAGCAATCAGAGCAAAAGCCAATCCAGTACACCATGTCCCTCCGGCCCCAGGGACTGGATCAGCAGTGAGTCCAGGATAGATTCAGAGCCAGGAGAATGAGGCCCATGACCTGTGTCCACACCGAAGGAAAGGGAGCAGCTTGCTTTCCTATAGGAGGAAAGAAACGGAGGCCGAAACCGTTGGCAGCCTTTTGTGCTATGGAAAACAGGACTCTTTCAACATTTAAAAATAATATTTTGCTATTCCAAGAATTGTATTGTAGGAAGGAAGGGGAGTAGACCATTGTTTCATGATATATCATCAGTTGAACGAGATAACTAACCAAAATAACTCATCCTTAAGCCATACTTCCAACAATCAAATCTTTTCTACTGTTGCTTGTAGATACTTTTATTATCTACTAAATGTAAGTAGTCCTGAGAGATAGGACAAACCAAGTGTTTCCAGATGTAAATTTCTTAATTTTAAAATGAATAAGCTAGAATGAAGTACAATCACATGATCAATGTAACAGCTTCACTAATCGGGGCTAGTTTTTCTTACATTTTTATGTATCCAAGAGTTATCTTGAGTTAGCAAGGGACAAAGGGTCGCACAGAACTCAGAAGAGGGATAAGGAGCCGTGGTGGAGAGGATTGCCGCCCACGAGTGCATAGGCCTTTAAGGATGAGGTCTTCAGAGCTGTGGTGATGATATGCCCTTGAAAGGTCTTAAAGTAGGCTGGGGATCCCCAGAGGAGGAGAACCACAGGCTTTAGAGACACATAGGATGGCTCACCATAGGCCAGCCGCAAGCTGGAGGACCAGGAAGGCTGGTGGGATGACCTGGGAACCAGGAGGTCTGACGTCCAAGGGCAGAGAAGGTGGGTGTTCCAGCTCCAGGGAGGAGGGTTTGTCCTTCCTCCACTTTCCTACTCTATCAGGACCCTGAATGGAGGCAAGGATACCCACCCACACTAGTGAGCATGCTTTTCTTTACTCAGTGATTCAAATGCAAATTCTTTCCAGAGATGCCATCACACACACACCAAGGAGAAGCTTCACCAGCTATCTGGGCAGCCTGTCACCCAGTCAAGCTGACATGATTAACCATCGCGAAAGACATCACAGCATCTGTCCAGCGGGGTGAAGCACTGAAGACCTGGAAAAGGATCCCCCTTTGCTCCATGGAGTGAACCGGGATGAACCCTGTATAAGTCGCCAGTCTACCTGCAAAGCCTCCATTCATCGGCACCCCTCACTGCCTCATGTGTGACACGAGGTCCCATGTGTGACAGAGGCTGAGTCCCTCGTTTGCCCCCATGCTGCTTCTGAGAGCAAAGCCATCCCAGAGGAGGGGAGGGCTAAGAGATAGAGAAAGGCTGGATTGTAGCAAACTCCCTGGTCCCTTGGACCAGTCCACAGGCAGGCATTTTGGTTCCATGAGTCAGTATGACCCCATTTTGCCTCAGTCCTTTGGAGTTGGGATTTCTGACTCTTGTGATCAAAGGAGTTGGGACTGATGCAGTTGGCATGACTACCCATGTACTACGGAGGGCAGAACAGAAGTTCTGAGAGCTTCCGCCCCTTGCCCAGGACCACACTTACGATGCCTGGCATGGTGGAACCCACCCTGGCCTGCCTGACTGAAGAATCCGTTCCTCAGCACCCCTGCTGCCGCCCCAGGAGGTGCTCCCCGCCTGCCGCTGGGGAGTCCCCCTTCAGAGCTCCCCGATTCTCTGATAAGCCCTTCCCTTCTGCCAGGCACCCTACTCACGACGTACTGGCACGTCATTTACTTATCACCCATTCATCACAGATTTCATATGGATTTAGTGCATCACCACGGGGTTTGTAAAAGAAGCAAATAAGACACAGTTGGTCCCTTAGAACAGTCTAACTGCCCTTGTCCGACCTCCTTGTCCCTGACTGGAGGCCAACCCAGCAAACCAGGCACACTCGGATCTTCTCACACCTCTCAAGGGCTGCAGCCCTTTAAGGTCTTCATGGGCCACCTCCTTCCTTCCCAGTGCTGCTACTTCTTGCTCCCATGTGATCAAGTCCTATTCATCCTCCAGTCCTGGCTGTCTGACTGTCCCCCCTCCACTGGCCAGAGTGAGCCTGTGTCTCTAGGACAGCTCTCTGTTAGCTTCTCTGTTCATATTTGTTTTTCCCATGAGACTGGACCACTAGAAAGCAGGGTCTGCAGAGTGACCTCCTGTACCTAGCAGAACATGGCGCTCCCAGGAAGCACGATAAAAATTTATTGAATCACACGGCAGTCAGCGAGCAAAATAACCTTTTGGAAGTTTTCAAGTCATCCTTTTTCCTATCATTAAATGGAGTCAGGTGAAGTTTTAGTGCTCAATTTAGAAGCAATAATGCAACATGACTCTAAGAAAATGTTCTCTCTCTCTTTTTTTTTTTTTTGGTACTGGGAATTGAACTCAGGGGCCCTTGACCACTGGGCCACATCCCCAGCCCTATTTTGTATTTTATTTAGCAATAGGATCTCACTGAGTTGCTTAGCGCCTTGCTTTTTGCTGAGGCTGGCTTTGAAATTTCAATCCTCCTGCCTCAGCCTCCAGAGTCACTGGGATGACAGGTGTGTGCCACCATGCCTGCTTCTAAGAAAATATTCTTAAATGCTCACTCTGCGCTAGTTCAGCCAGGCTCTTCCAGGACAGGTAGTCACTAGGAGGAGGAGGGAGCTCTGGTGGAAATTTCCCAGGACGCAGGGCTGGGGGTTATTTTCACCCCTTTGCCCTTCAGCACCAGCTTCTCTTTTTGACAGTGCTGTCTACATGTGCCCAAGGTCCTTTGGAGTTTGACTTCCTTGCCCCTGACTGTGATGTCCCTCTTTCCCACTGCACCTGATGCAACAGGACCCTGGGCCTGCTCTAGAAACCAAATCAGTGCCTCTGGGTGGCAGGTTGGTCCCTACCCTCCACAGTGGCTCTGATGTTTTACTTGCTTAATTTTTCTTTGCTGTTTTAAACTTGGAAAATCAACTCTACTTCAAAACTAGAAGAATAACGGTTTGATTTGTGAATTGGAAGAGATCCTTCCTCTCTGATGAGAATCTGCTTTGTAATTTCATACCCTGAAGACGTCAACTAAAATTATCATTTACTAAAATCAGGAACTGGGAGGTGCCCAACCCTGTTCATCTGAGTGACCTCAGCCAGGCTGCAGATCACAGAGTTTGGTTTCCTCTAATAGCAAGGCCAGGCCCGGGCAAGTCACCCTCTCTCCAGCTCTCTACCAGGCATTCCCACAAGAAGTGGACACCATTATGCAAATAAAGAAGCTGAGGCTGGAGGAGTTGAAATACTTTTTCTTGAGGTTTTGAATATTTTATTTAAATCCATTTTAGCTGATTCATAAAAACATAAAAGTTGTACGTATTTATGGGTTTCATGAGATATTTCAATACATTTATACATTGTGTGATGTTCAAATGAGGTTAATCATATCTAGCTCCTCAAACATTGATCACTTTTTCATGACAAAAATATTCAGACTCCTTTCTTCCAGCATTTTAAGTGTACAGTGTGCACCAGCTCCCAGAACTCCTATCCCCCCTACTGCCTCTCACTGCCCATCCATCCACTTTCTCTCACCGGTGACTCCCCCCACCACTCTTCCCATCCTCTGGTAACCAACATGGTAATCTCAGCTTCTGTGAGGTCAGCTTGTCTTTGATTCCACCTAGAAGTGAGATCTTGCTGTCCTTGTCTTTCCAGGCCTGGCTGATTTCGCTTAGTGTGATGATCTCCAGTTCCAACCATGCTGTTGAAAATTACAGGATTTCATTCTTTTATTGTGAATGAATTGTATGTGATGGTTTTTCTGCATCACATTTTCCTTATCAGTTGATGGACACTGAGGTTGTTTGTATTTCCTGGGCAAAATGCCCAGGGTTGCTGATGTCCCTTCTCCATCCTGATTCCATTTTCTTTCCATACACACCTGATAGAGATATTGCTGGACCATGTGGTAACTCCATTTTTCAATGTTTTGAGGAACCATATTATTTTCCATAATGGCTTTACTAATTTACATTTCCACCTAACAGTGTGGAAGAGTTCCCTTTTCTCACAGTTGAAATAATTTTCCCTGGGTCACATCCTTTGTAAATTGCAGAACTACACTTTAAGCCCAGGCACACCCAATACCACATCCTAGTTATTAACCACACCCAACGAGAAGAGCTAAGATCTCTCCACTTCGGGGCTTCGTGGCTTCATTGCAGAGGGAAGTGGTGTCTCTCCCAGGGTTCCCTTATTCTTTGGGCTCATTATTACAGCATTCTTTAAAATGACTCTTAAAAATAATCACCTTCATTCAAACATCAATGTTTTAATGTTTAATATCTCATTTCTCTGATGCCCAGCAGTTTATCAAAGGCCCCATAACATGCTAATAACTTCATTAAGGCAATAATCATTAGAAAGGAAAAGACCTGTTATGATCTAGATATGAGGTGTCCCCCAAAAGCTCATGTGTGAGATGATGCAAGAATGTTTAGAGGTGAGATGATTGGGCTGTGAGAACCTAACCTAATCAATGCCTTAATCCTACAATAGGGATTAACCGTAGGCCAATAGGGTGTGCCTGGAGATGAGCCACTGGGACGTGACATTGTGGTATACGGTTTGTCCATGGTGAGGGAAGTCTCTGCTTCCTGGTACCATGTCCTGAGCCTCTGTCCTCCACCACAATCTTCTGCCATGATGTGCTGCCACACCTTGAACCCACAGCAATGGAGTTGGCTGTCTATGGATAGAGATTTCCAAAACCATGAGCTCCCAAATAAATGTATCTTCCTCTAAAAAAAAATTTTTTTTTCAGATCTTTTGGTCACAGCAGCAAAAAAACTGATTAAAACAGGATCTGACATGTATGGAGGCCCTTCCACATGCCAAGCCCTGCGATTACAACTTCAGGCATTTGGTTTCACTTGATTCTCTCTAAAATCCTGCAAGGCCAATGTTGATAGTATCAACTGCCACAGGAGAGGAAACCCCAGGGGTGGTACTGCTCATGGGGCACGGCCAGTGGTGGCAGAAGTGGACTCTGTTCCCGTTTCCTCAAAGCCCCACTGCAAGGGTCTGTACATAAAGCAATGCCAATCAAAGAATAAAAGTGAACTTCAAAAAACCGCATATGGGGATTGTGTAAAAACCAAGAGAAGGAAAGAACATCAACGTTAAAACACCAGTCAAGGGTCCCGGAAACAAGAGAAAGCATCAAAGCATTCCAGAAACTGTGTCACTACAAAAAAGAGAGCTCCTTATACTTGTGATCTAAACCCTGGGAAAAGAAGCAACAGAAAACTGTTTAGTATGTAGGAAACTCATATTTTGAGGGATCAAAGGGACTTTATCTAATCAAATATATTCAGAGACTGATCAGAAATTGTCATTTGATAGGAATTGATAGTACAGAATACCTGTGCTACAGACCAACTGAATCCACTTGATTGACATGTAATAAACCACCATGAGGTTCAGCATCTGAAATCACAGCACTGACCAGGCTCACGTGTGTGCCGATCAGCTGGGCAGTGGATCCGAGCAACGCTGACCTCAGCTGGCCTCTGAGTCTGCACTTGCTGGCGATCTGCTGGGCCTGACTCCTCCAGGATAGACCTCTGCAGAGAGCACTGTCTTGGTGTGGTCTCAAACTCCTGGAGGCCAGCCTTGTTCATGTGGCAGCTATGCAATTTGGAGACAGTGGACAGACACAGGTCCCCTGGTGCCCAGGTAGGGAACCTGCCCACTCCTCCTGCCATAGTCCATCCACCACAGCAAGTCATCAGGCCAGTCTCTGCTCAAGGCGTGAGATGATAGAGGGCACTTTCCAGTGGGAGGGACACAAGTGGAGTGGGAAAGGGACATGGATACAGGGCAGGAAGAGCTGTGTCCATTTGTTGCTGAGATCTGCCATGGGGACATCAGACATAAAACCACTGACCTCAGTAGAGATCAGAGATTTATCCAATGTCATTCAATAGGTCATAGTCAGACCCCAGAGTACGGCCCCAGGGTTACAGGGAATAGAGACTAGTTAACCCCACCTTAGCACCAGGCAGCAGGGCTTTGCATGCTTCATCTCACTTTACCTTGATAACCTGTGTAAAGGCTCTGTCCATGTGTGTGGAACATCTTGAGTTTCAGGCTCTATTTTCTTTGATAAGAGAAATACAATTTGTCTTTGACCCTAAAACATGGCTCTTCCACTTTCTTTTGATGGCCATGAGTAGGGTTGACCTCTTCCCTGGCTCCAAAGTGGACACAGGAGCTGTCCCAACAGAGAACTTCACCTCCCTAGCCAGGAGTTTACACTTGGGCCTATGGGTGACCCCAGCAGCGAGGCCTACCCTAACCAGAAGCATTCCACCTGTGGAATTCCTGCTCTTCTGATTGATTTTTGAGCCAGATTGATCTAGGTTTCTGTTCTTTGCCACCAAAATCATGGCTACTACACCAATGCAAAATGGGCCTTTCCACTCACCCTCGTGTACTCAGCACTGTAAGAGAAGAAAAGTAAGTGACCATACATTTCTTGCTCTCAAAGTTTTTTTCTATTTTATCAAAGAGAAAAAGAATGTCCATATGAATTAATGAGAGAAGTAAAGGACTGAGAAGTCATCCACTTCACAGACACACTGAAAGACCAGACGGGCATGCCGTTCCCAATTTTAACAGCACCCAGTATTTCTATTTTTATAACACCAACAGGCTCTATGTTACTCATACCAATGAGACTGTAAGCCCAGGAGAGCAAGTAATACTTTTGTCATGATCTTTAGTACTTAGCACAGCGCGAGGTGGGTTTTTCTTTGAGGTCTCTGAACCCGCCTTCAAATTTCATTGGATTCACCATCCTCTATCACTCCCTGTGAGGTCACATGCCTAACCATTCAACACCAGGTATGCTCCCCTTGCCTCCTTCAGGGACATGTCCATCACTGTGATCACTTCCTTCAAAATATTCTTAATTTGCTGAGTGTGGTAGTGCATGCCTATAATCCCAGCTACTAGGGAGGCTGAGGCAGGAGGATTGCAAGTTTGAGACCAACTTCAGCAAATTAGTGAGATCCTGCCTCAATATAAAAATTAAAATGCCTAGGATGTAACTCAATGGTAGAGCACTCTTAAGTCCAATCTCTAGTACTGCAGACAAATAAAAAACCCCAAATAAACCACTTGTTATGATTTAGATATAAGATACCCCCAAAAGCTCATGGTTGAGACAATGCAAGAATTTTCAATGGTGAAATGGTCCAATCACCAGGGCTGTAACCTAATCTATGAATTAACCCACTGATAGGGATTAAATTGGAGGTAACTCCAGGCAGGTAGGGTGTGGCTAGAGGAGTCAGGTTTCTGCCTTTTAGGTTTTTATGCTGTCACTGTGAGCAAAACTCTCTCTCTGCTTCCTGCTGCCATGTCCTAAGCTGCCTACCTCCTCCATGCCCCTCCGCCATGATGTTCTGCCTCACCTCAGGCCCAGAGCTATGGAGTCATCCCACCATGGACCAAACCTCTGAAACCATGAGTCATAATAAACTCTTCCTCCTTTAAAGTTGTCATGTCTTTTGGTCACAACAAGCAAAAGGTAATTAAACCACCACCCTTAACTCACACCACCTTTCTTGCCTGGTCGATTCTCTCTCTCATCCCTGCAGTGGCCTGTGCTGAGCAGTTTATGATGCCTGAGGAGAACATCCCCTTGCTGATTCTCCATTATTCCTTTTGTCCACTGATAACTTCAGTTTTTGGATCACTATCTTCCTTCTCTTTAGTTCACTATTATTCAAGAAGACTGAAATATCTATGAGTAATTCATCAAATCATCTAAACCTCACCTCCAATAAGCTATTCTTTTGTCTTCTCTATGTTCACATCCTTGACCTTGTTGTCCAGTAACAACATATGGCATTCCATTCTATGCCACTTGGGCTCTGTCACCTCCTATTGCTAAGTGTACCCATTGCAACAACCCTTGAAAAATTTGTTGACCTTTCCAATCTATCATCTCCCACACAGACCCTCACTCTCCTCCTGACCCAGCTCAGCGGCCACAGTCCATGTCTGGAACCACTTCCTTGAAAACACTCTGAGCTCTTTGTACTCTTCCACCCCGCCACCACCCCATCATCCATATCTGATCAAGGTCTGTTCCTCACTAACTCACTTCTTTGTCCATACAAGGGTCTATACCTCAGAAATACTGAAGGAAAACACACCATCTTGCAGACTGACCTGACTTTCAGCACGGAGTGGCAGACCTCAAATTGCATGTAATTCTATCATCCCTTCTCCTTTCCAGAATGATGGCCTCACATCTTCTGTGAGGAAGCCTTGCACGCTCTTCTCCCTACCTTCACGTCATTCTCAGCTTATACCTTTGCTTGCTACGCCACACCAACCACCCTCAAGAACCGCTTCCACCCATACCAACCACCACCTCGTGTCCTCTCTGTATTTTTTCTTTTTATGAAAAAAAGTGTCTCTGATCCCTAAAAGCAAGGTCGCCACTTGTTCTTTTGTATCTCATCCAACCTGGTCTCTAAGGACATTACTTCTGATCACCCGTCTCTCCTGCCACCCCCTCAGGTGTCCCCTCTCTCCTGATCTCGTTACCACACCGAATGCTCTGGTATCTCTCAGATCGAGGACAAGATAAAGATCTTTGGCAACTGCCATCATGCCATGTCCACCTCCACCTGCTCACCTAGGATTCTCCCTTTGGTCACTGTGGTTGGCTTCCTGTCCCAATCTAACGAAGACTGTCCCTGCAGGGCACCAGCAACCAGTCAGCAGGCTTTCCAGTACCTCCTCCTTCTGGAGGCACCTCCTTCTCTTGGCTTCCACGACTCCACATTCGCTGTCTTTTTCCAGCCCACCCTCTCCCTCTACTTCCTGCTTGACTTGGGGAAGTCGGAGTCTCCAAGGGTCCTTCCTCTCTATTTAACCCTCTCTTTTCTGGTTGTAAATATCTAATTACTTACAACACCCAAGTCCCCGCCTCTTGAACATACTGTACTCTCTTAGGATTTGCTGGATGTGGCTTCATAGCTCTGTTTGTCTGTCTGTCCCATCAGACTCTTTCAAGTAGCTACAAACTGCTCTACCGCCGAGACACTCTATTCTTTGTTGGGACACGTGTTACTTGCACTTTTTGACCAATCTAATAATGCACCCCGTCTCCAGTGCACATCTCAGTTGATTTGCATTTGTGCTAACACGTTTCTGGGACAAGTTACCCAGGAGTCAAACTGCAGCATCAGAGTGAATGCGATTTTAAATTTCGGTCTCTGCTGCCCATTTGCCCTCCACAGCTCTTGCCTCATACGTACTGCCACCAGCTCACTTTAATCCTCTGCAGAGCAATCACCACTTTTTGTGACTGTTTGCTGGTTGCTTATCTCCCCTCAGGGTGGAAGCCATTTACTGATGCTGGACTCCCACAATAAAGATTATTGTCTGGTGAGCTTTCAATGAATGGATTTGGAATAAATGAATAAACAATGGAACACGGACACAGTGACATGACCAAGAGACTTGGCATCCAAATGACTTCTGGTTCTCGTCTGGGGTCTGTCATAACTGTGTGACCTGGGGCAAATTACTCAACCACTCTGAGCCCAATTTCCTCATCTGGTAAACAGAGATAATAGTAATCCCTAGTTTGAAGGCTGACTGTCAGAACCAAACATGACCATGGCTGTGCCAACTGCTTTATAACCAGAGGCAGCCCAGGATCACGTGCAGTTACCAAGAGGTAGTTGGTAGGAAACTATCACCAGCTAAAAGTAAACCCAAAATCAACACAACCCTTAAACTCAGTGATGGTGGACATCTGAACCCCAAAAAATTCCAATTAAAACTGTGCAGATCATGGGGCAATTTGGTCAGCAGGGCTTCTGCTTGCCAGTACGGATTGACGAGGGGGCCCTCTTGCCAGGAAGTACTCCCTACAGAGAAGCTGGTGTCTGGGCCCCAGGCTAAAGGACCAGTCTCTCTGCCTAGCAGTCTTGCGATGACCAGCACTAATTTTCAAGTCCATTTAAAGAGACTGCTGATAGTTGGGTTGAAGTGGGACAGGAGAGAAAAGATGTGCAAGGGTTGGGGAGAGAGCTTGTCTCTCATGGCCACAGTCCTTTCCCACAGGTAGAGAGAAGCCCCAGAGGCCAGCAAATGAAGGGTGTAACAGTTCCACGGGAAGTGGCCTGAACCTCCTGTAATTAGGACTAGCTGGCCTTAGCATGAACTGTCTTAATGGGGAGAAGGGCTGGCTAGTTTCCAGAAACCCGGAGGCCTGAGACCATCCTGCTGTCTTTGTTTTAGATTGTGATTGACACTGACGAGCTGACCAAATTGAGATGCCCTGGCCTGGCAGGACAATCACAGGCGCTGCCTGCAGCTGCTCGCCAGAAGCTGGTGATGGGCGGAGAACTCCTCACAGGAGGACAGCGTCCAGGTGCAAGCCGGGAGCCTGCGCTGACACAGCCCAAGGCCGAGTCCGGTTGCTGGGAGCAGACAGCCCAAGGGGAGGGTGTTAGGGAGGACAGAGGAATGCGAGGTTTCAAAGAGCGCTTGGACTCAAAGTCAAAGTGGGGAAACCCCAAACAAGGACGGTGGAATTGGGACATTGATGATCACCTTCCTAGTAAAACTCGCTCCTGTTTCACGTTGTCCAGGTGTCAGGGAGTACACGAAGGCTGTTAAAAGTGTATTAACTACTTCAGTTCTCATAACAAGGCCCCTGCCATGTTACAGACCAGGAGGTGGAGAAGAGGTTTAAGATACTGTCCAAGGTTACCTAGCTAGAAGCTGGCGAGGCCCTAGCGGGACCCTGAACACTGATTCTGGAGCACGCTTGGGCACTAGAGACAGGCCATGTGGACAGGAAGTCTAAACAGGGAGAGCATCCAGGCCGGCCTGCAGGAAGGCAGCGTTTTACGGGATGCTTTCTCTCTCCCTTAGACTCCCGTACCTAGCTGTGAGAACTCTAACTTGAATCCAGTAGTCTCAAGTTTTCAATTCTATAGAGGACAAGGGGACATAAGTAGGTCTGTGCCAGTCCAGAGCTGGCAGGAACAAGCCCTTCCATGTCCCTCTGCAGAGTTTTCAACGGCTCAGAATCCTATCACTTGTCAACTTCCCGAAACTCTACCTTCCTCATTGACCTGGTCACATCGCTGTCTTGAGTCCATTGAGCACCTGCTGTGTGCTGGGTACTCTACGTCAGGATGTCCAGCCCCACAACCACCCTTGGAGATAGATTTGAGTGTCCCCTGTACATAGGAGCTAACTGCATTCAAGAGGGAAAGTGACTTGCCCAGGCTCAGACAGATGGGGGATTCCTGACCCCAAATTGGTGTCCAGGTCTATTTGACATCCAGCCAGCCCATCGAGCATCCCCCAGCTGCTGTGGACCTGCTCCTCTACAGAAGCCAGGTTTCACTTGGGCAAGTGAGTATGGAAAGTCTGGGGTCACTCCAATCACACCATTGGCCCCGACCTGCTATGATGTGGCACATGTGTGCCCCTCTTTCTGCCCCTGTCACACACCAGCTCCCTCCAGGCTCTGCTTGAACTGGCCTCTGCTGGTCTGGGTGCCTCCTTCCTGGCCCCAAGCCACCCTCTCAGCCCCTGGACAGAGCCTTGCCCTCATGTGGTTCTGCTGGCCGCACTTCCTCTTCCTTGCCGATCATGTGCTTGTTGAGCACACGGGATGTGGCCGGCTGCGACTGTTCATGGCTAGAGCCCTAGAACTTACTGGCACATGGACAGAGAGATCTGTTGCATGCAGCTTGAAGTGGAAAGTCATGCGGGGAAATCCCTGGATCTTGGCTGGAGGAAAACCTCAGACTCCATGAGTCCTTCTCAGACTGTTCCTGCACAGGAGTCGGGGGAGGAGGAGGGAAGGGCAGGAAAAGGAGAGGTGCGAGGAGGTCTCCTTTCTCCTCCTTTCTCCTCCTTTCTCCTCCTTTCTCCTCCTTTCTCCCTTTCACTGAACAAAAGTCCCTGCCTGCTTTACTCTGATTGGACCAACCTGAGCCAACATTGTGGTTGGTGGTGAGACTCGCCCACACCTGGGTACTGAACCAGTCACTTCGTACCTTCCATTAATCAGGAGGAGGTGGAGTCCTGGGGAGGGGGACGCAAGGGCAGGGGAGGGGCTGCAGGGGGAGGCCCGGGTCCTCCTCCCACTCCAGGGCAGGGGCCATCAACCACTGCCTGTGGACCCCGCCCTGCTACTGCCTATTTTTTAAATGAAGTTTTATTGGAACACAGTCATGACCCTTTGTTTAGTATGGTGGTCTAGGGTTCTTTTGGCACTACAAAGGTCCCACTTGAGAAAGACTCTAAAGTGAGAAATATTTACCGTCTGGCACCTGACAGAGAGTTTGCCCACATCCATCCTCTGGAGAGCCCCAAATCCTGCTGCTCAGGTTTTGCTAATCTCTCCAGTCCCTTTGCCACAGGCATCTCTGTTCAACTCTTCCTGACTCTGAGCTAGCCAGGGACCTTCTGGTAAATCAACATTTTCGGCTTAGTTAAGCAAACTGAGTCTGTTTATATTGCAAACCATCCAAATAGCTTCACATGCACAGTTCCACCCCACACACCTTGAACACACTCTTAGGTCCTGCACAGCGTCCGCCTGAGAGGCCGCACGGTTTCCCAGCATGAGCTGGGGCAGAAAGGAAGCCCCTTTAGACCCAACCCTGAAGCCTTAGTTCCCAAGGGAAGAGTGTGCAGCAACAGCTTCCCGTCAAAACCTCTGGGGCCATATATCTCTACCCAGAGTCGGCCACCAGCACAGGACGCCTGGACGTCCCACGCTTCCCGTGCTTTCCCTCCCACTGACACTAGTCGCTGCCCAACATGGAGAGACACTCCCGACGGCCAGCACAGCACATGGTCTGGAGTGTTTTATTGCCCTTACAGACCCAGCTTAAATATCAGGGTTCCCAGGAGTCCCCAGCAGCTCACAGGGAAGTGTGAGCTACCCAGACCCCTGCCCGGCTGCTCCTGGCCATCCAGAGCCCCCCGCACATACGCTCTGTGTGGCTCCTGGGAGACCATTTATGCAGAAAATGGGGGAGACAGGGGTTTGCAGAGACCCCGATGTCCACACATCTTAGTGCAGTGTGGGGCCCTGGCGGGAATTCAGGTCCCTCAGTCAGTGAACCAGGATTGCCTAGAAGTCCCCAAGCTGAATGCAGAGCAGGAGAGCTGGACTCAGGCTTTTGGTCAGACCCAGGCTCGTGCAGTGCTGGACAGGGGGCGGGGCACTGCTGAGTCTGGTGGGCAGGACAGGAAGAGGGCAATGGGACGTCCAGGCTGGGAGCATGCAGGGCGCTGCAGGGTGGTGACCATCACTAACATTGCACAATGCTGCTTGCTTTACCTCAGTCAGGTGACGTTCTGAGAGCTTTGCATAGATTACCTGGCAGGATCCCAAAGGTGAGTTCTATTATTTTTCTCAATGTCACACATCAAAATGGCAGAAATGGGAGTCAACAAGTAAGCTTCTGTACCGAAGGCCGTCCTGGGTGTCTTCACAGCCACTGTCTCCTGTAATTCCTGCAGAAACCACAAAGGGGGCATGCAGTGCCTCACTGCACAAAGAGAAAAACAAGTAACACAGAGAGGTTATGTAACTACTCTGTAGTCACAAAGTTAATGCGATGACAGACTAACATATTCAGGTTTCTGGCCCCGGCTTTGAGACATGGATCCTTCACCTAAAATGCTAACATCATTGAAAAAAACATGAACGATGGACTACAAAAACAAGACCAAGCGTTTCAAGATGGCGGCCTAGAGGGCGGCTGCATTTCATGTTGCTCCAGGACTCAGGATTCAAGAAGAGGAGATAGTGAGAGACTTGGGACCAACTCAAAGCCGCCGGGTGAGTCTCTCCCGTTGGGGAGGCGTCCCAGATGGGGCAGTAGTCCTGGAACACAGGGAACTTTGTGAAGTAGAGTTGCCCTGCGAGACACCCCTCCCACCGCTGGAGCGGTGAACTCGGACAACTGGGAGCATCGTAGAGGAGGCCGCTCAGCACAACGCTGGGACTCGGAGCAACCCACTGGGGCTCCGGGCGGCTGCCCAGAGGAGTAGCTGCGCGGCGAGCTGTTTGGACTCAGAGCAATCACTCCTGAACACCAGAGGGGCTGCCTGGAGGAGGAGGAGGAGCGTGGCGGGTCACTTGGACTCAGAGTGACTGCACCAGGGCTATGGGCAGCTGTTGGGAGGAGGAGGTACGCAGTGAGTTGCTTGGACTCCTAGCGACCGCACCGGAACACCGGGTGGCTGTTGGGAGGAAGAGGCGTGCGGCGGGTCGCTGGGACTCGGAGTGACTGTACGGGGCTCCAGGTGGCTGCTCAGAGGAGGGGCCGCATAGCCAGGTGATTAGGTGCAGAGCAGGGTCCCAGAACCTAGGAGGCTTCTTGGTGTAAGAGCCGCACAGAGACAAGCTGAGGGGCAGAGCGAAGGTTCCAGGACTGTGGGCAGATTATCTGGGAGAGGCAGCCTAAGGAGACTCGTCTGCGAAGGGTGAGGCTCCCAGGCCCAGGAGGTAGGTCCGGGCCCCCGGGAACGTTGCAGAGGAAGACAGTCCAGCCCAGGCAGTAGTTGTGGATTGAGGGGAACCTCTAAGAGGGGAACTGACCAGCAAGACCTCCCCACCGGCTGAGTCTTCCCTGCCGGGTAAGGTTTTCCCACAAGGACGGTAAAACCAGAGACACAGGCCCAAACAGGCCTTGCCTTAGCCCACAGCCTAGTTACCCTTTGGATGACCATTGGTCAACAAGTGGAGGCACCACTGCCCACTATCAGGGAATATACCCCACCTGAAGGCCACCACCCCTAGAGAGGCAGCTTCCTTGTGGAGCACCGCATTATCAGCTTCCTCCAAGACTTCAGGCTACTGAAGGCTAAGAGGGGATATACTAGAAATCTTCAGGGACATTGTCAGTCAATAGAGGAAATCTGCAATATCTCAGTGGTCCACTGATACCTGAACAATATGACAAAATAAGGGAAGAAAATGCCCCCCAAAATTCTAGATGTTACATCAATAAAATCCAATGACAGCATGGCAGAAGAAATGACAGAAAGGGAGTTCAGAATGTACATAATTAAAATGATCAGAGAAGCAAACGATGAGATGAAAAAGCAAATGCA